>NC_060124.1:397810252-399060252 GCF_021461395.2 Schistocerca americana | reverse complement strand
TAAAAGGTTCTCTTCCTACAGGTGTGCTTTACTTTCCAATCAAAAGAAAGTATTTACAATACGTACATATTCATCCCGTTTTTCCCAAGCAGTTTCCGGTGGTAGAACATTGAATTTAGTTTACTTAATAAAGAGCATCTTCTTTGAATTTTTAATACCTTTAGCTGCTAGTGTAAAACAAGCGGTATAACTGCCTACGAGGCTCGACTGCCTTTTGACATTTGCCGTTGCTAATTACTGGAAAAAATTCATCGGAAAGCCCCTTTCGCTTCTGCAAATACCGCGCTCTCCAATTCGCAATAAGCGCTACGTGAAAAACATTTTTAATTAATGCGCTTATAAGTGGCACATTTATTTTAAACCAGTATTACACAGTTTCAAATTGCATTACAGATTTAGAAGAAGTTGGGTGTGTGTGCTGTGTATAATATAACCGCTACGTGTGGGCTACTATTTACGACTACACACTTTCGCGGGACGCAGCTGTGCTCTGAGGATTTATTTCGATACTGAAATGCAGTGTATCACTCCTCGAATACAGCACGCAGTATTCATGCGTATCCCCCTCGGCAGTATTCTATTCATCCCATCCCAAGCTGTGCTGTGAACGGGTAAAAATGAATCGGTTTGAACGCTAAAAAAGTGTCGCAGAGTCCATTACTCAAGCACCGTAGCCAGTGTTAAAAAGAGCACGCCAAAAATATAATTTTCTGCAGATAGCGGGAACGTTTCGAGCATAATGGCCAGGGACTTCCATTCAGCTCGGGCTTTCGACGATCTAGCGCGTCTGTTGAACGGAATCTGGCATGATATCCCTCAGAAGGACGTCCAATAACTCTTACCAATCAATGCCAAGACGAATAACTGCTTGCATAAGCGTCAGAGGTGGACCAACGCATTATTGTTTTGCTCAGTTTGAGATGGTACACTTTCTCTTGAATACATCTTCCAGATTTTCTGAAATTGTAATCATTTGCTTGTCTGTATATCACTTCTACCGATTTCTGCCCCATCCGGATAGTTCCTTCGTGATGAGTCGTTTTTCCTGTCATACGATGTTCTTTTCTTAATGCATTCGTAGGGATCACAAAAGGCCTATTGAACTGATTCCCCCTCCAGTGCATTAGCTAGTGCAATCCCACGATGTTAAATTTTATGGCCAGCTGAATGATTTAACAAAAAAAAAATAAAGAAAAGCCTGTAACTATGGTCGACAGAGAAAAAGTAATCACATCCCGAGAAGACTACATCCAAATACATTATGTGATCAAATGTCTCCAGACACCTGGCTGAAAATGACTTACAAGTTCGTGGCACCCTCCATCGGTAATGGTGGAATTCAATATGGTGTTGACCAGCTCTTAGCCTTGATGACAGCTTCCACTCTCGCAGGCATATATTCCGTCAGGTGCTGGAAGTTTTCTTGGGGAATGGCAGCCCATTCTTCACGGAGTGCTGCACTGAGGAAGGGTCTGATGTCGGTCGGCCTGGCACCCAAGTCGGCGTTCCAAGATATCCCAACGGTGTTATGTAGGATTCAGGTCAGAACTCTGTGCAGCTTAGTCCATTACAGGGATGTTATTGTCGTGTAACCACTCCGCCTTAGGCCTTGTACTATGAACAGGTGGTCGATAATGTTGAAAGATGCAGTCGTTATCCCCGTATTGCTCTTCAACAGTGCGAAGCAAGAAGGTGCCTAAAACATCAATGTAGGCCTGTGCAACGCAAAACAACAAGGGGTGCAAGCCCCCTCCTTGAAAAACACGACCACACCATAACACCACCGCACCCGAGTTTTACTGTCGTACACACACGCTGACAGATGACAGTCACCGGGCATTCGCCATACCTACACCCTGCCATCGGAACGCCACATTGTGTAGCGTGATTCGTCACTCCACACAACGTTTTTCCACTGTTCAATCGTCCAGTGTTTTCGCTGCTTACACCAAGTGATACATCGTTTGGCATTTACCGGCGTGATGTCTGGCTTATGAGCAGCCGCTCGACAATGAAATTTAAGTGTTCTCACCTACCACCTAACTTTCGTAGTAGTTGCAGTGGATCCTGATGCAGTTTGAAATTCCTGTGTGATGGTCTGTATAGAAGCCTGCCTGTTACACATGACGACCTTCTCCAACTACCGGCGGTCTCCGTCAGTCGACAGACGAGGGCGGCCTGTACGCTTTTGTGCTGTACGTATACCTTCACGTTTCCACTTCGCTATCAGATTGGAATCAGTGGACCAAGGGATGTTTAGGAGCGTGGAAATCTCGCGTACAGACGTATGACACAAGTGACACCCAATCACCTGATCACGTTCGAAGTCTGTGAGTTCCGCGGAGCGCCCCGTTCTGCTCTCTCACGATGTCTAATGACTACTGAGGGCGCTGATATGGAGTACCTGGCAGCAGGTGCCAGCAGAATGCACCTAAAATGAAAAACGTATGTTTTTGTGCGTGTCCGGATACTTTTGATCATATAGTGTACATTACACTGCACTTCATCAGATATACTTATCAATATTTGGCGAAAAGATAATTTAAGAATGGTTTGTTGTCAAACGGTGCGGTTGGAGGGAAACTTTTATGATTGTAAACCACTTTTGTTTTTGCATAGACCCTTTAATACAGCCATGTAACTGTAAAAAAGCGGCGTTTATAACGTGTTAAAGATGCAGAGGAAATTACTGCTTTCACTGTTTATGCGATGAAAATTACGTTAACTTGTGTAAATCATCAACTGTAATGTAACAGAAGATCTAAGTTTATCTTCGATGTTCTCGTGTACGCCTTAAAATTTCATCTTCGTTCAGAATGGTTCAAATGGGTCTGAGCACTGTGGGACTTAACATTTGAGGTCATCAGTCCCCTAGAACTGAGAACTACTTAAACCTAACTAACCTAAGGACACCACACGCATTCATGCCCGAGGCAGGATTCGAACCTGCGACGTAGCGGTCGTGCGGTTGCAGATTAAAGCGTCTAGAACCGCTCGGCCACGGCGGCCGGATTTCATCTTGGAAATTTATTTGCGATCACAAATTTTGCTTTGCCTTTCGTTTATTAAACACTAATAAATACATCATATTGAGCATTATTTCTATATATTGAACATTATTTCGGTTTATTAGCAATGTAAGTAACGTAAAAAAACTGAAAATAAAAAGGTCTCCGCATAGGGACTCGATCCTATGACCCTTTGCAATATCGTCCTGAATTCATCCCGCTGCGCTAACGGCTGCCCGGAATGTACACTAATATGCGAGTAAATGGTGTATGCCTCGCCATGCTCGCCCAAAGTATTCAATTGTTTTACGAGCAGGCGTGACGAGACCAATTTTCTGTTGGGTCTCCCTCGTGCGACGTATATACACGGTCGCCTACTACTGTTGCATGCCAGTTTGTAGCGTCTCAAAAGGGGATAAGAAAGTGATTCTGCAACTTCTCTCGACGTAGTTCGGCACGAAGTAATTCAAAGGGTGAACGGCCGGATGTCTGAGCAGGGGTAAAATACGAAGAGAGAGAGACTATTTACAACTTGTGCAGAAACCAGACGGCAGTTATGAGAGTCGAGAGGCATGAAAGGGAAGAAGTGGTTGAGAAGGAAGTGAGACAGGGCTGTAGCCTATACCCGATGTTACTCAAACTATACACTGAGCAAGTCAAAGAAAAAATTTGGAGTAGGAATTAAAGTTCAGGGAGAAGAAATAAAAGTTCTGGAGTTTGCTGTCAGACACAGCAAAGGACTTGGAAGAGCAATTGAACGCAGTGGACATTGTTTTGAGAGGAGGGTGTAAGATGTTGATCGACAAAACCAAAACAAGGATAATGGAATCAAGTGACGGTGAGAGAATTAGATTAGGAGACGAGACGAAGTTGTGGATGAGTTTTGCTATTTGGGCAGTAAAATATTTGATAACCGAAGTACAGAGATTATAAAATGTAGACTGGCAGTGGCAAGAAAAGCCTTTCTGAAGACGAGAAAATTGTTAACATCGAATATAGTTAGGTGATCGGAAGTCTTTTCTGAAGGTATTTCTATGGAGCGTAGTCTTGTATGGAAGTGAAACATGACCAGTAAAAAGTTTGGGCTTGAATAGAAGCTTTTGAAATGCGGTACTACAGAAGAATACTTAAGTTTTGATGGGTAGAGGCGTAAGTAGTGAGGAGGTTTTGAATAGAATGGGAAGAAAAGAAACGTGACCAGGATCGGTTGGTAGCTCACTAGCTCACGTTCTGAGACACCAAGAGATCACCAATTTAGTACAGGTGGGGGGGGGGGGGGGGAGCTTGGAGGATAAAAACGGACGCGTACGACTATTATTCACTTTTTACCTTCACACCTGTCGTATTTCTAATAGTATTTTCTTGAGCTTCCAGCCGAGACAAGTGGTTAAATGCCCACGACCATTCGGCTGGGTGCTTCCCAGCCATTGTCAAGTGGAGATCTCCATCTACATCCATATCCATACCCCGCAAACCACTTGACGGTATGTGGCGGAGGGTACCTTGAGTACCTCTATTCCAGTTTCGTATTGTTCGTGTAAGGAAAGATTGTCGATATGCCTCTGTGTGGGCCCTAATCTCTCTGATTTTATCCTCACGGTCTCTTCGCAAGATATACGTAGGAGGGAGCAATATACTGCTTGATTCCTCGATGAAGGTATGCTCTCGAAACTTCAACAAAAGCCCGTACCGAGCTACTGAGCGTCTCTCCTGCAGAGTCTTCTACTGGAGTTTATCTATCATCTCCGTAACGCTTTCGTGATTACTAAATTAACCTGTGACGAAGCGCGCTGCTCTCCGTTGGATCTTCTCTCTCTCTTCTATCAACCCTATCTGGTACGGATCCCACACCGGTGAGCAGTATTCAAGCACTAGGCGAACAAGTGTACTGGAACCTACTTCCTTTGTTTTCGGACTGCATTTCTTTAGGATTCTTCCAATGAATCTCAGTCTGGCATCTGCTTTACCGGCAACCAACTTTACATAATCATTCCATTTTAAATCACTCCTAATGCCTACTTCCAGATAATTTATGGAGTTAACTGCTTCTAGTTGCTGACCTGCTATATTGTAGCTAAATGATAAAGGATCTTTCTTTGTATGTATTCGCAGCACATTACACTTGTTTACATTGAGATTCAATTGCCATCCCCTGCACCATGCATCAATTCGTTGCAGATCATCCTCCATTTGAGTAGAATTTTCCATTGTTACAACCTCTCGATATACCACAGCATCATCCGCAAAAAGCCTCAGTGAAGGTCCGATGTTATCCACAAGGTCATTTATATATATTGTGAACAGCAACGGTCCTACGACACTCCCCTGCGGCACACCCGAAATCACTCTTACTTCGGAAGACTTCTCTCTATTGAGAATGACATGCTGCGTTCTGTTATCTAGGAACTCTTCAGTCCATTCACACAATTAGTCTGATAGTCCATATGCTCTTACTTTGCTCATTAAACGACTGTGGGGAACTGTATCAAATGCCTTGCGGAAGTCAAGAAACACGGCATCTACCTGGGAACCCGTGTCTATGGCCCTCTGAGTCTCGTGGACGAATAGCGCGAGCTGGGTTTCACACGATCGTCTTTTTGGAAACCCGTGCTGATTCCTACAGAGTAGATTTCTAGTCTCCAGAAAAGTCATTATACTCGAACATAATGCGTGTTCCAAAATTCTACAAGTGATCGACTTTAGGGATATAGGTCTATAGTTCTGCACATCTGTTCGACGTCCCTTCTTGAAAACGGGGATGACCTGTGCCCTTTTCCAATCTTTTGGAACGCTACGCTCTTCTAGATACCTACGGTATACCGCAGCAGGAGGATTGTCGTCTGAGTTTTGCTGCCGTCCTTACGCAGCCGTGATGCCGCCTTTGATTTCACTGGTGCATAGCCCGCGTCCTGTAAGGCGACGTTTTTCTTCCGCGCCCGCTTCAACCTTCCGGTGGCCGGGTCCCAAGCTGTGCTTGGGTGCAGACCGCTGTCTTTATTGACAGTGTTGTCATAAATTGTTAACTCAACCGCTTTTTTTATAATACTGTCGCGGAAAGCATGTAATTCTGTAATGTTTTTTCGGAACATGCTCTACTACTGCCGACTTTTTAGGGCACTGTAGGCGTAAACAGCTATTCACGTGTTCTGTTAGCCAGTGTTCATAATACGCATTGCCTGTATGACCTAACACTGTTTTTCTGTTTCTTGGCAGGTATGTTAAGGGATCAAAGCCAGTTTCCTAAATACCCATTTAAGTAAGAAAAATGTAATGAATCAAAAATATTCAAAAATGGTTCAAATGTCTCTGAGCACTATGGGACTTAACATCTGAGGTCATCAGTTCCCTAGAACTTAGAACTACGTAAACCTAACTAACCTAAGGACAGCACACACATACATGCCCGAGGCAGGATTCGAACCTGCGACCGTCGCGGTCTCGCGGTTCCAGACTGAACCGCCTAGAACCGCTCGGTCACACCGGCCGGCGAATCAAAAATATTGTATGTGCTTTGTTTCTTTATTCTCCGCGTAGCTCCCTACGTGATTCGCTTTAGCTGAGCGAGGTGAGCTATTGAGCCTACGTAGAAGCCGACTCATGGCTTGCAGCCACGACTCGGCAAGTCGCTGTCGCCCCTTTTCAGTTGGTAATGCTGGCGCTTTACCGGTGAGCTATTCCAGTCGGCGGTGTGAACCTAAATCAGGTCATCTTTGTGTTCCGACGTTGCTCAACGAAGCGTGAACGGCCCGCTCCCTGCATAAAGGACGGGCGCGCTGGACTGTGAAGGCAACGAGTGGACGAGAGCCGGAGGCGCTAATGGCAGCCCCAGCCTCGCCTGCGTCACGACCACGTGCACAGGCGGCTCGCTTTCCGTGTTGCTGACACTGTCGCACCGACCTCGTACAGCAGCACACTGCGTCATGTGTGGAGTCTCGGCTCTTCGACTGTTAAGTAGGATTAACTTATTCAGTTTACTGGTGGCTGAGCTCCGTGGCTGTGCATAAAAGTACCTGAAGAAATACAACAACAGCCTGCCACTCTTTATACACTTCTGGCTATTAAAAATGCTACACCAAGAAGAAATGCAGATGATAAACGGGTATTGATTGGACAAATATATTATACTAGAACTGACATGTGATTACATTTTCAAGCATTTGGGTGCATAGAACTGACATGTGATTACATTTTCACGCATTTGGGTGCATAGGTCCTGAGAAATCAGTACCCAGAACAACCACCTCTGGCCCTAATAACGGCCTTGACACGCCTGGGCATTGAGTTAAACAGAGCTTGGATGGCGTGTACAGGTACAGCTGCCCATGCAGCTCCAACACAATATCACAGTTCATCAAGAGTAGTGACTGGCGTATTGTGACGAGCCAGTTGCTCGGCCACCATTGACCAAACGTTCTCAGTTGGTGAGAGATTTGGAGAATGTGCTGGCCAGGGCAGCAGTCGAACATTTTCTGTATCCAGAAAGGCCCGTACCGGACCTGCAACAGGCGGTCGTGCATTATCCTGCTGAAATGTAGGGTTTCGCAGGGATCGAATGAAGGGTAGAGCCACAGGTCGTAACACATCTGAAATGTAACATCCACTGTTCAAAGTGCCGTCAATGCGAACAAGAGGTGACCGAGACGTGTAACCAATGGCACCTCATACCATCACGCCGGGTGATACGGCAGTATGGCGATGCCGAATACACGCTTCCAATGTGCGTTCACCACGATGTCGCCAAACACGGATGCGACCATCATGATGCTGTAAACAGCATCTGGATTCATCCGAAAAAATGGCGTTTTGCCATTCGGGCACTAGGTTCGTCGTTGAGTACACCATCGCAGGCGCTCCTGTCTGTGATGCAGCGTCAAGGGTAACCGCAGCCATGGTCTCCGAGCTGATAGTCGATGCTGCTGCAAACGTCGTCGAACTGTTCGTGCAGATGGTTGTTGCCTTGCAAACGTCCACGTCTGTTGACTCAGGGATCGTGACGTGGCTGCACGATGCGTTACAGCCATGCGGATAAGATGCCTGTCATGTCGACTGCTAGTGATACGAGGCCGTTGGGATCCAGCATGGCGTTCCGTATTACACTCCTGAACCCACCGATTCCATATTCTGCTAACAGTTATTGGATCTCGACCAACGCGAGCAGCACTGTCGCGATACGATAAACCGCAATCGCGATAGGCTACAATCCGACCTTTATCAAAGTCGGAAACGTGATGGTATGCATTTCTCCTCCTTGCCGGCGGCCGTGCGGTTCTAGGCGCTTCAGTCTGGAACCGCGTGACAGCTATGGTCGCTGGTTCGAATCCTGCCTTGGGCGTGGATGTGTGTGATGTCCTTAGTTAGGTTTAAGTAGTTCTAAGTTCTAGGGGACTGATGACCTCGTCGTAAAAGCCCTCATTGTATGATTTGCTGTTAGTTTGCTTTGCTGGAAAAATGATAAGTGTAACAATAGAGCAACGAATTGCCGTGAAGTTTCACATGAAACTTAGAAAAACTGTATTGAAACTCATCTGTTACTAAAAGAAGTGCACGGCGGAGACTGTTCGTTACCTACGTGAGTTTTTGAGTGGTTTAAATGTTTCCGAGATGATCGAGAGGACGGTGAAAATGACCCACCCTAGGGCACCCTTCAACATCAAAAACCGACGAAAGTATCGAAAAAGTGGGTAATGTGATTCGATCTGGCCGCCTGTCTGATCGACAGACAGATGTAAATAGGAGGAGCTGCCAGCAGATATTGAAAAGTCTTAATCTGAAACCGTAACGTGTGACTGTTGTGCAGCAGTTACGGGAGAATGACAATCAGAAACGTGTAGATTACTGCACGTGGCTTTTGATAACATCGACGATTGTTTGTTAAACACTTTCCATTACATCATTAGTGATGAAGCATATTTTCATCTTTCTGGTCATGTGAATTCACAGAACACGAGCTACTGGGCAACAGAGAATCCTAACACAGTGTGTGAGCAACCATTCCTTGATGAAAAAAGTCAGTGTTTGTTGGGGTATAACAGGAACGCATATGGAAATTTTTGTGCATTTTGTGCTCAATTCGCTGAACATAAAAGGTAATACTGCTTCTTCATGCCAGATGGGGTAACAAGCCACTTCTAAGATACCACTGGAACGAGTCTATGATGTCTTCACGGAGGAACGAACTGTCAGCAAACATATGACCACCACGTTCGCGAGATTTAACAACATGTGATTTTTTCCTGTGGGGACACTTGAAGAGCCAGGTCTATGAAACAAATGCACACACAAAATACAGGAACAGAAAGATGACATCAGTCGTGAAGTTGCCACCATCGATATCCGCTGGGTATATCTGGATGCATTTAGACGTGCACAGCTGTGTATTAGTGTATTCACCATCTTCTATAAATGTACTTTTCATTATAAATAAATGGTAAATTCATTTGAGCTCTTCGTTTCTGTAATTTCACTGCATTCCCTGTATACTTAAACGGGCTACTTTTATCTGCACCACCCTGTGTTCCTCAAAAAATGTACTGTGTATAGATAAAGGTCCAAACAGTTTCGTTTTCCTTTGCGGTTTCTTCGGTGACTGATTTCTTTGGAAATATCTGTTGTATTTGCTTCTGTCAAACTGATCCTCGATATCGTTCTGCAAAGCCACCTCTTCATTAGTTTCCTAGCGATTGCTGTATAGTCTTCAACTGTGTTCGGAAGGCAAAACCATATAGGAACAATCTTTGGCTGATCGACTTGACAAAATTGTTTTTGCTGTTACTGAGCGTGTTCTTACAGGCGTCATTCACCGAAGTGTGTACACGTGAGAGACGCTGCAGAAATGTCCCTAGAGCTCTCTGCGGATCACTGAAGAGCATGAACCGAGGGTACATCGCACTGTACACTTATTAATGCTCTTTACCGTTCAAGTCATGTATAGAGCTTGGGAAAAATGATTGCTTAAATGTCTCTGTCGCGCTGTACAGGTAGTTAATTTGAAAATGTCTTCGCGATCGCTATGAGAGCAATTTAAAGGATTGTTTCTAAAGACGTTTGGAAGTAGCGTTTGCGTCTACGAGTATCTTCAAAAGCCTGCCAGTTCAGTTCTTTCAGCTTCTCGGTGATACTGTCCCATGTGTCAAACATAGCTGTGACTATTCTTTCTGCCAGACTTTGTATACGTTTAATGTCCCCTGTATGTCTTATTGCGTATGGGTCACACACGCTTGAGCAGTATTCGACGGGTCGCATGAGTTCTTGTAAGCAGTCTCCTGCCGTCTCCTTTGTAGGCTGTCTGCATTTTTTTTTTTTTTACCCTTGTATTACACCACTGAACCGCTATCTGTCACCAGTTTTGCCTGCGACTAACCCTATGTAATCGTTCTATTTCATATCCGTTCAAATTGTTACACCCAGGTATATGTGTGAGTTGACAGACTCGAAGTGTGACTCATTGATATTGTAGTCATGGGATACTACGTTACTTCACTTTTTTAAGAGCAAACTTTTAATTTCTGAACATTTAAATTGTGTTGTCGATCTTATCAAGATCCGAGTGAATATTTGTGCAGCTTTATTCAGAGAGTACTTCATTATAGATTACTGCTTCATCTGCGGAAAGTCTGAGGTTACCATTTACATTCGCTACAATGTCATTTATATAGAACATGGACAGCAGCTGCCCTAACATACTCCCCAGGGGCACACTTGAAGTCACTTCCACAGACTGAGTGAAATAAAAGCAGCCCAGAAAATATTTGCGGTAATACTGACGCTGGATTGCCCCTTTCAATTAACATCAGTAGATGCTGGAAATGGCCACCAATGACGTCGACGCAGCGTTGTGTCCGATTTACCAAACTGTGGGACGCGCGTAGCGGCTTTGCCAGAGAGATGTCAGCAATAGTATTTTCGATATTCTGTAGTAGCTCTTCCAGTGCCTGAAGATTATTTTAGTTCACCTGAGCCTTCGGTTTGCCCCGCAGCTAAAAATCACAGGGAGTGAGATCAGGCGACCGAGGTGGCCAGGAGATTGCACTATCTCTCGTGATTGTTCTCTTCTCAACAAACCCCTCGTACACTCATGACAACTGAGTCTTGCTAAAACTACCCATACTGTCGTTCATTTTCTTGATGGACATACGGATTAAACAGATTATGTCTTCCCCCTGTCTCCTCCCCTGGCACCCCTCTTTCTGTGCAGCATCTCCTCCCTACATGTCTCCAATAACGCGATGGTCTAACTCTGGCTCTTACGCAAGCAGTTATTCGGCTTTGCTTTGATTGCTGGAGTTGTTGGATATCCTCCTGAGGGATATCGTTTCAGATTGTGTTCAGTTGACATGTTAGATTGAAAGATCGTCAAAATCCCGAGCTGGTTGGAGAGCCCTGCCAATAATGCTCCAAAGGTTCTCAATTGAGGAGAGACCGGCGACCTTGCTGACCAAGGTAGAGTTTGGCAATCACGGAGACAAGCAGTGCGGTCGAGCATTACCTTGCTGAAATGTAAGCCCAAGATGGCTTGTCATGAAGGGCAACAAACAGGGTATAGAAAGTCGTCGACGTACCGCTGTGCTGTAAGGGTGTCGCAGATGAAAACGCAAGGGATGCCGCTATCAAACGAAATGGCACCCCTGACAATCACTTCTAGTTGTCGGGCCGTATGGCGGGCGACAGTTAGGTTGGTATTCCGCCTCTGTCTGGGGCGTTTCCAGATACGTTTTCGCCGGTCATTGGGGCTCCATTTGAAGCAGGACTCATCACCGAAGACAGTTCTACAGGTCATTGGGATTCCAGGCCGAATCACCACTGCAGACGGGCTTGTTGATGTACAGAGGTGAATCGCAGTCGGGGCGTTGTGAGCTCAGGTCCCTTTCTGTGCGCCGCCAGTTATGGTTCTTGTCCTCATTGAAGCACCAGTTGCACGTTGGATCGATGGTAATGATGAATCCGCGGCTCTGAGCGCCTCTCTGGCTACTCTCGGTCCTCTCGTTCATCTTCTCTCAGGATCGCCCGCTTCATTCTTGTCGCTGTGTTCGGCCATTGTTCACCCATTCCTGCCATCGTCGAATATTGGCATCGCTCCTCTTCAAATGTCAAGCGATTCACCGATTACTCCAACCGGCTCCTTTGAGCTCAACTACACGTCCTCTCTTAAACGCTGACATCTGCGTATATTGCGCACACGCCTGTACGCGAGCCATAGTTACTGCCCAACTGAGCACACGGTAGGAAATTCGCAAAGATTTGTGCCGCGGTATCGACGTGTCCCCTGTTTAGTAATCTTGCCAGATGCGCGGTAAAATTGCGTTGCAGTGTCACACATTCATCCAACGGCCTCCAAAGCTTACACTTTACCATTTGCTGTCGATACCTGTATAAATATCAATTTGTGACCAGTCTGCGCAACTCCTTTGGGGTTACATAAATTCGCGGAGAGTTCTTCACCGAGTTCGCGCACCTTTCTGCCGTGCATATTGATAAACTGCATATTAATTTTTATTTTTTTGTTTCAGGTGAGTACATTGGACTCTTCGACTGAAGAATTTAAGAAGCCACCCCTGTAAGTAAACGGATATCGGTTTTGATATTCATGACCGAATAGGGTTTATGAATAAATAATTTACAGATTACAGTTTATTTTCGCGGTTTGATTTATTGCCGTGTTTGTTTCCAAAGAAAGCTAGGAGCACTAAAGCTCGGAGATATGTTCAGCAATTGCAGCCCCGCATATGTCGTATAGGAATGCACAAATTTCACCAAACAGTAGCTGTTACTCGTTCAACAAAGACGAAACTGAAGGCAATCAGCATTCCAGCAGTATTCAACTACTACGAATATCGGTAATTCATAACGTAAGCGGTTAAGTAGATCAAATTTTTGTAGTATGTTACCTTATGGAAATGACTGGAGAATGCATACATGATTATACATGACTGCACACGTAACCATTCATCAGTGTACAATTATAACTTCGCAGGTAATAATACTTAATCCTGCTGCTAGACTCATTCCGTACTCAAAAGAAACGTCAGTATACACCGGTCTCATTTCATTCATCTTTCATAATACTGCTTGACTCAAACCAGATTATCTCCATTGCAGATATTCTTTGTTCAACTGTGTGTCCCTTCGTATACCGATTTGAAGTAAACGTGAGGCTACTTAGAGCACAGGTATTCGTCTCTTTATGTGTGTATCGCAGTCTTTATGCTTGCCACGTAAGTACCCGAATAACATTCTCTTATCCCAGAAACTGTTCAGTTGGCGAGAATACTAGTTTTTCTTCCTTAATCACTGAGATAGTGGAAATACCTTGGATCTGCTCACCATTTTCACGCTGGAGACTTCGTCAATGCTAGAGCGTATTTGGGACAGCGGTTATCAAAATGAAGAACGGGAGAGCGGTAAATAGATTGGGGAAATTTATTTATTTTATTTATTTATTTGCTGCCATTTGCAAATGACCTACTACCTTGTTGCTAAGACAGGTCGTACTTTCACAGTACGAAATTCTACGTGTACAGAATGTGATACTTATTTGTTATTTCTTATTTTTAATAAGGATTAATAATATTTCAGCTTTAAAAGCTGTAAAGTAATTAGTAAAAGTAATTAAGAAGTAATTAAGAGTAATTAAGATACGAAAATCTTAAAATTAGCGATTTATGTATGGAAGACAGGATTTGTGAAGACAGAGAAGAGGTTATGACGTGTTATAACTTTAAGACATATTACAAATTCGGAAACATTTTTCTAAAGTAAACAAGATTTTTGCATTTAAGATGGGTAGATAAACGGTAATAAACATTTATGAAATTAACAAAGTTTTGGAAAATCGTATTGTAAACCATAACCAATTTTTAGGAAGAATAGAAACAGAAGATACAAAAGATGGTAGTGGAAGAATGTCCCTTCAACAAGTGTATATGACAGTGAGTGTCTTGGAATTGTCCTTCAAGCCACCGACCGTCGATCACAGTCTTCATCTAAATCTAACATTTATTCTGGATTTTCTAATAACTAAACCTTATCCTCTAAATTTTCTTTTCTTTCTTTAGGCTCTTGTGTCGTTTATTTAGGGTATTTCTTTATTTTCATTTACGGTCGTGTCGGGATCAGTGCCATCACCTGATTCCATGTCGGAATCATTGCTGTTTTTCACCTTGTGGATTGCTTCTTGCCTTTGTATATAGGCTCATTTTCTTGCTCGCACATACTCTCTATAGGTCGCTTTGTATATATCGTCAGTGTATGTGTAACATGGTCCATTGGTCTTAAGTCTCTGAGCGTTGCGTGTGTGCTGGCTTAAATATTATTGAGGTTTAAGTGTATTGTATGTCTCATGTTGGTATATCGTCCGCAGAAAAATAAAAAGGTGTCTTCTGGAGAGTCTCTGACTCATTAAGTGCGTGGGATAAGGGCCATGTCCTGTTAAGAATTGGATCGTACTGCAGCTGGGATAAGTTCGAATTTTAGTCTCTCCCTTACATCGGGTAAGAACTGGTGTAGCCTGCGATCCTTATCACGTGTGTCCCAGGTATCCATCTTCCAATTTTTTAATTGGCGTTTCGTGTCAGTTCATACTCCAGTGATCTTTCTAGCCTGGATCGTGCCTTCCCACCTTAAGCCAGTACATAGCCGCTGCTCTGTATCTTATAGTAATGTCTAATGGCTAGATTTCGAGCACCACACGGAGCGACTCCACTGAGATGTTGCCGAAAGCTCCCGATAGTCTAAGTAAGCCGCTCTTCTGTCCTCTTCTGATGAGGGTCCGGTTTATTGATAGGTCTAACCCTTGAGCCCATGTGCTGGCGGCGAAGCTAAGTACCCACTCGAAGAGAGCACAATGGTATGTCCATGTAGCTGACGAGGGGAGTTTAAATTGTTCTGAATTTAGTCGTGTCAGTTTGTATAGTATTTTTTCTGCTTTGTTTGTGACAGTGTGCATGTTTTCACGCAAATTTTGCTTTTCGTCTATGCGTACCCCATGATAGCGTGTGGTGACTGCTCATTTAATGTCTATGTCCCTATTTTAACACTAGGGCTTTTCTGGAGAGACCCTATCAGTAAAATTAGTGGTGTTTTGCTGTCAGCTATCTTGAATCTGTTGTTGTGACACCACTGTGTTATTGTTTTGAGTGTTCCATTTGCTCTTTCTTCTAGCTGGAACCTATTGTTAGCAGATACTACGACCTAAAGGACGTCTGCGTATGCGACAGCTCTGTCTGTCGTTATTGTTCCCTCCAGTAGTTGCAGGAGGGGTTCACTAGTGATGTCCCAGAAGATGGGGCCATAGATCGACCCTTGGGAGCAGACTTTTGTAATTCGTTTGATTAGTTTTCGGCCGTCCATCTGCCATTCGACCACTCTGTTCTTACAGTAGTCTAATAGACTGTTGTATAGTGTTTCCTGTTCCTCCAGTCGTCTGAGCCTCTTGAACATTGCGGTCCACAAGAGATCGTCAAAGGAAACCGCATTGTCGATCATACATAGCCCTGGTGTCGTTGATAAATTGTAACGCTTGGGTGATGGCATCGTCATCGACTTTCCCTCTCTGAAGCCGAACTGGTGTCGGCTTAGGCTATGGAGAGTTCTGTGCGCCTGTAAAGGCCTGCATAGGAGCTTTTGCTGAACCTTGGAAAGTGTATTTATAAGACATATAGGCCTAATGACTTGCGATCAGACGGATCCCTGCCAGCTGCATTCTTTATTACGACTGCCTTGGAGACTTCCAAACTGTAGGCACACGACCCAGCCGCAGAGCTGCAGAATTGTAAGGTATGGGGTGATCTGCGGTATTATCTCTTTTAATACTTCTGTATGAATTCCGTCTGGTCCAGGTGCTTTATTGTTTTTGAGCTCTGAGATCGGCATCGCCACTTCAGCTTGAGGAAAAGGGCAGGTTACTGTGGCAGTATTGGATAATGAGTTGAGTTTCTTGGTTCAAATGGCTCTGAGCACTATGGGACTCAACTGATGAGGTCATAAGTCCCCTAGAACTTAGAACTACTTAAACCTAACTAACCTAAGGACATCACACACATCCATGCCCGAGGCAGGATTCGAACCTGCGACCGTAGCGGTCGCGCGGTTCCAGACTGAAGCGCCAGAACCGCTCGGCCACCAGCGGCCGGCAGTTGAGTTTCTCTCGCAGTGTTGCCTTTTTGGTGTGTGTCAGTGTTGACAATGGCATCAGGTAGGAGCTTGTGCAGCAGGAACTGTGCTGTTTGTCTCCATCCCTTTGTCATCGCGCCGTCATCCTGTCTTAGCGTTTCCAGAACTAGAGGGATGTTTATTTTTTTTAGTAGTTATTTTGTGTGGTTCCCACCATATGTTTATCTCTGTCTGCAATGATTTATGTCTGTCCCAATGTTGCTTACATATTTTGAACAATTCTTTTTTATATTGGTCTTTTACGAACCTTTATGCTTCCAGTCTTCTTTGTCTATCTCTGTCTACTGTTGACCGTTGGTATCATCGTCTCGCTTTTCGGGTTTCTTGTTTTAGTCTAGTCAGTTTGTTTGTCCTTGGAATTTGTGTGCGTTTTGTTTCTATGTTTTTGGTATGGGTGTATTTTGTGCTTTCGTGATGAGATCGATGCCCGCATCTCGTGGTCGTGCGGTAGCGTTCTCGCTTCCCACGCCCGGGTTCCCGGGTTCGATTCCCGGCGGGGTCAGGGATTTTCTCTGCCTCGTGATGGCTGGGTGTTGTGTGCTGTCCTTAGGTTAGTTAGGTTTAAGTAGTTCTAAGTTCTAGGGGACTGATGACCATAGATGTTAAGTCCCATAGTGCTCAGAGCCATTTGAACCATGAGATCGATAAACATGTGTATCTTGATATCAACGCTTCCGTCGATTGTTTCAAGGTTTCAGTCTTGCGCAAGTCCTCTCAGTCTCTTCCAGTCAGCTTTATGGAACAGTAACTGTCGGGTGTGTATTGTGTGGGTTGTGTTGTTTTGTCTTGTTAGCCTGAAAGAGATCGCTTTGTGGTCACTGTCAGTAATGTAGTAGTGTACTTTCCAGTCCGTTATGCATTCTCTGGCAGCGTTATTTACGAGTATGATGTCTATACTACTTTTCGATCCATCATGTCCACTGTGTGTCGGTATGTTCTCTTCTACCTTAACTACGTGTAGTTGCGTTTCCTGCAGACGTCGTTTATTATGCGTCCTCTGTCGTCTTGTTGGAATTGCGCAGGGTGGACCTGGCATTTATGTCCGAGCATATGAGAACCTTCTTACGTTGTCCGTATTAGGCCATTAGCTTTATATAATTTGCATAGGGCAGTATGGAATGACTCTATTGGGCATATAGTGAAGCAGCTATCCATATATCTCCTTGGTATGAAAATTTCATTGTTACCAAGTGTTCATTATATAATTCGATTATTTTGACAATATTTATTTCTTTATTTAGTATGGAAACTGCTGCATTGTTGTCCTGACTACCGGTTATTGTTATCACATTTGTCGGAAAGCATATCAGTTTGCCTTGGTCGTGTAGGGCTCTTGTAGACACACTATATGTATGCTTAGGTCTTTAACGATTTTGGGGAGTTCATCACTACCTTGCATGCTCCTCATTGCAATCAGCTGAAGAATGTTCATCAGTGATGCTATGGGTGTTTATCATGCCTGTAGCATTTGCTACCAGTTTGAGCATGTTATGTTAACTGGGGACCTAGAAACGACGGAGAGGTTCCGTCCCCGCCACAGCCGCAGTGGTCCACAACCCCACTACAACTACCGCAGTCCACTTCACCCCTCCGCCGCCCCACATGGAACACGAGCACACCCCCCCCCCCCCCCCCCCCCCAATGGTAGTATACGCGTACGTGGAGAATTTGTTTGCGCACCAATCGCCGACATAGTGTAGCTGAGGCGGAATAAGGGGAACCAGCCCGCATTCGCCGAAGCAGATGAAAAACCGCCTAAAAACCATCCACAGACTAGCCGGCTCACGTGACCTCGACACAAATCCGCCGGGCGGATTCGTGCCGGGGACCGGCGCTCCTTCCCGCGCGGAAAGCCGTGCGTTAGACCGCACGGCTAATCGGGCGGGCACAGTTTGAGCATAGTCGAAGTTATCCGTCCGTGTGGCCTGACAAGGTCGATATACATCTTATCCATGTCAAATGGTTCTTCTCCTCTTATACATACTTGTATCATTAAGTCTAACGACTGATCAGGGTCTGTTGGTATGCTTTCCGTCTTAAGTGTGATTCTATTTGTTGGCTCTGTAGTCGGGAAACACAGTCACCCTTGGATGCAGTTGCCTAAGCAACATCCTTTGAGCTGTTTGTAAAATTTCCTTTCTTTCTTTCTAATCTACCCAGTTTAATGTTAAGTTCTAAGTCACTACAATTAAAGACATTGTTGGTTGCGATGGGCGCTGTTTTTGCGGTACTAGATGCCATGGGGCTGGTGCCGGGTGAGAGCATCTCTGGGACAGAGGTGGTTGTTTCTGCAATGGCGCCGTTGGTGGTGGGTGCGTTGGACCTCATGTCGGTACCCTGGGACGAAGATGTGGCGTCGAGTGGTGTGCTGAAGTCGACGTTTTTGGCGTGTGTTATGTATCTTGGTGTTGTACTACCTTGATTACGTCACACGCATTAACCACATTTTTTGTCACACGCAAAGTTTTAAAAATACTGTAGAAGACTCTTTTTGTGTGGTTTTACTGGTGTTGCAATACCAACTGTTACACTGGAGGTAGGTTTCTTCGGATTCGGTTTGTTGTCGTAATATTGAGAATTGAATGTTAGTGCGGGTTGATTGCTTTGCTCTTTCGTGACATTGTTGGATTGTTTACTGCCAGGTTGACCTACCGGGGATGTACCGGTTACTGTTGCGGTGGGTCCATCTGTTGGTGTGTTTAATAGGTAGCAATTGGACACCAGTATTCATCATCATTTTCATTGTCATTACCTGCGTTTTCATAATACGTTGTCTTTTGTGTATTTGCAGTTTCCAGTTGTGATTTTGGGGTCAGTAGGGTTTCATGCGTGGGTGTTTTTACCAGGTGTAGAAGTATGAAACCGGAATTTGGTTGCAGTGATTACACGTCTGTTGTTTGAAACTGATAAACAATATTTTATTCAAAATAATCTCCATTGCTATGTATACATTTCTCCCACCTCTCCCGCAGGCTATACAGATGATCATCTGACGGAGAATAAGCTGCATGCCCTTGTATTTCCCAACTGAACGTCTTGATCGTTTCCCTGACCCGTTTTGCTGTGTGTAATGGGGCGTTATCATGGAACAATATGACTTTGTATAGCCTTTTTCAATATTCTGGTCGTTTTCCATGTAATGGTCGATTTAAATCGCCCATTTGCAGTTGGTACGCGATCAGTGTTAACGGTTTCACTAGGTTTTAGCAGGTCATACTGGATGACACCCTTCCCACCTAACGCAAAGCATTGTGTTCTTTCCAAAGCGATTTTGTCTTGTAGTGGATGTCAATGGTTTGCCTGGATTCACCCATGATCTACGACACTTAGGATCCATTTTTCATTACCTATCACTATGAGACGGAGCAACGACTTTCTTTTGTATCTGGGGAGCAGCATTTTACAAGTGGTCTTTCGAGTTGCTTGCTGTCTTTCATTCAGTTCATGCGGAACCCATTTTTTCACTTTCTGCACCTTTCCCATAGCTTTCAACCGAAGAGAAACGGCTTTCTGCGTCACATTCATTTGTTTCGCGAGTTCCTGTTGAGTTTGAGTATTATCTTCGTCCGAACTTTTTTGGCGGTTTCCTGCGCTCGTCGTTTCTCACGTCGAAATTACCACTTTTGAATTTTTTGAATCACTCGAAACACTGTTTTCCCAAGAGCATGTTCGCCGAAAGCTTTGAGAGGCATTCGATGCATTTTTCTTCAAATGATAACAGAAAACCAGTGCTGTTCGCAAGTCGTAGTTTGTGGGCACAAAACTCGACATGTTTACAGGTTTGAAACTGATACCGATCAATGTAACTTGGGTTGCTGTTTGTTGACATTGGTCGTCAGCCGTTACAGGAAGCAGATGGCGCTGCAGACGCGGTTTCACGGGCCCTACGCTGACGGCTAGCAGCATCTTTTCTCCCTTTTCTACCGTCTCTGCCTCGCCAGAATTGTTGTTGTTGCATCTGGTTGGTTCAAATGTCTCTGAGCACTATGGGACTTAACTTCTGAGGTCATCAGTCCCATAGAACTTAGAACTACTTGAACCTAACCAACCTAAGGACGTCACACATATCCATGCTCGAGGCGGGATTCGAACCTGCGACCGTATCGGTCGAGCGGTTCCAGACTATAGCGCCTAGAACCACTCGGCCACTTCGGTCGGCTAGCATTTGGTCACAGTACTTGTTGGTATTGTTCCCGGGATCAGTAGTCTGCCTGATACAAAAGCCACAGGCTGTATGTAGCACTCATATTTACTCCCTCTATTACTTGATGTTTCTATTTGTATTTGGGTTTCGATAATTTTGTCTCTTGTATGTTGTCTTGCGTTGGGTCTAGTATTTGGATTGCCTATTCTCAAGGCTGTTGTTGATGCGGCGGTATGGTTTTCCCCGGTATCTGAGTGTTTGGGAACATTCATTAACTTGTCCTCTAATTCGTCTATTCTTTGGATTAACGAAGTTTAAAAGTTAATCCAGTAGAACATCTGTTAGTGTTGCTACCTCATTATGTATCGATTCATTTAAGATCATGTTCTCAATATACTCCACTGCATATGTGTGTAACTCTCCGCTACTGTTGTTGTATGTGATAGAGAAATTCGATAGCTGACTTAAATCTTAAAAGAAACGGCAATTTATCTCAGGATTGTTTTTTTATTGTCTCGAACACTGTGAGCCGTCCAACAAAAGATGAATGATTCAATTCAAGTATATTGTCTTCAGAATGACCTCCAGCGAATGTGGCATGTTTTACGTATCGGCTTGTGAAATAAGATCTGTCACAAGACTGTTTTCTCTGACATCTGTGTGGGGCTGCCTATTCTGATCATGGGTTGGTTGTCGAAGATCGTTCCTATAAACAAAGATTTTGGCACTAATTATTGACTTAATCATTGTGAAAGAAAAGAATAGGTATGAAAGAAATTTCGTCTTCCACATGATTTGTACATTCTGCAGGTCACATCTCCTTATGCATCGAAATATCTCCCAAATGGTATAACAAAAAAATAGAGTCAAACTTCGACCTATCGTAGAAAGTCTCGTGAGTAACAAATTGATGCTAAGAAACAATGTCATAAAGTATCTTGAGGAACAAGTTGAGGGCAGGAACTCATGTGGGAAAGTGTCTTGAGGCACACAGAGTATAGAAAACGATATCCGAAAAGGTCATCCAACTGCGCTAAAAAGCAGGGAAGCTGTAGCGGCCAACGCTTCCCGCTTGGTCACGCCCTTCGCTGCAAGTAGGACTACGTACACTGATGGATCACAAGCGAAACCTTTGTTTCAAGAGCATCCGTGTCTGTCGCAACACTACTAGCGGTCCATCGGTGCAGAAGATGTTTCGTGGCGGAGACATGACCTTAAGGTATATAGAAAAGGGAGATGGTCGAGCAACTAGTATTATCCCATGTAACTTGGACGCTGTGTAGCGTCGTTGATTGACGTTTCCATACAAGGGTGCTTATCCTTAGTTTGTTCCTCGAGATTCTTTCTGATATCCTGCTCTATCAGCGTACCCCTTTCAAGGTAGTGATTAAGGCAAGGGATTGATATAATTGAGGACGATGGTTCAAAAATGTCTGGCCATCTACAAATACGTTTTCTGCGATTAAGGTGGATGCAGGGATGAGTCCTTTGAAAGGGCGCAGTGATTGGACTTCACCTCCCTACCCTACCGAAATTTATGCTCCAGTGAGGTCGTCGTCAACGTAAATCCTGATCTTGTTGGGGTGAACTACTAAGTTTCAACTAGTCTACTAACTTTTTATATTAATGGATAACTTCTGTTAATATATCTACCCGTTTATAATGCTAAACGACTAAAACGGTGCTAGACCCCAGTTGAAAATTGCCTATCTAACAGCTTCCACGGGTAACAAAAATTTCGTGTGGTTATTGGTGGAATTAAACATTTAAAATACTATCGTAGACTACTCATTAAGAGGCATAATCTTACATTGAAGGTTTAACGCAGTAAGAATAATGTTATAGTTAGAAACTTTTTGTCTGTGGTGAGACAACGAAACTCACAGAACGCAAATTACCCAGAATATGTTCATCCAGTATTTGAGAATGAGAGCACGCTGTGACTTGCAACAAACTTTACACGTAATTTGAAAGATTTTGGAAACATTTACTTCGGTAGTATCTATATTTCGAACTCATTATGCAGGCAGTATCCACATATATCATTGAATGTACCTGCAAAATTATATCATCATATGACATGCAGTTCAGGAGATGCGAGGTCATAAACATTTACGTGCGAGAGAAACTAGCTTTTCTTAAAAAGGGGCTGTTTCACACAAGGGAACTGGATTGTTTAAAGCATCAGGGTTGAAGACTGTCGGTAGTGCGAATAAAGCGTTATATCTTCACTGCAAAAAGAGAAGGGCCGAACAAAAAGCTTTCCTCTGAGTGCGTTTCTGTATCATATATGCAAGGAAGAGCGACTACGATGCGGACGTATAAGCACCGACCTGTAGGCTAAGGACTAGTGTGACAGTCTTGTCTTTACGTCGTGGGTGCGGTAAATGCGGAAACGTGGGCTGTGGCGATGCTGTTACCAAATCCGTCCAAACAACATCAACGTGCTGTTATTCATTTCTTGGCTTCCGAATTACAAACACTGGTAGACATCCATCGGAGAACGAAGGATGTGTACGGGGCCTGTCGTAAGCAATCATTGTGGAATGGTGCGAGAAGGGGCGTTGCTGCTTCATCGTAACGTACGTCCCCATATCGAAATTGTTGTAACGCAGAAGTTACGCCAAATCAAGTGGTGTGCAGTCAAGCAGCAGCTCTATAATCTCGGTCTCCTACCGTGCGATTCTCATGCCTACTGTCCATTAAAGAAGGCCTTGAAGGCTGGACAATTCCTGACCGACGAGGATGTGCGAAAGGCAATTGCGGACTTTGCGCAGCAAGACACGGTGTTTTACCAAACGGGTACTTCGGACCTGGTCCGTCGGTGGGATGATTGGCTCAGTGTTCACGACGATTCCGCCTGGGTAGCATACCGATTCTGGACTGTACGGCCTTCGAACGGAGACTTGATTTATCGATCTCCGCTTAATTACTGGCCATTAAAATTGCTACACCAAGAAGAAATGCAGATGATAAACGGGTATTCATTGGACAAATATATTATACTAGAACTGGCATGTGATTACATTTTCACGCAATTTGGGTGCATAGATCCTGAGAAATCAGTACCCACAACAACCACCTCTGGCCGTAATTACGGCCTTGATACGCCTGGGCACTGAGTCAAACAGAGCTTGGATGACGTGTATAGGCACAGTTGCCCATGCAGCTTCAACACGATACCACAGTTCATCAAGAGTAGTGACTGGCATATTGTGACGAGCCAGTTGCTCGGCCACTATTAACCGGACCTTTTCAATTGGTGAGAGATCTGGAGAATGTGGTGGTCAGGGCAGCAGTCGAACATTTTCTGTATCCAGAAAGACCCGTACAGGACCTGCAACATGCGGTCGTGCATTATCCTGCAGAAATGTAGAGTTTCGCAGGGATCGAATGAAGGGTAGAGCCACGGTTCGTAACACATCTGAAATGTAACATCCACTGTTCAAAGTGCCGCCAATGCGAACAAGAGGTGACCGAGAAGTGTAACCAATGGCACCCCATACCATAACGCCGGGTGATACGGCAGTATGGCGATGACGAATACACGCTTCCAATGTGCGTTCACCGCGATGTCGCCAAACACGAATGGGACCGTCATGATGCTGTAAACAGAACCTGGATTGATCCGAAAAATGACGCTTTGCCATTTGTGCACCCAGGTTCGTCGTTGAATACACCATCGCAGGCGCTCCTGTCTGTGATGCAGCGTCAAGGGTAACCGCAGCCATGGTCTCCGAGCTAATAGTCCATGCTGCTGCAAACGTCGTCGAACTGTTCGTGTAGATGGTTGTTGTCTTGCAAACGTCCTCACTGTTGACTCATGGATCGAGACGTGGCTGCACGATCCGTTACAGCCATGCGGATAAGATGCCTGTCATCTCGACTGCTAGTAATACGAGGCCGTTGGGATCCAGCACGGCGTTCCGTATTACACTCCTGAACCCACCGATTCCACATTCTGCTAACAGTCAGTGGATCGAGCAGCAATGTCGCGATACGTTAAACCGCAACCGCGATAGGCTACAATCCGACCTTCATCAAAGTCGGAAACGTGATGGTACGCATTTGTCCTCCTTACACGAGACATCACAACAGCGTTTCACCAGGCAATTGCTGTTTGTGTATGAGAAATCGGTTGGAAACTTTCCTCATGTCAGCACGTTGTAGGTGTCGCCATCGGCGCCAACCTTGTGTGAATGCTCTGAAAAACTAATCATTTGCATATCACAGCATCTTCGTCCTGTCGGTTAAATTTCGCGTCTGTAGCACGTCATCTTCTTGGTGTAGCAATTTTAATGACCAGTAGTGTATATCAAAATCAAATAGGGGTACTACCTTAGTTACATCAGGGGGAGGAATAAATAAGGTGAATTTGATGAGGTGATCGAATGCGAATTGAGCGTTGGCTGGATGTATGACGCACGGCGCGGAGCAACCGGAACTAGCGCAGAGCCGGCCGTCCAGCTCGGTCCGTGCCGGGCGGCGAGTGTGTTCGCGTGTCACGTCACGCGCCGTGTCACGTCACGCCGTGGCGCGGCGCGCTGGCTCGGTCCCCTCGTTTCCGGCCGCCGCGACGCTCAGGGACGGCCGCCGAGTTATTAAGCGACCCTCACATCGAGCTGCGGCCGACGCAGTCGGCAGTGACCGCTCGCTGACTGCGACAACCAGCGAGGCCACCTACACCGCCAGCTGCGTAAAGGGGATAACGCTACATCACGGTGGGGAGTTTTAATCTTACAGTGGGCATCTAGATACAGGAATCGCAACTGAAATTGCATCTCTGTGAATAGCGAAATTTTACTTAATGCGCTTATACATAATAGTAGTAACAGTACATAATTAAACTACACTGGAGAGCCATAGAAACTGGTATACTCGCCTAATATTCGTGTAGGGCCTCCACGAGCACGGAGAAGTGCGGCAATACGACGTGGCATGGAGTCGACTGATGTCTGAAGAAGTGCTGGAGGGAACTGACAGCATGAATCCTGCAGGGCTGTACATAAAGCCGTAAGAGTACTAGGTGATGGAGATGTCTTCTCACATTCGGGAGGTCGACGGTTCAATCCCGCGTCCGGCCAACCTGCTTTAGGTTTTCCGTGATTTCCCTAAATCGCTCCAGGCAAATGCCGGGACGGTTCCTTTGAAAGGGCACGGCCGAATTCCTTCCCCGTCCTTCCCTAATCCAATGAGACCGATGACCTCGCTGTTTGGTCTCTTCCTCCAAATAATCCAATCTAAAATGTCTTCTCAACACCATGTTGCAAGGCATCCCAGATATGCTCAACACTATTCATGTCTGCGGAGTTTGGTGGCCAGCGGAAGTGTCTAAACTCAGAAGAGTGTTCCTGGAGTCACTCTGTAGAAATTCTGGACGTGTGGGTTGTCGCATTGCTCTGTTGGAATTGCCGAAGTCCGTTGGAATGCACCATGGACATGAATGGATGCAGGTGATGAGACAGGATGCTTCCGTACGTGTCACCTGTCAGAGTCGTATCTAGACGTATCAGGGGTCCCAGATCACTCCAACTGCACTCTCCCCATACCATTACAGAGCCTCCACCAGCTTGAACAGTCCCCTGCTGACATGCGGGGTCCATCGATTGGAGAGGTTGTCTCTATACCCACACACGTCCTTCCTCTGGATACAATCTGAAACGAGACTCGTCCGACAAGGCAACATGTTTCCAGTCATCAACAGTCCAATGTCGGTGTTGACGAGCCCAGGCGAGGCGTAAAGCTTTGTGTCGTGCAGTCGTCAAGTTTACACGAGTGGGCCTTCGGCTCTGAAAGCTCATATCGATGATGTTCGGTTGAATAGTTCATACGCTGACACTTTTTGATGGCCCAGCATTGAAACCTAAAGCAATTTGCGGAAGATTTGGACTCCTGTCACGCTGAACGATTCCCTTCAGTCGTCGTTTATCCCGTTCTTGCAGGATCTTTTTCCGGCTGCATCGATGTCGGAGATCTGATGTTTCACCGGATTCCTGATGTTCACGGTAGCCTCGTGAAACGGACGTACGGGAAAATCTTCAGTCCATCGCTACCTCGGAGATGCTGTGTCCGATCGCTCTTGCGCCGACTATAACACCACGTTCAAACTGATTTAAACCTTGATAACCTGCCATTGTAGCAACAGTAACCGATCTAAAATCCTGATAACCTGCCATTGTAGCAGTAGTAACCGATCTAACTACTGCGCCAGACACTTGTTGTCTTATGTATGCGTTACCGACCGCAGCGCCGTATTCTGCCTGTATACATATCTCTGTATTTGAATGCACGTGCCCATAACAGTTCGTGTAGTGGTTCGGTGTTCATAATAGTAGGAACAATACGTAATTAAGCTAGCTGTTTCCGACATGCTTTGCAGTGCTTCTTTTCTTTTTAAGTAGGAATACATATTGAAACCAGGTACAAAACAATGATTTTTTGTATCTTAAATTGAATTTGAAAAGTTTTATTCATGTGCTTTGGAATATACAATATTTTTTATCTTTGTGTACTCTGTAAAAATAAAGTTTTTTGGTGACCCCTCCTTTGCATGCTACATCTACACTACCAGAAAAAAGATTAGTACACCCTTTTAGACGTTTCCGATTCACTAAAGATTTATTGCTGCAACACTGCTTATGGAATACAAGAAATGATTACACCTACAGATGATAGCCAAACGGTTCTGAAGTACCAGGTGTCGACGTATTCCGCAAAACCCATGTGAGTACGTTGTGCAGCCTCCACAGGCGACAGTATAGACGCTGCTCTGACATCCAATCGATCGTACAGATACCGAATACTGTCCTGGTATACGTTATGCCACGCCTGCCCGACCTTTTCACGTAGTTCTGTAAGGGTGCACATAGAAAGAAAGGGGGATACCTGTGCAGGTGGCGGGGGTGGTGGGCAGCGCGAGGCGGTTCCAGCCAGCGCAGGAAATATCCCTTTGTTATCTAAACGAGGCGACTCAGTCGCAGCCACGTGACGGCGACAACCGGCGCGGGGCAGTGCCACGCCTGCCGGCGGGACGCAATGGAGGCATTCTTTGCCCGCTGCTGGCGCGCAAGTTGGCAGCAGAGCTGTGCTTACAGAATCGAGGCTCACCTCTGCAGTCTTTCTTAAGGGGGTAGGAGGTCAAACGGGCCGACTTGGAGCAGGATAGGCACCACACGACATTTTAAATCCCACTGTCTACACTTTTACAAATAAACTCGTAAAACTTTGTCAGTATGATCAGGAATGATTCAGGATTCACACTCATAGCAGTGGAAGTTCACAAAAAATATCAAAATAAATTTTTGTTATATGTGAAATTTCACCACTTTTTCACATACTGTTAGCTGCATTTGTTGCTATAGGTACACTTTACTTCATAAGTAGGAGAGATTCTTCGATGAATTTTGTACAGCATACAAACCATACTTGCCGGTGTATGGAACTCTAGAATTTTTCAAATCTATTAAAAACTGTGTAAAAATTGAGAATTAACTATAACATTTAAGTTTTTTCTAAACATGAAGTTTAAAATGTGACCGCTCATTCATTTTTTCATAAATTAAATAAATTCTAGAGTTTCATACACCTATACGTATGGTCTGTATGCGTGCAAAATTCATCGAAGAATCTCTATTAGTTGTGAAGAACAAGGGTGCCTGTAGCAACAAATGCGGCCAATAGTAAGTAGAAAAATGGTGAAATTTCACATGTAATTTTTTTTTGTTATGTTTCACTTCCGCTGCTACGAGTCTGAATCCTGAATCCCTCCTGGTCATGCTGACAAAGTTTTATAAATTTATTTGTAAAAGTGTTGACAGTGGAAATTAAAATGTTCTGTGGTGCCTCTCCTGCTCCAAGTCGGCCCGTTTGACGTCCTACCCGCCTTAAATGATTTTGGCGAAACTAATCAGTTAAAAAAAGGAAAAACAACGATTTTCCCCTTACTTATAGTGTTATATGTCAGCTTTATGGTGAAGTACTCAAAATTTAGATAATGGTAAAACGTAACGTGATATTCGCAGTTAAGTACGACAATGCACAGAATTCGAAAAAGTTTGCAATGAAAAAAAAATGGGTCGCTGTGATTTTGCATTTGGTGCATATTACTCCATATGTTGCTGCTGATGAAATTTAGTGAAGATACTGAATTTTTCTTTAGACTTGGGAGGAAGTCTGTATCTGTCTCGGCTCTCGAGAAAATGGAATTTATGTAGCATGTTGACTTCCGACCGGACGCACGCGTGAATGAAATATTCGTAACATCTCTCATATATCCTAAACCGTTGGAGATATCGATACGGAATTTTGGCAAGTGATAGCACGCAAACAGAAGAAGTATTTAGCTATATGGTTAACACACGGAACTTTCTTATCTGCAGCGATTTAGCGGAAGCTATGGTTTGTATTTAATTTTTTTTCAATCCAATCAGTTAAAAAAAGAAAAAAAAACAGATTTACCCCTTACTTATAGCATTTTTTAAGAGTCTTAGCCATTGAAAAGAGAATTCGGTAGTATGAAACTAAAAGTGAAATTTCTAATCTTATTTTACAGCAAAACGACGCAACAAGCTTTTCCATAAGCTAATGATGACCCTAGTCAGCCTATTACCTGTTCAATAAGACACTATGTTTCACGATTCTATCGTACTAGGTATTGCAACGTAAGTTTGTGCAATTTATACCGTATTTTAACAAAGAAAGCAAAATTAAGCCTGTCAACAAGAGAGATGTAGCCGTTCCCCATAACTGATGAGGTTTCTTCAAATGAGAAATAGTTAACAATTCAGTTAAAAATAAATCGATAACTCTGTGCAATTATGGCGGAATCCTGTCACCCATCGTATTTTTAATAGTGAACGACTGAAATGGAAACTTATCAGAGGATATTCTCTCTGTTTTTCATCTGAGAACTTGAAAATAATTCGCAGCAAGTAGTGTGCAATATTTCTGTTCCTGTTCCCCATTCACATTGAAATTGTGAACTTCTCCACCATAATTATCGTGTAATCTGTTAAAGACAGATCAACTATATTTGTTATCTATTTAACCTTAATGAGTAGTATCAAGCGGTACATAAAGTAATGACTATCATGTTTTTGTAATATTTTTATCCACTGATAACAATTTGTGATTTCTAATAAAACAATAGTGCATTTTTGCTGCAGAGTAGAACTGAACCAACAAAACTCTTTCGTAATTCTGAATCTGTGAACATACTAACGACTTGCAGAACTTTGCCAACTGTTAGTCAAAGCTCAATGTCACTGACGAATTAAAAGATATTTGTAGTACGAAGATTCACTCTCTCACTCTGTACGGGGATGGTAACGGAAAGGTGCCGCACTATTTGCCGTACCTTTTCATACGTCAAATATAACTGAGGAGCAGAAGGAAAATCTTTTAGTAAATTTCAGTCCCAGCTCTTGATTATTAAAGATATATTGCGTTACAGGGTTCCCCTGAAATCGTAACAGAACTGGAGATTTACTTTCATCCGAGTTAAACCTTTTTAGCCACAAGCCACCAGTGATGACGCTTTTCTGAAGTAGAAAATGTTAACAAGTTAGGCCAAAAAAACAAACAATCGTTCCTTTTCTTGTAGTTTCAGAGTAATCTAGTAGCCAACTGTCTTTTTAAAAATGAACAAGTGGAACTGAACCTTAGTAAATGATTTTCTTTCTGCATCTTAAACGTCCTGAAACAGTGGTTTATCAAGTGAGGAACTGAGGACAGTTCAGGTCAATAGCTTATCAAGAAGTACATCCTCGATATGCAAATAAATGTGTGATTTCTTCACTTACGTTGTTGCAAAAACCCTAAACAAATCTCGTCCTACCATTGATGATCCTTAAAAATTAGATTGTTTCATTACTTTATTTACCGCTCGAAACTGTCTTTAACACATTAAAAGATAATTATGGCGGAGAAGTCACCACTTCACTGTGAATAGGGATAGAAATACAAGTGTTGTACACTATTTGCTGCTAATTATTTTCATGTTTCTCAGATGAAAAACAAGGAGAAAATATTTTGGTAAGTTTCTATTCCAGTCGTTCATTTTTAAAAATTCGGTGCATTACAGGATTCCTACAAAATTGCAGTGAAATTGGCGATTTATTTTTGTCTAAATTGTTAACTATTTCTCATTTGAAGAAGCATCAGCAATTATGAGCAACAGCTACATTTCTCTTGTTGACAGATTTAATTTTACTTTTTTGCCAAAACACGGTATAAATGGCACAGACTTACCCTGAAATACAGTATCTATTGCAACAGAATTGTCTCTTGCTTCTGAAAAGCCTCATTGTGTCGATTTGCTGTAAATTAAGATAAGAAATTGCATGTTTAGTTTCGTATTAACAAATTATTTTTTCAATAGCTGTCTAAAAATCTTACAAAAATTATAGTATTGGTTATACATAAATAAAATAAAAACAATTGCGTTTGCTATATGCCGTAGATCTCTAACAGTTTAGGAGATATGTGGTATGTTACAAATATTTTATTCACTTGACAAGCCAAACATTGTGGCTACCTTGGTTGTGGAAGCACCAACACACAACCACAAATAATTTGCCCATATTCGAATACACTTAGCTCCGACACAATGCACTCACAGCTACACGGAACACTGTTCTGGCCACGACTGACGCATGCAACAGGCGCCGTCCCGGTTAAATCATCAGCACAACCTGCAGGCATGACCAGAATCCGCGTTTTTTTCATGCGATCATTTCTCGCGGTGTTTATATATTTACCCCTGTAGAGTAATAGCCTTCGAAACGGTCCCTAAGTTCTTAAGCTGCTACTCATTGGAAAATGAAACTGGAGTCTGTTTGAATGTGACCGTGGTGGAGTTTGTAACCAAGTTTTCAATGTTGCAAAGACGCAGATCCTAAGACCACGACCATGGATAAAGTGCTGTAATTCCTTTCTCTCTCTCTCGCTGTCTCGGTGGGTTGGGTTGGTGGTGGTGGTGGTGGTGGTGGTGGTGGTGGTGGGGGGGGGGAGGGGGGGGGGGGAGGGAGGTGCAGGGCACGATCTACTTCCAGTCGAACTCCTTCCGCAGAGACACTAGCAAGATTACTCCCTTGACAATGAAAAGGGGAAATCCATATCGTGGGGCGTGAGTTCAGGAAGGGAGAGCGACACGGTATGAATAGCTGGCCCAAGGTTATGCAATTTCATTCCAGTGTATTAATACTGCCTGCTTTTACCGCCGCCTGGGGAGTACTGCAGATACCGTAACCAACCCCCTATGGCGCTCTCCCCCACCTCTGTCTTTGAGAGTAATTTCTCCCGATCAGCAGCTAGCCGAGCGTCTCGTTCCAGAGTGTAGGCATGGTGTGTCGCTTATCCGTTCATCAGATGAAGAAAGTATTATTTGTTGTGTTTGAAGACAAAATTCTTGGTTTATTGACGCAGTTTCAATCGGTTTCTGCCTTGTCGTGTAAGTTAGTAGTACTGTAAAAACGCTCTTATATTTCGACAGGAACTACAAGTTTACAGACAGATTCCACTGATCCGTAAAATCGGATAAATAGTAAATAATTTCTTGTGGGTCAATGGAAAGACGCAAGTCTTTTAATTGGTCGCCGCTTCGGCCACCTGCATGTCCCTAACCTACCTCAGTTATCCAACTAGGGAAATGGAACATAGAGTTCAACGTATTATCCGAAGCACGTGTCGTTCCTGGCGAATCGTCACATCATTGAGAAATGAAGGCTAATTTAAAAGCAAACTGAAGATTTCCTTGATTAGACACGGATTCTATCTCGCGACCTCCCCGTTTCCAGGCAGGCGCTTTACCAGTAGACTACCAGCCCTGACGGTCTGATGAATTAAAACAGTTAAATAGTTGCCTACTTCGTTAATATGCCTGTCTACAGAGTGTCCCAGATCTTGTAAGCGTAAGTTACGCAGACTACGGAATTCCGGACTGGATAATCTGATTTAAGAAAAGAATGATCGAAATTAAATATTTTCGGCAGTACGAGAATTGCTTGTATAACAATTGTTTTTAAGCTGCTTGTATTTGACGCTCAAGCAGCAGAGAGGTGGCCCCAGTTATCGACAAACTATTTTTCCAGTTCGATGTAGAAACAGCAGATTGTGCAAGATTCACTTTTTATTTAATTGAAGATTATTTTCGGAGTACCTGAACCCATTTTCAGGTCATCGAGACAGATAAAACAGTATTTCCGAAATAGCATATAAACCATCTCAGGATTATACATATACATGTAATAAACTCGAGTTTAGGCATGAATATAGCAGTGTAATACCATGACCGGACCAAATAACTAACGAAATCAGCGTCAAACGAAAAAACTACGAAGAACGAAAATTGTCTAGCTTGAAGGGGGAAACCAGATGGCGCTATGGTTGGCCCGCAGGATGGCGCTGCCATAGGTCAAACAGATATCAACTGCGTTTTTTTTAAAATAGGAACCCCCATTTTTATTCCATAATCGTGTAGTACTTAAAGAAATATAAATGTTTTAGTTTTACCACTTTTTCGCTTTGTGATAGATGACGCTGTAATATTCACAAACATATGGCTCACAATTTTAGACGAAAAGTTGGTAACAGGTCGGTTTTTTAAATTAAAATACAGAACGGAGGTACGCTTGAACATTTTATTTCGGTTGTTTCAATGTGATACATCTACCTTAGTGAACTTCTCATTTCTGAGAACGCATGCTGTTACAGCGTGATTACCTGTAAATACCACATTAATGCAATAAATGCTCAAAATTATGTCCGTCAACCTCAATGCATTCGGCAGTTCGTGTAACGACATTCCTCTCAACAGCGAGTAGTTCGCCTTCCTTAATGTTCGCACATGCATTGGCAATGCGCTGACGCATGTTGTCAGGAGTTGTCGGTGGATCACGATAGCAAATATCCTTCAACTTTCCCCACAGAAAGAAATCCGTGGACGTCAGATCCAGTGAACGTGCGGGCCATGGTATGGTGCTTCAACGACCAATCCACCTGTCATGAAATATGCTATTCATTACCGCTTCAACCGCACGCGAACTATGTGCCGGACATCCATCATGTTGGAAGTACATCGCCATTCTGTCATGCAGTGAAACATCTTGTAGTAACATCGGTAGAATGTTACGTAGGAAATCAGAATACATTGCACCATTTAGATTGCCACCGATAAAATGGGGGCCAATTAACCTTCCTCCCATAATGCCTCACCATACATTAACCACCAAGGTCGCTGATGTTCCACGTGTCGCAGCCATCAGTGATTTTCCGTTGCACAATAGTGCATATTACGCCGGTTTACGTTACCGCTGTTGGTGAATGACGCTTCGTCGCTAAAAAGAACGCGTGCAAAAAATCTGTCATCGTCCCGTAATTTCTCTTGTGCCCAGTGGCAGAACTGTACACGAAGTTCAAAGTCGTCGCCATGCAATTCCTGGTGCATAGAAAATGGTACGGGTGCTGTCGATGTTGATGTAGCATTCTCAACACCGGCGTTTTTGAGATTCCCGATTCTCGCGCAATTTGTCTGCTACTGATGTGCGGATTAGCCGCGACAGCAGCTAAAACACCTACTTAGGCATCATCATTTGTTGCAGGTCGTGGTTGACGTTTCACATGTGGCTGAACACATGCTCTTCTGCATGGGATCCGCACCAGATACGCTTGATAGAGAAAATAGAGAAGTCCCAAAGAAGAACAACGTGTTTCGTTGCACAACCATTCTGTAACCTCGAAATTGTGGCAGAGACTCTCACCCTGCTCCGGCAGCAGACGTTACAATAGAGGTGTTGTGCATCAGTTTACTGTTGAACTTCCGAGAGCGTACGTTCCTAGAAGAGCCACCCATGTATTGCTTCCTCCTACGCGTGTCTCGAGGAAAGACCGTCAACGTAAAATCAGGCAGATTCGATCCTACGTAATGGCATACCAGCAGATGTTCTTCTCGCTAACCATTCGCTAGTGGAACAGGAAATGGTGGAATCGATACTGGCATACAAAGTACCCTCCGCCACACACTGTTTGGTGGCTTGCGGAATGTTGATTTAAATTCGATAAAGAAGCGTTTGGTCTGTTCGCGCTGGTCGTTCAGGTTGATTCCAGAATTATTTAGCTAAAGTTAAGTTGGTGTTCTTCCCTGTTTTTCATCAAAGTTGTCTCCTGCCGGAGGGTTTTCTACCCTAGCCTAAGATGCTTCCCTTCCTACCCTCTGCATCCTTATGTTGTTGTCAGTACTTCATGTGGTCTGCAAGAAGCCGTTTTTAATACAATAGGATCATTTCCATTAGAAAAATCAGTGCCATTTTCAGGACACCAGGCCATGAGAGTTGAGATAAAAATTAATGGTTAGATTACAGTGAAAGTTAACACATTCAAATATTTAACATGTTTTCAATTTCGAGCAAGTAATGAAATACGAGCGAGATAGAACTGTTTAACCACTTTATGGAACTGTACGCAGAGCGTCGGACTAGAAGCTTTATGAGGATACTGTACTAAGGTTCTACAGAAGTGCACTGTTCTATGGATGCAAAGACAGAACTCTTAAGAAGCGAGATGAAAAGAGAATAGAAACATGAGAAATGAACTTCTTAGAGATCATTTCGTGTCTTTGCTGGTAAGTCGTGGAAGCAAAGACAACTATGAAGGCCATCATCTAGGTTTTAATAGAAAAAAGTGCAAGAAAAACATTTGTGTAGTAACGTCAATATTCCAGAATGAGATTTTCACTCTGCAGCGGAATGTGTGCTGATATGAAACTTCCTGGTAGATTAAAACTGTATGCCGGACCGAGACTCGAACTCGGGACCTTTTCCTTTCGCGGAGAAGTGCTCTACCAACTTTTTTTTATCACACAAAAACAGTAACAAAAATGGCTACAATGAAATGACATAAATGAGGTGACAGATAATTGCAGTCATAAATTACAGCATTCAAAGAATGAGGAATCATATTCAGTCTTTAGCAGTAGCACAGCTTAGCACCTTCACTGTCACCTTCAACTGGTGGCAGTTCAGCATGCATATTTTCTTCTTCTGCAGCCTGAGGGTCCTCATCCTCACTTACCAGGCCCAAATTAATCATTCAGTAAATCCTTGATGTGTGTTCCTTCCAGGGTAAATTACGTGGACGGAAGAGAAGTCCCGAATAGCGACATCGCAAAATCCTTCACTGCCTTGTTATTTTTGTCAGTTCCAGCCTTCTAAACGCATCCTTAGGGAGTTCAAGATCTTCCTTTATATCAGACACCAGATGTTTGCTGCCTTATTCTTGTATCTGCTGTACTACTGATTTATTTTCCATGTGTGACTTGCAGGTGAGGTTAGGGTCGGGAACGTGACCCAACCCATTCCCTCTCTACTAGGAATCCAGTTCCTAACCTATACCCATTCTGTTGAAGACAATTCGGAGTATGTTACCATATTTCTTATTATGATTCTGGTATTTAAGTATTTTCTCGAATTCATTTTCCATATACATCTTGTATTCAATATGTTCATCGCTCCCAATATTGTTAAAAACATAACTTCTATATTTGCCCATTAACCAAATCACTGCGTTATTTTTTGCCTGAGGGTAGTAACTTTCTTCTGGTCTGAAGAAAATGTTAGTCGGTAAATTGTTTGCTGAAATACTTGTTATTTGAGCAATTTTCTCCCTGGTCCACCTCCAGTGGATATCCGACCTCCACATCTGTAACGATGAGGCACACTATCAACGAGGTTGCATTTGCTGCAGAGGTTAGTGTCACTTAAACCGATGGCAAAGAGACGCTCATTAGTGCTGATGATGTTATTGACTACCTTGGAGCACGCTGTTCTCACGTCAGACGAAAGAACATCACGACTGATGTTTTTCCAGACCACATTCTATGCTATTCCAACATATTTAGTTTGAGCTCCCCAAGCACGACTCACGCCCCGTCCTCATAGCTTTACTTCTGCCAGTACCTCGTCTCCTACCTTCCAAATTTTTGAGAAGCTCTCCTGCGACACTTGCAGAACAAGCACTCCTGAAAGAAAGGATATCGCGGAGACATGGCTTAGCCACAGCCTCGGGGATGTTTCCAGAATGAGATTTTTACTCTGCAGCGGAGTGTGTGCTGATATGAAACTTCCTGGCAGATTAAAACTGTGTGCCGGACCGAGACTCGAACTCGGGACCTTTGCCTTTCGCGGGCAAGTGCTCTACCAACTGAGCTACCCAAGCACGACTCACGCCCCGTCCTCACAGCTTTACTTCTGCCAGTACCTCGTCTCCTACCTTCCAAACTGTGAGGACGGGGCGTGAGTCGTGCTAGGGTAGCTCAGTTGGTAGAGCATTTGCCCACGAAAGGCAAAGGTCCCGAGTTCGAGTCTCGGTCCGGCACACAGTTTTAATCTGCCAGGAAGTTTCAACGTCCATATTATTGCTAAAATATTCGTCTTTAGCATTTGTTCGAACCGATTGTAGGAACTTTTTCCCATTATGATGTTGGAAGAATTCACCAGGTTCTTGTGTTGATGAAAACTTCCGTCAAGGTATTTTTTGGACGCAAGAGAAATAAAATATTTTATTGGTCAATAATTGGGTATGGGCAGCGAGGCATTACTTCAATGTTTTTCTGCGTCAAATAATCAATTAGCCCACGTTCCGCGTAACAACTGGTACTTTTATGTGGGAGATTATTGTACGTTTTCGATTGTCAGTCAGTAGCTTAAACGCTCCTTGCGACTGCATAGGGAACCTTGAGACACGTTCAGAAAATTTTAATTAAGTTATGGTTCAGAAAATGTTAATTAAGTTGTGACTGTAGCTTTAAATGTGTTTCTTCTGCTAATTGATACTTAAAAAAACTGCTGCGATTTGATTTATTTTCAGCGTCAAGCTACAGTTAGAAATAGCTGTTGGCTCTTTGTTATTCTTACAGAAATTACATTAATTTATCACAGAAGTACGCTGCTTTTGAAGCTCCAGTCTTGTCGCATTTGCGCTCGATATAATCCTTCTGATCTTCAAAATAAGTAAGGCTTCTGTTAGAAGTTAATCTTGTTCTGTGTTTTTAAGGTGAAAGTTATTTTAAGACTTCTGTCCGTAGTGCATTACTCAGAGGCGCCCCGACGAGCTATGATCCTATCGTGGCTTTGGAGCTAAACTTCTGATTCAAACTTCAGCGACTTTTTACGGAACGTTTTTCCTCACTTCACAGTGTAATGTGTAGTCACCGACATACCGTGTACAAACACACAGTGCTGTCCAAAATTAAAGCAACAATCCGCTGTTTCCCCGTCTTGTGTGTAATTCACTATACAGGGTGGTCCATTGATAGTGACCGGGGCAAATATCTCACGAAATAAGCCTCAAACGAAAAAACTACAAAGAACGAAACGAGAATCGGGAATCTCAAAAACGTCGGTGTTGAGAATGCTACATCAACATCGATTGCACCCGTACCATATTTCTATGCACCAGGAATTGCATGGCGACGACTTTGAACGTCGTGTACAGTTCTGCCACTGGGCACAAGAGAAATTACGAGACGATGACAGATTTTTTGCACGCGTTCTATTTAGCGACGAAGCGTCATTCACCAACAGCGGTAACGTAAACCGGCATAATATGCATTTTTGGGCAACGGAAAATCCACGATGGCTGCGACACGTGGAACATCAGCGAGCTTGGCGGGTTAACGTATGGTGCGGCATTATGGGAGGAAGGATAACTGGCCCCAATTTTATTGATGGCAATCTAAATGGTGCAATGTATGCTGATTTCCTACGTGATGTTCTACCGATGTTACTACAAGATGTTTCACTGCATGACAGAATGGCGATGTACTTCCAACATGATGGATGTCCGGCACATAGCTCGCGTGCAGTTGAAGCGGTATTGAATAGCATATTTCATGAGAGATGGATTGGTCGTCCAAGCACCATACCATGGCCCGCAGGTTCACCGGATCTGACGTCCCCGGATTTCTTTCTGTGGGGAAAGTTGAAGGATATTTGCTATCATGATCCACCGACATTGCCTGACAACATGCGTCAGCGCATTGTCATTGCATGTGCGAACATTACGGAAGGCGAACTACTCGCTGTTGAGAGGAATGTCGTTACGCGTATTGCCAAATGCATTGAGGTTGACGGACGTCATTTTGAGCATTTATTGCATTAATGTGGTATTTACAGGCAATCATGCTGTAACAGCATGCTTTCTCACAGATGATAAGTTCAGAAGGGTACATGTATCACATTGCAACAACCAAAATAAAATGTTCAAACGTGCGTACGTTCTGTATTTTAATTTAAAAAACCGACCTGTTACCAACTGTTCGTCTAAAATTGTGAGCCATATGTTTGTGACTATTACAGCGCCATCTATCACAAAGCGAAAAAAGTGTTCCAACTGAAACACTCATATTTTTTTACGTGCTACACGAATATGTAATAAAAATGGGGATTCCTATTTTAAAAAACGCAGTTGATATCTGTTTGACCTATGGCAGCGCCATCTAGCGGGCCAACCATAGCGCCACCTGGTTTCCCCCTTCAAGCTAGACGAGTTTCGTTCTCTGTAGTTTTTTGTTTGATGCTTATTTAATGAGATATATGGCCCGGTCACTATCAATGGACCACCTTGTCAACAAACTGTCAACCAGATGACCTCTCTGTTCGATAGTGTTCTTGCACGGAAGATGACGTTCCGGTCAACCATGCCAACAATGACGTCAGGGCTCCTATGAAACGACGTAGTGTTTGCGAGATAGCCCCACATCTACAATCACTGTGTACACAGTCACAGACGGTGCGTTATGGCACAGAGAAGATGCCTACCAGACACTCTGCGGTGGAGGGTCAGAGAAAGAATGGAAGCAGGACAGTCGCAAACTGATGTTGGCCGCTGGGGTCAGTGTGAATCTTTCTGTTGTTTCTCAGAGTATACAGACCGAGACTATACCCCGAAGACCAGGGCAGAGCCAACCACAGGTGATTTCTGATGAGAGGACAGTTGTTTGGCTGTACGGGCACGACAGTACCTGGCATGTTAACTCGCAGCATCCTCTGGACGTGTTGTGTCGAGGCAAACGGTGTGCTGAAGGCTTCGGCAGAGTGACCTTTATGGTAGGAGATCTGCTGTTTCTCTGCCTCTGACGCTTCTTCAAATGTAATGTCTAGAGTGGAGTCATCAACATACCACCTGGACGGCCGAACAGTAGGGCAATGTTGTTTCCAAAGATGAGTCCAGATTTAGTCTAGAGAGTGGTTCTCAAGGAATTCGCATCTGGAGGGAACGTGGAACAAGATTTCGGGACCCAAACATTGTGTAAAGAGATCGACTCGAGGAGGATCCCTAATGGTGTTGGTAGGGAGTATGTTGAACACTCTAACCCATCTTCATGAAATTGTGCGGGTGAATCGGCAACTGCTGTCAGATATCGTGATCCGATCTTGGGACCTCATTTGCAGTTGTTGCGAGCTGCTGTGGTCCCATACTTCGCATTGATGGACGATAATGATCGACGTCATAGAGCAAGAGCGGTTGATGTTTTCTTGGAAACGGAAGATGTTGCATGCACGGCGAGGCCTACTCGCTCTCCCGATTTGAATCCCATAGAGCTTGTCTGGGATGCACTAGGGAGACGGCAGACAGCTTGCACCACGTCAGCATCCACCAATTCACTCTCCAAGACCGCGATCACCTTAGCAGGAAGAATGGGCGTTATTGCCTCAACATGAGACCGATGACATCATCCACAGGATGCCCCGTCGTTGTCAGGCTTGTATTGCTCCCAGAGGTGGTCACACCCCATACCGAGAACATTAACCAGTCGTCGGAATGCGGTGGAAATTCGTTGAGTGGAAAAAAACGAAGAACATTTTTGTCTACCGTTATGTGTGTTGCAGTTGTTTACGTTCTGTATTCTACAAATTGTTTTTACTTTACTGATTCCTGTTTATACTGTTTTGTCTCAAAATAAAAGCAACCTTTGAAAATTTCCGTTTGTTACGTTAATTTTGGATACCAGTATAGTTAGTAGAAATTTTGGAGTTCTAGTACTGACTTTATCCATTCCGTTCAACTACTATTGCACTCTTTGGCTGTGTCTGAGAAAATCACAATCCAATCGGAAACGGAAAACCGTAGACTTTTCTTCTTCTTCTTGATTTTCAAATCCGTTTCACAATTGCTCCTTGGTCTTCTAAGTTATTTCCTCCAATTGTTTTCTTCCCAAATCAGTATTCTGACTAATTTGATGCGGCCCGCCACGACTTCCAGTTTTGTGCCAACCTCTTCATCTCAGAGTCGCATTTGCATCCGACGTCCTGTTGTTTGTTGGATATATTGCAATTCAGTTCCGTACTGTGTGCACTCTCTACTGTTCTCTCGCGATGTCCTTTAGGACGTATGCTCTCATCCTGTCCCTTCTTCTTGTCGTCATTTCCCACATGTTTCTCCCCCAGCGACTGTGCACAGAACGATCTCATTTTTAAACAGTCCACCTAATTTTCAACATCCTCTTGTAGCACCAAGTTTCAAACGCTTCGATTCTCTTCTTTTCCGGTTTTTCCTCGTAGTCCAGGTCTCACTTCCATATATTGCTGTGTCCCAAACGTACATTCTAAGATTTTTTCCTTCAAATCAAGGCCGATGTTTGATTCTAGTAGACTTCTTATGGCCAGGGATGTACTCTTCACCTGTAATAGTTTACTTTTTATGGCCTTGTTTCGTCCATTATGTGTCATTATCCTTCCAAGGTAGGCAGAATTCATTCACTTCATCTGCTTCGGGGTCACAGATTTGGATGTTTAGTTATCGCCAAACTAACTTCTGTTACTCCTCATTACTTTCGTCGTTCTTAGTTTTACCTTCAATCCATATTATATAGTCAAACTTTTCATTACGTTCAATAGGTCCTATAGTTCTTCACTTTGACTGAGGATAGCAGTGACAACAAATCTGACCATTGATATCCTCTCATCCTGCCTTTTAATCCCATTCATAGACATTTCTTTTATTTCCGTCTTTGCTACTTCAGTGTATAGATCGAACAAAACTGGTGAGAGAATGAATCCCTGTCCTACAACATTTGTAATCAGAGCATTTCGTTTTTAGTTTTCCACGCTGAGTATTTCCTCTTGATTTTTGTAGATTTTCAAAGACAAAGTCAGATCTTCTACTGTAGTGCCCCTACTTCTCCTAAAGGCAAACAGATCGTTGTCTCACAATCCTCAGTTTTCTTCTTTCTGTTTATTGTCAGCAACTTCGATGCATGAGCTTCTAAGCTAATTGTATAATAGTTTTCACTCTTATCTGTTCTAACTACACTCCTGGAAATTGAAATAAGAACACCGTGAATTCATTGTCCCACGAAGGGGAAACTTTATTGACACATTCCTGGGGTCAGATACATCACATGATCACACTGACAGAACCACAGGCACATAGACACAGGCAACAGAGCATGCACAATGTCGGCACTAGTACAGTGTATATCCACCTTTCGCAGCAATGCAGGCTGCTATTCTCCCATGGAGACGATCGTAGAGATGCTGGATGTAGTCCTGTGGAACGGCTTGCCATGCCATTTCCACCTGGCGCCTCAGTTGGACCAGCGTTCGTGCTGGACGTGCAGACCGCGTGAGACGACGCTTCATCCAGTCCCAAACATGCTCAATGGGGGACAGATCCGGAGATCTTGCTGGCCAGGGTAGTTGACTTACACCTTCTAGAGCACGTTGGGTGGCACGGGATACATGCGGACGTGCATTGTCCTGTTGGAACAGCAAGTTCCCTTGCCGGTCTAGGAATGGTAGAACGATGGGTTCGATGACGGTTTGGATGTACCATGCTCTATTCAGTGTCCCCTCAACGATCACCAGTGGTGTACGGCCAGTGTAGGAGATGGCTCCCCACACCATGATGCCGGGTGTTGGCCCTGTGTGCCTCGGTCGTATGCAGTCCTGATTGTGGCGCTCACCTGCACGGCGCCAAACACGCATACGACCATCATTGGCACCAAGGCAGAAGCGACTCTCATCGCTGAAGACGACACGTCTCCATTCGTCCCTCCATTCACGCCTGTCGCGACACCACTGGAGGCGGGCTGCACGATGTTGGGGCGTGAGCGGAAGACGGCCTAACGGTGTGCGGGACCGTAGCCCAGCTTCATGGAGACGGTTGCGAATGGTCCTCGCCGATACCCCAGGAGCAACAGTGTCCTTAATTTGCTGGGAAGTGGCGGTGCGGTTCCCTACGGCACTGCGTAGGATCCTACGGTCTTGGCGTGCATCCATGCGTCGCTGCGGTCCAGTCCCAGGTCGACGGGCACGTGCACCTTCCGCCGACCACTGGCGACAACAACGATGTACTGTGGAGACCTCACGCCCCACGTGTTGAGCAATTCGGCGGTACGTCCACCCGGCCTCCCGCATGCCCACTATACGCCCTCACTCAAAGTCCGTCAACTGCACATACGGTTCACGTCCACGCTGTCGCGGCACGCTACCAGTGTTAAAGACTGCGATGGAGCTCCGTATGCCACGGCAAACTGGCTGACACTGACGGCGGCGGTGCAAAATGCTGCACAGCTAGCGCCATTCGACGGCCAACACCGCGGTTCCTGGTGTGTCCGCTGTGCCGTGCGTGTGATCATTGCTTGTACAGCCCTCTCGCAGTGTCCGGAGCAAGTATGGTGGGTCTGACACACCGGTGTCAATGTGTTCTTTTTTCCATTTCCAGGAGTGTATTTTCTAGGTTGTGTGGAAGATATTTTTGTGAAGTGTGATGGTATGTATTCCATACGGCAAATTGAATAGTCGTTTAGTTGTCACTCGCCGCAGTGATTTTAAATATTCAGAAGAAATGAACTCTGCGACGCAACTCTGTCAATTTCCCTTCTCAACTACTTCTTTCCCGAACTTACAGCTTGCTGGAGTAGCTTGGGTCAGCAACTTCTGTTAATCAATAGAACGAAAAACCACTCCGAAGTTGCAGATTTTTACTTTTTATTGACTCGATGATTGGTTTCGTGCAGAGACCCAATTTCAAATCATAATAACATGGTCGAAAATGGAATTTCCAAAGATGTAAAAAATGTGCAATGAACATTTTCAGTGCATACAGATAAAAGTCGGAAGGTGCGAGATCCGGGCTGCATGGTTGATGCGGAAGAACAGTCCACTGAAGTTGCTTTATCTTGGAGAAGTTTGTTTGGATTTTTTGGCGACGAACACGCTAAAGTCGTTTCTTCTTTCCTGAGGATAGCCGAGTACACTTCAGAGTTGATCGTTGCACCACGAGGGAGGACATCAAACAGAATAACCCTTTCAGAGTCCAAGAAGACCGTCGCCATGACTTTATCGGCTGAGGGTGCGGATTTGAACTTTTTCTTCGGAGGAGAGATGATGTAGCGCCACTCCATGTATTGCCATTTTGTTCCCTGTTCGATTTGATGAACCCATGTTTCATCGCCAGTGACGATTTTCGACAAAAGACTGTCATGATAAGCTTCGTAATGCGCAAGCTATACCACACAGGTGGTCCTCCGAACCCTTTGAGTATCCCAGTTGGTGGACGAATGTGTCAGCACTACCAAAAGAGACGTCCATTTGTACAGCGAAGGGTTAGTTTTTGATCTCTAGCGATTACCTGGAATGAGAGTGTCCGCACGTTCCAACATTGCAGGAGTCATAACTGTGTGCGGCCGGGCAGCACGCGGTAGATCGGACAGGTTTGCGCGATTTTCTTCAGAGAATGGCAGACGACTATCGTGCTTTTGTTCACTGCGAGGTCTCTGTAAACATTCCTCAGGCACCTATGAATGTCTGCGATGTTCTGGTTTTCCGGCAAAGAAACTCAATGACAGTTCTCTGCGTGGAACGCAACTTCCGTTACAGACGCCATTTTGAAGGCTACGTATGGCGTCGCCACTTATCGGAATTCCATCAAGCTATAGGGGATGAAGCCGGAATATTCTACCATGTCCCATAACGGACTCCGCATTTTTACAACCGAAATTGACCAAGAAAAAAAAGTGTTGCATTACTTATTGAACGCTCCGCGTACAAAAATAAGTTACTAAGTAATTTAAAAGTGACTGCGAAACTGTGAAGGACAAAGTATGCGAAGTGCACTGTTGATGACGCTGCAGTTGGAAAATGAGTAAAACTTGTTTTAAAAGCATCGACAAGTACTGAGTAGAAACATGAAATGAATAAAAATTGGTTGGTAATAGTATAGCGTAGTGGTAGGGGCATCACTCCCCATGTTCTCTGTTAGATTACCGTGAATGTGTGATTATGTGCTAATTGACGTATTCCGTGGCCTATTCATTAGCCGTTAACACCGTGATATAGATCTGTCTGATAGGACACAATAGCAGACAGTGCCGCATTAAACAAAGGTATTCCTTCGTGGGGCTACACGACATCGCAAAAGTGCAATAAATCGATCCCTTTTAGTAGAGTCGGCTGTTGCACTTCACACACTCTTAACGATCACGCTAGTCTGGATTTCGACCATCAGATATAAATAAAGGCGTAATGGCTCGCGTGGGCGTTACATTCAATCATGCCGCAGACTCGCACTGCAATAAAATGTGCGCTAATGGAGGGTACCGTCGTGTTTCTCTGCAGCAGACTCGACATGTATCTGCGAATAATGGACACTGTGAAACAATGCTGCCCATTTCCGACAAAGCACGTTATATGAAGTACATCCCTCCGTCCCCCTTTCCAAGACAAATGACAAATGGCAGAAACAGCTGCCTCGTTGCTTTCCTGTGTGTCATACGTTTACAGGGCCGGGATCAGCATGTTTTTGATGCTTCTGGAAAAGGCAGTGAACTGTAAGTTAAAAATTTTATCGGGTGCCTTCGACAACCACAGACTGAAAGTAGACACGAGCGAGACTAAAATATTGTTGATAGCTAACTCTAACAGACAAGTAAGAGTAAACAGTAAAATAGGGCTCAATACTAATGCTAGTAAATGAATTTTAGTAGTTGGGAAGTATAGTAACAGATGACAACAGAAGTGTAATGGAAATTAAAAGAACTGCGATCAAACAAGTCCTCGGTAAAGTAATTAATCAACAGACAACCTCCGTACTATAAATATAAGACAATCATTCGTCACAACATTTGTTTGCAACCTTATAAACTATGGCTGTAGAGGGCAGACGCTGAGAAAATCTTGTAGTCAAATCTTTTATGCTGAAATCTATTTTTTTTTGTCGCTCTTGCTAAGCACTTTATCGTCCTACCTTCTTTTACATTCCCGTTTGCGGCCGTATTCAGTAATGCTGCAAAGACCTTGTGATCACTGATTCCACATTCTACGCTGAGTCGAAAGGTTCGGGCTTGTTGGTGACAAGCAGCTAGTATGTCGCCTTCACGAGTCGGTTCTCTGAGAGCGGCTCAAGGTTATTTCCGGATAGGGCATTTATGACAATTTCAAGGGATTCACTGTTCCTTAATCACTCTAACCTACCAGCCTCTAATTGATTCCCGTCAAATTCTCCGTCACTATTGCTCCTGAGTCGGAGCCTATCCAGAATCATCCGAAGATCGTATTTAATCTTCTGTAAACTATTTCGAGTTCAGTGTCTGTGCTAAACTCAGAAAGTATTACCGTACGGGGAAAATCCACTGACATTGACGAAAGTTAGATTGTAATGCTCCGGTGCCCTGGAACGCTCCTATCTGAACCGGCGAAGCTGGTCGGGCGTTCCCATCCTAGTCTCGTGAGCGTACGAGGTGTGTGAGAAAATTAATGGGACTGATTTTTTATCTACCAAACCTTCTCTTTCTTAAACAACGATATTGTTCCCTTCAAAGCAGTTTCTTTTGGCAGCCATACACCGACGTTGTTCCCAGTCTTGGAAGCAGCGCTGAAAGGCTTCAGCTGGTAGAGCCGTAACATATCGGTAGCTTTATTTTGAATCCCAGAATGAATCCTTTGTAGACATTTTTCAATTTCGAAAAAGAAAAATGTCACAAAGACTCTGATCAGGTGAACAGGGGGTAGTGGAATGTCTTTTGAGGTCAAAAATTCCATGATGGAAATGGTCATGTGACATTGGGCGTTACCGTGATGCAGCATCCACTTGTCTGCAACATCCCATCTCACTCGATTTATCCTTTTCCTGAGCCTTTCTAGGACATCTTTGTAGAACATTGGGGTGACAGTTTGCCCTGAAGGAACAAATTCTTTATGCATGATACCCCTACCGTCAAAAAAACAAATCAGAATTGTTTTGATCTTTCATTTGCTAATTCGAGCTTCTTTCGGTCGAGGAAGTGTCTCAGTGTGACACTCCTCGCTTTGCTGTTTGCCTCAGGATCGTACTGAGAAATCCAGGATTCGTCACCTGCGATCACACGACTAGACCATATATGGTGATTGGCAGTCTTCTGAAGAAAATCAACGCACAGGTTTCTTAGTCCTTCTGCTCACTTGTCTGGTACCACTTTGGCACAAACCTTTCTTCGGTGAAAATGTGTTGTACAGTGAACGTGATTAAGTTTAACAGGTCACCCATCATCCTCAATCTTAAGGGGTGTCGGTCTGATCTCACAAGAGCCTGCACATGTTCGACGTTTTTTAAGTTAAAGGTCCCCCCTACCGAAGTTCATTTACGTGTTTTCAGCCTTCGTGCCAGCGAAAAGCATGTGCTGTTGGTAAAGAGTGTTCCCCGCAGGCCTGTTTCAACTTTTCAATGGTCTCATTCGCAGATAGCTGAAGTTGCTTTAAATTCCGCTGTTCCGTTTCCGAAACACACAACAAAAGCACTACTTCAGTGATGGCACTCTCAATAATCACGTGATGGCTGTATGGAGCTGAAACTTCGAATGACCATCCGGAAGGGATGAACACACTGGTCTACAAAAGTAGAACAACACACCGTTGCCGGATCGCTCGCAGTGTTGTCAGTCCCATAACCATACTCATACAATTCGTATATAAAAAGTGCTTGAAGGCCGGTGAAACCACGAGAAGAGGACAAGGACGTCCACGCTCATCATAGAGCGAAGAGGTCGGAGGTACATCTGCTCTGTAGGGCAGGCTGGACGGCGATATGTGGCGGATGTGACGAGAGAGTACAATGTTGGTGCATGCACAAGTATTTCGGAACTGAACATTCAGCGCAAATTTTTGAATACGCAGCAGACGACCTACCCGTGTTCCCACGTTGACGCAAGGATATCGCGAATTACGACTGTAGTGGGCACGGGGTCATCGATACCTGGTTGTGGATCAAGGGAAATGGGTTGCTTGATCGGATGAATCACCTGATGATTACTGCAGGGGACCGTGTCCGGCTTCGGCTTCGGCATCATCCAGGCGAATAGCTGCCCAATACATGCATCACACCACGGACGCAGGCCGCTCAAGTTCACTCACCCTGGCTTCCATGGGTCTTGTGATGAACATCATTGCAGATCAAGTGAATTCCTTCATGCTGATGTCTTCCCCGGCGGTGATGGCATCTCCCAGCAAGACAGCATTCGATGTCACAAGACCAAAATCGTGCTACAGTAGCTTGAAGAGCACGGTAGCTTGTTTCAGCCAGCGAGCTCACGTGATTTCAACCGAATGGAAACCATGTGAGACATTGTAGAGAGTCAGATTCGCCCCCAAAAAGTATCGGTCCTTAATTCAAGCGATTTGCATGATTTGTGCGTAGACATCTAACGCTGCATACTCTGGAAACCTACAAAGTACTGGTCGAATCCACGCCACGCAGAATTACTGTTGTATTGTGTTCTTCCAAATGTGGACTATCGTGACGAGAGGTAGGGGGGGTGGGGTGGAGAGGGGGGGGGGGCATGAGAGTGTATCATGCTCAACATATTTACTTCTCTGTGTGATATGTAAAAGAAATTGAAACACACATTATCTATGTATCTGTTTCCTGTCCTTCGCGGTTCGATTCCCTGTACCGGAACGGATTTTTGCCGGCTGGAGTGGCCGAGAGGTTCTAGGCGCTACAGTCTGGAACCGCGCGACCACAACGGTCGCAGGTTCGAATCTTGTCTCGGGCACGGATGTGTGTGATGTCCTTAGGTTAGTTAGGTTTAGGTAGTTCTAAGTTCTAGGGGACTGATGACCTCAGATGTTAAGTCCCATAGTGCTCAGAACCATTTGAACCATTTGTTCTCCGCGAAGTCGCCTCATCCTCTTCACTTTGCCTTGCATGATAGTATAAGGGGCAGTAAAACGAAATAGATACAAAAAAGTAAGTAAACTCGTCATTATTTCAAAACCAACTGCTACTTCGTTTATCCCACTGTGTGCTGAGACGGTCAGTGCCCTAATGGAAAAATGTTTGTAGTTGCCTACGGAACTATGATTGTACCCACGGGTGCAGCTCTTAATGCGAAGCAAATCGACAACCACGAATGTCTTTCTTCAGAGCACGAAAGATTTGGAAAGCGCACATGGAGAGACCGGAACTGTTTGGAGGATGTGTAAGGGCTTCTCAGCGAAGCTTCTGCAGTGTGGTAGATGGTTCAAATGGCTTTGAGCACTATGGGACTCAACTGCTGTGGTCATAAGTCCCCTAGAACTTAGAACTACTTAAACCTAACTAACCTAAGGACATCACACACATCCATGCCCGAGGCAGGATTCGAACCTGCGACCGTAGCGGTCGTGCGGTTCCAGACTGTAGGGCCTTTAACCGCTCGGCCACTCCGGCCGGCGCAGTGTGGTAGAAACAACCTAGGCAACATTTGGAACCGCCCACATGGTACAATACCCATCTCTCCCATGTGTTTTCCATATTCATAAAGCCCTGAAGAAAGACATTTATGTGGTAAATTCCTATGCGACCAAACTGCTGAGGTCATCATCAGTCCCTTGGCTTGCACACTACTTAATCTAACTTTAACGTACGCTAAGGACATCACAGACATTCATGCCCGGGGAACGACTCGAACTTCCGACGGGCGGAGCCGCGCGAACCGTGGCAAGGCGCCCGAGACAGCACGGCGAGAAAGACATTCATGGCCGTTGCTTTGCTGCACAGGAAGAGGTGGTGCACGCCTAGGTACAATTGTAACGTTACGTGTATTTAGGCGAGCTAATTGGCGTCCAGTGTTGTTATGAGGCATGAAGAATTTGTCTTACAGATGGAGCTAATGGGCCCAGGACTCAGGGCGCACCACACCAATCGTTTCAGGCCAGCCGATCAGCGTCACCAGGAATGGGGAAATCCCAAAGCTGGGAATTTGGACGGTTGTTGTTCACATGGTCTTTCGCAGCAGACAATTCTTCAAAATTGGCGGAGTATCAGACAAACTGAAAAATGATCACCTACAGCTCTTTCTGTAATTTCAATAGCTTTAAAAAAAAACAGAAGTTAATAATTCACAGTGTCTGACATTTTCATAATAAGCCCCTGAATTAACGACTTTTAAATGCTTCCTGCGATTTCAGCATACGATATGAAGGGTGCAAGTCGGATGCAGGAAGAACGTAGATACAGGAACCATCGGTATACCAGTTGTAAGCTGTCGTAGCTATGTTGGGCAAGCACCAGAGCTCCAAGCGCTAATAGAAAGTACTGATGCTCAAATCGTTATAGGCACTGACAGCCGGTTAAAGCCGGAGATAAGCTCAGCCGAAATTTTTGCGAAGAACCTAACGGTGTTCCGAAAGGATAAGCTAAACACGGTTGGCGATGGCGTGTTTGTTGCTGTCAGAAGTAGTTCAACTTGTCGTGAAATTGAAGTAGATACTTCCTGTGAATTACTATAGGCAGAGGTCATTGTTAGGAACCCGAATAAAATAATTGGATCCTTTTACCGACCTCCCAATTCAGGTGATGCAATTGTTGAAATGTTAAAAAAAACTTGAGTTTTTGAACAAATTGCAAAACGATAAAAAAAGTATATCTGAACGGTGCGAAATTGGAAGCAACCCTAAATAACGAAAAGTGTGAGGTCATCCACATGAGCGCTAAAAGGAATCCGTTAAACATCGATTACAAGACTAATCAGTCAAATCTAAAGGCCATAAATTCAACTAAATACGGAGGAATTACAATTACGAACAACTTAAATTGGAAGGAACACACAGAAAATGTTGTGGGGAAGGCTAACCAAAGATGCGTTTTATTGGCAGGACACTTAGAAAATGTAACAGATCTACAAAGGAGATTGCCTACACTAAGCGTGTCCGTCCTGTGTTAGAATACTGCTGCGCGGTGTGGGATCCTTACCAGATAGGATTGACGGAGTATATCGAAAGAGTTAAATGAAGGGCGGCACGTTTTGTACTATCGCGAAATAGGGGAGAGGGTGTCACTGGAATGATACAGGATTTGGGCTGGACGTCATAAAACAAAGGCGTTTTTCGTTGCGGAGGAATCTTCTCACGAAATTCTAGTTACCAGCTTTCTCCTCCTATTGCGAAAATATTTTGTCGACACCGACCTACATAGGGAGAAACGATCACCGTGATAAAATAAGGGAAACCAGTCCTCGTCCGGAAAGATATAGGCGTTCCTTCGTTCCGTGCGCTATACGAGATTGGAATAATAGAGAATTGCCAGGCACTTGAATGTGATTTGCAGAGTATCCATGTAGATGTAGATGTAGATCCCAGATGATAGTACTGCACTGTAGCTGTCATTTCTGAAAGCTACATATGTGTTTATATTACTCGTATTTCTTGACTTATAATATCTTTTATATCTTATTTATCGTGCAAAAGTTAGTCAGAACCTTGTATTCGCCACAATTACATAGCTAGTAAATACATCATGAATACCTCACATATTGTCACAATTGTGTATTTATTTAATGAAAGTTTTACTGTTTTGCCAGTTACTTTATTTACATGTTGAACGAAAGTGCCTCTAAAAAACTGTGCCGACTTGAAAGTGGTCAATGGCACATGTTAGTGGACACGACCATTGAAAACAGAAACAAAAGGTGCTTCTGTCAAAGAGGCATAAATAATTGAAACAAAATTTAATGACAGTTGATTGTCATTTGTGCAGAAATACTAGCTTTTTTATTTATGAACCAACCGTTACTTATATTTAATGTAAATTATCTTAGTGTAACCGGATATTTATGATATTTCTTTATTTAAATATTGCTGTAACATGTTAGTTTAGTCTTAGATGTGGTCATGTTTGTAAGGCTTAAGAACGATTTATTTTTGATGGGGAAGGCCTTCAGTCCCGTGAAGCCGGCCGCGGTGGTCTCGCGGTTAAGGCGCTCAGTCCGGAACCGCGCGACTGCTACGGTCGCAGGTTCGAATCCTGCCTCGGGCATGGATGTATGTGACGTCCTTAGGTTAGTTAGGTTTAACTAGTTCTAAGTTCTAGGGGACTGATGGCCTCAGATGTTAAGTCCCATAGTGCTCAGAGCCACTTGAACCATTTTTTGAGTCCCGTAAAAAGCAGACAGTAATGGAACACTACTGGAGTCGTGGAAATTGGCACTTCTCAAGTGAAGGAAGCGATTTGGGACATTGTACGTTTGTGCTGGAAGAAAACAGACCTGCCTTTGATAACGAGTGGTATTCGATTGAGTATGAGATTGATTCTGGGCGGTGAACGGCCGCAACCATACCTTAATTTCTCAGCTGACTTTTTATTTCGAGAAGTCTGAATGTGCTACAGTGTACGTCTCGTGATTTTTCTGCATCTATTGCGGAACTGAGAATAGACAGAGTATGAGTTACTATTCTTACAAGTGAACCTCCCCATCGCACCCCCCCCCCCCCCACACCAAGATGTAGTTATAAGTTGGCACGGTGGATAGGCCTTGAAAAACTGAACACAGATCAATTGAGAAAACAGGAAGAAGTTGTGTGTAACTATGAATACAATAAGCAAAATATACAAACTGAGTAGTCCATGCGCAGGATAGGCAACATCAAGGATCGAGTGAGCTTCGGAGCGCCGTGGTCCCGTGGTTAGCGTGAGCATCTGCGGAACGAGAGGTCCTTGGTTCAAGTCTTCCCTCAAGTGAAAAGTTTTCTTTCTTTATTTTCGCAAAGTTATGATCTGTCCGTTCGTTCATTGACGTCTCTGTTCACTGTAATAAGTTTAGTGTCTGCGTTTTGCGACCGCACCGCAAAACCGTGCGATTAGTAGACGAAAGGACGTGCCTCTCCAATGGGAACCGAAAACATTTGATCACAAGGTCATAGGTCAACGGATTCCTCCACAGGAAAACACGTCTGATATATTCTATACGACACTGGTGACGGCATGTGCGTCACATGACAGGAATATGTTGTCGACCCACCTAACTTGCACACTAGGCGAATGGGTAAAAAGATTCTTCTACCTTGCCCGATTTAGGTTTTCTTGTGGATGTGATAATCACTCTCAAAAAAGTGATGAAAAAATAAGAGTTTGTCACATAAACTGCAACAAATGAATGCAACAGTTTCACAGTCGCACAGTTTTCCCTGTGCTGTGTCAAAAAAATATGTTTTTAACGTTTTCAAATTTTTCCATGTGTAAAACATCAAATCCTGCATATGTCCAAGCAAATCTGAACATGTACTGGAATTTTGGAGAGCGAAGTTGATTATGTGTGAGTGCGTGAACTTTGATAATTGTCTGAAAATAAAAAATTAAACTTTTCACCCGAGGGAAGACTTGAACTAAGGACCTCTCGTTCCGCAGCTGCTCACGCTAACCACGGGACCACGGCGCTCCTGAGCTCACTCGGTCCTTGATGTTGCCTATCTTGGGCTTGGGCTACTCAGTTTGTATATGTTGCCTAGTTTTTTCATAGTTCCACACAACTTCTGTTTTCTCGATTGATCTGTGTTCAGTTTTTCAAGGCCTATCCACTGTGCCAACTTATAACTAAATCTGAGGGGGGTGCGATGGGGAGGTTCCCTTGTTAGTATCGTGTTTGTTAATTTGTGAATCATCATGTTGAATTGTTTTGTGCTGTTGAGAATTTCGTGTATTGTGATTACGAAATTGAATTAGTTTTCTCGTATCTTTTACGAATATTTAGTTTGGGGATTTTGGTACCATTCTCATAACGTTCTCTGCGTTTGATAAGGGTATTTTCGGTCTGTATTTTTGAATGAATATTGTAGGGCCACTTCCCATTTCAGGTGTTCTTTCGTGAGTAAACGTTACTTACCATAATTCTCTGTTGTTTGCATCAATTACAGATGGTACAGTAGAAACCTTGTTATTAAGTTATTCATTTATCTTTTAGTTATTATTGCTGTGTATTTTGTTAACTCACAAGTCTAGCCAACGCATAGGTTATTTGACTGCAGGAATACAGCTACAGGTCATTAGTTGTAGCGAATTAGCTGAGGGTCATGAGAGAAGACGTGGGCGGCCCCATTCTGTGACTACGTCGAGTTTTTTTTAAAGAGAGGCCTGTGTAGCCCAAGTACCTATAGTGCGGATAACTGCAGGTAAAGACGCAACTGGTTTGCTCGTATGGAATGTTGTTTGGAAGAGCAATTAGTCTAGCAGTAATCTTTAGGTACTTTAGCCCAGTAATGGTCCATAGGCAACAGCAGACATTTTCCCTATAAGTCATTGACTGTTTTATCTCACTGTGAGATAAATGTACTAATAGTAATTGTTGTGGGTTGGCAGGAGAGCCAACACCGTGAGTATTAGAGGAAGCCGAAAGGCACGCGTTTTAGCTCACGCAGGCTGGCGTGAGGTCTGGTACAGGACAAGGAAATTAGAATTTAGAAAAACGGACGTAGCTGGTGGAATACTTAACTTTAATCCATTAATGATGAGCGTCGCTCTTGACTGTACATTATTCACAATATCAATAGTAACTGAACATGGCGCCTTGCTAGGTCGTAGCAAATGACGTAGCTGAAGGCTATGCTAACTATCGTCTCGGCAATTTAGAGCGTATTTTGTCAGTGTTGTACAGCTGGGCCGAGTGCTAGGAAGTCTCTCTAGACCTACCGTGTGGCGGCGCTGGGTCTGCAATCACTGATAGTGGCGACACCACAGTAATAGCGATTACTCTCGAAATAATAAACATGTTACTTACTTTTTTCCATCTTTTCTGTTTTAATTTCACTGACCCTTGTTCTATAGATAACCTAAAGGAGCGCTCTAGTCAGAAGCTCCGATTTCTTCAATCGCCAGTTTAACGTATTCCTTGAGCAGCCCTAATAGTGATAGTAGATAAAGTGTTTAGACATATATACTGCGATACTGTCTTTTTTCTTCTGTGTTTATGGGGAAAGATGCTATGCTAACGGATTTTTCTACGACTTGAAGACTGCTGTAGCGGCTGGTCGTGAGAGCGCATTCCATCCCACCATGGTCTGGGCAGAGATGGTGCGCTGCCGCGGTATAAATAGAGCGGACGGACTCTGTCGTTCACCCCGTGCAAGCGAACTGGCCTGCAGCGCGTGCGCTCTTGGGCGCTGCCTCCTGTTAAAGAGGCAGGCGTGCTCTCATTTACATACCTGGCTCACGGCGCTCGCAGAGTGCTTTGAGGGGAATACTGTCCATTTGGTGTTACGTTCACTACAAATGTTGATTCAATTATCTCTGTCTAATTCGCTCGCCGTTTTCGGAACGCGAAGTAGGTACAGTATGCCTAAATAACGGGGTTGATCCAAATAATGCGACACGCACCTGTTTGGTGTTAGACCACCCCTGAGATCCGTAATAAACTAAATCCACCAGGGGCTCGCGAATGTAAGTCACTCTGCTTGAAACATGATTTACATTGTTGTTGTCGTGATGGTGGTGGTGGTGGTGGTCGTCGTCCTCGTCTTCATTTCGAACTCTAATTTCATGTAACTCTCTAAGCAAGTCTTCCCTGTGCTAATTTTTTTATGCCTGCATACCTACTGCTGTGTGCATCCGTTTCAACATGCGCATTGTATTTAAGCGTTGGTCTCCCTTTAAATCCCTCGTGCCCCCCCTCCCCCAAACACACACACACACACACACACACACACACACACACACACACACACTCTTCTTTTCATTACCAAACAGACGATTCTATGATGCGTCAGGGTGTCTCCTATCAACCGATCCCTCATTTTGTTTAAGATGTGCCATCAGTTTTCTCCATCATTCGATTCAGTGCCTCCTCATTAGTCATTCAATCTACTCATCTGATCTGCTGACAAAAGGTCGTATTTTCTTCTTGCCAGAACTGCACATCGTCCACGTTTCACTTCCGTATGTGACTACACTCCAAGCAAGCATTTTCAGAAAAGACTTCCTAATCCTTAAATTTACAGGGTGTTACAAAAAGGTACGGCCAAACATTCCTCACACACAAATAAAGAAAAGATGTTATGTGGACATGTGTCCGGAAACGCTTAATTTCCATGTTAGAGCTCATTTTAGTTTCGTCAGTCCTCGATTCACCGCCATGATTTCATACGGGATACTCTACCTGTGCTGCCAGAACATGTTCCTTTACAAGTACGACACAACATGTGGTTCCTGCACGACAGATTCGGTGACCGATGGATTGGTAGAGGCGGACCAATTCCATGGCCTCCACGCTCTCCTGACCTCAACCCTCTTGACTTTCATTTATGGAGGCATTTGAAAGCTCTTGTCTACGCAACCCCGGTGCCAAATGTAGAGACTCTTCGTGCTCGTATTGTGGACGGCTGTGATACAATACGCCATTCTCCAGGGCTGTATCAGGGATTCCATGCGACGAAGGGTGGATGCATGTATCCTCGCTAACGGAGGACATTTTGAACATTTCCTGCAACAAAGTGTTTGAAGTCACGCTGGTACGTTCTGTTGCTGTGTGTTTCCATTCCATGATTAATGTGATTTGAAGAGAAGTAATAAAATGAGATCTAACATGGAAAGTAAGCGTTTCCGGACACATGTCCACATAACATATTTTCTTTCTTTGTGTGTGAGGAATGTTTCCTGAAAGTTTGGCCGTACCTTTTTGTAACACGCTGTATATTCGATGTTAAATTTATGTTTATCAGCTACATTTTTCGTGGTATTGCAAGTCTGTATTTTAGACCCTCTCTTCTTCGGCCGTCATTAATTATTTTGTTGACCGCAGAAAATTTGACGAGTACTTCTAATGTCTCACTTTTAATCTAATTCTACCAGCATCATCCGATTTAATTCAACTACGTTCCACGTCCTTATTTTTGTTGATGTTGGTCTTACAACCTCTTTTCAAGACGTTGTGTATTCCGTTCATCTGCTATTCCAAGTCCTTTGCCGTCTCTGGAAGAACGATGGTAATGTCGAAAAATCGCAGAGTTTTTATTTATTCCTCCTACATTAATTCCCTTTCGAAAATTCTTGATTTCCTTCATGGCTTGTACAGTTTGCAAATTGAATGTTAATCTGTTTAGTCCATATTATTCATGGACGCCCAGAAAACGTTCCTTTTTGTGTTGATGTGAAAGTAAACATTACACCACTTGGAGACATTGCAGTTCGACATTTCGGATGTGCCTTTTGTCACACACATCTGGCCGGTTTCCAATCTCGTCGCGGTTTACTTAACTGCGGAAGTTACAGAACGAGTCCACGGATGGATCTTTTCAAAACTACTAAATAAATACCTCCGATCGATGGTGCAGTACAACCCCAAACATAAAAGCTAAAACCTTACAATCTTCAGACCTGATTGATGTATTAATGCTATTCGTCAGCACACCACCACCGCCGCCACCAGCACTAGAGTATATACTTACATGGATACGGTGTCTGTTCTTTCGGCCATGACCTCCTCCTTCTGTGCGGATGCACACATATTACCAAAACTCTTACGGGACTTGGTAAGAATGTCTTCCACGAGTAATGAGTGTGTTGGCTAGGGACACTACGAATGTAGTGTGTAGACATATAAGGTGAGAATGTGGGTCTCGCGGGACGCGTGCGCGAGGTAGTCCCTGCAGTCGCACTATCGTCTCTGCGCTCGGTTGCTCAGATGGATAGAACGTCTGCCATGTAAGTAGGAGATCCCGGGTTCGAGTCCCAGTCGGAGCACACATTTTCACCTGTCCCCGTTGATATATATCAACGCCTGCCAGCAGCTGAAGGTATTGATATATAATTCTGATTACCACTAGAGTAGGCTTGAGGCAACTGTCATCACTTTGTCAATCTGCTCCACCTGCCACACGAGAAAATACACACTACTTCTTACTATAAAATGCTGCAAGATTAAACTTCCTGGCAGATTAAAACTATGTGCCCGACCGAGACTCGAACTCGGGACCTTTGCCTTTCGCGGGCTCTACCAACGGAGCTACCGAAGCACGACTCACGGCCGGTACTCACAGCTTTACTTCTGCCAGTACCTCGTCTCCTACCTTCCAAGGCAAAGGTCCCGAGTTCGAGTCTCGGTCGGGCACACAGTTTTAATCTGCCAGGAAGTTTCATATCAGCGCACACTCCGCTGCAGAGTGAAAATCTCATGCTGCAAGATTAGTTTTCTTGCAAATGGCTAACTTGCAATCTTTGAAAAAATACGCTTACCTTTTTTTTGGAATAATGTCTACCGTGATATTTTATCTCGACGTATCTCAGAATTATCTTTTACTTATAATATTTTTTAAAGTTCACAACTTAGCTCTTATGTTCAGTACTGATAAATATCACTATCTGAAACAAAGACGTCCGCGCTCTACACAACTCGCAAGATGCATTTGCTCTAGTGCGCCAATCAACTGCCACAGCATAGCATTCTTTCCCATGCTGTTAATCTGAAGCGTTACCAACCTTCGACGTATGGCAATTGCGAGAAAATACTGCTCGCTGTGCAGATACAGAAATGTATTTGAAGCGTTACGAATTTGTCGATGGAGGGTTAATGACGAACGTCTTTTTCTGCGACTGCACGACACGGTGAGTGGTTTTCAGCCTTCCAGTAACAACATCCTTTCAAATAACAGGAGCGCTCGGCAGAGCCTTCCTTTTATCGCTGCTGCTGCCGAAGACGTAGGAGAACGCCCGGCGGGCCCAATGAACTGTCGAGTGTAACGCTTCAGCGGCCGGTATAAATTCGTCAGACCGTTATTCCGCGCGCCGCTCTGCTGTAGGGCGACGTCTCTCGTAACCGAATTCTCCGCGAATTTAATTCCAGTGGCTTCTGGCAGTACGCGAAGTGCGCTCTTGGCAGTTTCGAAGCAGACGAAGGACTGCTAACATTACGAGACACTTAACCGGGGTCCTGGCGACGGCAGCCGCAGAGGGTCGACATTCCTACTACTACTACTACTGCTACTACTACTAAAAGGGTGATCAAAAAGTTTCCTTTCGAAGGCCGTAGAGTTCAGAGTCGGTATGCCAGTCAGGCAAAATCATCGTGAGCATTGAGGCAATCATCCCATCAACGCGCAAGGTTGAAAATGCTCATTTGGTTAAACACCGTATCGAACTGCGTGATGAAGTCCATAACTGCCTTCTGCACATCCTAGTCCGACAGGAATCGTCTGCCATTCAATGCCTTTTTTAACGTACCGGAGCCGTGATAATCGCATGGGGAGAGAGCAGAACCACAGGGCGGGTCCTCGGGTGTCTCTCACCTCTGCGTTACGTCATTTGGGATATAGGGACGACAACGGTGGGTTTCGACAGACATTCTGCATCGTACACACTTTTCATTCTCCGATGGATGTCTGTCAGTGTTTGTCCTTCGGCAGCCAAGAAAGAGAAACAGCAAATTGGTCCTGTTTGGACGCGTGTGGTAATAACATCGCTTTAGCTCGCATTTCCGCATTTACCGCACCAGCCTCACACTAATCCATTGCTCACATGCCGATGCTTATGCCCGCATCAGATTCGCGCTACGTTGCATACACGATGTAGAAACGTTCTGAAACTGAACTTTTTGATCGTTCCTTATAGTACCGGGTGATCAAAAAGTCAGTATAAATTTGAAAACTTAATAAACCACGGAATAATGTAGATAGAGAGGTAAAAATTGACACACATGCTTGGAATGACATGGGGTTTTATTAGAACCACCCCATATTGCTTGACGCGTGAAAGATCTCTTGCGCGCGTCGTTTGGTGATGATCGTGTGCTCAGCCGCCACTTTCGTCATGCTTGGCCTCCCAGGTCCCTAGACCTCAGTCCGTGCGATTATTGGCTTTGAGGTTACCTGAAGTCGCAAGTGTATCGTGATAGACCGACATTTCTAGGGATGCCGAAAGACAACATCCGACGCCAGTGTCTCACCATAACTCCGGATATGCTTTACAGTGCTGTTCACAACATTATTCCTCTACTACAGCTATTGTTGAGGAATGATGGTGGACATATTGAGCATTTCCTGTAAAGAACATCATCTTTGCTTGGTCTTACTTTGTTATGCTAATTATTGCCATTCTGATCTGTCGGACATTTTTTGAACTTTTGTATTTTTTTGGTTCTAATAAAACCCCATGTCATTCCAAGCATCTGTGTCAATTTGTACCTCTCTATCTACATTATTCCGTGATTTATTCAGTTTTCAAATTTGTACTGACTTTTTGATCACCCGGTACTACTACTAGTAGTAATATTCGTTCATGTATCACTTTTACAAGCATAACATGTCACGTAGTTTTTGGGAAACTGGAAAATGTAAACTCTAAAATTAGAAGTGGGAACGATTCAGATAGGCATTTTAGCACTCAGTCAAATGCGATGGCAACAAGAGCGAGAGTTTAGGAGAGGGGACCGTAGCCTTATTCGTACTGGGACATATAATGTTAGAGTAATGGTGGGAATAATAATGCTTACAAGGGAACCTCCCCATCGCACCCCCCTCAGATTTAGTTATAGGGTGGCACAGGGATAGGCCATGAAGAACTGAACACAGATCAATCGAGAAAACAGGAAGAAGTTGTGTGGAACTATGAAAAAATAAGCAAAATATACAAACTGAGTAGTCCATGCGCAACTTAGGCAACATCAAGGAGAGTTCCGGCCTACGAGCGCCGTGGTCCAGTGGTTAGCATGAGCAGCTGCGGAACGAGAGGTCCTCAGTTCAAATCTTCTCTCGAGAGATAAGTTTAATTTTTTATTTTCAGACAATTATCAAAGTTCAGACTCTCACACATAATCAACTTCGCTCTCCAAAATTCTAGGGCATGTTCAGATTTGCTTGGACATAGGCACAATTTTACGGTCTACACACGGAAACATTTGAAAACGTAAAAAACATATGTTTTGACAGAGCACAGGGAAAACTGTGCGACTGTGAAACTGTTGCATTCATTTGTTGCAGTTTATGTGACAAACTCTTATGTTGTCATCACTTTTTTGGGAGTGATTATCACATCCACAAGAAAACCTAAATCGGGCAAGGTAGAAGAATCTTTTTACCCATTCTCCTAGTGTGCAAGTTAGGTGGGTCGACAACATATTCCTGTCATGTGACGCACATGCCGTCACCGGTGTCGTATAGAATATATTAGACGTGTTTTCCTGTGGAGGAATCGGTTGACCTATGAACTTGCGATCAAATGTTTTCGGTTCCCATTGGAGAGGCACGTCCTTTCGTCTACTAATCGCTCGGTTTTGCGGTGCGGTCGCAAAACACAGACACTAAACTTATTACAGTGAACAGAGACGTCAATGAATGAACGGTCAGATCATAACTTTGCGAAAATAAAGAAAGTAAAATTTTCGCTTGAGGGAGGACTCGAACCAAAGACCTCCGGTTCCGCAGCCGCTCACTCTAACCACGGGACCACGGCGCTCCTCAGCTCACAGTGTCCCTAATGTTGCATATCTTGCACATGGACTACTCAGTTTGTATATTTTGCTTATTTTTTCATAGTTCCACACAACTTCTTCCTGGTTTCTCGATTGATCTGTGTTCAGCTTTTCAAGGCCTATCCACTGTGTCCATTTATAACTATATCTGAGGGGGGTGCGATGGGGAGGTGCCCTTGTTAGTGAAATAGGCAATAAAGGGTTATCTGCGGCAAAGAACTAGAACACTGATGGTATATTAATGCATATACAACATGTGTTGCAATTAAACAAACAAATATGCTAAGCACTAATTCATATGACGGTGAAATTGAAGACGTATATGACACTATTATTGAATTCGTAAAACATATCAAAGGGGATGAGAATTTAATCGGATAGGCAATAGAATGTGCGAGTACGTTGTGGGTTCAGGCTCGCAAGCTAAATGAGAGAGGAGACTGATTACTAGACAGGGATGGGAAAAACCAACCGATTTTATCCGATACCGGTATTAAAATTCGTATAACATGTCAAAGAGGATAAGATCAGATAGGCTATACAACGTGCGAGTACGTTTTCTGTCTCGCAAGCTAAACGAGAGAGGAGAATGATTACTAAATAGGGATCGGAAAAACCAACGGGTTAAAACCGATACCGGTATTTTTCGGTATATGTGTGGCCACGGTTGTGATAACTATTTTTTTAACTAATAACCGCGTAAAAAGCCGAAATATCAATTAGTCATAGCAGCAGTGGCAAAGTTTTTTATTTAAATAAACGTTTTTTTAAAAAAAATAACCAAATGATTTCTATTCGTAAAATTTCCACTGCTTTGAAATATTGCGTTATTGTAGAAAATGGGAAAAGCGATTTGCGCTATTTTAATAACAATGCTGTCAGAAACGAGCGACAAAAACATGGCCTAAGAATTGGTACAGCACTGCTGAGATAGTAATGAACCTGTTACCATGTGATTCGGCCTATTGGGTGGTAAGCATGTTCATGAAGTATGAGACTTGCTCCATCTGGTCTATGTGGAAGTTTCTCGCTCTTGTCGTCGGACATTAGTTGTATTGTAGAATGCCATCATCCCTAGTCCGGCAGAGTTTTACAAAATGCGATATCAGTGAAGTACAAGACCCCATTTCCTTTTAGAAGTTTAAGAACGGGAGGAGCCACAGCGGACTGGTGTCATATGAGGAGGAAACTTAAAATTTAACAATTCATTGATAGTTTACAATAAAAATCGAAAATAGCTGATGTGTGCCTTGTGTGTACTTAATATGTCTCTATCTGCTTGCAAATTTTTGAAAACGGACAAATTAGTTCTTCAGTCTCAGCTTTCACCCTGTAGCATTGATTATTCGTAATGCCCAAATAGTGGGATGATCCTCGATTACAACATGATTTTTGAGAAGAGTTTCAGAAATTTAAAATCATTTGGAGAATGTGATTTTTTGTAGTACTAACGACTTATCAGTTTGCGAGAAAAGCAGTAAGCGATGGACGGACTAAGTTTTCTTTAGTTTGTAATATTTTGATTCTGTGTATCTTGAAACTGAGGGAGTCAAAATTTTTCAATCTGTGTTCGATTCCTACGTTTATTACAGGAAATAATGGGAATAAAAAACCGAAAATTGGTTATTTCAGGAGCCGGTTTTTTTGAGCGGTTATAACACTCAGGTTAAACCGACTTTGAAGAAATCGATATAACCGAAAATAGGTTGTTTCAGCCTTATCTGCCATGCCTGTCACTAGAATTCCGTGGTGGACACGAGTTAATCATTGGGAACACTCTTTTCATGTACCACTTTTGAATGAAATGCACCATGAAGATGGCAAGGGATCAAAGAATTCATCATACTGGCTATATTTTCGAAAAACAAAGGTTCACGCTTCAAACCGCTCACGGCAAAGGTTATGCAGGTGCTGAAACTGACCTTAATCTTATTTTTCAGAATTGTTCTCATCTTTTCCTGGTACAACAACAACACAGTGCCTCACGATTTTTTACTTAATTCTGTAATTTTAAAGTAATTCCTTGTGTGTGTGAGTAATTTTTTAATTTTGATAGTTTTCAATAGATGAAAACTGTAATATGAACAGCAAAGATTTATTCAAAAATGATTTTTTAAGAGCTTTTTAGTAGCACGCTGACAAAGTCAGGGAATTTTGTATTGCACAGAATCCGAAGAATCTGTTTTTATGATTTTATTCATAGCTGTAGTTCAGTAGCTACTGAGTATTTTAACGCAGATAAAAAGTCTGTCGTCAGCTGCACAAGAAAAACCTTTATTTGATTCACTTTACTGGTTTCGACAATTTAAACTGTTATCTTCAGAAGTGAAACTGGCGGAAATAATTGGTAAGCCAACGTCAAAATAAGAATCGAATGTCAATGTTTTATTGATTCTATAGCGAAGGAACTCCATTACCGATTGTTATTGTGACGTCGGCTCTCCAATGATTTGGGCCTATTGCAGTTCTGAAGATGACAGTTCAAGCTGTCGAAACTGCTAAAGTGAACCAAATAAAGGCTTCCCTGTGCAGCTGGCGACTGACTATCTTTGTTCGAATCTGTTTCTATGTTGACAATAATACCTTGGGCGCGACAACGCGCAGATGTAGTAGGAGAGTGTTGGTATTCTTCAGTGGTGAGGTACGGACGTGAAGTGGCGGCGCTCTAGTACATGACTGAAATTGTCTTCGAAATGGCGTCGTAAGCACGGCAAGGCATTGTGGAAATGTGGGCGAGCGTAGGAATATATCTGGGCACAGTACAATGTATATAAGAAAAATTGTTAATTGAAGAATATTGTGTAGCATAAAATTATTAAAAGTTGCTCGTTGTTAAGGAAGAGTCTGCTGCCAATAATAGTCGTTACAAAATCGATTACGTCTCACCAACAGCAATTCGTCAAAAACTGGTTATCTTTTTAGTTACGTACACGGCTTGCCATCGTAGCAGTTTCAGTACTTGAACATTATAGCGTTTATTTAATTGGACCATAAACCTTGTGACTGCTGCCGAGTACTCTGATTCGTTGGCCATCAACAGGGTCCTAACCTTTCACAGTAGATATCCAGAAAATCGCAAGTGAAAGACATAATCCGGTGGTAATAAAAGTAATTACATTTGTAATTAAATCAAATCAAGTAATCGATTAAATCAGATGCAGTAGTAATTAAAGTTCTTTGTACGTCGTAACGCCTCTGCTGCAACCCATCAGGAAAATAAGTTATTTTGTAGCAGTGCTGATGCAGTTTCAAGTAAAGTGACAAATATTTCATGTGCTATTGATTTTCCAAAGATTGGCATCGCCAAAGTGCTTGTTGTTAGTTAGCGATGTTGTTACGAACTTTTCTGAGATATATTTATTATGAAACAATGTTTGTTTCACTGAACCTAAGAACAGATAGCATTACAGTGAGTAATGTACTTCAGTACATTTCGCGTGACGTGCTAGTAGTTGGTAACAGTTACTGGTTTTTGAAAATTGCAAATAATGACAAGGCATTTCCACAATTACTCGTAAACTACTCGTGCAGAGAAAACTGAAATTCCTAGTGACCATAAACTAGTACTAATGAAATGCTGCTTACTGTATAAGGAGTGGATGAGAAAGTAACTGGAAAGTAGGGACGTAGACAAATTGCGAGAGGTAAAAACAGAATGTCATGGAAGAATTTAACACAGTAGAAATAATGATTCTTCAGGAGTTACTGGCGTACGAAACTGATGAATCAGTGTTAGAAGAGGTGTAGTAGGATTGAAAAAAGGAAACTGACAGCCCTGGATAACAGCTGAAGTACTGCGTTGTGTACCACGCCGCTACTCCTGCCGGTTAGTCCACCCTTCTGTCACAATAGCTTGTCGGAGTAGCGTACATGTAGGCGAAGCTAAGAGCAACGATCATTTCGGTGTTAGTCCACAGAGGTGGCCGCACTGTTTCGCCACTTCTCGTCACATGCACTTTTCGGGCAGCACAGTGACATAATTCCGCCTGGGCAACAACCAAGCGAGACGCAGAATATCGACTTAATTCGGAGTCACTGACATAAAATCACACGATGACCATATGCACCAACTGGCAACATGATTGGGGAAATGTCTTCAGAATGTGTTGCCTTCCACTTCAGCTAAAAAGTCTCATACCTTCATAGGCAATGGCGTTGAGACTAATTTTCATGCAGCACAGAGTGTGAAGAATATTCCAGTATGTAATCTGACATTACAGGCAGTAAGTTCATGGAGATTTTGTTTGGCGTCTTGTAATTCAGACTTCTATAAATATATTTCTTAATAGTCATTCTGTATTTGAGGCTCTAAAATTGTTCTTCCTGTCTATTGTTGAATTTGACGTGGGAAAAAAATTATGAGGAAGGTTGTTTAAACATTAGAAAACGGGGTGTGGAACGGAAAAATGTCGGTGATGTTGGGATGATTCTAGCTTCGTGTGCTTAACGTCTGGGTTCGATTCATACTTCAGGCAAGCATTTTTAACAAGTACGAATCGACGGTATTCACATTAAATATGATCTTCCTTCACCACCAACTGGAGTAATATCGTTGTAGGCTGGGCCTGGACACAGGCATAGTCTGTGACTATGTGGAGTCCATAGTCATACTGAAGTAGCGTTACAGGACTACTCTGAAAGTATAGAAATGTAGCAGTGCACGCATACACATAACGAAGTCTAGTCAGTGCCCCAATTAAGTAACTACTGTTGTTTCTTCTTGAAAACAAAAGATGGCGCAGGAGCAGCAGAAAAAGCAGCAACAACAATTGTTTAAATTTGTAAGTTTCTGATTTTAGATCTACTATAAACTGAATCAAGATAGCAACAGATTTGTGAGGGAGAATTTTTTTTTTAAAGTTTTCTTTATTGAGTGTCGATCTGCCTGAGAGTTTTGTAAGAGAAGAAGTAAAAAGTCTTTTCTTCCGCGAAACTGCAACCGACATTTACCACAGTCTTCTCTTTGAATGGTGAACGCTTTACCGCTGAGCTAGAGGACAATTATCGCAATGAACTCTGTCTTTGCCTTAGTGATGGATAGTCACACAATCAGAACTGGAGCCAGGGACAGAGACTCTTGTGACATTATCCTGACTGCCTTGTCCGAGAATTACTTCGAGCAGATAGTTAGAGAACCAACTCGTGAAGCTAACGTTTTAGACCTCATAGCAACAAATAGACCGGAACTTTTCGACTCCGTGAATGTAGAAGAGGGTATCAGTGATCATAAGTCAGTGGTTGCATCAATGACTACAAGTGTAATAAGAAATGCCAAGAAAGGAAGGAAAATATATTTGCTTAACAAGAGTGATAGGACACAAATCGCAGAATATCTGAGTGACCACCATCAAACGTTCATTTCTGAGGAAGAGGATGTGGAACAAAAATGGAAAAAATTCAGAAACATCGTCCAGTACGCCTTAGATAAGTTCGTACCGACTAAGGTCCAAAGCAAGGGGAAAGATCCAACGTGGTATAACAATCATGTACGAAAGGTACTACGGAAACAAAGAAAGCTTCATCATAGGTTTAAGAGTAGTCGAATCATAGCTGATAAGGAAAAGCTGAACGAAGCGAAAAAGAGCGTAAAGAGAGCAATGAGAGAAGCATTCAACGAATTCGAACATAAAACATTGGCAAACAATCTAAACAAGAACCCTAAAAAGTTTTGGTCATATGTAAAATCGGTAAGCGGATCTAAATCCCCTATTCAGTCACTCGTTGACCACGATGGCACCGAAACAGAGGACGACCGAAGAAAGGCAGAAATACTGAATTCAGTGTTCCGAAACTGTTTCACTGCGGAAAATCGTAACACGGTCCCTGACTTCAGCCGTCGCACGGACGCCAAAATGGAAAATATTGAAATAAACGATATCGGAATTGAAAAACAACTGCTATCACTTAGTAGCGGAAAAGCATCCGGACCAGACGAGATACCCTTAAGATTCTACAGTGATTATGCTAAAGAACTTGCCCCCTTTCTATCAGCAATTTATCGTAGATCGCTGGAAGAACGTAAAGTACCTAGCGACTGGAAGAAAGCGCAGGGCGTTCCCATTTTCAAGAAGGGTCATAAATCAGATGCGAATAATTATAGGCCTATTTCGCTTACGTCAATCTGTTGTAGAATAATGGAACATGTTTTGTGTTCTCGTATTATGACGTTCTTAGATAATACAAATCTCCTTCATCATAACCAACATGGATTCCGCAAACAGAGATCATGTGAAACTCAGCTCGCCCTATTTGCCCAAGAAATTCACAGTGCCGTAGACACTGGCGAGCAGATTGATGCCGTATTCCTGGACTTCAGGAAGGCATTTGATACGGTTCCGCACTTACGTTTAGTGAAAAAAATACGAGCTTACGGAATATCGGACCAGGTTTGTGATTGGATTCAGGATTTCCTAGAAGAAAGAACACAACATGTCATTCTTAACGCTTCAAAATCTGCAGATGTAGAGGTAATTTCGGGAGTACCGCAGGGAAGCGTGATAGGACCTTTATTGTTTACAATATACATAAATGACTTAGTTGACAACATCGGTAGCTCCGTGAGGCTATTTGCAGATGACACGGTTGTCTACAAGAAAGTAGCAACATCAGAAGACTCGTACGTACTCCAGGAGGACCTGCAGAGGATTAATGCATGGTGCGACAGCTGGCAGCTTTCCCTAAACGTAGATAAATGTAATATAATGCGCATACATAGGGGCAGAAATCCATTCCAGTACGATTATGCCATAGGTGGTAAATCATTGGAAGCGGTAACGACCGTAAAATACTTAGGAGTTACTATCCGGAGCGATCTGAAGTGGAATGATCACATAAAACAAATAGTGGGAAAAGCAGGCGCCAGGTTGAGATTCATAGGAAGAATTCTAAGAAAATGTGACTCATCGACGAAAGAAGTAGCTTACAAAACGCTTGTTCGTCCGATTCTTGAGTATTGCTCATCAGTATGGGACCCTTACCAGGTTGGATTAATAGAAGAGATAGACATGATCCAGCGAAAAGCAGCGCGATTCGTCATGGGGACATTTAGTCAGCGCGAGAGCGTTACGGAGATGCTGAACAAGCTCCAGTGGCGGACACTTCAAGAAAGGCGTTACGCAATACGGAGAGGTTTATTATCGAAATTACGAGAGAGCACATTCCGGGAAGAGATGGGCACCATATTACTACCGCCCACATATATCTCGCGTAATGATCACAACGAAAAGATCCGAGAAATTAGAGCAAATACGGAGACTTACAAGCAGTCGTTCTTCCCACGCACAATTCGTGAATGGAACAGGGAAGGGGGGATCAGATAGTGGTACAATAAGTACCCTCCGCCACACACCGTAAGGTGGCTCGCGGAGTATAGATGTAGATGTAGATGTAGACGAGTGTGGTTGTAGTTTCAACTTGAAATAAACGTCGTGGACTCAAAAACATGAATTTTCTAACTTTATGTCATCCCTTAAGAGTATCATTTAGAATATTTAATAATAATGACAAGAAAATGTGAGGTAACTATAGAGGATGATTCTTTTTCCCTCGGGAAGTAAGTCGAAGATCACAGTGTTGCCATATGCATTCGCAAAGTAAGGTTCGATCTGGGCGCGAAATGGAAACCACAATGAAAAACAAATGAAGCTTCGCACAGATATGTTGAGCAGTGTCTGTAGTTTGCACGTGCCGTGCGGGGTAACCGTGCGGTCAGGGCGCCTTGCCACGGTTCGCGATGTTCCCCCGTCGGAGGTTCGAGTCTTCCCTAGGACATGGCTCTGTGTGTGTGTGTGTGTGTGTGTGTGTGTGTGTGTGTGTGTGTGTGTTGTCCTTAGCGTAAGTTAGTTTAAGTTAGATTAAGTAGTGTGTAAGCCTAGAGACCGATGACCTCAGCAGTTTGGTCCCATAGAACTTACCACAAATTTCCTAGTATGCACGTGGATCGCGTCACGTCTCTCTTTTCAGTTCTGAGCGTACAGTGGGCACGCAAAGACGACTAGGACAATAGTGTCTCCCGCCAAGTTTGAGGGCCTGGTGAAAGATTTCGCCTGATGTTATGCAGCCCACATTCTTCATGACAATTGTCGGCCGCATTCTGCAGGTGCAATGACGACGCTCATGCAGTGTTTTCGAAACGAAGTGTTTAATCACCCACAATACAGCCTGTAATTGGCTCCACTTGACAGTCATCTCTGCCCACACGAACCACTGGTTAGGAAAACAAAATTTTGGCACAGACAACGAGGTGTAGACTAGCATAGAGAATTGGCGGAAAGTACAGTGCGGCTGCCTTCTATAAAGAGGGTACTGGAGAGCTGGTGCAACGGTACAACGAACTTCTTAAGCCGGAGCAGCGACTGTGTAAAGAAGTAGCTTAAAGGCATAGCTAACTGTTTCAAATAAAATATTTTTGATTTTCATAGTTTCCATTTCACGACCCATCAGACCTTCCTCTTCGAACAGCCCTCGTATATTCTGGGATGTCACGTTTGTAGCTAGTGGGAGCTAAACTGTATCTTTTGCGTCTCTCACTGGCTTTTGGAAGACATGGAGCGTACAGCTGCAAAGTTAACCAGATAAATAGGTCAGGGAATTTTATTTCCATTTCTGGAACTATGGATGAAGCTAAACCGTGATTTTGTGTCTTACATGTAGTGCAAACTGAAAAGCTCATTTGCTGTGCCCAATTTAACACCAGCTGTCTGTGCGTCACTAGAACTTATCCTTAATGTTTGACAGGGTAAAAAGCTGCTAAACTGTATTTTAATTGCGTCGACACCCCGTGACCCCATGCACTACATAGGCAATAAATAAATTATTTACACCATCGTTTTTACGTTATTTATAAATTATTTACACTGCCTGTTAATCGTATATCTGAATGCTCCTGTTGGAACTAAATCCCTTTCGTTAAGAATTATTGCTGCAAGGCTTAATACTGACAGTAGCTTTATGATGTATGAACAACAGATGAGGTAATAAATTGAATTAACGGAGCATTGAATCACGCAAATCGAAACAAGGCATTTGGAGTAGACAACGTTTCCTCAAAATTATTGAGATCCTGTGGTGAAAATACAATGACAAAACTATTCCATCATATATGAAAGGTACGTGCTATAGGAAAAAATACCCTCAGACGTTAAGAGGAACGTAACAGTGCCAATGCCATAGGTGACAGTTGCTGACAGGCCAGACTATTACTGAACTATCGGCCTAACATGTCATAGTTCCAAAATAGTAACACAAATTACTTACTGGCGTATCAAAGAAAATAACTAGAAAAAGCCGGGCTCGGGGAAGATCAGTTTGGAATCCGGAAAAGGTAGGAACTCGTGAGGCAATACGGACTCTATCTTAGAAAGTAGGTTGAAAAAAGGTAAACTTACGTTTCTTACATTCTTAGATTTTAAGAAAACGATTGACAGTGTTGACTGGATGAACATTGATATTCTGACGGCGGCAGATATAAAATACAGGAAACCTAAGGTTATTTACAAATTGTATAAAAGTTAGACTGGTTGAAGCACATGAAGGGTAACAGTTGTTGACAGAGAACGCTGAAGATTAGATGGGTAAATCAGAGAATCAGATGCGGAATCGATTTGGGAAGGAAAGATGTTTATTTCACAACTTGACTAAAAGTAGAGATCGTTTTATAGGACATGTCCTGAGGCATCAAGGGATCATGCTTTGGTAATGGATGGATGTGTGTATAAGGAACAGGGGGAAGAACAGTTGAACGGGACCATGCTTTGAATATGCTAAGAAAGTCCAAGTGTCAGCAGGTTGGAGCAGTTATATGGACACAATGGACTTATTGGATTATCTTAGAGAGCTGCATCAAACAGTCACAACAGATACATAATCCTCTAATAAGGTGTTTTTTTCCTCTAGTCTTCTGAATGATATGACGCAGTTCGTTACGACTCCCTTTGCTGTGCCAACTCCTCCATTTGCACTAAGCGTTTTCAGATATACAGGGTGTTACAAAAAGGTACGGCCAAACTTTCAGGAAACATTCCTCACACAGAAATAAAGAAAATATGTCATGTGGGTATGTGTCCGGAAACGCTTACTTTACATGTTAGAGCTCATTTTATTACTTCTCTTCAAATCACATTGATCATGGAATGGAAACACACAGCAACAGAACGTACCAGCGTGACTTCAAACACTTTGTTACAGGAAATGTTCAAAATGTCCTCCGTTAGCGAGGATACATGCATCCACCCTCCGTCGCATGGAATCCCTGATGCGCTGATGCAGCTTCGGAGAATGGCGTATTGTATCACAGCCGTCCACAATACGAGCACGAAGAGTCTCTACATTTGGTACCGGGCTTGCGTAGACAAGAGCTTTTAAATGCCCCCATAAATGAAAGTCAAGAGGGTTGAGGTCAGGAGAGCGTGGAGGCCATGGAATTGGTCCGCCTCTACCAATCCATCGGTCACCGAATCTGTTGTTGACAAGCGTACGAACACTTCGACTGAAATGTGCAGGAGCTCCATCGTGCATGAACCACATGTTGTGTCGTACTTGTAAAAGCACATGTTCTAGCAGCACAGGTAGAGTATCCCGTATGAAATCATGGCGGTGAATCGAGGAAGTACAGTACACACTGACGAAACTAAAATGATCTCTAACATGGAAATTAAGCGTTTTCGGACACATGTCCACATAACATTTTTTCTTTATTTGTGTGTGAGGAATGTTTCCTGAGAGTTTGGCCGTACCTTTTTGTAACACCCTGTATGATGAATGTGTTCCAATATCTGTCTTCCCCTACAGCTTTTGCCCTCTGCCGTTCTCTCAAGTGCCATGGATGGTTTCTGCTACTGTCTTAACACTTGTTCTGTCACCGTTCCACGTATTCCTTTCGTTGTCGTTTTTGCATCTAAGCTCCTCATTTATTATCTTACCAGACAGTTTTTATCACTCTTGTGTATCGAACTTCCAGCATGGATCCAGCAGTTATCCGTATGTGCTGTAATTGTTCGTTTGCGCATTTTGAACACAGTTTATGCATTTTCGGGAATACTATATTTGACTATTTTACTATGATTTGAAAATGGATCTCAGCCGGAAACTAGTCGTCGAGTGAATAAAAAAAGTGAAATTTGCAACTATGGACTTGTTTTTCGTTGTACTGATTCTTGTGTATAAAAATAAATGTTCTAATGGTTGTGAAATCTTGTGGGACATAACTGCTAAGTTAATCAGTCCCTAAGCTTACACACTACTTAACCTAAATTATCCTAAGGACAAACACACATACCCATGCCCGAGGGAGGACTCGAACCTCCGCCGGGACCAGCCGCACAGTGCATGACTGCAGCGCCCCAGACCGCTCGGCTAATCCCGCGCGGCGATTCTTGTGTAAAACTACGCTTCAAACGAATAGGCTGTGTCCTTCTCTCTCTGTGTCACAAAAATTGTCAAAGGTGAAAATTCTTTGGTAAACGTTTTAGACTGGGCCATTTCAATAGTTTCAATACATTAGGCGTGATAAAACACTGAGGAGCAGCCAGCATCTAGGCTTTCGGCAGTTGTTTTGAACTTTTGTATAGGGGCACTGTCTTGTGAAGTCGTGGTAGTGCATCGAAAGTGAGATGTAGACGGAAATGTGTAAAAAAAAAAAATGTATTACACTATTGGGAAAGTTCATGCAGGACGTACCAACCTTCAGTAAAATTCTGAACATTGAAATACCGATGGCAGTGAACCGATTATCAAATTGTAGCACACAGACATGTGCAGTGACCATCTTTTTTCTTGTGCGCCAGACGAGATTTGTCATGCGAATTATCTACGGAATTAACAAGGGCGGTTTCAGGTTCAGTGTGCCAACTGAGAGGGCTACCAATGGCGCCACAACAGTGAGATTTGTGTACAGGACTATCACAATCAGTAGCGGCCGCTTGCGTCGCCCATAGCTCCCAAATGCAGGATTTGTAGCCTATATTGTGCATATCGCAGTTGGTAGCGAAAATTGACACGGATGAGAGTGCTCGAGTGAAAAGGGGGGAGGATGCGCTCATTATAATAAGTCGCTAGTGTGGGAAAGTTTTCTCGAACTGGTCCTGGGAATTAACACGATAATTGGAGCAAGCAACGAATTACTGCAGTAAGCAACAAGTTTGCTAAGAAGAGATGATCCCGTACAACATTTAAGTGTAGCATCACAAAACCCCCGCATGCTTCACTCTTGGGGCGTAAACTCGACCAGAAGTAGGAAACAGTGTGGAACAAGACTCATTAGACCAAATGAATTTTTTCCATAGCTCCATAGTCCAGGTTTTATGGCTTCGACACCACCTTTTCCTGTTACGGGCATTTGCGTCACTGATAAGTGGCTTTATACGAGGGTGAGTCAAATGAAAACCTTAAATTTGTAATAAGACGTCGAAATTTCGCGCCGTTATGCTGTAAGTTGGTAATCGTGCTACAAACAGCGTGCAGAATGGCAGCATAGTGCAGATGCACACATACCATCGCGGTATCAGTATGAAGATGGCCGTCCCACTTGCGACTTGCACCAGGGAAGAGCAGCGCTCTGTTATTCGGTTTTTGCGTAGTGAAGGCGTGAAACCTATTGAAATTCATCGACGAATGAAGATTCAGTACGGTGATGCATGTTTGCCACAGCAGGAAGTCTACTAATGGAGTAGGAAGTTCGCAAATGGTGTGACTTCAGTGGAAGATGCTCCTCGTCCAAGTGAGGCACAACGAGTTGTGACTCCACAGAACATTGCAGCAGTTGAAACCATAGTGAAGGAAAACCGCCGAGTGACACTGAATGATACTGCAGCATGTTTACAGATTAGTCATGGGTCAGCACACCACACTGTGCATGATGTGCTCCATTTTCACAAAGTGTCTGCAAGATGGGTACCACGGCAGCTGACTCCTGAAATGTGAGAACGACGTGTTGATGCTTGTGAAGAACTTCTTCGGCGCTTTGAACGAGAAAGTGATGGCTTCCTTGCAAGAATCGTTACTGGGGACGAAACCTGGGTTCACTTCCACCAACCGGAAACGAAGAGAGCCAGCAAGGAATGGCGCCATTTCTCATCACCAAAACCGAAGAAGTTTCGAACAGAACCACCAGCAGGGAAGGTTATGCTGACTCTCTTTTGCGACGAAAAAGGCGTCATTTTGGAGCATTGCATGCCTAGAGGGACCACTGCCACCAGTGCATCATGCACAGATCTCCTAAAAAATCATCTGCGGCCTGCAATCAAATTAAAGCGACGTGGATTGCTGTCAGCAGGTGTCCTTTTGCAACATGACAATGCAAGGCCCCACACTGCCCGTACAACAGATGCAACAATCACAGACGTGCATTTTGAGTGTCTTCCTCATCCAGCATACTCACCAGACCTTGCCCCAAGTGATTTCCATATGTTTGGACCGCTCAAAGACGCAATGGGAGGAAAGAAGTTCCGTTCTGATGAAGAGGTACCCCAGGCGGTGCGTGAGTGGTTGCGCGGACTACCAAAAGAATTTTTTTCTAAAGGAATTTATGCACTTTGTAAGCGCTGGAGGACTTGCATTAAGCGTGGGGGAGATTATGTTGAAAAGTGATACAGCTTTGTGCCACTTCCGCACAGTAAATAATATTTAAAAAAAGACTCACCCTCGTATTTCCAGCTCACCTTAAATCATACTGCTTACCGAGCTCCTTCCGTGTTTCTGCAGAGACTTTGGCAGCCGTCGTCCTCTTATTTCTCGTCAAAATCCTCTTCATTTCGTCAGGATGACTCAACACAAAGTTTCATCCACGTGGTGACTAAGCGGATGATGTTTTTCTACTTTCCCTGTTTTCGATATAAACCTTAGATACTGAGCTTCTTGAAACACCAAACACTTTGGCCCGCTAGTTTACAGAAGCACCAACCATACGAGCACGAACAGTTTTCCCGCGATTGAATTAACTAAGCTCCGACATAATGCACTCAAAATTACTCAGAACACGGTTCTGACCACGACTGAGACGTACAACGCATTGAGGACATTACACAGGCACCGTTCGTGATCGAATACAACAGCAAAACCTGCAGGCACCACAGGCATCCGCGTTTATGTTCAAGCATTCATTTCGCGCGCTCTTTCTATATTTCAAACCAGCCGTACAATTTTTTAGTTACAGTTGATCGGAGTGTTTGAGCACCAAACAAGGATTCAGGAAAGTTCCGGGCAGAGAGAGGCCGGCTACGCAGTAGGGCATCATGTTACCCGTCGTCCGCTATTCACCATCAGAGAAGCAGCAGCCACATATCCCGTATGTGTCGTAGCTTCCCTCCGGCCACAAAATTCGCTGTGCTGTTGCATGACAGTTGGCAGCCCTGCGAATCGCGTATCTCGGCGACGACGGGCAGGGTCGGTATTATGGACTCGATTTCCGGTCGGCACGGATGATCGCACGAGGAATAACTCATCGACGGCGGTATCTACACGGGAGCGAAGTGCGTGTTGAATTGAATGATGTATGAGAGCTGACATGTCCACACTCTGCATATGATAATGGAATCCAGAATTATGAGCAGGGCTTTGTAATAGCTTTTGAAAGCTGAATGGCTTCATGTTATGTCATCGGCTGTTTACAGGCTCCCACTTAAACAGTTAACAATCTCTAAATTTTATACTTACTGTAGATATTACTGTTATTATATTTCACAACAATTATTAGCGTGATTACTGTCAGGCATTCTTATGATTATGATGATACAGTAGTTTGCTTAGAAGCTTCATGCTACCCACGCTTGTTTTACGCACTTGTTTCCGTCACATATGGGTGAAGTCCGGCACGAAGTGTCATCACACCCATCTCCCTACTGCGACATTATGCAGTGCACTTAGTTTCGTGGCTTAAACAAGTGCTATACAGCGATTAATTTTTTCGTTTCGTATCTTTTGCAGTCGATTAACAGATCGCTTGAGCAAGCTATTTTTATTAATTGCTTATTTAGTCTTACCACATTGGCCCTCCTTGCATCTGACGACGTACAACCCCTACCAAAAATACCACAGAACATTCTCGATAGTAATAATAATAGTACATTATTGTTATTGGTATTATGGGCATTTAGAGTGATATACACTTATCAGCCAGAACATTATGACTACCGAACTACTGTCGATATAAACCCGTCCAGGCTATAGCAGCGTCACCTGGCGAGGAATTATTGCAAGCCAGACACACGCACGGTGCATGTAATATCAGTTAGCATGGTGTCCGTTTATAGAATGGGGAAGGCGTGCGATCAATCTGGATTTGACCGAAGGCTGATTGCGATAGCCCGGAGGCTCGGCACAAGCATTATCGGATGTTCAAGGAGTGTTGTGGTGAGTGACTTCAACACGTGGCGAAACCTAGGTGATACCACGTCCTGACGTCGTGGCGTTAGCGGCCACCCCTCATCGCAGATGTCGGATGTCATAGGCTGGGCATACTGGTAAAACAGGACAGGCGGAGAATTGTGGCGGAACTAACACCAGACTTTAATCCTGGGTAGAGTACAAGTGTGTCTGAACACACAGTGCGCCAAACACTCCTAACGACCATCTCTGCAGCCGAGAACCGATGCATATGCCAACCATGACATCGGCAACTACGATTAAAGTAGGCACGTGACCATCGGCACTGGAAAAAAAAAAAAATGGTTCAAATGGCTCTGAGCGCTATGGGACTTAACATCTGTGGTCATTAGTCCCCTAGAACTTAGAACTAGTTAATTGAAGCACTGAAAAACATAAGAACACAAAGCACAGACACAAAGTTTTAGAACAACAGATGTCTGTGAAAATCTAAATTCTAGGCAAACCACCAGTTTCGCTTGTTTTTTGAGCAGTTCTCAATATCTCATATTCCTTATAAAAACAAAGTACCCGTATTATGTTATAAAATTCTATTTAATAATTAGCATATCTATTGTTAATGTTAATCCACAAAATTTTCATATGTATCCTAGTGGAAACAGTGTCTTTTGGACTGCTGCGTAGTTTGGAATTAATTTGAAATTGGACTCAGGATATAAAGAGCACACACGATGATGACCTGTACCAACGCTTCATTGTCCTCGTTATCAACATTTTCATTAACCACTCTCTCTGGCTTGAGGTTCACATAAAACTGTCTGTTCACTTTAGGCAGGAAATCTAGTAGTTTTGTTAAGTGCATGTGTTGGAGGTTTGATCTAATAGTTTCGTTAAGTCTTGGTGTTTCAGAGTTGATATTTGCCTTCCACCTGTGTATTTGGGTATCAGATGTTACAAGGCATTTACAGACGGTGGGGAAATAAACTGTGGTCCCCCTCAATGTCACTGAAGAAAATGGTGGGGTCCCAGTACCCCAGTGAAGAATATGTTACTTTAAACAAAAGATTGTGGCAATCTGTTAAAAACGTCATCAATATAAAATTTCTTTAATGCACGTTGTTACCACGAACATCAATTTTTGACTTTCTGGTGAGGCCGGTAACACTCTTAATGGTTCTGAAATATTCAGCATCCATTTTACAAACTGGAATGCTTAAACCATGGAGTGTGAGATTATGGAGAGATTTTCCTTCTAGAGCCTTCAGGTTTTATAAAGAAATGGGCGTCTGTGTAGCCAGTGAGCGTTCCTACACCAATGAAAATGTGTGGTTTGGATCCATTTGAAAGTGAGTGCCAGAGAAATCGCCGAGACAGCTTTTTGCAAATATTGATGTATCTAGTGTAGGAGTGCAGCACTGATAAAGCTGGTTAACCCTAAGATTAACAGATATCAGAAGCGTGCATACACGCTAAAATCTCAAAATCGGCCAAAGTGTACTTTAGGCCCTTGTGATTCTCATCGCCTCAATTATTTATTTTTAAATTAGAGATGTTTAACAAATAGATGTATCATAAATTTGCAGTATCTTTTGCTAACGTTCATTAAAAACGAAAGTGTAAAATACTTTTAAGATTTTAATCTAATTGTGTAAAACCTTAAGTCTGGCGCGTAATTAGGGCGCAAGGGGACGATAGGATGAACATGAAAAGTGAGAGGATTCGAAGGTGGACGGAATCCTGTGGTTCTATCTCTTTCGAAATGATTGTGTCGTTTCTGAATTTGGAGTTGCTCCCGGGCGTATTCATTTCCTGGCGAAGGCTATCTGACATTAAATAATGATGGTCGGTGCTACGTTTCCCCGGATATTTGCAGAGAGACACCGGAAATGCAGTTTATGCATCGCAATTATGTAAGAAATAATTAATAACTACAGTAAGCTGCATGTACTGTCGTAGACCCTAAGCAATTCACGCCTCATACAGTATTGTGACATCTGGAAACCCATATCCTCTCTCTCTGTCTCCCCCTCTCTCTCTTTCTCCGTCTTCCCCTTCCCATCTCCCCCTCCCTCTCTCTCTCTCTTTCTCTGTCTAATACACTCGCCACCACACACACACACACACACACACACACACACACACACACACACAATGTATGCGCCTGCTAGTTCTCGCTTTTACCAGTACCCAGCACCCATCATTAGCGGTGCAAGAAAAAAACAGTTTCCGTGTGTTCCTCCCCTCCGACGCATAGTCAGCTTCAGTCGCATCTCTTACTTGTGGGGTAGAAGTATTGATTATTCAGCACACCTACTTTAAAAAAAAAATTTAATGTTTTTCATTCTTCCTGAAGTAGTAATTCTGTATGTTTACCTTCAAAAATTGGTTTCATTTGTTTCTTACCAATAAATTTAGAGATTACTTCCGGGACTGTACAAATGGGCTTTAAAATATGATACGGGATATGGAATGACACATTACTGCGCGACCTTTTCTTGGATTAGAACAAGTTATTATGTAGAGTTCATGTAAATTGCCCTGGACATGCTGTAATTCCATTAACTCTGTTAACTAACTTCTTTAACAAAGTTGCGTATCAACACCCTCCAGAGAGTTCATTGTATGGAACTGGGGACCTAGAAACGACCGTGAGGCCTCGTCCCCACCGCAGCCCTCAGTGGTTCACAGCCCCACGACCAGTTACAGCAGTCCACTCACCCCACCGCCGCCCCACATCGAACCCAGGGTTTTTGTGCGGTTCGGCCCCCAGTGACCCCCCTGGGAATGTCTCACACCAGACGAGTGTAACCCTAATGTTTGCGTGGTAGAGTAATTATGGCGTAGCGTACGTGGAGAAAGTGTTTACGCAGCAATCGCCGACATAGTGTAACTGAGGTGGAATAAGGGGAACCAGCCAGCATTCGCCGAGGCAGATGGAAAACCGCCTTAAAAACCATCCACAGACCGACTGGCACATCGGCACTCGACAGTAATCCGCCGGCCGGATTCGTGCAGGGGACCGGTACGCCTTCCCGCCGGGAAAGCAGTGCATTAGACCGCACGGCCAAGGGGCGGGCTCCAGGAAGGGTAGTGAAATATACAAACAGCGATAGTGGAAGAAAAAGAAGTACTGGATGAATACAGAGCAGTGTGGAATGGAACCCTGTTCCCAGTTCTAAAACAACTATCAGAAGATCGAAGCACACACACACACCCACACACACACCCACACCCACCCACCCACCCACCCACCCACCCACACACACACACACACACACACACACACACACACACACACAATACCGTCCCGGGAGCTGCGCTCTTTCTGCCTTGAGACGTGCGACTTGGGCCCCTGAGCGCGAGGCGGTGTCGGCTGGCCGCTTTGTTTACTGGCATCGACCCAGGCGGCGGCTGTGCGCTTGGCGGAATCTGTGGCCCAACCCCTGCCCGTATTCCCGGAATGCCCCTACCGCCGCCGCCGCCCCTAGGGGCCATGACTTACCTGCTGCGCTGCTGCAATATCTTTCCCCCCTTCTGCTTACTTCCTTATTATTGGCCTATGGCGAATACTAAGAACAGTCCAAGATTCCGCAGCAAAATCGTACGGATACATGCAGCAAGTTTTAATACATAGCTTGGACCTACCTCTATTCGTTATTTATCTGTTTTATAACGAATTCATGCCAACGGCCTTGCCGCAGTGGTAACACCGGTTCCCGTCAGATCACCGAAGTTAAGCGCTGTCAGGCTGGGCTACAATTTGGATGGGTGGTCATCCGGTCTGCCGAGCGCTGTTGGCAAGCGGGGTGCACTTAGGCCTTTTGAAGCAAACTGAGGAGCTACTTGACTGAGAAGTAGCAGCTCCTGTCTCGGAAACTGACATACGGCCGGGGGAGCGGTGTGCTGACCACATGCCCCTCCATATCCGCATCCAATGTCGCCTGTGGGCTTAGGATGATACGGCGGCCGGCCGGTACTGTTGGGCTTTCATGCCCTGTTTGGGAGGAGTTTTAGTTTTTATAACAAATTCATACGAGTCCTTTAAGATTATCTAATAACATAGCTATCTTCAGATCTGGTGGTGTAGAGGAATGTTGAAAATTAAGTGGACATCTTAAAGACTGGTAGCTGAGAAAGAGCTTTAACATAAGAAATGCAGTTAAATTAATTGTCGTCTCTCTTTTAAAATTCTTTGCAAATCACAGTATACCTCCGTTTCTCTCTACCTGAAAACAGGGACAACTGAAAACTGTATGATCAGCGGAAACTTGTTACCCACATACACCGATTAGTGTGTTAACACGTCCTACTCCAGGCAGATGTTTGGGATATGAACCATTACTAGCTAATAGATGCACCACCCCTCGTATAGCTTCAGTCGAGCATGGTGGTGGTAAGTTCCTATGGGAGGCTTCAAATAGCTCTGAACACTATGGGACTTAACATCTGTGTTCATCAGTCCCCTAGAACTTAGAACTACTTAAACCTAACTAACCTAAGGACATCACACACATCCATGCCCGAGGCAGGATTCGAACCTGCGACCGTAGCAGTCTCCTATGGGAGGAAACTCCAACCGGCTTCTTTGAGCCCAACTACGCGTCCTCTCTCTGATGCTGACATTTGGGTATCTGCGAGGCATAATGACTGTCCAACTCAGATCACGGAATGAAATTCGGAAAGACTTTATGTCGTGGTATCGACCCATCCCGTGTTTACTATCCTTGGCAGATATGCAGGGTGAGCCACCTAACGTTACCGCTGGATATATTTCGTAAACCACATCAAATACTGATTAACCGATTCCACAGACCGAACGTGAGGAGAGGGGCTAGTGTAATTGTTTAATACAAACCATACAAAAATGCACGGAAGTATGTTTTTTAACACAAACCTACGTTTTTTAAATGGAACCACGTTAGTTTTGTTAGCACATCTGAACATATAAACAAATACGTAATCAGTGCCGTTTGTTGCATTGTAAAATGTTAATTACATCCGGAGATATTGTAACCTAAAGTTGACGCTTGAAACCTCCGACGTTCAGCTGCGTGTTGTAACAAACACGGGCCACGGTCGGCTAGCAGCATCTGCAGGGACATGTTTACGATGACGACCGTGTTTACGAGTGTGGCTGTAGTGCACTGTTGTGGTTTGGTCTAGCTGTCGCAGTGTCCGCATGTAGCGCTTGCTGCTATTGTTATTCTGCATTCGTCTCCGCACGCAGACCACCTTTAGTACACCGTGTTACCAGACGTCTGTGATAGTGTAGTGTTGTAGGAACTGTGACCATGGTGTATTCGAGCTCTGAAAAGGCGGAGATGATACTCATCTATGGCGAGTGTCGACGAAATGCAGCTGAAGCCTGCAGGGTGTATGCAGAACGGCACCCGGACAGAGAGCATCCAACGTGCCGCACATTGCAAAACATCTACCGCCAACTGTATGCAAAAGGTATGGTCGTAGCACGCAAACGGGTCCGTAACAGGCCCGTCACAGGAGAAGCGGGTGCAATTGGTGTGTTAGCTGCTGTTGCCATGAACCCACACATGAGTACACGGGACATTGCGAGAGCCGGTGGACTGAGTCAAAGTGGTCTCATGGGCATACTGCATCGTCACCGCTTTCACCCGTTTCTTGTGTCGCTACATCAGCAATTACATGGTGATGACTTTAATCATCGAGTCAATTCTGTCAATGGGCATTAACAGAGAATGCGTTGCAGTTCTACCTGTATACCGATGAAGCGGGTTTCACAAACCACGGGGCAGTGAATCTACGGAACATGCATTACTGGTCCGTGGACAATCCTCGCTGGCTCAGACAGGTAGAGCGACAGCGACCGTGGACTGTAAATGTATGGTGCGGAATCATTGGCGACCACCTCATTGGTCCTCACTTCATTGCAGGGGCCCAAACAGCTGCAACATACATCGCATTTCTACAGAATGATCTGCCAACGTTGCTCGAAAATGTACCACTGGAAACGCGTCGACGTATGTGGTATCAGCATGATGGTGCACCTGCACATTCCGCAATTAACATTAGGCTGACCCTTGACAGGATGTTCGACGGGCGTTTCATAGGACGTGGAGAACGCATAAACTGGCCAGCCCGTTCTCCTGATCTTACACCTCTGGACTTCTTTCTGTGGGGTACGTTAAAGGAGAATGTGTACCATGATGTGCCTACAACCCCAGAGGATATGAAAGAACGTATTGTGGCAGCCTGCGGCGACATTACACCAGATGTACTGCGGCGTGTACGACATTCATTACGCCAGAGATTGCAATTGTGTGCAGCAAATGATGGCCACCACATTGAACATCTATTGGCCTGACATGTCGGGCCACACTCTATTCCACTCCGTAATTGAAAACGGAAACCACATGTGTACGTGTACCTCACCCCTCATAGTAATGTACATGTGCGTCAGTGAGAAAGACCAACAAAAAGGTGTTAGCATGTGGACGTAATGTGCTGTTCCAGTCTTTTCTGTACCTAAGGTCCATCACCGTTCCCTTTGGATCCGTACGTAATTCGGTGCTGTCCAATACACACGATCGAACAACGGAGGTTTGGTACATTTTACAATGCAACAAACGGCACTGATTACGTATTTGTTTATATGTTCAGATGTGCTGACAAAACTAAGGGGGTTCCATTTGAAAAAAAAACGTAGGTTTGTGTTAAAAAACATACTTCCGTGCATTTTTTTATGGTTTGTATTAACCAATTACACTAGCCCCTCTCCTTACGTTCGGTCTGTGGAATCGATTCGTCAGTATTTGATGTGGTTTACGAAATATATCCAGCGGTAATGTTAGGTGACTCACCCTGTATATGTATGCAGAGTTCTGCTCAAGGTTCGTACATCCTTTTGTCGTGCGTATTGATAAACTGCATACTAATTTTTGATTTTTTTTTGTTTCAGGTGAGTACACTGGAATGGTTCAAATGGCTCTGAGTACTATGGGACTTAACAGCTGTGGTCATCAGTCCCCTAGAACTTAGAACTACTTAAACCTAACTAACCTAAGGACATCACACACATCCATGCCCGAGGCAGGATTCGAACCTGCGACCGTAGCAGTCGCGCGGTTCCGGACTGCGCGCCTAGAACCGCGAGACCGCCGCGGCCGGCTGAGTACACTGGACTCTTCTATTGAAGAAAGTAAAAAAGCCACGGCTGTAAGTAAATGGATTGCGTTTTGATATTCATGACCGGATAGCCTGTGTGAATAAATAATTTACAGATTACAATTTATTTTCGCGACATGATTTATTGCTGTTTTTTTCCTTTTTTTTCCAAAGAAAGGTAGTAACACTAAAGCACGATAAAAACGTTGAGCAGTTGCGGTCGCACATGCAAGTATGTCTTTAGGAATGCACAGATCTCACCAAATAATAGCTGTGGTTCGTCCAACGAAGACGAAACTGAAGATCATCAGCATTGCAACAGTATTCCACTACTGCGAATTCTGGTAACTCATATCCTGTGCCTAAGTAGATCAAATTTTTGCAGCAAGTTTCCTTACAAGAATGACTAAAGTTAGTTACAGTTCTGCTTTCTCCGTCCTTACCTGCATGAGTATCAATTTGTGACCAATCTGCATCTTCGGGTTCTGTTCCTTCTTTCTTTCTTCCTTCCTTCCTTCCTTCTTCTTTTTCTTTTTCTTCGAGTGTATTTACCTAGGTAGTGCAAATATATTTGAAATAAAATTTTCGGTTAAGTCCCAATATAACTAGACTCAAATTTCACCCGTAGTTCATGAGAGAGGAAGTGGTCAGTGCATAATAGGCTCCAGCATTTTGCTACTGACGTAAGAAATCTAAGGCGCCAATATGATTTAAGAGAACGTTAATTCTCTACCTCAGACGTCAAGTGTATAGCACTCCCATTGAAAGTGGCTGAAAATGTGCAGAAGCGAATCGCGCAGCCTTGTTAATCTTTATGACTAGAACGGGAGGGGGGGGGGGGGTGGACAGAATTCGTAACTCACCGAAGAGGCGAGTGCACTATTGCATCCAAATGCGAAGACGTCACGTGGTACACCTCTTTGAACAGGTAGGAGTGTACATAGAGTAAATTGTAATGGGTCACTTGCTGAACTAGAATAGTATTTCATTTTAAAGTAGGTCGTGGCAGAAATTTGTGTCTAATTAATTGGTGACTTAATTGAAAGTTTACGTTGCAAACACATTTGTACTAACTAGGACGACAACTGAACTCGTGACAATATATGTATATGGAGTTCTCTCGCGTGCGGACTTACGTTTACTGGAATGCTGTTGATTCTACTGTCGTATAGTTTCACTCTTGTCAGTTTCCGCTGACATCGATTTGTTGTAGAATCATGGAACATATTTTGTGTTTAGACATAATGACCTGTCTACACTCTGAGAAGCTCATCTGCAGAAACCAGCACGGTTTTAGGAAACAGCGGCCATGCGAGACACAGATGGCCCTCTTTGTGCATGATTTACAACAGGCTCTAGATACCGGCTCCCAGGTTGATGCTGTGTTTCTCGACTTTCGAAACGCGTTCGACTCAGTTCCGCACTGTCGCTTGCTACAAAAAGTGCGCGCTTACGGTCTATCCGATGACATATGCGGTTGAATAGAAAGTTTTCTAACAGACAGGAGGCAGTATGTCGTCCTGAACGGGGTGACTTCAACAGAAACAAGCGTAACTTCAGATGTGCCCCAGGGCAGCGTAATAGATCCTCTGCTTTTTACGATTTACGTAAATGATCTGGTTGATGATATTGACAGCGGCTTGAGACTGTTTGCCGATGATGCTGTAGTCTACAGGAGAGTAGTATCACACGAAAGTTGTGAACAAATCATAGAGGATTTGCAGAAAATAAATGCGTGGTGTAATGACTGGCAATTATCTCTCAATATTAGCAAGTGAAACCTACTGCGAATAAAAAGGCGAAAATCCCCATTAATGTACGAGTACAAAATAAAAGCCCAGTCTTTGGAAGCTGTACCGACCGTCAAGTATCTGGATGTGACTATTCGAAATGATCTCAAATGGAATGATCAGTTTACACAAGTAACGGGTAAGACGAACTCTAGATTGCGGTTTATTGGTAGAATCTTGAAGCGAAGCAGTCCTTCAACAAAGGAAATAGCTTACAGTAGGCTACTTTAGTTCGTTCAGTCTTGGAGTATTGTTCGTCTTTATGGGACCCTTACCAGTTGGGTCTGACTCAAGAGACTGAGAAGGTCCAAAGAAGAGCGGCAAGATTCGTGACTGGTACATTTAGCCATTGCGAGAGCGTTACAAATGTGATAGAAAGTGGGACACACTTGCAGATAGACGGCGCGCCAAACAGAAGGGGATGCTCACTAAATTCCAAAATCCGATCCTCACCGAGGATGTAGAGCATATATTATTACCCCCAACTTTCAAATCGCGCAATGATCACCATTCAAAGATAAGGGAAATAAGAGCTCGTGCTGAGGCGTTCAGTCATTTTTCCCTCGCGCGATCCACGAGTGGAACAGAAGGGGGGGGGGGAGGGGGGAATATGACTTTGGCGCGAATTTTGCCCTCCGCCACACACCGCTTGGTGGCTAGCGGAGTATAGATGTAGATGTAGATACTTAAGGTACACGCTGAATTGATTTGAGAGGAAGGCACCCCTGATTGTTTTATTAACAGACCCGGCTGCTGAGATAAAATTGGTGTCACGGGATGATAGAGTCTGACTCGACAAACTCCGTGAAACCAGAGCTCCTGCGTGTGCAGGAGTTGCGACTCGCCGCCGCAAGTACATCGGCGCCTTCGCCTTAACGGAAATAGCGGCGCGCGATCGCACGTCGGCAGTTGGCGCGTGCCTTCTCCAACTCTGCATTACGGAGGAAGCCGCGGCATTCGGAGGGCTTGTTAGCTAGTTTCGGGAACGCAATGAACTGCCGGCCGTTGGAATTCCAGGCAACTAGCTAACACAATAGGCGCCTTGTTGCTTGTTCGTTAATTATTGAGCGGCACCCCAGAATCTCGGCCCTAGACGTACGCTTGAATTGAATGTAATGGGTTTTCCGTGGATAGCGGAATGCGCTTTACGTATATCCTGTATTACCAAAGTCTGGTACTGTGCCAGAGTAGTGAACTAATTCCATAGGAACTATATGGTTGTTTGTGCGTAATTCCGCTTCAGGTCCAGCACATAACTTAAATCAGATAGCGGTACCAGTGCCGTCATTTCCTTATCTGAGCAGGATCATAATTAGGTGCCACTGGAAGATACTTGGAGACACGAATAAAAGATTCACATACGTGCACTTAGTACCCACATCTACTTCCTAACTGTATAATTTAGATCTAAGTGTGTGGCTGAGGATTCAGGGAACCACTTTCTGAGCAGACTACTTCTCGACCGTTCCACATGGGTAAAATGAACATCTAGATCTCTTCGTCCGAGCCCTGATTTCTCTTATTTTATAACGATAGTTATTTCTCCCGCTGTAGGTGATAGTGAACAACATATTGTGGCACCAGGAGGGGAATATTGGTGATCGAAATTTTGTAGAAAGATCGCACCGCCTTTGTTTTAATGATTACTATCCAACTGGTTTATAATAGCCACGAATCTCTCCGATATTACGCGATTGGTCAAAACGAGCCGCACGTCTTTGAACTTTTTCAAAGTCCTCCAGAAAATGAAAAAGCACAGTGTAGGTAGTCTCTTTAGTAGATTTGTTATTTGTTGGATGTTCTACATATCCAGTCAGTAAAAGGCAGTTTGTGGTTCGGTTTCCCCACAACATTATCTAAGTGATGGTAACATATTAAGTTGTTTGTAATTGTCATCCCTAGTCCTTTATTTCAGCTGAAAACCTTTAGTTTGTGTGACTTGTCGAGTAACTAAAATTTAAGGCAATTTTTAAGCACTCATTTTTCGCACCTTGTGGATTGTGTTATTCGTTTTGACCTACCGGGTAGTTTACTAGACGGTAAACGAGAGCATCATCTGCAGACGATCTATTGTGTACATTTACAATCCTGCAATAAATTTCAGTTCGTAATAACTATTAGACAAGAGAAGGAGGTTTACTTGGGAAAGACATGGAGATATGGGACGATTCCACTTGTATTACATCAATGTCAGACAGAGATTGCGAAATGAAATTTTGGGATGTAAGCTTTACCTAGGAGCAGGTACACACTCAGATGACAATTTAGTAATGACGAAGAGAAGGCTGAAGTTTAAGAAACTAGTCGGAAAGAATCAATGTGCCAAGATGCGCAAAGAAGTGGGATACAGAAGTGCTAAGGAATGAAAAGTTACGCTTGAAACTCTCTGAGACTATAAATACTGCGATAATAAGTACCTCAGTAGGCAGTTTAGTTGAAAAGTAATAGATATCTCTAAAAAGAATTTGGAATGAAAATCATAGGAGCGTGGAAGGTAAATTCGAAGAGATGTTGGGTAACAGAAGAAATGCTGCAACTGACCAAACAAAAAAAGAAAATACGGGTAAAAAACGCTCAGGAAATTCAGGAATACAGAAATACAATTCACTTAGGAATCATATAGTTAGGAAGTGCGTGAAGACTAAAGTGAAATGAGTGCAGGAAAAATGTAAGAAGATCGAAAATGAAGTAGTCGTCGGAAAGATTCATTCGGCGTACAAAAGAATGACAAAACAGCCTTCGGTGAAACTCAAAGAAAGCGTGGCTGTTAAGAGTGCAAAGGGAATTCAAGTGTTAAACGTAGAGGAGATAGCGGATATGAGGAAAGAGCGCAATGAAGGGCTATAGTGTGGGAGTACTTGTCTATTAACGTAATTGCGAAAAAAATGGGAGCCGATATCGAAAACATGGGGGATACAGTTTTAGAATCAGAATTTAATAGAGTTTCGAAAGACACTTGCGATGAAATAAGGCAAAAAGGAAAAATAACATTTCTTCGAAATTTAGAAATCATTCGGGGAATTGGCAACCAAGCAACTACTGAACATGATGTGTAGAATCTGACGTTTCGGAAAAATATCATCCACACAATTCTGAAGGTAGCAAGGACAGGTCAGTGCGAGATCGCCCCATCACCTTAGCGGCTCATACCTCCAAACTGCGACAAGAATGATACACAGAAGAGTAGAAAAATAAATTGAGAATCTCTTAGATGACGATCATTTTGACTTCTGGAAAGGTAAGGGCACTAGAGAGGCAGTTCTGACGTTGCATTTCATAATAGTAGCAAGACTGAAGGTAAATCGAGGCACGGTCATAGTATTTCTCGACGTGGAGCAAGCTTTCAGCAACGTGAAATGGTGCAAGATGTTACAAATTCTGAGAAAAATAGGAGTAAGCTGCAGGGAAAGACGGATAATACACAACCAGAAGGGAACGATAAGAATGGAAGATCAAGAACGAAGTACTCAGTAAAGAAAGGTGTAAGACAAGGATGTAGTCTTTCGCCCCTGCTCTTCGATTCATATATCGAAGAAGCAATCACGGAAATCAAATAAATGTCCAAGAGTGGGACCGAAATTCAGGTTGAAAGATTCGCTGATCATATTGGTATCGTCAGTGGAAATAAAGAAGAACTGCAAGGACCTGCTGAATAGGAAAAAGTGTCTTATTAGCTCGATCCAGTCGAGAGTAATCCGAAAAAAGAAGACGGTAATGAGAAGCAGCAGGGATGCGATTAGTGGCAAACTTAACTTCAGAATTGGAGACCACCAAGCAGATGGAGTGAAGGAATTCTCTTGCGTTGGAAGCAAAATAAACCATGACACACTTAGCAAAGAGGACATAAAAAGGAGAACAGCACAGACAACGAGTAGTCTGCTAGCACAACCATAGGCCTTAATTTGAGGAAAAAATTCTGAGAATGTACGTTTGTAACACAGCATTGTTTATAGTGAATCAGGGACAGTGGGAAAACCAGAATGGAAGAGAATCGTTTCAGATGTGGTGATGCATAAGGATGTTGAAAATTAGGTGGACTGGTAGGATAAGGCACGAGGACGTTCTCAGCTGGGTCGACTAAGGAAGAAACACACGGAAAACAGTAACAAGAAGGAGGGAGAGGATTATAGGACATGTTTTAACAAATCAGGGAGTAGCTTCTATGGTACTAGAGGTCAATGTAGAGTGTAAAAACTGTAGAGGAAGACAGAGATTGGAATACATTCAGCAAATAATTCATTATCGTTTTACCCGCCGTTTAGGCTCCCATATTTCGACTGTCTTCATTAACCACGGAGAGCTTTCGCTGTAAAACGTTCCATTTTGTCATGATATTGGTTCATATGACCTTCGCTGCTTTGAGCTCTAAAGCCCTACTAAAAAAACAAAAAATAAATAAATTAATTAAATGCTATGTAGAAAAGTTATTGGTGCCTCATCATCATAAACCATAACCATTGTGGCAGACTGCAATGCTAGCGATCTTCTATGGAACAGAACTTGTTAATGTGACTGGGGAAGTGTATGACTCTACTAGTATACTACCACAGTTCCAACACAAACATTGCTGCTAAGGTAGATGGGTAGGTATACTTGAAGTTCAGCTTCCAAGATCACTCAAGGATTCGCATGCGCCCTCATGTGGTTATTGGCATGATTTATACTACTGGCCATTAAAATTGCTACACCAAGTAGAAATGCAGATGATAAACGGGTATTCAGTGGACAAATATATTACACTAGAAGCGACATGTGATTACATTTTCACGCAATTTGGGTGCATAGATCCTGAGAAATCAGTATCCAGAACAACCACCTCTGGCCGTAATAACGGCCTTGATACGCCTGGGCATTGAGTCAAACAGAGCTTGGATGGCGTGTACAGGTACAGACAGCTGCCCATGCAGCTTCAACACGATACCACAGTTCATCAAGGGTAGTGACTGGCGTATTGTGACGAGCCAGTTGCTCGGCCACCATTGACCAGACGTTTTCAGTTGGTGAGAGATCTGGAGAATCTGCCGGTCGAAGCAGCAGTCGAAGATTTTCTGTATCCAGAAAGGCCCGTACAGGACCTGCAAGATGCGGTCGTGCATTATCCTGCTGAAATGTAGGGTTTCGCAGGGATCGAATGAAGGGTGGAGCCATGGGTCGTAACACATCTGTAATGTAACGTCCACTGTTCAAAGTGCCGTCAATACGAACAAGAGGTGACCGAGACGTGTAACCAATGGCACCCCATACCATTACGCCGGGTAATACGCCAGTATGGCGATGACGAATACACGCTTCCAATGTGCGATCACCGCGATGTCGCCAAAACACGGATGCGACCATCATGATGCTGTAAGCAGAACCTGGATTCATCCAAAAAAATGACGTTTTGCCATTCGTGCATCCAGGTTCGTCGTTGAGTACCCCATCGCAGGCGCTCCTGTCTGTGATGCAGCGTCAAGGGTAACCGCAGCCATGGTCTCCGAGCTGGTAGTCCATGCTGCTGCAAACGTCGTCGAACTGTTCGTGCTGATGGTTGTTGTCTTGCAAACGTCTCCATCTGTTGACTCATGGATCGAGACGTGGCTGCACGATCAAATACATCCACGCGGATAAGAGGCCTGTCATCTCGACTGCTAGTGATGCGAGGCCTTTGGGATCCAGTACGGCGTTCCGTATTACCCTCCTGAACCCACCGATTCCATATTCTGCTAGTCATTGGATCTCGAGCAACGCGAGCAGCAATGTCGCGATACGATAAACCGCAATCGCGATAGGCTACAATCCGACCTTTATCAAAGTCGGAAACGTGATGGTACGCATTTCTCCTCCTTACACGAGGCTTCACAACATTTCACCAGGCAACGCCGGTCAACTGCTGTTTGTGTATGAGAAATCGGTTGGAAACTTTCCTCATGTTAGCACGCTGTAGGTGTCGCCAACCTTGTGTGAATGCTCTGAGAAGCTAATCATTTGCATGTCACAGCATCTTCTTCCTGTCGGTTAAATTTCGCGTCTGTAGCACTTCATCTTCGTGGTGTAGCAATTTTAATGGCCAGTAGTGTATTATTCAACTGTGAACCAATATTGCTTCCTGTGTAAGAAAAATACGGTTTGGGAAGTCTGGATATTCACTGTCTTGGCAGAGTACTTTTGTGCTCTAGTATCCGAGGCGGTCGTTTATAATGTGCTGTTGTGCTACAGCACACTGTAAATATCGCACTAAAATTATGCTATTTCTCTTCGAATGCAATTCGGAAATCACACCAAAATTACGTCATTTCTCTCCGAACGCCTGCTGGTGTGTAAATAAAACTGATGAGAACATGTTCTGTAGCTCGAGTGCTGGAAGTGATGGTCAGCCGCGCTACGATCAACCCACAGAAGAGACTCAGCTGTCTGTTTTTGGCTGCGCATGCTGTGTGTGATGTGGCGTCATCCCTTCTGGCTATATGAGTGCTCCATTGCTCAGAGCACCACATCAGTATTGTTCTTTGAAACTGTACGCCACTTGTTGTGCTAGCATAGAGTTTGAGAGAGTTTCGAGGAACAGTTAGCGTGAAGACACCGTGGCTCAGTGGTCTAGCACACAGACTGACAATTTGTTGGCTTGGGTTCGATTCGCTACCAACATTTTTTTTCGGTTTATTTTATTCCTCGCAATGTTAAGCGTTTAATTATAAAATTTAAATATATTTAAACAGTCCAATTTGTATACTTAAAGTTAATATATTCAGTTCAGTTATGATCACTGCCATTGTTAAGTCAAAAGACTACAGGCCACCTCACTGTAACACAGTGGAAAATTTTGCACGTGCTGCCACTGCCTGGTTGTGTTTCAGCTGCAGAGCTTGCGTGCATAGTGTTCTCGATTAAGTAAGTGCATATTCAGAACGGGCCAAGCAGTGTCACCGCTGCTTTTAGCAGTCTCTTCGTCATAGTCTAGATATAGCAGCGCTCACTCTTCCATATTCAGCGTTCCCTGATCATCCTTGACACGAATTGTCCTGTATTCGTACTGGAAAGTCATGTTGAGAATGCACTACGTAAGGAGTGGCAGTTGCAGGTCTATGACTGAATTCAACACCATAGCGTAAAGAGTAATTTCGGAGGCAATGCAACTAATAAGGAATTATCAAAGAGTTTCAACAGAAAGAAGGCCTACACCAACGGGCCATCAACATTCGAAATATAAATAAAATCCGTATGTAGATCTTATTTGGGAGTGGTTTCCAGACATTCCTTTACAGGAATTTTGTCTGTTGTGGTGACCACTGTGAGCAGTTGATCAAATTTGACCATTTTGATACCTCTGAAACAGGGCACATTTTTTAAAAGTACACTGTGGGCAATAACTTCGAAGCTTTCACAGTCGAAAATTGATGGCGCCTTAGATCGCGTAATTGTCTGCTCTTTCGTCGAAGAACTACGGAAGATATCTTTGTGGCACTTTATTGATTAGCGCTGTGATTCATAGATTTTGGACATGATACTGAATGAAGAGTTTCACAACCCACACTACATTTAATTAGCTCTAAAATCGATATGACGTTTCAGATTGTCCTGCTATGCTGTTGATGGACTTTTTGAATCAGGATGTCTACTTGGTTAAAGTTTCAGTTTTCTTGTACAGATTATATTTCGACGGATTGTGGGAGCGATGGTCATGCGTGTGCTTCCTGGACTCTAACCGGAAGTTTCTTTATTGTTTTTGATAAACCCTAGAAATAAGACGCGGTCACTATCTGAGTGTAGAGTATGCTTATAGTGTCATAGTTTAATTTATTTTCAATCGTGGGAGTTTTATTGTATAGTTGTGCTCATTTACGATTTTCTTACTGAGTCATTGTTGATAAGTTTTCCACGTGTGGCTTGGTGAAATGTCGCAATATGGTGCTCACTTTTCCAGTTAAAAACGGGGCGTACAGAGGCGTTGGAAAGGTGGGGCGGGGGGCGCACGTAACAGGGAAATTTTGATCTTTTTTCCATTTGTGGTAGTTTCTCCTTATTTTGATTTTTTGTAATTTTGCATAAAGTTCTTGTGTGGCTTCTGTTGCGTTGGTTATGACTTATTTTGGATGGTGATATTCAAATTTAATGTGATGTCTTTCAAATATTTGTTTTATTTAATTTTGTTTTCTTGATTTTTCCGTAGGCAGCTGCTAGTTTCATTGCACAGATCTTCCCAATGCTGGCTCTTTGTGATTTCGTATATTTGCTAATTTGGTGCCTCTGGTTTCAGTTTTCATCAACTGTGAAGTTATTGTTTTGCTTCTGTTACCTTCGCTACTCTTGTTCTATTCCCTAACTGTGTAAGAGCCCCATATTCTAGTACTAGTCTTATATATGCCTTATAGGGTACGTAAGTTGCTTGCCTACTGGCGCCTTGTTATTGCTTCTTTCTCATTTGGACAAGATTTACTCGTTTCTTCATTATTTCTATGATATCGTCGTTTATTGTTTCCTCGGCAGCACATAGCCTAACTGCTTGGAATGTGACACTTGGCACTTGGCTCTGTATTGTTTTTAGTCCGTCAGGCCTTTGTCGTGGTTCAGATATCATTCCACAGTGTCCGCATAGTAGGAGCTATCTCTTGTTGAATGGGGTTTTATTGGGCAGGGTGTCATACATTCCTCTCGAAGTTTCAAGCAGTTCTCGGTAGTTCACATCGCTGCTTCTATTGAGAGCTCAGCGCGACAGTCACCAGCATGAAATGCGAGGCCATCGCTTCATTTAGAGGGCTATTACAAATGACTGAAGCGATTTCACAGATTTGCTATGGCTATATTACACTCTAAGATAAAAAAGGTCCCGTCACGAAGAAGTTGCACGAATGGGACGTAAATCGGTAGAAGTGACGTACAGTCGTGGACAAAACGAGCGAGACCCCTCGCCTTTTCGTTATGCTGATCCGCACAGCTTTAAAGTCTGCTACACAACATAACAGGCAAGGCGACGAAGTGATGCCAACATACTATGCACAGGCGTGAAATTGAAAAAATATCCGAAATTTGTCAGACTGTTTTCAATCATGTGTTGAAACGTCCCCTTAGAACAATTATACACGTGACTGGGCTTAAACTGCCACACAATATTTTTAGCGCAACGCAATCTGACTTTCAAAAATCCCTACAAAAAAATGGCCCTGATTAACATTAACCTATGCGTTTCACAAATCGCTTATCTCACAAAAATCTTGGTTACTCGAACTACTGCAATACAGCGAGCGCCACTACTGCCAGCTAAATAAAAAATTCAAACTATGGAAGGCACTAACTACTGATAGGCATAGTTAGCAAATGAAAGATTTTGATAGAGAACAAATGATGTATTTACCTTAATAGTCATAATATATATAGCAGTTCATGACATCCAGTCTTACAAATTTCAAAACTCCACCACCTCTCTCCCCACATCCACCACTGCTGGCGACTCACCTCCAACTGCGCAACGCTACGTGCTGTTCACATCCAGCTGCCCAACACTACAATGGCAGACAACAATGCAAACTAGCCACAGACTGCACACGGCACAGCTAGTGATTTTCATACAGAGCGTTACGTAACGTTGCCAATAAGAAAACATAAACAGACTACTTACATAGCCCTCATGCTCCCCACAAAAAATTTTACAAATTGTTTTGGGCAGTGGCCAATAATGATTTCATAAAATTTTTCATAATTACAATAAAAAAGAAATCAAATGCACACACTTATTGATACAATGTTGGTCAAAAGCTAAAATTTTCTCACAGTCCATAAAGACAGTCCTGATCGTTCATCACGGTAAAATAGCAGTGTTTTTCTCAAAGTCTGAGCAGTAGAAGAAAATGCACACAGAAGTAGTGGATTGTCATGCAGTCTTGAAGAAGTAGTGTTGTCCTTCCAACGAAAAGACGGTGCTGACTCTCGACGTGCAGACAGGTAATGGGCCACAACAGAGCAAATCCACAGCAGAGTCATTCGACGTTTTGAAGAATATTGGTAGGTAGGTCATGACAGAGTAGACCCACTGTAGTCCTGGTAGAGAGTATGGCGTTGGTGGGCCACCGGAGGTGCAGGCCCACTGTAGTCCTGGTAGAGATTGTGGTATTGGTGGGTCACCAGAGGTGCAGACCCACTGCAGTCCTTGTAGAAATAATGGTACTGGTGAGTCAGCAAAGGTGTAGACCCAATGTAGTCCTTGTAGAAATAATGGTATTGTTGGGTCATCAAAGATGCAGACCCACTTTAGGCCTTATAGAGACGGCCAGCAGCCATCTGTTGCGACTGTGCAGGTGCACAGTCACCATCGAAGAGTCTTGTTGACAATATAGCAAGTCCATGAAGCACCACTTGTGCACTCACAAAAATTTTTTTGAAATACCCTTAGAACCAGCAATGCTGTTATCCAGTCCCTTGCTGAATTTTTAACACACGTCCAAACACTAACAGTCCTCTTTTTTTTCACATATTGTGCATATTCTATGACCAACAGAAATATGTGCATTGAAATGAATGCTTACAAGTTACTTAATTTGATGAACTGGTGCCAATTACAATTTTATAACATAAGAATACAATTACAAAGGTACAAAATACATCATTAAAGAACATAACAATACTGATAACATTTGTAGTAATAGGGGCTTTACAAAAGAATAGAAATAAACGTATACATCAGTGTTACAGGAATTATGACATAAGTAAATACATAAAGATCAGAATAACTTTTGAAACATCAACTTCACACATGAGCATTAAAACAAAACAGAATAAATAATGTCTAAACATCTTAACAAAGAAAATAACATATTATTAGAAAAATTCCACAACATAACTCATATCAGCTAAACACATAAAGACAGGAAAAACACAAGTGTAATAACACAAAAATACAGGACAGGGTTTGTTTTCAGTGCGACATTTGGTACTGCAGTCCACCCCAAAACTTCATTCCATATATCTTTCCTCTTATTTCAACATTTGTTTCCACCAAAAAAATTCTATCCAAGCATGCTTTCTGTATTTATATGTTCACACATTTCTTACCTCATTATTTATTTACCATTATCTTACCTCATCATTTATTTCCAAGAAAATCCTACGTAAACCTGTTGTCCCTAAACACTACTTTTTTGGTCATATCCTCTTTCAAAATACTTTTTTGGCCAAACCGTTTTCTTATAGCTTCTCAATGCATTTCTTCCAATTCATCACAACTCGTTCTCTCATATAGCCTACCCCATCTTAAGCTAACTTAAATCTACTGAGCTCAGATGCTAAACTAAGGGACGAGGCAATGCAGCAGCACATAACAAATTAACACAAACAGCAAGGACAAAAAAAATACAAATTGGCAAAGTAAGCAACAATATTACAACTAATATAAGGCAATGAGCAGCAAACAAGGAAACTAAATCAGTAGTAAACTGGCTTAGCAGAGTAACACAAAGTCAAATTCAGTAACACTATGCCTGGAAAACAGCAGCAGCAAATGAAATAACTTATATCTAAACATGACATAGCTCAAGCAGAAAAAATATTACACTAAAGACAACAATGCAGACAAGGGAAATGTATATTCACATCGTAATGTTTATGTAATTAAAGTGATGCACCACAAGAAGTTATTCTACCAGAAAAATTACCAAGTAGTTGAAAATAAAATTCCGTATGCAATTCCTGTGAAGGGAAATGTCTTTTTATGCTCCTTCGTTTTTTTGAATAGATCATAAAATTATTTACTGGATCTGTAGGCATAAAATATTTATATTAGTACATCTATTAAATTTTATTTTAACCAATGCTGCGTGCAGCTAGAAACTAGATATTAAACAAAATGAGTAAATAAATACATAAAGCAAGCCATATGGCATTTCTCTCAACTAGCAAGACAATAGCCGTGAAATGTTTCTCATTGTTTCATTAGGCATTTTAGTAAATATCATAAATTAAGAGCTCCACAGTATAATCATATGTTTTCAAGTTTGAGCGTGTCGTATTTGCGATGCTTTCTACAAAGAAATGTCAATAGCGAGGATAATGGCCTCTTTTTTTTCCACCTGTGCCTCTGAAAGGCACACGCTAATGGCTTTTTTCCAGGCGACTGTCGCGCAGCTGCCCACGACACATTACGTGCAGCTGGTCACTTAACTTTCTTACGGAAATATTTACGACAGCAGTTTCCACTACAGTGACAGTCTCATATAAAAATATTTCACAGGTCAAGAATTTGCGTTACAAATCTGTAGAAACAAAATCCTATTGATATAACAGAGTCCAAAAAATTTTCGTCGGCATTGTAATACATTCACGCATTTACATACATTTCATAACTCTTAACGTATGATTCTTGGTTCCCAACAACCTTTTTCACAAACCAGAGTCCCTAACCACTACTCATTATTCCTTACCTTATTCGTCGATACTTCTTCAATATTTCATCATAATAGATATGTAGCATACTCAAATAACTCATATACGGTATCATCATCTTATTGATCATAAACATACCTCAACAGCATAATACATATCGTCGTCGTAATAATATCATAACATCTCAGTCAATTCTCAAAATCGTCGTAGCGTTCTGCAATAATATCAAAACCTAAAAAAAATTCTCTGCTCATTTCAATAGTGTCATCTACCTCAAACGTACTTTAAAATCATGCTCCCTTACCAAATACATCATTCAAAGCTCTCATAGTATCACAGTGGTTCCAAAAAAATATGAACAGTTCACAAAGTACAGACAAAATACAATTTCATAAGTGTGAAGTTACCCAACTGTGTAATTGCGTAAAAATGTGTCACTGATGTAGTAAAAGAAATGTTTATCTCTCAGTTAAATGATCAGATAGCTGTGTAATTTGTGTGTTAGAGAAATATGGTACCGATGTGTAAAGTTGTATAAGCAAATACCATATTAGCTAAGGCTCCTTGTGCTTGCCAAACACATGGTACACAAAGTAAGCGTGTACCCCCCAGAGGATAAATGAATAATACCCTCAGGTGTTACAGATTACAGCAATGGAATGAAATGTATCACAGAAAACCTTTGTATCATTGTACTTCAAACATCTTTAAAAATAAATGTTTTAAGTACAAAATTAATCACTCAAATACGTGTACTGTAGCGCTAAACTGTGCGTCTTGTTGTAAGATAATCTCTGTGGAAGTGTCGTAGTTATCGTCCTCCGAAAGTTAAGTTCTGCAGAAGTCAATGTACTTACCTCATGATAAACAAAAGTGAAATGCTTTGCGTATAGATATCTTAGTTATTACGGTTTTTGCCATGATGAAGAAAGTACTGTGCTGTAACGTATTGTTGTGCTACGGAAAAGGCTGTCTCATTGTAGCTATACCACAAAAGTTACTTCTAAAACATGTTTTACTTTCCAGAATAATACAGAAAAACTGTGCAGATATAAAACAGAAACACTGCAAGAGGAACATTGTAAATTGTCACTCATTATTAGTGTCGTGATAAAATCGTGTAGCTGTCACATAAACTAACCACTGTGTCATCTGGTATCTCACTGAAAGTACTTTAAATCCAGAATGTGTTTTCAAGTAAACCTAAATGTTGCATTAAAATTTCATTAGCAGTACCAGTATGTGTCCTAAGTATGTAAGCCTGATAGTCGTTACGTAATCGTGGAACTAACAAGCAATAATGTACAAATACAACACTGTGTCGTCTGTTCACTATAACAATGCATTCGTAATTTCTGTTTAAAAATGTTCCCTAGGTTCTAGACCGGATATTTAACTTCAAACATTGTTGCATGTTAACAGTTTCTTAAGTCTGACAAAGGATACCAGAAATGTGAAGTGAAAAGTTTTATGGCAAAGACAAAGTTAAAAAGCAGATTATCTTTCAATAAACGGTTTTACATGTGAAATGTGGTGTAAACCTTTACTCTTCCTAGTACACAGAGTTTCAACTTGAACGCAATTATCATACGGTATACGTCGGTAAAGAATACTGGAATTTTTCTCAATGTTAGCGTCTATGTTATTTTTCTCTGAGCCAGCCGGCGCACGTGGCTACCTGCGGTGCGAGTCATTGTCTGTCTCTTTGTTGGCGTGCGTCGTTATTGGGATTAGAAGACCTAACTTCTACAAATTCACCTTGTCGAGAGTGCCCTGCTCTGTTTCAATCCCGCCAGTTCTGATGGAATTTGAGGCTGACTGCAGTACAATTTTACTTCTGCCAACTTATATTTCGCGGAAAGACCACAAAGATAAGATAAGAGAGATTAGGGCTCGTACAGAGGCATATAGGCAGTCATTTTTCCCTCGTTCTGTTTGGGAGTGGAACAGGGAGAGAAGATGCTAGTTGTGGTACGAGGGACCCTCCGCCACGCTCCGCGTGGTGGATTGCGGAGTATGTATGTAAATGTAGGTGTGATGGTATGAGTTGTTATTTCTTTTCACAGCAGGACCTCTTTGGTTGTCATTCGCATTACAGCGGTCCGTCGACGATATTCGTCCCGTTTTGTTGTCGTCCATGGCAAGTAACGCTGGGCTTACATCTCAGGAAGAGAATGCGCGCCCGCACACTACGAAAGTTTCTACTGCTTGTCTTCGTGCTTGCCAAACCCTACTAATAATTAGACTGCGGAGGAGTCCGTCATTTAAAGTACTGTTGGTATCGCGCAGCTATTTATACCGTTGTCGGGCGCCAGGCGCCCACTACGGTCTTGGATGCGCATTTGTTTTCCGGCGTCCGGGCAGTTATTCGAAGAAACGTACGTCCGGGCCCCGTTCTTAATCTGACAGACGAGATGGCAGGCGAGATCTAAATAAACTGAGAGCGAGATCCCAAACTTTGCTTAAACTTAAGATTCCTTTCCTGTTTGTTATTTTTTTCCGGCCGCCGTTATTTTGGTAGTAGCACTGCTGCAAGAATTTGGAGCGTGCAGCGCGACTCTCACTTCGCGGCTACACTGACACGACGGTCGTTTGCTGCAGATTTGTGTGCCTGCTTACGGCATATGTTTTATTGACGTCGCTCCTCATTCTGCTCACCTGATCCATTCGCCTGTCCCACAGGCGATGAACCACATTCTCTGATACTGCGCCTGGTTTACACTAGTGTCTAATCTGCTATTCCTGTGCATCTCTGGGAATATTACCATGAAATTTCAATTTAAGAATCACCTTAGTGCGGTGTATTCTGCTGTCTAATCCGTCATATTAAAACACTGTAAGGGAAATTACGATTGCAAAAACACGGGAGCACTCGCTTTATTTGTTCATGAGACCCAGAAAATATTAGATACAGGCTCCCAGGTAGAACCCATTTTCCTTGACTTGCGGAAGGTGTTCGATACAGTTCCGCACTGTCGCCTGATAAACAAAGTAACAGCCTACGGAATATCAGACTAGCTGTGCAGATGGATTGAAGAGTTTTTAGCAGACAGAACACAGGATGTTGTTCTCATTGGAGAGATGTCTACAGACGTTAAAGTAACCTCTGGCGTGCCACAGGGGAGTGTTATGGGACCATTGCTTTTCACAATATATATAATTGACCTAGTAGATAGTGTCAAAAGTTCCATGCCGCTTTTCGCGGATGTTGCTGTAGTATACATAGAAGTTGCAGCATTAGAAAATTGCAGCGAAATGCAGGAAGATTTGCAGCGGATAGGCACTTGGTGCAGGGAGTGGCAACTGACCCTTAACCTGGACAAATGTAATGTATTGCGAATACATAGAAAGAAGGATCCTTTATTGTATGATTATATGATAGCGGAACAAACACTGGTAGCAGTTACTTCTGTAAAATATCTGGGAGTATGCGTACGGAACGATTTGAAGTGGAATGATCATATAAAATTAATTGTTGGTAAGGCGGCTGCCAGGTTGAGATTCATTGGGAGAGTCTTTAGAAAATGTAGTCCGTCAACAAAGGAGGTGGCTTACAAAACACCCGTTCGACCTATACTTGAGTATTGCTCATCAGCGTGGGGTCCGTACCAGGTCGGGTTGACAGAGGAGACAGAGGAGATCCAAAGAAGAACGGCGCGTTTCGTCACAGGGTTATTTGGTAAGCGTGATAGCGTTTCGGAGATGTTAAGCAAACTCAAGTGGCAGACTCTGCAAGAGAGGCGTTCTGCATCGCGGTGTAGCTTGCTGTCCAGGTTTCGAGAGGGTGCGTTTCTGGATGAGGTATCGAATATATTGCTTCCCCCTACTTATACCTCCCGAGGACATCACGAATGTAAAATTAGAGAGATTCGAGCGCGCACGGAGGCTTTCCGGCAGTCGTTCTTCCAGCGAACCATACGCGACTGGAACAGGAAAGGGAGGTAATGACTGTGGCACGGAAAGTGACCTCCGCCACACACCGTTGGATGTCTTGCGCAGTATAAATGTAGATGTAGATGTAGAATGGTACACTGATGAGCCAAAATGTCGCGACTAGATGCATAATAGAGTTTTGGCCATCTTTGGAACGTAATAACAGCAGCGATTCCGCGTGACATGGGTTCAAATCCGTGGTTTCCGGCGGTATGCGGTCTCCTTGTGACTACAAACAGGTCATACTCGTGACACGGGCAGTTGCCTTGCTGGAAGATGCACTCACCGTTTGGGAAGACATTAGACATGAAGGGATGCAGATAGTCCTCGATAATGTTCACTTGTTCCACAGCTGTCAAGGTGTTTTAGATTGCTTTCAGTGTCACATGGAAACTCTGGTCACTGTCCACCGAAGCATAACACTTTCTCACCAGCTTGCGTCCGTAGCGTGTGGTTGGAACAGCATTGGTGTAAGAGGAAACGTGATTCATCCGACAAGCCAACACATTTCCTTTGATCCAAGATTGAGTCTCGATGATCCCTTGTCCCCTGGAGTTATAACTGACGATATCGCTCGGTCAGCATTGGAGCACGTAGGGCTGGTTTGCTGCAGAGCCCCATGTTGAGAAATGTGAGCTGAACCGTGTGCTTCGAAACACCTGTGCCTGCACTAACATTGTACTCTGCCGTCAGATCTGTCACAGATCGCCGCCTATCGTGATTCACAGAGATGGCAAGCTTCATCCCTTCACGTTTGCGTCCACTCCAACACCTTGTCACCTGACCGTTGTTTCAGCTTCCTTCAACTGCTTTCAGCAGGTGCTCACGAAGGTAGGACGTGAACAACCGCCCAGCTTCGCCGTTACAGTGGTGCTCGTTCCCAGATGTCGGACTATAACAACCTGCACTTTTTCGAAGTCGCTTATATCAGTGAATTTTCATATCTGCGCCCGTCTTGTCGGTGTAATGATTCCCTCTCCGTCTCTGCACTGCTTACATACTTCCCTAACCGAGTCATGCGCCCGCAACGCCACGTAGTGACATTCGCCCTCGCCGTGGAAAATGTTCATAAAATTTCGGCCCCTCATTGTACGTGACCAAAGAGGGCAGCGGTCACCAGTAGCCGGCATGGATATAAATAGCAGCCCACCACCAATAATACTCCAGAAGCAGGTTGGAATCCCGGCAGCTTGCACATGCAAAAACATCGGTAACAGCACCCAACGGCGTCGCGCTTCCAAATATTGCTGAAAGCCGCACGAAAACACTCTTTGTAGATGTAATTTGACGTATTTGTTTGAGGCGAGAAACTCAAACTAAAAAGCACCACGTCTCTTTCCTCCTCAACTACAACTTCTTCTCTTAGTAGACTGCCAGCTTTTGGTTATTTCGTTCTTATGCTTTTGTCGCGGATGCATCATGGAGACGCTTATCAAACTCCGGTGACAGACGCTGCTAGAAAGCCGTTCTGCATTAAGGTGTGGTTTGCCGTTAAAATTCCGAGAGCGTTTGTTCCCTAAAGAGTCAGTGTACTGGGTTGTTATAATTAAAGTGTAAATACTCACGGCGATCGAGCAATTACTGTATGGCAGTAATATGCTAATGTGTTAATGTTGAACCGATTTACGATGAGAAAAAATAGTTCCAATTTTGGCCACAGTTGCAAATCTAGCACTGTACACTGTTCGTATGACGGTATGACTTCCACGCTGTCATTTGACAAGGGATATCGTTAGTGGGCAGGATGGGAGTCGAGGAGAGACCGTGCCCAATTAGTGAAACTGTTTTTATGTGAGCGGCAGCAGTTAAAGAGCTGCATTGAGAGAGTGTCGCCAAATGGTTGAAATGCCTCTGAGCACTATAGGACTTAACATATGAGGTCATCAGTCCCCTAGAACTTAGAACTACTTAAATCTAACTAACCTAAGGGCATCACACACATCCATGCCCGAGGCAGGATTCGAACCGACGACCGTAGCGGCAGCGCGGTTGCAGATTGAAGCGCCTAGAACCGCTCGGCCACACCGGCCGGCGAGTGTCGCCGACTGATAGGTATGAGGAAAGCCCTTATGTCATTAATTGGTTTAAAGCAGATGATAATGAAATTCGAAATTACTATTGGGCTTGTTGTGACTCCTGGAAGAGGAAGGCGTCCTACCACAGTGTAAGTTATTGACAAGGTTGCTGTTGGTGTAACTGACGGTTCAGAACGTGGTCCGGATGGAGATAGTGTTGGTATAGTGTCACGAGAAATGTCTGCCAAATGGTCAACAGTACGGAAAGTTTTGCAGTGTATTTTAAACTGGCACCCGTACAAGATCCAGACCGTGCAGTAACTGAAACTTCATGATCTGCAGCAACGTGCTGTATTTGCTCCTCGGCTTCTGGCACAGATCGAAGTTGATGACATGTGGCCGGGCAAAAATTCTATGGAGTGACGAGCAGATTTTACACTATGGGGTGCACTGAATACAAAGAACTGCTGAATTTAGGGTACTGTTAAACCGCTTGTTGTGTACGAATAGCCGAGGCACTCGCCATATGTGACTACGTGGTGTGGATTCGCAAGCATCTTAATTCTCACCCAGAGGGCATGTCAGGTGTACCGTGACTTCTGCACGTTATCGAGAGCTCCTTTTACAGCATGTGATTCTTGTTTTGGAAGGGCGCAACTGGGAGGAAATCGCTATTTTTATGCAAGATCTGGCTACACTTCATATCGCTCTCTTAGTGAAACACCTGCTTAATGTAGCCTTCCACCAACGTGTTATCTCCACGGGTTTTCCACATGCGTGGCCTGCAAGATCACATGATCTGAATCCATGTGACTTTTGGTTCTGAGGATATCTGAAAGAACGCGTTTACCAGGGATACTTTCTGTCTCTACCTGATTTGAAGGCCAGTGTACAGGAACATGTTTCTCAAACTTTACCGGAATTGCTGCAAGAAACTGCTAATCACGTCGTCTTAGGATGCAGCACCTCATCGACGTCTCCGGTGCTCATATAACAAACTGTTTAAGCTACGGTTAATGATAAAATCAACAATATGCCTTTCTGACTTGTTTGAACTTTTCTGCCCGTGTCCCGTTCCTAATCCGTTGCATATGGAAAGATTTCTAAACGTCTTTCTTGCGCTCACAGCACCACATTGGCCCCTGGTGGCCAAAATTGGAACTATTTTTTTTTCGAACCTAAATCGGTTCCGCATTACCGCATTAGAATATCTACGACGTTTCGTTGCCATACAATAATTACAACCCACACTGGACATCTGTGAGTAGCTACACTTAAATTGTAACCGCCCAATATTTCTCCCTTTTAGGAATGTATTGCAGAAAGACCAGAGCACAGTTTCCTAGGAGAATGACTCAATATACTGCTCTTTCCCACATGTATCTCGCGAAGAGCCGTTGAAGGTAGAATCACATTGAGGCTTACCAACAACGATTATTTATCCCTCGGACTATTCGTGACTTGAACAGGAAATGGGATACATACGGAGAAGTGCTGTCAGTCACACGCCGTAAGATGCCTTGCCGAGTATAGATTTAGATATAAATAGAAATACAAAGAAGAGCGGCGCAGTAGTGTGACGGAGGTGTTCACCAAACTCCAGTGGCCGACGCTATAGGGCAGGCGCTCCATATCACTTGAGAGATTCACGAAGAAGGATCGTACAAACATCCTGTCGCTTGACCATCTCAAAGACTCCTGTATGTAGGACATAGTAATAGACAACTATGCAACAGAGAAGCAACTCGGGGAATTGAAAACAAACAGGTTCCCAAGTCCAAATGGAATCATAATTCAATTTTATACAGAGTACTCTAAGGCGGTGGCCCTTTACTTAGTTTGCATTTATCACGAATCTTGCTTCAAACGCAATGTCCCAAGCGAGTGGAAAGAAGTGCAGGTGACTCATCTGTATAAATCGAACGTACATCAGTTCCGCATTATCGCATTAGAATATCTACGATGAGGATAAAAGAACGGACCCACAAAATTACAGACCAATATCCTTAACACCGGTTTTTCTGCAGGATTCTTGAATATATTCTCATTTCGAGAACAATAAATTTCCTTGAGGCGGTAAAACTTCTGTCCACAAATCAGAACGGTTTCAGAAAGCATTGCTCGTGCGAAGCTCACCTTGCCTTTATCTCACACGATATACTGCTAGCCATAGGTGAAGGACAACATGTAGATTCCATGCTCCTAGATTTCCGAAAAGCGTCTGCATGATGCTCCACTGCAACTGTAAATGAAGACACACTACTGGCCATTAAAATTGCTACACCACTAAGATGACGTGCTACAGACGCGAAATTTAACCGGCAGGAAGAAGATGCGGTGATATGCAAATGATTAGCTTTTCAGAGCATTCACACAAGGTTGGCGCCGGTGGTGACACCTACAACGTGCTGTCATGAAGAACGTTTCCAACCGATATCTCCTACACAAACAGCAGTTGACCGGCGTTGCCTGGTGAAACGTTGTGATGCCTCGTGTAAGGAGGAGAAATGCTTACCATCACGTTTTCGACTTTGATAAAGGTAGGAAGTAGCCTATCGCGATTGCTGTTTATCGTATCGCGACATTGCTGCTCGCGTAGGTCGAGATACAATGACTGTTAGCAGAATATGGAATCGCAGGGTTCAGGAAGGTAATACGGAACGCTGTGCTGGATCCGAACGGCCTCGTATGACTAGCAGTCGAGATGACAGGCATCTTATCCGCATGGCTGTAACGAATCTTGCAGCCACATCTCGATCCCTGAGTCAACAGATGGGGACGTTTGCAAGACAACAACTATCCGCACGAACAGTTCGACGACGTTTGCAGCAGCATGGACTACCAGCTCGGAGACCATGGCTGCGGTTACCCTTGACGCTGCATCACAGACAGGAGCGCCTGCGATGGTGTACTCAACGACGAACCTGGGTGCACGAATGGCAAAACGTCATTTTTTTCGGATGAATCCAGGTTCTGTTTACAGCATCATGATGGTCGCATCCGTGTCTGGCGACATCGCGGTCAACGCACATTGGAAGCATGTATTCATCATCGCCATACTGGCGTATCACCCGGCGTGATGGTATGGGGTGCCATTGGTTACACGTCTGGGTCACCTCTTGTTCGCATTGACGGCACTTTGAACAGTGGGCGTTACATTTCAGATGTGTTACGACCCGTGGCTCTACCCTTCATTCGATCCCTGCGAAACCCTACATTTCAGCAGGATAATGCACGACCGCATGATGCAGGCCCTGTACGGGCCTTTCTGGATACAGAAATTGTTCGACTGCTGCCCTGGCTAGCACATTCTCCAGATCTCTCACCAATTGAAAACGTCTGGTCAGTGGTGGCCGAGCAACTGGCTCGTCACAATACGCCAGTCACTACTCTTGATGAACTGTGGTATCGTGTTGAAGCTGCATGGGCAGCTGTATCTGTACACGCCATCCAAGCTCTGTTTGACTCAATTCCCAGGCGTCTCAAGGCCGTTATTACGGCCAGAGGTGATTGCTCTGGGTACTGTTTCTCAGGATCTATGCACCCCAACTGCGTGAAAACGTAATCACATGTCAGTTCTAGTATTAATACATTTGTCCAATGAAAACCCGTTTATCATCTGCATTTCTACTTGGTGTAGCAATTTTAATGGCCAGTAGTGTGCGATCATACGAAATAGGTGTGATGTGATGTCCCTTAAGATGACTTCCTAAGTTATAGAACCCAGTACATTGTCCTCGACAGCGAGTGTTCGTTAGAGAGAAAAGAGTATCGTCAGGAAAGTCCCAGGGAAGTGTGATGAGACCGCTATTATTATTTATGCAAGGTGATTGAGCTGCACCTACCGATGTAGTTTTATGCAAACCCACACGACGGAACATTGTTGTTGCCCATTGTCAAAATGTCGCAGAGTAAATGGTAAAGTATACAAAAACGTTTTAGAACTACTGCAGATTTTGTCTGTGAAACTGCTGTAGCAAATCAAAGCTGTGAGTCATATATTAATGTTTTCCTTGGGTTATATACTAGAAAGGTTTTACCTCAACGCTTCCATTTTGATATCTCCCGTTAATTTCGTTGTTTCCGATGATGAAACACATTTTTAAGGCAACCGTTTACGAATGATTTAGCACAGAATTAAGTTAAAGAGACATTCAAAACCTGTTTGATTACATTGCTAATTAAAGAAATAAAGATTGGCGACACTTCGATAAGCATGGCCGAAGTAAGGTTTCTTGGTCCAAGAATACTATGTAAATTATGGCCAATCCTTACTTGCAGTTTTTGTGGTAGGATTCCGTTTGTTAACAGTCGCCTAAAGCTCTTAGAGGGAACGTAACACCGATTATGTGTCTGACGCCTGCTTGTATGCCATACCTAATAGAGACGTAGTGCAGGTTGCGTAAAACGACATAGACAGGGGCAGCTCTAGCACCCTGTATACAAAAATGATCTGACGGACGGGATGAGCAGCAATCTGCGACTGTTTGCTGATGATGCTTTGGTCTACGGAAAGGTGGTGTTGTTGTTGAGTGACTGCATGAGGATACAAGAAGACTTAGACAAAATTTCTAGTTGGTGTGATGAATGGCAGCTAGCTCTAAATGTAGAATAATGTAAGTTAAAGCGCATGAGTTTGAAAAAGAATCCCGTGATATTAGAATACGGCATTAGTAGTGTGTTACTTGACACACTCACATCGATTAAATATCTGGGCATAACGTTGCAAAGCGATATGAAATGGAACGAGCTTGTAGGGAAGGCGAATGGTCGACTTCGGTTTATTGGGAGAATATTAGGATAGGGTTGTTATGTGTAAAGGAGGCAGCATATAGGGCCGGCCAGAGTGCCCAAGCGCTTCTAGGCGCTACAGTCTAGAACCGCGCGACCGCTACGGTCGCAGGTTCGAATCCTGTCTCGGGCATGGATGTGTGTGATGTCCTTAGGTTGGTTAGGTTTAAGTAGTTCTAAGTTCTAGGGGACTGATGACCTCAGCATTTAAGTCCCATAGTGCTCCGAGCCATTTGAGCCTGCATATAGGACGCTGGAACTACCTATTGTTGCGTGCTGTTCGTGTGTTTGGGATCCGCACCGGGTCGGATTAAAGGACGACATCGGCGCAATTCAGAGACGGGCTGCAAGATTCATTAAATGTATGTTCAAGCTGCATGCAAATATTACGGAGGTGCTTCGCATTTCAAATGGGAATCCATGGGGGGATGACGACGTCCTTTTCGAGGAATGCTATTGAGAAAAGTTTGGAGATCTGGCATTTGAAGCAGACTGACTAACGATTCTAATGCCACCGACGTACGTTTCACATGAGTACCGTGAAGATAACATACGAGAAATTAAAACTCGTACAGAGGCAAATAGACAATCGTTTTTCCCTCGCTTTCTTTGCGAGTGGTACAGGAAAGGAAATTAATAGTAGTGGCACAAGGTACCCTTCGCCACGCTCGGCACGGGTGGCTTGTGGGCTGTGTAAGTAGATGTAGATGCAGAGGTTCATAACAAACATTTGGCAAGAGCCAGGCGGCGTACTACTACCTTCCTCAAACGTGTCGCTAAAGGACCACTCCAGTATCCTAATTTGTATGGTCGATTTCGGAGAGAATCATCAATATAATCGCATGAGGCATGTGCTTTCTGAATGGCTGTCGTAGGGAAATGGAGGCAACTACAGCCAGTAACGACAACGGCAGTAATTGGCGTTCGCAAGGGGAGCTCCGGTAGCCTTGCGCCAGAGAGAGACGCGCAATGAGCCGCGCAGGCGGGACCCCTGGTGACTGCACGAACGGAGCACGGGCGCGCGCGGCGGGTTGCCTGATTGCCGGCGGATTGCTTTCGTTATGTGGGCGCCGCATTAGCAGGCCCCCTCTGCCAATTACCCAGAGCGGCTGCTGACTGACGGTCCGGTCAATAATTCGCCGCAGCGCCGTGTCCCGCACCCCCGCACTTCAGCCTTGCTGGTCCACCCTCTAGCGTCAGCATCTGTTACGATATGGCCCCGGAGGATGCTCCGTTTTCGACTGTTACACGTTACGAACACGGCCGTTTCCATTTTCAGAGACAATACTTGTTCCCTTGCAGCCATTAATCCGTTTTATCCGTGCGCTACTTCTCAAGTCCAGATAGAATAACAAAGTTTGGGGAGAAGAAGTAAAACTGTTTCGAGGCGATGGCATTGTAATTCTGTCAGAGATGGCAAAGGACGTAAAAGATCAGTTGAACAGAATGGATAATCTCTTACGATAAAGATCACAAAATTAAAACAAGGGTAATGGGATGTAGCGGAATTGTATCTGACAATGGCGAGACACTAAAAGTAGTAGGTGAGTTTTGTTATCTGGGCACCAAATAACTGACGCTGACCAGGTACAGCAAGGAAAAAATTTCTGAAAAAAAATAATTTTTTTTAAACTTGTAATATAAATGTAGGTTAACAGACCTCCAGCGTGCTGTATGTGAAATACACTCACGGAAAAAAAAACCGTAGCTCCACAAGGAGTTCTGCGACATAAACGAAAGTTGGTAGGCGTGTTTGTGCATCTGAAAGATGATATCTGTTCAGATTTTGCACCAGTCGGATGTTCCTTCTGCAATATTGCAGAAAGACTTTGCAGGAATGTAACCACGATACATGACTGTTGGCACCGGTGGGCACGAGAATGTACCGTCGCAAGAAGACCGGGCTCCTCCACTCCGGACAGCCACTACCAAGAGGGGGGACCATCGTGTTCGGTGTTATGGGTCTGGCGAATCGTACTGCATCTGCAGCAGCAGTTTGAGCAGTAGTTGGCAGCACAGTCACACAGCGAAATGTTAGAAATCGGTTACTTCAAGGACAGCTCCGAGCCAGATTCAGTTGTGTCAAGCGAGAGCCATTGGAGGGCAGGGGGGGTAGGTCTTTTGTGTTTCTCATGAAAGCTGGTTCTACCTCGGTGCCAGTGTGGCCATGTGTTGGTTAGTACGCGGCCTGGTGAGGGCCTACAGCTAACCTGTCTGCATGTTAGATACACCAGACCTACATCTGGAGTTATGGTTATCCAACGCACCCTGACTCCAAAAGAGAATGTCAATATGTTGATTCGAACTGTTGTGCTGCCATTTACGAACAGCGTTCCAGGCGGTGTCTTCCAACAGGATAACAGTCGCCCAAATACCACTGTTTTAACACAACATGCTTTACAGTGTGTCCACTTGTTGTCTTGGCCAGCTTGATTACCAGATCTGTCTCCAGTGGAACACACATGGGACTTCATCGGAAGACGACTCCAGCGTCATCCATAACCACCATTAACTGTCCTTATATTGAGCGAACAAGTGCAACAAACGTGGAACTCCATCCCACAAATTACATCCGGCAGCTGTACAACACAATGCGTGCACATTTGCATCCTAACATTCACAGTTATGGCAGTTTCACCTGTTGTGAATGTACTACGAATTCACATTTGCAATGGCTTATTTTTACCTGTGATGTTCCAGTGTTACTCACTTAAATGCGTTACGTAGACAAATGTATTCCCGAAATTTCATTTACCTACACTACTTATTTTTTGGTGTTGCGCTTTTTTCCGTCACGTATGTCAGCAGTTTTTCCTTTCTCCACTTAAATGGTTAGAATCCTTTATTTATTCATGGAGACTTGTTTCCGGCATTACGCAAGTTTTCAAACCATCCTGTAAAAATAAAGTTACAGTACATGTTACAGTGATTATACAAACGAGGCATGAATTTAGGCATTAGTTCAAAGCATGCCTATTTACTGTATTTTGATTACTTACAAAGACGGTATATAATTTTCGTGTAACCTTACATATAACAGGCACTCATGCCTATACTGATACCTCTTTTGTATATTTATTGTAACGTCTTGTTTTTATAGGACGTTTGAACAAGGACATAATGTCTGAAGCTAGTCCACACCAACAAATATAGCCTTTAACCGCTTGGCCACCAAGGCCGGCTTCTCAAGTTGTGATAGTGAGTTTAAACTTCCCTTAAAGTTAGCGGTTAAAGCTGGAACATCCATGAGGCTGTTCACTGTTGATGCGGTTGTCTGTTAGAAGGTATGACGGTCATTCAGTAAACAACGCCCTTCTATAGTTTTCAAAGAAAACATTTATTCTTAAGAGTTAGAATTTGCTGACAATATCAGTCAACTTTTTTTGGATGTACTATTTTTTTTACGTAGTGTCCCTCACGTTCTATGGCGTTACGCCAGCATCATTTAAGGCCTTATATTCTGGTGGTTTCTGGTGATTATGGGTGGCAGTGTGGTACTGGTGTGCAAGACTCACACTCCCCCTTGGCTGTCGAACTTACTTGGAGCTACTTCGCCGATCTTTTTTCAGGATAGTCGGCTGCGATATTCTGCCCAGCTCCTTCTCCGAAGAATAGATGCTACTCTGGGGGAATTTTCTATACTTTTAAATAACTCGGTACACTCGAGAATACTTTGAATTCAATCTCACTTTATTTCGTAACACTTTTCATACACTAAACATTTCCCGTAACCTCGACACCTTCTGGTCCGATAGAAGCTATCACAATCATCTTTCTATAAATACAGTTTTAAGTTTAATAAGACAACTGTCCAAAGTTTACCACAGTAAGTGAGAGAATGAATGAATAAAAGTCTTTTTTTCTTTCAACAACCTTCAAATCTTCACACCAATAATGTTTTATATCTCGTAGAGCACGATGCGTTTACTCCATGGGCGGGACGTGTAACTTCTTAGGCGGGCTCGGTGACTACCTGCTCGCGCCGATCGTCCGTCCGATACACGTTCGTCCTGTACACACACAATTGTGGGGCAGTAGAGATAGTTCTACTTTACCACACTTACCTCTAAAATAATGTTTGTTCGAGACGGCGGAAATACGAGTGTCTCTAGAATTTACCCCGAAATTCTCGAGGTACTACAATATTCCGCCATATTTCTTTGCTCCTCATCAACTACTTCTTTCTCTGTTAGTAAACTGCTAGCATTGGATTCTTGTGTCCCAGTGCTTCTGCCGCGGAAGCATCGTGGATACACTTATGAGACTCGGGTGGCAGACACTGCAAGAAAGGCGTTCTGCATTGAGGTGTGTTTACTGTTAAAATTCCGAGAGCGTTCATTCCTTGAAGAGTCAATCAAGATATTCCTCTTTCCTACGTATATCTCGCCCTTGGCTTGTGCTCGTAGCCATGTTCCCATCGCATGACTTACGTCGTCATCATCATCATCATCGTAGGCATCTAACTTTATCCCACGTAGAGAATCCTTAAGTGGCCCAAAAAGCTGGAAGTCCGAGAGCGCCAGGTCTGGACTATAGAGTGGATGGGGCAATGACGTCCAACACAACTTGACAATGTGTTCCTGTGTTCTGAGGCCTGTTTGAAGTGTGCGGTGTTGTGTTGGAGTGAGAATCATTTTGGATTATTGTGAGACCGAACACAACGGAAACGGTTTAGAGCAGGCGCTCGATCCATCATGTCGGGCAGTGTGGCTGTGACAGGACGACCGAAACGTGGCTGATTATGGAGGTCAGTTCGTGAACTCCATGATCCTTTAACCCCATTTACCCGTCATCCAAAAGCGCTCCTATTGACTGCATAATTACCATACACTGCATACAAACGTTTATGGATGTTCACCATGATTTCTTTTTCCACAACCAGGAATCCAGTAACAGGTCGTTACTATAACATGTGTCTCACGTACACGCAATTTTGATTGTTCACTACAACTCTGTCATCTGTCGAAATTTTTGGAAACTTCGCACACGTGCAGCTGAAAACATCAAATTAGAAGCACGTAAAAGGAACTTTTCCTACATGTATTAACAGCCGGAAAACATAATCTGGGACACTACTTACAACGCCAGAAGGGTGTAGCGAAATGCTGGAAGACCTGCAGAGGACAGTTAATTGTTGCAGGGAATGGCAGTTGACGCTGAACGCAAATAAATGTACGTATGAGTTTAAGTAGGCGAAGAAATCCACAACTGTACAACATTGGTGACAAATCACTGCGAACAGGATGGATGGATATGTTGGTATGGGCGCTCAACAGTGTAGTCTTTAGCGCCCGAACGGAAACAATAACGGACGAGTGTCACTAAAATGCAGCAAGTCAAAAATAAGACTAAAATTAAAGGTGACAGTCTACAGTAGCAGTAGCAAAGTGGAAAACAGCATGTAAAGAGGAGAACTGCAAGAGAACGTAGGGGAAGGGGTTAAAATGAAACACACAGCACATGTTTGGAACTGACCTATTACAAGAATAAAAAGGAGTGGTCAGCCACTCGGCAACACACTAAAAATTCCAACCTAAAATTTTAGGCTGAAGCCCAGAAACATCACAGTACCTTAGAACTTTCTTGACACTCGCCTCTTCATCGGCTAAAATCGAGGGCAGATCCCCACTAATATTAACTTCCGCCCTGACAGAACGATATAAATCACACTCAACTAAAATTTGGCGTACAGTGATTCGTACGCCACAGGCAACACACAGCGGGGTTCCTCTCGCCGTAGTAAGAAGGCATGCGTAAGAGGACAGTGCCCTATGCGAAGACGTGTAAGGGTCACTTCGTCCCGCCTAGGTGACCGGCAGGAGGAACACCACGGCTGGATGGTGGGTTTCATCAACCGCAGCTTATTTTCCGTCACCGCCAGCCATTCCTCCTCCCACAATTGCATAGACTTCCGTCGCAGCACAGAAACGACACCTTGCAAAGGAATAGAACATAGTGTCACCTCCGGTAATCTGCAGGCGTCCTTGGCAGCTCGATCAGCTTGTTCATTTCCCCGTATGCCCTCATGCCCTGGCACCCAGCAAAAGGACACTTGCTTGCCCTGTCGTTGGAGAATGTACAGTTGGTCGTAAATCAGCTGTTCCAACTTCTCCGCTGGGTACAGGTTCTGCAGTGACTGTAATGCGCTCAGTGAGTCAGAGCAAATTAGAAAGTGTTTGCCCTGAGTACACCGTATCTACTCCAATGCCTTCACGATCGCGTGAAGTTCTGCGGAAAAAAAGAGTGTATTCCTGGGGAAGGCGAATCCTGATGACACGTTCGGGAAACACTACTGAGCAGCCAAGAAAACCCCCTGTTGGGATCCATCAGTGTAGACTACTGTAAAATCATGATGCCTCTCTAAAATATTAAAAAACAAAGATTTGAAAGTAAAATCTGATGTACTGTCTTTCTTAAAATTTGCCAAATCTAAAATCAGTCTGGGCCTCTGGAGGAGCCAAGGTGGATATCTGCTCCAACCTCGACGTGAAACATTAAAACCGGCCACACCCATCTCTAAAATGCAATCCTTTCACGAATCCCATAGGGCCTTGTTGCTCGTTGCCGGTTACGAAAAAGCCTTTCCAGTGGAGGCCGAGCAACAGTGTGGTATGCAGGTGTGTATGGTGTGGATAATGTTTTGTAGGCCTGGCGCCGCCGGAGGTGAAGTGGCGGTTCACCTGCCTCTGCACAGAGGCTCGGTATGGGGCTCGTTCTGAACGCCCCAGTGGCCAACCGAATCCCCTCATGGTGCACCACATCCAAGAGCTTTAAATAAGTGGGTCTTGCAGACCCATACACCGTGCATCCATAATCAAGCCAGGACCGCACGAAGGCTCTTTAAAACCGGAGCAGACAAGGCCTGTCTCCTCCCCATGTGTGGTGACTAAGACATTTTAAAATAGACAGCGCCTTAAGAGACCGTTTTTTCAGTTTCTTAATGTGTGGCAGCCACGTAAGCTTAAAATCAAAAGTAAGGCCCAGAAACTTCACCGTGTCTTTAAAATTCAGAACGGTGTCCCCCATCCTCAACTCAGGCAAGTCAAAAATGGCACGAGAACGGTTAAAAAGAACACACACTGACTTATCAGTTGAAACTGTAAAACCACTCTTCTGTGCCCATTCATCCAAACGTCGCAGAGTGAGTTGCAACTGACGGGTCGTCGTTGCAGGGCTTGAAGAAGAGCAAAATACAGAGAAATCGTCCACAAACAAGGAACACTGCACAGGACTTTTCACGACAGACGTCATACAATGGCAAAGACCGTCACACTTAAAACACTACCTTGACGGACACCGTTCTCTTCTTCAAAGCGACCAGACAGTACGTCTCCGACTCGGTACTGAAAATAACGTGGCGACAGGAAGGACCGAATAAAATTGAGAAGACATCCATGAAAACCCCATTCGTGGAGCTGCCTGATGATAAGATGCCTCCAAGTAGTGTCGTATGCCTTTTCAATGTCAAAAAATATTCCCGACAGGTGATGCTGGCGCAGGAAAGCCTGTTGTATAGCCGCCTCCAGGAGGGCGAACAGCAACAGTCGTAAAATACCTGGAAATCGTAAGGCATTGATGGCCGTGACTCCCCACATGGGGAAGTTCGGCTGCCGAGTTGCAGGTCTTTTCAGCTGACACCACATTGGGCCCCTTGCGTGTCGATGACGATGAAGTGTTGATGTTGATGACGGGAAAGATGACGACACAACACCCAGTCCACTAGCGGAGAAAATCTCCGACCCGGCCGGGAATCAAACTCCGTCCGCTGCATCGCATTCAGACGCTCTGACCATCCAGCTAAGGAGGCGCACCGCCTGGAAGTAACCACCCTGAACGTTATGAAGTGGAATTACCACATAACGAATTGTGGCAAATGCATATGTACGGCTGAGATTCGTGTAGATAATCTTAAGGAAACGTATTTCATCCACGGAAAAATTGGCTTACAAAACACTTCTTCGAGCGATTTCCGACTAGTACTTAACAGTGTGTGATCCTTAACAGTTCGGGTTAACAGAGGAGATACACAAGATCGACGCGAAGAAACAAGCGTTTCCTTACTGAATCGTCGGTCCGCGCGAGAGCATTACTCAAATGCTCAACGAACTTCAGTGGAAGAGGTGACAAAAGAGGAGTTGTATATCACGGAGAAGTTACTGCTGAAATTCTGAAGTAGTACGTACCGGGAAGAGCGGACAAAGTATTACTTTCTCTTACACATGATTTGCGAAATGATCGCCACGAGAAAATCCGAAAAATTAGAGCTGACTCGGTGGGTTACCAACAGTCATTCTTCCCATGCACCAATCGCGAATGGATATGTTACCACAAGTACCATCCGCACAAATGGTAAGGTGGCTTGCCGCGGATAGATGCAGAATTAGATAAGTGGCAAAGAAAAGATGGACAAAATTTTGCACTCAATTAAAACGGTCTTCGTTAGCGACAGAACACTAGCTCATTTGTACGAGGAGTTCGGTACACCTTTCGTAGTATTTGTAACGAATATAGTAAATATTTTGTCTGATTTTTTTTTATTCCTTAGATTTCATATAAATTGTTCGATGTACAGGGTGGTCCATTGATCGTGGCCGGGCCAAGTATCTCACGAAATAAGCGTCAAACGAAAAAACTACAAAGAACGAAACTCGTCTAGCTTGAAGGGGGAAACCACATGGCGCTATGGTTGGCCCGCTAGATGGCGCTGCCATAGGTCAAACGGATATCAACTGCGTTTTTTAAAATAGGAACCCCCATTTTTATTACATATTCGTGTAGTACATAAATAAACATGAATGTTTTAGTTGGACCACTTTTTTCGCTTTGTGATAGATGGCGCTGTAATAGTCACAAACGTATAAGTACGTGGTATCACGTAACATTCCGCCTGTGCGGACGGTATTTGCTTCCTGATACATTACCCGTGTTAAAATGGACTGTTTACCAATTGCGGAAAAGGTACATATCGTGTTGATGTATGGCTATTGTGAACAAAATGCCCAACGGGCGTGTGCTATGTATGCTGCTCGTTATCCTGGACGACATCATCCAAGTGTCCGGACCGTTCGCCGGATATTTACGTTATTTAAGAAAACAGGAAGTGTTCAGCCACATATGGAACGTCAACCACGACCTGCAACAAATGGTGATGCCCAAGTAGGTGTTTTAGCTGCTGTCGCGGCTAATCCGCACATCAGTAGCAGACAAACTGCGCGAGAATCGGGAATCTCAAAAACGTCGGTGTTGAGAATGCTACAACAACATCGATTGCACCCGTACCATACGTCTATGCCCCAGGAATTGTATGGCGACGACTTTGGACGTCGTGTACAGTTCTGCCACTGGGCACAAGAGAAATTACGGGACAATGACAGATTTTTTGCACACGTTCTATTTAGCGACGAAGCGTCATTCATCAAGAACGGTAACGTAAACCGGCGTAATATGCACTATTGGGCAACGAAAAATCCACGATGGCTGCGACAAGTGGAACATCAGCGACCTTGGCGGGTTAATGTGTGGTGCGGCATTATGGGAGGAACGATAATTGGCCCCCATTTTATCGATGGCAATCTAAATTCTGCAATGTATGCTGAGTGTTCTACCGATGTTACTACAAGATGTTTCACTGCATGACAGAGTGGCGATGTACCTCCAATATGATGGATGTCCGGCACGTAGCTCGCGTGCGGTTGAAGCGGTATTGAATAGCATATTTCATGACAGGTGGATTGTCGTCGAAGCACCATACCATGGCCCGCACGTTCACTGGATCTGACGTCCCCGGATTTCTTTCTGTGGGGAAAGTTGAAGGATATTTGCTATCGTGATCCACTGACAACGCCTGACAACATGCGTCAGCGCGTTGTCAATGCATGTGCGAACATTACGGAAGGCGAACTACTCGCTGTTGAGAGGAATGTCGTTACACGTATTGCCAAATGCATTGGGGTTGACGGACATCGTTTTGAGCATTTATTGCATTAATGTGGTGTTTACAGGTAATCACGCTGTAACAGCATGCGTTCTCAGAAATGAGAGGTTCACTAAGGTATCGGATTGGAACAACCGAAATAAAATGTTCAAACGTACCTACTTTCTGTATTTTAATTTAAAAAACCTACCTGTTACCAACTGTTCGTCTAAAATTGTGAGCCATATTTTTATGACTATTACAGCGCCATCTATCACAAAGTGAAAAAAGTGTTCCAACTAAAACACTCATATTTCTTTACGTACTACACGAATATGTAATAAAAAATGGGGGTTCCTATTTTAAAAAACGCAGTTGATATCCGTTTGACCTATGGCAGCGCCACCTAGCGGGCCAACCATAGCGCCATCTGGTTTCCGCTTTCAAGCTAGACAAGTTTCGTTCTTTGTATTTTTTTCGTTTGACGTTTTATTTCGTGAGGTATTTGGCCCGGTCACGATCAATGGACCACCCTGTAGTTTATGTACTGTAAAGGCACCTGAGCAATCCCTGCGGTGGGTAGTCATAAAATTTTTATAATTGCCTCTCTCACCTTGTTGTATAACTAACGCACCATACGTCAGTCACTTAAGAGTGTATGTTTCGTATTTTTTTACATTTTTCAAATAAATGGGTGCATCTTTTCCGTTCTGCTCCGTCGACGGGCTAGGATGGGGTGGGGTAATTTTTTTGTTAAATTGCTGCATACACTTTAAAATTATTAGCAATATCATCTTAAAACTAAGAGCTTGAGTTGTTTAATGAACAATTTAGACTAAAGAATACGGAATATTGATAAAACTGTTAAGAATAAGAACATGAATTTAATGTCATTTTGAGAAATGTACTATTATTTTTAATGCTTAATACTAAGTTAATGTTACTGTATTGAGTCCCATCGCTCGTACACTAGATGTATTTTTTTTGCTAAATGACAGGCTAATAATATGACTGACAGATGTTTCATCAATAAACTAGGAACTCTGCTCTCCATTGACTTCAGGTATGGCGGTAGTGGTGGTTAGTGTTTAACGTCCCGTCGACAACGAGGTCATTAGAGACGGAGCGCAAGCTCGGGTTAGGGAAGGAAATCGGCCGTGCCCTTTCAAAGGAACCATCCCGACATTTGCCTGAAACGATTTAGGGAAATCACGGAAAACCTAAATCAGGATGGCCGGAGACGGGATTGAACCGTCGTTCTCCCGAATGCGAGTCCAGTGTGCTAACCATTGCGCCACCTCGCTCTGTACTTCAGGTATGCTTCCAGCTCGTCTTTTTGCTGTGCGGTGAGCAGATTTTTAAAATGTCTTACCTGATCTCTGCAGTTGGGATTATTCTTAACTCTTCGAACGTATCTGTCCAACGTTAACTTTTTGAGGTACTTTTAAAACTCCCATTTCAGAATCTAAAACGACTGATTATGCCATTCGTATTGATTTAATGTGCAGTTGCTTTCTATCAGTCTTTCTAAGTCATCTGTGAAAGCAAGGGAAAAAAATATATAGTTTGAAAACTATTTGAATCGAAACATGAAGGGGCAGAACGGGACGCTATCCTATATCGTCCCGTCCCTTTCCGCCCCAAACAACATATTTCATATTGGCAAATTTTATAGGCCATAATAACTGACGTATGTAACTACCGTATAGCGATAGGCATGCACGTAAAGATTAATTAAGAATTAAAGGCTTGTCTTGTGTTTAAATATACCAGAAGTTACAAAACACAACTGGACACGTGAAGGACAATGGTTCACTTAAAGAGTCGCACTCCAAACCAAGTCAAAATGGCTATCGCTCTTTACTTCTGTGCAGAGACATACAAGGGTTATTTCGTAAGTCCGATAAATTTCCATAAAAGAATGGGACATTTTTGTCGCGCCTTCGTTGTTGGTAAGCGTGATTATTCCAAGCGTCGTATGAAGAATTTCAACAATGTAGAGCGTACATTTCATTGTTGACAGCCGTCTGAATTGGACAGTGTGTCGACTGCGATTGCAAATGGAGAAAACCGGACTTTGTGTTGTTATTAAACATTTTCTTTCGAAAGATTGGACTGCCACCCAAATCAAAACAGAATTGGATGAAGTTACATGTCTCTCCAGTAAACTGCAGCACACTCCAATTTAGAAAACAGCACAATCAAGTTGCGCCCCGCGGTCTCCTTCTGCCTGGCGGATTGTATTCTAAGGCCGGCACGCGAATCTGAGACCTCTGCTTTTCGCAGGCAAGAGCTCTACTGACTGAGTTATCGAATCACGACTCACAACTCACCCTCACAGCTTCACTTTCGTCAATAACATCTCATATAGCTTTCATATTTCATAAAAATTCGCCTACTTACTTCCGGAAGACAGACGCACTCTGCCACAGAAGGGAATTTAGTTTGGTTTTTATTTTTTTCCTCTACATGTCTGCAGTGCTGTCAGACAATGAAATTCTCGAGCCATAGAACCGTAACAGGTCGGTAGAGGAGAACAGGCAAAATGTCGCAATCCATCGATAAACTGGAGTACGTACGAAGGGTATTCATAAATTGTAGATTGGAAATCAATAAAGGGCTATCAACCAAAAAACTGTTCCCCAGTAAGAGTCACACAACTATCGCAAAATTTTTGGAAGTTCTTTTTATCATTTGAAAGAAATATTTTATTCTGAAAAACGCAGAACGTGCAGAAAGCCATACAGGTATTGGCAGAAGCGAGGTAACTGCTAATGAAAGAAATCTCAAGTATTTACAAGTTTTTTAATAATAAATAATTTACGAATACACTATCCAGTGTTTAAGTTATTTTAATCCTTTTTTTAAATTTTACAGTGTACAAAGCAATTTTAATTCATTAACTTTTCGAATAAGTGTTCATATACGGCAGCATATATCTCTTCTTTTCAGCTGACAAGTTGTTTTTACATTGTGACTGTAAAACAAAGTTCTTTGTTAGATCAGTAGGCACCCCTTTCTTCAAAATCTTATAGGTGCTTCAGTCTTCAATTTCGTTGAACATCGTTCTCGTCTTGACGACACATATTCCAGTTTTTTTTCACTTCGATTCAACTACATCTGGAAATATTTATTTTCGTTGTATTAATATGTGTACCGGCTTCTTTTTAAAAATCAAAAAAGTCCTGAGGCAGGAGCATAGTAACCACAAATGGATTGCGTTCTCCATACGTTTTGCTTGGTCATTAGGTACTTGACATTCTTCCAGACTTTTATGTTTTCCAAACTGGGCAAAAACTTTCAGAGACATAAATCGTCAGATAAATCCAAAGAAAGAGCATAATTTTATTCTTATTGTGGCCAGTGCAGTTATGCCACTGTGTACATCCATTCTTTTTACAATGTATTTTCGTGAACTTGAACAGCCGGCCGCGGTGGGCGAGCGGTTCTAGGCGCTTCAGTCCGGAACCGCGCGACCGCTACGGTCAAAGGTTCGAATCCTGCCTCTGGCATGGATGTGTGTGATGTCCTTAGGTTAGTTAGGTTTAAGTAGTTCTAAGTTCTAGGATACTGATGACCTCAGATATTAAGTCCCATAGTGCTCAGAGCCATTCGAACCATTTTTTGAACTTGAACAAAGGAGTGTGGCTGCATAGTATTGTTGTAGACAATGCTCGCAAACAATTACAAACCTATGTGGCACTTAACCCGCTGTAGCCTTACCAGTCTGCCGGCGTATGCCGCTCATCCAATCTTTCTTGCCTTATATGTACTACTAGAAATGATCGTAGAGCTTAGCCTGCTGTTCAAGTTGTTGGTAACGGCCCTTAGCCTTTTTTTGGGTCTAAATAAAAAAAAGGTACTTTGCCCGTTATTGATTTCCACTCTAAAATTTTAATTATAGTCTCCAAATAATTTTATTTCCAGTTACGTCTCTGCAGTCATTGTACAATAGGCTGTGCCATTTTGTTGTGGCTGGTCCTGCAGCGTGCTATGGTCCTTTGGGGCTGGAATTATAATGTGTACTATGAATGCAAACGTATACTAGAAAATAAACAAAAATTTTTATTACATAACGTTATTTTTCGAAGTGATAAACCAGATTTTATGAATTCAAGGGAAATCTTCGTGTATGACTGTAAAATAATTTAATTGAGAAAGAAACCTATCACTATAAGCAAAGCATTAATTCCACTGATCTTGTGGAAGGCCACATAGTATCCATTTATCTGTTACTGGTCGTGGCATATTTTTAGTGTCATTATCTGATAGAGCCACAAAGTTTGCACTAATGTTGGAATAAAAAAAGCGTTATATCCATTAGAAAATGGTACGTCAGTAGAAACTAATCGCATAATGTGCAACATTAGAGCGACACTACGAGAACAATTAAAGTAAAAGTTGATTCGTCTCACGTATTTTAGCAAACCACATGGGCGTCAGTAAACCTGTGCGCGAGTTGTCCATTTTTACTAACTATGTAACAAGTGTTTTCTTAGGCAGTTTGGACAATGACTTCTAGTTCTACTACTAATAAAGGCAGCATGGAAAACATGAACAACTACATGGGAATATTCCTGTTACCAGTAACCACAAAGTTCTATCATTTCCCATCCTGGTGCTTTTGCCATCCCAAATCGAACATCAGAAATGACAGTGGTTTCCAGCCCTTCTCAGAACATTGCCCCTGAGTGCAACCAGATATTAGCTAGTACATTTCCTCCCCCCCCCCCCCCTCCACACCCCCACCCCAATTATCATGTAAACCTTAGAATGAGATAGAATTTTCTCTGAATACTTTTAGTTTTAAAATGATGAAAGATAAATGGTATTTAGTTTTTGGAGGTGAACTAATGAGTTAGGGAGACAATTGGTACTACTTATATCCAACAAACTTTTTTTTTATAGAATCGCCAGTGCTACTTACAACTCCTGACAAAAGAAAGCTAACTATCCACATTAAGGGTAAACACTATCTACAAATGTGCTCTCTTCACACTGTTCTGATCCTTAGCTAATTTGCTTCATCCACACTCTGCATCTCTATTTACAAAAACAAACAAGTTAAAATGTGTGCCCTATACACGCTGTTTGTAAATCACTTGATTGTTGGAATCCTTACTTCTGAAGTGGCATAAACTGGAAAACTTCAGGATGCCAATGCTTGTGTCTCTTCGCTGGAACTAATAATCATAATACAGTGTAGGTCCTGCAGTTATTAGCCTTTACATATTTACTGTTGTGTTGTGCTGTCAATTAGTTCAGTGATCGGTTGTGAACTGAATAATAAACAAGTTTTGGCGCATTTGTGGAACTACCCACAACCCTGAGAAAGAATTTTCGTGAGTTATTTTTACTGTCAATAGATGCATGATACAAAATACAAAGTAGGGGTACCCTATGTGAGGAAGGTGATGTTCATACATTCATTTCACAAGCTGTATTCTACACCACACTGTGTCATTTATTAATGCTAGCATTTGGCAAAAAATGCACTTCATGATTTATTATGTAATGATTATTACAGTCTCACAAAATAATGCTAATAGAAATTACTGTAGATTTTAAAAATGAGTCCGTTTCGTGAGCAAAACACATTGTAACCATTTTACCTCAGAAGATTTCATTTCACACCTAAGGGGATAATTACGCCCAGATTGTCAACCACTGATATATGGGAATGCCAAGAGGGCTTCAGGAAATGTTTAACAGTCAAACAGATCCATAACCGCAAAACATCATAAGATATTATATACTAATGTCTAACCAGTACCTGTCAGTCTTTGTGGATTTCAAGAAAGCCTCTGATTCAGTAGACTGTAAACTCATGTTAAACATCCTTAATGAATTCAGAGTTGACCCTAAACTTCTGGCAATAATTAGAGCCGCTCTGAGGGAAAAAAGTGCCTCTCTGATTCCTTTGACATAAAAACGGAGTCAAACAAGGCGTTGGGCTGTGTTCTTGAAAAAATTAGGATTTGGCTAACGAGACCGAGGTAAACCGATTGTAGCGCGACGAGAAAGGGAACAAAATCCAAGGGATTCATCGTAGACTGTCTGGCTTTCGCTGATGATGTAGCCATTCTGTCAAACGACGTAGAAACTGACAGAATTCAAATAAACTGGAAAAGGAAGTCGACGGACAAACTTGCGTGCAGGTATCATTCGAAACAACTACGTTAACTTGAAATAGCTCAATTAACGTCACGGACGATCTACAGTGTAACTAAAAATGCCTTTCACAAAACACTAACATCATTATGAAACCGTTCTGAAGCCGGTAGTAATGAATGAAGCCGATACACTATTTAAAAATTCAAATAAAGGTCTCTTTGAAAACATGGGAAAAAACAGCGCAGATGCATTAAGTTAGGCTTGGGATTGAGTCACAAAAAGTTCCAAGAAAGCCTACTGAGAAAACGCCGCAACCACAATGGCCTGGTTTAGAAAGACCAAATAACCCCTCCAGTTCCTGCAAATCAAATCGGAAGTTACTTCTTCCCCAAAAAAATATAGTGACGAACGGGCTACATCGAGACGCTCATCCAAAGAGGAAACATGGTGTTCGTTGGACGAAGGAGCGCGCAAGCAAGTCCCTTTCACAAAGAGTGAAGGAAATCTGGGCTTCAAAGAAAGCAAAGTTCACTGCCAAATATAACAAGATTTAACGTGATCTTAGATGACAGCGGCGAAATAAATAAAGTAATTAATAGATAATAATATAATAATAATAATAATAATAATAATAATAATATTGATGTTACCTCTGGTACATTTTCATTTTTCAACTACACATTTATGAACATTGTGAAGAATTCCAAATTATGGACCCTATACCATAAAGAACCAAAGGCATTTAATTGCGGGACTACTGCTACATGAAGCAACCGAGATAACCTCTATCTTTCTTGAACTGCAGGTACACGAATAACTTTCATGCAGCAAAATTCATATTGAACTGAATATATAAGACTCTTGCACTAACAAGACACTAATATCTTTCATTTGTTTCAATAAAGTTTTACTGGCGCTTCAGACTGAATATCAATCTGTTCGAATGGAAAAACACTATGTTCGAACGTCATCTTAGTGTGTGTATGGCACTGCGTAATTTGTGCACCAGTTCCATACCGTTAAAAATTTCCAGTTGGATAAGATTGAAACAAATAAAAATAAAGTTCCACGCAGCTACGTACACTTATTAATATAGTTAGATGTCAGCTAGTCTTCTCAGTTCCGCTTTAAGAAAGTTTTTTTCTAGCAAGTAGTACACTCCTGGAAGTGGAAAAAAGAACACATTGACACCGGTGTGTCAGACCCACCATACTTGCCCCGGACACTGCGAGAGGGCTGTACAAGCAATGATCACACGCACAGCACAGCGGACACACCAGGAACCGCGGTGTTGGCCGTCGAATGGCGCTAGCTGCGCAGCATTTGTGCACCGCCGCCGTCAGTGTCAGCCAGTTTGCCGTGGCATACGGAGCTCCATCGCAGTCTTTAACACTGGTAGCATGCCGGGACAGCGTGGACGTGAACCGTATGTGCAGTTGACGGACTTTGAGCGAGGGCGTATAATGGGCATGCGGGAGGCCGGGTGGACGTACCGCCGAATTGCTCAACACGTGGGGCGTGAGGTCTCCACAGTACATCGATGTTGTCGCCAGTGGTCGGCTGAAGGTGCACGTGCCCGTCGACCTGGGACCGGACCGCAGCGACGCACGGATGCACGCCAAGACCGTAGGATCCGACGCAGTGCCGTAGGGGACCGCACCGCCACTTCCCAGCAAATTAGGGACACTGTTGCTCCTGGGGTATCGGCGAGGACCATTCGCAACCGTCTCCATGAAGCTGGGCTACGGTCCCGCACACCGTTAGGCCGTCTTCCGCTCACGCCCCAACATCGTGCAGCCCGCCTCCAGTGGTGTCGCGACAGGCGTGAATGGAGGGACGAATGGAGACGTGTCGTCTTCAGCGATGAGAGTCGCTTCTGCCTTGGTGCCAATGATGGTCGTATGCGTGTTTGGCGCCGTGCAGGTGAGCGCCACAATCAGGACTGCATACGACCGAGGCACACAGGGCCAACACCCGGCATCATGGTGTGGGGAGCGATCTCCTACACTGGCCGTACACCACTGGTGATCGTCGAGGGGACACTGAACAGTGCACGGTACATCCAAACCGTCATCGAACCCATCGTTCTACCATTCCTAGACCGGCAAGGGAACTTGCTGTTCCAACAGGACAATGCACGTCCGCATGTATCCCGTGCCACCCAACGTGCTCTAGAAGGTGTAAGTCAACTACCCTGGCCAGCAAGATCTCCGGATCTGTCCCCCATTGAGCATGTTTGGGACTGGATGAAGCGTCGTCTCACGCGGTCTGCACGTCCAGCACGAACGCTGGTCCAATTGAGGCGCCAGGTGGAAATGGCATGGCAAGCCGTTCCACAGGACTACATCCAGCATCTCTACGATCGTCTCCATGGGAGAATAGCAGCCTGCATTGCTGCGAAAGGTGGATATACACTGTACTAGTGCCGACATTGTGCATGTTCTGTTGCCTTTGTCTATGTGCCTGTGGTTCTGTCAGTGTGATCATGTGATGTATCTGACCCCAGGAATGTGTCAATAAAGTTTCCCCTTCCTGGGACAATGAATTCACGGTGTTCTTATTTCAATTTCCAGGAGTGTATATTGTACGAACGGGAATACGCAGTGTGACCACCCAGTGCTCCTAGTCATCCTCAGAGTTCACCGAGCGAAATGGCACAGTGGAATGAGAATGAAGTCGCATTTGCGAGTACAACGGTTCAAATTTTCGCCTCCTGTCCAGAGTTAAGTTTTCCGTGGTTTTCCCCTCATCGCTTAAGGAAAATGAAGAGCGTATTTTAAAGTGACTTTTCTCTAAGAACTGAGGGTTTTTAGAATACACAAATATTAAATCTATTTAATTTCCATTCTTGAAACCTAGTTTTTGGCACATGGCTCCACTTTTATATTCTAATAAGGACATAATGAAGAGAAAAATTTCACCGAATGTTTGAGTATATGGTCATTAAGAAGCAAGTATGATTTTTATCTGTTTAATGAAAAAAAATCCAATACTATTTACAAGTTCTCAAGCACAATTGAAGTAATGGGTTTAGGAAATGGTAAACATTAGACAAAGTGTTAATAAATCGTAATATCCCGTGAATAGTGTTTACTTTGAAAGAAAAAAGTTTGTTATTAAATGGCTAAGCATAACGTCCATCATTTATCCCTAATTTACTTACAAGCCTATCTAATTAGTCTTCTTCTACTTAAAGTTTCCGTCTAGTTGCTCCAATTCAGCTGTAAGATACGACAATTTTTTGCCTCATTTTAACATTTGCGGCTTACACATTCCAAGTAACTGAAAAAGTCTTTTCAAGAGACTGACTTTGAGGTCACATGGATCATTCTCAGGTGTGGCCATTGGTTGCTTAGAGATATGACGGTTTTGAAAAACACGCAAAGGAGATACGTCACTTTCGAAACACTTTGCGACACCATTTTCAACCGGACAAACAACGCATTGCAAAGAAAAAAAGTAAGTTGCATGATGGGAAAACGTGCACCCATTGTTTTGGGACGACAAACTGATTACTGAATGTAACTCTATATTGGATTCAGGAGCGTGGGACACTGCTAATAATACTGTGTTATTTTGAGATTGTTTTTCTATGCAACAAGTTGCGACGTTCCAGTGACGTTATCTTCAGGCCTTTCCCATTATTGACACCAGGAATCACTCGAGCATCTACGAATTCATGACAATGAATGACACATGCTCTTGAAGTTCGGATATATACGAAACCAGATACGATTATTGGCGTCTTGCCTTAGTCATGCTCGAGTGGCACTTGGTGTCATTCATGCGATAGGCGTGAAGATGACGTGATTAGAACGTCGAAAATTGTTGCCTATCAAAACAATTTCAAAATAACATCTGTTGGTATAGTAGTATTACATCTTAAAAACTAATTATTTGTCTGATACACAGGTACGTCAGCCTGGAAATAAGCTCTTAATGATGGGATGCTTTTTGTGAAACGAACACGGTCGCTTTCCTCTGATATCCCTTCCCATTAGGAGATTGTGCTTCATATCTAATTGCCTCTCCGTCAAAGAGGCGTTAAACTATAATCTCTCGTCCCTCGGTATCCGTTTTATGAATTAAAACCCTTTTTTCTTGCTGCAATTTGTATATGTTCCACACACGTTTTGTCTTTCACATTAAGGGGACTTGTATGTCCTATGCCGTCAATGTTAAATTATCGAATTTTGTGACACATTATCTTGGAGACTTTTTAAGACACCAACTTACAATTTTCCGTAATTATTGAATGCATCTTGACAGATACATTGAACGAGAATTATTACGAAAATTCTATTGTGGGGAACGTTATCATTATTTTCAAACACTCAATTTTTTGACAGAATTTTGTAAATAAGTGAACATTAAAACAAAACAACTCAGGATATTTTAATTATTCTAGTTCCATATGTGTTGAATCTCACACTTGGCATCATGTGAATCTTCATGTCTCTACCATCAGTACTTTTTTATAAAATGGGTCATGTATTGCAAAAAATTTAGTTCAGAGATATTTTTTATTACAAATTCTTGTACAGACGTACGTTTCTGCGTCTTTTATGCACTAGTATTGCCCTGGCCCGTAGTCTGTGTCTTCTTCAGTGTCACAACAGCCCAGTGCTTCCCTTCTCCCTTTCTTTGGCTCAAATGGCTCTGAGCACTATGGGACTTAACATCTGAGGTCATCAGTCCCCTAGAACTTGGAACAACTTAAACCTAACTAACCTAAAGACATCACACACATCCAAGCCCGAGGCAGGATTCGAACCTGCGACCGTAGCGGTCGCGCGGTTCCAAACTGGAGCGCCTAGAACCGCTCGGTCACTCCGGCCGGCTCCCTTTCTTTCTTGCTTCTTGTCATTTGCTGAGCAGCTAACTCTGCTTCACGTACACGAAGCTCATCCAGTTCCCACAGTCCTTTAGCTGTGTTCTGTCCAAATCTTACCCCTAACTTCTCCAGAACGTTAAGTGCTTCATAGTTCCCACCATTAAAAGTTATTACAGCATGAGACACTGCCAACTTTAGAGTCATAAGGCCAACAAATACATTTTTAGGCATACAGCACCACACAACATTATTGAAGGACTCATTCACATTCTGGATCTTCCCATGGAAACACTTCCTCAGTACCTCAGGATTTGCCAAATCTCTATAAATAGGTTTGTTGCCTCCATTACTGCCAAAGGAAGAGAATGTTTATGTGTGAATTCATTCAGGAAGCCAGAAAATTCCGTTTGCCTATATTTACACCAAGTCTTTGAAGGTGGACTCAAAGCATGACATGGCTTTTCATCGGTTGATATTCGGTGAAAGAAAGTGCTCCACACAGCCCTTTTCATCTTCTCGAAATCGTCACAGTTGTCTGTAATGGCCTTCCCGTAATATTCCTAATGGCCTTCCCATAATATTTCTGTAATTCATCAATTATTTGTCCGTTAGTCTTCCAGCACATTTTATTGTCTTGCGATCAGACAGTTTTGCGTTACCCATCTTGGTGTTTTTATGCAGACGTGTTCCCATCCTTTTCTTCACATGTCCTACACACTCTAGTTTTTGTATTGGAACATCATGTGGCTTACTGTTTTGTACTGCAATGGAATCCTTGCTGCCTCCATCACGTAAGTAATTCACATATCTGACACCTCTCTCCTTCTGCGAAAACTGGAAAATGTTAACTGCTCCTTTTACCTCCATTCATCCATTTGTGCCGTCATAATTTTTATACACTGCTGATTATGATCACTGCCACGATGTCCATCGACTTATACATAGCCCCTGCAATTCACAGTTCTTTCTTTTCCTACATTCATTTCCATCCTTCACTGGCCCAAAAATCTGTCTGACGATGGCATTCTGAAATGTCAGGAGTTTTCTTTCCATATTTTGGGTTATGGTCCAGGTCTCTGCTCCATATAAGACTACAGGTTGTGTTGTTGTCTTTTAGATCTTGGTCTTTGAAGATCTCGGCAGAAGCCGTGACTTTAACAGCTTTCCCAGGGCAAACCTTGACCTGTTTCCTGCTTGTGCGGTAATTTCCTGGTCTACCTCGTTCATTTAACTAGTATGGTCCCAAGATATTTAAAGTCTTTTACCCTCTCCAAGACTTTGTCCTCCACCTTCAGGGGTCTGTCGTCATTTTCTCTGCTAAGTACGAGGTATTTTGTCTTGCCCATATTCCACTTCAGGCCTGCTCTCATTGCCTCTTCCATTAATGTTCTTATCATCTGAACCAGGTCTTGCCCTTTCTCTGCTACTCGTATTAAAACTACATCATCCGCATAGGCCAGGGTGTTGATCCGTCTTCCCAACTGTATTCCTGTCTCTAGGCTTGCTACCTTTCTCTGGGCTCTCTCCAATACCAGATTAAACGGAAGAGGGGAGAGGCAGTCGCACTCCAGTCCTCACCTTGTACTTCTTTGATATTTTTCCATTTACTTTCACCATGCGTGTTGTCTCCTGGATGCATATCTGTGTCAGTTTTATGAGTTTTCTGGGAACTTGAGCCCCTTCGAGTTCTTGCCGTATTGCTTGCCTATTCACACTATCATGTGATTTTTTGGAAGTCCACAAAAAGGCAGTGAACATTTTTGCGGAATTTCGAGCTCTTTGCTAGCACTTGCCGTATTGTATGTAAATGGTCTACGGTTGTCTTTCCCTTTCTGAAACCTGCTTGTTGGAATCCCGGTACTATTTGTACATGTGGTGTTAGTCGCTTCAGTAACAACATGCTCAAGATCTTATAAGCTGTGCATAGTAATGTGATTCCTCTATAGTTGCTACATCTCATTGGGTCTCCTCTCTCTTTACAATAGGGCATATGACAGACTCCTTTCATTTTCTGGGATCGTTCCCTTCTTCCAAATTAAGCAGATTAAGTGGTATAGTCTGGCTTGTAGAGTAGCTCTTCCTTTCTTCAGCATATCTGCAAGTATGCCAGCTATTCCTGGCGCCTTCCCCCTCTTCAGCGTTTTTATGATCGTTCTTAACTCTTCCATGCTTGGTAGTTCATACTCCCCCAATGGTACAGTATCTTTGTTTCTCTATATGATTCTTCTTCTTCATGTTCTGTTATAGCAGCCATGGTGTTTATATCGACATTCAGGAGGTTTTCGAAGTAGTTTTTCCATTTGTCCATAGCTTTCATTTTATCTGTCCTTCTTGACCTCTGATCACGCCAATCCTTGGATTATTTCCTTTCTTGAAGAACCTGACTGTCCTGTAAAAGTCTCTTGTATTTCCTGCCGTCCGGTCTTCTTCTGCCAGTTTTATTTTACTGTTTATGAACTCTCGCTTTTCTGTTCGAAGGACTTCTCTAGCTGCTTCCATGCATCCCAACCTTGTTTGTTCATTCAGTTCGTTTGTCAGCCATAACAGTTTCGCTGCTTTTCTCTTGGTGACTGCATCTCTACATCTATCATTAAACCATCCTCTGCTCTTCCTCCTTTTCTCCAGTGGTTTCAGCACCTCACTTGCAGCATCTTTTAAACCTGCCTTGATTTTCGGCCAAAACTTTTCAATATCATCTTCGTCTTCTTATTCTGTGGAAGCAAACCTGTTTCCAATCTCAAGTCCATATCTTTCCTTAACGTGGTCCTCTTTCAGTAGGTCTGCATTTATTTTCTGGTCTGCTTCTCTTCTCTTGCTGTTACGGCTTTCTATCCTCTCCTGTTTGGTAGTCACCACAATGTAATGGTCTGATCCTATTTCTGCACCTCTTTGAGATTTTACGTTCTGGATAGCACTTCTGTGTCCGGCATCTACAAGTATGTGGTCAATTTGGTTCTGAGTCTCTTGGTCATGTGGCTTCCATGTTATCTTATGTATGTCTTTGCGGGGAAAGTAGGCACTCATAATTCTTTAGTTTTTTGAAGCTGCCAGATTAACAAATCTCATTCCCTTGTTGTTAGAGGAATAATGCAGACTGTGAAGGTCAGCGTAAGGTCTCAAAATATCTTCTCTTCCTACTTTAGCATGGCATCACCAAGGAAAACCTTAACATCTTATGATGGTGCATCGTCAGGTCTTCATAGAAACCATCTTTTTCACTGTCATCTTTAACTTCTGTAGGTGCATGGAATGAAACCGAAGTTGTAGAATTTTCCTTTTATTCGTATCCAGCATATTTTTTCATTGACAAAGTCCATCATATTTCCCCTCACTCTGTTGGCTACTGCAAAGCCCAATGCAAACTGATGTTTGCCTTCTTTATTTCCACTGTAGAAGTACCTATACCACTTTTCTTTGTGCATTACTTCTCCAGCCACCTAATTTCGTGCAGTCCCACTATGTCTAGCCTGTACCTATTCAATTCTTCATCAAGGACCTTCACCTTTCCAGGTGAGAATAATGTTTTTACGTTCAAAGTGCCACACTTCACTCAGTGTTTCTTCCGTAATCTCCTGGCCTTAACCTTGGTCTTGCTGGGGTCGTTTCCATTGTTCAGTACCGAATTCGTGGTTATTTCTTGGTGTTTCGTAACAGTAATCTTTTTTACGGTGTGAGGGTGTTGACCCCACGCCCACCCCTAACTTGGAGGACCAGGGTGCCCCATTTAGTCTGGGTCATCACCTTTGACCTATCTGGTATGGGAGACCCTACTAGTAGCAGAGCTACCCCCAGCCCAGCTCTCAGGATCATTTGACCACGCAAGCCCCACCACCACGATAAGGTAAGGACACCATGAGGGCGTTTGAATTTATAAAAGGATTATATTTCTACACTTGCTGCGGATAATGTCCGCGCAAACAAACTTGTACCGAGCGAGATGGCGCAGTGGTTAGCACAGTGGACACTCATCCGGGAGGACGACGTTTCAGATCCGCCTCCAGCCATCCTGATTTAGGTTTTCCGTGATTTCCTTAAATCGCTTGAAACAAATGCCGCAACGGTTCCCCATCCATCCATACGACTTCATGGAATGTGAGTCAGCTGGCTCTAATAAAGCACAATACAAATTTAATTTTCGTACACCTTCCACATATCCTGATAATCCAGGCAATGCTTTCTTTGTCATAGCAGGACGAATGATTTTACTGCCAAATGAGAGCACTCTTGTGTTGAGCAGCGCACGAGATCCTGAAACATAGAGAGAGAGAGAGAGAGAGAGAGAGAGAGAGAGACGATAGCAGGACTTATTTAGTGAGGCGCATCCCTTAAAGCGGGATTAATACTTAGGCGGTTTATCTGGTCCTCGTAGTTTCTTTCACTGCAGTTTTTTTGTCGTAATTTCATTTCGGAACGCTGCAGCGCCGTCCTCTCTGTGTGGGCTCCCTTCCGCTGTTCTCGCAGACAAAGCAACAGCTTTGTTAGGCGAAAGCAGAACGCGTCACCAGCGGCGTCCCACTGTGTGTGTGTGTGTGTGTGTGTGTGTGTGTGTGTGTGTGTGTGTGGATGCGCGCGTGCGTCGCTACGCTTCGAGCTACTGCGAGAGGGAAATGTAACATTAAACCAAGCGTCTGTATAAAGCGAATGTATTTTAATTTCAGTTACTCTTTTATAGTTGTGAATTAAAACAGCACTGGAGTTTTATACGAAACCTGTTAAAAATTATAAATGAAAATGAACTGTATAATTCGAATTCTGCACTGCTGAGAGCTCATTTTCCGATTCGTCATGCGATACGTTAAATGTTTCAGTATCACTTTAAAATGTCAAATAAAACTGCCCGTGTGGAGGGAAGCTATTTCGTTTGCTTGCTGTTATATCTGGCAGTAATTCTACTGTTACGCGTTGCAAGTAATGTGCTTCCGTGTAGTTTGTTCCATTCTCAGTAATATTTTTCTTTTCGCAAGGCGAGAGTCCCAAAAATATACACTACTGGCCATTAAAATTGCTACACCAAGAAGAAATGCAGATGATAAACGGGTATTCATTGGACAAATATATTATACTAGAACTGACTGACATGTGATTACAGTTTCACGCAATTTGGATGCATAGATCCTGAGAAATCAGTACCCAGAACAACCACCTCTGGCCGTAATAACGTCCTTAATACGCCTGGGCATTGAGTCAAACAGAGCTTGGATGGCGTGTACAGGTAGAGCTGCCCATGCAGCTTCAACACGATATCACTGTTCATCAAGAGTAGTGACTGGCGTATTGTGACGAGCCAGTTGCTCGGCCAGCATTGACCAGACGTTTTCAGTTGGTGAGAGACCTGGAGAATGTTGTGGCCAGGGCAGCAGTCGAACATTTTCTGTATCCAGGAAGGCCCGTACAGGACCTGCAGCATGCGGCCGTGCATTACCCTGCTGAAATACAGGGTTTCGCAGGGATCGAATGAAGGGTAGAGCCACGGGTCGTAACACATCTGAAATGTAACGTCTACTGTTCAAACTGCCGTCAATACGAACAAGAGGTGACCGAGACGTGTAACCAATGCACCGCATACCATCACGCCGGGTGATACGCCAGTATGGCGATGACGAATACACGCTTCCAATGTGTGTTCACCGCGATGTCGCCTAACACGGATGCAACGTTCATGATGCTGTAAACAGATCCTGGATTCATCCGAAAAAATGACGTTTTGCCATTCGTGCACTCAGGTTCATCGTTGAGTACACCATCGTAGGCGCTCCTGTCTGTGATGCAGCGTCAAGGGTAACCGCAGCCATAATCACCGAGCTGATAGTCCATGATGCTGCAAACGTCGTCGAACTGTTCGTGCAGATGGTTATTGTCTCGCAAACATCCCCATCTGTTGACTCAGGGATCGAGACGTGGCTGCACGATCCGTTACAGCCAAGCGGATAATGCCTGTCATCTCGACTGCTAGTGATACGAGGCCGTTGGGATCCAGCATGGCGTTCCGTATTACCCTCCTGAGCCCACCGATTGCATATTCTGCTAACAGTCATTGGATCTCGACCAACTCGAGCAGCAGTGTCGCGATACGATAAACCGCAATCGCGATAGGCTACAATCCGACCTTTATCAAAGTCGTAAACGTGATGGTACGCATTTCTCCTCCTTACACGAGGCATCACTATAACGTTTCACCAGGCAACGCCGGCCAGCTGCTGTTTTTGTATGAGAAATCGGTTAGAAACTTTCCTCATGTGAGCACGTTGTAGGTGTCGCCACCGGCGCCAACCTTGTGTGAATGCTCTGAAAAGCTAATCATTTGCATATCACAGCATCTTCTTCCTGTTGGTTAAATTTCGCGTCTGTAGCATGTCATCTTCGTGGCGTAGCAATTTTAATGGCCAGTAGTGTAGACCGAATTGGCGCAGTTGCAGAAGTTCTTGCTGTGTGAGAACATCCAGACGCGGGTCCAGGGTTCTGCCTACAATAAAATATATACATTGTTTTAATATAATGATAATACGAATGTCTGCTCATACTGTACTTGAAAACCATGTATCCACTACGAAGAACAGTAGGTTATTTTTCGATTCGTCGTAGCTTTATAGACTTGTATTTACAAAGTGCCTGTTTGTAATTTACCAATGTGATCTCACCAGGACCAAAATTAATCTACATTTGAAGAAAAACAAACTGATATAGACTGTCAAAGGATTTGAAGAAGATCCCCCAGGGCCTGAAGTGCATCGTACATTGAAATAAAGGCATGATTGTGACTGAAGGCAGTGGATAAAACTAAGCTAATAAAATTGTAATAACCTTCTTAAAAGATTTATTAACGATTTGCCAGTTTGCTGCACTTATCCCTGTGGTTCGATAAATGACCAAGAGTTGATGCCTGTTGCTGTATCACAGAAAAAGGTGGGCCGGTGCAAAGGTGGCCGCCCCATTGTCGGCTTTGTTTATTTTGTTTTGTTTTATTTATCCTCCAGAGTTAGGTCAATTTAGCCATCGAAAATGATAAACTCATGTTTACATAGAGTAAATAATTCTACAGAGAAAATGCATATTCAAGAATCGAAAGCTCAAGCTGCCAATTTTTTTACACAACAAATATTTGACAAATAATGTGACAAATAAACTAGACATTTTTGTGTTATCAATTTACGCTGTTGCTTAAATTTAATGAGCGATACGGATAAATGAAAATATGAATAGCCTAAGATTAAGATCTATAGATTTTTCAATATACTCTTAAGGACATTCACAATCACTTGATCAAAACGGATGTCTTTTGAAGACGAAATAGAAGATGCTGGTTGAGGGAGGAGGTAACCCATTCTCATCAAAGTCACCGATAATTCCAGTCGCTCATTGTCAAATTCCAAACATTGAAATTAGATGTGGTTTACGTCAGCTTCTGAGTCGGAATCACACTCACATGCAGTGGAATTGTAAAAGTTGATTCTATACAGATGTACGGGAGTCGAACGATGGTGGAAATGGTAGAAAGGTCCAAATGTCTCTTCGTGAACAACGATATTGTAGGAATTTGTAATGCCGTGTAATATCCACGTTTTGTTTATTGGGACACAGTCCACGTCTCTTCCCTTTGCTGTTTTCCGCGGCTCGTACATTCACGTAGGAAGTCTGTATACCGTAATTTCAAATCGAAAATAGTTCCTGAGGGTGCAGCTTGTTCCGCTAAGACATCAACTTCCTCATCATGGCGGATGCCAGTGTGGGAATGCACCCACAGCAAACTGATCGGCTGTCCCCTTTATGTACGATGAACATTTTCCAGCACCATATTCGAAATAGAACAGTTTTTTGTTTTATTCCGTCTTGGGTGTTGAATATTTTTGAGAATACTCTGGAAGTGAGACATGATTAAAATTTTTAATAAGGAAGTGGAAGATACAAACTTGATTGCTTCCAAAATTGGTACAGCCTTCGCCACTTTTAAGCCCTTTGTAGTCTGTACTGACTCCGTTCTGAGGGCATAAAAAAGCACATCCAGTACACTCCTCTTGTTGAATTTTGGGTCTATCGGTATATACACAGATATGACAAGGCCACATGTAGGAAACACGAAAAACCACTTCGCGTTTGGGTAGCCGCGCGGTCTGGGGCGCCTTGTCACGGTTCTCGTGGCTCGCCCCCCCCCCCCCCGACCCTCCGCCCCCCCTCCCTAGAAGTTAGAGTCGAGTCCCCCCCTCGAGCATGGGTGTGTGTGTTATCCTTAGCGTAAGTTAGATTAAGTAGCTTGTAAGCTTAGGGACGGATGACCTCAGCAGTTTGGTCCCATATAACTTAACACAAATTTCCAATTTCCACTCCACGTTTCTGTACTGTAAATAATTGTAATAAACAGCTGTTGACACTTGACACAATTATCGAAAAACGTCACACATTTACAAACACTGACGTACACCGTTGATTAAGAAACATCAGCAAAAAGCCTTTTTCCAGTTACGAAAATAAAAAATAAAATAAATAGAGAATTTAAAGCAGTCATACAAATGGTCGTACGTTGGGATTATGTCTCCCACATCTACTTTATGAAACAAAAGTTTATAATATTGTGGTTAAATAATTAGATTGTTAAAGTTTCTACACTCACAAATATCGTAATGTGAAATGAAATCACGGTATAATTACGGAATTTACTAAGGACTTTCAAAGTTAACATCAATAATGCGTTCGTAAAGAACCTAGGGTGGACGCTAAAAATTTGACATTTAGGTAAGATAAACAAATCTTACATATGATGTCACATGAGGAGATTGTATTATAGCTCTAAACTGCAAATTACCCAAACTTAACGTAGCAATCGATATGTGTACTGCTAAACATTTGATAATTTCGTAACAGTCAGATATTTTTGTTTCCCATTTTGTCAAACATAAATGGACGGACTAGTACCCAGGTATAAACACACTCTGCTTACGAAAGGGAGAACGTGTGACAAAGACGGCACTCACCAGAGATTGTTTAGAAAACTTACTTGTATAGGCAGACGTGAGCAAATTATTCAGACGTTCATTACTAGACTGACAATGACGCATTTTTTACTGAAGCCTGACGTTTGGTGTCAGGAAGTTTCTGTATCGTAGTACTACGATTTTCTGAAACGAAATGACGTTGCAAGCTTTACAAGGTAGTCCAAACAAGTTCTGCAGTTGAACAAATATTTCGGTACTAGTTGAGTTTGACGCGTGCAGTGTAGAATCGTATTGTGAGGACATCATCTTACTTACACACACGTTTAAAGCAGATTGCAAACTGATAATCTTGCAGTTTAATCGCTTTAATCTACAAACAAAAGCAGATTGTAGTTTTCTTCAGGACAATCAAACGAATAAAGACACTTGTTAGCAACGACAAATAGCAAGTTCTGCTTGTAGAAGCACTTTCATAATGAGCATACTACTCGAAGAAAAACCGAAGTTGATCAAAACTGGTTAAAAACATCATTGGCCTACATCTGTTAATACTAAATTTATTAAACTCTTAAAATATGAGTGAACTATTTAGACACTGCCGGTATTTCAGGTAACACAAACTAATGTAATTATGGAGACTTACATACAATACCAAAGCAAAATTACGCAAGAGGTTTCTGGTTATGCTTGCCCTGATACATGTTCTTGACCTTGTATCTTCAGTCCGCTGTACGAAAAATTACAGCAATACAGGACCATTATGTCAAAACTCAAAAGAAAAAATACCAGCCTGTCCCCATTTCTTACGACTGTTTTATCAGCAAATAAACAGCAGTTTAGCACGGCCTTTGCGCTTGCCGCCATATTGCGATTCTAAAATTCTTGCTTCACTGACACCAACGATACTGTACGCAGTATTGCCAGTCTAGTAAAATATCTTCGCCTCTCCAGGGCGCTTTTCATTGTAATACACGGAGTTGCCGCGGTCAGATGCACGATTGGCTGACTACGGCCTACTGACCGTCGATTAACAATGGTGCACCGCAGACACATTTTGAACGCGGTATACTTTTAACCGTGATCTCGGGGCTTTGGTTAATTTTTGACCATGACTGGTGCACTCGGCCACGAGCTGTAAATTTTTGTCGTTGTCTTCCGTCTACCTCGGTTTGACAGATAATTTACGCTGATAACCTCCTGTCAGTGGAACTCTGCAGTTTTAGAACACGGTGGATTGCGGCCGTAATTCAATCTCGCTGTACAGGGTATGTGTTGACAAATTGGCGGGAAACAGCGTACCGCTGAATTTCATTAACAAGGGAGATTCGTTGGAACGTGTGGGGTCAACTTAGAACCAATTACCCCCGTCAACTGAAGCCTAAAGTACGGTAACCCTAATAGCTTTTGAGTCGACATTTCGAACGTAATGATACAGTATTACTCGTACCCAGAATCGTTCAAAGTTTTTGTTATTTACGCGTATTTTGTCAACGTTTTGAGAACAGCCTGTATGATAATTTTCGCAGATTGGTCATTGTCGATAAGACTTCATAAAGTAGGCGAAGATTTGTTGCTCTTGGGAAAAGGTAGTAGACACTTCTTCTTGGCAGTGTGTAATCCTCACACAATCCACTGGAGGCAGAGTGTTGTTGAGTTGAATAAAGTGATTCTGTAAATTTCTCTGTCCGCAGTGAACAATGCAAATAATTAAATAATTTGAGTGGCGTGGTTCGGGAGCTTTGTGGTTAATTGTCAGGCTACTGAAAGTAATCTGCATTAGTAAGTGTTTGAGCTCCGTCCCCACAATAAACAGCTTTTCATGTTGTTCAACATTCCATTAATAATTTGGCCACTGTGCATAACGGAAACACCATCACATTGAAACAACATCTTACTGTATTCCTGAACGTATTTGTGAAATAACAGTCACCGATCTTGGGAGAAATTATTTGAAATAAGGTTCATAAATGGGAGTAGATTTCACAAGTACTAAACTTTTTTCAGATTAAAAAGAAACACATGGAATATTTTGGGTAATATGACTCTTGACAAACAAGAAACACGTAAACTAACTTGGAATAGTGAAGTTAATGATATGGGAATTTGATTGACTTCGTTGGTTAGACTGCAAGAAGAACAAAATGAGAGATCCTCATCTGCACAACTCGTATTTAAGTCAGCCAGAGAAATATCCCAATGGATTACCGTCCAATATGCACAAACAACCAGGTAAATGCGAACAGCTCGGAGTACAATCTCTGAAATATGAAACTAACGCCACATGCTGTGGCAAAAAGCGACACTTTCGTCTTCAAACTGCACCATCAACATAGGACGAAGGCCAGGAAACGATTCACAAAATACTGGGTATCGAATGCTAGTCACCACGAGACGACTCTCAGGAAACGAATGTTAAGAATACTTAAAGTTCTCACTGTACTCAGCCAAAATTCTCTTTGGAGAGGCGGCAGCAAGCTTGTAGCGAATGTGAAGAAAGTAAATGTTCCTCTAAGCATAAATATAAAGATGAACGCTGCAGAAATTTCCAAAAATGGTTGAAATGTCTCTGAGCACTATGGGACTTAACATCTGAGGTCATCAGTCCCCTAGAACTTAGAACTACTTAAACCTAACTAACCTAAGGACATCACACACATCCACGCCCCAGGCAGGATTCGAACCTGCGACCGTAGCGGTCGCGCGGTTCCAGACTGAAGCGCCTAGAACCGCTCGGCCACACAGGCCGGCTCAGAAGTTTCCCTGACGTATGGTGTACAAAGACACATAAACAATTTACTAGGTTAGTACCGAGTTGCCCCGTCTTTGACTGTTGATTGCCGAAGCATACACCATGTCTACAAGGAGAGGCTCTCACGTTACATGGAAACATGTATGCTGAATAGATCTTTGGGTCCATCCAGTGGGCGTATGGGGGCTAAGGCACTTTCGCAGCCGCACATAAGGGATCAACTAACGGAAGTAGCAACTTCAGAATATGCCGAAGAGGCCCTGGAAACTACTCTAGAACGCAACCCATATTGACCGAATCCCTTCTGCCGCTACTCAGCAGAAATCACAGTTTGCTCTGGAATCCGGTTCCTTGCATGAGAACCTTATAGCCACCACCCAAAATATTACGGTGCCCGCATGACATAAAAATGAAATCTAACTGAACTGATAAAGAATCGTGAAGCGATCTGTACCGGTCATGTTACGCTGAAAAGTAATGCCTCCGAAATTTTTATGTCAAAACTCTTCAAAGCTTTTTTAAATGAAACAAACGTTATTAATCTTCTCCATCTGTATTCTTTATATTTGCATATTTACAGCGCTATGCCGCTAGAGAGCTCCGAATTGTAGCGTGTAGCATAGCGGTGTGTAACGTAACTATGTCGGCTCACGGGAAACAGCGTACTGTAATCGAGTTTCGATTTCGGAGTTCTTCTACACATGGAGCACGCTCTCCTTCAACACGAAAATGCGAGACTAATCACCAGCGCTGCGACACCTGCAACAATCCGACGCCTTGGGTTCACTGTCACCGATCAGCCACCATGCTGTCCTCCAAAACTTAAAGAACACGTTCGAGGACTTCGCTTTGTTAGTGATGAAGCGGTGTAAGCAGAACTGAGGTAATAGCTCAGTCAACGAAGTCAAACATTCTACAGTGACGGTATCAACAAACTGGTCTCTCGTTTGGAGAAATGTGTTCATCACAAGGCTGACTGTGTTGATAAATAAAGTTGTAGACATGAAAGCATTAGGGGAGTATTGGCTTGTTTGGCAATGAATATTAAAAACTGTGAATAACACCGTAAATTGGGCTACAATTTATTAGAAGCGTATCTATGCTCTTAATCGACAATGTAAGCTATGCAAGTAGAATCATGTTCTCACTTACTACTTAAGTTTTAATTGAGTAGTACCGTATTGCATACAAGGAACTGTCAGGCGTACGGTGCATTTACTTTATTAAAAACAGGACTTCACTTGATTGTAAGTTGACCCTTTCCCTTTTTTTGTTAATACGATCGATGCCCGTCGTAAAGAATTAGCCACCGTGTTAGATACAGTGAGGGAAGGTTACGGATTGTAACAGACAATTCAGTTAATTGGATACAGACTGAAACATTCTTTAGACCACTCTGCATGATATCAGATAACCGAAAAGAAATTTGAGTTCTTACTACCTATTTTGTGCTGGTTTCAAAACTGTTCTTAGTTTTCTTCTATCACGTTCTGTTTTTTCATAATGGAATAACGTATTTTACCTTCAGTTATAGGAATTTTACTGCGACTGAAAGCTGGGTGCAAGAAAATGCACTGTGTTTATATGTGAGTAGGGAAGCTGGGCAAAGCAAAATGAGTGGAGTGGAATAGTTCAGTCAGTTTTGAGATATTTCTTACCTGATACTAAAAAATGTTTCGTGAACTGCCTGTAGGCTGGAACAAATTTAAGTACACATCTGACTGGTTTTCATGAAGCAGTTTCCAATGGCACTTCCGCTAAATTGGTCCTCTTTTAAGTGCCTTTCTGTAAAATTTCGATTCATCAGTCAAGAAAAACTGAAGATTTGAATTTTTTGTTAGTTCTCAAATTCACAAATTGATGGACGATCACGAATTTGAATATACGTGATCATTAAAGATACTTGGTCTGCTTTCACAGCCGCGCGGTCTCAGGCGTCTTGCCACGGTTCCTGCGGCTGCCCTCGTCGGAGGTTCGAGTCCTCCCTCGGGCATGGCTGTGTGTGTTGTCCTTAGCATAAGTTAGTCTAAGTTAGTTTAAGTAGTCTGTAAGACTGGGGACCCATGACATTAGCAGTTTGGTCCCTTAGCAATTCACACACATTTGAATATTTTTTCTACCTTCACGTCTGTACATGAATACTTCCTACAGAAAAAAATTAACAAAAACGATAAATATTTTGTGAAGTGATGTGTCGAAAAGCACTAAATAAATAGAGAAACATTCAACATGGCTTTGATTGAGGTTCAAAATCAAGTACGGCTAATGGGGTGCATCAAATGTTTCTCTGATTATTTCTTACTTTTACACAAACCATTTCACAAAATATTTGACCGGTTGGAATTTTTTTAATTTCAAGTTTTGTTCAGAAAGCGTGAAATACAGTACATTTAAATGTCGATTGGTATTCTATTGTTAACATGTGTACATACTTAAGGAGAAGGCAGAGAAATTTCAATTTACGCTATGATTTATTTGAACTTGAAAGAAAGAACTCCACGATTTCTACACCATTATGACTTTCCATGCACAAAATAGCTAGGCCTTGGAGAGATGAACTTCTTGACACCTCATTTACATACCTAGGAGCAGCGGTTTTAGTGTCTTGTTTGCTTATCTAATGCCCTCAGCAACGCCTTGTTTAATAAGACCACTTTCTGTTACCTTTATTAGATTCAGTTGATTTTACCGTATATCCTCCTTTCAAGGCATTGTCCACTCCATTCAGCTGCTCTTCCATATAATTTACTGTCTCTGTCAGAATTATAATGTCATCAACAAATCTCAAAGTTTTTATTTCTTCTCCGTGAACTATAATACCTTCTCCAAATATTCATTTGAGCTCCTTTACTGCTTACTCAATGTACAGATTGAATAACATCGGAGGTGGGCTGCAATCTTGTCTCATTCCCTTCCCAACCAAAACCTCCCTTTCATACCTCTCGACTCTTTTACCTGCCTCTGTATGTCCATCCTTGTGATCGATGGTCCGTGTAACTTCACTTACTTAATAAAATGGAACGCATGCAGCCGTCGTTTCTCTGTAACTTTATTATATGGCAGCCATTTTCTATGACTCAGTACGCGATCTTCAGGCCTTTGCTGATGGTGTGGGGATGAACTCCGATCGTATACAAAATCCTATCCGGGATCAACATTTGTGAACTGGCTTCCTTAGAATAATGTAACAGCGATATTTTTCTGCAACCATAAACTGATGGTTGCAGACACAACATCGCTGTTACAGTATTCTACGGAAGCTAGTTCACAAAGGTTAACCACTGATAGCAACGTGTATATGATTGGAGTTCATCCTCTCATCATCAGCTAAGGCCTAAAATGGTGCACTGAGTTACCGAAACTGGCTGCCATATAATAAAGTTACAGAGAAATGACGGCTGCATGCGTTCCATTTTATTAAGTTTGTAACTGCCGTCTGATTAGTGTAAAAGCTAGAAATAACATTTCGATCTCTGTATTTTACCCCTGCTGCCTTCAGAATTTTAAAGAGTATATTCCAGTCAGCATTGTCAAGAAGTTTCTACAAATGCTTCAAAAGTATTTTTGTCTTTCTTTAACCTGTCTTCTAAGAGAAATCATAAGGTCGTTATTTGCTCGTGTGTTTCTATATTTCTCCGGAATCCAAACTGATATTCCCGAGGTCGGCTTCTACCGTTTTTCCTATTCTTATGTAAATAATTCATGTTAGTATTTTGCTGACATATTTAACTGATAGTTCGGTAATATTCACACCTGTCAGCCCATGCTTCTTTGGAATTGGAATTATTATATCCTTCGTGAAGTCCGAGGGTATTTTGCCTGTCACATTCGTCTTGGTCACTAGGTGGAAACGTTGTGTCATGACTGGCTCTCCCAAGGCTGTCAGTGTTACTGGCCTAGCATCGTCTACTCTTGGGCGTCCCTCTAGGCGCTCAGTACGGAACCGCGTGACTGCTACCGTCGCAGGTTCGAATCCTGTCTCGGGCATGGATGTGTGTGATGTCCTTAGGTTAGTTAGGTTTAAGTAGTTCTACGTTCTAGGGGACTGATGACCTCAGAAGTTAAGTTCCATAGTACTCAGAGCCATTTGAACCATTTTCCCCTGTTGTGGTCAAATGGTTCAAATGGCTCTAAGCACTACTGGACTTAACATATGAGGTCATCAGTTGCTTAGAGGTTAGAACTACTTAAACCTAACTAATCTAAGAACATCACACACATCCATGCCCGAGGCAGGATTCGAACCTCCGACCGTAGCAACAGCACGGTTCCGGATTGAAGCGCCTAGAACCGCTCGACCACAACGGCCGGCTCCTGCTGTAGTCAATTGTTGCCTAATGCTCCCTCTGCAACTATCGACAGCCTCTGGTCCTTTCAGTTTGCGCAGGTCACGACTGTTTTTTTGATGTTCTCCGGTTTTAATGAACAGTTCATAACCAGTCAATTGTGTTCAGAATGCACGCCTGCCCCTGGGAATGTAATCTGCTTCCGAAATCTCTGTCTTATCAATATACAATCAATCTGTGACTATCTGGTGTCGCTTACATGTTTACAGCTTCCTTTTGTGATTGTTAAACTAGGTGATTAACGATAATTAATTTGTTCCCTGTGCAAAATTCTACCAGGCGGCAGCACTCTCGTTTATTTCCTCGCCCCGAGTCCATAGTCATCTACTATTCATCCTTCTCTTCCTTTTCCTACTATCGATTTCATTGTTACATATCTAAAAGAAATATTCTCTCTAACTGTAAAAGTCAGCCAAAAGTGAATACATAATAGCCATATTACATTTAAGTATGTGCATTGACTGTTTTCGTCATGTTTCACACGATGAGTAATCATCTTACTTTTGTGCCATCACTGGAAATAATGTATATTATTTGAGCGGTTAACATTTTCGAGATCATTTGTGAAATAATATCATCTGCATCTTCATTGGAAGAAGCATTTCACAGCATATATTGGACATAGCTAGGAACTGAATTCATGATGATCTGTTTGGTCACATGTTAGCCGCGGAAGAGAAATAGCTGTAAATATGCTTAGGAACGACTCCCGTATTGATTTCACACTTTGTAATACAGGAAATGTTAATGGATAGCTTTGAAGTTACCGTCTTTTACATCGGAAGATACGAGAAGTGTAATGCTACAGATGTTAAATCCTAGCTGAATACACAACCAACTCTAAAGTTGAGTGCCTCTAAAAGCATCGGCAAGTCTTCATACCATCACTCACTTGGTCGCCGATATCTCAAACCTACCAACTTACAAACACGAAAATGGCATTCATACTTATCAGAGAAACTATTTTCAACATATTAATACTAAAATAATCGATTGTTTATAGTAAATAAAGTAATAAACAGCTTTAAAACTAGTGGTACCTATATTTAGCATTGTCGCTTAAAGGGTTAAAGAGTGGCTCCCTGCGCGGCCACTGTAATCGCATTGGCCGCTCGCTTTCTCCGCCTGCGGGGACCCTTTTTCCCCCACGGCCCCTCGTTACGTGTCTGCTGTTTGTTAGCGGGCTCGGTAACAACGTTGCGGTTTGCGGCGCTGGGAACTCGCCGGAGACAGCCGATCGCAACTGCGCGCCGCCCGCCCGCTGCGACAAGCGCCACTTGTTAACGAGCTCCCGGCAACTTCAGCCGCCGTTCTCAGAGCCTATTAAATTCATCGTTCGCAGTTCTGTTGCCGCCGTCCTTTCTAAATTCACATTACGCGCGAGTTCGCCAAGAAAACGCGATTTACAAATCAGACTTCGTCCATGACAGAGATGTTCTATACAGCTTGAGTGCAAATCATTCGAAGATGCCGACGACTATGAGAGCAAATCGCAAACCATCTGCACAACAATTTATCTAATTAATCACAACAGCAGCGCAAAGTTTGCAGTTATATATATATATATATATATATATATATATAGCAATCCACGTATGCACCACTACTTCCACCTCTTCCAGAGGGGATCCAACGGTCTTTTAAACGATTCAAGTGTACTTGATAATCATATTAGCTTAGTCAAAGGAGGCGTTTGTGCTAGTATCAAACATGAGTCTCAATTAGAGGAAGAAATTTCTCACAATGTGTCTCGAGAACAGCATTCTGTGGAAGTGAATCATGGACATTAGGAAAACCTGAGAAAGAACAGAATCCAACCGTTTGAGATATGGTTCTACAGGGTGATCTGAAAAGCTATTAAACGTGTCTCAGCGTAGGTTGTGCTGAGAAATAATTGTTAAGCAAAAATTTGATACGTTGCGTTGTTTCAGAGGTAATTACCATTAACTTAGCAAGTCAGCCAGTTGGGCTCGGAAATTCAAATTGCCTGTCAGAAACGGTGTCGTCAGACGTGTTCTTCGTTTGTTTTCCTACAACCGAACAGGGGAGTGATACAAAAATAGAAGATGGAACGGTAGTAAGAATCAGGCCCAAGACAAAGTCTGAGTAGTCTCGTCCGCTACAATCTACACTATGAGAGCAACTAACTATATCTGGCGGGCCGGTTGAACTCCCTTGCGAAACGACCTGATAGGGTAACTTCAATGCTAAGCCAGAGAAGACCAAGATGAAGCAAAGAAGGTGGCATATCTGCCCTATGCTGGCTCTATTTCTGCCAGAATCAGTAGGATCCTCCGTAAACACAATATCAAGTGCGTTTTCTGTCCATCCAACAAGATCGGGGGACTGCTGGGGAGTGTCAAAGACGACGTGGGGTTACGAAAACCAGGGATTTACAATATACCTTGTCAATGTGGCATGTCCTACATTGGCCAGACGACAAGAACTGTGGAGATCAGGTGCAAAGAACATCAGAGATACACTAGATTAAGACAGGTGACTAAGTCAGCCATTGCTGAACACTGTCTAGAACTAGATCATGCCATGAAGTATGAGGATACCAAGATTGTAGCACAAACACCCAGATTTTGGGACAGTGTTTTAAGAGAATCGATAGAAATTAAAATGGCTGACCATCTTATGAACCGTGACACAGGGTACCAGCTAAGCAGGGCCTGGGATCCGGCTCCTGAATTGTTAAAGGAGCAACGAGGCCAGCTGCAGCACTACACAAACAGAAGAAGCAGAGACATGGAGATGGAAAACGAGCCCCTGACGGACTGCCAGGCGCACCAGACCGAAGATGGAACACCCAGAAGTGGGACTGGTGGGCGCGGACCGCAGCGGGAACATCCAGAGCCGCAGCGGACGAAAAACGGAGCGGCAACGCTCCAACAGGTCGTGGTGAGCGGGCGCGGACCGCAGGGGGAACGCTTGGTACCCCAGACCGTATATGAAACCCCCAGGAGCGGGTTTGGTGGGCGCGGACCGCAGAGGGAACACCTAGAACTGCAGCGGACGGAAAACGGAGCAGCGACGCTCCAGCACCCCCCTTCCTTATACCCCAGAAAAAAAATAATGAACAGAGCCAAAACAGAACAACTTTAACCCCATGGCTGAAAAGAGCCCAACGCATGCTCTATAACAGCCCGCCCTTCTCCATCTGAGAAGGGAATGAAAAGTGCAAAAAAAAAAAAAAAAAAAAAAAAAAAAAAAAAAAAAAAAAAAAAAAAAAAAAAAAAAAAACTCCAGCAGGTCGCAGGGAACGGGCGCGGACCACAGAGGAAGCGCCTGCAGCCGTTGGTGGAGGTGGAAGGCCATAGGCATAAATACTGGACCAGGTCCACCCTAGGAGTAGTCTTAGGTCGCACCTGATGAAGGTTACGAGCTACGTGACCGAAATATCGTGCAAGTACGACGCTGATATCCAGCAGAACACCCGACAACCCAAGATGTCAGTATTATCCTGACTGTTTACTGTTGACCTCTTCTCCGGGTCATTTTCCAGAATTAGCCCTTGTGCACCCCAGAAAACTGCGGTCTGTGTATTACTGAGATCAAATGATTTTGGGGGCCACATAAGACCCCTGGCACTCGTGGAATATTCCTACAGCCATTATAACACGGTTCCAAAGTGAATAATGGTGGATTGTCTTGTCGACTGCAGGCGAACCGTCAGCTAAACTGAATTGGATGGTTCCCGCATCGTTCGCTGCTAATGGACGGTGGCAGGGACGGATACTTCACGGGAATGAGAGGAAAAAAGGTCCTACGAACATGTGTCCTGATATCATTGCTACGGTAAATGCCGCTGACGAATGAAAGTTCCTCTGATCCCGTGTTTTCCTTGTGCGTTGCAGGCTGCGTGGTTGACGCAGCGTACTTTAAGTGGCAGATTGGTGCTGTATTGATGTCGGGAACAAGATGAAATGGTGTTTGTGTGCGGCCAAGCAGACGGAAACGGTCTAGAGGTAGCACGGCTATACCAAAGGAAGTACCGTCACATAAACCAAACACATTACACAACATTTCAAGCCCTTTTTGGACGTTTGTGTGATTATGGGTCCTTTCAGTCAGACTAACGTGCGTACTCCAGATTTGGAGAACCGTGTTCTACAGGATATTGAGACGACCTTGGTATAAACTTCATATCTGTTGTACGCACAGTTCGCCGCCTCCCTGCTCGTTCGTCTGTCTGAGAGGGCCCATGATCACGAAAACGCCCAAAATGGGTTAGAAAAGATGCTTGATGTAGTAGTCGTCTGTGACGAACTTGTTTTGGTGTAGTCGTGCTGCCTGTTAATCGTTTCCGTCTTTTTGGCCGTACACAAAACGCCATCTCGGGTTGCTACCGACATGAATACCGGACCATTCTGCTGCGTCAATCACACAGTCTACAACACATGAGGAACACATGACACGCGGTCAAAGGAACTTTCATTCATTAGCGGCGTCCTCCGTGGCAACGATGCATTTCCGGACACACGTTCGTAGATCCTTTTTTTTCCCCTCCATTTTCAATCAGGAATTCGTCCGTGCAGTTTGTCGGTTTTATTAATGTTCACCTTGTATATAAATCTACAGACCTTCGTACCCGTTGTCACTTACGAAAAAATTTCTAGCCGGCCTCTGTGGCCGAGCGGTTCTAGGCGCTTCAGTCCGGAACCGCGCTTCTGCTACGGTCGCAGGTTCGAATCCTGCCTCGGGCATGGGTGTGTGTGATGTCCTTAGGTTAGTTAGGTTTAAGTAGTTCTAAGTTCTAGGGGACTGATGACCTCAGATGTTAAGTCCCATAATGCTCAGTGCCATTTGGACCGTTTTTGATAAAATCTCTTGGGTTTTGAGGCCGCATCATGTTGCTCTTCAACCTTCGTCAATGCCCGACATTTTGAATCTCTCTACTGGGATCTTCTTCAGCATTCCATTTGTGTATCTCGATGAGTGAACGCTGTCGAAATACAGTGTCGCGTTCACTCACAAAACGCTGGTCTCCCGTACTCTTTAGGAGAACTGGAGTTACTGGATAGAAATATTCTCCGCTGCTATTGGTGGAACGCCTCATTGGGTAAATACTGAAAGTAAAAGTAGTTACAGCAGAGGGGGGAATTCAAAATATTATTGTTGTTGTACCGCTTCTGTTCTTTCCTGATTGTTGTTTATGTTCCTCACTCTCCGCACCTAGTTGTTCACTTCTTTGATAGCGGAGCCTGTGGCTGTCATCTCTGTTGAAATTATCATTTTTTCCTCGATATTTCGACTGCTTCACGGGCTTTCCTACTACAAATATTATTTTCTCTGGCCAGCAAGCGTATATTCTTAAAATACATAACATGGTCAAACTCGTTTAGGTGCTTTGCTACCACTGTTTTTACCTTTTGTGTTAAATGTTTATGCCGTTCGTGCTCTTTAACTGGATCTTCCACTGTCCTTCCAGTTCCGCCGATATATATACTTGGCACAGCCAAATGCCACTTCATACACGGTGTAGGATACCCGTTGGCATTCAAAACATCTTGCAGTCGTTTCGGAATGGACAAATACAGGTTCTGTGTGGTTTCCAAGCAAATCTTATAGCATTCTTCCTGCAAAATTGTGCCAAGTTCAGGTAACGATGATAGCGCTCACGTATCCTTGTGTCCAAAGTAAATCGGATAGTCCCAGTAATACTGGTGACTAGTGGGCATATCAGATGTGACAATCTGTCCTTGTCCTAACAGAACCAATCCTGGACGACGCCAGCTATGTTAATAGGAGCTCTGTCGTCTTGGAAGTCAGCGTAACCAGTGGGGAACAAACATTGTGCTATGGGATGGACCTGATTAGCCAAAATGGTCACATAATTCTTGATCGTAAAGCGGTCTTGCCGAGTACCCACGGAGCCCATGGAATACCACCGGATGGCAGCGCAAATCATCACTGAAACCCCGGCATGTTTTACTCTTTGGACGCTAACTCCTCCAGAAGTTAGAAGCTGCGTGGAGCAAGACTCATCCGACCAAACGACTTTCTTCCATTGCTCCATACTCTTCGCCAACACGTTTTTTTGTTATGCACATTTGCGTAACTAATGTATGGTTTTGGAATTACAGCTCAGCCTGCAGTTCCTTGCTTATGGAACTTCCTCCGTTTGGTCTTAGTGCTGACAGGATTTTCGAATGCAACATTCAATTCTGAAGTGACTTCTATAGCTGTCGTTCTCTTATTTTTCGCCGCAATCCTCCTCAGTGATCGTCTGTCACGATCGCTTATCACTCACGTTTCTCCTTGTTGTTCTCATGTTTTTCCGGTTTCCCTGTATGAGGTACAACTCTTCGATAAGGTGCCTCTTGAAACACCAAACACTTCGCTCCCTTGGCTATAGAAGCACCCACCATGCACACACCAACAATTTGCCCATGTTCAAACCCGCTCTGATTACGACGAACTCTTGCAGCGTGTTTGCGGACGTAGCATTGTTGCCGTTCGCCGTCAAATACAACAGCACAACTTAGTCCCGGCTAGCATCCACATTTTTGTTCAAACATGCATTTCTCGCCGTGTGTCCATATTTTTGTCTAGGCCGTGTGCTCCCGCTGTGTTCAGGCTGTCATTCACATCTGTTGCAGGTCGGTGAAAGTCTTTTATCGTGTGTTGACTGAAAAACGTAGTCCCTAAGCCAGTGGTTCCCAGGCTGGGGGTAACTATCCCTTTAGGGATAAAATGTAATTTTCTGAGGGCTAGAAATTAAGGGGGCAGCTGTGTTTCTGTTTAAGAGATCATTACTATAATCGTTATTTCGTGAGATTGTGATACTGTTTACTTAAATTTCCAGTAATTACTTTCTTTCAGTTACTAGCATTAACACGTGACACAATGTGGTAGAGGTTACAGATTGTAAAACAAATGTACGAATATCTTCCTTACACTGTCCTGTGAATACGGCCATACTTTGTACTATGACAGTAAATTTCGACATATATGTCACCTATGTTGAAATATCTCATGAAAATACCTTCATGTAGTTAGTTCCCACAATAGACCAGACGTTGCTTCACTATGGCTACTACACAGCCATAGGTCCTACACTGTATTATTATTATTATTATTATCTTTACTTTCTCAGACGTTATGTCTGGTTAAAAATGGAAAGTGACGCGGACCTTGATCAAGCGTGACCTCCTTTTAACTGTACGGTATATGTTACATTGCATTTAGGAACTTTCGGGTAATTGAACATGCATCAATAATTACAGATATCTGTAGTTGTATATATACGTTTGGATGTAGCTGTGTTGCATTGATGTACTGGTGGATATTGTGTGGTATGACTCCTGTAGTTGATAGTACAATTGGTATAATGTCAACTTTATCCTGATGCCACATGTCCTTGACATCCTCAGCCAGTTGGATGTATTTTTCATTTTTTCTCCTGTTTTCTTCTGTATATTTGTTGTATTGGGTATGGATATTTCGATTAGTTGTGTTAATTTATTCTTTTTATTGGTGAGTATGATGTCAGGTTTGTTATGTGGTGTTGTTTTATCTGTTATAGTGGTTCTGTTTCAGTATAATCTGTATTCATCATTCTCCAGTACATTTTGTGGTGCATACTTGTATGTGGGAACGTGTTGTTTTATTAATTTATGTTGTATGGCAAGTTGTTGATGTATTATTTTTGCTACATTGAAATGTCTTCTGGGGTATTTTGTATTTGCTACTATTGTACATCCGCTTGTGATGTGATCTACTGTTTCTATTTGTTGTTTGCAAAGTCTGCATTTATCTGTTGTGGTACTGGGATTCATTATTATTATTATTATTATTATTAAATTTATTAGTGACGCTGGTCCGACAGAAGGTATTATCAGCTTGAATTCTTCGAATTTCTGCCGGTTCAAAAGTAAGGAGTCCAGCAGTCAAGAGTTTTACAGACACTAGGCCTAAGATTAGAGCAAACATTTTAGTTTGGTTTAGAATGTGAGTGAAGCAAGTGGCAGTACGGAGAGAAGTGGTGCAGAGGAATCATGTTTTATAACAACCGTCTACCCTCGTTGAGGAATGTTAGCTTTCTTTTCTGAGGAGGAGCTGTTGGTGGCACTCACGATGCACTGAGAATAGCTTCATGATTTTTAGAGATAAATAGTTGAGCTGTGTCACTGACTGCAAACAATAAGTACTGTATCATTTATCTTCCATCATTTTAAAAATGATTGTTCAAAGGAAGTTTAATTGTTTGGTGGTGATGGTGGTGGTGGTGGTGGTGGTGGTGGTGATGGTGATGGTGTGTGTGTGCGTGCATGGGAGTGGGTGACTAAGTAATACATGACTTCACTCAGGGGTAATGGGCTCAGAAAGCTTGGGAATCACTGCACATAAACCATTCTTCCAAAGGATTCTGTCTCTGCAGTCGGTTACTGTATTCACAAATGATGATCTTATGTAGTGTGCAGGAGGATCCGAAAAATGTGAGGCCGCCTAAGGACTCAGATGATGCCATCGAGTAAATACTGATTACATGAGAATGCATCTAGAAGTTGCCTGAGTGGAATCATGTTGGCATATGGGATGTATCACCGCATGGGGTTTTTGATGTACTTTGCCAGCTGCTTCTATCAATGCTCACTTCTGCATTTTTCCACATCTAGCTGTCCCTTGCCTGTATTTCTGCACCCATACTTACCTCTGTGTTGTGTGAGCATAAGCAGACCATGTGCAAAATGACCTGTCAGTGCCCGCATCTCGTGGTCGTGCGGTAGCGTTCTCGCTTCCCACGCCCGGGTTCCCGGGTTCGATTCCCGGCGGGGTCAGGGATTTTCTCTGCCTCGTGATGGCTGGGTGTTGTGTGCTGTCCTTAGGTTAGTTAGGTTTAAGTAGTTCTAAGTTCTAGGGGACTTATGACCACAGCAGTTGAGTCCCATAGTGCTCAGAGCCATTTGATTTTGACCTGTCAGTGGCACAGACACGCGTTTTCTTCTTCAGCACTGAGCGATTCCACAGGGGCAGCCATGTCAGGTGATGACTTTATTATATCTTATCAATATGATAGTAAGTGACATTGACTGAAAAGCTACTTTTTTACGTCCTTTCTGTGAGATTTTCTTTTACCAGCTTATGGTTGACCTTTTTCTTTTTTTTTTGTTTGATCCTTTGTTTACACAACTATTTCTTTTTCGGAACTGCTATGCTACAGGGTAGGGAAGGGAAAGAGATTAAAATTGTTTGTAAGTTAACGGCAGCAGAGCTACAGGTGACACCAGGCAGAGGTGGTGACATAACTATGTGGCACAAAGAAACAGTCAACACTGTAAGTCAGTCGCACACATGAGCATATGTTGCTACATCAGCATCTACCGCTAGGCAAAAGTTACACATTCAGCAAACTTTCAGCAAGATAGATAGATAGGTAGATAGAGAGAGAGAGAGAGAGAGAGAGAGAGAGAGAGAGATAGATTTATTAGCTCGTGCCACATGAAGCAACAAGGACTACATTAGATGCAATAACACATTTCAGAGACTTGATAGTTTTGTTAAAAACTTGTAACAAATAATCAAGCAAACACAGCAGAATGAGGACCGCTGACCACTATGTTCAGTCATAATGATCAGAGCCTCTCATCATTACCTTCTGCTCATCTCCATAAATATCGCAGTTCTCCAGCTCTGAACTGAGTTGGCCATTGGATTCGATAGCATTTGTACCAAAGCACTCGATTCAATGAATTGTTTATTTATTCATGTCAGAAGCACCAGCAAGTTACACATTATGATGTATGGAACATTCACACACAAAATTTATACATAAAAACATAATACAGAATTGTAGAAATAAAACTGTTTCAATATTACAGTACATCAAATATACAAAAATATGAACTACACATCGTGATTTTAAGCTAGATCTAAACATTTCTTGCTCAGAAATGGGTGATATCAGTTGCATTTGACTCTGCTGCCATAAGATCCGCTACAGTGCGTTTGGCAGGGCACAGTGGACAGGTGCACATTGAAGCATGGTTTGTAGCAGTCTATATTTGCAGAGATTAGAGTCCACAGGGTAGTCCCATCTATTAAGAGCATCTCTTGAACTTATGGTGCCAGAATGTCCAGGCTCCCCAGTTTTCATCACAGCCTGGTGCTTGTTCGTCTTTCGGCTCCATCCTGTGTTGAGTAGAGTCTTCCTCCAAAGGGGTGCTTTGGTTTTAGATTCTTCATAATCTTCCATTAATCTCAGGAAACTTCATCTTCATTTTAATCGCTGGTGAGCTGGTGGCAGACCATAGAGGAGGTGGCTTTCAGATTCTGCTGATTTAAATAATTTTTTGAATGTGCTGCCTCTCTACAACTGGCTGGAGAGGCATTGTCGGCTTGGTGGAGGATTTTGTCCAGAGGTGTGGGCTTCTGACACCCGACAATGATTTAGCTTGTCTGTCATTGCATATGCTGATGTGTTATGGTGTAGTGGCATCCATGTGTTAGATGTTTCAGCATTTCTTGTGAGTAGTCTGTTTGCAGTTCCAAGATAAAACATTCAAATAACCATGACCAATCACTCATGGAATTTCACAATGGTCACTGCCAACAACATCGCAGTGGGGAGACTGAGGGTCTTCCAACACCAATAGAACTCCTGGTGTTTGTCACATTAACATCACCGTCACTGCTGGATGAGAGGGCCATTTGTTGCCTCTGTTCCTGATCATCCCTGTAGGCACTTCTGGGTGGCAGGGCTACCTGTAAGGTGTGGCCTAGATCAGCTGACTATACTACTTCCAACAGTGTGGTACATCCCAATGGGTGATCGCAGGTCACTGTCACCTTCTGGGATGGGATTGAGGACGCTATAACAGTGCTGGAGAATATTCACACTTGACGGATTTGCCTGCAGACTGCCAGGGAACAGCCCCTTGACTTCTGCCGAATTGCTGGTGTAGCAGCCTTGGCGACCAGCCAGCCGAGTTGACAACAGGAGTCAGCAGGATCTGACTGTATCGCTGGCGTGAGGTGTCAGCCGAGCCTATAGAGAAGACGCAGAACTCTAAATCTGAACGAATAAATGTTAACTTGGTAATCACGTTTTATTAGTTCCGGGAGATGCTCTAAAGGTTTCGCAACACCGTCCTGACGTAAAGGTGTGTGTGCTTGGCACCTCTACAGTACACCAGTGAGAAAATACTGACTATATTTGTCGAATTATAGGTCATATTGACATATCCTGTTAATATTATCGTTTTCAGACTCGCTAGCAGTTGCTTAGAAGTTATGCAATATGTGTGTTTGCTCATAGGTTTCAGCTGCCGAACTGCACGTCCCCTACAGCAAGGTGATCATTCACAATAAAGCCCCCACTTCTGCCATTGCCATGTACTCTATCGCACCTTTTGTACAGGTGCGTGCGAATTAATTTGTTCGCACTCAACGTGTGAGGCACAGTGGCTCCTGTACCCCATAGTGATCAAGTGATTCTGATATACCTGTTCATCAGTTTTAATGAAAAACTGAACTGGTGAATTTGATTTACTCTCTGACCTGTCTATCCTTTGTTACTCTCTACAATGGCGAGCCCCCGCATTCAACACCTGTGGTGGTGGTAAGTTCCTACGGGACCAACTGCTGAGGTCATCGTTCCCTAGGCTTAGCCACTACTTAATCTAACGTAAACTAACTTATGTGCCAAGGACAACATACATCATACATACCCTTGGCCGACGGAAGACTCGAACCTCCGACGGTGAAAAGTGGGGGGGGGGGGGGGGGGGGGGAGTTGCGCGACAGATGTTCTGGTGGCAGAAGGATGATATGCATCCTCTTCTGAACAGGCCAGTTTCCTTCCCTGTCCTTGTCCTATCGCCTTCTTCTCCATGCGTAATGCCCTGAATGACCATGGCGCATTAGAAGATTGTCTTCCATTTCCTCCTTCCACCTTAAGAAGAACGATTGTATTAATTTTTTGCTCGGTGATCACAAAGTGGACAACACTTTTCATATCTGGAAATACGAGAAAAGAAAGGTATTCGCAAAGGAAGGAAATAAGAAACACAAGAAAATGCCATCAAATTTCAAAGTCTACTGAGTAGCCAACACTGATTAAAACGTGGTAAGAGAGAGAGTAGCTTTCAGAGGCAACATTAAGAAATGAAAATAACGGACCGACTGGTTCTATTTCACTTCGCAGTTTTGTGTTTGATACTGCGGTCTGGAACGTAGCGTACTTCCAATACAAAGCTGGAATTCAGCTCTTTCGTTAAGCAGTCACAAAGCAGAGGATACATAATGAAAGCCGAGTGGACTGAGCCAGAAGCACGATCAATAGCGTTTTGTGACACATTATGAATTTGGTCCCGGTTTGACTGTCGCAGACAGTACTAGTGTACAATTGTCGCAGATAATAAACGGTGAGAAATCAGTCGCGTGTGCTACAAATGTGTCAGTGCGTCTTGTAGCGCTGAAAGCGTAACGACCTCGATTTTTAAACGTTAAAAAGTTAGAGGGCTTTTGAGCACTTTATCATAGAAATAATGACGTGACTACCGCTGCGTTAAATGAAGTGTATTCACCTCAGTTTGTGGTGCCCATATTCTTAAAAAAGCATTATGATAGTTATTTTTTAATGTTTTTGTTCAATTTAATACTATTCTTTTTTAGGATATGTGAGATCCCGTTGTAATAAGTTTATCAGGAATAGTTAGTTTCATTCAGCCACTTTCATAGTGTTTCATACAATTCAACTGCGATGTTTCAAAATATAGTGCATTCATCATCAGGTTGTTGACAGTATGCGGTGTTTCTTAAATAAAATAAAAGAAAAAAGCTTACATAAAGTTCGTCTATTAGATGTCAAGAGACTGCTTTTCGAAGCTTAGTTCGCAGGGCGATCAGTCTGCTAATGAGTAAGCAGGCTAAAAAGACAGAATTGCACGTTATTACATAGAAGGAATTAACTGGAGAAAAAATAAAGGTGCTCACTGTGCCATATTAGGTAACAATTTTACAAAAAATAACGAATATTTTTAAGTTTCACGGCCTCATGGAAGCCATTCAGACAAATAATTTAGTCTGGGATATAGGTCACATTCAAGGAACACAAAGACGCTTCCAGACTGATAAATTACGACAGATGAGTAGTAGCCAATATGTACGAAAGTACCTGCCCTTAATCATTACCTGCCGAAATTGTGAGACAACGAGCCAAACGATTTAATATTTAACGAGAATATTTCCAAAATAACCAAAAACAAAGTAGTGCATTATAATACATATATCGGTTTTAAACTGTGTACGAAATCCAAGTGGATGGATATTCCGCCAGGATACATTCATTGTATTTGACAGTTATTTGCTTCTTGCTTTAGTAATATCAGTTTACATTAACTAAAACAATGCGATACGAGGTTATAATCATCAAAACTCTCAGAATAGTGTCCTTCACGTCAGCAGGGCCCGAAAACTACCGACGAAATGCACTATCAAAACAAAAGAATGCCAGTGCATATATCCAACTCCCACGTTGTTTTGCTAGAAAGAGGAAGGGACTTAAAGTCCTGTCGGGCAGAAAAGAAACGTTATGGAGGATGACTAGAAAATCTTGCACCTGGAAAAGGAAGACAGAAAGCTGGACTTTCTGGAACGATCAGAAATAGCCGTTCATTAGAAATTCAGAAATGAGCTTAATGTGTAAGCTTAGGGACTAATGACCTTATCAATAAAGTCCCATAAGATTTGACACACACTACAGTAGTACCATGCGGGCATACAGGCCCTGTCAGTAAGGTTGCTTAAGGCCCTCGCAATGAATATATGTTATGTTGAAAAATATTGTTTTGTATCCAGAAGAGTAGTGCATAATATAGTGTATCGGAATCCTGAACAAAACTAACCTGCTTTCAGGAAAAATGTGTTGGTGTAAGCACTGTATGATGTAGCCACTACTGTCCGGTTCTACGGGTGTGTAATTTTTGCCGCTAAGCTGTTGTGGATGACGTACTACATTTTTTTACTGTAAACCTGTAACCTCAATATTTTTCTTTTTATAGATCTGAGGATGGCAGTACATATTGCCGAAATTAATAATCATGTAACTGCGTTTACACAGCGATCTTAGCAAATAAATTTGTTTTCAAAATTATACACTACTGGCCATTAAAATTGCTACACCAAGAAGAAATGCAGATGATAAACGGGTATTCATTGGACAAATATATTATACTAGAACTGACATGTGATTACATTTTCATGCAATTTGGGTGCATAGATCCTGAGACATCAGTACCCAGAACAATCACCTCTGGCCGGAATAACGGCCTTGATACGCCTGGGCATTGAGTCAAACAGAGCTGGGATGGCGTGTATAGCTACAGCTGCTCATGCAGCTTCAACACGATACCACAGTTCATCAAGAGTAGTAACTGGCGTATTGTGACGAGCCAGTTGCTCGGCCACCATTGACCAGACGTTTTCAATTGGTAAGAGATCTGGAGAATGTGCTAGCCAAGGCAGCAGTCAAACATTTTCTGTACCCAGAAAGGCCCGTTCTGGTCCTGCAACATGCGGTCTTGCATTATCCTGCTGAGATGTAAGCTTTCGCAGGGATCGAATGAAGGGTAGAACCACGGGTCGTAGCACATCTGAAATGTAACGTCCACTGTTCAAAGTGCCGTCAATGCGAACAAGAGGTAACCGAGACGTGTAACCAATGGCACCTCATACCATCACGCCGGCTGATACCCCAGTGTGGCGATGACGAATACACGCTTCCAATGTGCGTTCACCGCGATGTCGCCAAACACGGATGCGACCATCATGATGCCGTAAACAGAACCTTGATTCATCCGAAAAAATGACGTTTTGCCATTCGTGCACTCAGGTTCGTCATTGAGTACACCATCGCAGGCGCTCCTGTCTGTGATGCAGCGTCAAGGGTAACCGCAGCCACGGTCTGCGAGCTGATAGTCCATGCTGCTGCGAACGTCGTCGAACTGTTCGTGCAGATGGTTTTTGTCTTGCAAACGTTCCCATCTGTTGACTCAGGGATCGAGACGTGGCTGCACGATCCGTTACAGCCATGCGGATAAGATGCCTGTCATCTCGACTGCTAGTGATACGAGGGCTTTGGGATCCAGCACGGCGTTCCGTATTACCCTTCTGAACCCACCGATTCCACATTCTGCTAACAGTCATTGGATCTCGACCTACGCGAGCAGCAATGTCGCGATACGATAAACCGCAATCGCGATAGGCTACAATCCGACCTTTATCAAAGTCCGAAACGTGATGGTACACATTTCTCCTCCTTACATGAGGGATCACAACAACGTTTCACCAGGCAACGCCGGTCAACTGCTGTTTGTGTATGAGAAATCGGTTGGAAACGCCCCTCATATCAGCATGTTGTAGGTGTCGCCACCGGCGCCAACCTTGTGTGAATGCTCTGAAAAGCTAATTATTTGCATATCACAGCATCATCTTCCTGTCGGTTAAATTTCGCGTCTGTAGCACGTCATCTTCGTTGTGTAACATTTTTAATGGCCAGTAGTGTAGATTGCCTGCTGCGCTGACTGGTTGTGTCGGACAACCATAGGCTAGATTTTAGCAACGCCGATGGAATTTCATTGACTCCTGCTGACTTTTTTCATCTAGTGCTCTGTCAGCCTGCCGCCATATTTGTGTATTTCGCACTTCGTTCCTGACATGAGTATCAGAACACTGCCATTCCTTCTCTGTGAAAGAGTCGACCACAGCCTAGCCGGAGGGTACAATTCCCAGTGAAAAGTCAAGGTTCGAGTAACAGCGTGAAAGCCTCGATGCGGACCGGGACGCTACGCCTGAGTGAGCCCCTAATCAGGCAGAAAGTATTCCCGTGTCGGGCCGGGCAACGGCGGCCTGCCCTGAAGATGCGCCGCCAGTGTCTGGCGGAAAGCTGGGACACTCGCCGGCAAAAGTCACCAGGCCGGAACAGCCGCGAGCGCTGCCTGCAGCAATCACTGCGAGCAGCCGATGCGGCGCATCGAAGGGAAATTCACCGCAAAATGTTATCCTACTGGCCTATTTTATGAGGCTACTTGTTACCACCACGTCCTGTTTTTTAAAGGCGACCCAACCGAAACGGAAATGATATTTTTTGTCGTTTAACTACCATTGGGATGCATGTGTGACAAGGAAGATTATTCGCAAAGAACCAGCGGGAATTTGCTCATATCGCTATATATCAGCTTCCCACTGCGAAGGGAAGCCTGTTTACAGAATTTTTATAACTATAGCTTGCATGGGTAACTTGTGCTGTTTTTAAGTTTCGTGGATAACCATCTGATCCGCTCCGCTCCATAGTGTCACGTGGAAATACAATGAAGTGCCAGCGAAACTGGTTTAGGAATGCGTATTCAAGTACGGAGATACGTGAATAGGGAGAATAGGGCGCTGCGGTCGGCAACGCCTTTATAAGACAACAAGTGTCTCGCGCAGTTTTTAGATCGGTTACTGCTGCTACAATGGCAGGTTATCAATATTTAAGCGAGTTTGAACGTGGTGTTACATTCGCGCACGAGCGATGGGACACCGCGTCTCCGAGGTGGCGGTGAAGTGGGGATTTTCCCGTACCACCATTTCACGAATGTACCGTGAATATCAGGAATCCGGAAAGAAATAGAATCTCAGACATCGCTGCGGCCGGAGAAAGATCCTGGGAGAACGGGACCAACGACGACTGAAGAGAATCGTTCAACGTAACAGAAGTGCAACCCTTCCGCAAATTCCTGCAGATTTCAATGCTGGGCTATCACCGTCAGCGTGCAAACCATTCAACGAAACATTATCGATATGGGCTTTCGAAGCCGCAGGCCCACTCGTGTACCCTTGATGACTGCACGACACAAAGCTTTACGCCTCGCCTGGGGCCGTCATCACGGACATTGGACTGTTGACGACTGGAACCATGTTCCTTGGTCGGACGAGTCTCGTTTCAAATTGTATCGAGCGGATGGGCGTGTACGGGTATGGAGACAACCTCATGAATCCATGGATCCTGCATGTCAGCAGGGGACTTTTCAAGCTGGTGGAGGCTATGTAATGGTGAGAGTCGCCGTGTGCAGTTGGAAGGGATCCCTGATATGTCTAGATACGACTCTGACAGGCGGCACGTAACGTAAGCATCCTGTCTGATCAGCTGCATCCATTCATGTCCATTGTGAATTCCGATGGACGTGGACAATTCCAACAGGACATTGCGACACCCCACACGTCCAGAATTCCTACATAGTGGCTCCAGGAACTCTCCTCTGAGTTTAAACACTTCCGCTTGACCGTATCTGGGATGTCTTGCAACGTTCTCTTCAGGAGAGATCCCCACGCCCACGTACTCTTACGGATTTATGCACAGCCCTGCAGGATTCGTGATGTCATTTCCCTCCAGCAGTACTTCAGACATTGCATGTCACGTCGTGTTGCGGCACCTCTGCGTGCTCGCGGGAACTCTACACGACATTAGGCAGTTGTACCGGTTTCTTTAGCTCTTCAGTGTAGTTTCCGCCTGCAAGTCGGCAACCAAACTAACACTTCTGCAAAGCGTGCTCGTGTAGCGCCTTCGTGGACAATTAGTGTCATTGTATTGCACGTACGTATTGAAGTTTTCTGCAGTGCTGACTCGTGTAAGCCTTTACGTTTGCGCTACAATGTGGTGGCCTATAACCTTGTGACCTACAAGAGTGGTAATCACAACTAAATTCAATAAATTAATTATGCATATAAAAAAATGAACTCTTCAAATGTATTTCTATTTTATAATTTATAGTTTAACATTCCGAGGAACAAGGAAAAAACAGAAAAAAGTTACGGTAGCAGTGGAAATCGAACGCGAGCCACCGAAGTGGCACTGCGCTACCATGCCAATATGTGAAGTGCTGCTCGAAAATTCCTCAGACTCCACACGTTATTCTTTAGAGAGCGTTTTACATTCTACTACGATTCACTCAGGCTAAATAGTCTAAAAACTTGAAAGGAAGTCTACATGTTTCTGCTCACAAAGTTCGAGTCAAATCATTAAGCCTCAACTCACGCCCTCCGCTTTTTAGTTTTAAATTTGGAATAGCCATAGATTAACCATGTTTGGTACTTTTCTTACACAAAAATCATTTTTATTTTTTTAAGGAATCGTCCTTGAGTAAATGGTGCTTTTATAAGTCGCCTAAGACAGTACACCACACCCAGTGGGAAAGAACGAACCGATTTGCTCAGTTTACATGGGCTAGAGATAAGGATGGGAAAAAAACGACCGGTTAAAATCTATGCTGGTGTTTTTGTTCAGAATAACTGCTATTTTTCGCTATTGATTTGGTCTCAGTTGTAACATGTTTTTATTTTTTATAATAACTGGATAAAAAACCAAAATGCCAGTTAGCCAGTGCAGCAGTGCTAAAAGTGTTCGTATACATCATTTTTAAGGAACGAGTATGTATTATTTGTAAAATTTGCATTTTTTTCGAATATTGCGTTATTGTAGAAAATGAGAAAATCAATCAGTGCTGCTTTAAATGGTTCAAATGGCTCTAAGCACTATGGGACTTAACATCTGCCGGCCGAAGTGGCCGTGCGGTTAAAGGCGCTGCAGTCTGGAACCGCAAGACCGCTACGGTCGCAGGTTCGAATCCTGCCTCGGGCATGGATGTTTGTGATGTCCTTAGGTTAGTTAGGTTTAACTAGTTCTGAGTTCTAGGGGACTAATGACCTCAGCAGTTGAGTCCCATAGTGCTCAGAGCCATTTGAACCATTTGAACTTAACATCTGAGGTCATCAGGCCCCTAGACTTAGAACTACTTAAACCTAACTAACCTAAGGACATCACACACATCCATGCCCGAGGCAGGATTCGAACCTGCGACCGCAGCAGCAGCGCGGTTCTGGACTGAAGCGCCTAGAACCGCTCGTCCACAGCGGCCGGCAGTGCTGTTTTAATTAGATTGCCGACAGAAACGAGCAACAAATACGTTGCGCAAGAATTGGTACAGCATTGCCTGGACAATAGAGTATCTGTTACCAATTTGGCCGCGCGGAGTGACCGCGCTTTTAAAGGCGCCATGTCACGTGATGCGCCACCCATCCCGCCGGAGGTTGGAGTCCTCCCTCGGGCATGGGTCTGTGCGTGTTATTCTTAGTGTAAGTTAGTTTAAGTAGTGTGGAAATCTAGGGACCGATGACCTCAGCAGTGTGGTCCCTTATGAATACACACACTTGAACATTTTGAACCATTTGGCGTGGCCTATTAGGTAGGACGCGTGTACAAGCAGTGTGCAAGATTTGCCCCGTCTGGTGTGTATGGTAGTTTCTCACTGCTGCCATCGGTCGTAAATTGTGTTACAGATTGACACCATTCCTAGTCTGGAAGTATTTTACAAAGTACGGTATCAGTGAAGTACTATGCTCCGTTTGCTTTAAAAGATTAAAAAAAGGCAGGAGCCACAACGAACTTTTGATATAAAATAAGGAGAAAACAGTCAGTAAAAATAGAAAGTAGCTGATCTGCTGGCTGTGTCTACATAACATGCCTCCATCTGCTTATAGCTCATGGATACAGACAAATTAATCCGAAAAAAAAAAAATCCTCAGCCTCGGTTTTCACAGTATCACTGACCATTCGTAACGTCTAAATAGTGTTATGATCCCCGAATATAACATTATTTTTGACCAGAGTTTCACAAGATTAGAATAAATGGGAGAGTAGTGGTGATTTTTTCCAGAAAAGCAGCGAACAGTGGACGGCCCAAGTTTTTTTTATTTGCCTATTTAATTTAATATTTTGATTCTCTGTTTTTTGAAACTGAGGGAGGCAAAATTTTTTAATTTTCGTCGAGTTCTACGTTTATTGCCGGAAATAATAGGGGTAATAGCTGAAAAAGCATTATTTCAGAAACTGTTTGTTTTGAGCGGTTTTAACATTCCGGTTAAATGGCGTTGAAAGAAAAAACGATATACCGTTATAACCAAGAACCGCTTGTTTCAGCAATAACCACCCTGTACTGTATGACAGCTGGAGTATACTCTTTCTCCTGATAAGTATACAAATGTTCGCTGGGCCAAGGGCTATCCAAAACTTTTGACTTCTTATCTCTGTGATCAATTAAACACGATTTGCGGCCCCCTGAAAAATCGCATTTTCGCACGCTGCTTTTTAGAACATATTTTTACAGTGCACTGTCCTATGCGAACCGATTGAATTTTGTTTCCTGGTAATGGCATGGAATTACGAGAAATATTATGTTCTGTCAGGTAACATTTATGAAAAAAAAATCGGACATTGATCTGTCGAAGCTGGGCAAGGTCGCCGTCCGTGCGTGGACCGCCTGCCATTCAGTCTGTTGTGGCGACCGTTCACGGTGTGATTGGTGGTCGGATCAGCGCCGTAGCTACGAAACTCGTCTTGGCACAGAGCCTAACTGTGCGAGGTCGCCTTTGATAACCCGTGGCGTGTTTGGGAAGCGATTGACCAAGCTGCACATGTCAGAAATTCCGTTTGTCACCACCGAGCGAGGTGGCGCAGTGGTTAGCACACTGGACTCGCATTCGGAAGGACGACGGTTCAATCCCGCGTCCGGCCATTCTGATTTAGGTTTTCCGTGATTTCCCTAAATCTCTTCAGGCAAATGCCGGGATGGTTCCTTTGAAAAGGGCACGGCCGACTTCTTTCCCTAATCCGATGAGACCGATGACCTCGCAGTCTGGTCTCCTCCCCCAACACAACCCAACACAACCCCCTTTGTCACTGTGACAGTAATTTTTAGCACGCCAGAATCAGGAACGGGAAGTGAAACGCGTAAAGGTGTGCATTTTACTGTTCTAAATTAATAGTCCACGGGCGATGGACAAACTGTGGATCTAAAACAGTGAAGAACATATCACACTTCTGAAGATTTTTTTTGGCGCATGCTGATGTTTCAGGTATGTCGTTTAGTCACTTCACAAAATACGCATTTAAGCTGTCATCTAGCAGTGATAGTAATGGGACGCTGTGTGTCAGAACTTTGCAATCTGGTGTAGCCTTATGTGAATGGTATCTCTCTCTCGCACGGATAATACGAAGGCAACGATCCAAGCAATACAGTCCAAAGGAATGTAATGCATGGGGGCTCTTGTGTGCTGTTCCATTAGCGCAATTAATTGGTACTTAATCACGTCGTTATTGTAGCCATGACATACGGGACATAGTCGTATTACTGTACTAAATTAAACCATGTCCGCTAACTTATCGTGCTCATGTAAGACACATTCACGGTTGGCATACTGGTGCAGATTCGCGTATTGTCCGCAGCAGTTGTAGAAGCCGTGTAGCAGGCTGTAGGTGAATTGTTAGATGGTTTATATCTCGATTGGTATCTTGTCCCATAAATAAAGAGTTACAAAACAGAGATTAGAAACTATCTAGATAAAATAAGCTAAAGCTATTAATAGTGAGTAGCAGCATTGGGGACAAATTTACAAAGAAGCACAATCGGGTTCTGAAACGTTCTGCACCATTATGTTCTTCCTCATATTTAGTGCTAACACACACACACACACACACACACACACACACACACACACACAGAGAGAGAGAGAGAGAGAGAGAGAGAGAGAGAGAGAGGGGTGCGGGGGAGTCCGATTAATTAAAAATTTTGAGAGTCAAACATCGTGGCGATATATGTACATCTTCATATATATATATATATATATATATATACTTGCTCCAGAAGCCACTGCATAGTGTATGGCGGAGGATATTTTGTACACTACTAGCCACTTCTTTTCTTGTTCTACTCACAGCTGGAGCAAGGGAAAAGCGACTTTGTATATGCATCAGTACAATTCCTAAATATCTATTACCCTGTCTTCATAGTTCTTCCGAAAAATTTTCGTCGACGGCAGTAGAATCGTTCTACAGTCAGCCACAGATGTCGGTTTCCTATTTTCCTTTGTATTTCGTGTGTTTCAAGTGAAACCAACCACCAGTGCTGATCGAAACTGTGTGAGGACCACTGGAAATTTCACGCTCGAACTGTAGCACAGACGTTGTAGGTAATGCATTTACCATGCTTCGCGACCATGCACCCACATACCGGCAGACAAGCGACAAGTCCACGTGACCGCACCCGCTGGGAACACGCATAATGTGACACGACTGTACGGTTCGGTACAGACAGACGGCACGAAGCCCTCAGAGGACGCGTCATCAATTAAAGCGGAACCCACCATTAGCGGAACGTACCGGCAGATAAACCGCTCCGTGGGTGGTGGGAGAGGGAGGGGGGGCGGGAGTGCGAATGGCTAGTGACCGACAGCGGCTTCCACTGCCCTGAATGATGCTCGGCTTCCCTCTGCATCGCCTCCCTTCATCCTGCTGCCCTGTAGGAGGTATCTCAGTTGTTAAGCTGGCTTCTCGAGCCAACTAATTTCAAACTTAATTATTAAGTGCTGATGTTTAATGGTAAAGAAAATATTCCAGTATTCGATACAAGAACAACTGTCAACCATAGTAGGCCTAATATGGAACTAGTTAACGTCGGTGTATCTTCCTATCTTAATCACTTCATAGCCTTACTGTCTGGCTCTTCAGCATACATTACTGAATTACCATTTGCGCGAAAAAGTGCAAGGCAGCTCAAAATGAATATCGTGATTACTTACGGCTGTGGCTATTCGATGCGTAGCGGTACCTCGCTAAAGAATCACAGTGAATGTAAAAGTAAGTTCAGAATTTCGAACGTTGCGGAAGTGCAGAGAATGGGAATACACATAAAGTGGCAAGGTTAACCGGAGAAACATTCTAATGTGAGGAACGGAAAAGTGTGCGTGTGTAATTGATCACTGGCCTAACTCTCCGGAAGTTACTGGGTACAAAGTTCTCGATAAACTTACCGCGTCAATTTTGTATAAAATACCGAGTTTTCGATGACCACCTACATCGTCGTCGTCTGGTGCTATGTCTGACTATGTCAGCAAGTGTACCGAGAACTTTTTATCCAATAACTTGCGGTGAGTTAAGCTGATGTTCAAATAGCCCCTAACGACGATGATGACGATAGTCATCGAAAGCTAGGGATGTTATCGAAATTTGAAGCGGTGAGTTACGTTGATGGCCAGTTACACACGAAGTCAGATGTAGCCCCTGAAGACGAAGCAGTCGTCGAAAACTCTGGAATTTATCGTAATTTGATACAGCAGGTTTACCGAGAACATTTTATCCTAGGATTCCATCGCGTCACACTTCGTAGCCATAATAAAATTTACGTTTTTTGTTCGATCAATTTTTCCTCATTGAGCGAAGTGTTTTTTTAAAAACATTTACCAGGACATGGTAGAGAAATGATTGATGCCACAGCTTGATACCGATTTCACGGATTACGTCTTTCAGTAAGATGGAGCTCCCCTCATTGGGGTGCGGATAGTCATTCATTTTAAAGTCGACGTCTTTGAAATCGTTGGAGCCGTCTTACTGGACATACGCCGCTATCTTCCACTCTTGGCCGCCTTGGTTTCCGAACGTGACATCCATGGGTTGCTTTTATAGGGTTGTGTGGAAGATCTTGTGTATGCATCTCCTTTAGCGAGAACAATTCCATTACTAATGCTCTCGCGTTGGGGCCTGCTATATGCGGTTCAGAATGCACGGCGCGTTATGGATTATCGTTTTAGCACAATCAACTAAAAATTCTTGACATATTAAATCAAGGATTCAATCTTTATCAGTCTGCCAACTAGCATTTCACCGTTTAACATATTAACTCGTACAGGCTACCATGTAGGAGTTTAAACAGTTTCAGTACTATGCGAGTTGTGCTATGATCATCCCCCCCCCCTCCCCCTCCCCTCTCCATCCCCGGCTAAATATTACTAATCCTTTCAAATCGTAGATCGTCAAGCACTCCACTTTCTGTATCACGTTAACCTTCACTACCTGCGTCTTGCACCAGCTGTTGAAGATCCGTCTCCTCAGATACCAGGAATACCTTCGCCAGTGCTAATTTTTCCATGCTAGTTTTTCCACAGAATCTAATATCGGCGCTCCACTGTATCCTCCATACTTGAGTATTCTGCCTGGCACTGGACTTGCATTTGCGGGGCGCAGCAGTTTCAGTCCTCGTCCGTCCATTCAAATTAGGTTGTTCGTTGTTTCCATAAATCGCCTAGGGCAACCTATGGGATTTTTTCCCTGAAAAAGGAAAGGGCGTTTTTCTGACCAAACCTGCTCCAATCCGACCTTGTGCACCATCTGTATTGACCTCTTTGTGGACAGGACATTAAGCCAAAGTGTCCTTCTTCCTGCCTGCTCCGAAAGTATGAAAACGTTCCTGCGATCTGCCCGTCCCATTAACTTTAACCTACCCTTTCCCTTCCATTCCAGCTTAACGCTCCAACTCACCGCTTCCCTGCATAAATGGACTCCGCACCTTCTTCCTACTGTCCAAATTCCGTCTCATGGCGGTTCCGAAAACTCATCAAAGAGCCTTTCTCGTACCACTTTGTGAGAATGCCGTAGTCACCAACTTGCATAAAATAATAGAATGGCTGTTGTAAAGCAAATTTGAAATTTTTCTATCCGTTAGGACGCGTTTTGCATACCGTATTGCAACTGAATGTATTGAATCATCCCTTTATTAAGAAGGAACCATCAGCGGATGTCCTGGGATGTTACATTATTTTGGTCTAGAGATATTGATTTTAGATTTAAAACAGTTCGCACGTAAATTTTAATGTAAAATCCAAGGTTATTTACAGTTAAAAGTTTGTCTCATTTCGTGACCATTGTAATGCTTGCACACACGCCGTAACAGTTTTAAAGTTTCAGTTTGCATACAGCACATAAAGTGTGGTGAAAATTTGAAATCAAATCTCCGTCACTGACATAGACCTGACACAGGAATTCCTGCTACTCTCTTCTATTGGAACCACAAGCATATGCCTCCATCTACACTCCTGGAAATGGAAAAAAGAACACATTGACACCGGTGTGTCAGACCCACCATACTTGCTCCGGACACTGCGAGAGGGCTGTACAAGCAATGATCACACGCACGGCACAGCGGACACACCAGGAACCGCGGTGTTGGCCGTCGAATGGCGCTAGCTGCGCAGCATTTGTGCACCGCCGCCGTCAGTGTCAGCCAGTTTGCCGTGGCATACGGAGCTCCATCGCAGTCTTTAACACTGGTAGCATGCCGCGACAGCGCGGACGTGAACCGTATGTGCAGTTGACGGACTTTGAGCGAGGGCGTATTGTGGGCATGCGGGAGGCCGGGTGGACGTACCGCCGAATTGCTCAACACGTGGGGCGTGAGGTCTCCACAGTACATCGATGTTGTCGCCAGTGATCGGCGGAAGGTGCACGTGCCCGTCGACCTGGGACCGGACCGCAGCGACGCACGGATGCACGCCAAGACCGTAGGATCCTACGCAGTGCCGTAGGGGACCGCACCGCCACTTCCCAGCAAAGTAGGGACACTGTTGCTCCTGGGGTATTGGCGAGGACCATTCGCAACCGTCTCCATGAAGCTGGGCTACGGTCCCGCACACCGTTAGGCCGTCTTCCGCTCACGCCCCAACATCGTGCAGCCCGCCTCCAGTGGTGTCGCGACAGGCGTGAATGGAGGGACGAATGGAGACGTGTCGTCTTCAGCGATGAGAGTCGCTTCTGCCTTGGTGCCAATGATGGTCGTATGCGTGTTTGGCGCCGTGCAGGTGAGCGCCACAATCAGGACTGCATACGACCGAGGCACACAGGGCCAACACCCGGCATCATGGTGTGGGGAGCGATCTCCTACACTGGCCGTTCACCACTGGTGATCGTCGAGGGGACACTGAATAGTGCACGGTACATCCAAACCGTCATCGAACCCATCGTTCTACCATTCCTAGACCGGCAAGGGAACTTGCTGTTCCAACAGGACAATGCACATCCGCATGTATCCCGTGCCACCCAACGTGATCTAGAAGGTGTAAGTCAACTACCCTGGCCAGCAATATCTCCGGATCTGTCCCCCACTGAGCATGTTTGGGACTGGATGAAGCGTCGTCTCACGCGGTCTGCACGTCCAGCACGAACGCTGGTCCAACTGAGGCGCCAGGTGGAAATGGCATGGCAAGCCGTTCCACAGGACTACATCAAGCATCTCTACGATCGTCTCCATGGGAGAATAGCGGCCTGCATTGCTGCGAAAGGTGGATATACACTGTACTAGTGCCGACATTGTGCATGCTCTGTTGCCTGTATCTATGTGCCTGTGGTTCTGTCAGTGTGATCATGTGATGTATCTGACCCCAGGAATGTGTCAATAAAGTTTCCCCTTCCTGGGACAATGAATTCACGGTGTTTTTATTTCAATTTCCAGGAGTGTAGTTTCACATAGTTGAAGTTTTACGCTGCGGGGTTGTGCATGGCTGTCGATTTTCGCTGTAAAATTTAACAGCTTTTCTTTATATTGTTTTAAAGTCTCGCGCAGTTTGGATTCCTACCTCATAATCGTTAGAGATTTGTACCACGGATTCGCCTTTTCTAAATTACCTTAATTCAAATTTATTTTCGATCGTTAGAACAACAGGTTTGCGTTTATTTGTCATCTTCCTAGCACATGTAGACCGTTCGTAACTTCAACAACAACAAGAAGAGTGAAATAGGTTACCACTCATTTCCAGCGTTCTATGTTAAAAAACTGCAGCGTTGCCGAGATCTGTCAGCGAGTAGAAAGTTACAACAATGCATTTCGCCTCACCATGTTTAACAATATCTATTCAATTGTATTAATACAAAACAGAATTTCTGTTAGGAGCCGTCCGAGAAGAAAATCTTAATATTTTTCTTTTGCTATAGACTGTAACTAAATTGCATATTATCGGCCTTTAGCTTCTAGAAAAATGGGTAGGCAAACATGTGCACAGGAAAGTTGCTCCGAACAAGTTACAAGTATTTTTCTGAAGATGGAATGAGAAACAACAACAAAATATTTCAGAGATATTCGACTGTTGGATTGAGGCCTGCATAGTCCTACAGCGGCTAAACATGAATGAGATCCGTTCTAGTGTATTGTAATGTATTCTAGACGAAACTGTATTTTCAGGAGGTGGTGCCCCTCAGCCCGTAGATATTTGAAAAAATGCCATATTACCGCCCTTAACTGCTGATAAAATTCTTTATTTACACAACCAGTTTCGGTCGACTGACCATCATCAGCTACATAAAAATATTCACACCTTCATGTTAGGCAAAATATAAAATCATTAACGTCACATGATAAAACCATGAATTTAACGCTGCTATCGTATCGTAAAATACACTGATGAGCCAAAGCATTATGACCACTGTCGACAGCGACGTTGGATGCCGCCTGGTGGCATTCAGAGCACGTGACGCGTTAACAAAAGTTGGTAAGCGGAGCAGACACGGACGTGGGATCATCCTAGCGAAGATAGGGGCTGCAAATGGGGAAATCCGTTGATACAATCGACTTTGACGAAGGAAAGATTATTATTACGCAGAAATTGTGAACGGGTATCTCTAAAATGGGGGAGCTGGTCGAATGGTCACGTGCTACTGTCGTGAGCATCTATAGAAAGAGGTAGAAGAATAGTGAAACTACAACTAGGCGCTAAATGGCTGGACATCCAGAGAACGTGGGGTTCGGAGGATTATCTGCTCTGTAGAGTAGTATAGATGGTGATCTGTGGCATCTCTGCAGAAAGAACACAATGCTGGAGCACGCGTAAGAGTTTAGGATCACATCGTTCATCGTACATTGTTGGACATGGAGCTCTGCAGCAGACCATCCCTACGTGTTCACGTGTTGACCCAATGACATCTTCAATTCAATTGTAGTGGGTACGGGACAATCGAGATTCGACCGTTGACCAGTGGAAACGTGTCGGATCTTTGGGTGAATCACATTTTTGCTACACTAGGTCGATGGCCGTCTCCACAAACGCCGCCATCGAGGTGAACGGCGGCTCGAAATGTGTGGCACCCCGAGGACGCAGGCTGTTGGGAGCACTATTATGCTAAGGGAGACATTCTCCTGCGCTTGCATGGGACCCGTGGTAGTAGTCGAAGGCACACTGACAGCTGCGAACCACCTTAATCTCTTCATGCCTGATGTCTTCCCCGACGGCGATGTCATCTATCAGCAGTATAACTGTCCGTGTCGCGAAGGCAGAACCGTGCTACAGTTGTTTAAGGAGCATTATAGTGAACTCACGTTGATGTCTCGGTGACCAAATTCTCCTGATGTAAACCCTAAGGAACTCATTTTGGTCGCTATCGGGCGCCACCACCGCATACATAAATCAGCGGTCCGTTAGTTACACGAATTACATGAACTGTGTGTAGACATCTAATGTCACATACCTCCGCAAAGCTACCAACAAACTGTTGGATCCCTGATACGCAGAATCAGTTATGTATTTCGTTCCAAAGACGGACGAACAAGCTATTAAGCAGTTGGTCATAATGCTTTGGCTCATCCGCGTACAGTATAACTTCAAAGAGTAAATTACTTTGCGCGGTTTTTATAGACTGACTATGAAATTTATTTTACGTTGTGGTAACAGTGTCTAATCCATGGTTGTATCATCTGACGATAATGATCTTACTTTTAGCATAGCACGAAGTTGTGAATACTCCTTCATTTATGAACCTGGTGCTGGTCAGTCGACCAGAAATGTTGTGTGAAAAAGAATTTTACCAGCTCAAGGCTGACTTTATTCTGAATATTCCTTGCTTCGCTTTTTGTATTTTTCGTTCTGTGCCATGTCAAATGTTTTTACAAAGATTTAGGGAGAGGCAAGCTCGCCCATATTTTATGTAAGTGGCCAGTCAATGACAATTTACTATGGAATTCTTGATGCTACGTTTTCCCTTTCCTTACGTTTTACTTTCTTATTTGGCGTTTTCCTTCATTTCTTGCTTTCTTTGCGTGTGTGCTTCAATTTTATTAGGTCTGCCCACATTCGTTCCCTTTGTGTGTCAGGGCGCTGATGACCTCGACGTTGAGCGCCCGTAAGCCCCAACACACACACACACACACACACACACACACACACACACACACACACAAAATTCGATGAACCACGTACGGATAACCCGCAAACTAGATAATTCGCACCCGGATAATCGGGAGCTTGCAATGCCTCACTCAGATTTTAACTCTCATTGGCTCCTCTCCTATTATTAATAGTTCTGTTCGATAGCTGAACAACTTGGTCATTATCTTCCCTCTCTGCTACAGTGTACAGCTAAAGTAAATAACAGATAGGAAAGAGTGCGACATTCTTGAACCCATTTCTCCAGAATGATGCGGCTCTGTCTCCTACTGGGAAATTCTCGCTGAGAGAAGGCCCGAACGGCAGTCCCTAAGTCGCTTTTCAATTTGAGCCTGGTGATGCCAGCCAGCCAGGTATGCCGGTAACTCTTGCCTGCCTGCCCGTCGCTGTTTACACCTGTCGCCAGCCAACATCCCGTTTGATATTGCGAAATCGACAGCTCTGTTTGTTAGAAAGTTGATTGGAAATTTTAATTCGCTACTGCAGCGTTATCTGCCCCACAGCCGCGTAGCCTCCTTCTGCAAATATTAACAGAACAAACACGGAATGCATTTATACCGAGAGCGGCTGCTCGCGCTGCGTGCAGTTGCGAGTGTTTTTTTTTATTTTTTATTTCCTCGCTTTTCTATCAGTACTCTTTTCTTTCGTTTTCCCGTCGCTACCAGCTGAAGCCGCGGTGGTCTCATTTTATTCCTATTCGAACTTCGCTTTTCGCTCTCGCTGTGCAAACAGCGTGCCGCTCCCATCTTGGACGTCACAGTGGGCGGGCCCATCCGCCCACCCTTGCCTTCCCCCGCGCCGACGAAGTATGCGCGACCCGCAAAGCAAATTTGTTTGCCCGAAACACTCTCTTTGTTCTCCACGAGGTTATCTTTCTAAGAATTGCTACTTACCCTCCGTCAGACTGCCGCTCATCCATTTGGTCATCAACCCACGACACACACACACACACACACACACACACACAAGAACTCTGCTAAAATTCCAAACGCACATGGACAGTAACAATAATTCGGAAAATTGGAAATATCACAGAATATCCAGAATAAATATTCACTCGCTGATTTGAAACTTCCTGGCAGATTAAAACTTGTGACATCCGAAGAGCGAAGGTGCTAGAGCAAGGTTGGTGCCACGCAACGCAATCACAAGAAAACATAATCGGTGCAAGCCGCATCGACTAATCAACGACAAAGCCACAGCCAGAAACGTTTCGCTACGTCGCTGCCTTGGTTCTTCTTCTAACAATAACAACGCGGCAAGTGCCATACTTCGAAGTCCCAGGAACTTCGCTCAGCAGAAGAGCGGTCAAAATAAGCGAAAAGTGCCTCTGCTTATCCGTAGGTAACTAGACCAATTTTGAAGAAAAAAGGCGATAAAACTTTCCCAGGTGCATTTTACTCCGCGACATTCTCAGACGAAATGGTGACACACTTGTTAGCGCCGCGACTTTTTAATTTTGCGCCCCGTGTTCGAAACCCGATTTTAATTTTTTATGTTTTTCATTTGTATACCCACGTCTGCAGAAGATTACTACATGAGTGTTTTACAGTGTGCGTTGATATAACGTTCGTCTACTAATTTATGACAGATGCATGAATTAAAAAGAATGGGGAAATTATTTGTAATTGTTTTCGGTTAAATTCTTGTAGAGTATCTTGATTCATAGTCTATTGCAAGTTCCAGTTTTCGGAAAGTGATCCATTATGCGTGGTTTGCCGCGAAATTATTTCCAAGGCACGAAATATTTAGCAATGGTTGTAACCTTTAATCATACCGCACACACATACATGATCAGCTAGAACATTGTGGCCTCCGACCTATCCTATCCGTCCGGGCGATAGCAGTGTCACCTGGCGGGGAATGATTGCTAGTCAGACACACGCACGATGCATGCAGTATCGGTAAGTGGGCTGTCCATGTGTAGAATGGGGAAGACGCGCCATCTATCTGTGTTTGACCGAAGGCAGATTGTGATGGCCCAGAGGCTCGCCACGAACATTTCGGAAACTGCTCCACTTGTCGGGTGTTCAAGGAGCGTTGTACTGTGTGTTTTCAACACGTGGCGAAACCAAGGTGCATTCTAGAGATGGGCAAACTCGTTCATCCTTGGCAACTAGTTCACTGGTGACCGCTCTTTTTTGGGAACCGTTCATTTTTACTCGTTCACCGTTCACATGTGCATGGTATATGGTTCTTATGAAAAATTAGTAGCATAGGTGACTCAAGATGGAAGGCGCCAAGAGGGATTTGCCTCACCTTTGGAGTACAGAGGTTTTATTCATTACAGGATTATCGTAGAAGTAATTTTCGTGATTCTGCAAAAGCTCTCCTATAGCCAAGTGTAGCGTTATGTGACTGATCGCAGTGAAATAATATAAGGTACAGACTGCTCGCCAGTTACGCACGATTTGTTGACCGCTACGAGTGGAATAGATAAACAAGTAGTAATTAGGCAGTGAAGAAATAACAAATAAGCTAATGCAGAGAACAACTTTGAAACAATAGATGACGCTTCGTGGGTGACAATGAGCAGCCTAGTACCAGGGGCCGATTTTTCAAAATGGTTCAAATGGCTCTGAGCACTAATGGGACTTAACAGCCATGGTCATCAGTCCCCTAGAACTTAGAACTACTGAAACCTAACTAATCTAAGGACACCACACAACACCCAGTCATCACGAGGCAGAGAAAATCCCTGACCCCGCCGGGAATCGAACCCGGGAACCCGGGCGCGGGAAGCGAGAACGCTACCGCACGACCACGAGCTGCGGACGCCGATTTTTCGTCCGCCACCCTGTACCACTGAAATAATATAGTAGGAGTTATCATATTCCCTTTACAAAATGTGACACTAGACACTCGATTATGGAGAGCAGGCTTCATTCGGTTGTAAGTCGGCTTACCTTCCATGACAATGAACATACTGTTTTACTTTGGATAAAAAAGACGGAAAATGGCCACTGGTGTGTACTGTGCCGTCTTCCTTTGCATGTTTAATAACAAAAAAAGCTTTGCCTTTTTATAAGTATGTCTTCTGCTCTTTGCCGGCCGGGGTGGCCGAACGGTTCTAGGCGCTACAGTCAATTCCCATAGTGCTCAGAGCCATTTGAACCATTTTTGTAATGCAGTCTAATGGGACATCTACACCTTCCATAATAGCCACTTTGTTTACTGCAGCGGATAGAGTAGCGAGTTCCAAGAGAAGTATCTTTAACACTGTGAAGACATTAATATTAAACTGCCCGTTACTGACCCATCAAAGAGCGATATAGAGGTGGTTCGAGAGTACAGGTTCAGCCACTCTGTTGGTTCTTCTTCGTTGCAAACAGCGGAACGTGAAAATCACATGGAGTTTAGTACGACTCCCTTTGGCGTGGCTGCTTGAGCGTTGTAGAAGCTTTTAAGACATGCGCTCAGTAGAAGACACACCTCTTTAAGCTCTGTTACTTGGAGAAAATCGGCTTTTTGAGGCACAGCCTTGAAACCTCACTCGATATCGACAGTTGACTATCACTATTTAAATCTGTGTAGAATATATTTCAAATGCTTCCTGATAAATTAAATTCTTTAATACTTTATTGAAAACGTTTATTACATCGATTGGAGCGGCTCCGCCTCAGAATCTTTAACCACGAACCGCCACTGAATCTAAGTAATAAGAGGGGAACTTTCGTAATTAATGTATTTTCTTGTAAATACATTTTAATCTTTGTGCAAAATTCTGACATGCACCTGGGGTAAACAAAACAAAGCCGCGGAGGAAACCAATTAAGCCGTATGGCACAAAAGAGGCGACTACCTTTTGTGTAGCTCCGCGCTTTTTAGCAGGCGCTCTAATATAGGTCTTTTCATTTCGTGGTTCTGCATCCACTGGCTAGAATATCTTCAGACCGTCTTCTCAGTTAAATTTGTGGTAAGAAGCTTAGTTTAAGGCAGAACTTAGCGTTGTTGGATAAGAAGACGAATGTTGACGAACGATGAAAGGGGAAAGTCTGGCGCCAGCACCTGTCGTGTCGCACAAGTTTCTCGCTGCACTCATTTTGCTGCGGCTAATTAAGGAGCGGTAGTTGGTGTCGGTACCGTGTAACGTTGCGGTGCGTGCCTTGCGTCTTGCCTTTTGCGCCTCGGAAGAATTAATTCCCAGTTAGCGGTTGTAAGAGCAGCTACGGCAGCAGTAATTAATCGAAATAGCAATTCTTTGACATCCTACTAACAAATTGCTGAGGGCATCCATTTCATATGGGAAATTATCTCCTTGCTTCAGAGTATGATGTAATGACCTAAAATTAAATCTACATCTACGTCTATACTCAGCAGACTACAGTGAAGTACATGGCCGAGGGTACTACCAGTCGTAGGGCCTATTCCTGTCTACTCGCGTATTGATCGTGGTAATAACGATTGTTTAAATGAATATTCGACATTCCTAAGGGAACGATACGTAATATAGTATTAGATTACGCTCTTAAAGTTGCTTCTTGAAACTTTGACACTTTCGCGGTATAGTTGGCGTGTATCTCTCAGTCTGCCAATTCAGCTTTTTGGCATCTCAATATAGCTCTCAGACGGATCAGACAATCCTGTGACCATTCATGCTGCCCTACTTTGAATAGTTTAATATAGCTTGTTAATCTTACACTGCGTGACAAAAATAATGGAACACCTTGAAGATAATCGGATATCTATGTGACTTCGAACGCGCATGCACCATCAGGTACATAAATGACTTGCCAGCCCAGCCATGCAGTTACTAAATATGTGTTGGAATTGGATGCATATGTTCATATCATACTTCCCTCTCGCTCTGTCCGTCACTTCCTCCCCCTCTTTCTGTCCAGCAACTCCTCCCCCCCCCCCCCCCCACACTCTATTTCCGTCCATTATGTAACACATTGCGCATGCATAGGAAAAGAAATTCACTACTGTACAGCTACACTGTTGATGACAAACAGCTGGAGACAGCGTCTGCCTTGAAGTATCTAGGCGTAAAATATCCAGAGCTACCTTAAGTGGAATGGCCATATAAAACAGATAGTGGGAAAAGCAGACGCCAGACTCAGATTCGTCAGAAGAATCTTAATGAAATGTAACTCATCCACGAAAGAAGTGGCTTATAAGGTGCTTGTTCGCTAGATTCTTGAGTATTGTTCATCTATCTAGGATCCCTATGAGGTAGGACTGGTAGAGAAGATATAGAAGATCCAACGAACAGCGGCGCGTTTCGTCACGGGACCTTTTAGTTAGCAAGAGAGCGTTACAGACATGCTAAACAAACTCCACTGGCAGACGTTACAAGAGGGGCGTTGTGCATCACGGAGAGATGTTCTATAAAATTTTCGGGACAGCACTTTTCAGGAGATGTCGGACAACATATTGCTTCCCCCCACATACATGTCACATATTGACCACGAGGAGAAAACTCGAGAAATTGGAGCCAACACAGAGGCTTACCGACAATCATTCTTCCCACGCACTATTCGCAAGTGGAACAGGGTTGGAGGGATCAGATAGTGGTACCGAAAGTACCCTCCGCCACACACCATTAGGTGGCTTGCGGAGTATGACGTAGCTGTAGATTATCTCCTCTCCCGTAGTCCGCCCCAATAGCTGAACGGTCAGAGCGCTGGAATGCCACGCACGGGGGCCCGGGTTCGATTCCCGGCTGGGGTGGGGTGATTTTCTCCCCGCAGGGACTGGGTGTTGTGCTGTCCTCCTCATCATTTCATCCCCATTGTCGACGCGCAAGTCGTCCAATGGGGCGTCGCACTCAATAAGACTTGCACTTGGCGGCCGAACTTCCCGCCTGGGAACTCCCGGCTACTGACGCCATACGCTCGTTTCCATTTCCTCCCGCTTTCTTTGTCTATTTCTTCCTCCTCCCTCTGTATGTCCATCCCTCTCCCCCTCGACCTCTGTCCCTCTCATCTTCCCCCTTCCCCTCATCTTGAGGCTTGTTTATTGATATTGCAAACAAAACCTTGATTGGGGACTGAAGTCGCTTAAAATGAATGAGTAAATCGCGTAGGATTTTTGGTATACTGGGAATGAGAGAGACCTCTCTAGCTACTGAATCTACGAGGATAGTAGCTTCAGTGACAGTATTTCGCACAGTTTAAAGCGGCGAACGGGTAACGCGACAAAATTTCGAACGATTCAGGTTCCGTAGTAGTATCCTGACCATAAGCCAGTAAGTCATAGAAACAACTTTCCTGCTTTCAGTTAAAACTCAATGCGAGGAGGAAATCAAAACAACACATTCTTATGTTTCTGTTTACCATTATTTGTAAGTTGAAGGAGTATATATGAGACAAACAATTTGTCTAATGGTTTAAATTGCCTACTGTCGTAGTTTGATTGCGAGAAAGGAAATTAAACCACACATTTAAGCAACACAGCACCATTTTTTCTTTCTCTTAGTCAGTTTAAACAGAAAACCTCTCCAGTCCGCATTGTTATTTATAAAATGTATAGCCTATGTCCGTTTGGATATTTATTAGAGTATCGTCTAAACAATCGAAGTAAATCGGTCTAGAACATTTCGAGATTCTTGGTTACAATCTTTCCCATTATAAACTATTAGCTGAATATCCAGCATTGCCCACATATGTGTATTTATTCCAGTCTCCTAGTAGTCGACATCCTCTTTCCCCCTCTTTCTGTGTATCTTCTCCTCCCCTCCCCTCTCTCACCATCTCCTCGTTCCCTGCCACCTCCCCCCTCCCTTCCCTGTACACAACTTCCATCCCCATACTCTGTCCACATATTCCATCCAAACCCCTCCCTCTCACACCATCTCCTCCTCCCCCTGTCTCTGTGCACCTCCTCCACCACCACCACTCTCCGTCTACATCTTCCACCTAACTCCACTCTCTTTCCATCTCCTCCTAAACCTCTCTCTGTCCATTTTCTCCTCCCCTGTCTCTCTGTCCATTTGAACCTACCCACCTGTTCCTCTCCACCTTCCGCTCTAATAGCGATTCCTCATCCTTCCTCTCTCTTATTCCACCTCCCCCCCCTCTCCATGTTATCACTTCCACCACAATAGGAGGCTTTTGGTTCTTACCCCACAATATTTCGTTGCAGATCGTGACTAATATATGTAGCAACTTTGATTGAAATCGTTCCAGGAGTTAAGGATGAGCTTTTTACCCGTAGCTTTGCTTGTCTATATAAATTTCACATGTATTTAATATAATTCACACATGTTTTTACACATACAGGGGGTTACAAAAAGGTATGGCCAAACTTTCAGGAAACATTCCTCACAAACAAATAAAGAAAATGTGTTATGGGGACATGTGCCCGGAAACGCTTACTTTCCATGTTATAGGTCATTTTATTACTTCTCTTCAAATCACATTAATCACGGAATGGAAACACACAGCAACAGAACGTACCAGCGTGACTTCAAACACTCTGCTACAGGAAATGTTCAAAAGTCCTCCGTTAGCGAGGATACATGCATCCACCCTCCGTCGCATGGAATCCCTGAAGCGCTGATGCAGCCCTGGAGAATGGCGTATTGTATCACAGCCGTCCACAATACGAGCACGAAGAGTCTCTACATTTGGTACCGGGGTTGCGTAGACAAGAGCTTTCAAATGCCCCCATAAATGAAAGTCAAGACGGTTGAGGTTAGGAGAGCGCGGAGGCCATGGAATTGGTACGCCTCTACCAATCCATCGGTCACCGAATCTGTTGTTGAGAAGCGTACGAATACTTCGACTGAAATGTGCAGGAGCTCCATCGTGCATGAACCACATGTTGTGTCGTACTTGTAAAGGCACATGTTCTAGCAGCACAGGTAGAGTATCCCGTATGAAATCATGATAACGTGCTCCATTGAGCGTAGGTGGAAGAACATGGGGTCCAATCAAGACACCACTAACAATGCCTGCCCAAACGTTCACAGAAAATCTGTGTTGATGATGTGATTGCGCAATTGCGTGCGGATTCTCGTCAGCCCACACATGATGATTGTGAAAATTTACAATTTGATCACGTTGGAATGAAGCCTCATTCGTAACGAGAACATTTGCACTGAAATGAGGATTGACACATTGTTGGATGAACTATTCGCAGAAGTGTACCCGTGGAGGTCAATCAGCTGCTGATAGTGCCTGCACACGCTGTACATGGTACGGAAACAACTGGTTCTCCCGTAGCACTCTCCATACAGTGACGTGGTCAACGGTACCTTGTACAGCAGCAACTTCTCTGACGCTGACATTAGGGTTATCGTCAACTGCACGAAGAATTTCCTCGTCCATTGCAGGTGTCCTCGTCGTTCTAGGTCTTCCACAGTCGCGAGTCATAGGCTGGAATGTTCCGTGCACCCTAAGACGCCGATCAATTGCTTCGAACGTCTTCCTGTCGGGACACCTTCGTTCTGGAAATACACTCCTGGAAATGGAAAAAAGAACACATTGACACCGGTGTGTCAGTCCCACCATACTTGCTCCGGACACTGCGAGAGGGCTGTACAAGCAATGATCACACGCACGGCACAGCGGACACACCAGGAACCGCGGTGTTGGCCGTCGAATGGCGCTAGCTGCGCAGCATTTGTGCACTGCCGCCGTCAGTGTCAGCCAGTTTGCCGTGGCATACGGAGCTCCATCGCAGTCTTTAACACTGGTAGCATGCCGCGACAGCGTGGACGTGAACCGTATGTGCAGTTGACGGACTTTGAGCGAGGGCGTATAGTGGGCATATGGGAGGCCGGGTGGACGTACCGCCGAATTGCTCAACACGTGGGGCGTGAGGTCTCCACAGTACATCGATGTTGTCGCCAGTGGTCGGCGGAAGGTGCACGTGCCCGTCGACCTGGGACCGGACCACAGCGACGCACGGATGCACGCCAAGACCGTAGGATCCTACGCAGTGCCGTAGGGGACCGCACCGCCACTTCCCAGCAAATTAGGGACACTGTTGCTCCTGGGGTATCGGCTAGGACCATTCGCAACCGTCTCCATGAAGCTGGGCTACGGTCCCGCACACCGTTAGGCCGTCTTCCGCTGACGCCCCAACATCGTGCAGCCCGCCTCCAGTGGTGTCGCGACAGGCGTGAATGGAGGGACGAATGGAGACGTGTCGTCTTCAGCGATGAGAGTCGCTTCTGCCTTGGTGCCAATGATGGTCGTATGCGTGCTTGGCGCCGTGCTGGTGAGCGCCATAATCAGGACTGCATACGACCGAGGCACACAGGGCCAACACCCGGCATCATGGTGTGGGGAGCGATCTCCTACACTGGCCGTACACCACTGGTGATCGTCGAGGGGACACTGAATAGTGCATGGTACATCCAAACCGTCATCGAACCCATCGTTCTACCATTCCTAGACCGGCAAGGGAACTTGCTGTTCCAACAGGACAATGCACGTCCGCATGTATCCCGTGCCACTCAACGTGCTCTAGAAGGTGTAAGTCAACTACCCTGGCCAGCAAGATCTCCGGATCTGTCCCCCATTGAGCATGTTTGGGACTGGATGAAGCGTCGTCTCACGCGGTCTGCACGTCCAGCACGAACGCTGGTCCAACTGAGGCGCCAGGTGGAAATGGCATGGCAAGCCGTTCCACAGGACTACATCCAGCATCTCTACGATCGTCTCCATGGGACAATAGCAGCCTGCATTGCTGCGAAAGGTGGATATACACTGTACTAGTGCCGACATTGTGCATGCTCTGTTGCCTGTGTCTATGTGCCTGAGGTTCTGTCAGTGTGATCATGTGATGTATCTGACCCCAGGAATGTGTCAATAAAGTTTCCCCTTCCTGGGACAATGAATTCACGGTGTTCTTATTTCAATTTCCAGGAGTGTATGTCTCGATACAAACGTACCGCGCCACGGCTATTGCCCCGTGCTAATCCATACATCAAATGGGCATCTGCCAACTCCGCATTTGTAAACATTGCACTGACTGCAAAACCACGTTCGTGATGAACACTAACCTGTTGATGCTACGTACTGATGTACTTGATGCTGTAGAGCAATGAGTCGCATGTCAACACAAGCACCGAAGTCAACATTACCTTCCTTCAGTTGGGCCAACTGGCGGTGAATCGAGGAAACTATAATGAGCTCTAACATGGAAATTAAGCTTTTCCGGACACATGTCCACATAACATCTTTTCTTTATTTGTGTGTGAGGTATGTTTTCTGAAAGTTTGGCCGTACCTTTTTGTAACACCCTGTATATCACCTGTATCTCTAATGAGTTTCGCCCTGCAGTTTCATTCTCACGCAGCTCTATGTTCATGGCGTCGTATCTCCTGAATTGTGTTTTCTAGAATGATATAATTTTGCAGTCAGATTCAGTGGTATATGTGGCTACTGTCTGCAAATGTGTTGTGAATAGAGTCGGTAGTAATTAAAATACCACGCATGATGTGGCACTTTTTCACGCGTCTCAACTTTCATGACGTCACATCTACTGAACTATGAGTTTTGCCATGATACAATTTTGTAGACGCAGTCACTGGCATATGTGGCTCTGCGAAATGTGTTGCAGACAGAGTTAATAGTAAAAAAGTAGTAAATTAAAACGTCATACATTATGCGGCAGTTTTTCATGGGTCTCAGTGTTTGACGTCATAGGTCCTGAAGCATGTGTCGTACAATGATATGATTTTGTTGGTACATTCAGTAATAAATTTGAATACTGTCTGCGAAATGTGTCGTGAATTGGAAATTTGTGCGGTTCTAGGCGCTACAGTCTGGAACACGCGACCGGTACGGTCGCAGGTTCGAATCCTGCCTCGGGCATGGATGTGTGTGATGTCCTTACGTTAGTTAGGTTTAAGTAGTTCTAAGTTCTAGGGGACTGATGACCTCAGAAGTTAAGTCCCATACTGCTCAGAGCCATTTGAGCTATTTGAACCATTTTGGAAATTTGTGGTAAGTTCCTGTAGGACCAAACTGCTGAGGTCATCGGTCCCTAGGCTTACCCACTATGTAATGTAACTTAAAGTAACTTACGCTAAGGACAAAACACACACACACACACACACACAAACACACACACACACACACACACACACACACACACACACACACACACACCCATGCCCGAGAGAGAGCGCGGCTACCCCGCGCGGCCATGTGTTGTAAATGCAGTTAGTAGTAAAGAAGTACTAAACTGAAACTCAATGCTTTATGCGGCAGTAAGCGATAAGCGGTTTTCCTTTCACCGTTTTGTGGAGGTTGTCACCGAGAGAAAGTTTCGTAAAGGTTTGATATTATGCCTGAAGTTTGTTACAAATCACTTGGCGCTCTCATTCTCAAATACTGGATGAATAAAGTATGGGTATTCACGCTTCGTGGGATACTCTGCTTTTTCAGAGTTACTCCATCCGTTTCATGGGTAGTGGTTCTTATCTCCACAGCAATTCCTTTCAGGCAGTAAGTGATATGTGTGCCAAGTTTGACTGAGATCGGTCCACTGGCTGAGGAGGAGATGTGGAACTTACAAAAGGTCAAGAAGTTTTCGTTATTTTTGGTAACAACGGTAAACAACGACTTATCTCTCGTAGTAGAATAGTTCAGAGTTCCAGTTATCAGTGACTGGTACAGCGGGCACAGAATGCATGTTTAGTATTGTTACCAGGCCTGGTAGCGTATAGAAGGGTAGTGAACAGCGTCAGATTTTGAGTAATGACTGTGAAGAACACGGAGGTGCTTCGTACTGGCCTAACACTACGTTATGAGCATCTCACACAGTTTGAAAGGGCCTCATTGTGGGTCTACATTTCGCCAGCTGGTCGAATCGTGCAATATACAAATTTATGGGGCATTCGGATGTAACAGTGGTCCAGTGTCGGACCACATGGGAGAACGAGGGCAGGTGTGGTCTTCGTTAAGGTTACGGTCGACCTCGTCTAACCACCAGAAGCCAGGATCGCCGTATTCTGCTCCAAGCACGTCTGTCTCTGCCGTCCAAGACCAAGTAATGGTGTCCTTGAAACGTTCTATGTCATTCCGCACCTGTTGGTCGGAGACCAGCAGCTGGATTGGGAACTACCATACCGTGAGTAGGTTGCTGTTAACACAACAATAAGAACGGCTGCGTTTTTGAGTGCCGCCGTTACGGGAAGCGTGGACTGCTAATGAATGGCGTCGCATTGTATTGAGCGATGAATCGCGGTTCTTCACTACCCGAATGACCATCTTCGATGCGTACGGCGGCGACCTGAGAAGAGGTTCTGTTCTTCGAAAGTCGTAGAGGGTTACTTCGGTGTGATTCGTGGCGTCTGGTGCGTAGTTGCCATCGGCTGTGGTTTCAGGTTATTCTTAGTAGTGATTCAGCGAACTCTGACGCCAAGATGACACAGCGGTAAATCACGGACATCCTGCGCCATGTGTTACTTCTCATCATATACACTGCTGGCCACCGTAAATGCAACACCAAGAAAGACAAGAGGTGGCACAACAAAATTTATTTTGTAGATAACATGTTGACCAAGTATCAAATGATTACGTTTACAGACGTCTGTGACATGTGGTTCCTGCCAGAATCAGTAGCCAGAGTAGCCGCCATTGTTGGAGATCACCGCTGCCACACGTCTCGGCATTGAGTCAAAGAGACGTTGGATGTGTTCCTGGGGTACAGCAGCCCAAGCAGCTTCCACACGTTGCCAAAGATCATCTGGTGTGGCAGCTGGGGATGTAATCTGGGTCACTCGTTGAGCAACCATGGACCACATGTTTTCTATCGGCGAAAGATCCGGAGAGCGAGCCGGCCAGAGCGAGCCGGCCAGGGAAGCACTTCAATCTGGTTATTGACGAAGAACCTTTGGACAATGCGTGCCACGTGTGATCGCGCATTATCCTGTTGAAATATGGCTGTGGCCGAGCCCTGAAGGTAAGGAAGGACAACTGGCTCCAGCACCTCGGATATGTAGCGCCGGCTATTTAAAGTACCGGCAATGCGTACTAGAGGCGTGCGAGAGTAATATCCAATACCGCCCCATACCATAATACCCGGTGCAAGACCAGTGTGGCGGTGCATAATGCAGCTGTCCAGCATCCTCTCTCCACGGTGTCTCCACACTCGAATCCGACCATCGTGGTGCTGCAGACAGAAGCGTGCCTCGTCAGTAAAGACAACGTCATTCCATTCTGCCGTCCACATCCGTCTGTCATCACACCATTGGCGACGGAGACGTCTGTGGTTCTGCGTCAATGGTAGACGAAGCAATGGACGTCTTGCGGACAGACCACTCTGCTGTAAACGGCGTCGAATGGTACGCGCAGACACTGGATGATGCGTTACAGACGCAATGTGCTGTGCTATGGTTCGGGATGTCACTGAGCGAATCGTCACTGCCATGCGCACAATTTGCCTATCAGCACGTACAGTGGTGCACCGAGGTGAATGCGATCGACCACGTCGGTCCGTCGTACCCTCCTGCATCCAACGGTCACATATCCGCATTACAGTTGTTTGGTTTCGTCCAACACGACTAGCGATTTCTCTGTATGATAATCCACAATCTCGGTAAGCCACTACCCTTCCTCTGTCGAACTCGGATACTTGATCAAACGATGTTCGCTGTTGTCTACGAGGCATAACTGATCGTCTTGTGAAACAACCACAAGGTAAACACACGTTCCGAACGTACACTCGTCGAAATCGCCAAGCCTTAAATGGCGCTATGAGGTGGCGCCACAGGCGCGCGTGATGTGAGTCTGCGCTGAAATTCTAATCAGTTGCATATCTCATCGCTGCAAACCCATGGTGTAAATTTCACTTGATTCGGATGCTTCCGTCAGGGTGTTGCATTTACGGTGGCCAGCAGTGTATGTCCAGATAGAACGTATGTTGGACCAGCTCGTATTTGATACAGGATATCAAGAGTCAGTTACAACAGTTGTGGGTCAGTTCGCCTCAGGAGGTGGTACAACGGCTTATGACATCCTTCAGAATCGAATCAGTGCATGCATCCAGACCAGAAGTGGTGCAACATTACAATGACGAGTGGAATCATCCTGCCAAGTTCTTGGTAAATTTGAATCGATTTATTAGTCACTGAAACACTATCATTTCTCTGTGAAGTTTCATTTCGTTTTGTCCTGTCCTTCTGGGTTCTTCACCTTTTTTGTCAATCAGTATAATGTCAAGGGTCTCACATATTTGAGCATAAACTGGATTAGCTTACACGATAGTTTGTATGCAGTTTTTTTTGTTGGCTGATTGCATTTTTCGTCGGCTGATTACATTTTTCCAGCATCCTTCCAATGAACTGAAGTTTTCACCTACGTGACATAGAACTGCATCTATTGATCACCCTATTTCATTGCCTTAGAAATTGCTGCACCCAAGTATTTGACTGATTCACATTGATGTTCTCGCATGATGCTGCATAATTATCGTTTTTAGAAGTTTTGTATTTGTGAGCATTTAAAGGAAGTTAATTTTGCAGCTTATTCACATCGCACTTCATCATAGACTACTGAATGAGTCGCAAAAGTCTCAGTTTATTACTAATGGTTTATGCCATGTCATTAATATACCCCTTAAACAGTATTAAGTGTCATAAGTTCCTTTGGCACACAGGATTTTACTTCTACACCACCTTCAGTACCAAGAAATCCTAAATCCACATGCAAATTTCGTTTCTTACTTCATTCTTGTTTTATTGGCGGTGGTGTGGTATTGAGTAATATGTATTTCGGGAGTGAAGAAGTACTGAACCAATGTAATACCTTCATCCATATCTTTCTGGATGTTAGTTAGGGTAAGCGTGCGATGGGATATAAAGATAATCAAATTCATTATTGTAACAAAAAGTATACGAACTATTCCGCAAGAAAAATTAACGTTAACGAGTTAGGCTCGAAATTAAAATTACACAATGTTAGAGAAGAGACTTTATGAAACTACGTACTTACAAATGATAAGAGGAAATGTTCTTAGTTTTAGTATTTTTATCAGTTGGTAGTTTTTGGTGTTGTTTGTAACATAGAACGATAAACTGTGAAATTTCAGTGCAGTTAATTAAAAATTGTAAGTTATATGAAAATGTACGTCCATGACTTCGGAAATGATCAAAATATCATCATACAAAAACATATAAGTGCGTTTCTAATTTCAGTGCGAAAACAGTAATGAAATAGAAAGTAGTTGGTTATGACGTGAAAGTGATATTAAGGAAAATTGATCAAGTAGACGAAAGCACATAGACGACAAGTATTAACAGAACTTTATACAGAATCTCTGACCTTCGGAATTCCGCGTTAATGTGAAGTCCCCATGTTCTGCTTTTGAGAGCCCCTGAACGTTCTCGCTTGCAGTGAAAGAGAAGATCGACGTGTTCCCGGGTAATCTCACTCCATTTGTGTAAGTGTCAACAATGGTTGACGGCGGACTACGATTGTTAAGTTGCTGACCAACTATATCTCTGACATGTTGAAAAAGCGTGCTGTCGTTACTTTGCGTAGACAATTACCAGCTCATTGCCGCCTGCTATCCTCTTCTAACAGCTAGTTCCACACATGTTTGCAACGTGGTAACGTGCATTGTACGAGGTGAAATGTCACGATATGAAAAGCTCTTTTTCCAAAGGTTGATCAGTCTGCTCCGTTCGAGTTCACTTGCTGGTATTGCGATCTTTTACGTCAGTGAAGCCCAATGAAAATTATTGTCACGTTTCTGATTCTTTTTACCATCCTCCCCTGACTGAACTTGTTGTAAAACTGTCCATTCTGGTTAGAAAAGGTAGAGCAATGTTAAGCCTCTGTGTACCACATCTGTCTGCAATCTTCATTACGAGTACAAGACAAAAGTAAAAAAAAAAATTAATAAGTTTCAATTGTGAAAACAACATTGCAAGTGAGATCATTTCTCTCCATAACCGCCGTCTACTTCAGTCCATTTGAGACTTTTGTTGAGAAGCTTCCTAATCCCGTGCAGGTCCATTCTTGCATTGCCTCCACAACCTTGTCATCCAGTGCAGACTTGGTTCTGTGCAGGACCAAAAAGGTGAAATGGTTCAAATGGCTCTGTGCACTATGGAACCTAACATCTGAGGTAGTCAGTCCCCTAGAACTTAGAACTACGTAAACCTAACTTAGCTAAGGACATCACGCACATCCATGCCCGTGACAGGATTCGAACTTGCGACCGTTGCAGTCGCACGGTTCCAGACTGAAGCGCATAGAACCGCTCGGCTACATCGGTCGACCCAAAAAGGTAAAAATCACTTGATGTTACGTCAGGAATAGACACCGGTTCTTGGCAGCAGCTCAAACCAAGAGTCTGAATGAGGGCGGGTATGATCTGGAAGCAAAATGACACGTTTCGAAAGCTTCCCACTCCGTTTTGATTTCGAGTTTCGAATCTCGCTGAAGCTGACATTAGCTGTCACTACTCACTGCTTGATCTGTAGAAGTATAATGAATCAGTGGTGGACGTTTCATATTCCAAAACATTGTCATCATCAAGCACCTGCAAAAGCTTGGCTTTTGTGTCAGTTGAGGTGGCTCTGAACAAATACAAATTCTGCAATAGTTTCGAAATGCATGGACGATCGCAAATTTTTGAATTGTAGCTATTGCTCAACTCATGCGCAATACCAATAATTCTGGATCGACTATCATCACGAATCATTCGCTGAACCGTCTGAATTTTCCCGTTCGTTTTTTAAAGGAATGTCCTACATATCGCAGACAGAATAGAAGCTCACTTTTAAGGGAATCTGTCCGCTCGTTCATTTTTCGTTTCCTAAGAGAGCTATCACCATATTGCAGCTGCATTCTGCGAATAATCTCCGACAGAAAACCCCTCGTTTCCTCCTTGGTGCATATGGACAACAAGGCACTCTTAATAAAGTTCTGTGAAATCACGACGAATAGAATGGTTCAAATGGCTCTGAGCACTGTGGGACTTAACTTCTGATGTCATCAGTCCCCTAGAACTTAGAACTACTTAAACCTAACTAACCTAAGGACATCACACACATCCATGCTCGAGGCAGGATTCGACCCTGCGACGGTAGCGGTCGCGCTGTTCCAGACTGTAGCGCCTAGAACCGCTCGGGCACCCCGGCCGGCACGACGAATAGTGATATTGACCAAGATCAACAGTGAAGTTATGGAGCTGAAAATTATTTTATTTTTAATTGATCGACTCTCGATTTTATATTTATACTCTGTTTTACACTTCCTCCGACGTTGTATCTTTTCAGGTTATTCTTGTACTTTTTACGAACGTTACTACAGATAAAAAAAATGTTCTGTGTATCTTTATTTAAAGGGCAATAGGTTGATCTCGTTTAGGCAGTTATACAGTGAGTATTACAGCACGGCAGATTTCGTGCTTATCGGACATCTAGTGCCAGGATGAAATGCGTGTTATCATCCATGAAAGGCGTTATGTCCACTGCACGCACATGAAATTTTAAAGTGTGTACGCTTGCTTAATTTTGTTGTCCCGTAATGCAGTACAGCGACATTTATGTCGGAGCAGCGATAAGCGCCTACAGCGACAAATATCTTACCGCCGAAAAGTGTAAAGGTGTAACATAGTTTGTATTGAAACATCTCTGTTATCCACGTTTAGAGGCCGAGAGCGTAAGGGCACTGATAGTCTATACGTGAGTTGTATTCGCTAATATTGACGATGGGTGTTGGAAGTTTTGTTATATTACCAGACCAGAAAGAAAAAAATCGTCCACTTTAGGATTGTTTAGAACACATTTTCAATGAAATGACAGTTAAATTGAAAGAAATATGTTACTACCGTATGTGCGGCGTCTGTTCTTTCGGAAATGTCCCAAATATCAGACACCACACGTCTAATAGTAATATCTGTACGCCTTGGCGGCACTTCATGGTATCTTCAGTGTGGGGGCACCCTAGGTCCGACCCCTTGTGTGAGTCATAGTAAATGCTGAGAGCAATGAGGATGGTGGACAGGGGGTGCTACGGAAGTAGTGTGCGACAAGTTGGGAATTTGGGCTGTACGGGAAGCGTGCTCGGATAGTCCAAGCGCTGACGGTGACCGCTCACGTTAAGCGGGAAATTCGGGATCGAGTCCCGGTCCGGCACAAATTTCCAGTTGTCGCCACTGAATTATTTTAATGGTGTCGTGTGGCTGACGTCGGTATTTTTCTCACTTGTTGAAAGTAACTTGTGAAAAATTTTATTTTCACAGTAATAATTGTAGAAGTAGGTAGAACTAGATGTTGACAAAGATAGCCTAGTCTTTGAAGAGATCATAAACATTTGCAGCCGTTTGGTTTGTTTTCTCGGTGAAAGTTGTTTAGGCGACACGATTATTCTTTGTGAAGCTGCTTTCCCTGTAATTTAATGTTCAATAGCATCTGTGGCAATTGTTAAATTAGTCAGCAAGCAAAGGCATTTAGCAGTATCATCTATCACATCTATAGATTTTTTTGGACCTACGTGGCTAATATTCTCCAATTAGAGTAATTTAAACGAAAGGCACGTTCAACTGTTTTCGTCTTCACGCGAACCTGATGTTGACGTATTCTTTGTCAGCATCTAACTGATGTCCGCCGCTAGGTTTTAACAAACTGAAAAAATATTGGGTGTTGGTCGCTCTTCAGCCTGTATGACTTCCATTATGGTCACACTGTTGTACACAATGGGATGCCCTTCAAAAGTATTTAGTGCATACAGAATGTTCTTATGTTTTCGCCATCGATATGCATACATTTGCTTGTTTCTCCTCTACGTCAGATGCCTCTGTTAGTGGGCAGTATGCCCCAATTCCGGTCTGACAAATAAGTGATTTTGAAGTTCAGCTCATGTTGTTCAACAAGATGTTCTTTATCAAACAGGAAAAGTTAGATAAGCTTCACAGTCTCCAATAACAAAACGTATGCCTTTACGGCTGTGGCAACAGCAATTTTGAGTCTTCCGTTTGACAAACGCAGAAACAAAACTGAAGACGTAAATCTTCCACCATCGCTTTGTTTTTCGTAATTACCAACATTATTGGTTATGAACTTTATAATTATCTTGAAAGAGTCCTTGTAACACAATAGAGCATCTTGTTTATAGTTTTTGAACACAGAACCAGAATGAGAAGGGCAACATAAACGCGTTTTCCTCTGCACTTGCTAAACAGTTAGGAAGATTCCAAATATTGTAGCACTCATCGGCTATTTTTTCTTAGATCATCGGCGTCTTCAATTTCAATTTTGACAATTTGACAACCTGTGCATCGAACATTAGGTACGATTTTCACAACAGTTGTGACTCCAACATGAAACGAAAACATTAGGCTTGTAAATGACTGAACAGTAGACAGAAATCTGAAGAAAAAACGGAATTCGGCATCGAACGGGCATTTTTTCGATTTATCTTGTGTTTATCATTTTAATTATCAGCAACTACAGTACGAAATGAATGGAAAAATTCGCATGATAAATTTAGTACTACCTTGGATTCCATTTCAAAGCCAGAACAAATACGGTACTCAGAACTTAGTTGTTGCCGGCCGAAGTGGCCGTGCGGTTAAAGGCGCTGCAGTCTGGAACCGCAAGACCGCTACGGTCGCAGGTTCGAATCCTGCCTCGGGCATGGATGTTTGTGATGTGCTTAGGTTAGTTAAGTTTAACTAGTTTTAAGTTCTAGGGGACTAATGACCTCAGCAGTTGAGTCCCATAGTGCTCAGAGCCATTTGAACCAAGAACTTAGTTGCACTGTGCTATCAAAGCTCCGTAATCATGACCCGATATAAGCTAAGGTTCATGCTTTGATTCAGTAACTGCTCTCTTCGACTCTGTGTGACACAGCTCCATTATAAACGACTCCTTCGGCATCATCGCATGTCACCGGTTGGACCTGGTTGCTTCCTGACAAGGCTTGAGCTCTGGGAGCCGTTATCTGAGAATTAGAGTGAAACTGGGTAGCGTCGGAACGAATGCTAAATTGTGCGTGATTGAACGTTGAAGTGTACTTAGCTATGCATTAAAGTTATCGTGCATGTGCAGAATGCCACAGAAATGTTGCGACAAACTTCGAGGGGTTGTAGAGGGTGTCTTGGGGAACAAATAGAGGATAGGAACCCATGTGGGAAACTCATCCAACAAAGCTACAGAGCTTCGAAGTTACAGGCACCAATGCCTGTCACCAGGCCATCCCTTCGGCAGCTAACGTAATTTTGTACGCTCGAAACGTTTCGCACTCTTGTTTGTTATTCATTCGGAGATCACGACTGATTGTCATGATCGCCGGTGGAGAAGATGTAGCTAGCTGCTGCGTAGACGGGCCTTGTCTCCTGCGAACTGGATACTCTTTTTTTTGCCTTGGTGGATAACGGTTTCAGACACGGATTTCCATTTGCAGTTTATTTTTACCCTATATACCGAAAAAATATCGCAGATCTTAGAGGTTTCTCGGAGAAAATAAATTACAGAAGGAAACCTATGTCCGAAACCACTATCCAACAAGGTTCAAATGGTTCAAATGGCTCTGAGCACTATGGGACTTAACATCTGAGGTCATTAGTCCCCTAGAACTTAGAACTACTTAAACCTAACTAACCTAAGGGCATCACACACATCCATGCCCGAGGCAGGATTCGAACCTGCGACCGTAGCGGTGGCGCGGTTCCACACTGACGCGCCTAGAACCGCTCGGCCACACCGGCCGGCTATCCAACAAGGCAAAAGAACATCGCATTCATTGAAGACACTGCCATTCCACGCAGCAGCTACGAGTAGCTCCATCTCTTACAGTAGCGTTAGCGGCAATCAGTCGCGATCACTGAATGACGAAAAAAATTGCGAGACGTTCCACCTACTGTTCGTCATCGTACCAAGTTACGTTTGCTGCCGAAGGGATGACCTAGTGGCAGACACAGGTGCCTGTAACATCGACGTTCGGTACGTCGTTGGATGATGTATCCGGGCAGGGTTCCTACTGTCGATTTGTTCCTCGAGACATCCTCTACAATCCCTCGAAGTTTATCGTAACGTTTCTGGGACACCCTGTATTTGCAAATAAAAGTTACATAATAAAGGAGCAATAAAGTTTTGACTGATCGTCATGGATGAAGCGAGGACACACATCACTTTAACGTGTCTCATCTATCGTGAGTACGGACACGGGCAAAGTTAGGGATGTCGAGACAATGACCAAGTGTTGTCATGAGTTTGCTGTAAGGAAGAAGAAGAAGCCCATCAAGGAAAACATGTAACCAAAGTTACAGTGGTCCAAGTGTGTGTGTGTGGGGGGGGGGGGGGGGGGTGTAGGACCCAGCTACTGTTGTGGAAATGTTCCAGCACTGACACAGCATAATACACTCCTGGAAATGGAACACATTGACACCGGTGTGTCAGACCCACCATACTTGCTCCGGACACTGCGAGAGGGCTGTACAAGCAATGATCACACGCACGGCACAGCGGACACACCAGGAACCGCGGTGTTGGCCGTCGAATGGCGCTAGCTGCGCAGCATTTGTGCACCGCCGCCGTCAGTGTCAGCCAGTTTGCCGTGGCATACGGAGCTCCATCGCAGTCTTTCACACTGGTAGCATGCCGCGACAGCGTGGACGTGAACCGTATGTGCAGTTGACGGACTTTGAGCGAGGGCGTATAGTGGGCATGCGGGAGGCCGGGTGGACGTACCGCCGAATTGCTCAACACGTGGGGCGTGAGGTCTCCACAGTACATCGATGTTGTCGCCAGTGGTCGGCGGAAGGTGCACGTGCCCGTCGACCTGGGACCGGACCGCAGCGACGCACGGATGCACGCCAAGACCGTAGGATCCTACGCAGTGCCGTAGGGGACCGCACCGCCACTTCCCAGCAAATTAGGGACACTGTTGCTCCTGGGGTATCGGCGAGGACCATTCGCAACCGTCTCCATGAAGCTGGGCTACGGTCCCGCACACCGTTAGGCCGTCTTCCGCTCACGCCCCAACATCGTGCAGCCCGCCTCCAGTGGTGTCCCGACAGGCGTGAATGGAGGGACGAATGGAGACGTGTCGTCTTCAGCGATGAGAGTCGCTTCTGCCTTGGTGCCAATGATGGTCGTATGCGTGTTTGGCGCCGTGCAGGTGAGCGCCACAATCAGGACTGCATACGACCGAGGCACACAGGGCCAACACCCGGCATCATGGTGTGGGGAGCGATCTCCTACACTGGCCGTACACCACTGGTGATCGTCGAGGGGACACTGAATAGTGCACGGTACATCCAAACCGTCATCGAACCCATCGTTCTACCATTCCTAGACCGGCAAGGGAACTTGCTGTTCCAACAGGACAATGCACGTCCGCATGTATCCCGTGCCACCCAACGTGCTCTAGAAGGTGTAAGTCAACTACCCTTGCCAGCAAGATCTCCGGATCTGTCCCCCATTGAGCATGTTTGGGACTGGATGAAGCGTCGTCTCACGCGGTCTGCACGTCCAGCACGAACGCTGGTCCAACTGAGGCGCCAGGTGGAAATGGCATGGCAAGCCGTTCCACAGGACTACATCCAGCATCTCTACGATCGTCTCCATGGGAGAATAGCAGCCTGCATTGCTGCGAAAGGTGGATATACACTGTACTAGTGCCGACATTGTGCATGCTCTGTTGCCTGTGTCTATTTGCCTGTGGTTCTGTCGGTGTGATCATGTGATGTATCTGACCCCAGGAATGTGTCAATACAGTTTCCCCTTCCTGGGACAATGAATTCACGGTGTTCTTATTTCAATTTCCAGGAGTGTATATGGTGTCACACACACTCAATATCTTGGTGATGGAGGCTATCAGTCTTTTAAATCTGTAACCGAGACTACTTTGTGAGAAAATTAGGTGGTGTGGGCCGTGTAGAGAAATACGTTGGAACTGGAATGAGTTATTTGCTGCAGACAAAGACAAGAAACTAGAAGATAGTAAACTATTAGCTGAAGAAGGTCGTCTCTCTCATTAAGAAATTCATCATGGAAAATAAAAAACAACGCTAGCGCTGATGCTATGAAAATTTCTGCGTGGGCTGTGTTCTTCACATGCGTTCTACCAACAAACATACCATCCACTATTTGTGTCCTAAAGATGGGTGGTGCAAGGACAAAAGGAGAATAGAGACAGTGTTACATCCAGGAGCATTCCCTACCAGAAGCCACGGAATCCATTAAGCCTATATTCAGGTCCTCAGCTTAGTTCAGATTCTTGAAGCGCAGCCTGGTCTGGCTAAGATACCCAAAAACATCATTCTATGATATAAGTGTTAACAATACAGCTTCGCCTCATGCTATTCTATATTTGAATGGACAGTAGCGGTAGGATTGAAGTATTTAAGAACACTGACTCAACCCTGCAGTTTTTGCAATTCATACCCGCCATCATATCGACTCGTGCGGGATTGAAAATGAAGAAGCTTCAATTGCTCAGCTGGAGAAAATTGCCAGACAGGAAAAGAGGACGAAAAGAAGACAAGAAGACTGATTATTTGGAGGCAGCGCAACCTAACTGTGAGTGAAGTACAGAGAAAGCTTCCAAGTGCCATTTTTCCACCTACGATTTTTTCAGTGCTTAGGTACATTTTTCTCAGGAACTGAAAGGTATAAGGTGCTGGAATTTTCTGGGATGTTTTGTGAAGTCATGGTACGACTTTGTATGGGCATGTACAGCCTTTATTTGTAAATATTAGTGGTATTTAGAAAGACAATTTTACTCTACTTTTCGCCATTCAATATTGAAAATGTCACAAAAATTTTGCTTTCCATTATATTTTAAGAGTTATATCTTTCGGGATATTTGTGGGCTGTGTCACTACCCTCAAGAAACAAAGCAATATCGTCAGTGCTTGACCTGTAATGTGTGCTAATTCAAGGAAGGAATATTTATTTGAAGTGGTTGTACCGGCACCATTTCCTCCATGTAAGTCTGTTCTGTACTTCGCCTACCGCCTCATTAGACAAAAAATTATGACCACCTGTTATTACGTACAGCTCTGGAAAGCAATACAACAGCTTTTCTGAATGGCACGGACCCCGTAAGTCTTCTGTAGGTCTCCGGAGGTATGTGGCGCCAGATGTACACGCAGAGGCCTCCGAATATCCGCAAATTACGGACCGGTGTTTTGTGGACGCGCAGTTGGCGCCGTATAGCACCCCATTTGTGTCCTATCGGATTCAGATAAAATGACTTTCGTGTCCAAGAGATCAACGTGAGTTCACTGTCGTGCCTCTCATGCTACTTTAGCACGGATCTGACCTTGTAATATGGACAATTATCCTGCTCAAATAGGCCATCGCCATCGGGGAAGACATCAAGAACGAAAGGATGCATGTGGTGCGTAATAATGTTCACGTTGACCACAGGGGTCATTGGGATTTAGATTACTAGCACAGATGCCGTGGAAGACAAGGTGAATGCCCCCTACAGCCTAGCACTGTCCCCAGCGGCCTGCGTTCGTGGCGCGCTGCCTGTTCCAAGCAGCCACTCACCTGGATGACGGCGTATCTGGACACGACCATCGACCACGGGTAACAAGAAACGTGACTCATACCGCCAGGCAATACGTTTCCATTGATCCACTGACCGATCTCGATGAACTCGTGCCCACTGCAGTTGTAATTGACGATCTCGTTGTGCCAGCACTGGAACAAGTAGCAGTCGTCCCCTGTTGGGTGTAATTTATATAAATATATGTAGGGTGAGTCTTGTAAGACGTAACACTCCCATTATTCCGGGGGCGATTGCACGTATCGACAAGCGGTGTTCGGCGAATCATAGCCGACTATGGGGCACATACTTTGGTACATACACAATAATCACAACGTTTATATTGTCCGAGATAATGAGGCAAGTACATGTTTTTTAAATGGGACGCTGTACTTTTTTTTGCCATCATTCGAACACTTGGAAAAGACACGTATAGTGATGTAACACATGTTGCTATTGTGATTCAAACTTCGCTTAAAAGACGCTGGGAAATATTGTACGATTGAAGGTCGAGGCGGTCGGGAGCGGCTGCAGACTATAAACACGCCTCGCGCGACCCGCAAACCGAGTTGCCGTGCTCTATGCAGCATGCACGGCCTACGCTACTAAGGTAAATCCTCATCCGCCCTTATTTAAGCAAAGTTTGAATCACAGTAGCAACATGCGTTAAATCACTATACGCGTCTTTTCCTGAGCGTTCGAATGATCGTAAAAAAAAGTATAGCCTCCTATTTAAAAAAACATGTACTTGCCTCATTACTCGGTCAACATAAACGTTGTGATTATTGTGCATGTACCAACGTATGTGCCCCATAGTCCGCTATGATTCGCCGAAAACCGCATGCCGATACGTGCGGTGTTACGTCTTACGCGACTCATATAGAACTGAAATTTCTGGAAGTCCAGGTCACAAATAATTTTTATTTTATTTTGATTACTATTTTCACCTACACACGAGCCATCTTCAGATCTAAAATATAAAATTGCACATAAAAATACAGCTTATAGAATTGAAAATTCAGGTCCAAAATAGAAAATTACACATAACAATACAGAAAAATTCAAAATTATAAGAAGAAGTAATTACAGGATACATACCATAAAACGCTCTTGATTAGTGTAATTACCATAATGTCTCAACACATCATTAAAATGTTTTTAAAAAAATTACAAAAATCCATACAGAATGTATAGGTAAAATAACTTTACATTGTTCATTACCAGTCACGTAAAACGCAGTTCCTAAAACTGGAAAATGTAAAATAAGGAAGCAACAGTAAAAATGAGAGAACATGTTTACATAAGCCAAAAAAAAAACTAGTTAAACCTAACTAACCTAAGGACATCACACACATACATGCCCGGGGCAGGATTCGAACCTGCGACCGTAGCAACAGCGCGGTTCCGGACTGAAGCGCTTAGAACATTCCACTGGGAAAAATATGTATGTAGAAGGTATTATCTTATATAAGGCGTTATTATGGCGTCGAAACTTAGTAACGGACACATTTTGATCGGTGTTTGTGTTATGTCATAACAGAGATTATCATAAGAACATTTGTACGACGTGGTGTATGAGAATACCATGAGAGTTGGTGACAACAACATTGGAAACACACAACGTGTAAACATCTGTGGACAGTACTGCAGTAGAGGGAGTACTGACGGCCACTAAGTTCGATCAGCTGCTTGAGGCGGTGATTGCTAGATGGCGTTAGCAGTCCGCTTTCTAACTTACGTAAAATATTAAAATTCTAAAAAAATTAACTCAAGAACAGCTGTTAGCTTAAAAGTAGATATCCTCAGATTAGTGAAGTAACTTAAATCACTTAATAAACTCAAATCTTGCGGTCCAGACTATATACCAGTTCCGTTCCTTTCAGAGTATACTGATGCAATAAGTCCATACTTGACTATCATATACAACCGCTCGCTCGACGCAAGATCCGTACCCAAAGACTGGAAAGTTGCACAGGTCACAGCAGTATTCAAGAAAGGTAGTAGTGGTAAACCACTAAATTACAGGCCCTTATCATTGACGTCGACATGCAGCAGGATTTTGGAACATATATTGTGTTCGAACATTACGAACTATCTCGAAGAGAACAGTCTACAGACACACACTCTACATGGGTTTAGAAAACATTGTTCTTGTGAAACATAAGTAGCTCTTTACACACACGAAGTGTTGGGTGCTATTGATAAGGAATTTCAAAAGCGATTCCGTATTTCTGGATTTCCAAAAGGCTTTTGGCACCGTACCACACAAGCAGCTTGTAGTGAAATTGCGTGATTATGGAGCTCGTACGGAAAGATATAGTTGTTCGTTTCTTCTGCGCGCTTTTCGAGACTGGAATAATAGTGCATTTTTACGGAAGCAGTTCGATGAACTCTCTGCCAGGCAATTTAGTGTGATTTGCAGAGTATCCATGTAGTTGTAGATGTAGCTGTGGATATAAATTTATTTATAACTGAATTATTAACGTTAACTTATTTCATCTTATAACTGAATGAACAGGACTGTAATTGATAATAACTAGAAATGATAAAAGAGCCTGCTAAAGTTACATAAACCAAGCCATCCAATTTTATGTAATATTCTAAAAAACTGATTTTTAAACAGTGTACTACACGTCTTCATGTAGATGACTCATGTGTAGCTGAAACTAGTAATCAAAATAAAGGAAATAAAAAAAAAATACTTGCATCTTGTCTTGGACGGTTATCACAAACATGATCGACAATGTACTTTGAACGATGTTCTCCGAATCACTTACGCCTGCACGAGCAATGTAGTCTGTCGTCAGATCTGCCACAGATCGCCGTCTTCCTGCTACACAGAGCGAGCAAGTCCCCGACTTCCACATTCTGTGGTGAGGCCTGGACTTGCAGCACGTTGCTATCTATTTCACTGCTTTCCATAGATGCGTACGACAGTAGTACACGAATATGCATCCGGCTTCGCCGTTTCAGAGTTGGTCGTTTGCAGGCGCCGAGCCGTATCACTCTGTCCTTTGTCAAAGTCGCTTATGTCAGTGTATTCCTCTGCTGCCCGTATCGTCGCTAGGAAAATTCCACATTGTTCTCCGACCCATCCGAATACTTTCCTTACCGCGTCATGTGCCCGCAGCGCGACCAGGTGGCTTCATTCTCGCCGTGGGCTGTGGTGGTTGTGTCGGATGAAAAAACACTCGTCGACACTGTGATGGGTTCTTACATGTACTACTGGAGGGGGCCGATTGGATACTACAACAGACACAGGATGTTAGATCACTTTATTATAACTTGAACAAGATGAAATACTTAACTTTGAAACAGTCTATGACCGGAGAGCAGCCTGTGTATACAGGGTGTTAAAAAATGTACGGACACCAGAATGAGATTTTCACTCTGCAGCGGAGTGTACGCTGATATGAAACTTCCTGGCAGATTAAAACTGTGTGCCGGACCGAGACTCGAACTCAGGACCTTTGCCTTTCGCGGGCAAGTGCTCTACCGTCTTTTTGTTGATCGTTGTGTTTGGTCGTTGCGGACGTCACATGACATCCGTTCAAGATCGTTTTGTTGATCCTTCCACTCAGTTTTTTTATTACAGAGGCCAACCAGCTCTCTGACCAAACACGCTGAGCTACCGTGCCGGCGTCCATCTGAGCTACCCAAGCACGACTCACACTCCGTCCACACAGCTTTACTTCTGCCAGTACCTCGTCTCCTACCTTCCAAACTTTACAGAAACTCTCCTGCGAACCTTGCAGAACTAGCACTCCTGAAAGAAAGGATATTGCGGAGACATGGCTTAGCCTTTCGCGGGCAAGTGCTCTACCATCTGAGCTACCCAAGCACGACGCACGCCCCGTCCTCACAACTGTACTTCTGCCAGTATCTCGTCTCCTACCTTCCAAACGTAGAAAAGGCTAGAATCATGGAGAACGTGCACTCTTGGTGACGCCCGGTTACTTTGTGCACAGCCAGTGTTTTGTTTTACATGTTCCTGTTGCCACGCGACGTACGTCATTGCTTGTTTACAGGCAACATCAACTGTTCTAGCGATCAGGACGACTGTTGCAAGCACACAGAGTTAGTCACAGACTTGCCTCGTGCGATGGCAGTGTACTCAAAGGCACTGATGGCAGATGCCCATTTCATATATGGATTAGCTGACGATAGTGGCTCTCGCGCTCAGCGTATGTATCCGGAGAGATTTCCAGGACGAGGGTGCTACGACAGGAAAACGTGTGAACCGTTGATCATCGGTTTCGGGAACAAGGGGCATTTAAGACTGATACTCGTGATCGGGGGAGGCGTAGAAGGAAGAGGACACCGTAACGGGAGGCTTCAATTCTTCATCCAGTTGACGACCCTAGTGTCAGTAAAAGACATGTAGCTGCAACACTGAACGTTGACCACATGATTGTCTGGCGAGAGTTACACGAGGACCGACTGTATCCATACCATTTACAGCGTGTGCAGGCATTACCAGCAGCTAATTTTCCTCTGCGCGTACTCTTCTGCGAATGATTTATTCAACAGTGGATTTTCACAATCTACCTATAAGGACAGACGTCAGCCCTCAGGCAACTGTTGAAGCAAGTCATCAATAAAGATTTTCTGTCAATGTTTGGGCCGGCATTGTTGGTGATTGCTTAGTAGGATCTCACTTTCATCCGTCCAGGCTCAAGACACAAAGCTGTCATAATTTCTTAGAGAATGTTCTACATGATCTTTTAGCAGATGTGCCTTTGGCTGTGCGACAGAACATGTACTTCATGCACGATGGAGAACCTTCTCATTTTAGTGTTCGTGTTCTTCGGCTCCCAAATAACAGATTCGATGACAGATGGACAAGTAGAATTGGACCTAACACTACTGGACCTTTATTTTTATGGGCATTTGATTGCTCTTGTGTATGGTACGGAACCACGCTGCTGCTAAGGTCGCAGGTTCGCATCCTGCCTCGGGCATGTATGTGTGTGATGTCCTTAGGTTAGTTAGGTTTACGTCTAGGGGACTGATGACCTCAGATGTTAAGTCCCATATAGTGCTTAGAGCCATTTGAACCATTTTGAGTGAAAATGGTTGTGTAAATAAACAATTTTACCAGCAGCTGAATGTGGTAATAGGACATGTGAAGAAATTTAATAATTTTTTTCTTGCTGATAAATGCATAGATAATTATTCGACTCTCATAGCAAAGATTCATTTCAAGAGTATTTAACACTGTTGGACAAAAGAAGCTTTACGCTCTTCATTTATTAGTTTTAGTAATGGTTATCTTTCGTTGTTCTCATGTCCTGGCGATAAGATGTATAAACGAGGTGCTCGGTAGTTTCAAATGAACCATCTTGTGTACGGAACCACAGTACAGCGTGTTCAGAGTCACCGTGCCCATATTATGGAAGACTGCGAAACCATATGCAATACTCTAGGGACACATCTGCGCATCCGAGATACAGTACGGCGGCGGGCTGATACATGTGTCAGAGCCCATGGAAGGCATATTGAACATCGCCTGTGAAAAAGAGTTGCCTATGATATGCTGGTACCTTCTGTTCGTGTGTGTGTCCCGTGATAACTGAGTTGGAGAAAGTGAGTTGTAACATGTAAGTAAATTGTTTCCAGACCCATTTTGATACAGAATAATTCTTGGTGTACGTATGTAGAATGTGTCCAGTAATTTGTGCCGTACATTTTATTTACCGTCGGCGAACCTCAAAGTTTTTATTTCTTCTCCATGGATTTTAATACCTACCCCGAACTTTTCTCTTGTTTCCTTTATTGCTTGCTCAATGTACAGATTGAACAACATCGGGGATAGGCTACAACCCTGACTCACTCCCTTCCCAACCACTGCTTCCCATTCATACCCCTCGACTCTTGTAACTGCCATCTACTTTCTGTACAAATTGCAAATAGCCCTTCGCTCCCTGTATTTTACCCCTGCCACCTTCAGAGTTTGAAAGAGAGTATTCCAATCAACATTGTCAAAAGCTTTCTCTAAGTCTACAAATGCTAGAAACGTAGGTTTGCCTTTCCTTAATCTTTCTTCTAAGATAATTCGTAGGGTCAGTATTGCCTCACGTGTTCCAACATTTCTACGGAATCCAAACTGATCTTCCCCGAGGTCGGCTTCTATCAGTTTTTCCATTCGTCTGTAAAGAATTCGCGTTAGTATTTTGCAGCTGTGACTTATTAAACTGATAGTTCAGTAATTTTGTCAGAGACAGCAAAGGACTTGGAAGAGCAGTTGAACGGAATGGACAGTGTCTTGAAAGGAGGGTATAAGATGAACATCAACAAAAGTAAAACGAGGATAATGGAATGTAGTCGAATTAAGTCGGGTGATGCTGAGGGAATTAGATTAGGAAATGAGACACTTAAAGTAGTAAAGGAGTTTTGCTATTTGGGGAGCAAAATAACTGATGATGGTCGAGGTAGAGAGGATATAAAATGTAGACTGGCAATGACAAGGAAAGCGTTTCTGAAGAAGAAAAATTTGTTAACATCGAGTATAGATTTAAATGTCAAGAAGTCGTTTCTGAAAGTATTTGTGTGGAGTGTAGCCATGTACGGAAGTGAAACGTGGACGATAAATAGTTTGGACAAGAAGAAAATAAAAGCTTTCGAAATGTGGTGCTACAGAAGAATGCTGAAGATTAGATGGGTAGATCACATAACTAATGAGGGGGTATTGAATAGAATTGGGGAGAAGAGGAGCTTGTGGCACAACTTGACTAGAAGAAGGGATCGGTTGGTAGGACATGTTCTGAGACATCTAGGGATCACCAATTTAGTATTGGAGGGCAGCGTGGAGAGTAAAAATCGTAGAGGGAGACCAAGAGATTAATACACTAAGCAGATTCAGAAGGATGTAGGCTGGAGTAGGTGGTACTGGGAGATGAAGAAGCTTGCACAGGATAGAGTAGCATGGAGAGCTGTATCAAACCATTCTCAGGACTGAAGACCACAACAACAACAATTCTTGTTACTGAACACTAACGTAGCACTTGATACAGTACAACATAATAGTCTCTTCTCTCAATGTACAATTGACAAACTTCGCTACATAGTTCTGTCTAGAAACAACTCCCGCACTGCTGGCTCTGAAGTGAGACGATGCTGTCGCTTTCCACGATGATTGCATCGTGGGGCTGAGCGGCACTCCGCTATAACGTTGAGTCAGACTGCAGCAGCGGCGGCGTGTGGAAAGTCTTGACGACGTATTTACGCCGAGCCTTTCATTCGTCGCGGCGTAGGGCAAGACAGCGCTTACTTGGGGTTCCGTCGCGAGTTACCAGTTTCGTCATGGTACTGTGGAGATTGTTTGCCTACGTAATTCACTTAAACTAGGTGCAGTGTAGTAGTGTGTGTCAAGCTAGCTGCTGTATAAGGAACTGTTTTACACATGGTTAGAAGCGACTCTTTTATTGAAAACCGAGTTGTTACACTAAGAGAGGAGTTAGTCTCACAGTCCGTGGAGGAGGTCACTTGGTAAATTCTACGGCGCTGAGTAAAGGCGCGCATGGCAACCGCCTCTCGCGATTAGCATCGGCGGCCAAGATCAAGTACAGTAGAGTCCCGTTAATCCGAACTAATTGGGACCGGACCTTGTTCGGATTACCGATTTGTTCGGATTAGCCGGAAAAAGGTGATGAGTTTCTAGAATGAAGTATACCAAGCAGATAAGTAGGTACATCATGGTAACAAATGGAAAGAAGTGTGAGAACAATGGCTCATTCTCACTCCCTGCCCTTCTTGTTGTGCATTGTTCAGACCTTTGTAGTGTCTGTGGTCAGTGCACTGCCAGTTGGCTCGCAGAGCGCTTGGTTATGCTAGTCATCGATCGCTGGCACGCGTAACAGTTGTGTTGTATTCGTTCAGGTTTAGTGGTGTACGTATTTTCGTCATGAGTAAACGGGAACATACAACGTTAACTCTCAAAGAAAAACTGAATGCTTTGGAGCGGATAGACAATGGTGAGAATGTATCTAAACTGGCAACGGAATTGCGTGTTGGTGAAGCAACCATTTGTGATTGGAAGAACCTAGTGAAGCTTGAACAGTCCTGTGCAACGTCTTCGGGAAAAACACTCGAAATTCGGCATACTTTGCAACAGTCCCAGTACGATAAAGAGGATGAAGCTCTTTTCCTTTGGTTTACGTAGGAAAGAGAAAGGGGAACTCCTTTGAGTGGAACACTGGTTCAGGAGAGGGCTGTTTACATGAACAAGTTAATGAATGGTGATGAGTCTTTTAGTGCGAGTACGGGTTGGTTGGACAGATTCAAAAAACGTCATGAAATCTGTGGTGTCACCGCCAGACACCACACTTGCTAGGTGGTAGCCTTTAAATCGGCCGCGGTCCGTTAGTATACGTCGGACCCGCGTGTCGCCACTATCAGTGATTGCAGACCGAGCGCCGCCACACGGCAGGTCTAGAGACACTTCCTAGCACTCGCCCCAGTTGTACAGCCGACTTTGCTAGCGATGGTTCACTGACAAATTACGCTCTCATTTACCGAGACGATAGTTAGCATAGCATTCAGCTACGTCATTTGCTACGACCTAGCAAGGCGCCATTACGTTACTATTGATGCTGTAAAACATGTACCGTCAAGAGCGATGTTCACCAATTATGGATTAAAGTTAAGTATTCCAGCAGCTCCGTACTTTTTTTACTAGTCTCAATTCCTTTTAACTGTTCCAGACCTCACGCCAGCCTGTGTGAGCTTAAACGCGTGCCTTTCGGCTTCCTCCTAGTGGATTGGCTGTCTTGCCAGTCCACAACAGAATCCATCAGCTAACAATTACTGGAGAGAAGCTTTCTTCTGACCGCGATCCAGCGAAGAAATACTTGGGCGAGTTTGAAAAGATGATAATAGAGGGAAGGTATTCTGCCGAACAAATTTATAGCGCTGACGAGATTGACCTTAACTTTGGGTCATTGCCAACAAAAAGCCTGGCATCAATAGCAAAAGACCATGCACCTGGTTTTAAAATTTGCAAAGATCGTGTGACTTTATTAGCGTGCAGCAACGCTGCTGGTAGTCACAAGCTGCCTTCAATGTTGATCGTTAAATCTGCTAAGCCCAGAACTTTTAAAAAATGGTTCAAATGGCTCTGAGCACTATGGGACTTAACATCTATGGTCATCAGTTCCCTAGAACTTAGAACTACTTAAACCTAACTAACCTAAGGACAGCACACAACACCCAGTCATCACGAGGCAGAGAAAATCCCCGACCCCGCCGGGAATCGAACCCGGGAACCCGGACGTGGGAAGCGAGAACGCTACCGCAGGACCACGAGCTGCGGACCCAGAACTTTAAAACTGCAACAAGAAGTCCCTGCCCGTATATTATTGCAACCAGAAAAAAGCATGGATGGATGGTAAGCTGTTCAAAGAATGGTTTCACGGGCAGTTTGTTCCCTCTGTTTCACAGTTTTCTAAAGAAAACTCCCCGTGCAGTCCTTTTGATTGATAACGTGCCATCTCACGCCACCACTGAGGAATTATGTGATGGAGAAATTGTGGCGAAGTTTTTGCCGCCGAATGTTACACCACTTCTACAGCCGATGGACAAGGCCGTACTGCAAACATTAAAACTGATTTACAGAAAACAGTTTTTAAGAATACTAATCCAAGATGATAGCATTCCTTTAGTGGACAAAATAAAAAAAAAACAGTGTGAAGGATGTTGTTTATTGGGCCGCTGAGGCATGGCAGAATATTTCAGAAAATACTCTGAGAAACTCGTGGAGACAACCTAGTTGAAAATGAAGAGGAAAATCAACTACAAATGATACAGACAATCCCTGGTGAAGAAGCTAGTGAAGGAGACATAGATGAGTGGATGCAAGCGGATGGGGCGCGTGTGGAAAACCTTACTGACGCTGTGAGTCAAGACCAGGAAGAAGTGGACTGCTGTGACGGAAGTGACAATGAGCGTGAAAGCGACAAAGGAGAGCTGGTGCCACACAGTAACGCAGCAGAAGCCCTTGACCTCGCGCTACATTATTTGGAGCAACAGCCCACTGCTACACATGCTGATTTTATGTTTATGAGACGATGGCGCAACGATGCGTCATATAACAGACTGTCTTCATTACGCCAAAAACCAATGAGTTTTCGTCATCTGAAAAGTAGGGATAAAATGTCCGCCGTATTTTAGTAAGTTTGACAGCTTTTCTTTCATTGTTATGCCTAACCTTTTTTCATGTTCAGATTAACCGAACATTCGGATTACAGGGGTTCGGATTAGCGGGACTCTGCTGTACGAAGTTCGCTCGGTGGTACCAACGTGGACACAAAACACACCGAGTCGGAATGTTTGTGGCACGGGTTTGTCACTCACCGGGCTGCGTAGCAGGTGTGGAGACAGCGCGGCGCGGGTCAACCTTCAAACTAGTCGGCGCGTGTCTCGTGTGTCGCCACGTGGCGTGCCCGTCGAGACGCGGGCGCGGGACCGGAACGTGCTGACACGACGAGGAGAAGATCCAGAGTGCGCGAAGACAGGCTGGCGTAAGCCTCGCCACACCCCGAGCCTACCTTCTTTGCTCCGATATCCAGCGACAGTAGTGTCCCCGTATCCGGTCGCGTGGCAGGGTCGATAGCCTGTGGCAGAAGTCGGCGCGCGAGGAAAACTCGCTGCGCTGCCTTAGCAGACTGGCCGACACACTACCATGTTCTTCGAAAGACACTACAGTGATCATAACGTTTTGGCTCATACGTGTATGAGCGAGTGTTAGTACACTCACGTTCAGAAAAAACAGAACGCTTTGAACGACTAGAGACGGGACGTCCATATTCACAGGACATGTACATTAGTACACTACTGGCCATTAAAATCGCTACACCACGAAAATGACGTCCTACAGACGCACAGACGCGGAATTTAACCGACAGGAAGAAGATGCTGTGATATGCGAATGATTAGCTTTTCAGAGCATTCACACAAGGTTGGCGCCGGTGGCGACACCTACAACGTGCTGACATGAGGAAAGTTTACATCCGATTTCTCATACCAAACAGCAGTTGACCGGCGTTTCCTGGAGAAACGTTGTTGTGATGCCTCGTGTAAGGAGGAGAAATGCGTACCATCACGTTTCCGACTTTGATAAAGGTCGGATTGTAGCCTACCGTAATTGCGGTTTATCGTATCGCGACATTGCTGCTCGCGTTGGTCGAGATCCAATGACTGTTAGCAGAATATGGAATCGGTGGGTTCAGGAGGGTAATGCGGAACGCCGTGCTGGATCCCAACGGCCTCGTATCACTAGCAGTCAACATGACAGGCATCTTATCCGCATGGCTGTAACGGATCGTGCAGCCACGTCTCGATCCCTGAGTCAACAGATGGGAACGTTTGCAAGACAACAACCATCTGCCCGAACAGTTCGACGACGTTTGCAGCAGCATGGACTGTCAGCTCGGAGACCATGGATGCGGTTATCCTTGACGCTGCATCACACACAGGAGCGCCTGCGATGGTGAACTCAACGACGAACTTGGGTGCACGAATGACAAAACGTCATTTCTTCGGATGAATCCAGATGCTGTTTACTGCATCATGATGGTCGCATCCGTGTTTGGCGACATCGCGGTGAACGCACATTGGAAGCGTGTATTCGTCATCGTCATCGCCATCGCCATACTGGCGTATCACCTGGCGTGATGGTATGGGGTGCTATTGGTTACACGTCTCGGTCACCTCTTGTCGGCATTGACGGCACTTTGAACAGTGGACGTTACATTTATGATGTGTTGCGACCCGTGGCTCTACCCTTCATTCGATCCCTGTGAAACCCTACATTTTAGCAGGATAATGCACGACGCATGTTGCAGGCCCTAAACGGGCCTTTCTGGATACAGAAAACGTTCGACTGCTGCCCTGGCCAGCACATTCTGCAGATCTCTCACAAATTGAAAACTTCTGGTCAATGGTGGCCGAGCAACTGGCTCGTCACAATACGGCAGTCACTACTCTTGATGAAATGTGATATCGTGTTGAAGCTGCATGGGCACCTGTGCCTGTACAAGCCATCCAAGCTCTGTTTGACACAATGCCCAGGCGTATCAAGGCCGTTATTACGGTCAGAGGTGGTTGTTCTGGGTGTTGATTTATCAGGATCTGTGCACCCAAATTGCGTGAAAATGTAATCACATGTCAGTTCTAGTATAATATATTTGTCCAATGAATACCCGTTTATCATCTGTATTTTTTCTTAGTGTAGAAATTTTAAAGGCCAGTAGTGCATGTCCTGCAGAAGTGATTAGCATTTGAACGATGTCGGCGTGCGGGTTCAAGGTCAACATCGATATCGCGGCACAACACCATCTACTGGTAATCTGTACCTGAGGCTCTCGTTGTTGTTATAAATCGAAGGTAATGAATCGGTGTGGCTTGAGCAGACGTGCAGGATGCCTTGGAGACGGATGTTCGAACCGTACCGCCAAGTCAGTGAGTTTGAAAGAGGGCGCATTATTGGCATGATTGAACGTGATGTGTCGATCCAGGAAATTGCAGCACGTGTGGGGTGAAGTATTTCGGCAGTGAAACGCGTGTGTGCCGAATGATTCATGGAAAGCTGTAGAAGACGACGCGATGGGTCAGGTTGTATCACACCCTGGAGAAGATCGACATCTCATCCGAATGGAATTGCAAGAGAGATCTGCGTCCTACTCGGCACTACCCCAGTAGTGGAACAGTGTAAAACATCACACACTATCAGGGGTGACAGTCCATCGCAGTTTATTACGGCATGGCTTACATTCACGCCGTCCCCTTCTCCTCTCACTTTTGACCAATGTGCAGAAACATGCTATACGACAATGGTGTATTAATGGGCGTCACTGGAGTCAGGAATGGCATCGGAAAATGTTTCCGGAGGAATCCAGGCTCTGTTTATTTGGAAATGATGGCTGGATTTAGGTTCGCCGCAGACTGGGGGAGCGCCATCTCAGCGCAAACTCAAAGCCCTATGGTGTGGGTTGCTATTACGTTTAGGCCGGTGTGGCCGTGCGGTTCTAAGCGCGTCAGTTTGGAACCGCGTGACCGCTACGGTCGCAGGTTCGAATCCTGCCTCGGGCATGGATGTGTGTGATAAGTTAGTTAGGTTTAAGTAGTTCTAAGTTCTAGGGGACTGATGACCTCAGTAGTTAAGTCCCATAGTGCTCAGAGCCATTTGAACCATTTTGCTATTAGGTTCAACCAGAGATCACAGGTGGTGCGTGTCCAGGGCACTGTGACTAGTGTGGCCTACGTGAATGACATCCTGCTACCCGTAGCCAAACCCTTTCTGCACAACACCCCAGACACCATTTTTGAGCAACACAATGCACAACGACATGTTGCTGCATAAACACATGCCTTCTTGCAGGATGTCAGCCTTGTGCCCTGGCCTGCCTAATCATCTGCCGTGTCGCCAATGGAAAACGCGTGTGATATGGCGAGATAACAGGTGTAGTGCTGTGACCTAATGCCAGCCACCACAGTTGAACTTTGAAACCAGGTGAATGCTGCATGGACGGCAGTATCACAGGACACCATTCGCGCCTTATTGTACTATGATGTCATCACGCATGAAACAAGTTATCAAGGTCCATGGCGGACCCTGCGCCTTCTAGGCAACAGGACACATGCTGAACCGAGATTACTCAAATGCTAATCATTTCTGCAGAACATATTAATGTACATGTCCTGTGTATATGAACGTCCTATCTGTAGTCGTTCAGGGTGTTCTGTTCTTTTTGAAAAGGAGTGTACATAAACCAAGCTCCGGAATATGCGAAGGAAATTTGAAAAGTACTTTGTATTCAGATGATTAAACTGACTTTGACATTTGACACTTTTGAGGCACCATACAGACAAGAAAATAAATCTCAGACCTATGACGTGAAAGCCAAAGGCACTGAATAGCAACATAGAGCGAGTTTCACGGTGCATGTTCGCACAAAACAACGTGGGTAATCAGTAGAGCACGTATTCCATTAACACAGAGCCGGCCTGCCTTGCGCAGCACGCTTCCGTCAGTGTACCGCGGAGTAGCGCCCATATCCACAAGGTCTATTCAGCGCTTCCAATAGGACAACGGCAGCCGTGCGGGCAACGGGTATAATGCGGTATTTGCAAATCAGTCTAGGTGCAACCGTTACCCTTTGTGCGGCAAAGAGCTGACGATCCGCCGGCCGCGGTGGTCTAGCGGTTCTAGGCGCGCAGTCCGGAACCGCGCGACCGCTACGGTCGCAGGTTCGAATCCTGCCTCGGGCATGGATTGTGATGTCCTTAGGTTAGTTAGGTTTAAGTAGTTCTAAGTTCTAGGGGAGTGGTGACCTCAGAAGTTAAGTCCCATAGTGCTCAGAGCCATTTTTTTTGCTGACGATCCTGTAGGGAAACGCCATTGGCGACACTGAAATGCGTCGGTAAAGCTGTGTCAGAGGTTCTCAAACTGAAAGAAGGGGAAGGAAGGGCAAGGGGAGGGGGGGGGGGGGGAGCGTTGAAGGCGTCACCATAATTTAGAATTACAGTTCGTCTTTTTTTCCGATAAAATGGTTGTGATATAAGAAAAATTTATTCTGAATTATTTCGCTACATTTAACAGTTCGTATCTCGATGCAACTCGGCATTTCACACATTAATGAACGTTGCCAAAGGTGAAAGAAGTGATATAAAACTCGTAGAGTTGACCGGTAGTCGAACAAGATGCTTTTGGCTCCGTCGTCTGCCACTTTGCCACCGAGCCACAATGATTCGGAAATTGGCTACAATCGTTTGCTTCCTGTCTGCGGTTCTAGGCGATCTGTGTAGCTCCGTAGCGACCTCAACGACGTACTGAGTAATATGTTGCTCTGAAAACACTCACATACAGATATTAAGTTACGTCGGACAGGAAATATCAAGAATTCGTCCATCGATTTAGAATTTCCTAGTAACGTGCCCCAGCTTTGCGCGGGTAGCACCAAACTGTCTACGGCCGGACAACTTGGATGCCGTAGCGATAATAAATTACACATAATGTTCCAGAAGAAATAATCAGTATGCAGGGATATCAGACGGACTATCATTCGACGCAAAAAAATGCAGTAATCATGGGCTCTAAAATGCATACCTTAAGAGCTATGAGCACCTCTTCATCTTCGATAGTAGCAACATATCTGTTCTACTGCAAGCTCTGTGCTTTCCGTGTTTTCGGAGGAAGTACTATAAAAGTTATGGGCACTGGATCATTTAGTGCTCATAGCTCTTAAGGTATGCCTTTTAGAATCTTTGTTTACAAGGCCTTTTTGCTTCGATTGATCATTCCAGTCATATCCCTGAATACTGACTATTCCTCGTGGAACACCCGGTATACGTACACAAACAATCCCCGTGAATCAGACTGTGTGTTAGTAAAAACCGTATCAGAATCTCTACATTAATCCCTGAGATAAGCTTTCACGCAGCGACCAAAGAACACAGCTGGTACTGTCGTTTAACTGTATACATTCTGTTAGATGTATAGATGAATATGTAATATTGTATTCTGATTACCTGCGTGCACACAGGGTTTCACTTTAATCGTAAAACAAAAGATGAAATAAATATTAATTTCAAGCCGGCCGAAGTGGCCGTGCGGTTCTAGGCGCTACAGTCTGGAACCGCCTGAGCGCTACGGTCGCAGGTTCGAATCCTGCCTCGGGCATGGATGTGTGTGATGTCCTTGGGTTAGATAGGTTTAAGTAGTTCTAAGTTCTAGGGGACTGATGACCTCAGATGTTAAGTCCCATAGTGCTCAGAGCCATTTGAACCATTAGTTTCAATCTGTGGACCACTAAATGACACCTTGAAACTTGTGAAGTTAATAAAAGTTTGTAAAAACATAGGTAGGTCGCAAATTTAAAAGCACTGAGAACTTCTGGTGCTACTCTTTCGGGCAGAGAGCCATATCACAGAAACCAATTTGTGAAATGGACTCTTGCAAGAGCCATTAACGCGTTAAAGAGGAATAACAGCTTCGTAATTTGACTTAATTACGCTTTGTAATAGATATAGAAAGGACTGACTCGAATTTTGTCAATCTAGAAATCATACCTCTACGATCCATTATACGTGTAAATGACCTAAAATAAGTTGAGCTGTATGATGCGTGTGCAAGACACACAGGCCCCCCACCATCACAGACGAACGATCCATTATACGTGTAAATGACCTAAAATAAGTTGAGCTGTATGATGCGTGTGCAAGACACACAGGCCCCCCACCATCACAGACGACAAGCAGCCTTCGAAATAAAGGCGAAACGATCTAGATCTGGATACATTATTTTCCTTTGCACATTTCTCTTTAGTGTAATAATGCAAATTTTTCAGTTATTACGCTTCTTGATTACAGATTTCTGTTTCGTTACTCATACGGTTTTTTATCTATTCTTTTTATTGTTTATTTTAAAGCCTTACATGTTTCTACGTGCTATATAATAACAGTTCAGTACAGCACAATTCACTATAGTGCAGTTGTTATTACGTGCACCAGTTTAAACCCCCATTCGCAAACCCAAATTTAGCTTTTCAGTGGATTCTGCAGTTCTGTTAAGGCGAATACTAGGATGGAATCCTTTAAAAAACAAGGGCCGATTTCGTTCTCCATCCTCTTCCAATCTGAACCATTTCTCTGTCTCAAGTGACCTCGCTGTCGACGGGTCGTTAAACTCATCGTTCCTTCCTTTTATTAACCGCTACAAATGTAACCAGAAGATGAGTTTGCAAATTATAGAAAAATAAATTAATGATTTTCTCAGTCTGCTGAATGACGACTCTGTTGTGCCAAAACTCAGATTAAATTTTACAAAAACTGTGTGTAGCCTGCAGAGAAGTCGGAGAGAAAAAGCGGACCAAGGATGTGATAAATCCCACGACTGCTCATAAATTCGTTATTGATACCACCGACTAAGATATTCACGAAAAGAGGAGCGCTTATGAGTATTCAGTCACGATATAGAAACTTCTAAGGAAACAAAGACTGCTGTGTTGTAGGCGTAAAAGAAAGCATGCGGTGACAGGTGGAGAGAGGCTGATTGAAACGCATTTGGCTGTTAAGAGGGTGTGAAGTCTTCAGCGAATACCGTAGCAGAAGATAATTGAAAGATCTCGCACAAAACTCAAAGAAATTCTGGTCATGTGTAAGGGCAGTTAGAGGCATCAGAGTTCGTGTCCACACACACGTTGATGAAAGAGGAACTGAAATTGAGGGTAGCAGAGCAAAAGTAGGAACGCTGAACTACGTTGCCAAGCATTTCCTTACAAAAGAAAACGCAGGAGTAATGCCAGAATGTAATTGTCGCCCCATTGCAAAGTTGAGTGTAACATATATTAGTGTCAGTGACAACGAGAAACAGTTGAAATCGCTTAAATTGTATTAAGCTCTAGGGAATCCCTGTCAGGTTCTATACCTAATTTCGCGCTGTCTTAGCATCTCTTTTAACGATAATATACCATAGATCGCTTAAATAAAACCTGTACTCAGTGATGAGAAAAAAGCACAAGCCACACCTGTCTACCAGAAGGGTAACAGAAGTGACCCACTTACTTACCGTCCAATGTCCTTGACATCTATTTGTTCTACAATGCTACAACACATTTCAAGCTCAAAAATAATGGCGTATTTCAAACAGAATGGTATTTTCCATGCCAGGCAGCATGGATTCTGTTTACATTGATCATGCGAAATCCAGTGCGCACGTATCTCATATGACAACCTGCACACCAGAGATCAAGGCTGTCAGATAGATGCGCTAGTTCTTGACTTCCGAAAAACAAGACTCAGTACCCCATCCACGGTTGTTATTGAAAGTACGTCCATGTTGCATATAAAGCGAAATTTTGTGAATGGATCGAGGATTTATTGATAGGAAGGATGCAGCATGTTATCGTGGATGGTGAAGTTGGGATTGTGTTAACTGAATCCATCTATTAATTTAGCCGAAACATCCATGGTAGCAGAAAAGTGGTTTTACCGCTATAGTTCCTTAAGGCTGGCAGCTTTCACACTGTAAGTACCAACTTATGCTTTCGCTTGACAGGGCAGCTATATCAGAAATGTGATAACACAATAAGAAATAATCAATAACTTTTATTAAGAGTACGTTACAAAATGGTACTTAACTTTGGTACCATTTGATGTGTGGTACTTGATGTCCTAAACCCAACACAATGATATCTAAATAATTTCGCTGTTTGTTAGCAGTCAGTGCTATTTTCGCCACGTCAGGGTAATACTGCAGACACTCAGTTAATATTCCCAGTTCTCCGTAAATAGTGACTACTAAGTCGGAATGTTATCTTCTCTATGGAGGGCACTAAACTGTCGTTTAACTTCAGGATTGGAACGGCGTTGAGAGTACGCGATAGGTTGTTATTTGTGCCTGTCGGAGGGAGGATTTCTCTCTCTCCTAGTACAAGGTGGGAGCAGTGTAGTCCACAGATGAATGCTCTTTCTTTGGTAGCAGGAAACACTATCGGCAGACGAGTACGCCGCAGAGGTGGACTGGCGCGGAGGCATAAATCAGTCTGAATTTGTCAGCACTATCTGGCGGATGCTGCTCGGGTCTGGGAGGCGCCAGGAAGTGGTTGTACCCGTGCGGTGACGGCCTTTCATGATATTGCTATGCCCCCTTCAGCCTGGCACACAACAGGAGAGATTGACAAACGTAGTAGCAGCTTCACGTGTTCCTAGAGTTGTAAAAAACGGCCATAAGCTAGTGTGTACTGCGGTAATTTGCATAGTAGCTTTGGTCCGTTAAGGCTGTACCGCTATACCTGTATGCTAGGCGCGTTGCATACCTATTGGCTCAGAACGATTGCTTTCTTTACTTATGCGGCCAGTGTCTTACTAGATTCACCAAAAAACCAGGAGCTGTGAACCGTCTAGAAATTGAGTTAGGGTGTACAAAGGGTCTGGTAGCCTAGGAAACATTGTTGTTCTACACAGTTATCTTCCTGTCTGTTACTTAAAAGTAAACAGTGTTTATAGCAAAACTGAAGTTGTCAGTATTTTAGATTTTATTTGAAAAGTATTGATTTATAATGTGAAACAGAGGGCTATTCTGTTAAAAATAAAGAAAAGCTCGCAGACTTATCAAATAGCGCTAGAAAATGCAGTTTCCTAAACAAAACAGGTAAAATAAAAAACTGCAAAACAAAAATATATCAAGCAGCATTCCAGTACTTCGTCGAACTTAGAGAAAATATGTTTCTGTTATTCATAAACCGCTTTTGCATTTATTATTAATAACAGAAAACTCTTGCGTTTGATCATGATGAAGAATGTTTTATTCATTACAAAATAATAACAGTGTTTGTGTATGTAAATTGTGCTTGGATAAAAATTAATTACTTTTCGTACACAAAAGCACAGAAGTTATTTAATCAACTAATGTTTATTACTTACAAAATGCAATTTATATTCTGTAATGATAAGATATACACCATGGAGTAACACTGAATGATGTCTGTTCTAATTATGTGCAAAGCAAAGAGAAGTCGGTGGCCCCCAGGTTCTCCCTTACACATTCATTTATGTTTCTTTCACAACCGATGTTATCAGTACCACCGATACTCCCACTATTTAGTACGTCATTTAGGTAGCATACCAAAACTACCGAACCGTAGTTTTGGTAGAGTGCAGCTCTACGTGTGCCCCTGGGAAGTGTGTTGCGACTTTTTCTGTTCATGTTGTACTTAATGTCCGTACACTCAATGTTAATAGTTATCTCAGACGGTTCACGGACAATGTGGTTGTCTTTAATGAAGCACTGTACAAAACCTCGTATCATTTGGGCGTTGATATCATTTTAAAATGATAAAAAAATGGCAGCTTGCTTTAAGTATCCGGAAATGTAAAGTTGTGCATATCACAAAACGAAAAAAAAAAAAAAATGGTGTCCTAAGACTAAAATGTCAGTGACACCCAGTTATAATCGGTCAAGTCATACAAAATGGGGATATGAAATGGAACTATCACATAGGCTCAGTCGTAGGAAATGCAAGTGGCAAATTTTGGTTCATAGGTAGGATATTAGGGAAATGCAATTAGTCTGCAAAAGAGCTGACAAAACACTCGAGGAACCCACCCTAAATTGTGTGAGTCCGATACGAAATCGTACTAGTTTCGACGAATTGCAGCTTAGACAGAGGCTTTCGAGCAATCATTATTCACGCGCTCCATACGTGACTGGATGGGAAGAAGCCCAAATAGCTGGTACAGTGGGAAGAACCTTCTGCCATTCTCTTTACTGTGGTTTGTAGAGTATAGATGTAGATGTAGAGGGCGTGCAACTACTCATATTGTGTCGAAACCATTTGAAAATCGAATAGAAAATTCATTTCAATTTAAATAATTTTCAAGCAGTACGAAAGTAAAAACCCAGAGAAATTTGATTTATTAGAATGAAGAATGTTGGTCCCTGCAGAGCCTGATTCATAAGTCGAGAGAAATCCATAAACTGTGATTTTTACTTAGTTGCGTCCTAGTGTCCACCCAATGTTATTATTACCACCTAAACGCATCACGCATGAAAAGCCTGGAAGTAGCGCAACTGTTAGCTGTGGGTATTAAGAGAGTTTCTGCCACATAATATACATACGCGAAGTCCATATACGGTGTTTTTGCGCATATATAAACGTTAGCTGTAAGGATTAGACGAGTAGACAGTTTTTGCTTAGTGTGTAGTTCATATTCGAACCAGGCATTGTAGTTCATAACATTGTATTGATTTACTACGTGTATTGCACTTATCTGATGTCCGCTATCAGTTAAGTTGCTGATTAATTTATGGTTTTCTTGTTTCAGGTGAGTACACTGTTCTCGTCGCGTGAAGAAGTTAAACGAACTGCTGTTGTAAGTAACAGTACTTACATTTGCAAACCCATAACGAAGCAGCATGTAATTTCTGGTAAGATATTGTAATGGTCGGACCCGTTTTCTTGAAATAGATAAATGATAACAGTTCTCTTTATATCTCTACATAACTTCCTACACTGTACACTGAAGTAATATAACAGTTGTTATAAGGAAGGAGTATGTTTTATTTCAACATAACACTTCAGTTATTTTGTTTTATATTTTCTTCAACACAACGAACGTTGCCTCATCTCTGCCTGTGTATGTCCAGTTCAAACATTAGATGCAATTTAACTTTGTGAATCTGTCACAGACACCATTAAGAGCCATCATTCGATTTTTATCACACACAAAATGTACAATATTTTTCTGTTCAGTTGCTATAGATAATTAGACCGCAAATGTGTTACCCATACGTTATTTGTAATATTATGTCATAAGAAGTCCAACTTCTACAAAATCATACTATATATAATCTTTCATTTTCTTTAACTGCACGGATTGATGCCCAGTAAACACATTATTCTTTGCGTCTCAGTCTATTCTTTTCAGTTGAAGCCTAATATTTATTTTGTTAATTTACATTGAGCTAACATGCTCTCATCTGCCAGTCTCCGACACGACACTGTCCTCTCTTGTTCCATTAAAATTCCCATTTTGGCCAATACAAGGCGCCACAAGAGTGTCCTTTTCTGTACTACTTGGCGTGTGCGAATCACACAGTATTCACAGAAATAAATTATCCACATGTCGAAACATAGTCTCAGTGAGTTCTTACAAATGACAAAAGTAAATGAAACATAAAATTACAACTAAATTGTTTGAAACATTTTATGTTGGGAAGGATAGCTTGTTACCATAAGGAACTGTAAAGAAAAAAATAAATAAATAAATGCGATACATGTGAGCGAACTACACTCCTGGAAATTGAAATAAGAACACCGTGAATTCATTGTCCCAGGAAGGGGAAACTTTATTGACAAATTCCTGGGGTCAGATACATCACATGATCACACTGACAGAACCACAGGCACATAGACACAGGCAACAGAGCATGCACAATGTCGGCACTAGTACAGTGTATATCCACCTTTCGCAGCAATGCAGGCTGCTATTCTCCCATGGAGACGATCGTAGAGATGCTGGATGTAGTCCTGTGGAGCGGCTTGCCATGCCATTTCCACCTGGCGCCTCAGTTGGACCAGCGTTCGTGCTGGACGTGCAGACCGCGTGAGACGACGCTTCATCCAGTCCCAAACATGCTCAATGGGGGACAGATCCGGAGATCTTGCTGGCCACGGTAGTTGACTTACACCTTCTAGAGCACGTTGGGTGGCACGGGATACATGCGGACGTGCATTGTCCTGTTGGAACAGCAAGTTCCCTTGCCGGTCTAGGAATGGTAGAACGATGGGTTCGATGACGGTTTGGATGTACCGTGCACTATTCAGTGTCCCCTCGACGATCACCAGTGGTGTACGGCCAGTGTAGGAGATCGCTCCCCACACCATGATGCCGAGTGTTGGCCCTGTGTGCCTCGGTCGTATGCAGTCCTGATTGTGGCGCTCACCTGCACGGCGCCAAACACGCATACGACCATCATTGGCACCAAGGCAGAAGCGACTCTCATCGCTGAAGACGACACGTCTCCATTCGTCCCTCCATTCACGCCTGTCGCGACACCACTGGAGGCGGGCTGCACGATGTTGGGGCGTGAGCGGAAGACGGCCTAACGGTGTGCGGGACCGTAGCCCAGCTTCATGGAGACGGTTGCGAATGGTCCTCGCCGATACCCCAGGAGCAACAGTGTCCCTAATTTGCTGGGAAGTGGCGGTGCGGTCCCCTACGGCACTGCGTAGGATCCTACGGTCTTGGCGTGCATCCGTGCGTCGCTGCGGTCCGGTCCCAGGTCGACGGGCACGTGCACCTTCCGCCGACCACTGGCGATAACATCGATGTACTGTGGAGACCTCACGCCCCACGTGTTGAGCAATTCGGCGGTACGTCCACCCGGCCTCCCGCATGCCCACTATACGCCCTCGCTCAAAGTCCGTCAACTGCACATACGGTTCACGTCCACGCTGTCGCGGCATGCTACCAGTGTTAAAGACTGCGATGGAGCTCTGTATGCCACGGCAAACTGGCTGACACTGACGGCGGCGGTGCACAAATGCTGCGCAGCTAGTGCCATTCGACGGCCAACACATCGGTTCCTGGTGTGTCCGCTGTGCCGTGCGTGTGATCATTGCTTGTACAGCCCTCTCGCAGTGTCCGGAGCAAGTATGGTGGGTCTGACACACCGGTGTCAATGTGTTCTTTTTTCCATTTCCAGGAGTGTATATTGGCCCGCCGCAGCGTGAAACAAAGACGTCAGCGCTCTCCATATCTCCACGACACCCACATAGCAAGTGAAAAGAAACAAAAGACGTTGTAGTTTGCATCAAACTAAAATAATATTGTAAGAAATTCATTAGAATAATTATAGACGCTTCGCACGGCTTGCACTAAGTGTATATGGCCAGACGGCTTGTTTGGCCTAGCAGTAATAAATTACTTACACAAACCTTCCTGATGAATCAGTATATCTATTAATGAGAACTGTATCAAACTAGCTACAGTAGTTCCTGCGATTAGTCTTTACACGAAAACAGAATAACGCGGCTGGGAACTTCAAATTATGACATGTTTAGATTGTGCTCAAGATTCAGTGTCCTCAGGAATTGCGGCGCAACTTTCTTGTTTTTCCGCCAGATACCACCTCCTCTGTAGCTGACTAGCTCGTAGCTTTGCCCCGAAATGTCGCACCAAACGCCAGTTAATTTTGAAACAGATAACAATACATATACCACACATTCATAATTACTATAACAATGAATTACATACAGAAAACGTCCTCGTAAATGAGTCTATTTATTATACGGTAGGTTAAGTCTGGAGATTAACCATACATTCAGACAGAAAAACACAGTAGGGGTTCAAAAATGGCTCTGAGCACTATGGGACTTAACTTCTGAAGTCATCAGTCCCCTAGAACTTAGAACTACTTAAACCTAACTAACCTAAGGACATCACACACATCCTTGCCCGAGGCAGGATTCGAACCTGCGACCGTAGCGGTCGCGCGGTTCCAGACCTTAGCGCCTAGGACACAGTAGGGAACTTCAGTTTGTATGTAGGGTGCTAATAATTAAACTTTCGATACTTGAGAGGGCTCCGATTACAGACGTACGATCGTAAGACAATGATTCTCTGTGCAAACGTTTGTAAGGTTATGCGGAATAGAAATAATGTATAAACCATTGAAAGGAACACATTTTAATTTCCTCATGAAAGAGTAACATTTGTTAATTGCGTACCAGATTACTATTCAGGTTACAAACGTTGCTCAATGCCACGATCGTATGCATCCAAGACAGCCTGGAACCGCACTACAGATTGCGCCACTGCTGGAACATAGAATGGTCAGCTCTCGTGACATAGCTCGCGCACTGCTTGAAGATCACATTTTGCGTCCAGCATCTACATCTACATCCATACTCCGCAAGCCACCTGACGGTGTGTGGCGGAGGGTACAGGGGAGGCAGGGCTAATGTCCATTTTATTGTATTATAGGTTAACCGGGGGACTAGAAACGACGGAGAGGCTCCGCCCCCGCCGCAGCCGCAGTGGTCCACAACCCCACGACGACTACCGCAGTCCACTTCGGCCCTCCGCCGCCCCACACCGAACCCAGGGTTATTGTGCGGTTCGGCCCCCGGTGGACCCCCCAGGGAACGTCTCACACCAGACGAGTATAACCCCTATGTTTGTGTGGTAGAGTAAAGGTGGTGTACGCGTACGTGGAGAACTTGTTTGCGCAGCAATCGCCGACATAGTGTAACTGAGGCGGAATTAGGGGAACCAGCCCGTATTCGCCAAGGCAGATGGAAAACCGCCTAAAAACCATCCACAGACTGACCGGCTCACCAGACAAATCCGCCGGGCGGATTCGTACCGTGGACCAGGCGCTCCTTCCCGCCCGGAAAGCCGTGCGTTAGACCGCACGGCCAACCGGGCGGACCTAATGTCCCTTACTGTTTTATTGCTAAAAGGCATAGGATGTGGTTAGGGAGCAGGTGGTAGGACGGAGGATGGGGGGGGGGAGACTTCAGTTAGCTAGGCCAGACTGGTACTAATCATTATATTCGGGTAAAAAGTGTCTCCTTTCTTCATTTTCAACGGTCACGCCATTTTGTGAGTATTGTAATCAAGTGGTTTCCAGCAATTTCGAAATTATCCGTATCTTCCCATCCCGTGATCATCCTTGGCAACGCTTCGGTCGGTTTGGAATCGCGATCTAAGTTACTTTTAGGGGGGAAATTTATCTGTCAGGTTTACCAGCTCATTGGTTATGCACGCAATCGACCCATTGTTGCATTCCCTCCCAGGCGGCAGTAACTTCTTAATTTGTGGCGCAGTTGGCCGTGGGCCTCTCCCGGGAGAAATTCTCAATTAGCCAGTTAATTCTAACTTCCGAATCGTGTTCTTCAACCCCGGTGCATAAAAGAATACCTCTCCATATCCCTTTAATGCGTCGATCTTCGTGAAGAGCAGCGGCACTATTGCTGTTGTTTTGATAAAACAGTTTTACGGGTAAAGACCTGCTCATTTTGTCCAGACCTATGTTGACTGCCTGCAACTGTAATGCACACTGAAGCTTGTGTCTCAGCCCTCCCAACGGCAAGCCATACAGTAACACTACTAACAACGCAAATCCAGCAGCGCACACTCTGAACATCATTCCTGTTAAGTTGGACATGACTCTGCAGGGACGCGAAAGAATCTGCGCTCCAAGAAGAGAGTTCTCCGTCCGAACAGCACAGAGATCAGTGGTGTACCGTCACATCTGGACGGTAAAGTTCCGACATTTAAGCTGCGCGTGCTGCGTCAGCGGTACGACTCGCTGGCGGTCGGAAACCGCAACAGCGCCATTTGCTTTTCCGCGCACCACAAATTTTGATCGTTTTGTATTACGCGCTCTGCGGGCGCTTCGCATCAAACTGTAGCGCCGCTGAGGAGAGACATAAACCAGGGGGCTGCCAACGGTCGCCGGCGAAACTTTGCCGCGGAGCTGTCAACGCAGCGCCGGAAGCGAAGCGCCGTATATTCTGCAATCCACTTCTACAGATTGGCTCCGCGTTCGGCCGCCGCCGCTGTTTGCTCTCGGGCGCTGCGCCTTGCGCTTTCAGCAGTCCCGCTGCCGTAAAACCCTGTTGGTTCTCCAAGAAGTCTCCAGAGTACACTTAAACGGAGATAAAGCGGTGAAGCAAGTATGAGTCGTCTCATTTCTCAGCGATCGAGTAGAATCAAACTAGGGCAGGCAGCAGTAACAGTTTAAATATAAATGAATTGTTAATAGACCAATTTTTAAATCGGACTAAAATTCTCCTATCCCGATACAAATTCCTAGCACCATACAGATAGCCCTGAAAATTTGTGATTGCTTATGTTTAATACACTACTCAAAAGAATTAGGGGAAAACGACTCTGAGCGTCTGCCATACTCAATTCAGCAATATCTGACGACTGGCTATGTTACTAAACCCTCAAGTGACTCGTTACTTTGTTACTCCGCTTTTGTAAATGTATTCCACCGAAACTACCTGCACACTGTATTAATTACTGTGATACTGTGTTACTACTGCAAGTGCTGTTTCGGCTGTTGGTTCTGGACTTTCATTATGTCAACTTTGATGTTGTGTGAGCCTAAAAGGAACATGAAGTACGCTTTCAGGTGATCTGTTTTCACCTTACATCTTGTGATGATGGTCTATGACCGAAACCGGTAGACATGTAGTTTTATTATAAACATCTGATGCTTTGTAATGCATTATTTCAAGTACCTGCAGACCATTGTCAGAGGCCGCGCGGGATTAGCCGAGCGGTCTAAGGAGCTGCAGTCATAGACTGTGCGGCTGGTCCCGGCGGAGGTTCGAGTCCTCCCTCGGGCATGGGTGTGTGTGTTTGTCTTTAGAATAATTTAGGTTAAGTAGTGTGGAAGCTTAGGGACTGATGACCTTATCAGTTAAGTCCCCCTCAGATTTCACACACATTTGAACATTTGAACCAATTTCAGATGCGTGTATTTGGGGCACTATTTCTCTGTCGGTCTCCGCCTCACAAGGGAAGGCCTAAAGCACGGCCAACCGATTTGGCTCATATTTGGCTCGTCCTTTGTATACAACCTAAAATGAAAGAGCCTAAGATGTTCTGGGTCAACAGTCTCCGGTTTTCAGAAAACCACCACTAAACTGCATGGCGCAGAATCAGCTTAAAACTGATAGGTTCGATAGATACTTGAAAACTGAGCAATTTTCGTCATCGTATATGGAGTCTGCAAATACAGTTTCCTAGAAATTGAGGAAATAAATTTTTGTGTCTGCCATTTCTGTACCCACAGTGTAAACGCTGCGAATGAAAAAACCGCTGCTGTAGCGACCAAGATATCTAGCTGGAGAGCAGAGAACCTGTGTCTCGATTCTGAAATTCATTCTACAGTTTTTTTGTTTGTATTTTTCTCCTATAGAATTTGGTAACAATAGGAAGATTAATAAGGCAGTCAGTAAGGAATAATAATAATAATAAGATAGGCAAATAAATTTCTCAAATGATTCACAGAATTTCTCATAATGTATTGCAGATTGTCAGTACGTCCTTACTGGATAAAATCTCATGTAACGTCTTTCTTTTTTATGTATTGACATCTATTCATATAAGCAAAATTCAGTTTTATATTATATGTCACTAACACACTCTTGGTAATTGGACACATTTGTACTCCCACTGGAAAGGCGGTGTACACGTTGAACCAGAAATCTAGCGACAAAATATCGACGGTTGTACAGTACTGTGGCAGCCGCCCTATGTTTCAGGAGTGCGGTTCCTTGGCGCGAAGAGCCCGATCGACGTGATTCCACAGATTCTCAATTCGGCTTAAATTGGGGTGGGGGGGTATAGTGGTCAGGGGAGCTCGCTAAACTAATGCTGGTGTTCTTTGAACCATGCACGTACAGTGTGAGCTATGTAACACGTTGTACTATCCTGCTGGTAGATGCAATCGTATCGAGGAAAAAGAAACTACACATATGGGTGGACATGGTCCTCAAGGATAAACGCGTACCTGCGTTCATCCATTGCGCCTTCCACAATGACGAGCTTACTCAGAGAATGCCACGAAAACATTCTCCACAACATAAAACTTCTTCGCCCCACCGGGACCCTTCACACGATCGTTCCAAGGTGTTTGCTTTCAGACATTTCAAGCTGTATCCGCAAACAGCCACCTGTCCGATGGGGCATAAAACGTGATTCATCGGAAAAAGCCATCTGTCGCCATTCAGTGAGCGTCCAGTTGAGGGACTGGCGTTATTCACTGAAGAGCCAAGGACACTAGTACACCTACCTAATATCGTGTAGGGCCCCCGTCAGCACGCGGAAGTCCAGCAACACGATGTGGCATGGACTCTACTAATGTCTGATGTGCTCCTGGAGGGAATTGACACCATAAATCCTGCAGGGTTGTGCATAAATCCATAAGGGTACGAGGGGGTGGAGATCTGTTCCTAACAGCACGTTGCAACACATCTCAGGTATGCTCAATAATGTTCATGTCTGGGGTGTATGGTGGCCAGCGGATGTGTTTAAACTCAGAAGAGTGTTCCTGGAGGCACTCTGTAGCAATTCTGCACGTGTGGGGCGTCTCGTTGTCCTTCTGGAATTGCCCAAGTCCGTCGAATGCACAATGGACATGAACGGATGCAGTTGATCAGACAGGATGCTTATGTACGTGTCACCTGTCAGAGTTACATCTAGACGTATCAGGGGTCCCCTATCACTCCAACTGCACACACCCCAGACCATTGCAGAGCCTCCACCAGCTTGAACAGTCCCATGGCGACATGCAAGATCCATGGATTTATGAGGTTGTGTCTGTACCCGTACACGTCCATCCGCTCGGTACAGTTTGAAACGAGACTCGTCCGGCGAGGCAACATATTTCCAGTCATCAACTGTCCAATGTCGGTGTTGACGGGCCCAGGCAGGCGTAAAGCTCTGTGTCGTGCGTCGTCAAGGATACACGAGTGGGCCTTCTGCTCCGAAAGCCCACATAGATGATGTTTCGCTGAGTAGTTCAAACGCTGACACTTGTTGATGGCCCAGCAGAGAAATCTGCAGCAATTTGCGGAAGAGTTGCACTTCTGTCACGTTGAACGATTCTCTTCAGTCGCCCTTGGCCCCATTCTTGCAGGATCTTTCTCTGGCCGCAGCGATGTCGGAGGTTCGATTTTTTCCTGATAATCACGGTACACTCGTGAAATGGTCGTACTGGAAAATCCCCAGTTCATCGGTACCTCGGAGATTCTGTCTCACATCGCTCATGCGCCGACTATAACACCACATGAAAACTCACTTAAACCTTGAGAATCTGCAATTGTAGCAGCAGTAACCGATCTAACAACTGCGCCAGACACTTGTTGCCTTATATAGGCGTTGCCGACAGCAGCGCCGTATTTTGCCTGTTTACGTATCTCTGTATTTGAATATGCATGCCTATACCAGTTTCTGTGGCGCTTCAGTGTAATTTCAGTCGTCGTCGCCGATGAACAGCAGTCAGCATGAGTGTATGAACCAGGCACCTTTTGCCGATGCTCACACGCAGCAACTTTCGATCAACGGTCGTTGTATGCGACGCTGTTTGTAGCCCCCTGGTTCATCTGGGCTGTCAGTTGGTCAAAAGTCCCACATATATTCGGCCGTACACATCTCCCCATCTGCCGTTCACTCCTGTGGTCTATACCCTGTGGTACACCACCCCTCTGCCTCGGTTTTGGTTAGCGCCATTTTGCCATGCACGGTATGCCTTAACCACAACGGCATGCGAACGGTTTACAAGCCGTATAAGAATGCTTCCACTGTTGTCCCGAAAGCTAATGATCATGTCCTCTTAGGCGTCAGGTGAACCGTTCCGTTTCCGCATAACAACTGGACTGTTTTCGGTGTCCTCACTACAGGCTTTATACAGGGTGTATCATAATTAATGACGTAAGCGCATGCAGTTGAAAGTACACGATACTAGAAGCAAAAAAGACACATTAAACGTACGGTCGAAAACGCATACCGTAAGAGCTACGAGCAATTTTTCATCTTTGATACTGTGAAGCAAATCTCTTCTACTGCAAGCTCTTTGCTTTCCACATTTTGGGAAGTAGTAGTATGGACCAAAACAAGATAAAAATGTCCAGTAAACATGTGCTCTAAAATGCACATCTTAAAAGCTATGAGCACGTGCTCATCTTCGTAATTGGAAACACAACTCTTATAATGAACAGTTGTTCATAACTTTCAAGATGTACATTTTAGAGCAAATGTTTATGTGACATTTTTTTCTTGTTTTGGTCCATACTACTACTTTCCAGAATGTGGAAAGCAAAGAGCTTGCAGTAGAAGAGATTTGCTTCACAGTATCGAAAGCGAAAAATTGCTCTTATCTGTTAAGGTATGCATTTTCGACCATATGTTTGCTTTTTTGCTTGTAGTATCGTGTACTTTCAACTGAATGCGTTTACGCCATTGAGTATGAAACACCCAGTATACACTCCACTGCTAGTGTTGCCATCTGCTATATGAGAGTGATTATTGTGCGTTGTCGTCGAACATAGGCGGTGGTCAGCTTAATGTGATTTGACTGTGTAGTTACTTGATTTGTCCACTTCTTTCTTCACGTCTTTTTACTGAATACAGGACGAAGTAATTGGAGCAAGTCATTAAAAATTTGTTTTTGCATTCAAAGAAAATTAATGTCTTAATTTTGTTCATTCCTTGGTCCTGGTCCAACTATTCTTGTCTTACTCATCATAAACAGACCGAGGGAAGTGGAGCAGTGGTTAGCACACTGGACTCGTATTCGGAAGGACGACGGTTCGGCCATCCTGATTTAGATTTTCCATGAATTCCCTAAATCGCTTCAGGCAAATGACGGAGTGGTTCCTTTGAAAGGGCACGGCCGCCTTCCATCCCCATCCTCCCCTACTCCGATGGGACCGATGACCACGCAATTTAGTCTCCTCCCCGAAACCAACCAACCAAGCAACCATAATAAACAATGCTCAAGTTAATGCAAGTAATGAACTGTCTGCATTAACAGACATTTTCACTTGTAAAAATTAAACATTTCGGGACGGGATAAACAATAGCACAGAGCGAGGAGATCTGTATACTAGTTGTGATCAGGTTTGAGAAACTAAGATTGTAAACTTGGGCGTTGTTTGTCGTACCCTTGAACAGATAACAGTGGTACTGACAAACGAGATTCACAGACAGGCTACTTACCGCTGGCTATTCCGCAGTTCTCCATGCGGTTTGAGCGCTGTTGAATACGTAGGGCTCGTGCCCGGAGGAGTATTGAAGGGGTTATTCGTCACGCTCCTCGACCGAGGCAGAGCAACCGAGAAACACTTCTTTTTATATTGCTGAGTGATGAATTAACAACTAGCAGGAGCTCGTTGCCCTTGGGGGTGATTTTTTCTCTTTCCGGTGAGCGCAAGTGTCTACTGAGCCTTATACGTGACAAAATTCACCACAGAATTAGTTCGTAGACGCATACAGAAGACTTAAAAGTTTGAGACGGGAAAGAAAAGTGAGAAACAAGACTACTACACTGTTGTGTCGGCTATGCAATCGGGAAAGAAAGGAGGGGACCCCCAGAGCTGGCTAGAGCACATGATTCTGTGTCTGTAAACAATTTATTCCTCATCAATGATTGTGAGCATTGGCGAAGCGGTGGGTATTTGGCTGTAAAGAGCAGTTGCAATTTAATAGTCTAAATGCCCCCAGGTTTAATATGTCCATTCAGAAGCGTTTTACTCATATACCAAATATAATAACCCATTCCGTAGCTGATTGGCGCCGTTTACGCTTTTCACGCGCCAGCGGACGTGACAACACCAATTTCAACTGAAATGCGCGTCAGTGAGTGGCGTCAGATGAATGTAATTGTAGCAAGCTGTTAGCCACACGAGATTTATTATTTATTTATCTACAGACATTACAACAAAAAGTTTGTTATTATACATACACCGTGGACCACAATTAATAGAGAAGACTGACGTGCAGAAGTGTGCAATAACAGGTACAAAAACCATACTAATAAACGTGGGTTCGAAACGATTCGTTTGCGCGCGCACCCGTGTGTGTGTGTGTGGGGGGGGGGGGGGGGGGGGCTACGAGCCGGTACCAACTTAGTGGTAATTAACACAAATAGATAATTTTTTCATCTGAGTCTCCATTCAAGTGGGCTCAAATTTATGACACACCGTGTGTACAAATTTTGCTCTTGGTTCCCTTTGACTCCCCTCTCAGCTTCGTGTCCCAAGCTGCTGCTCGTGTCGCATGGGCATTAAACCCGCCCGGTGCTTGGAAAAGGCGTGTAATATACAACATGTGTAAGAAATGAAACCAAAAAAATAAGAATTGCTCGAATTAAAAAGTTTGTAAGGCAGAGTTACTGTTCAATCTATACAAAGAAACAAGCTTTTTCTTTTTTTGCGTGTGTCCCGCATCTGCGGGTGATCAGCACGACTACTACTGGATTTGGCCTGGTTAATTTTAAGCCTCCGAAGATGTCGACAACAGTATCGCCGAGTAACCACTCCAGAAGTCCCGTGCCCGACCCAGGGCGAATCCGCCATTTAGATCTGAACAATCGTACGCGGACACCTGTGTAAAATCGGCGGTACTTCACTTAATTGGATGTGGAAAACCATCTAAAAACCACTTCCAGACTGGCCGACAGACCGCCCCCCTCTTCGTTAATCCGCCCGGTGGATTCGATCAGGGTCCGGCGCATCTCCTGCCGGCCCGGAGGTAGCGCTTTAACACACACGGCTATTCGAGCGCTTATACATCCAAGAAGCAATGACGGAAATAAAAGAAAGGTTCGAGAGAGGAATTTAAACTCAGAGTGAAAGGATATCAACGATAAGATTGACTGATCATATTGTCACCCTCAGTGAGAGTGAAGAAGAATTGCAGCACTTGTTGAAAAGAAAGAACAGTCTAATGAGCTTGCACAATGTATTGAGAGTAATCCGAAGAAACACGAAGGTAATATCATGTAGCGGAAACGGGTTTGGCGATAAACGTAACATTCAAATTGAAGACCACGAAGTAGACTGGCTGATCCCAAATAACTGATTGCGGACCAAGTATGGAGGACATACAAAGCAGACTTGCACAAAGAGGGCATTCCTAGCCAAAAGAAATGTACTGGTGTGTAACATTGGTCTTAATTTGAAGAAGACGTTTCTTAGAATGTACTTTGGAACACAGCTTTGTATGTAATCCACGACTGTAGGGAAAAACGGAAAAGATTAGAATCGAAGCGTTTGAGAAGTGATGTTATAGAAGGATGTTGAATACCGATTGATTTGGATGATAGGCCTTGTTTAAAGACATCAGCCGACGTCCTCCATTGTACTAGAGGGTTAAAATTGTAGGGGACTTTTTTTCTTCACCAGGAAGCGCTTACTCCAGAGAAGAGTAAAATAATTATCTCTTAAGAAAAGTCCTCTTGGCGTCGAAGTAATTAAAGAAGAAACGTGGGGGAAGGAAGTCAGTCGTACACGTCGTGCTTCAAGAGCATATCGACATCCGCCTCAGGTAATTTAGGAATAATAAAAAGGAGAAAAATATATCTTAATCGGGATGGCCACCAATGATTTGAGCTCTTGTCCTCTCGAATTGACGATGTCAAATCATGAATTATACACTACTGGCCATTAAAATTGCTACACCAAGAAGAAATGCAGATGATAAACGGGTATTCATTGGACAAATATATTATACTAGAACTGACATGTGATTACATTTCCACGCAATTTGGGTGCATAGATCCTGATAAAACAGTAGCCAGAACAACCACCTTTGGCCGTAATAACGGCCTTGATACGCCTGGGCATTGAGTCAAACAGAGTTTGGATGGCGTGTACAGGTACAGCTGCCCATGCAGCTTCAACACGATACCACAGTTCATCAAGAGTAGTGACTGGCGTATTGTGACGAGCCAGTTGCTCGGCCACCATTGACCAGACGTTTTCAATTGGTGAGAGATCTGCAGAATGTGCTGGCCAGGGCAGCAGTCGAACATTTTCTGTATCCAGAAAGGCCCGTACAGGACCTGCAACATGCGGTCGTGCATTATCCTTCTGAAATGTAGGGTTTCGCAGGGGTCGAATGAAGGGTAGAGTCGGGTCGTAACACATCTGAAATGTTGCGTCCACTGTCCAAAGTGCCATCAGTGCGAACAAGAGGTGATCGAGACGTGTAACCAATGGCACCCCATACCATCACGCTGGGTGGTACGCCAGTATAGCGATGATGAATACACGCTTCCAATGTGCGTTCACCGCGATGTCGCCAAACACGGATGCGACCATCATGATGCTGCAAACAGGACCTGGATTCATCCGAAAACAAATGACGTTTTGCCATTCGTGCACCCAGGTTCGTCGTTGAATACACCATCGCAGGCGCTCCTGTCTGTGATGCAGCGTCCAGGGTAACCGCAGCCGTGGTCTCCGAGCTGATAGTCCATGCTGCTGCAAACATTGTGGAACTGTTCGTGCACATGGTTGTTGTCTGTTCACTCAAGGATCGAGACGTAGCTGCACGATCCGTTACAGTCATGCGGATAAGATGCCTGTCATCTCGACTGCTAGTGATACGAGGCCGTTGGGCTGCAGCACGGCGTTCCGTATTAACCTCCTGAACCCACCGATTCCATATTCTGCTAACAGTCATTGGATCTCGACCAACGCATGCAGCAATGTCGCGATATGATAATTCGCAATCACGATAGGCTACAATCCGACCTTTATCGAAGTCGGAAACTTGATGGTACGCGTTTCTCCTCCTTAGCCCCCTGCGGGTTCGGGGGTTAGAATAGGCACGCGGTATTCCTGCCTGTCGTAAGAGGCGACTAAAAGGAGTCTCAAATGTTTCGGCCTTCTGTGATGGTCCCCTCTCGGGTTTGACCTCCATCTTTCTAAATTGTTCCGAAGAGCGAGCCAATTGGGGAAGGGCGCCTTACATGTTGCACTGTATCTGTCGTGCATTGAGACCTTTAGCCGGCTTTCTCGTCGTTGCAATGGTGTCCAGCTCATTTTCCATCTCTTGGGCGAGGATACGTCCATGGGTGCGATTTCCACGCTGCACTGTGTAGTGTTGTTTTTCGCTGCGACGACTGCCTCATACATTTTTGCACCTAAGATCCAGCACGGTAGCCAATCCGTTGTGGTGGGGCCGCCATGTACCCTATTGGTTGTAGCCCCCTGACAACACAGGGATCGCTCTACTGATGCCTGCGCCGTTTACTCCCCATGCATGCCAAGGAGTAGATGCCCATCTCCCTGGGGCATCAGGACTCCCGGCAATGGCCATCCTGCCAGGTGGCCCTTGCTGTGGCTGGGTGGCGCCCATTGGGAGGGCCCTTGGTCGGAGTAGGTGGCATCAGGGTGGATAACACGCAATGAAGCGTGGCACATCATCTCTTGCTGGTGGCCAGCCAACAGCAGTCTCTAAGCGTTCGAGGGCTCATTTTAAAGGTAACGTTTATGACCCCAAATCGTTCCCATCCCTGGCCACACCATGGGAGGAACAAAAGGCATTGAATGACAGTGACACATATTCGCCCCGGTATCTCGTCTGTACCAGAGCTGATGGGGAATCCTTTGTCTCCGTGAAGCCTCAGTTCTTTGTAGAGCATTTAGAGGACAAGTTTGGGGAGGTGGAAGGCTTGTCCAAAATGCGCTCTGGGTCAGTTTTGATAAAAACGGCATCGTCCGCCCAGTCACGCAGGTTAATTGCTTGTGACAAGTTGGGGGATGTTAACGTTACCATCACACCACATAAGAGTTTAAATATGGTCCAGGGTGTTATTTTCCATTGGGACCTACTTTTGCAGTCTGATGACGAGCTGCGCGCCAACTTAGAGCGTAGAGGTGTTCATTTTGTCCGGCGCGTTCATCGGGGTCCGAGGGACAATCAGGTTGCTACCGGTGCCTTCATCTTGGCCTTCGAGGGTGATACATTACCGGAGAAGGTCAAGGTGATGGTCTACCGTTGTGACGTGAAGCCCTATATCCCTCCCCCGATGCGGTACTTTAAGTGCTGGAAGTTCGGCCATATGTCTCCCCGCTGCACTTCCAGCCTCACATGTCGAGATTGCGGACGCCCATCTCATCCCGATACTCCATGTGCTCCGCCTCCCATCTGTGTCAACTGTGGAGAGCCTCATTCACCTTGCTCGCCAGACTGCAGGATCTTACAGAAAGAACGCAAAATCATGGAATATAAGACCCTGGACTGACTGACTTACACTGAGGCTAAGCGGAAATTTGAACGGCTACATCCCGTGCGCATGATGGCATCTTATGCCTCAACTGTCACTCCTGCTCCAGCTCCTTTAGCTGCACCACAAACAGTCAGCTCTCAGAGTCAAAGGACCTCACCTACCCCCTTGACGATGGGGGCCCCTTCTCTCGCTGTTGCTCCCACACCATCTACCTCGGGTGCAGCACCCACTAAACCACCGGGGACACCAGTCCCCACTTCTAAGCCGGAGAAGCGTAAGTCTTCTTCGGCTTCTCTCGCTCGGAAGGGATCCCTTGGGTCACTCCCTTCCCAGGTTCCTACCAGCGGCACAACAGACACCAACCAGTGGCTGAAGAAGCCACAGGTCGCTGGTCGTCGAGATTCGCGATCATCTTCGGTCCCGGAGACTGACTCCAATAAGCCCTCTCAACAACGACAACCAAAGGAACAGCGAGAGAAAACGACATTGAAGACCCGTAAGACCAAGACACCTGCGGTGGCACCTACTCCACCGCTACCTACAAGCTCTGCGTCTGAGGATGCGGTGGAGATTCTTGCGTCCACTGAGGACCTCGATCTCGCCGGTCCCTCAGACGCAAAGGATAGCACTTGCACGGGTGCTCCATCGCAGGCAGCAGGTGACCCAGAGGCGTAATCTGCCTTCCCAGTCCCGTCACGCCTTTCTCAGCCATGGACAATTCCATCCTCCAGTGGAACTGCAGCGGTTTCTTCCACCATCTAGCTGAGCTCCGACAACTTATCAGCCTTCACCCTTTCTTCTGCATTGCTCTTCAGGAAAGTTGGTTTCCAGCAATGCGAACCCCTGCCCTCCGTGGCTATCGGGGTTATTATAAGAACCGACAGCTTATGAGAGGGTGTCTGGTGGCGTCTGCATATATGTCCTTAACTCTCTTCACAGCGAGTCTATCCCTCTACAAACAGCTTTAGAGGCTGTCGCTGTTCGGGTGTGGACGCCACAGGCTGTTACCGTCTGCAGTCTTTACCTTCCACCGGATGATGATGTCGCGCAGCATGTCCTGGTTGCATTGATAGCCCAATTGCCGCCACCTTTCTTATTACTGGGCGACTTCAACGCCCATAACCCTCTGTGGGGTGGGTCAGTGGCGACAGGTCGAGGCGCCACCTTTGAGCATTTATTGGCACAGCTCGATCTTTCGCTGTTAAATGATGGTTCCTTCACACACTTCAGTGTGGCGCATGGCACGTACTCCGCCATTGACCTTTCGATCTGCAGCCTTACCATCTGTCCAGTGGAGAGTGCATGACGACCTGTGTGGTAGTGACCACTTTCCGATCTTTCTGTCACTGCCACAGCGTCAGTCTTCTGGGCGCCCTTGCAGGTGGACAATGAATAAGGCTGACTGGGACCTGTTTTCCTCCATTGCCGCTATTGAGCCTCTCTCTAATGATGGCGTTGATGCGGTGGTTCAATCGGTCACCACGTTACTGCCGCCGAATCTTCCATTCCCAATTCTTCTGGGTCCCCTCGGCGGCGGACTGTGCCTTGGTGGTCGCCTGAGATCGCTGAAGCGATTAAAGATCGCCGGCGGGCGTTCCAGCGTCACAAGCGACATCCCTGCATTGAACACCTCATTACCTTCAAACGTCTGCGTGCGCGGGCCCGCCGCCTTATCCGCCAAAGCAAGCAGGAGTGCTGGGAGCGGTATGTGTCCACCATTGGCCTCCATGTCTCTCCATCGCCATCTGGGCCAAGATCCGACGCCTCTATGGCTATCGGACCCCTGCCAGCGTCCCTGCGCTCTCACTGAATGGAGCAGTTTGTACAGACTCCGACGAAATTGCCAACCGCTTGGCAGTGCATTTTGCTCTGGGTTCAGCTTCTTCCAATTACCCCCTGGCGTTCCGCTCCATTAAAGAGCGGATGGAACGTCGGAGCCTTTCTTTTCGCACCCACCATTCTGAATCCTACAATGCTCCATTCAGTGCGTGGGAATTTCACAGTGCCCTTGCCGCTTGCCCTGATACCGCTCCTGGGCCAGATCGCATCCACTGTCAGATGCTGAAGCACCTTTCAGTGGACTGCAAGCGACGCCTCCTCGACCTTTACAACCGTCTCTGGGTCGAGGGTGAGTTTCCGTCGCAGTGGCGGGAAAGCATTGTCATCCCTGTTTTGAAACCGGGCAAGAGCCCTTTGGAGGTGGACAGCTACCGCCCCATTAGCCTCACCAACGTTCTTTGCAAGCTTCTCGAACGGATGGTGAGCCGGGGCTTGAATTGGGTACTGCAGTCTCGGGGCCTTCTGGCTCCGTCTCAGGGTGGGTTCCGTAAAGGCCGCTCCGCCACCGACAATCTGGTGAGTCTGGAGTCGGCCATCCGTACTGCCTTTGCCCGCCGTCAGCACCTGGTCGCTGTCTTTTTCGACATGCGGAAGGCGTACGATACGACATGGCGTCATCACATACTTTCTACGCTTCATGGATGGGGTCTTCCGGGCCCTCTGCCGATCTTCATCCGAAATTTTCTGTCGTATCATACCTTCCGCGTGCAAGTCGCGGCCTCCCATAGTTCCTCCCGAGTCCAGGAGAACGGGGTACCACAGGGATCTGTCCTCAGTGTCTGCCTGTTTTTAATCGCAATAAACGGGCTCGCTGCGGCGGTGGGAAATTCTGTCTCCGCTTCCCTGTATGCTGACTTCTGCCTTTACTACCGCTCTACTGGCATTGCAGCTGTTGAACGTCAGCTACAGGGCGCTATCCGCAAGGCGCAGTCTTGGGCTGTAGCGCATGGTTTTCAGTTTTCGGTTGCCAAGACCCGCGTTATGCATTTCTGCCGGCGCCGAACAGTCCATCCTGAGCCGCGGCTTTATCTTGCCGACGAATTCCTTGCTGTGGTGGAGACTCACAGGTTTTTGGGTGTAGTTTTTGATGCCCGGCTGACTTGGCTGCCTCATATTCGGCAGCTTAAACAGGCGTGTTGGCGGCATCTAAATGCTCTGAGATGCTTGAGCCACACCCGCTGGGGCGCCGACCGATCTACCCTGTTACGGCTCTACCAGGCGTTAATCCAGTCTTGTCTGAATTATGGGAGCCTGGCTTATGGCTCAGCATCCCCATCTGCGCTGCGGGTACTGGACCCAATCCTACACAGCGGAATACGCCTTGCCACTATTGCTTTCCGGACCAGCCCAGTGGACAGCATACGTGCGGAGGCAGGTGTCCCTCCATTGCGGTTCAGGCGCCAAAATTTACTGGCCGCTTATGCCGCCCATGTTTTTAGCTTGCCTGGGGGTCCAAACTATCGTCTCCTGTTCCCGCGATCGGTCGTCCATCTGCCAGAACGTCGGCCCCGGTCAGGTTGTACGATCGCGGTCCGCGTCAAAGAGCTTCTCTCCGGGCTTAGGGTTTTCACTGTTCCACCTCCTTTTCGGGCCACTTTGCGTACACCCCCATGGCGTGTTCCTCGCCCTTGCCTTCGGCTCGACTTGGCACAGGGCTCGAAGGACTCAGTCCCTCCAGAGGCTTTCCGCCGCCGCTTTTATTCCATCCTGACCACGTATCAGGGCTCTGACGTTGTTTACACTGACGGCTCGATGGTTGCTGGTCGTGTCGGTTATGCGCTAACTCTAGGGGACCATTCCGAACAACGTTCCTTGCCGGCTGGCTGCAGCGTTTACATTGCTGAGCTGGTCGCCATCTTTCGAGCCCTAAAGTATATCCGCTCCTGCTCAGGTGAGTCCTTCGTGATCTGTAGCGATTCCCTGAGCGGTTTACGAGCTCTCGACCAGTATTTCCCTCGTTCTCGTCTGGTGATGGCTATCCAGGAGTCCCTGCATGCTCTTGTCCGTTGCGGCCGCTCTGTGGTCTTTGTGTGGACCCCCGGTCATGTCGGTATCCCGGGCAATGAACATGTTGACCGCCTGGCGAAAGAGGCCACCAGGCAACCATCTCTGGATGTTGGCCTCCCAGGGACTGATTTGCGAGTGGTCCTCTGCCGAAAAGTTTTTGCGCTTTGGGACGCGGAATGGCGCGATCGGATCACGCCCAATAAACTCCGTGCCATTAAGGAGACGACGACTGTGTGGCGGTCATCCATGCGAGCCAACCGCAGGGACTCAGTCGTCCTTTGTCGGCTCCGCATTGGCCACTCCCGGCTGACACACAGTTACTTACTGCGTCGGGAGGACCCTCCTCTGTGTCGCTGCGGGGCGGCTTTGACAGTGGCCCACATTTTGTTGGCCTGCCCCCTTTTAGCTGTGGTCAGGAGGACATTTGCGCTGCCTGATACGCTCCCTGCCCTTTTAACTGATGACCCTGCTATGGCTGGCTTAGTTCTACGTTTTATTCGGGCAGGGTTTTTTTTCATTTAATATGAGTGTTTATGTTTTATTTTATTGTTTTGTGTTGATTCTGGCCTTTGGCCTACAGTTTTAAACTGAGTTTTTTATGTGTTCTCGGTGGTTGGCTTTTCCCTTTTTATTCTATGGTCGGCTAATCACTGTCACACTCCGTGTGATTTTAATTTGTTACGTCGGTTCTTTGAGTTTTTCTTGTCCTGTGTTGTCTGTTGTCTCTAGTATCCGTTTTTTACTCTGTGTGGTAGTTTTTAAGTTTTGGAACAAGGGACCGATGACCGTTGCAGTCTGGTCCCTTTAATCCCACAAACCAACCAATCTCCTCCTTACACGAGGCATCACAACAACGTTTCACCAGGCAACGCCGGCCAATTGCTGTTTGTGTATGAGAAATCGGTTGGAAACTTTCCTCATGTGAGCACGTTGTAGGTGTCGCCACCGGCGCCAACCTTGTGTGAATTCTGTGAAAAGCTAATCATTTGCATATCACAGCATCTTCCTCATGTTGGTTAAACTTCGCGTCTGTAGCACGTCATCTTCGTGGTGTAGCAATTTTAATGGTCAAAAGTGTATTTCGGAATACCACGTATTTCCATAGCTGAGAGTTTTCGCTCGTGAATAAATTCGTTGCGGATTCGATACGCACGCGGCGTCTTCGCAGTGGCTGCCCTGCGGTATCGGGTCGTATTAAGCTGAACTGGCGGGCCGGCGGCTTAATTTTTCAGCCACCGGCCGTGCCGGGCCGGGGATGATGCAGATTGCAGGACCACCGTTTCACCCACAGGATACCCCCCCCCCCTTCCACCCACAGGATACCCCCCCCCTTTCCTCGCTCTCCTCCCTCTCCCCCCTGCCGCTATGCTGCGCCTCCTCCTCCCTGCCAGGAGGATCCGTGTTTGCTCCTTTTCCCTCCATCCGATTCTCCTTCTTCACCTCTTCTCCCTCGCCGCGTAAACCAACCTGTTCGCGTCAGCGTTCTCTCCCTCTCTCTTTCTCTTTCTCTTTCTCTCTCTCTCTCTCTCTCTCTCTCTCTCTCTCTCTCTCTCTTGCGGCCAGGACCGGACCGGAAGGCTGGATCGGCAAAGTGGTTCTGCGCGATTCCTTTTATGAGCGTTTTCTCGCAGACTTCATCTCCACTGGCATCTGCAATTAAGAGCCACCGGTGTCTGTCCACAGGTTGGAACTGAAGCACAAACGCGATAAAGGAGCTCAGTTATTGTTGCTACCTACTGGAACATACCTGCTACCTGATGACTTTAATTTCACGCTCAATCATAATTCTGTTCTTCCAAAACACAGATGGTTAGATGTTAATAAACTTGAAATTGTAATTCCTAATTTAGATCGATTACGTGTGTAACTGGCTAATTTTCTTCGTCAGGCTTCTGAATGGGCTGAAGAGGCCTATCACGATTTTACCTTCACCCCAGTGTCAAACTCTTTACCTCAGAGTAGCACGTGCTTCCAGCCTCCTTAATTATTTGCGCTGTATACCCCATTCTGTATCCTTTCCTGCAGTTTTTTCCTCTCCTACTGCGCAGTCACCACGTGTCCTGTTATCCTGTCCTTTCCTCTAGTCAGTGTTTCCCATCTATCCTTTTCCTCGCCATTTCTCCATAGAACGTCCTAATTTCTTATATTACGAATTTTCAGCTTTCTTCTTTAATACCGCATATAGGATTGCCTCAATTCTCTCTCTCTCTCTCTCTGTCTTTTTTCCCCTAAGTTCACAATTCAGTTCTGTGCTCGAGACAGTTTCAGGACTTTCTGTGTTAAATTAAGTCCTGTGTTACGTAATAGTAGAATTCTTTTATCGAGGAATAATCTCTTAGGCTGTGCTAGTGTACATGTAATGTCCTCCTTGCTTCGTCCACCACGCATTATTTTGATTCCAAAGTGAACAGCGCCAAATTAGTACACGGTGTGCTTTACTAAGACTTTTCTTAAGTTCGAATTTCACATTAATTTATTGCGTCAGCTGGCTGAGCTAATTTCGGCGTTATTCTTTAACTAGTTGGATCAAGTTTTTTTTTTGAAGGGTCAGTGTCACTTCTTCCAGATGTAATTCGACAGACATCCATCTGAATGTGTTTTTCACCGAACACACGGCAGCTATAAACTTAACACAATAAATAGTTAAAGTGTGGCGTAGACGCCTGTTGCAGGCAGCGATATTTAGAGGAGTCGCAGATAGAAAATAAGAAATTGTTATATGTGACTAGATAATAAAAAAGTGAAAAGATGTAACTGTCTTCGACATCAAATAAACTGTGGCAATGTCTGTAAATTTCTAAGGCAGTGAAGTCTAGAAACTAATAAACGTGAATACTAGAAATGAGATAAAAATGAACCAATAAAACATGCAATAGATGAATATGGAGTTAAATTGAAGGGGCATGTGGAAAGAAGGTTACAGCGGCGATTACCACTAAGATTCATGAAACATGTACGACATGGTAAGAAATTCGAAGACCCTGGAAGAGTTGGCATGGATGAAGCTGAGCCACGATCACTAAAGAGGTGTTACTTCTAATTCCTTAAAGTGAAAATTACCACTATTTGCAGTCTTGCTGTTTTACGATGAATCAGTATGCACGCGGCGGCTATTACGTTCGTGGCGTCGTAAATATTTAGGACCAAAAGTGCTGACAGCAGACAATCGTATATATTTCGTGATAAGGAACCAATCATAGGAAATTAGTACTTCAGCTGCTGCGAATCTGGAACACTGTACGAAGAACTAAATAGCACGTTGCGAGCTGCAGCAGTTGCTGGAGACTAGCTTTTGTTGACCTCGAGAGGACGTGGCTTCAAGGGGATGGTGTACCGTCCCACTTCGCTATTAATGTCCATGAGCACCTTAACAGTTGGGACCCTCATCATTTTATTGAAAGGGGAAGTTCTATCCCGTGACCAGTATGATCGTCGGATCTCACTTCTAAGGAATTGAACCTTGTGCTCTAGTAGTAAAGCGCGTGCATCGAAACCGAGAGGTCGTGGGATCGAACTCTAGCTGGTCCAGGGAGATGTTGAGTATCCCATTAAACTATCGTCAAGGCTCAACGATACGAGCAGTTGCCAGGAACGACACGTAGTTCTGATGCCACGTCAGGTTGTAGGTCCCCTTTCCCCGGTTGGATAACTGGGGTAGGTTAGGGATAAGCAATTCGCCAAAGTGACATGTAGCAGGAAGAGTGGTACCAGCCTACTGAGCCACACGAAACTTACTAGAAATATTTTGCTTCGTGGATAGTTGAAGTCGTTGGCGTACAGGACTCTAGAAGAAACTGAAGAGAAGCGGTTTGGCGGGATCCTATGGCGGGTCTCTTTTTATGACAGACAAGATGAACATTTTAGAGAGGGCAACAACATTTTGTGTGCTGTTATAGTTATACTGATGGCCCTCACTTTATAGTCGCTACGATCTTCAGTTATTGTCATACATGTGTATATACATTCCGCAGGCGAATTTACGGTGTGTAGCGGAGGGTTGCTCATGTACCACTGTCCATTCCTCCCTTTCCCGTTCCACTCGCGAATAGTTCGAGGAGAACGATTGTTAGTAAGCCTCCATGGGCGCTCGAATCCCATTTTACCTTCATGGTCCTTTCGTGAGGTATCCTTAGAAGGAGGCAGTATATTTGTTGACTCTTGTAGGAACGTACGCTCGCGGAATTTTAACAGTATACCACCCAGTGATGCAGCATCTGCAACTGGAGTTGGCTGCGCATATCCGTGAAGATGTCGCATTTACAAAGGGATAAGGCGAAGGTTGTTGACGGCAATAAAAACCAAAATATTCATTTCCTCTTATCTCTCAGTATTCAGTTTAGGACTTTTTGCCACCAGTATAATTCCGACCAAAAGTTTTGGGACGCAGTGTAAAAGCATTTGCATTTATGTCTATTAATTTCATACGTGCCTTGGTTCGGTTACTCAGTGACTGAAGAGCCAGACTACTTATCCAAAGGTCTGGGGTTCCACTCCCGGTATCTGTCACTTATCACTTATGTCAGTGCTGCTTAGTGTGAAAAATGCTGAGGTGCACCGTGGTTCGGAGCCCATGCTCAACTGTAGATGCCCCTACAACTGCCAGGATAAATCGGTTCGAAGGTCCGAAGAAGGCTAAGCTGTACCACCTCAGTAGCACCATGCCTACGAAACTAGCCTTTGGGGCTAGTGAGAGCTATACCTCTTTCCAGTGTTTCATTTCTGCTCCCTCACTCTTCATCCGTTCTCCACACTTTCTAACTCCCTTTGGCCTCTTCATACTTGCAGCTCACGTTTCTGTTCCTATCCGGCCTTTCGATTCCTTTTTTGCTCCTCCTCCCACATTCTCTCTCTGTCTCTCTGTGGTAATTATATTTCTCTCATTCTTCTTCTGTTTCTTTCTCTCTGTGCTCTTGTCATCTTTGGTTTTACATGTGACTCTCTTACTTATAAATTTAGATGCTAGCCAAGCATGCATGTTGCGCTGTTGTAGTTGACCACGAACAACACCTGTGCAATATCCTCATCGTTGTGAGTGCATTATGTCGGAACTCGGATAATTAGAACGTGGGCAAATTGTTGCAGCTCGTGCGGTGGGTGCTTCTGTGACTAAGTTAGCCGAAGCGGTTGATGTTACCGTAATAAAAAAAATATACCGCATTCAGGGAAATCGAAAAAAAACCATCATCCGAAACTCACAACGCAGACGAAAGTGTGATCTGAGTGACCGTGACAGACGGTTACTGAAGAAGACTCTGATGACAAATGAGGAAATGACAGCTGCCAAAGTCACTGTGGGACTGAATGTTGCACTCGCGAATCCTGTCAGTATCAAAACAATAAGAAGGGAGCTCCATAACTAAGGAACTGCAGGGCGAGCTGGAATTCAAAACCACTCATCAATGTTGGAAATGTCCGTAACTGGAAAACGTTATGTCGCAGCCATAAAGCCTGGGCTGAGGAGCAGTGGAAGATGTCATTTGGTAGGATGAGTCTTGTTTCACTCTGTTTCCAGTTTCTGGAGGAGCTTACGCCCCTATAGTGAAACATTGCGGGGTTCGGACATGATTTGGTCGGCCATATAGCGATATTCCATGGCCCCTGCGGTTATTCTGCAAGATCACGTTACTGCCATGGATTATGTGACCATTTTAGCTGAACATGTTCATCCCATGGTACAGTGTTTGTTTTCCAATGGTGATGCTTTGTTCTAAGACGACGAGGCCCCTGTCACGCATCTCTCACCGTCTCCAGGACTGGTTTTGAGGGTGCGAGGATGAATTGTCCCATGTCGCTGGCCTCCGCAGTCACCAGATTTCAGTGCTATTGAGCCTTCGTGGTGTTTTTGGATAGTACGGCGCGTTATCGTTATCCGCCTCCATTGCCACTATTTTTCAGGAAACATGGTGTAAAATGCATTGAAAACCATACAGGACATTCATAAATCCATTCTGAGACGACTGGAAGCTGTTTTTTCTACATGACTACATGGTAATCTAATTCTTGTGGTATATGAAGATGGTATCTGTTCTTTCAGACATGTCCGAAAGAACAGATACCATCGCTGACCATTCAGCTCTCTAGAGTTAAGTGATAATTAAATCACGACCTTAAGTTGCCGACAGGCTTTGATATACGTCAACGGGGCCTGTTGAAAATGTGTGTCCCGACCGGGACTCGAACCGGGAATCTCCTGCTTACATGGCAGACGCTCTATCCATCTGAGCCACCGAAGGCACAGAGGATAGCGCGACTGCAGGGAATTGTCTCTTGCACGCTCCCCTTAGACCCACGTTTCCAACTTTGTGTCCGCACACTACATTCGTAGTGCCCCTGCCCATTACACTCATTACTCACGGCAGTCAGTCTTACCCAGTCCCGGGAGTTCGGGCAATGCGTTTGCATCCGCACAGAAGAAGAAGGTCAATGGCCGGTTAGTCTTAACTATATGAAGATGTCCGAAAGAACAGATACCATCTGTGGCCACGCTGCTCTCTAGAATGAAATGATAATTAAATCAAGACCTTATGCTGCCGACAGGCGTTGATATACATCAACGGGGACGGTTGAAAATGTGTGCCTCGACCGGGACTCGAATCCGGGATCTCCTGCTGCCCTCGGTGGCTCAGATGGATAGAGCGTCTGCCATGTAAGCAGGAGATCCCGGGTTCGAGTCCCGGTCGGGGCACACATTTTCAACCGTCCCCGTTGATGTGTATCAACGCCTGTCAGCAGCTTAAGGTCTTGATTTAATTATCACTTGTTTTTGTGGTGTTTTCATATTTTTGTCCACCCAATACATCTAATTTCAAGGTCTTTGCGTCAAATGTCTAGGAGTGGTAGATGACGGCATGGGGACTTTTGTTATAGTCAGAATGTTCACAGAACTTGCAGGCGACGTTATGCGTCTTTTTGTATTGGTTACAGCTCTGAAAGATGGCACGGTTTGCATATGCACTTTGTGTTGCCTCTAATCCAGTCATCTACCACGTGTGAAATTACGTAAGTCCAAAAAAAATATAGTTTCTAAAATATTTTTCGACGCTTCTCGTTGGAGACACTCGTCCTTAACGTTGTCTTGTTGAAGATCAGTCAGTTTACTGGGGTGGGTTGTATGCGTGATCAGTAGACACTGTCACTGAGGGGACATCTTGTCGTCCCTGTGTGAGAGCCTAGCGTCGTCGGAAAGTGTAAGCGAACATTTCGTCTCCCCGTGACGTGACCTGTCACCCCAGACGGTTGATGTAAAGACAGTGAAACACCCTATATATTTATGTGACCATTTGTCAAAAACTTGAACAAACACCTTTTGCAACGTGGACTGCTGCCAGACACCGACAGCGATGTGGAGCAATGTCGACTCAAGTGCTGTGGCCAGCTGCGCTAGGTTTCTCGGTTGAGGATACATGGCGCGAACAGGCCAGACGAAGTGGTCCTACAGATTGTCGCCTGGGTTTATATCCGGGGAGTTTGGTGGCCAATGATTATACGCTTTTGGACGTCGGATAAATTGCTCCGTTTCCGCATTAAGACAACGACTGCGCGTTTTACGCGTCCGCCAGACACGTTATACGAGGTGCGACAATAAAGTAATGAGACTGATTTTCTTTTCGAGATGTGGCAACCCTGCAGGCTTGCGTAGGCATAATATCTTTGACCTTGGTCTATAAGCTCAGAGCACTGTGGGACTTAGCATCTGAGGTCATCAGTCCCCTAGAACTTAGAACTACTTAAACCTAACTAACCTAAGGACATCTGACACATGCATGACCGAGGCAGTATTCGAACCTGCGACCCTAGCGCTCGCGCGGTTCCAGATTGAAGCGCCCAGAACCACTCGTCCACATCGGCCGGCTGAGAGTATGGTAAAGTCATCTTGATGCTCTTCGAAGCACGTACGCTACGAGCTGTAACACGTTTCATTATGGTCGTCGTCGATGACATCGTGCTGAAGAAAAACAATCTACTAGTAGGACTGTACATGCTTCCCAAGGACTGGAGCATACTTGAGTTGATGCATTGTGCCTTCCAGAATGACGAATGCCACGGAAACATTTCCCCAGGCCATAACGCTCATCCGGCGTGCACCCGTCCGACAAATTTTGTAGAGCCTCCTGAATGCCAACAGCCATCTGTCCTATGGAGCATAGAACATGATTCATCTGAATATACCACGTGTCAACACTCAGTGGATGTCCAGTTGCTGTATTTGCGTGCAAATTCTAGCCTTCATTGCCGATGAGTAGCAGTCAGCATGGATGCATGAACCAGTGGCCCACAAGGAACGACGTTCGCTGAGGAGATTCTGTTGGTAGCTCACTGGTTCATCTGGGCGGTCAGTTGCACGTCTATTCGCAGGTACACATCTCCGCAGCCATCGTCCACCCCTGTCATCTATGGCACGTGGTGGACGACAGTTGCCTCGGCGCCGGGTTTTGATAGGCCCATTTTCCATGCATGGCGGCATGCGAACATTTTACAGACATAGTCTTTTCGGAAATGGTTCCAGCTTTGGCCTGAAAGACAATGATTATACCCTTTTGGACGTCTGATAAATTGCTCCGTTTCCGCCTTAAGACAACGACTGCACGTTTTACGTGTCCGCCCGACACGTTATACGAGGTGCGACAATAAAGTAATGAGACTGATTTTCTTTTCAAGATGTGGCAACCCTGCAGGCTTGCGTAGGCATAATATCTTTGACCTTGGTCTATAAGCTGCTTCTAGTCCAAGTGGCACATCGATGCAACTGCTTAGTCGTGAGTTGTGCTCTAATAAGTTCACACGTCCTTAACATTTGCTGGTTCTGGACTGCATGCCAACAACTACTCGGTATGTGTAGAATATGTTCCATCCGTTTTTTTTTTTCGTCCTTCCGACAGAAAGGTGACCTGTTTTTCCAATAGGATAATGCTCGCCCACACATTGCCCGTGAAACTCAACGTGCTCTTCAAGACGCGCAGCAACTTCCCTGGCCAGCACGATCTCTGAACTTAGTGAAAAATTATGAATTACTGTCCTGGTAAACCTCTTACGTTATTTGATTTTCAAACAGCTGAGCAAAACTGAACGTACTCAGACATTTCTCTCTTTCCTTATTTAGATCAACACTAAACTGACACAATTTTTTTTTTTTTAGCGCAACGCAATCTGACTTTCAATAATCCCTACAAAAGAATGGCCGTGACTAACAATAACCTATACCTTTCACAAATCACTTACCTCACAAAAATCTTCGTTACTCGAACCATTGCAATACAGCGAGCGCCACTACTGCCAGCTAAATAAAAGATTCAAACTACTGAAGACACTAACTACTGATAGGCATAGTTAGCAAATGAAAGATTTTGATAGAGAACAAACAATGTATTTACCTTAATAGTGTTCAAAAGTCATAATGTATATAGCAGTTCATGACTTCCATTCTTACAAATGTACTGTTTCTGATGGACGCACGTCCAGATCATCCGCTCTCAAAAATCCGCCATCTCACTTCCCCACATCCACCACTGCTGGCGGCTCACCTCCAACTGCGCAACGCTATGCGCTGTTAAACATCGCCGGCCGCGGTGGTCTAGCGGTTCTAGGCGCGCAGTCCGGAACCGCACGATTGCTACGGTCGCAGGTTCGAATCCTGCCTCGGGCATGGATGTGTGTGATGTCCTTAGGTTAGTTAGGTTTAAGTAGTTCTAAGTTCTAGGGGACTGATGACCACAGATGTTAAGTCCCATAGTGCTCAGAGCCATTTTGTTAAACATCCAGCTGCCCAACACTACAATGGCAGACAACAAGGCAAATTAGCCACAGACTGCACATAGCACAGCCAGTGATTTTCATACAGAGCGCTACGTGGCGTTACCAATAAGAAAACCAAAACAGCCTACTTACAGTGTTTTTGTGTCTCTAGTCACGGAAATGGAACCGCATAATACTGCGCAACGGTATGCCATTTCTTTTTGCGTTAAATTGGGTGAAACCGGGACGGCAACTTACAGTAAGCGTCAGAAGGCTTTTGGAGAGGAGGTTATGGTTCAAATGGCTCTGAGCGCTACTGGACTTAACAGCGGAGGCCATCAGTCCCCTTGAACTTAGAACTACTTAAACCTAACTAACCTAAGGACATCACACACATTCGAACTGCGACCGTAGCGGTCGCGCGGTTCCAGACTGAAGCGCCTAGAACCTAGAGGAGGTTATGTTAAGAGCTCAAGTTTTTGGTTGGAATAACATGTTTAGTGAAGGCAGAACGAATGTTGAAGATGAGGACCGCAGTGGACAACCATCAACCTCACGGACGGATGTCAATTCGCCAGGGTGCGTGAACTCGTACGATCTGATCGAAGATTATCTGTGAAAATGATTGCAGAAGAACTAAACATTGATCGAGAAACGGTTCGTCTAATAATAACTGAAGATCTTGGTATGAGTAAGATTTGTGCGAAAATGGTCCCCAAATGCGCCATCCCATACTGCTCTGTCAGTACAGCATCTTTTAACCTCAAACCAAATTTCAGTACTACCACAGCCACCTTATTCACCAGATATCGCTCCGTGCGACTTTTTTCTATTTCCAAGAGTCAAAACGGCGATCAAGGGACACCATTTTCAAACAACACAAGGTGTCCAAGAAAATGTGACGAGGATATTACAGAAGATGATTTCCAAAGTTCACCTACCTCGAGATGACTGGGTGTTTGTGTTGTCCTCATCATTTCTTCATCATTCATGCAACTGGCAAGATTGGACTGAGAAAAGGTTGGGACCTTGTACGGGCGTTGATAACTGCGCAGTTGAACGCCCCACAATCCAAACATCATCACGAGTTACAGAAATGTTACCATCAATGGCAGAAGCGCTGGGAAAAGTGTGTGCAGTCAGAAGGGAATTACTTTGCTGAAGGAGATAACACTAAACTTGACTAAAAAGGTAAGCAACTTATTTTTCACGTCAGTCTCATTACTGTATTGTCGCATCTCGTATATACCCGCCACAGCTAGTGCTGCCACCAACCGTGTGTGTGTGGTTATTGCATGTTGCTATCGAATATAGGCGGTGGTGACATTAATGTGATTGGACCGTGCATATAATGTGCCCTCGTTGTGTATGGAATCTCTCGTCGTCCTGTCTGCGTATTTATCTCCCTCTCATTTCGTCCTCTCTCTGTTTTCCTTTTTCTTTTTTCCTTCGTTTTTACAGCTTAAATAATATATAACCCCACATGTCGAGGTTTTACGTGTGCCTTCTCAAAGGGGAATGCCATTTCGACTGCAATTACAGTTTGACTTTTACTTCGCCTCTCGTCGTGCTCCAGAGCCATACAGCCCTCCCCGGAAGGCTAAACTCGTGGAGATTGGGGGCGGTTGCCGACTGCCGACGTGACGTAGGTCCCGTGTTGGTGCGGCAGCGTTCCCTCGGGCGCTAGAAATTGCCGGTACGTCGGCTCAGCGAGTCGCGGGAACTTTAATGTCTCGCGGGGCGAGTGCTATTGATTCAGGGCGGAATGCATCAGGGTTGCCACTCCACTTGGAATGAAAAAGGGAAACCTCTGCCTGGCTGCGCTCGGTTCCCGCGCGAGCCGTCGTTTTGAAATATGGAACTCAGCGGTGCGTCTCCGTGGAGCCGCTTCCCCCCCCCCCCCCCCCCCCCCCCCCCCCCCCTCTTGAGACACAAAGCTTTTGAGCGAGCCAATTTCATCCGATGAAAAGCGAGCTTGCTCGTGCGGTATCACAGAGGGACTTCTAGCTTCTTCTCGTTTGTTGAGTGTTTTTAAATTTAATTGGATTCAGCTATGAGTATAGATTATGATGCCAGACTCGTTTATTTATTTAGTTATTTATTCCCATTTCTTTACGGCCAACTAGGGCCCAGGTGACAATTTATGTTTCTTTTCTTTCCTCTTCTCTTTTCCTCCGAGTCTTTCATCATTTCGGTATTCCTCTTCTTCTTTCCTCAAACCACTTCACGCGTGTGTTCTCTCACTGCTTCTGTCTTCTAATACATCTGAATTTCCTTCTGAAAATATTTCTTTCTGCTGCTGCTAAGGATTTTATCTCGTGAATTGTTAAATATTTTCAACATTTTCGATCAAGCTTGTTGTTAAATTCTTCTCCCAGAGAGACCTGAAGTTCTGTCAGCCTATTCTCATGCATCATGAAGAAATGTCGAATAAATATCAGTCGTCTTTTCCTGATTGTTTCTGATTTTTTCTTTATTGTGGTATATTTCACTATTGCTTCGAAATTTTCAAGCTTCTGACATTGTTATCAGACCATGATTCTCAAAAACGTTCAAATGTGTGTGAATTTTATGTGACTTAACTGCTAAGGTCACCAGTCCCTAAGCTTACACATTACGTAACCTAAATTATCCTAAGGACAAACGCACACACCTATGCCGAGGGAGGACTCGAACCTCCGCCGGGATCAGCCGCACAGTCCATGACTGCAGCGCCTGAGATCTCTCGGCTAATCCCGCGCGGCATGATTCTCTCACTAATATTTCTACACTACTGGCCATTAAAATTGCTACACCAAGAAGAAATGCAGATGATAAACGGGTATTCATTGGACAAATATATTATACTAGAACTGACATGTGATTACATTTTCACTCAATTTGGGTGCATAGACCCTGAGAAATCAGTACCCAGAACAACCACCTCTGGCCGTAATAACGGCCTTGATACGCCTGGGCATTGAGTCAAACAGAGCTTGGATGGCGTGTACATGTACAGCTGCCCATACCGCTTCAACACGATACCACAATTCATCAAGAGTAGTGACTGGCGTATTGTGACGAGCCTGTTGCTCGGCCACCATTGACCAGACGTTTTCATTTGGTGAGAGATCTGCAGAATGTGCTGGCCAGGGCAGCAGTCGAACATTTTCTGTATCCAGAAAGGCCCGTACAGGACCTGCAACGTGCGGTCGTGCATTATCCTGCTGAAATGTAGGGTTTCTCAGGGATCGAATGAAGAGTAGAGCCACGGGTCGTAACACATCTGAAATGTAACGTCCACTGTCCAAAGTGCCGTCAATGCGAACAAGAGGTGACCGAGACGTGTAACCAATGGCACCCCAATACCATCACGCCGGGTGATACGCCAGTATGGCGATGACGAATACACGATTCCAATGTGCGTTCTAGAGATGGGCAAACTCGTTCATCCTTGGGCACTAGTTCACTGCTGATAGTTCTTTTTTGGGAACCGTTCATTTTTACTCGTTCACCGTTCATTTGTGCTTGGTATATGGTTCTTGTGAAAAACTGAAAACTAGTAGTGTAGGTGACTGAAGGATGGAGGGCACCAAGAGGGGGCACTTGCCTCCCCCCTGGAGTATAGAGTTTTTATTCATTACAGAATTCTTACACACTTTTAGAAGTAATTTCTGTGATTCTGCAGAACCTCTCGTTTAGCCAACTGTAGCGTTGTGTGGCTGATCGCAGGGAAATAATATAGGGTGGCGCACGGAAAACCGGCCCCGAGTACAGACTGCTCGCCAATTACGGACGATGTGTTGTCCGTTACGAACAGATACAACAAACAGACAAACATGTAATAATTAGACAGTGAAGAAATAACAAGCTAATGCAAGCAACAATGGCGAAACAATCGATGACGATGTGTAGAGAGCTGGAGAAGAGAACATGAAAATCTCAGGCGACGCGCATGGGCTATAGCACATGTAGTCTTGTAAACCTGTTGGTGGCTGTGTTCCAACTTAATAGACCACAAGTGTCTTCTATAAAATTCTTCGATTCGACTTCCACTACATAGCTATGATACGGTGTAAACAATAATCCTTTAAACCCTATATATACTTCACGTTGTCTCTGAGTTCGTGGGCGAAGTAGACTTTATGGAAGCATAAAATAAAATGTGGTTTTCTCATCATACTTGCGTCACACGCTTAGTAAAAATTATGTTTTTATGTTGCATTATTAAACTTAATGAGGCAATAATAATAATAATTAAGTTCGCGGTTGTAAAGTTTTTGGTTTGAAAGCTCCTTCTGAACAAATGTTTTTGAGATAATAAGTTTCAAATGGAAAATCACCGCTTTCCTGCTGAGACAAAATGACCCACAACCCATTTCTTTTTTTCAAAGAAACCAAACTAGCAGGTAATGCAAATTAGAAACAACCAAACTTAAAAGTAATTAGAGCCTTCCTAAATGTAATGTTTTGTATATGAAAGATACACGAAAATCGTTTTATATGAATTTTCTTACACTAAAAATTTAGCAAATTACTGAAAGTTAGTTGCTAAATCAAGTCGATGAAACCAAAGAATGTATGAATAACGAAAATAACTTGCCTTTTTATAAGTATGTCTTTTGCTGTTCATCGATATAATGAAGTGAGCTGATATGCCCTTTTGTTACCTGAAAAGACGTACCTATTACATACAACGTGATTTTTATGTAATTTACGTAGCTATAAAATACAATTTGATTACCGGTCGTGGATTCTGAAGAGCCAGACCCAAGTGGAGGAACAGTTCGGAACACATGTAAAATGGGCGAGCGCAGTGAACGAAACGAACTGGATACTGAACTAACTAGGAGCAGTCGGTAGTGGAACTGAGGTAGGTCATGCGAAGAACGACGAGTGCGACCGAGGGAGACCGAGACTGAGACGAGCACGCCACCGAGGCTGGAACGAGAACTGCCGAAGTGACCGCCGCGACCGAAGTGAACTAGTGAACTATGAATCGATCGTTCCTCGTTCCCGAGAACTATAAGTAGACCGCCGCGACCGAAGTGAACTATGAACCGATCGTTCCTTGAAATTCGTTCCTCGGTCCTTTCGTTCGTCTTGGTGAACCGTTCATTGCACCCGTTCGTTCGCGAACTACTCATCTCTAGTGCGTTCACCGCGATGTCACCAAACACGGATGCGACCATCATGATGCTGTAAACAGAACCTGGATTCATCGGAGAAAGTGACGTTTTGCCATTCGTGCACCCAGGTTCGTCGTTGAGTACACCATCGCAGGCGCACCTGTCTGTGATGCAGCGTCAAGGATAACCGCAGCCATAGTCTCCGAGCTGATAGTCCATGCTGCTGCAAACGTCGTCGAACTGTTCGTGCAGATGGTTGTTGTCTTGCATACGTCCCCGTCTGTTGACTCAGGGATCGAGACGTGGCTGCACGATCCGTTACAGCCACGCGGATAAGAGGCCGCTGGGATCCAGCACGGCGTTCCGTATTACCCTCCTGAACCCACCGATTCCGTATTCTGCTAACAGTCATTGGATCTCGACCAACGCGAGCAGCAATGTCGTGATACGATAAACCGCAATCGCGATAGGCTACAATCCGACTGTATCAAAGTCGGAAACGTGATGGTGCGCATTTCTCCTCCTTACACGAGGCGTCACAACAACGTTTGACCGGGAAACGCCGGTCAACTGCTGTTTTTGTATGAGAAATCGGTTGGAAACTTTCCTCATGTGAGCACGTTGTAGGTGTCGCCACCGGCGCCAAGCTTGTGTGAATGCTCTGAAAAGCTAATCATTTGTATATCACAGCATCTTCTTCCTGTCGGTTAAATTTCGCGTGTGTAGCACGTCATCTTCGTGGTGTAGCAATTTTAATGGCCAGTAGTGTAGTTTGCCTAACTTATAATTCAGTGCTAGCACACTCACTAGTGTAGAGGCACTCTGGTTTCGTTGCCATACTGTAATGCATTATTTATGCATGTCTTGATTTTTACTCTATTTAATCCACACGCTCTTTCTACTTTTTGAATCCATTCGTTTATAGTGCAGTTTTCTAACACATTTTTATCGGTTTTCTATCGCATATAGTCCAACTTTTTGATCTTATGTGTTTCAGCCACGTCCGTCTGTAAAAAATTTTCACGTATTTCTTATGTTAATATCTGCAGAGATTCGGAATCTAGCCCACTGACTATCTGTTACAAGCGACTGATTTGTCTTCTGCGTTTCCTAAATTTTCAGGTGAAACAGAAAAATCGTCTGGAAAAGCCACTCTTCGTCAGTACACCGTTTCTTTCTTCTCAGATTTATTGTTGGTACTTGAAATTCTTTTAATATTGAATTGTTATTATTTTTTATAACGCACACTCAGAGTAAGGCGCCGCAGCGGTTACCACACTGGACTCGCATTCGGGAGGACGACAGTTCAAATCCTCAACTCGCCATATAGATTTAGGTTTCCCGTGATTTTCTTGAATCGCTTAAGGTAAACGCCGGATTGGTTTCTTTGTAAGGACACGGCCGGTTTCCTTTCCCGTCCTTCCCTATTCCGATCTTGTGCTCCGTCTCTAATGACCCCGTTGTCGTTCCTTCTTCCTATGCACACGTAAAGAGGCTGGAGATTTTTTTTTTTAAAATTGGCTTTATTATATCAGATGCTAGTGTACTTACGTTGCTGCAGCATGGAACATTGGCGCTCTGCAGGGTATCCCACGCCAAGTGAATTTTGTTAATGTAAATAAAATATGTGCAGTTACTGTTCCATTTGCAATATACAGATAACAACTTCACGTTTTATAATATTATTTTGTTATTTTGTTTATGGCTGTAATTTTCTGCAACCTTTGTGTATATATTTTTCAGAATTATCTTTTGCGAATATATTTTTATTACGCTTTACCGGTTTGTCATTTTCAGAAGCTTAGTATCGATTTAGCAGATGCAAGTATCTTCTTCATAAGAGCTTAATCCCAAGGTTCGTCCAGAAATGTACATAATGTATGTTATTATTGTAAACACAGATTGACAGTTTACAGTAGCTGACTCACATCTATGTATTTTCAGGCTTGTGTGTGTGTATGTCGCCGTATGTTAATGAATATGCGCATTGTGTGTACATGTGGTGTGAGTTGTGTTACGTAGGTGGTATTTTTTCCATTCTCCTCCCCTAAAGGTAGAGAAGGCCATACGAGTAGACTTCGGGAGTCCGCAGCTAAATACCACGCAAGTAGTTGATGGGGTAAAGAGCGTCCCAGACACAAATACACTGGTGTCCAAAATTAAAGCAGCAAATCACTATTACCTCGTCCTGGGTCTCCAAGGAATATTGAAACTAAAAGTCAATCACCTGTCACCAAAGTTATCAAGCACTCGCTAACAGCTAGTAAACCCCTCACCCCCCTCGCAAAAAAAAGTTGTCGGCTCTATCCCCCTCTCTCTCACTCATACACAAGCACGGTATAAACATCATAAATAGAAGTTAGTCTCGAACATATGCTTCGTTAGGTTGGCAACAGGCAGGTAAACATACAAAAAAAGATGAAACACGTAATGGAGTCGCAATATTTACGTTGTGAAAAACAGTGTACGACGAATTAGTTGTATCGAGTGACGAAAGAACAATAGTCCACCACCAAAAAGAGTGAGAAACATGGTGAACAGTGTGTGGAAGGCGCGAAGACAAAGATGTGATTGTATGGCAGTGATGAAAGTGGTAGTGCGACCTCCAGACCAGATGTGAGTCAACGCAGATTAGCAAATCGTAATTACTTTTTTACAAAAAAATCGTGAAGTGAACTGTTTAATGATCTAAAACTAGCTCTGCTGTATCGTTATAGATTCCACTGATGGTGCGTTAGGACAGGAGAAGGCGAAACGCGTGTGGGATACATAAAGTAACTAGCAGCAGGAAAAGGCAGTTTCATTTACAAAACGATGATAATGTTTCAAATGGTTCAAATGGCTCTGAGCACTATGGGACTCAACTGCTGTGGTCATAAGTCCCCTAGAACTTAGAACTACTTAAAGCTAACTAACCTAGGGACATCACAAACATCCATACCCGAAGCAGGATTCGAACCTGCGACCGTAGCGATCGCGCGGTTCCAGGCTGTAGCGCCTAGAACCGCTCGGCCACCTCGGCCGGCGCTCTCTGTGTCCCAGGGGTCCCTTCCACAGGCCGGACTGAAAGCAGTCGCAGGCCGCTGGCTGTCCACCAATGGCGTAGAATATGCGGAAGTATTCAGTGTGGGTGAGGAGGGGTGAGAATTTGATGCTATGTTAGATGAACCACGTTGGGGACAGCGCTTTAATGTGAGACGTTCTTCACTTTAAAAGTCAGACCAGCTTCTGCGTGATAGCGAGACGGGTGGCACTGAACACCGTGTAGTAGTGAAACAAAGCAGGATCACCCTCTCTTCGAGTAGCTGCTTGCCACTCTGTTCTGTGCTTAAATCCGCCTCGACGCCTGGGTGTTGGTCCTCTGTCGATGTAGCAGGGGCTCGGGATCTCTTTCCGCTCACCTTTCGCGAGACAGGGTGGGAAGTAACGGTGGACAGATAGCATCTGCCTCGCGGCAGGGGCAATCAGAAACGCATTACGCGCCGTCATTCCGCCCATAGCTCTGCCACTGCGTCTCTCCGTCCGATTAAAAACCACTCAGGCGCGGCGTCTGCAGGTTCCCGGCGACAGGGAATGCCGATGTTAGAGCCCCGTCGCCTGCCACCTCCTCGGCAGACACGACGTCAGCGATGCCGTTTCTCTTAAATCTTCCTGCGAAGCGACACAGCTGCCGAATTGCTGATAAAAATAACGTATGCTCTGCAAGACGTTTTGAGCCCCTCTTTATTGTTTTAGTCATATTCGCCAGAATTATTCAGACGTTTATGTCCCTCTCAAGGTCAGTGCTTGGTATAGGCTCACACACTTGTCTCGCGTTCGTTCCTCCCGTTCGCAAATTTAAGACTTAATGTATTCCAGGCCGGAAAGGAACCTTGCCGTTATGTTCGAATATTGTGAATTACCTCAAAGAAAAAAAACCGATTTATTGATAATTAGCCAACACAGAGTCACAGAATATCTTTCTTGTGAAATACACCTAGCTCTTTATTCCCACGAAGTAATAGGTGCTATCGACGGGGAGGATCTCAGATTGATTACATATTTCTAGATTTCCTGAAGGCGTTTCACAGCGCTCCTCACAAGCGACTTCTAATCAAATTGCGTGCCTGTGGAATGTCGCCTCAGTTGTGCGACTGGATTCGTGAGTTCCTGTCAGAAAGGTCACAGTTTGTAGTCGAGGGGCGTTCAATAAGTAATTCCACACTTTTTTTTTTCTTGGCCAGTTTGAAAAAATGCGGATCTCGTTCTGGGACAAGGTGGAATATTCTCGCATGAGTCGGTATAATTTCATGAAGTTCGCATAGTTGCCTTCAAGATGACGTTTGTAACGGAAGTGCGTTCCAGGCTGAAAACCAGAGCATCACAGATATTCATAGGCACTTGCAGAGTGGTTACCCATATCTGGCATTGAACAAAACTAAGGTGAGTAGTTGGGTGTGGCACCTGTCTTCATCGCAACAATGTCGCGCAAAGCTGGCCGATCTCCCGCTGTCCGCACACAGCTGTGGCGCCTGCAATATGGGAACATGCGGGCACTCTCATTAGAGGAGATCCATGGATCACAATCAAATACCTCAACTGGGCGTTTCAGTTGGCAGTACCGCTCGGGGTACTCAAAAGGTGTATGTCCCCTGGATTCCTCGCCGCCTAACAGAACACCGTAAAGGACAACGACGGATCTCTGCGGAGCTGCTTGTGCGTTACGAGGCTGATAGAGAAAATTATTTGTCGAATATCGTCAAAAGCGATTGAACATGGGTTCATCACTGCGAACCGGAAACAAAACGGCACTCCATGAGGTGGCCACACCACCTATCCTCCGAAGAAAAGATTCAGAGCCGCACACTCAACCGAAAAAATAATGGCGTGGTTCTGATGGGTCTCTGAAGGGGTTATTCTGTTTCATCTCTCCCTCGTGGTGTAATTATCAACTCTGAAACGTATTCTGCTACCCTCAGGAAATTGAAGAAACGATTTCAGCATGTTAGTCGCCACAAAAATGCTAGCGAACTTCTCCTTTTCCATGACAAAGCAGGGCCTCACCCAAGTCTGCGCACCCGAGAGCGGCTAACAATACTTCATTTGACTGTTCTTCCTCATCCACCCTACCAGCTCGGCTCTTGCACCTTCCATCTGTTTGGCCCCATGAAGTACATGGGCCGGCCGGCATGGCCGAGCGGTTCTAGGCGCTACAGTCTGGAACCGCGCGACCGCTACGCTCGCAGGTTCGCATCCTGCCTCGGGCATGGATGTGTGTGATGTCCTTAGGTTAGTTAGGTTTAAGAATTTTCAAGTTCTAGGGGACTGATGACCTCAGAAGTTAGTCCCATAGTGCTAAGAGCCATTTGAACCATTTTTTGAAGTACATGGACAATGAGGAGATTACTGATGCAACAAGACGTTGGCTCCGACGTCGCCCAGTACTGTGGCAACATGCGGGCATACAGACCCTCCCAGTAAAGCGTCGTAAGGCCGTCACATTGAACGGAGATTATTTTGAAAAATAGGGTTTGGTAGCCAGAAGAATGGGGAATAATATGGCGTATTGGAATCCTAAATAAAACCAACATGCTTTCAGGATAAAAAAGTGTTGCAATACGTATTGAACACGTCCCCCCCCCCCCTCTCCGTAATTGACGGAAAGGCATCAAGTAAAATGGAAGTGATATTTGGTGTTACCAAAGGACGTGTGATAGACCTTCTGCTGCTCCTGATCTACATAAACGACGTAGGAGAAAATCTGAGCGGCGCTATTAGGTTGTTTGCAGATGGTGCTGTCATTTCCCTACTTGTAAAGTCTCATATTAAATAGCGTGTAAGACAGGGAATTATTCTTTCGCCCCTAGTGTTCACTCTGCACATCGAAGGAGCAATTATAGAAATAAAAAAAGGTTCAAGAGTGGAATCAAAATTAGAGATGAAAGGATATCAGTGACTAGATACCCTGACAACATCGCTATCCTCAGTGAAAGTGAAAAAAAAATCACAGGATCTGCTGAATGAAATGAACAATCTAATGAGACCAATATGTGGATTGAGAATAAATCGAAGAAAGACGAAGTAATAAGGTGTAGCAGGAATGAGATTAGCTATAAACTTAACAGCAGAATTAGGGACCAAGAAGTAAATTAAATTAAGGAATATTGCTACCTTGTGGTAGCAACATAACACACGACGGACGGAGCAAGGAGGACATTAAAAGCAATCTAGCACTGACCAAGAGAAGTCTACTAGTATCATATATGGGCCTTAATTTGAGGAAGAAATTTCTGATAATGTACATTTGGAGCACAGCATTCTATGGTAATGAAACAGGGGCTGTAGGAAAACCGAAAAAGACCGAAGCATCTGAGATTCAATGCAACAGAAGAATGTTGAAAATTGGGTAGACTGATAAGGTAAGGATGAGGGGATTCTCCGCAGAATCGACGAGGAAAGAAATGTATGGAAAACATGAGAAGAAGAAGAAGAAGAAGAAGAAGAAGAAGAAGAAGAGTCAGGATGGTAGGACATCTGTTAAGACATGAACGAATGACTTCCAAGGTACTAGAGGAAGCTGTATATGTTAAAAACTGTAGACGAAGACAGAGATTGGGAAACATCCAATAAATAATTGAAGACGTAGGTTGCATGTGCTGCTCCGAGATAAAGATGTTGGCACAGGAGAGAAATTCTTGGCGGGCCACGTCGAAGCAGTCATAAGACAAGTAATAAAAATGATCAAAACCAATTGCAAAATGATTTATTCAAGATATCTCTATGGCTCAAAAAGTTGCAATTGATTCGAAATGATGAAAAGTGTGGAGTTATGATTGTTAAAGGAAACCTGGTAAATTTCGATTATACGATAAATCACACAAATGTAATGCCCACATGCATAGGGAGAAATGATCATCGTAGTAAACTAAGAGACAGCAGACCTCGTACAGGAAGATATAAGTGTTCCTTTTTCTTCCGCGGTATTCGAGAACGGAACGGTACAGAACGAGCTTGAAGTTCGTTCGATGAACCCTCTGCTGGGCACTTAATTGTGAACTGCAGGGTAATCATGTAGATGTAAATTAGAGGATGGGCACTGGTCACAATCGGGGTTTCACACACACACACACACACACACACACACACACACACACACACGCACACACACACACATATGAGCGATTAATGCAAATGCTCCATACGTCCTCTGAGATTTAATTTTTTTTTCTCCACTGATACATTAGACGAGCAAACAGGTACGCATACGTCAAACCGTTGCGGAAGCGAGCTAGATAGTCTCTACTCTGCGCAGCTTAAACATTGCATGCTCCAAATTGTTACGTAACAAATCTCGCACTAGCCCGAGCTCCCTGTATTGAACTCCTCACTTTTGCCGCTATCTACGAGGAGAAACCATTAAGTAATAGGTCTTGCGTTAAAAATTGCGTCGAAGGTTGTTGCCTGTTATGACCTTGAGTCCGAAATATTTCCACAATAGTCATTAGTTATCCAATGCCGCGTGGGATTAGCCGAGCGGTCTGAGGCGCTGCAGTCATGGACTGTACGGCTGGTCACGGCGGAGGTTCGAGTCCTCCCTCGGGCATGGGTGTGTGTGTTTGTCCTTAGGATAATTTAGGTTAGGTAGCGTGTAAGCTTAGGGACTGATGACCTTAGCAGTTAAGTCCCATAAGATTTCACACACAGTTATCCAATCTACCAGCCTAATGTTTAGCGTTTTTCTGTAGCACCACATTTCAAAAGCGTCTTCTCTCTTCTTGTCTGAACTGCTTTGTCGTCCACGTTTTATTTCTGTACAAGACCAGACCCCAGACACATACCTTCAGAAAAAATTCGTAAAATTTAAATTTCTGTTTTGTGTTAACAAATTTCTCTTTCCCACAAATGATGTTCTTGTTACTGCCAGTTTGGATTTTGTAGCTTTACTACTTCGGCCATCGTAATGTAAATCACTTACAAATAACCCCTGAGATCGAGATCTTAAGTTCAGTCTATAGTAAGGCTTATTTGAATGTGTTGTGTTAACAATTATGACAGGAAAAATATTAGCTCCTAATGACTCACCGTGTGCATGAGGAGTGCGACAGAAAATGAGTGTTCGGGAGGTGGAGACATCCTTTCGGGCATAGCTGCATATAATGTGATAATATGCTGTATAGATACGTACAAAATAAACATCGAGAGGCTGAATTTGCCCAGTGGTTCCATGTGGTATAAATTGCAATGCCACGCACTTTTCAGGAGGGATAGTTTGCTCTACAGGAGTATGATTTTTGTTTGCAGACTAGGGCTCAAGCAAAAGGAAGTTATTTTGACCAGCTATTAGCCAAAAGCAATGCTCACACAGTAGTTGTACTTCTCTTCCTCCCGTTTTCTCACTCTCACTTGCTGTGAACGAAAATATTCTCTAGTGCCCTTGCAAGATCACGCACACGAGAAGGAATCGTAGAGAGAGGGGGGGGGGGGGGGGGGGACACAGAGCACCTGCTGCTTCTCGCAGCACAATAAGTAACTTTCCAGCCATTTTACCATCCAGATTAACAGTCGGCAGTCGTTAGTTGATCTTGGCACAACTCTCTTGGTACCTCCAATTTCCAGGGGTCCTTTCTTCAAACTCCGATTGGTCGGAGCTGAAAACAAATGTGTTACTGAACGATGGGATAAGTTTGTATATCTCATTTACAAATGTCCGGGCCGATTTCACAGTTTGCTGTGTTTGTTTGATATTTCATTATCTTACGTCTTCCAGTTCCGTAGCACTGTTTGAAGTTAAGGAACCACCCACCGATTCCATTGAAATCTCTGTAATATATGTCGCGCGCAGTTTGATGTGTATGACGTACTAGGTCACTGCCACACACTTCCTGCAAATAGTATCGAGAATCCCTGAAACGAGTAAACACCAGTTTTTCTAATAAGTGCGCCTTTACCTACCTTGAATGTCCGTTGTTTTTTTAAGTACTATACGGTCATATTGCAGCCGACTTATTCGAAATGTATTCATATTTTTTTTACTATGCGCGGGTGATCTTCCATGTACGTAATTATGTTTAGTACCCGCTACTTTACTGTCCTTTACAACATTTCACCGGAGAAGGGATTTGTAGTTCCCTAACCGACAAGGATGATGACCTACATGCCTCGACACCTGTTTCAGTATCACTTTCACATGTTAAGCACGTATCGTTATCATTGTATACTCGTCTGCATCGTCCGCACAGACGAGTGTATACGAACCACACATTCCCCTGACTCATATTGCAGAAACGCCAATATTTCATCTGCCACTTGTTTCTCACTCTGCGAAATTCCTTGTGTTCCTTCCTGATAAAATGTCAACTTTGGCAACTGTTGTTGTAGATATAATACAGTGTTTGCTTTATTTATCGTTGCCATTGCTGTGCTTTGGATCAGCAGCATTAGCACTGCAACACTGCTGTAAATTAATCATCAACTAAGCAGTTCAGCGACGCTGCGTAGCCTCATCCTCTGCTCACTACTGGATACCTCCAGTCCCTCCGCCTGTTGCCATTAGCAACCAATATGTGGTTGCTTGGTAGACAGTATGTGGGCCGTCGAATGCCGTAAACATTATTGACGTTTTGCGACCTCGCACTCAAGGCGTTCCTAGTAAGCTGTTCAAATGTGTGTGAAATCTTATGGGACTTAACTGCTAAGGTCATCAGTCCCTAAGCTTACACACTACTTAACCTAAATTATCCTAAGGACAAACACACACACCCATGCCCGAGTGTGGATTCGAACCTCCGCCGGGACCAGCCGCTCAGTCCATGACTGCAGCGCCTGAGACCACTCGGCTAATCCCGCGCGGCTCCTAGTAAGCATCGCCTATTATATTTTCATTCCATTACTCTTGTTTTACTTTTTGTGATGCTCACTTTGTAACCTCTTTTCAGTAGACTTCCTGATGACAACAGCCTCCTGACATTTCGTATATGTACCTTTTCGTATATGTACCTTTTCTGTAACAGAAGTATCGATACTAAAAGTCTTTCTTTACTAGAGTTTATCCCATTGTACTGTGTTTATGATTTCGAAAATTTGTTTTGTTTTTATTTTTGGTCGCTTAAGGATAGGAAGTCGTCTATGCCGTCTGTCTGTGAGCCGTATAAACAGCGTTGTGTGTGTTGTAGTGTTGTCCGCAGCTCGTGGTCGTGCGGTAGCGTTCTCGCTTCCCACGCCCGCGTTCCCGGGTTCGATTCCCGGCGGGGTTAGGGATTTTCTCTGCCTCGTGATGAGTGGGTGTTGTGTGCTGTCCTTAGGTTAGTTAGGTTTAAGTAGTTCTAAGTTATAGGGGACTGATGACCATAGATGTTAAGTCCCATAGTGCTCAGAGCCATTTGAACCATTTTGTTGTTGTTGCAGTGTTCTGTTTTTACGTCGTATTTTCTGAGGTATGTGTCTGGTACCATCCAAGCATTTGTACACACGAGCGTGGAAACCCCTCTAAAAACCACATTCAAAATCAGGAAGACTAGTGTACCAGGTCAACCGTCGGTAAACGCATCACGGAACGATTCGCCCACGTCCCTGTGTCGTAAGTTAGCGCGTAGCGCTTTAAACCATATGAGTAGCTCTGCCGATAGGAAATGACTGGTATTTTTATGTATGTTTAAACTTTCTTTTATCACAAACGAACACAAAGAACACAAGGCTATGTTTTTATGAACAAAATTGAGTATAAAACCAAATACGCAACTAAGCAGTAAATGAGAAGTTAAAGGAAAAGATAATCATGCGAATGTCAACATGTTTCCCGCTTTTCTACTGCAAAACTGTGCTACAGATTCAAACTAGGGGAAACGTTCCATGTCTTAGTGAGTAGTATCAATTACGCTGACAGATGTGAAAAGTGTTACACTATGTACACTTCGACAGAACTTTACCAAACAGGTACTCCAGTATTTCAACGCCTATAGTGTCTTTGATTAAAATTTCGTCCTTATGCTGGTTTATTTTCAATACAGAAAATGCTATTCTAGCAGATGAAGAATGGTGTGAGTGCATGATGGCTGTTGGATGTGACTAATGTTGCTGGAACCCTTCAGGCGGAGATCACTCCACATCATACCTGTAGGACAAGCACGTGAATCTCATCATTATGTTTCTGACTCTGAGAAAGTTCGAATCATTGGTATGTGGGACATGAGAATATCATACCGACTGATCGCACAGATAACTGACAGCAGAAGGAGTGACGATGAAATAGTCTCAGGACAAATATGGCAAGAAGAACTACACCACATAAGAAGATTGTAGAATTGTTCGAACTCGCCCTGACAAACAGACGGTTGACAACAGCTGATATCCGGGCAGAGGTTACAGAGTGTCACTGCCAACCATTGGGAACAGATTACTGAAAGCTTGGTGGAACCCTCGAATTGTCGTACGTCGTTTACCTCTGACACTGTAACACAGAAAACACACTTGCATGGTGTAGAGAAAGGGTTGACTGGGACATTTAGTGGCATTCTGTGGTGTTCAGCCATTATTTTCCGCCGGCCGCGGTGGTCTAGCGGTTCTAGGCGCTCAGTCCGGAACCGCAGGACTGCTACGGTCGCAGGTTCGAATCCTGCCTCGGGCATGGATGTGTGTGATGTCCTTAGGTTAGTTAGGTTTAAGTAGTTCTAAGTTCTAGGGGACTGATGACCACAGACGTTAAGCCCCATAGTGCTCAGAGCCATTTGAACCATTTGAACCATTATTTCCGCTTCTGTTTGCGACAATGAAAATGAGCGTTTAGCGTCATTGGCCGGGAGGCCCCTTATGGGGCGGGTCCGGCCGCCTTGGTGCAGATCTTATTACATTCGACGCCTCATTGGGCGACCTGGGCGCCAGATGGGGATGAAATGATGATGAAGACTACGCGACACCCAGTCCCTGAGCGGATAAAATCCCCGACCCTGGGAATCGAACCCGGGCCCCTAGGACGGCAGTCCGTCACGCTAACCATTCAGCTATCGGGGCGGACTGTTTGTGACAATCAGGACAATGCAATGTGGTCCATGGACGACCTGGTGAAAGGTCATAGTAAGCAGTTATTCTCGAGATCCATAGCTCTAAAATTCTGGAATCATGGTATGGGCAGGTACTGGATATGAGAACACGGCTAATTTGGTAAGTGTTGAGAGGAGACTGAACGCTCGCCACTATCTGACAAGAATGATAGGCCTTGTTGTCACGTCCGTCATGACCAGGGTACGAAGCGGCGCATTCCACTAGGGTACTGCAAGACACCCCACTGCTCTGCACATCGCAGACGCTTTGAGCACGTTTGGGATGGGATGGAAAATATACTCCCATGCCAGCCTCAGGCAAGCTACTTGAACTGACACTGGATGCGTTTCAGGGATGGTAAGAAAATCCACAAAATGCATTCGGTGTATATTCACAATGCTAAATTGATGATTATGATAAACATAGATTGCGCGGCCCCTTCCGCCGGAGGTTCGAGTTCTCCCTCGGGCATGGGTGTGTGTGTTGTTCTTAGCATGAGTTAGTTTAAGTAGTGTGTAAGTCTAAGGACCGATGACCTCAGCAGTTTAGTCCCATAGGAATTCACACACATTTGAACATTTGATAGACATCAGTTCCGAACGGAACGATAGTTTAATCGTTTAATGGTCGTAATACACTGTCTAATCAAATTAATGTGTCCATAGAACAAAAACCTGAATAACTACCTATTGTCAGCCAGATTTGGCTAGCTCTCCGTGCTATGGACTAGCGCCAGTGTCCTAACACGCATCCCTACTACGTTAGCTAACATCATATTGGCTCTAGGCGCGGTTTGCAAGCAGTTACCTCTGCAAACGTAGCTCACTGTAATATTATGGACATAGACCATCTTTGCTAATCCAGTGTAGACGTTTACTACGCAAATCGAATAGAGGTTTGTCTCTGCAATCATATCCAGTGATTTACGGGATGTTTCTTAATATGTGCATCTCACATTACTAGCGTTCACACACCACAAAAGGATAATTAAAAGAACAGCGTCATAGAACCCCCAAGAGCTGTTGTAATTATATTTATTCATTTATTCGCAGATAACCATTTTTGGTCAATCGACCGCCCTCAAGTTACAGATTAGCACCACATCAAGAATAATGAAGGATCCTTGGCTTCAAATACATAGATGTTTTTAGCTGCAGCGTCTGTCTTATATACATGCATTTATTATGTTATTATCTATTATCTTCGCCAGCCACAAGTGCAAAAATCGACAGTCAGTGCCAGTGGCAGTTTATGAGTAGACTTTGGCCAGACAGTACGCGGATCACTGCGATGTACTGCCAGTTTTTGCGCTTTTCGACTGAACGAAAAATAAATAAGGTAATACGTGCACGTTTGTACATCTCTGTATACGTCCAAAAACAGCCTCATGGAATATCCGACGTTATCCTAGATAGGAACTGGACAAATATATTGAAACACCGCAAGATTTGCAAGCTTCAACATAAATTCAGATGATATCCAAGCCTACAGGCTGCGCTGTTGTTCTTGAGCTCGAACGACAACTGTGCAATGTCCTCAGTGCGTTTGTCGGTCGTGATCAGAACAGTGCTCTTTGTAGTTATGTCGGAGCCAAGTGAATTCGAACTTGGGTAAATTGTTGGTACACTTATGGTGGATGCTACAGTAACCAGGGTAGCCGAAGTGTTTGGTGTTGCAAGAGGCAACGTATCGAAGGTTTATACCGCATACAGGGAAAGCGGAGAATCATCATTCTAAACATATCAAAAAAGTTTCGCATAACCCCAGTTCCCAGAATTTCTGAAGATAGACGTTGACTGTGGATATTATATCACAGACACAGTCCAAAGGGACTGTTCAGAGATGTCACTAAACCCACCCAAAGATGTAAACAGCCATGCATGAGCAGCGCCTATTAGACGGAGAGGGTCCGATAGCCGATCAGTTTGTCATTCCTCCAGGAAGGAGGTGTTGTCTGTAGTTCGACCTTGCCTAGACGGCCAACACCGCGGTTCGATCGCGTCCGCATTGTTACTTTGTGCCAGGAAGGGCTCTCAACAACGGAAGTGTCCAGGTGTCTCGGAGTGAACCAAAGCGATGTTGTTCGGACATGGAAGAGATGCCGAGAGACAGGAACTGTCGATGTCATGCCTCGCTCAGGGTGCCCAAGGACTACTACTGCAGTGTGGATGACCGCTACGCACGGATTATGGCTCGAAGGAACCCTGAAGCAACGCCACCATGTTGAATAATGCTTTTCGTGCAGCCACAGGACGTCGTGTTACGACTCAAACTGTGCGCAATAGGCTGCATGATGCGGAACTTCACTCCCGACGTTCATGGCGGGGTCCATCTCCGCAACCAGGACACCATGCAGCGCGGTACAGATGGGCCCAACATGCCGAATGGACCGCTCAGGATTGGCATCACGCTCTCTTCACCGATGCGTGTCGCATATGTCTTCAATCAGACAATCGTCGGAGACGTGTTTGGAGGCAACACGGTCAGGCTGAACGCTTTAGACACAGCGTGTGCAGCAAGATGGAGGTTCCCTGCTGTTTTGGGATGGCATTGTGTGGGGCCGACGTACGCCGCTGGTGGTCTTGGAAGGTACTGTAATGGCTGTACGATACGTGAATGCCATTCTCCGACCGCATCGGCAGCGTAATGGCGAGGCATTCGTCTTCATGGACGACATTTCGCGCCTCCATCGTGCACATCTTGTGAATGACTTCCTTCAGGATAACGACGTCGTTCGACCAGAGTGGCCAGCAAGTACTCCAGACATGAACCCTATCGAACATGCCTGGGATAGATTGAAAAGGGCTGTTTATGGACGACGTAACCCACCAACCACGCTGAGGGATCTACGCCGCATCGCCGTTGAGGAGTGGGAAAATCTGGACCAATAGTGCCTTGATGAACTTGTGGATAGTATGCCACGAGGAATACAGACATGCATCAGTGCAAGAGAACGTGCTATTGGATATTAGAGGTTCCTGCGTGTGCAGCAATCTGGACCACCACTTCTGAAGGTCTCGCTGTATGGTAGTACAACATGCAATGTGTGGTTTTCATGAGCAATAAAAAGGGCGGAAATGATGTTTATATTGATCTCTATTCCAATTTTCCTTACGGGATTCGGAACTCTCGGAACCGAGGTGATGCAACACTTTTCATTGACGTGTGTATAAGTCACAACATGGACGAAAGAGTATGTTGAGTGATGGTGATAATAGTTGAAGGGGATTATGACGAAAAATTAGAGGACGCTAGCTATATAAGTCACTGTAGAACTGAACTTCACACTCGCGAACGCTGGCGGCACCAAAACATCAAGAATGGAGCTCCAGAGGCAGGGTACTGCAGAGCGAGCTGGAATTTCAAAACCAGTCATCAATGATGCAAATGCTCTTACCAATAAAACGTGGTGTCGAAGCCATAAGACCTAGATTATGGAGCAATGGCCACCATTTAGTTGGACAAGCTTACTACCCCTTGGTATGGAATTTTTGGCCGAGTTTACATCCCAGGAGTGAAACGTGCTGGGGTTCTGTGATGATTTGGACGGCCGTATCGTGGTATGAAATGGGCCTCATTCAAGATCGCACTACTGCCAAGACGTATGTGACCATCTTGGCTGATTAGGTTCATCGCATGGTACAGTGCTGGTTCCCCAATAGTGATGCTGTATTCCAAGACGACAAGGCCCCTGTTTACACAGCTCACATCGAGCCGGGCTGTTTTTCTGAGCCGTGAATGAGCTGCCGCATCTGCTCTGGCCACCACAGCCACCAGATCTCAATATTATTGAACCTTTGTTGTCTACTTTGGAGAGAAGGGTGCGTGACCTCCATCCACCTCAGTCATCGTTAACTTACCACTATTTAGCAGGAAAAACGGTGTAAGAATCCCTTGAAAACCATACAGAACCTATATTTCTTTATTCCAAGACGACTGGAGGCCGTTTTCAATGGCAATAATTTTCGTACACCGTATTAGGCATGGTAATGTGTTCGTTGTTGATATATATTTTTGTCCATGTTCTGTAGATCATTTATGCAAAATGTAAGCAAAGGTATTCCACGTCTTGAGACATCGTATGGATGAAAACAAGAAAAATATGTCAAGTAAATGTGGGTTTTAAAACGCGTAGGCTGTGAACACTTCTTCAGGAGAAGACATGTATTTCATAGTAACGAAGATGAACAAGAGCTCATAGCATTTAAGGTTTGCATTTTAGAGTTCATATACCATTATATTGGCCTGTTTTTGTTTTGGTCCGTACTGCCTCCTCCAAGTATATGGAAGCTTGAAGTAGAGTCGATATGTTTCACAGACGAAGGTGAAGTGCTCATAGATCATAACGTATGTATTTTAGATCCCGTATTTACTGGACATTTTTTTCATGACTTTGTTCTTACTACAGCCTCTGAAAGTTGCGTACCTTACAGTCTTAGCAACAACAGTATTTCGCTGTCAGAGTACCAAAACGATTTTCGTTTATAACTTCCGACTGCATAGTTTGCGGGCCATGGCCTCTTAACCTTCTCCTTCATCCCTGAAAGTTTGTGACATCATAAAGGAATCATTCTTATAACGTTATCTTGTGGTACGTCTCAAGTGACTTTTATGTGTGAAGATTTCTTTCTGTTAAAAATGCATACTGTGTTCTATTTGCTAGCATTATCTCAGTCAAATCATGAAGCTGGTCAAATCATTAAGCGACATTCCGGATATGTGTGGAATGTATTCCAGAAGTCAGAGAACACGGCATGGACTTCGGCGCCAGTATCTACTGCCTTCTGCGTCTCGTGGGCGAACACAGTGAGCTGGGCTTCACTCGATCGTTGCATACACACCTACCACAGAAGCAGCGGACATGCCCGCTTATAGATCCCGCGCGTGACATTTACAACCAGGACTGCGCCACCCTCCAATTTTATTTCCACCGCTGTGTCGCTGACCTGCGAGCTGCCTACGTCCGCGAGCTAAAAAGACTCGAAATGGATGCTTTGTTAACACAGCCTCTGCCCCTGTTCCAACTTGTCGGTCGGTGGCTGTTGATTAGTCACAATGAACGACCTGTTCTAGGTAGCAGGTTTGTCTCTCTTCCTCTCTGCTGCATTATGTTATCCCCATTAATTGGGGCCGATTTGGGCGAGCCCCTGTTCGAAATATTCAAATCCGAATTACGGATACATTTTCTAAAATAGCTGTCTGTTTATAATTAGAAATATAACATACAGTGATACAGCAATTTATTAAAACCTAGATGAATTTAAATAGCAATTGAAATAATGTAATATAATGGTAGTGCAGAATGGCAGAACATGGCTGGGGGTCAAATGCAGGACCGTAGGAGCACGTGAAAAATAAGTACCGCATGTGGGAATATTAAAGGGTCTTTTGGAGTAAAGAGAAGCAGGTATATGAGTATCAAGAGCTCAGATGGCAAGCCAGTATCAAGCAAAGACGGGTAAAGCTGAAAGGTGGAAGGACTATATAAGGGAAGTAAACTTGGAGACCGTATTATAGAGAGAGAAGTGGAAGTAGCTGAAGAAGAGATGGGAAACACTGTACTGCGAGGAGAATTTCACAGAATACAGAAAGACCTAAGTGGAAAAAATGGAATAGACGACATTCCCTCGGAATTCTTGAAATCTCTTGGAGAGCCACCTGTGACAAAAGTTTTCCACTTCGTGTGCGAGATTTATGAGACAGGTGAAGTATCCTCAGATTTTTTTTTAAAAAATGTGATTATTCCAGTTTCAAAAAATAACTGCTTCTGACAGGCGTGAATATTACCGAACTTTCGGTTTACCATATCATGGTTGTAGAATAGTCATGCTAATTAGTTTCAGAAGAATAGAAAAAAAGAGGTCAGGCGTGAGTAGGATTCGCTCTCTGTTGGTTCCGCACAAACTTAATTATGTATAAAGACAATTCATTCATCTCCGTAATCGAGAATGTATACGATTTTTGCCTGTTATCGACGTCAAAATACCGATACCGGGAATTCCATGACTTCGAAATTGTTTTAATTTCAAGTTCGAAGTTGGATGATAAATGACAAAAAAAAAATTTTTTTTTCCTTGTTATATAATCACAAATTAACACTTCCCGCACTTTTTTTTTCTTCTTGTAATTTTAAGTATTGCTTTTGGCCGAATTTTATGATTCTAGGTTAGCAGGAAGTATCCTACAAATTCTGAGATTGAGTTTGCGAGTGTCAAAATACGTGACGTAAAAGGCCGTATCTTTTAGTTGCATTGACTTAGAAGCTTACGTATTTGACGCCGCCAAGGAACGATAGACCTCCCTTAATGTGTGACATAAATTTTAACTTGATACGTCCACACGTTCCTGAGGATAGACAGACACACAGACGGACAGCAGAGTGATTATACAAGTGCTCAGTATTTACCGAATGAGGTACGGAAGCCTTAAACTAGTAAGGCCCAACATGAGTCTTCGTTCCTACGGCTTATCTTAGAAGATAGGTTAACGAAAGGCATACCTAAGTTTATAATATTTTTTGAGTTTGAGGAAAGTTTTCGAAATGTCAGGACTACACTCTTTGAACGTTTGAAGGTAACAAGGGTAAAACACACAACGTCAAAGGATATCTGTAACTTGTACAGAATACAGACTGCAGTTTTAAGAGTCGGGGTTCATGAAAATGAAGCAGTAGTTGAGAAGGGAGAGAGACAGGACTGCAGCTTACCAGCGATGTTATTCAATCTCTACATTTAGAAATCAGTGAAGGAAACCAAGGATAAATTTGGAAAGGGAATTAATGTTCAGGAAGAAGAAATAGAAACATTGAGGTTTGCCGATGACACTATAATTCTGTGAGAGACGGTGAAGGATACGGAAGAACAGTTAACAGAATTTTGGGAGCGTCTTGAAAAGCGGTTATAAAATGAACTCCAAGAAAAACAAAACAATGGTAGTGGAATGTATTCTAATTTAAAGCGGGCGTTGCTGAAGGAAACAGATTAGGGAAGGAGCTGCTAAAAGCAGTAGATGATTTTTGCTATGTGACCAGCATAATAACGGATAATAGTCTGAAATAGGGAGGAGGTAAAATACAGACTGGCAACACCAAAAAAAAAGCATTTCAGAAAAAGAGAAATTTTTTATCATCAAGGACACATGTTTAAGTATTAAGAACCTTTTTCTGAAGGCATTTGTGTGGATTGTTGCCTTGCACGATAAGCATTTCAGACAGGAAGGGAACAGAAGATTTTGAAATGTATTGTTACAGAAGAATACGGAAGATTAGGTGGGTAGATCGAGTGCCTACCGTGGAGGCACTGAATCAAATTGCAGAAAGACGAAGAGAATTTGGCTATGGGGGGAGGGGGGGGGGCAGGTACCGAAAATTGTAGAGGGAGACCAAGGAATGGATACACGAAGCACATTGAAGTGGTTGTAGGTTGCAGTAGCTAGGCAGAGACGTCGAACCATATAAAGCATGGGGAGCTACGTATATGAAAATAGTCTTCTGTCCGACGTCGACCACAGCGACAGTGATATCACAGTAAAGAATAACAGGGTTAAACAAATTACAGTTTAAGCCATCAAAGAGATGCAGTTTTAAACATCTCGTCACATTGAGAAGAAGTTGTTTCACAATAACTACTGTAACCTTTAGCGCGTTATACGTTAAAATTTAGTGTGCGCTCGTAGCTGTTAAAGGAGAAGTGTTCCACTTGTGGTCTTCGCATTTTAGTGCAGTATTGCACTCATCTCTATACTGAGTTACGAATTCTTTCGCAGATCTCCATGTCATCTTGTAATGTTTGAGATGACTGTACAATTCTCTGCGTCAGTTCTTCAACTTGAATGCTGTGCTCTTAATTTTTGAGGTGACACTAGCGAGAAAAATTCAGAGGACTGAGGTCAGGGGATGTTTGACACCAAGGTTCAAGCGCTGTTCTGCTTGCCCATCTTACCCTGTCCGCCGGATCATTTAAGATTCATTATCTTTATTCATGAAGAGGGGAATAATAAAATGTATGTAACTGGACCGTTAAGGGTTCGAGTCAGATTCCCGAGGATACAACGAGAACAATGCTACATCATCGCAAGATCAGAAGCAAAGCAGGTAAGTTCGGAAGACAGACGTAGGAAAGCTTGCACGACACAAGAATTAAATGAACGGATCAACTGAAGGAGAAGAAGCAACACAGGAAGGAAGGAAGGAAAGAGAGAAGATTAGAGTTAAACGTCCAGTCGATGGGATGGCATTACTGTCGGTAACAGTTGTGCATATGTGTTCTGAAGAGTAGTTCGCCACGCATGTAAGGCAACGTTCCGGACGGCGATGCAGGCGGCTTAAGAGGGACGTCGTCTTAACATCAGAAATAAATTGTGGCGGTGTCCAGTCATGCATGTACCACATTCCCAAACCATGGGTCGTGGGTTAAATTGCGTCCGAGTTCGATGGGACTTACTCAAGGAGTTCATATTTCAGATACATTTGTACTGACTGAAGTTAGTGACAGAACGAAAATACGTTCACAGTCATCTCTAAAACGGCTCATTGGTGGATCCATGTTTAGTGGAAGGTGTTTGAACCTATTCTGTATTCTTTGACTCGTGTCAGTTTTCGTTATTTTTTATGCTACACCCTGTTACACGCATTTACTTACAGGTGTAGTTTGTCAAGGAATGGATATGCCATTATACGAGAACTACTTTATTTTTCGATCTCCGATCTCTCGTGAAATGGAAATCACAGCCAAAATCAGAAACGATTTATTTGCAATTAGCTAAATTTTCCAGCTACTTCTCTACATATTCGATATTTGTCGTAGAGTGGTTCCAAATTTCCAATATTCTTGTCATTTCCGACAGTTAACTTCGTCGGGCTGCACCTTGTTGTTCGTATCACATTGCTGTCCTCATAGCCAGCGGATCATGTTAGCGAAGAGATGAAATTCAAAGACAGCGAAGTCCGGGCCGTAGGGTGGCTGATCAAACACTTATCACCGAAAACGATGTAGGGATATCTTCGTTGCACCTGTAGTGTGCGGCCGAGAATTGCCATGAAAAAGGAAATGCATGACGATTACGTTATGTGAGTTGCATGAAATCAGGTGGAACCTCTGAACAGGACTTCGTTCTTGGCGGGTTTCACTTAAAAAGCCCTCGTAGTAGGAACCAGTCTATTAGTTGCCTGAAGTAAAGTACGGTAACCATGTAAATTCTGTTTAAAACAGCGCAACCTCAGGCGTTTTATACCTAATGTACGATACTGCTCTACTTACAAATTCTTGCAAAGAAATTTTTTTCATAATGCAAACAATAGCTAGTGCTGCACTGTTCAGGTTAGCAGTTATCTCTCAAACGGTCGTTTGCGGCCCCATGTTTACTGTGACGTTTCTGCTTCTGCTGGTATTATCGTGTGCTTTCATCCGCATTCCATTTTCGTTATTAATTACGATACGTTCTGTATAACTGGTAGATGTGATGTCCTTACATTAAATTAGATTGACATGACATTTACCTCTCGCACGCGCACACGCACACATACCCGAGGCCAGCCGGATCGATGAGGAGGGGTGGGTCAAACTGCGTAGCCGGCGACCTCCTGCGCGACGCTTCGCTCCACCATGTTTTATACATCAGCGATAATGCCGCTGCCGGTAACTAATTCGGCTAGCGCATCTGGCGAGCTGCGCGGTGCTAGCCCGCATATTCCGGGACGCCGTAACACGGCGCCGACGTCGGAGCGAGAATACGTAATTCCGCAAAGTGCAGCAGCGCCTCTCCGCGGGCTAACGCGCCCATTGAGCGCCCCTGCAGCGTTAGGCAACCCGCCGCCCACGTGAGACGCCACTGTGCGGATATCGGGACTGGCTGGGACGGGGCAACGGAGCGTGGCCGTTGTCTGCGACGCGCTCTATGCAAGTCGCTGCTCCGCTCCGGTTTCATTTGTACTTGTTCTTTAATGGTGCATCTGAGAATGAGATTTCCCTCTTTAGCTGCCTGCGTCGCCGTCTGGAGCGTTGCACTGCACGCGTGGCGAACAACTCCTCAGAACATATCTGTTCATCCGTTTAGCCGTCGCTGTCGACTTGATATTAACCTTTAATCTTCCTTCTTTCCTTCCTTTCTTTTTTCCTTCCTTCTAATCTTGCTTCCCGTCCTTCAGCTCAATCGTTCGGTGATTCCTGTGTTGTACAAGCTTTCGTACGTCTGTCTTCCGAACATTCCTGCTTTGCTTCTACTTTTGCAATGCTGTAACTTTCTTTACGTTATAAACCCTGTTACAGTGTTAAATTACAGTATTAAATGGGTATCCACGCAACATCATACCTAGCTAATACGTTTCATCTACATCTACATCCATACTCCGCAAGCCACCTGACGGTGTGTGGCGGAGGGTACCCTGAGTACCTCTATCGGTTCTCCCTTCTATTTCAGCCTCGTATTGTTCGTGGAAAGAAGGATTGTCGGTATGCTTCTGTGTGGGCTCTAATCTCTCTGATTTTATCCTCATGGTCTCTTCGCGAGATATATGTAGGAGGGAGCAATATACTGCTTGACTCTTCGGTGAAGGTATGTTCTCGAAACTTTAACAAAAGCCCGTACCGAGCTAATGAGCGTCTCTCCTGCAGAGTCTTCCACTGGAGTTTATCTATCATCTCCGTAACGCTTTCGCGATTACTAAATGATCCTGTAACGAAGCGCGCTGCTCTCCGTTGGATCTTCTCTATCTCCTCCGTCAACCCCACCTGGTACGGATTCCACACTGCTGAGCAGTATTCAAGCAGTGGGCGAACAAGCGCACTGTAACCTACTTCCTTTGTTTTCGGATTGCATTACCTTAGGATTCTTCCAATGAATCTCAGTCTGGCATCTGCTTTACCGACGATCAACTTTATATGATCATTCCATTTTAAATCACTCCTAATGCGTACTCCCAGATAATTTATGGAATTAACTGCTTCCAGTTGCTGACCTACTATTTTGTAGCTAAATGATAAGGGATTTATCTTTGTATGTATTCGCAGCACATTACACTTGTCTACATTGAGATTCAATTGCCATTTCCTGCACCGTGCGTCAATTCGTTGCAGATCCTCCTGCATTTCAGTACAATTTTCCATTGTTACAACCTCTCGATACACCACAGCATCATCTGCAAAAAGCCTCAGTGAACTTGCGATGTCATCCACAAGGTCATTTACGTATTTTGTGGATAGCAACGGTCCTATGACACTCCCCTGCGGCACACCTGAAATCACTCTTACTTCGGAAGACTTCTCTCCATTAAGAATGACATGCTGCGCTCTGTTATCTAGGAACTCCTCAATCCAATCACACAATCGGTCCGATAGTCCATATGCTCTTACTTTGTTCATCAAATCACCGCGCTCGTACCTCGCGTTCTGTTGACGGTAAAATGGTGGAGTCAGATGCCTTAGATAGCCCTTGGGTTAGGGACCATTTATATACCAAACAGAAGGATCGTCTTAATGTCAGTATCCTACAGTACAGCGTCAAAGTATGAGTATTACACACTTCCTCCTGCTTAGGCAAATGGAATAAATAGGTTGGTTCTTTTTGCACTTGATGTGGTTCAAATGGCTCTGAGCATTATGGGACTTACCATCTGAGACCATCAGTCCCTTAGAACTTAAAACTACTTAAACCTAACTAACCTAAGGACATCACACACATCCATGCCCGAGGCAGGATTCGAACCTGCGACCTTAGCGGTCGCGCGGATCCAGACTGAAGCGTCTATAATCGCTCGGCCACACCGGCCGGCCACTTGATATGGTTTGCGATGGGCTTGATGGGACTTACAAAGGAACCATTAGTTCATGGGCGGTTTCTCTGGAAACCCCACAAAAACGGTTCTTCTTTTTTTAGTACATCTTTGCCGTCACCGGCGGACCAAAACCCAACCGAGGATTTCTAGACAACTATGCATAGCAGATGACTGAAACGTTTACGGTATATTCCTAAGATCCTGATCTCGAAAAATCCTGAAGATTTTTAGATATCTTTCCAAGATACAAAGTTTTATAGTTGCCCTACTTATAGACGCAGAATATGCACGTAAAAAGCTGTGTGAGGCGAAAACGTGACTTGTAAAGTAACTAAACTATCTTAATTTTAGCGAACAATACGTTTCGTTTCATATGAGTTAAATGCCCTGCTGTAGCACGGAAAGGAGTGAACTAGCGGAGAAATGCTCCTATCGGAGCACAAAAAATGCAAATACGTTCCTGTTTATTTAAAAGACTCTAACAGGAAAATGGGGCTTTAGCTGCCTCATTCTACCTTCCTCAGCACCAAAAATTTTCCAAAAAAATTGGTACGCGAACATATTCGCGTTTTTTTTATGCTTAGAGAGAAGAGCGCAATGGCAGTGACAAAGAGACGGAAAAGAAATAAATACCGGAAGATAGTAGATAGTGATTGTGGTATAGAAAGAATGAAGTACTGCAATGACAGTGTGAGAGATAAGAGAGGGGCACAGTGGCAGTGGACCATAGTTGACAGTGACTGAACAGTGCTAAGGGGGAGGAGGGGGAATAGAAAGTGGAAGTGGGTGGGAGCCAGTGATAATAAGGGAGAGACAATGATGACGAAACACTGTAAAGGGAGAGCAGCAGTAGGAAGGAAGGCCTCATTCCTTCCTTCTTTCCTACTGCTGCTGTCTCTTCTCACTGCAGCAAGGGAGCAAGAGGGAGACAGTGACAGTGAGAGGAAAGGAAACTGTAGGCGCAGGAAAGGAGTGGGAGGACTGTTGCTGGGACACAGGAGGCAGTGACAGTGAGGCACAAGGAGATAATGAGTTGGGCTGTATGAGTGAGTGAGGAAGGGGAACTTGGAGTGGAAGGGTATGAGTGACTTAAGCGATGGACTAGCGGGTGTGAGTGAGTTAGTTAGGGGAAGTTGTGGAAAAGCGCGAATACATTCGCCGCCAAAATTTTTGAAGGTGTTGAGGAAAGTAGAATGAGGCAGCTGGTACTATCAGTCAGTCTCTTTTAAGTAAACATGAAAATATTTGCGTGTTTTATGCTTCGACAGCAGCGTTTTCCCGCCTGTTAATCTTCATGAATGAAGATAATGAAATTTAAACTGTTGCTGAGTGATGAGAGAAGTGCGGCAAGGCAGATTCCATATTCCTAGATTTACGAAAAGCATTTAACACCGTGCCCCGCTGTAGACATTTAACGAAGGTAGTGCGTGCGGAATAAGTTCACAGGTATGTGAGTAGATCGAAGACTTCTTGAGTAACAGAACCGAGTACGTTGTCCTTGACGGCGAGTGTTCATCAAAGACAAGGGTGCCGTGAGGCAGTGTGATAGAACCGCTGTTATTTTCTATATACATTAATGGTCTGGCGGACAGGGAGAGAAGCAGTCTGCGGCTGTTTACTTATTATGCTGCGAGTACGGGAATGCGTTGTCGTTGAATAACCGTAAGAGTATAGAAGATGACTTAGACAAACCTGGTGGCAGCTAGCTGTAAATTTAGGAACATTTAAATTAATCCATATGAATAGGAACAACAAACCCGTAATGTTGAAATATGGCATTAGTAGTGTTCTGCTCGACAGAGTCATTTCGATTAATGTGGGTGTAACGTTGGAAAGCGATTTGGAATGGAACGAGCAAGTAAGGATTGTATTAAGGAAGGCAAATGGTCGACTCCAGTTTATTGGGAGAATTTTAAGGAAGTGTAGTTCAGTTGTAAAGGAGACCGAATGTTCGAGGCTAGTACAACCTATTCTTGAGTACTGCTCGAGTTTTTGGGATGCACACCACTTCGGGTTAAAGGAAGACATCGAAGCAGTTTGGAGACGGGCTGCTAGATTCTTTACCGTTAGGTTCGAACAACACGCGAGATTACGTCGATGTTTGTGAATTCAGATGGGAATCCGTGGAGGGAAAGCTACGTTCTTTCCGAGGAACACTATCGAGAAAATTTATCGAACCGGCATTTGAAGCTGATTGCAGAACGATTCTACTGCCGCCAAAGTACATTTCTAAGAAGCACGGATGTAAGACAAAATAGGACTCGTCCGGAGATACATAGATAGTCGTTTTCTCCTCGTTCTATTTGCGAGTGGAACAGGATTCAGAAACGGCTAGCATTGGGTACATGGTATCCTCCGCCAAGCGTCGTACGGTGACTTGTGGAGTATGAACGTAGTTGTAGATGCAGAAGTGAGAAAACATCTTTTTATTAATAGTTTTGTTGAAACCTGTTGCATGTCTACCACAGAGAACTACCGAGCCGCCGAGCAGTTTCGGGAAATGGAGTTCCCCGGAAACTAATGTGGATGCTCGGAACGCTCGCCACGGAGCAAGAGGCACTACATAACGCACCAGCGGATGTTTTCTGAATCAGAAGCAAATTAAAATTTGATTGGAAGACAGTCTATCGTTCCATTATTATTTATTTTGCACTGATGTGTTTATATGAGGATTTGAGCGTTAAAAGTGGCCTCTGTTTATTTACAACTTATACAAAATAGATAAATGTTTCAAATTTTTAGTAGCCGGCCAGAGTGACCGAGCGGTTCTAGGCCTACAGTCTGGAACCGTGCGACCGCTACGGTCGCAGGTTAGAATTCTGCCTCGGGAATGGATGTGTGTGATGTCCTTAGGTTAGTTAGGTTTAAGTAGTTCTAAGTTCTGGGGGACTGATGACCTCATAGTGCTCAGAGCCATTTGAACCATTTGAACCAAATTTTTACTGTAATTCAGCGTAGTCACCAGCACTGTGTACACCCCATTTCCAGCGTTAGGGAAGTCGTAGTATAACCTTAACAGCATTAGTTGTGTTGATAGAGTGCAGCGGCCTATTGCCCGACTAATGTCTCTAATAATTCTGAAGCGAATGTCACGAAGTGCTTCCTTCGGCTTAGGAATGAAACTGATGTCACAAGAGCTTAAGTCTGGGGTAGTACAGCATTTCTCAGCTCCGCCGATCGAACAAATCAACCACAACTTGCGCCCTATGCGCCCGAGCATTGTCCTGAAAAATGATGGGTGTGTCCCGGAGAAAGTGTCGGCGCTTCTTTCTCTAAGCTGTTCATTTTTGGAACGCAACCTGCGGCCAGCGTAGGGAAAAAAGCGACAACACTGTCTGCAAGGCCCGCTCATCATTTTCCCTGACAATGCTCGGGCATTAATGACGCAAATTGTAACTTCCCAAATTGAAGGAAGAACTTCACGGCATTCGCTTCAGCGCTGTTACAGAGATTTGTCGGAACATTGGCCGCTCTACTCGAACTGTCAATACAACTGGCGCTGCTAAGGGTATCCTACGCCATCCGGCAACGGGTTATACACAGTGCTGATGACTACTTTGAAGGAGAGTAAAATTTATTTAAATAAATAGTTGTCACTGTTAAAGTTCCAGTCCTCCTAGTTGCGCCCGGCCAGGGCTATGTCACCTAGCATTGATATTTTAAAAAGCATTTATGAAGTTTAATACTACGAGACGCAGTGCCCGTAATTCCGTTGGGGAATGCAAAACGTTTTTAAACCAGTGGCCAGTCTTTCCTTTAGAAAATGAACTGGTCCGAAAGAGTACTCTATTTATTTCCAAATAAGTTTGCTTAATTTTCAGTTTTAAATCCTGCGCCGAGCTAAAGTTGTTTCTTCCATGGATTAACATTTTGTGTTCAATTGTTTTGTTAATGACGTCTGTAGCATGTATGACCCTATTTATGATTTTTGTACTGCTAACTTAATTTTTACAAGTGATTTTTATTTAGGTTGCTTATTGCGGTGGTTCACCTGAAACAGACTCTAAAACGAACATACATCCAGGCTGAACTGCAGCCCTCCGGATTGGAGTCTGTCTAATAACTTTTAAATACACTAGTGCTTCTTTTAAGAAACGAAACCTCCACAACCTAAAGGAAGACTTATCACGAATCTTGGCGAGCGAAATGAATGAATGCAATGTGATTGTCACAGTTTGACGTAAGAATTACTTGTATGGATGATGAAAACGAAATGTCGTGAAGAGTAGCGAAAAAAGTCCTCTTAATGTACTTTTAGCACTTTACTGGTCACGTGAACGAATATTTCGTCGAGTATTTTGTGACAGAACCCTGTTTAAACACTAGCTCTTTCGCCAGTTGGTTCCACTATTTTTAACGCGGAATTCCACAGAGACAACACTAGGCGTCAGGTTGCCACAAGTCGCATGCTACATATTATCTAGTGTTGTCATGTTTTGGTGTGCGACATGAAACTGTGTTTCGAAATTGTCCAGAAAAATGTGTCGCAGGCTGCAAGTTGTCATTGTTTGTACAATGCTCCTCACTCAAGTGGTTCAGATGGCTCTGAGCACTATGGGACTTAATATCTGAGGTCATCAGTCGCTAGACTTAGAACTACTTAAACCCAACTAACCTAAGGACAGCACACACATCCATGCTCGAGGCAGGATTCGAACCTGCAACCGTAGCGGTCGCGCGGCTCCAGACTGAAGCGCCTAGAACCACTCGGCCACAGCGGCCGGGTGCGCCTCACTCAGTTCCATTGAAGCAACATCAGAGAATTGCACCATGTCCTTGCAAACGGGAGCAGAAGCTATGTTCTTGGTCGTAGCGTTTAAGAACGAAAGACAACGAAAAAGAAGAAAGCCAAGATGGCGGAGAAAAGAATTTATTGTTAAGGGTCAAGAAGCTCGTAATGAACTTTTTAGGAAATGGCCATGAAGCTTTGTTACAAGATTACACCAATGAGTTTAGACAATTTTAGGTATCTGCTGGATAACCACATGCCTATGATAAGATGATCAGTCACTAAATAGCAGTACCGGCTTTGTCAGGTTGGTAGTGACTTTGGAAATACTTAGCTACAGTCACCTCTCATTGATGTACATGATACGGATCTGTGAACCAAGTACCTCAACGATTAGCCCACAAATATGCAGGACTATAATGTGTGTCCATTCAAAACGATTGCACAAGTGATACATACGCATCGCAATGCTGTCTTTAAATTCTTGATTTTCTTCTTGATTGCAAACACTGTAATCATATTTTAAGGCAAGCTTATCGTTCTCTAACCTGTGATCTTTGTAGTCACTTCTTTTAAAGTCTCAAATACACGTGAATTTTACAATCTTTGATAAGTGAAATCTTTTTCTCAATCGTTCACCGCATATTCCAAGTCAGAAGGCGTACGGATACACCGACTGACGGATGGCTGCTAACAAGGTGCAACACGTTCTTTATTGTCGACAGGCCGGACATGTTGCTGCCATGCGGAGAATTACTTCTGTCACCCTGCTCGAAGTGCTCCTTTGGAAATGCGCCTTTACTGCATCGAGAGTTGGTGGTTAACAAACCTATAGTAGTAATTAACGGTATAGTGTTGAAAGAACAGTAGCAGCCTCTTTTCATCAGATAGCACAAAGCATCATGGTGATTTCAAATTGACACTGAGTTTCAAGGGTACTTTCAGTGTGAGGTCGATATGCCGTGATAGCATAAAACCTCTTCATCGACCTTAATTTTGTATTTCGGAAGTTCGCCGGCCAACGTTAGCGGTACCGAAAAGTTCTTCTGTACCGTCCACCATACTGGCGTGGGATCTCGTAAAGCCAGACGGGCGTCGATGGGAGGAATCTCGTGGCGGCACAAATTATGTGAGGGACTGCAGCATTGGTTAGTTAATCATCCAGTTAACGGGTGACAGTATCAGCTATCAGTACTAATACATTTGTGAAACATCACGCGCCTCGTCTAGACTGGCGAGACAGTGATAAATATTCTGTAATGATAAAATGATTCTCAATATTTTCTCTGAAATTAATATCTTTCAGGACTAGCTTTCACAGTAATAAAAATCCTTTGGAAAGACATAATCGTCGTTTTTGACTTTGTACGCTATTCATTCATTAACTCCACTGTTGCTAATTTGTTCGTTTTCAAGTGAACTGTTGCCTTATATAGGAAGTATTTCACAGGAATAAAACATTCCATACAACATACGTCCAAATTTTACTGGCTACAGAAAAATAAGTGTTAGAATGTAAACCCAGCAAATATAGAAGACGACAAGCAAACGTAATTGAGTAGCTTCAGAGTTGCCTTCTGTAGATTCCACTTCCGGCTGCAGTGTGATCTCGAATTCTCTTGACGATACCACGTGCAGCTCTTCTGAGATCGTCTTGGCGTTCTTTTTTGTGAGCCGCGCTATTGATAATCCGAAGGATCAGTTCGTCTATTGTGCTTATTTTTTCTTTTTAGGTTTTGCCTTTCCACCATCACTGTATGCGAAATTTCAAAGCAGTAATGGTCGGGGGGCTTGGTGGCCAAGAAATATGACCATTTCTGCGGAGCCATGTTGCGGGGAATGTTAAGTTTTCACCTTTGTTAGATGATGTGGCACCTGACGACTAGAATCTGCAAGCGCGCATTCATGTTGGAAGAATATACCCATTGTTGTAGCCGAGGAAATTTGTTCCAGTAACGCTGGAAGCCTGTTTTCAAGAACGTTTAGATAACAGGTGTTGTAAGATCGTGCAGTAACATAGCAGAACTGATTGTCGGCCGGGGTGGCCGAGCGGTTCTAGGCGCTAGAGTCTGGAACCGCGCGACCGCTATGGTCGCAGGTTCGAATCCTGACTCGGGCATGGATGTTTGTGATGTCCTTAGGTTAGTTAGGTTTAAGTAGTTCTAAGTTCTAGGGGACTGATTGTCTGTTACGCCACAGTACAAGTACATATTTACTGGGAAGCGTTCGGTAAAATGTGTCTGCACAGAGGCATGTAGAATTCGTCGGACCTCCGAGGTGACTTACGAATGCTAGTGATGCCGTCGCGAGGGGAAGTACCACAATCAATAAATAGTGTTAATGGAATTAGTCGGCGATTAGCAACTAGGCAACGACAAATTCCAATCGTCCACCTTTATCTCTTTTTCGAAGGTGTGGAATCTGCTGTCAGTTACAAGGATAGAGGCTGTACACACGTAAAATCCAACATGTTGTTGCATATGGACCACCGATACGTGCAGAATTCTGAGTGTGCTTGTCGAAGCATTACGTTCTACAAACTAAATAAGGTCTTCTATTTCACCTATATTCTGTTCATTCGCACGTTCAGATGAGAAGTGACGGCTGAACACTTCACCAGTCATTCACAGTTTAGTGAAAACCCGAGTAAACACGCTTGAATATGGTACTCCGCGGTTAGGAGATCGTCTACCGTATTCTTTACAAGCAGCAACAGCAGCGCTTCCATTACAAAACTCGTACAAAAAACCATAACGTCAGATTCAGCATTTGTAAATATGTGTGCCATGTTTAAACAGTGCAGTGGGATTAGCCCGCAACCCACAGTATCAGTAAACATTTGGTTATGTAAGTTCAAGCACAACTTCACAACTTTAACTTTCAAACCAAAAGAGATCGATAAATGGCAGCTGGAGTGCCAAAACGCGAAATGAAGATCTGTCTTAGTAACTGGCTTTATCTCCATTACCAATAAAAACTGGGCAAATGTTATTTGTAACGTTTTATTTTAAATGGTTTTTGGATCACTTCCTAAAATATCAACTGCTTTTCCTGAAACGCCCATATATACTTACGCACTCCGTCGTCAGGCCACGAGTGGCCTACCGGGACCATCCGACCGCCGTGTCATCCTCAGCTGAGAATGCGGGTAGGAGGGGCGTGGGGTCAGCACACCGCTCTCCCGGTCGTTATGATGGTATTCTTGACCGAAGCCGCTACTATTCGGTTGAGTAGCTCCTCAGTCGGTATCACGAGGCTGAGTGCACCCCGAAATATGGCAACAGCGCATGGCGGCTGGATGGTCACCCATCCAAGTGCCGGCCACGCCCAAAACCGCTTAACTTCGGTGATCTCACGGGAACCTGTGTATCCACTGCGGCACGTATGTACTTACGAGATATTTAAAATTTTGACATGTGCAGAAAAAAGTTACTGTACTACACTTGAAAATAACTGCATGTCTGAAATAACAGTAATGAATTCTCCGAATAAATAGTTGTAACAGTCAAAAGGGACAATGATATCTTTCAGAAAGGTGTATAGGGAGCCAATACACCTGGAAGAACATATGGTGGCATGAACTGCCGCGAGTCTGTTGAATTGTAACGAAAAGGCACTGAAGATGGCTATTTATAGGCGAAATCTAGATTTTCAAGAATAATAAATACTAATGGGATTGCGACTGACTGCTGTGTGCCTCTCCTCCCTTCTTACTATTTGTTCGCATGCTTTTGCAACGCACCCATTCGTGTCCACTGGTGTTATTCACGCCCGTGTGAACGCTGTCAGTTTGCGTACTCGCAACGCGCTACACTTTCAGATCGATGTCCCGTAAATCTCCGTAGGCCGACATGCATCCAGCAGATAGTGGGCCAACTTCCGTAACCCAGCTCCTTGCCCTGTGAAACATGGAGCACGCGAACGACAGGCCACACAGCTCGTGACCTCCATACAGTTCTTTTCTCCACGTTCACAAACTTTCGTTATGCTCTTTCTTTTGCGCCCATTCCGTAATTTTCTTTTTTGTTGACTACAAATGCAATTCATTTAATTAAGTTTATAATATTCATCATTTTTATTTGCAGCTCCTTGTATTGGCCGCGTTTGCAGTTAAAATTGTTGGATGTGAGCCCCACCAGAGCAACAACACACACACAAATCAAAATGGCACATACTCACCTACAGTAACAAGATTGTTCACAGAATAGGTAACATATTAAAGAAACAGGGACTCCAAATTGGATACAGGACGGAGAACACAACACAGAAAAATATCAGAACACAAGAAACACCCATTGCTAAATTTAACAAATGGTTCAAATGACTCTGAGCACTATGGAACTTAACATCTGTGGTCATCAGTCCCCTAGAACTCAGAACTACTTAAACCTAACTAACCTAAGGACATCACACACATCCATGCCCGAGACAAGATTCGAACCTGCGACCGTAGACTGTAGCGCCTAGAACCGCTCGGCCACTCCGGCCGGCGATAAATTTAACAGATCAGGAATATATGAACTCACATGCAACACTTGCCAGTGAGTGTACATAGGACAAACATGCAGAAACTTCAAAACAAGATATTCAGGACATCTCAGAGCTGTAAAAAGCAACAGCTCCCATAGCACATTTGCTGACCACCTTGTAGCCAACGATCACCACAAAAACAAAATAGAAACAGACTTAAGAATACTAAAACCCAGCCACAGCCTATACAGCAAACTGACTATTGAGGAAAACTTCCATATGCAGAAGGCAATAGCGGTAGGAAAACAGGTCTTAAACGAATACACTACACTCTGCAAGGGCACACTATTTAACACATAAAAGGAACTTTACAGATAAAAACAGCATAAACAGATAGTCTACATATACTCACACACACACACACACACACACACACACACACACACACACGAAAAATAGATACACTAAAATCTGCAAAGACGCACCATTTACACACAAAAGGAATACCATATAAAAGACAACACACACAGCTAAGAAGCACACAGAAAACACACACACACACACACACACACACACACAAGATAAAATGCAATCAAAATTCAAATTTGGCGCCGAACTCTCTGGTGAACAATTTAACACTGACTGGGCTGGGACACATAACAAACCACAACCACACTGTGTTTTGCTGAAGTGAAAAGTGTTTTACTGCGTTATTTGTGGATAATACTTGTTATAGTTACGTGTGCATCACAACACCTCAGCATAGTGCGGAGAATGGAAGTGCTTGCCACGCGAAAACGTAAGTAAAAACGAAAATGGCGCGAAAACGTCGCGAAAAGCTAAATTAAATTCTAGAAGATAGGTTAACTCCCAGCAAAAAACTTCCTCATCAACATCGTTTGGTTGCAAATGACGAACTACCTGTAGTAATTAACACAAAAGTGATCCAGAAAATTCATGCACACCAAATGTAAAGGTATTTACAAAAAGAAACGATCGGTTGTTTAAACTAAAAATGCACATAATTTTATAATTATACAACAAAAATGTTCACATTGCAGAATAAATATAAACGAAAACCCACTGATAATGGCACAGTGGTGCCGAAACATGTGTGGGTACTGTGAAAAACGGTGTTTTGCATAACTGGCGGACCTCACATCCAATAAGTTTATAATGTTTATTTATTTTCCAGCCCAACAGGTTTCACATATTCGTATGAGGCATCGTCAGCATTTCTTATACCTCCTAGGTTCCACGCAAGAGCCAATGAGTACATGAATAGGTGTACCCATTGGCTCTTGTGTAGAACCTAGATGAATACAACTTAAGCCGGCCGAAGTGGCCGTGCGTTTAAAGGCGCTGCAGTCTGGAACCGCAAGACCGCTACGGTCGCAGGTTCGAATCCTGCCTCGGGCATGGATGTTTGTGATGTCCTTAGGTTAGTTAGGTTTAACTAGTTCTAAGTTCTAGGGGACTAATGACCTCAGCAGTTGAGTCCCATAGTGCTCAGAGCCATTTGAGCCAATACAACTTAAGTTTCACTAAACTATATGCCGCAATTAGTCATTGTCACTATTAGACATAAGCTTGCTTGATAATTGTGACACGCTGTTAAGTGGAAACATGTTTGGTTGAAAACGAAGGTAAACATTCAAATATAAACGACTGATAATATTAGCTATTATCTACAGATTAAACATCATATACATCACAGATGTTTGAGACTTCAAAAACATCTCTGGAATCATACAGTTTCGTTTGATTAAAGTGGCTGTGCGTGCATTTCAGGCAGGACCCCCGTTTCATATGCAGCCGAGGTGCTACTCCAGTACAGTTGGAGAGCCTCCACAATGCTGTTTGAGTTTAAGGGTAGTAACAAGTGGGCTGAGGGGAATGAGAATTTGGATTGAGGAGGGAAGCGTGTCATGGTAGTCGGTAGAGTTGTGCGAAACAGCTGTACCACGGTTGCGTAGTGGCTAGTGCATCTGCCTATTGAGCAGGAGATCCAGGTTTGAATCCTGGTCTTGATACAAATTTTCATTCGACGCTTTAGTCTGGATATACGCATAAATCAGAAAATAGAAAGTTGCTTCATGAAGTTCTTCTCCCTCCAGTTCAATGTTGTACGTCTTTTTAATTACTCTATCTACTTCATCTAATCGTCAGTACACTACTGTAACTCTAAATTAACAAAAGGCTTATATTTTCTTTTACTTTGAACTGGTTATCGTCCACGTTTCACTATAGATAAATACTTTAAGAAAAGACTTTCAGAAACGTAATTTTGTTTTCGACGTTAGCAAATTTCTCTCTTTCAGAAACGCTTTTCTTGCTGTTGCCAGTCTGCACATCGTATTCTCTCTGTCTCACCCATCGTCACTTATTTTACTGCCGTAGTAACAAATCTCCTCCAGTACTGGTAGCTCTCATTATCTTATCTAATTCTCTCTGCATCGCCTGAATTAATTTGACTGCATTTCATTACCCTTTTTCTTTCATCTCATAATTTCTTCCGAAGACGCTATCCCTCACGTCCAACTGCTCTTGGAAGTTCCTTTTGCCGTTTCTGATAGGATTACAATGTCATCCGCCAACCTTACTGTTTTTATTTGTTCTCCTTAAACTCTAATTCGGTCTGGTCCCTTTAATCCCACAAACCAACCAACCTAAACTCTAATTCATTTTCTAATTTTTTTCTTGGTTTTCTTTACTGCGTGCTACAGTTTGAGTAACATGGGGGATATGCAACAATGCGGTCTCACTCCCTTCTCAGTTGCTACCTCCGCCGCGCGGGGTAGCCGTGCGTTCTAAGGCGCCTTGCCACGGTTCGCGCGGCTTCCCCCGTCGGAGGTTCGAGTCCTCCCTGGGGCATGGGTGTGTGTTTGGGAGGAGGAGGAGGATTTTAGTGTTTAACGTCCCGTCGACAACGAGGTCATTAGAGACGGAGCGCAAGCTCGGGTGAGGGAAGGATGGGGAAGGAAATCGGCCGTGCCCTTTCAAAGGAACCATCCCGGCATTTGCCTGAAGCGATTTAGGAAAATCACGGAAAACCTAAATCAGGATGGCCGGAGACGGGATTGAACCGTCGTCCTCCCGAATGCGAGTCCAGTGTGCTAACCACTGCGCCACCTCGCTCGGTGTGTGTTTGGGTTGTTTGGGGGAAGAGACCAAACAGCGAGGTCATCGGTCTCATCGGATTAGGGAAGGACGGGGATGGAGGTCGGCCGTGCCCTTTCAGAGGAACCATCCCGGCATTTGCCTGGAGCTATTTAGGGAAATCATGGAAAACCTGAATCAGGATGGCCGGACCCGGGATTGAACCGTCGTCCTCCCGAATGCGAGTCCAGTGTGCTAACCACAGCGCCACCTCGCTCGGTCCATGGATGTGTGTGTTGTCGTTAGTGTAAGTTAGTTTAAGTTAGATTAAGTTGTGCATAAGCCTAGGGACCGATGACCTTAGCGGTTTGGTCCCATAGGAACTTACCACAAATTTCCAAATTGCTGCCTTCATTTCATGCCCTTTGACTCTTATAACTCCAATATGGTTTCTGTACAAGTTTCAAATAGCCTTCTCTCTCAGAATTTAATATGTAATAAGTTTTTTCGCATCGGATGCCGCAGTCACAAAGTTATTAAAAACAATTCCATTGTCCGTCTTGCCTGTATTTACTTCACACGACCAGCTCATTTCTGCGATTTGCCGTTTCGGAGTACTTCCGCTTATCGTCGTTTTTTATCGATGAGCAGACTGGAACTGATGTCATTTGAGGAGTTACCTGAATGAGAATTGGCTGTTCCCAAGGTCTGCAAAGTCAAGGTCGGGAGAGCAGTTTGCTGACCCCGGGTCCCTTCATATCGCATACAAATGGCACCATTGACATAGAATGGCTCGGCGGTCAGTCCTTCACGATTAGGACGTCTGTGACCACAACGGTGGAGCATTACTCTTATTCCAGTAAATTTTTGCAGTCATTTAAATGCTGTAGTAGATTCGAACGAGAACAACGTTACATACTCGCCAACGATTAAAATGACATTACTGCCATAATGGCATACATATAGTGATCAGCCAGAACATTATGACCACCTCCCTAATAGCTGGTAAGTCACCCTTTGGCACGGACAACAGCGGCGATGCGCCGTGGCATAGTAGTAATGAAGCCTTGGTAGGTCGCCGAAGGGAGTTGTCACCCCATTTACACACGCAAGTCACTTAATTCCCGTAAACTTCGGGGAAGGGCCGATGGGCTGTGACGCCACGTTCAATCACATCCAAGATGTATTCAATTGGGTTCAGATACAGCGAGTTGGGGGTCAGCACATAAATTGTAACTCGCCACTGTGTTTCTCGAACCATTCCATCACACTCCTGGCCTTGTGACATGGCGCATTATCTTGTTGAAAAACGCCACTGCCGTCAGGAAACACGATCGTCATGCAGGGGTATGTGCTCTGCAACCAGTGTACGGTACGCCTTCGCCGTCATGTTGCCTTGCACGAGCTCCACTGGACCCATGGTTGCCCACGTGAATCTTCCCCAGAGCCAGCTGGTCTCCATCCCGTAGTACAGGTGTCAAGGAAATGTTCTCCTGGAAGACGACGGGTTCGCGCCCTACCAGTGTGCCCGGCCTATGACGTCCGACATCTGGAATAAGGGTTGACTGTCCAACTCTACGACATCTGGACGTGGTTTCACCTTGGTTTCGCCACGTGTTGAAGACGCTCACTAGAGCACTCCTCGAACACCAGGCAAGTTGTGCAGTTTCCGAACTGCTCGTGTCGAACCTCTGGGCATCACAGTGTGCCCTTGGTCACACTCAGATAGGTTCCTCGTCTTCCCCATTCACGTATTATGCAGCAACACCAACAGGTTTATGTTAGTTTTGTATGAGTGACCCACGTAAGCTCTATAGGGAATTCTAATGCACTATTACCGCCCGTGGTAATTATTTCTAATTGTAACATGTTGACTTTGTGAAGCATATAACTCACGTGGCGAAGCCACAGCGTCTGTCCAGACTAGTCCCAACCACAAAGGAAGAGATAATAATAAAATTAATCCTTTTATTGTGATCACAGATTCGAACTTCCAATAAAATTCCCAGTAAATTGATACCAAACAGAGAACGCTCGGCCAATAAATCAACAAGTCGCAATCTTAATAACTCAATTAATACTAGTAATTTTCGCAGGACTGCAGGAATTGTCTTCAAAGAGAATCATCGGTTGGAGTGGGGGAGGGTGGGGATAACTTTGGCATTCCCTATTTATTTAATGCAGAAAACGCTCAAGATGGCAAAATATAGCTTGGTTCCCTACCCGTTATTTCGGATGTCGGTGAAGATACGTGGTGGAGGATACAAAGTCATCCCCGTTCTGGAAATCTGCCCCAGTTCAGGCCACCCAACGTAAAGACAAGAATTCGGCCGCTCCAGTCGGCCACAACAGCCGGGACAATTCCATCTCTATCTTCTGTTAGGTTGGGTACAAGGACCTTTTCATACAGCACTGAGGTGCGTCATAGTTCGCTGACCGATTATTTGAATAGTACGGGGAGCGGTTCTCGTCCCCTTTCCGTTGCAGTTACGGAAGGTGTCGACATCGCAAGGTTCGTCGTGCGGCATTTACCACCATTTTGTGACAAGTATCGCCCTCCATTATATTGGGAGCAGCCTCGGGTTAACTAGCCGCTGATTGCTGGAGGTGTTTACAATTACGAAGCACGCTGCAACTACGATGGTAGTTACATCTGCACCGCGTGATACCGCGCTGAATATCGACAAGTAACGTGGTAAGTTGTGTAGCCCGGCCCCTGTTATTGTGACGGCTGGCTTCTTTGTTGTAGTGATTCATATTAATTCATTTTGCTCTCTCTCTGTAGGGATTGGTACGAAGAACTTAATTGTCTGTCAGATCGTTTCTTCTTTTGGCGTGTCGTACAGCTACTCCATCATTGCTTGTCTGACGGCTGCTTTATTGTGAGTGATACTTTAGCAACATGGGACAAATCTGCCTCTCATTTATGTGTCCATTTCTGAATAGATGCTTTGTTAGACGATACTGACTCTGATTGGTCCGTAATTTCCCTGCAGTCTCTTTAATTAATTACAAGGCGACTAAACACCGTCTGTAGGAAACGAAGACCGACGTCTGGGACAGAAGATATGCAGGTGAATGATTTGCTTGGGAACAACGATAGTTTTACAATTATTCAGACTCTTAAGAGATGACAGAGACCCCAGCCATAGCTACAGCTATTCTCCCAAACACCTCACACGCTACACACTCAGTAACTAACTGTAGTTTGTTTTGAAATTCTCCCGGCGTTCCATAGTTACGTTGTAACACACACACACACACACACACACACACACACACACCAGAGAGAGAGAGAGAGAGAGAGAGAGAGAGAGAGAGAGAGAGAGAGAGAGAGAGAGATTGACTTACTGTTCATATTTACTTTGGTCACAGACGTTTACCGAATTGGCTACCAATGTCTTCCGACTATTTCCTGTGGGGTTATGTGATGCGTCAAGTGTTTACACGAACAAAGCGAGAACTATTCCTGAGTCAAAAGACAAAATTGAGCGTGTCTTTTCGGAAATATATCCAAAAATGTGCGAGAATGTCATTAAAATTTTCGTTGAAAAATGTTTGCAAACAGAATTTTGGCAAACAATTATCCGACATTGTTTTCCATACGTCACCGCATTTTAAGTCGGGTAGTAACTAACACGTAAGCTTTTTTTAAAATTATAATATTTTCTGAAGTTGGTACTGGAACGTTATTCGCACTGAATAATACTATGTATGATATGTTACTTGGCAGAGTTATAAAGCTCAATTTCACAAGAAAAAAAATTGGTTGGTTTTTACGTATTTTGTCCACCTTTTACACTTTGGTTGTTTAAATTTTTGGAAAACTACGTCGGTCATGAGATTGTTATGTGTAAATCAGTCATTTCTGCTGCAAAAATGTTTTGATTGGCTCGTACATGATTACAAATAGAATATGTCCAACAGCTCACCTAGATTGTCAAAAAATCTGTCAACTTGTCCCTTGCTGAAACTTGCTACTCGGTGAAAGCTCGTGAATTCATCTGTCCTCAGCCCGAAGTCCTCATGTCTGTTCATAAAATCTTAGTAAAAATATTTTACTTGCTTTAACTTTTTTTCTTATTGAACCAATGCTTTATTTTCAGATACTGTACATGTTTATATACTAGATTTAAGAAGTCGTATATACTCAAAGACGTAAGCTAGCTATATAAAGTTTTGCACTGATCATACATTACTGTTTCCTGTTCGTCATTGAAAGTTCTTGGAGAGGATGTATAATTTTCTAATGTATTGATTCTAGCTGAATAGTATTTCCTAATTGTTATTCTGATTGTCATTTTAGCAAGTCTTAGTGTTTCTGCCGTTTTCGTCATGTTATTTTGGTCTCATTTATGTCCTGACTTCCCCACCTTGCCCGTTAAAAATGTAAACTGTATAAATTCCACATATTACGCTTTCAATTTTGTGCGAACCTGAAAATGTTCTGTGCGATACAACCCTAACGTGGAGATGTAGCTTTACATCCCCATTGCTATTACTTGGGTTAGATATTGTCACACCCTAAATACATAGAATAATATCAGTTGTATCTAGAGTTGTAAAGCTACAGGACGCTAGTGTAGACTGTCGTAAGTAAGCGTAGCACTCTGTCTTCAGGCCATAAGTGTCCCATCGGGACCATCCGACCGCCGTGTCATCCTCAGATGAGGATGCGGATAGGAGGGGCATGTGGTCAGCACACCGCTCTCCCGGTCGTTATGATGGTTTTCTTTGACCGGAGCCGCTGCTATTCGATCGAGTAGTTCCTCAGTTGGCATCACGAGGCTGAGTGCACCCCGAAAAACGGCAACAGCTCATGGCGGCCCGGATGGTCACCCATCCAAGTGCCGGCCACGCCCGACAGCGCTTAACTTCAGTGATCTGGCGGGAACCGGTGTACCCACTGCGGCAAGGCAGTTGCCAACTAAGCGTAGACTATGGTAATTTTCGTAGTAGCTTTTGTTAGTCAAGGTCGCAACCACATTACCTATACGTTAAATGAGTTGCATAAATATCGACCGTCATCTCTTTTCGATCGGTTTGTTTGCGTGTGCGATCAGCGTCTTAGTAGATTCCTCTAGAAATCGGAAGTGGTGAACTGTCTAGAAACTCAAAGATACACTATAAAGGCCCACGTAACCAAAATAACATTTTTGTTCTACACAGTTATTCCCCTGTCTGTTACTTAAAAATAAACAGTATTTATAACAAACTTGAACTTGTCTATGTTTCATTCAGATTTCATTAGAAAATTGTTGATTTGTAACATGAAACAGAGGGTAGTTGTAAAAATAAAAAAAATAACAATACATATGTGTAATTCAGCGCTAGAAAACGCAATTTTCTCAAAAAAAAGGTAAAATTAAAAAGAAAAGACAAAAACATTTCAAAAATGGCTTCAGTACTTCGTCGAGCGTATATAAAACATGTTTCTGTTATTGCTAAATAACTTATCAGTTGTTTGCTAAACGCTTATGAGTAATAACAGGAAACTCTTGCCTTTGATCTTGATGATGAACGTTCTGATGAGTACAAAATAACAACAATAGTTCTGGATTTTTTTGTGTTTGTGCACATAAACTGCACTTGCATGACAAGAAACTGTTTTCGTTAAGTAAAAGCGCAAAACTTACGGGAGCAGCTAATTTTTGTTTCTTATAAAATGCAATTTATATTTCCTAACGATATAAAACGTACAGTGGACTGACGCTGTATGATATGCGGTTCTAATTATGTGCAAAATAAACAAAAAAAAGAGAAAGTGTCGGCTCTTAGTTTCTTTCCCGCGCAGTCATTTATGTTTCTTTCCTTACCAATGCTACCAATACTACCTGTAATCCTTATGTCATTTATGTACTGTATCAAAACTATCGAATCGTATTTTTGGTAGGGCGCAACTCTGGTTGTATCTAAAGACACAATAAAATTTTGTACTACTTACTTACGAACAATGCAGGGCATTGCAAAGTTAAATTGGTGCACCGGAAAACTCAATAGCTACAGAGAACATGTTATCATTCCGAAACGCACTGTTGGTTTGATTCAAAATCTCGGGATTGGTCTTGTGTCATCATAGTATAGACTGCAGTGGCGCGCCACAGACGCTGTCAATAGCGCTAGAGGTTTCGATCTTAGAGTTCAAAATAAAAATATTTCAACATTTAGAGTAAGTAATGTGTTTGTTTGAAAAACTGCGCATTCTCATTGGAACACCCTTTATAAATTAGTACAGTCGTTTCTAATGGTTTCGGAGCTTGGATCTTGTTACGTCGGTCGCTGGAAGCCGGTCTGCTCACAAATGAGGAGATCCTGTGAGGCTGCAGTAGCAGGGAGGAGGAATGAGTGGACGTAATTGTGGCCCGACTTGGCGCGGCGGGGTCCGCAAGGGATCAATGTGATAATAGGGATAAGCGGCACGAGAAATAACATCCCATCCTTCTGCCCGCAACTGGGTCACCGCCCTAAAGGGGATAGATGGCTGGGTCGGTAGGTAGGAGGCGAGCGGCCGCGCACAAAGGGCGCACCCCCAGCTCCTGAAGGGCTGGAGGGGCAGCGCGAGTCGCGGACACCTCGGCCTCGCCGCGTTAAAGCTCTGTGTACGTAACGTACTAGCTCCAAAAAAATGGTTCAACTGGCTCTGAGCACTGTGGGACTTAACTTCTGAGGTCATCAGTCCCCTGGAACTTAGAACTAATTAAACCTAACTAACCTAAGGACATCACACACATTCATACCCGAGGCAGGATTCGAACCTGCGACCGTAGCGGTCTCGCGGTTCCAGACTGAAGCGCCTAGAACCGCTCGGCCACACCGGCCGGCCAACTGTCTCCACTCTGTGCTTTATTCTATTTCACAGTTGCTGTCATCTTCACGCGGAAGACCGGTTTCATGGCGGCTCTCGATGCAAGTCTCCTCATATTCTTTACCTACAACCATTTGAACCTTCTTTCTTGGCCGTAGCCTGCTCCCTTTACGATTCTTTGACGGCGTAGGGTGACTCCTACCAAACGATCTCTTCTTTTACTCTAGTCTTTCTATAACCGCAATTTGTCATCCTCCTGTACACCGAAAAACACTGTAGAGTTTAGTGCAGTGGTCGCCAAACTTTTTTATTCAAGAGCCGGAACGAACATTGTGGTTTATCGCCTCGTGCCGCGTGTGTACCGATCTTATTATTAATTGATAACCTACACAAATTGGTATGCTATGAGTCTATCTATAGTAAGGGCACGATAAGTTGGCTGCCGGCCCCCAAGCGCTGATCGTTGAAAGTCGGCACCATCCGGAACTCGTCGTGTGTACTCATCTGTTTCAGATTCCAGCGACTCTGAGCTACCCCGAAGCATTGTAATTGCCTGACGAAGTGTTATTGTGTTTCCAGTTTGAGCGAATAATTAACTGGTTAATAACAGTAACTCTATATTTAAATGTACTACTGAATGCGAGACACAATCGCAAATAATGTTTACTAAGTACTTTGAATGTCTTTTTCTTCTGTCCATTGTTTTATATTACAGCACCCTTAATTTAATTTCGTATTCCTCGCTAAAAATGTGTACCGCATTTTAATATCACTGTGTCTATAATGCGCATTGAAGGATCCATGCCGTGCGGGATTAGCCGAGCGGTCTGAGGCGCTGCCGACATGGACTGTGTAGCTGGTCCCGGCGGAGGTTCGAGTCCTCCCTGGGGCATGGGTGTGTGTGTTTGTCCTTAGGATAATTTAGGTTAAGTAGTGTATAAGGTTAGGGACTGATGAACTTAGCAGTTAAGTCTCATAAGATTTCCCACACTTTTGCACATTTTTGAATAATCCATGTCAGTTCTGTTTCAAAATTTCTACCGTAGAAGTGGATCAGTACGAGTCGCGCATGCCCGTCGGTTGTCTGTACTGCAAGAAAAAACAATAAAACATTCCCCGTGTCACATCTCTACATCTTCTGCCCTTGAGGTAAACGACCATCTTTACATAGCTCACGGCCAAATTCATCAGCGTCAATTAAAATTAGGTACATCTCAAAATGTTACTATTAATATAAGTACTTTTGTCTGTACAAGATGCATATTATTATAACATACGATTGAGAACCGCAGGCTGCACTAATAATTGATTCGGGTCGAATGCGGCTTCTCGACAGCCAATCGTCGGAATGAGTCGCAACCTTTGCATAACAAACACGACATAGTGAGACGTTCCCCCTACGGTCCGTCAGCGTACAACTAATGTTTGTTGCAGAAAGCATAGCGGCAGGAGCCAGCGCCTAAAATTTTACGCTCTGTAGCGCAGTTGGATGTCGTTTCCGGACACGGGGTCCTATCATCAGTTTATTCTTCAAGGAATCCTTTAGATCCCTTCGAAGGCTGTCGGTATCGTTTCTTAAAACCCCCATATATATATATATATATATACGGGGCGAGTCACCTAACGTTACCGCTGGATATATTTCTTAAACCACATCAAACACTGACGAACCGATTCCACAGACCGAACGTGAGGAGAGGGGCTAGTGTAATTGTTTAATACAAACCATACAAAAATGCACGGAAGTATGTTTTTTTAACACAAACCTACGTTTTTTTAAATGGAACCACGTTAGTTTTGTTAGCACATCTGAACATATAAACAAATACGTAATCAGTGCCGTTTGTTGCATTGTAAAATGTTAATTACATCCGGAGATATTGTAACCTAAAGTTGACTCTTGAAACCTCCGACGTTCAGTTGCGTGTTCTAACGAACAGCTGCAACATACATCGCATTTCTACAGAATGATCTGCCAACGTTGCTCGGAAATGTCCCACTGGAAACGCGTCGACGTATGTGGTATCAGCATGATGGTGCACCTGCACATTCGGCAATTAACACTAGGCTGACCCTTGACAGGATGTTCGACGGGCGTTTCATAGGACGTGGAGGACGCATAAATTGGCCAGCCCGTTCTCCTGATCTTACACCTCTGGACGTTTTTCTGTGGGGTACGTTAAAGGAGAATGTGTACCGTGATGTGCCTACAACCCCAGAGGATATGAAACAACGTATTGTGGCAGCCTGCGGCGACATTACACCAGATGTGCTGCGGCGTGTACGACATTCATTACGCCAGAGATTGCAATTGTGTGCAGCAAATGATGGCCACCACATTGAACATCTATTGGCCTGACATGTCGGGCCACACTCTATTCCACTCCGTAATTGAAAACGGAAACCACATGTGTACGTGTACCTCACCCCTCATGGTAATGTACATATGCGTCAGTGAAAAAGACCAATTAAAAGGTGTTAGCATGTGGACGTAATGTGCTGTTCCAGTCTCTTCTGTACCTAAGGTCCATCACCGTTCCCTTTGGATCCCTACGTAATTCGGTGCTCTCTAATACACACGATCGAACAGCGGAGGAGTGGTACTCAACCGTCAACTTTAGGTTACAATATCTCCGGTTGTAATTAACATTTTACAATGCAACAAACGGCACTGATTACGTATTTGTTTGTATGTTCAGATGTGCTAACAAAACTAACGGGATTCCATTTAAAAAAACGTAGGTTTGTGTTAAAAAACATACTTCCGTGCATTTTTTTATGGTTTGTATTAACCAATTACACTAGCCCCTCTCCTCATGTTCGGTCTGTGGAATCGATTCGTCAGTATTTGATGTGGTTTACGAAATATATCCAGCGGTAATGTTAGGTGACTCACCCTGTATATATATATATATATATATATATATATATATATATATATATATATATATATGTGTGTGTGTGTGTGTGTGTGTGTGTGAACAACATTACGTCAGTCTGTACTGCATTTGCAGAGCAACAGGTATTATTACGAGTAGTATGTTTTTATGTTGGTTATTACCAAGGATGTGTTAGATGAAGACAGTTTGGCTTTAGGACAGATAAAGGCACCAGAGAGGTAGCTCTGACGATGCGGTTGATGATGGAAGCGAGACTAAAGAAAAATCAAGACACATTCATAGGATTTGTCGACGTAGAAAAAGCGTTTGACAATATTATATAGTACAAGTTGTTCGAAATTCTGAGAAAAATAGGGGTAAGCTGCAGGGAGAGACGGATAATATGCAATATGTACAAGAGCCAAGAGGGAATAAGGAAAGTGGACGACGAAGAACTAAGTGCTCAGATTAAAGAGGGAGTACGACTGGGATGTAGTTCTTCGCCCCTGCCGTTCAGAATATGCATTGAAGAAGCAAAGACGGAAATACAAGCAAGATTCAACAATGAAATTAAAATTCAGGGTTAAAAGATGTCAATGATAAGATTTTCTGACGACATTGCTATCTTCAGTGAAAGTAAGAAGCATTACAGGATCTGTTGGACGGAGTGAACAGTCTAATGAGAAAAGAATATGGATTGGGATCAGGGTTGGTGGCGATAAAGTACGTGAAGTCCAGGATTTCCGCTGTCTAGGCAGCAGAACAAACCATGATGGACGGAGCAAGGAGGAAATAAAAAGTAGAGGAGCACTGGCACAAAGCGCATTCTTGGCCAAGAGAAGTCAACAAGTATCAAACATAGATCTTAATCTGAGGAAGAAATTTCTGAGAATGTACGTTTGGAACACAGCATTGTATGGCAGTGAAACATGGACTGTGAGAAAGCCGCGACAGAAGAGAATCGATTTGAGATGTGGTGTTGCAGAAGAATGTTGCAAATTAGGTGGACTGAATGAGGAGCTTCTCCACAGAATCACAAGAAAATGGGACGGGATGGTAGGACATGTGTAAATACACCAGGGAAAAACTTCCAAGGAACTAAAGAGAGCTGTAGAGGGTAGAAACTATATAGAAAGACAGAGACTGGAATACATCCAGCGAATAATTGAAGCCGGCCGAAGTGGCCGTGCGGTTAAAGGCGCTGCAGTCTGGAACCGCAAGACCACTACGGCCGCAGGTTCGAATCCTGCCTCGGGCATGGATGTTTGTGATGTCCTTAGGTTAGTTAGGTTTAACTAGTTCTAAGTTCTAGGGGACTAATGACCTCAGCAGTTGAGTCCCATAGTGCTCAGAGCCATTTGAACCATTTGAATAATTGAGGGCGTAGGTTGCAAGTGCCGCCATTAATGTTTACTTTTCTATGTGCAGCAGGTCAGATAGTGGAGAGGACAGTGGAATTAAAGTGGGTAATCTATAATTCACGGCGCGCTTATGACCGTGCAGAAAACATCAGGTAGTAAATTATGTGATGAGTTTGCGGAAACACTCGACGCAGAAAGAAAGAGCATCCAACACACTCCTCTCCCGTCGGGTCGCCAGATACAAGTCTTTTTAACTCGACGACGTGCGTGTCGATGAAGGATAATGACGATGAAGACAATACGCCTCCAGTCTCCAAACAGAGAAAATCCCGGACTCAGCCGGAAATCGACCCAGGCGACTCGCGTGGCATTCTGCTGCACTGGCCAGTCAACCTTCTTTTTCTTTTCAAAAATCTTTTATTGTACTTAAACACAGTTAATCACTATGTTATACGAAAGTTGATACAGTCACTTGTCAAAAACTTCTTCAGATTGTTACATTAATGAAAGAAGTGACCTGTAAAACAAAATAAGTAAACAATAAATTAAGGGGTAAATCGGTCAGTATTAAGATCCGCAGCAAGAACTGATTTTAACTTCTTCTAGCATAACATGTTCTGTGGTATGTTGCTATGTTGCTTGAACTACTTTTATATAGAAATTAAGGAAGAGATTTTTTTAAAAAATGTCACAGAACGTGTCAGACAATATTTTTTTATTTCTTATATTATTTTTTTGATGGTTGCTGTTGTTATTTTACGCCCATCTTTTCAAAAACAGTTTTAAGCGTGTTTCCTTACTTCTTTTTGTGATCTAAGTAATTTATAATTTTATGTATTTCACACTTAATTTAGATGTGGAATTCAATACTCATGTGGGTGTTCTCCCTCTACGATTTTTCCCCTCCACGCTGCCCTCCAATACTAAATTGGTGATCTCTTGATGCCTCAGGACATGTCCTACCAACCGATCCCTTCTTCTAGTCAAATTGTGCCACAAACTCCTCCCCAATTCTATTCAATACCTTCTCATTAATTATGTGATCTACCCATCAAATCTTCAGCATTCTTCTGTAGCACCACATTTCGAAAGGTTCTATTCTCTTCTTGTCTAAACTATTTATCGTCCACGTTTCAATTCCATCCATGGCTACACTCCATACTTTCAGAAACGACTTCCTGGCACTTAAATCTATACTCGATGTTAACAAATTTCTCTTCTTCAGAAACGCTTTCCTTGCCTAGTATTTTGTAGCCGTGGCTTATTAAACTGATAGTTCGGTAATTTTCACATCTGTCAATACCTGCTATCTTTGGGATTGGAATTATTATATTCTTCTTGAAGTCTGAGGCTATTTCGCCTGTCTCATACATCTTGCTCACTAGATGGTAGAGTTTTGTCAGGACTGGCTCTCCCAAGGCTGTCAGTAGTTCTAATGGAATGTTGTCTACTCCCGGGGTCTTGTTTCGACTTACGTCTTTCAGTGCTCTGTCAAACTCTTCACGCAGTATCATATCTCCCATTTCATCTTCATCTTCATCCACTTCTATTTCCATAATATTGTCCTCAAGTACATCGCCCTTGTATAGACCCTCTATATACTCCTTCCACCTTTCTGCTTTCCCGTCTTTGCTTAGAACTGGGTTTCCATCTGAGCTCTTGTTTCATGCAAGTGGTTCTCTTTTCTCAAAAGGTCTCTCTAATTTTCCTGTAGGCAGTATCTATCTTACCTCTAGTGAGATAAGCCTCTACATCCTTACATTTGTATTCTAGCCATTCCTGCTTAGCCATTTTACACTTGCTGTCGATCTCAATTTTGAGACGTTTGTATTCTTTTTTGCCTGCTTCATTTACTGCCTTTTTATATTTTCTCCTTTCATGAATTAAATTCAATATCTCTTCAGTTACCCAAGGATTTCTATTAGCCCTCGTCTTTTTACCTACTTGATCCTCTGCTACCTTCACTATTTCATCTCTCAAAGCTACCGATTCTTCTTCTATTGTATTTCTTTCCTCCATTCGTGTCAATCGTTCCCTAATGCTCTCCCTGAAGCTCTCTACAACCTCTGGTTCATTCAGTTTATTCGGGTCCCATCTCCTCAAATTCCCACCTTTTTGCAGTTTCTTCAGTTTTAATCTACATTTCATAACCAATAGATTGTGGTGAGAGTCCACATCTGCGTCTGGAAAAGTCTTACAATTTAAAACCTGGTCCCTAAATCTCTGTGTTACCATTATATAATCTATCTGATACCTGCTAGTATCTCCAGGATTCTTCCATGTATACCACCTTCTTTTATGGTTCTTGAACCAAGTGTTAGCTATGATTAAGTTATGCTCTGTGCAAAATTCTACCAGGCGGCTTCCTCTTAGATTCTTTACTCCCATTCCATATTCACCTGCTACGTTTCCTTCTCTTCCTTTTCCTACTATCGAGTTCCAGTCACCCATGACTATTGAATTTCTCCTCCCTTCACTATCTGAATAATTTCTTTTATCTCATCATATATTTCATCAATCTCTTCGTCATCTGCAGAGCTAGTTGGCATATAAACTTGTACTACTGTGGTAGGCGTGGGCTTCGTATCTATCTTGGCCACAATAATGGGTTCACTACGCTGTTTGTAGTTGCTTGCCCGCATTCCTATTTTCCTATTCATTATTAAACCTACTCCTGCATTACCCCTATTTGATTATAATATTTGTAACCCTGTATTCACCTGATCAGAAGTCTTGTTCCTCCTGCCACCGAACGTCGCTAAATCCCACTATATCTAACTTTAACCTATCCATTTCCCTTTTTAAATTTTCTAACGTACCTGCATATTAAGGTAGCAATTTTTAAATGTGCGCCTACACCCCTAGCAGCCTGTATATAAATCATACCCCGTATTGGGGATACAACCGCGTGGCGGATATGCAGACAGAGTAATGGGACAGCGATATGCAGATATACAGATGGTGGTAGTATCGCGTGCACAAGGTTTAAAAGGGCAGTGCATTGGCAGAGCTGTCATTTGTACACAGGCAATAGGTGTGAAGAAGGTTGCGACGTGATTGTGGACGCACAATGGGAATTAACAGAGTCTGAACGGGGAGTGGTAGTTGCAGCTACACACACGGGACATTCCATTTTGGAAATCTTCAGGGATTTCAATAATCCGACAGTCATAGTGTCAAGACTGTGCCAAGAGCACCAAGCTTCAGGCGTTATCTTCCGCCACGAACAACGCTGCGGTGACGGCCTTCACTTGACGACCGAGAACAGCGGCGTTTGCGTAGAGCTGTCAGTGGTAACAGAAAAATAACACTGCGTGAAATAACCGCAGAAATCAATCTAGGATGTACGACGAACGTACCCGTTAGCACAATGGTGTGAAATTTGATGTTAATGAGCTGTGTCAGCTGATGATGGACGCAAGTGCCCTTGCTAACAGCACGACATCGCCTGCAGCGCCTGCCGTGGGATCCGGACCATATCGGTTGGACCCTTTGGTGACTGCAAAACCATGACGTGGTCAGATGAGAGCAAACGCCACGCTGTCCTAATGGATACGTTCATCGTACGTCCCACATTGCTTTCTGCGCTTATTTCCCGCATTGTTACACTACTGGCCATTACAATTACTACACCAAGAAGATATGCAGATGATAAACGGTATTCATTGGAGGAATATATTATACTGGAACTGACATGTGATTACATTTTCACGCAATTTGGGTGCATAGATCCTGAGAAATCAGTACCGATAACAACCACCTCTGGCCGTAATAACGGCCTTGATACGCCTGAGTCAGACACAGCTTGGATGGCGTGTACAGGTACAGCTGCCCATGCAGCTTCAACACGATACCATTCATCAAGAGTAGTGACTGGCGTATTGTGACGAGCCAGTTGCTCGGCCACCATTGACCAGACGTTTTCAATTGGTGAGAGATCTGGAGAATGTGCTGGCCACGGCAGCAGTCGAACATTTTCAGTATCCAGAAAGGCCCGTTTAGGGCCTGCAACATGCAGTCGTGCATTATCCTGCTGAAATGAAGGTTTCGCAGGGATCGAATGAGGGGTACAGCCACGGGTCGTAACACATCTGAAATGTAACGTTCACTGTTTAAAGTGTCATTACTGCGAAAAAGAGGTGACCGAGACGTGTAACTATTGGCACCCCATACCATCACGCCGGGTGATACGCCAGTATGGCGATGACGAATACACGCTCCGAATGTGCGTTCACCGCGATGTCGCCAAAGACGGATACGACCATCATGATGCTGTGAACAGAAACTGGATTGATCCGAAAAAATGACGTTTTGCCATTCGTGCACCCAGGTTCGCCGTTGAGTACACCATCGCAGACGCTCCTGTCTGTGATGCAGCGTCAAGGGTAACCGCAGCCATGGTCTCCGAGCTGATAGTCCGTGCTGCTGCAAACGTCGTCGAACTGTTCGTGCAGATGATTGTTGTCTTGCAAACGTCCCCATCTGTTGACGCAGGGATCGAGACGTGGCTGCACGATCCGTTACAGCCATGCGGATAAGATGCCTGTCATCTCGACTGCTAGTGATACGAGGCCGTAGGGATCCAGCTCGGCGTTCCGTATTACCCTCCTGAACCCACCGATTCCATATTCTGCTAACAGTCATTGGATCTCGACCAAGGCGAGCAGCGATGTCGCGATACGATAAACCGCAATCGCGATAGGCTACAATCCGACCTTTATTAAAGTCGGAAACGTGATGGTACGCATTTCTCCTCCTTACACGAGGCATCACAACATCGTTTCACCAGGCAACGCCGGTCAACTGCTATTTGTGTATGAGAAATCGGTTGGGAACTTTCCTCATGTCAGCACGTTGTAGGTGTCGCCACCGGCGCCTTCCTTGTGTGAATGCTCTGAAAAGCTAATCATTTGCATATCACAGCATCTTCTTCCTGTCTGTTAAATGTCGCGTCAGTAGCATGTCATCTTCGTGGTGTAGCAATTTTAATGGCCAGTAATGTACCTTTCTGTTAGCGCTGACAACTCTACGCAAATGTTGCTGTTCTCTGTCGTTAAGTGAAGGCTGTCAGCCACTGCGTTGTCCGTGGTGAGAGGTAATGCCTGAATTTTGGTATTCTCGGCACGCTCTTGACAGTGTGGATCGCGGAATGTTGAATTCGCTAACGATTTCCGAGGTGGACTGTCGCATACTTCTAGCTCCATCTGCCAGTCCGCGTTCAGTCTTTTAATTCCGGTCGTGCGGCCACAGTCGCTTCGGAAACATTTTCTCGTTAATCACTTGAGTACAAATGACAGCCGCGCTAATGCACTTCCCTTTTATATCTCGTGCGCGCGACACTACAACCATCTGCGTATCGATATCCTATGACTTTCGTGACCTCAGCGTATAGTTCAAAATGATTCAAATGGCTCTGAGCACTATGGGACTTAACATCTTAGGTCATCAGTCCCCTAGAACTTAGAACTACTTGAACCTAACTAACCCAATGACATCACACACATCCATGCCCGAGGCAGGATTCGAACGTGCGACCGTAGTAGTCGTGCGGTTCCTGACTGAAGCGCCTAGAACCGTCGGCCATCGCGACCGGCTCAGTGTATAGTTCCAGCGAATGATAGCTCACATTACTTATTGCTAGCAGATCACAGTCGTTGTCTTAAAAGTGCACCCCACTTCAATGAGGTCGGTGATGGGTTTGATATATGCTAGTCCCTGCTATGGACACGCAGCCCGCTACTGCTGTGTTCCCTTCGCGTGCCTTCTCCTCCCACTAAAACCGTATCTGCGCGCCAGTGCGTGGCGTGCTGCGGTGTTCGCTGTTGACGCTGGTGCAGTGGTGGCCAGCACAAAGCCGCGCTCACAGAGTGCTAATCTGTTACTGCGTGTCCGGCCGCTCTTTACACAGCCTCTGTCGGAGAGCTGCCGCTCCTAATTGAAATCGATCGCAATGTGATATTCAAGCCGGTGGTCGGCAGCGTGATGTATGAACCGGGGGACGCGCCGCCCGTGTCCCGGTCCACCCGGCAAGGGTGCGCGGCGTTACGTCTGGAAAACGCAATATGCAGCGAGCCGCGACTTACGGGATGGCCTGCTTTGCAATTCATGATCCGCGCGATCGCGTCGTTTGCAACCTGAGGCTGCCTTTGGCGCCGATCCCATTCGCGCACATTCCCGAATGTCTGTCGGAGGGCGTTCCGGCCGACGTCGAACCATTTCGTTATGTAATTGTCAAGCCGGTTCGTCCAGGACGCACAGGCAGAAGTAGAGAGCGCGTTCCTTGTTTTTCGGAAAGCGCTGTTACGGTTTCACACTGTCGCATGAATCCTAATGAACAAAACACGAGCGTACGGCATATCAAAACGGGGGTAACTTCGGGCGTGGCCCAAGAGTGTGCTATTGCGCCATTACTTTTCACAATATACAGGTTGACGCAAATAAGACAGACCATCCCAGACATATACAGAATCAAGTTAGAGGGTGATTATAATGGGCCGCCCTGGGAGGCCGAGCGGTTCTAGGCGCTTCAGTCTGGAACCGCGAGACCACTGCGGACGCAGGTTTGAATCCTGCCTCGGGCATCGATGTGTGTGTTGTCCTTAGGTTAGTTAGGTTTAAGTAGTTCTAAGTTCTAGGGGACTGATGACCTAAGATGTTAAGTCCCATAGTGTTCAGAGCCATTTGAACCATTTTTTTTTTCTTATTATAATGAAATACATTTTCGGGATATGGTGCCCCACAGCCCTCGTATATTTGAAAAATGTCTGTAACCGCCCTGTTACATTGTTAGAAACTTAGTCAGCTCGTGTCGTAATTTTGAAATGAGAGTTAGTATGCCGGCCGCGGTGGCCGAGCGGTTCTAGGCGCTTCAGTCCGGAACTGCGCGACTGCTACGGTCGCATGTTCGAATCCTACCTCGGACATGGATGTGTGTGATGTCCTTAGGTTAGTTAGGTTTAAATAGCTCAAAGTCTAGGGGACTGGTGACCACAGATGTTAAGTCCCATTGTGCTCAGAGCCATTTGAACCATTTGAAGTTAGTATGAATGTCGTGTAACAAATATTTCGCGTGCAACGCCGCTGCGACACAGGCAAAGGTCAAGTGTGGAAACTACACCACTGAATATTAAAAGTAACGTTATTAAGGAATACATCTGACTGGCTACACAGAATAAGAGCGCACGTACATTCGCGAGTGAGTGGTTCAAAATAAGAATTAATACTGTAAGGAAAATAGGTCGTAAGTATAGTTACGTCGGTACACACTCAGTCGTATGCGAATGTACAGTTAGGATAGAGGCACGTACGTTCTAAGTACTATCATTCACCGTGGCCGGTGTAAAAAAGAATTGTGGAAGAAATGCATTTATTCATCTAAGAAATAAAACAATCGGACTTCGTAATTAAATGAAAATAAAGATTGCAGGTTGTGAATGTCGCGGCAAATATGACCTAAATGTTGAAACTGATATTGGCGGCCACGAAGGGAAAGAGATGAGCACACTCACGTACCTCTGTTGTTGAGCAGCGCCGTCGTGAAGATCGTCGCCTCCATGTAAATTCTCCATACAAAATTAAAATAATAATAATCCACCAGAGTTACAGGGATACATGGTATCGTAAATGAGAAAATCGTATTGTTTCAGAAGTTGCTTTCATTATTTAGCACAATTTCATTTGAAACTACCGAACACTTCGTTTGTACATTTTGTCGCCAGGACATGAGAACAACGAAAGATAACTGTTACTAAAACTAATAAACGAAGAGCGTAAAGCTTCTTTTGTCCCTCATTGTTAAATACTCTTCAAATGAACCTTTGTATGAGAGTCGAATAATTATCTATGTATTTATCAGTAAGAAAAAAATTATTAAGTTTCTTCACGCGTCCCATTGCCGCTGCTGGTAAAAGTCTTTATTTACACAACCATTTTCACTCGTATGACCGTCATCGGGTTCATGTATTCGAAATAAAATAATACATAAGTAGCATTAAAGGCTTAAACTGTCACGAATCTGCTAACTGGTGTAAATGTTAATAACACCACATACGTAATAAAAGTCACGTACTCAAATAAAATTATTCCCAGCGTCACATTAAGCGAAATATAAAATCATTATCGACTGATAATAAAACCATGAATTACACACCGAAAATAAAAGTATACCATAACACCATAATCTCACTCATTACGAAAACCACATATCAAAAAAACATAAATGGTTCACATTTGCACAGAGTTACCGGTTATCATATCGTAATATAAATTTCATCGGCCATCTATAAAAGCTGTAGGTAATGTACTCATTCATGTTACAACTGCAATCGGCGTTAACGCTGCGAACAGATTCAGACCACATAGAAATTTTTTTAGAAATTAGTGGTAGGGTTCTATGGGACCAAACTGCTGAAGTCATCGGTCCCTAGACTTACACACTACTTAACCTAAATTAAACCAACTTCCGCTAAGGAGAACACACACACCCATGCCCGAGGGAGGACTCGAACCTCCGACGGGGGGAGCCGCGCGAACCGCGACAAAGCGCTCTGGACCGCGCGGCTACCCCGCCCGATACATACCACATAGAGCCGACTGCACAGGTGATCACTGTTTACTGTTAGAATCAAAGATGGTCATAGAGGTCTCCAAACATCGATAGTGGTTCAAATGGCTCTGAGCACTATGGGACTTAACATCTGAAGTCATAAGTCCCATAGAACTTAGAACTACTGAAACCTAACTAACCTAAGGACATAACACACATCCATGCCCGAGGCAGGATTCGAACCTGCGACCGTAGTGGTCACGCGGTTCCAGACTGAAGCGCCTAGAACTGCTCGGCCACTCCGGCCGGCCATCGATAGTGACTAGTGTCTTGTTATTATCAAGTCGTGTGACAGTCATAACAGAAACGTTGCACTAAATGCGCGGTAACAGAAAACAAAATGTAAAGAAGTAACAGCTTGCATGTACTCATAGGAATTAATGTGTAAAGAGCTATAGTCACATTCATATGTGCACCGCCTCCATCGTACTGTAACTTTTATGAGACGTTTTTAAACTTTTGGTGCTTGAGAGGGTCCCCATGAAAAACGAGTTATTGTAGGACAGTGGAACATTGTGGAAGCATTGCAAGGACGATTGAAAGCGAAATAACAAATAAACCTTTGAAAGAAATACATTTTCATATTTACATGAGAGGTCCACCTTCAATTGCGTGCCACGTTTCCGTTGCAGGCTACAAATGTTGTTCGGTGTGATGACTATCTGCATCCAGGACAGCCTCACTAAAGTGTTGGAGAAAGTTTCGTTGTTAATTTTTCATCGATACGGCATTTTGCTGTTGTAATTCCTAATAAACTGCCGATGTTTTTGCGCTTATATGCGATGTATCCTGCCATGTATTTTAACGTATCGTGAGTAACGTCTTCACTGGAGATCGCTGAATCACTAAGATCGCACCCTCGAAGCAAAACTTCATCTGAAATATCGTTATTTGACGTGGCAGTTGCTTTGTTGCACAACTAACTAGAAATAAAATTCTCAAATTCGCCCACTATTTCTTCTGCAGAATTTTCGTCTTTGTCCTCCACAATGGAAGCACCAAGGGACAAAGGTATGTTTGTTGCATTGTCAATCAGTATTAGTGGAGGTGTTCTATTTTTCACGCCAAAGAGCGTAGGATTATTATAAAATGCACCAAGACCCCGAATACTAGTAAAAAATTTTTCGAGACAATCTTGATTCAAAATGGTTCAAATGGCTCAGGGCACTGTGCGACTTAACTTCTGAGGTCATCAGTTGCCTAGGACGTAGAACTAATTAAACCTAACTAACCTAAAGACATCACACACATCCATGCCCGAGGCAGGAATCGAAGCTGCAACCGTAGCGGTCGCTCGGTTCTAGACTGTAGCGTCTAGAGCCGCACGGCCACTCCGGCCGGCCAATCTTGATTCAGTCAGGCAGTCAGGATGTAGGTTGCCCCGGCATTTTTCACATCTGAAAGTCCAAAAAAACGAATTTATTGATGTAACAAATCCTTTTTTAAATGAGAGCAGATTGTTTCTTTTCCCTGCTCGCATATTCGAGCAAATTTCCAAAAATCTGCTCAGTATTTTGAATTTAGAGGTTGCAGCCATAACCACTTCTAAGAGGTACTTTGTGACATTGGGTGTATCTCGAGTTCAACACATCGAAAACGCTGTTTGCGGGATAGCCGCACGGTCTGAGGCTTCTTGTCACAGTCCGCGCGGCTACCCCGTCGGAGGTTCGAGTCCTCCCTCGGGCATAGGTGTGTGTGTCGTCCTTAGCATAAGTTAGTTTAAGTTAAATTAAGCAGTGTGTAAGGTTGGGGACCGATGGCCTCAGCAGTTTGGTCCCATAACACCTTACCACGAATTTCCAAAATATTTTTCACATTCATATAAACTTCCGATATGTGATAGGTGATCGAAAGATAACTTGTCTGGTGCTGCAAAAGATCTTCAATTACAGTCTTTGTAAATACTGTACCTTCAGGAAAGGTGATTCCTCCGTGAACCAAGTGATTTCTTAATAATCTTAGTTAATGCGGTACGTCGTAGAAAGCCCATATTTTCCTTGTATTGCCCACAGGGTTCGAAAACCACGTCGTAGTTGTGGGTTCATCGCGTTGTTTCCATAGTTTTTAATTCTTCGCACCCGTATCGCATGTGACCGCAACGACACGAAACACAACTCGTTCAAGCTCTGTAATGATTGTCTGCAACAGATTACTTGCCACTGTCACATCAAAACCGTAATATATTGGCTGCTTACACTTTGAATATAAACCGCCTGTCATGGCTACTTGAACGTTCTTGCGTCGTCCAAGTATGACATCGTCAGATGAATTGTAGCTCACACGACTGTTAATGTTCATTTCATCAAAGATTAGTGTAGCCGTGGCCTCAGATGGTGTGAACATCGCTGACATAGACGTAATTAAATCCAGCACTTCCTTTACGATGTTTGCTTGACACTTAAGCTGTTTGGTCCATTTTTGGAGTGTTGATCGATAGGATAAAGGATTGTTCTTAAGTAAGTAAGCTCTCAAAGTAAGGGCATTTGTAATGTCCTCCGAACACAACTTTCCACGGTGTTTTTCGTCATAAAGTACCAAATTTATTCTTGGGTGAAACCCTGTATAGTCTTAACATCCTAACTTACTTCTCCCATATTCTTCCTAGCAGGAACAGATGTTTTGAAAGGCACACGTCGTTTCTTAGCCTTCTTCGTAGTTGCAAATTTTTTGCTCCAGTAATGGGTTTCTGCTCTTTACATCAGAGGAAATTTCTGTGTTAATTGACTTGTCAAGTTTTGTTTTCTGGGAGACAAAACTCCCAGTGTTTTGGGAGTCCTATTCCGCATTGCTCAGACGTTACGATGACGTTCTCTCTGTGTTACGTTGTTTTCTTTGTGGGCAGAACCTGCAGCACTAGGTTTATTTCCATGCCAGTTAGGTATTTTCTGGGCTGGAACTGCATCTGACTTCAGCAACTTTCTTGTAGATAAGCCCAGCAAAAAATTTGGATGTCCCGTTTTTAATCTGTCCCGTTTTTAATCCTGTGGTCGGAAATGTTCAGAACGTATCCCTGTATTTTTAATATTACTCTTGTAGCCACCTTTACAGTGAGAGAACCATTCAGGTTGGAGTTCTGAGTCTTTCGAAAACCGATAGCGGAGAGCGCCTTCAGTTCTATGCCCCAACTTGGCAAAAGTGTAGTAGGATTTGTTTTTTCTCATTTTACTCGAGAAATATTGTGAACAACTTCTAATTTTAGGAAAGCTCCATCTCGTACCGGAATGCGCCACAGGTCACGAACTACTCCCAGGGAAGCGGGATCACAGCTCTGCAGGCAGCGGTATGTCCGGTGAGCGCTGTGCAGTGGCTGCCCACTGACGTCGCGGATACCTGGAATACACCCTCTGGGGCTGGTGGACATAATTGCGAGATTCCACATAGCTGCCAGTCAGAGAGAAATACCTGCGAATACGCTCGGCATTAGACTCGCAGCATTGTTCGAATTTTTGTAGGGAGGGTTTTGTCTGAAGAATGCAAGCTGACTTATATGCAGAAAGGTGCGTGTTGGTGATTATTTGCATCGAAATGTGAAATCCTTATCACGAAGAGCTACGCCATCCTATGGATCGTCCAGTTTAATGCAAACTAGAGTAGTAGTGTGAACCTGCAGACACAGTGAGTTTTACGAGGGTCACTCCAAAAGAAATACGCACTATTTTTTTTTAAATACATCTTTTATTCTACATGTTTGAAAGTTCTACAGTGTGTAGATACATCCTTTAGGATATTTTCATTTCTCCACATAATATCCATCCCTCTCAACTGCCTTACGCCACTTGGAATCAGCGCCTGTATACCCGCACGGTAAAATTCTGGACCAACCTGTTGGTGCCACTGTTTGGCATCGTGCACAAGGTAGTCATCATCTTCCACGAAGAGAGTCTTTCAGTTTCCCAAAGAGATGATAGTCACATGGAGCCAGGTCAGGACTGTAAGGTGGGTGTTTGAGTGTTGTCCATCCGAGTTTTGTGATCGCTTCCATGGTTTTTTGACCGACATGTGGCCGTGCATTGCCGTGCAACAGCAAAACATCCTGCTTTTCCCGATGTGGTCGAACACGACTCAGTCGGGCTTGAAGTTGCTTCAGTGTCGTCACATATGCGTCAGAATTTATGGTGGTTCCACTTGGCGTGATGTCCACAAACAACAGTCCTTCGGAATCGAAAAACACCTTAGCCATAACTTTTCCAGCAGAAGGTGTGGTTTTGAATTTTTTTTTTCTTGGATGAATTTGCATGATGCCACTCCATTGATTGCCTCTTCGTCTCTGGTGAAAAACGATGGAGCCATGTTTCATCACCTGTCACAATTCTTCCAAGAAATTCATCTCCACCATTGTCGTACTGTTCCAAAAGTTCGCTGCATACCGTTTTTCTTGTTTCTTTGTGAGCCACTGTCAACATCCTGGGAACCCACGTGGCACAATCATTTTTTATTGCCAACACTTTCAGTATTACGCAAACACTTCCTTCCCGTATCCCAACGTAGCGTGACAATTCGTTCACTGTGTGCGTCTGTCAGCAGTCACCAATTCGTTAACTCTCTGCACACTGTCTGGAGTGTGTGCAGTACGGGGCCTGCCGGTGCGAGGACAATCCTCAATATGGCCGTGCCCACTTTCATCACGTAACCTGCTTGCCCACCGACTAACTGTACTGCGATCGACAGCAGCATGTCCATACACCGTTTTCAACCTCTTGTGGATGTTTCCCACTGTCTCGTTTTTACAGCACAGGAATTCTATGACAGCAAGTTGCTTCTGTCGAACGTCAAGTGTAGCGGCCATCTTGAAGATATGCTGTGACGGCGCCACTCAAGGGAACAGGTTGAACTAAGTTTGAAAACAAGCGGGAAGGATGTATCTACACACTGTAAAACTTTCAAACATGCAGAATGAAAACTGTATTTTTACCAAAAAGTGTGCGTTTCTTTTGAAGTGACCCTCGTATTTGGAAGAAGAACCTTGCTCTTTTCTGAATGAATTAATTCTACTCGAGAATCTGTCATCCAGTTTTCATTTATTACCCTGTAATAGCGCATCGACGGATTCTGGTCGCTCTATAGCGGGAGAGTAATGGCTTGACCTGAAGTTTCAGGTTTCGCCGTGAAGTTGCAGACTTGCCGACTAGCGGCCGACTAGATTCTTCAGCAAGCTGCGTAACCACTGTCTTATTCAAAGTATAGTAGAGAATTTTACGCCGTTCAATATACTACTCTAATTCAGTATACTACAGTAATTAGAGCCGGCCGAAGTGGCCGTGCGGTTAAAGGCGCTGCAGTCTGGAACCGCAAGACCGCTGCGGTCGCAGGTTCGAATCCTGCCTCGGGCATGGATGTTTGTGATGTCCTTAGGTTAGTTAGGTTTAACTAGTTCTAAGTTCTAGGGGACTAATGACCTCAGCAGTTGAGTCCCATAGTGCCATTTGAACCAGTAATTAGAAGCACTTAGAATTTTCCGCAATTGTTTACGTCTCTAAATAGAGGTGAATCTTTGTGCAAATAACTTGCAGTAAGGTTTTCCGTCTGGAATTTAATACTTTTCATGATGTTTAAATCAACCAGTACGAAGTTATTTCAAGTTAGTGTCCTTTCCTTTAATTTAATTCATTTTGAGAGGGATAGAATAAAGTGACGACCGTGGGAGGACACAGATTTTCTTTCCAAATAGTAAGCTTGGTTGAAGTCGATCCAGAGATTGAGGAGGAAGTGTGGAACCTAGATACAGAAATACTGTGATTTTTATAAATATGTAGACTGTTATCTCGAATGTTATAAATGTACAGCACAGAGGTAGGAAATGAAATATTTGATGACGCGCGGGATTAGCCGAGCGGTCTAGGCCGCTGCAGTCATGGACTGTGCGGCTGGTCTCGGCGGAGGTTCGAGTCCTCCCTCGGGCATAGGTGTCAGTGTTTGTCCTTAGGATAATTTACGTTAAGTAGTGTGTAAGCTTAGGAACTGATGACGTTAGCAGTTAAGTCCCATAAGATTTCACACACATTCGAACATTTTTTTAAATATTTGATGAGCTGAAACTGTCGCAGTCTGTTTGGCGCTCACGACCGTAGCAGAACACCTCACAAACTGGTCGCTGTGCGCATGTCCCGTTTGCGTGCGCCCCTGGCGGCGTGGCGCGCCCGGCTACGCACGCTTCATTACGCACGTTGTCAGCACAGCCGGCGTGGCTGCCCCGAGTGTGCCGCCTGCCGAGTCTCCCAACGCGTCTGTATGGGTGTGCATAATGCATGGGCCGAGAGTCAGTACCGGCGTTCCCTGCAGGTCATGAGGTGTGGGAGGGGATGACGTGAGACTCATGACCGCCCCTCCCCCAGGCCCTCCCAAAAAATAGCGAATTCTAGTAGAAAAAAATGGCTCTAAGCACTATGGGACATAACATCTGAGGTCATCAGTCCCCTAGAATTTAGAACTACTTAAACCTAACTAACCTAAGGATATCACACACATCCATGCCCGAGGCAGGATTCGAACCTGCGACCGTAGCAGCAGCGCGGTTCCGGACTGAAGTGCCTAGAACCACTCGGCCACAACGGCCGGCATCTAGTAGAAGCATTTTTATTTTTACATACAGGCTTGTTCCGGAATACATCTGGGGGTTCAGGACAAGAAAGCGCGAACACCACAGCACATACAGAAAAATGACAGTTATCATTTGACAGAACATCTCTCCAGGTTTTGATTTTTAATACACGCCATGGTGTGTACCTCCACCTGCGGACGGACGGGTCAAAACACATAGACGTACCATGAGTTCAGTATTGTCGCATCGAACTAGTTCATGCTTGCAAATCGGCTACCGAATGAACAGATTCCTTCTCCTTCCCGGAGAATCCGTGTCAGCGACTTAAATGTATTGCATGCATGTAATACATTTCGATAACATCCGGTACTTTAGCAACGTATTTTAACCATTTCTCCACAGCACCGTTCTGCGTATTGCTCTCATTTTTAAACCTCTCGAGAATCACGCGAAATTCCGTTTTTTAAAAATTCCTCACAAACGAAAGCTCACTAGCACGAATGGCTGCAGAGAGTGGGGTCCTTATTTGAAAAAGTCAATCCCCGGGACCGATCCTCGTAAGATGTGTCAAGTTGTTTCCATTATGCTTAGTAAATTAATTATATGACTACTTAAATTTTCAGACATACTTTTTTTTAGATGCTATATGTTTCTGAACTGTAATTTATTGAATGTAATGGTAAAGAGAAGCACCAAGTACTGACAACCACAAATTATTATTACTACTGCTATTATTATTATTATTATTATTATATTAAAGAATTTTGCTGTAATTAAACAATTAATTATTATTATATTGAAAGAGCCGTATATTTTAATCTATTTTTTTACTAAAATCGTAGACATCTGTGGCACTTCAGGAGGACACCAAGCTATATTTGTGATTTGGGGGTTTGAAGATGGTACCAAACTGCACTGATGTACCGCGCGGGCTGGCCGCGCGCTCTAGGGCGTGTTTCCATGGTTCGCGCGGCTCCCCCCATCGGAGGTTCGAGTCCTCCCTCAGGCATGGGTGTGTGCGTTATCCTTAGCGTAAGTTAGTTTAAGTTAGATTAAGTAGTGTGTAAGCCTAGGGACCGATGACCTCGGCAGTTTCCATAGGAACTTACCACAAAATTCCAATTTTTTGCGCTGATGTCACTTGCGAATGCGGTCAGTATTTTACTGCGCATCCAAGAATAACAACAAAACGTACACAAGCAGGTGTCGGCGTCTTCAGTCTTCATCAGTAGTGGTGAGAGATGGCGGGCGCCATAGCGCGTCATATCTCATCGACCATTTATGAACGGATAACCCAGTGCACGGTGCACAGTCCAAAATGCAGATTGCCCATCTAACGGATTCCAGAGCCAAAAAAATTGATAATAAATATTTCAAGTAATTATTGAAAGAAATTAAAAATTAAAACTGCTGCCATTTAGAGGTAAAAACTTATGTTAAAGACTTAACGCAGCAACACAAGTATTAGAAAAAAATGGTTCAAATGGCTCTGAGCATTATGGGACTTAACTGCTATGGTCATCAGTCCCCTAGAACTTAGAACTACTTAACCCTAAATAACCTAACGACATTACACACATCCATGCCCGAGGCAGGATTCGAACCTGCGACCGTAGCGATCCCCCGGTTCCAGACTGTAGCGCCTAGAACCGCTCGGCCACTCCGGCCGCCACACTTAAAAACTATGTATATGTTTTGAGGCAGTGTAACTCACGGCCTGCAAATTGCGTAGACTATATTCATCCAGAATTTGAGAATGAGACCTCTTAGCTACTTCCAACGAAGTATACACATAATTTCAAACCTTTACTAAACATCAAAGTTTTCGACGTAATTTAGATGTGTTTTAGTGGTCGCTCACATTTTTGGTCCCGTGTTCGAAACCCGATTATTGTCTTATCTTTATTTACACTACTGGCCATTAAAATTGCTACACCACGAAGATGACGTGCGACAGACGCGAAATTTAAACCACAGGAAGAAGATGCTGTGATATGTAAATGATAAGCTTTTCAGAGCATCCACACAAGGCTGGCGTCGGTGGCGACACCTACAACGTGCTAACATGAGGAAAGTTTCCAACCGATTTCTCATAAACAAACATCAGTTAACCGGCGTTTCCTGCTGAAACGTTGCTGTGATGCCTCGTGTAAGGAGGAGAAATGCGTACCATCACGTTTCCGACTTTGATAAAGGTCGGATTGTAGCCTATCACGATTGCAGTTTATCGTATCGGGACATTGATGCTCGCGTTGGTCGAGATCCAATGACTGTTAGAATATGGAATCGGTGGGTTCAGGAGGGTAATACGGAACGCCGTGCTGGATCCGAACGGCCTCGTATCACTAGCAGTCGAGATGACAGTCATCTTATCCGCATGGCTGTAACGGATCGTGCAGCCACGTCTCGATCCCTGAGCCAACAGATGGGGACGTTAGCAAAACATCAATCATCTGCACGAACAGTTCGATGACGTTTGCAGCAGCATGGACTATCATCTCAGAGACCATGGCTGCGGTTACCCTTGACGCTGCATCACAGACAGGAGCGCCTGCGATGGTGTACTCAACGACGAACCTGGCTGCACGAATGGCAAAACGTCATTTTTTCGGATGAATCCAGGTTCTGTTTACAACATCATGATGGTCGCATCCGTGTTTGGTGACATCGTGGTGAACGCACATTGGAAGCGTGTATTCATCATCGCCATACTGGCGTATCACCCGGCGTGATGGTATGGGGTGCCATTGGTTACACGTGTCGATCACCTCTTGTTCGCATTGACGGCGCTTTGTACAGTGGACGTTACATTTCAGATGTGTTACGACCCGTGGCTCTACCCTTCATTCGATCTCTGCGAAACCCTACATTTCAGCAGGATAATGCACGACTGCATGTTGCTGGTCCTGTACGGGCCTTTCTGGATACAGAAAATGTTCGACTGCTGCCCTGGCCAGCGCATTCTCCAGATCTATCACGAATTGAGAACTTCTGGTTAATGGTGGCCGAGCAACTGGGTCGTGACAATACGCCAGTCACTACTCTTGATGAACTGTGGTATCGTATTGAAGCTGCATGGGCAGCTGTACCTGCACACGCCATCCAAGCTCTGTTTGACTCAGTGCCCAGACGTATCAAGGCCGTTATTACGGCCAGAGGTGGTTGTTCTGGGTACTGATTTCTCAGGATCTATGCACCCAAATTGCGTGAAAATGTAATCACATGTCAGTTCTAGTATAATATATTTGTCCAATGAATACCCGTTTATCATCTGCATTTCTTCTTGGTGTAGCAATTTTAATTACCTGTAGTGTATCTCATTTTATTTCCTTCACTTACCTACTCATGTCCGTAGAACATTACTACACGAGTGTTCCTTACCAAGTTAGAGGATGCAAGAACTTTATATTTACTGTAAAATTGCAATTGGGTTTCACAATAAGTGTCGTACATTTATTATGTAATAGATGTGCGCATAGTATTTTCAAGGATAACAATCTTTATAAATTCTAATACTCTTATATTTTTCTTATTGAAATTCCTATATTAATTCTTACATTTTGTTCTTATTTTTATTTGGTGCATTCAGTTGTGGAAAATTTAGAAACATAGAAATTCCGAACACCATGAGCATCACGTGAACGCACGTTTGCCGCAGCGGCATTTCTTCAGATGTATTTCACTAGGGGAAGAAACATCTTCAATACTGCTGAAAATTTCAAGCATTGGCAGTAATTTCACAGCAGACAACGCATAACCGATCATTTTTCCGAAAGCTGGCGCAAAGAATTGGTTATGGATCAAGATACACTCAGGAATTTGGTCTAAAACAGCTTCAAATATTTTTTTCATTCAGTTATCTTTTTTCTTAAGTTCATTCACCGGTCCTAGTACTATTAGACGAATAAGGACAACGTTATTTCGAAATACATTGCAAAACTTTCGTGTAGTAATCTTCTACAAACATGGGTAGATCAGCGAAAAACAAAGATAAAAACAAAAATCGGGTTTCGAACACGTTGCGCATAAGTGTGAAGCCAGCCACTGTGCCATCGCTTCCGTCGAATCATTTGCTCGCTCAAAGGCACATAAAGTACCTCGAAAACTTTGACCGTCGTTTTCTCAGAAACAGTATAGTATGTAAGCCTCAGCCGATCCACGTGTTCGCTTATTTTGACTCCTCTTCCACTGAGCGGCGTTCCTTGGGAATCGGATTATGGCACTTCCCGTCTTCTCCTCGTTAGTGCAACAGGCGCAGGCTGTCGACAGTAACTTTACGGGTTACAATCGGCGCACGAGCGATGTGATACAGCAACTCCGAGGTAGCGATGAAGTGGGAATTTTCCCGTACGACCGTTTTCACGAGTGTTCTGTGAATATCTGGACTCCGGTGAAACACCAAATATTCGAGATCGCTGCGGCTGGAAAAATATGCAGCAAGAACGGGACGAACGGATATTGAGGACAATCTTTCAACGTGACAGAAGTGCAACCCTTCCTAAAATTGCTACATATTTCAATGTTGGGCCATCAACAAGTGTCAGCGTGCGAACCATTGAACGAAACATCATCGACCTGGGCTTTCGGAGGCGAAGGCCCACTCGTGAAACATCTTGCCTCGTCGGACGAGTCTCATTTCAAATTGTATCGAGCGGATGGACGTGTACGGGTATGGAGACAACGTCATGAATCCGTGGACTCTGCATGTCATCAGGTGGCTGTTCAAGCTGGTGGCGGCTCTGTAATGGTGTGGGGCGTGTGCAGTTGGAATGATACGCGACTCCTGGTACGTCTAGATACGACTCTGACAGGTGATTCTGTCTGATCACTTCCAACCACGTCCATTGTGCATTGGGCAATTCCAGCAGGACAATGCGACACCCCACGTCCAGAATCGCTACAGAATGGCTCCAGGAACACTCTTCTGAGTTTAAACACTTCCGCTGGCCACCAAACTCCCCAGACATGAACATTATGGAGTATGTCAGGGATGCCTTGCAACGCGCTGCTCAGAAGGGATCTCCGCCCCTTCGTGTTCTTACGGATTTATTGACAGTCCTGTAGGACTCATGGTGTCAGTTCCTTCCAGACATTAGTCGAGTCCATGTCATGTTGTGTTCCGGCTCTTCTGAGTGCTCGCCGGGGCCCTGCACGATATTAGGCAGGTGTAATACACTCCTGGAAATTGAAATAAGAACACCGTGAATTCATTGTCCCAGGAAGGGGAAACTTTATTGACACATTCCTGGGGTCAGATACATCACATGATCACACTGACAGAACCACAGGCACATAGACACAGGCAACAGAGCATGCACAATGTCGGCACTAGTACAGTGTATATCCACCTTTCGCAGCAATGCAGGCTGCTATTCTCCCATGGAGACGATCGTAGAGATGCTGGATGTAGTCCTGTGGAACGGCTTGCCATGCCATTTCCACCTGGCGCCTCAGTTGGACCAGCGTTCGTGCTGGACGTGCAGACCGCGTGAGACGACGCTTCATCCAGTCCCAAACATGCTCAATGGGGGACAGATCCGGAGATCTTGCTGGCCAGGGTAGTTGACTTACACCTTCTAGAGCACGTTGGGTGGCACGGGATACATGCGAACGTGCATTGTCCTGTTGGAACAGCAAGTTCCCTTGCCGGTCTAGGAATGGTAGAACGATGGGTTCGATGACGGTTTGGATGTACCGTGCGCTATTCAGCGTCCCCTCGACGATCACCAGTGGTGTACGGCCAGTGTAGGAGATCGCTCCCCACACCATGATGCCGGGTGTTGGCCCCGTGTGCCTCGGTCGTATGCAGTCCTGATTGTGGCACTCACCTGCACGGCGCCAAACACGCATACGACTATCATTGGCACCAAGGCAGAAGCGACTCTCATCGCTGAAGACGACACGTCTCCATTCGTCCCTCCATTCACGCCTGTCGCGACACCACTGGAGGCGGGCTGCACGATGTTGGGGCGTGAGCGGAAGACGGCCTAACGGTGTGCGGGACCGTAGCCCAGCTTCATGGAGACGGTTGCGAATGGTCCTCGCCGATACCCCAGGAGCAACAGTGTCCCTAATTTGCTGGGAAGTGGCGGTGCGGTCCCCCACGGCACTGCGTAGGATCCTACGGTCTTGGCGTGCATCCGTGCGTCGCTGCGGTCCGGTCCCAGGTCGACGGGCACGTGCACCTTCCGCCGACCACTGGCGACAACATCGATGTACTGTGGAGACGTCACGCCCCACGTGTTGAGCAATTCGGCGGTACGTCCACCCGGCCTCCCGCATGCCCACTATACGCCCTCGCTCCAAGTCCGTCAACTGCACATACGGTTCACGTCCACGCTGTCGCGGCATGCTACCAGTGTTAAAGACTGCGATGGAGCTCCGTATGCCATGGCAAACTGGCTGACACTGACGGCGGCGGTGCACAAATGCTGCGCAGCTAGCGCCATTCGACGGCCAACACCGCGGTTCGTGGTGTGTCCGCTGTGCCGTGCGTGTGATCATTGCTTGTACAGCCCTCTCGCAGTGTCCGGAGCAAGTATGGTGGGTCTGACACACCGGTGTCAATGTGTTCTTTTTTCCATTTCCAGGAGTGTAGTTTCTTTGGCTATTCAGTGTATTTCTGTCGCTGAGCATTAATTTATCACTTGACATAGAACAAGACAATGATCTCTTTCACAGAGCACAACTGACGATAAACGCATATGCAGCGTTCTTTTTAATAGTATTCTTGTACTCCCGCCTCGGTAGAGAGCCGACGTTGTCGTCTTCTGTGATGATTGCTGACTGGTCTAGAGGGGCACTGCGCTGACACGTAAGTGAGCGAGCTGATGCGGTGGCGGATGGAAACTCTTCCGGTCGTGTCTGTGTCACCGTCTGTCGTTCGGCGTTGCTCCTAGCAGTAACTGTGGTTCCGTCGCGAGGTACGAACGTAGGCGTCTCACTCTTTGGACGACACCAGACAAACAATGTAAACCCCTTTTTGGGACACCCCGTGTGTATGAATTGCAGATGGTTAACTTTGATTTTTACTTTTAGCTATGTTCGAGGTTATGAATATTTTAACGTGTGAACCGTGATTTATTTTCAATGAATATTCTTCAGAATTTATTTTATTTACTAGCGATTCATCAAGAACATTAACACATTTAATCACAGTATGTAAGCATGGAAGTAGTTGCCAGAGAGTAACTGATGAAATCATAACCAAATTCCTTTTAACAAATGGGAGTTTTATTCACTTAAATAGTGCCTAAAAGGATTTTTTTTTCAAAGAAACAGATTTAAAATTATAATCAGAAACCATCCTCTAAATATCAAATTTACAATTTATTCAGAGGCAGAAAGAAACAAGTTTTGACTGTATGAGCTTTTGGGCAGAGAACCTTGCAGCTCCCTTTTGACACAGCCGTAGTTACGACCGCTCACAACAGCCTCTGAAAGACTACACTGGTGCAAATCTGCAACACACCAGATAACTTTAAACTAAGAGTTTTAACAATTTACACAAGCACACAAACTATGCACCCCCTCCCCCCCGTAGGAGGGACGGAAATGGTACAAAACACTAACAGTAAAAATATTAACCTTGCCACCGGAGGTGCAACTTGATTTTAACTTCTAAGAAAAGTCTTACGGTGAAAGGGTAGCAACTTTATATACTAAAATCACCATTTAAATAAAAGCCCATGAAATAATGCCATCTTATATAAAATTATACAAGGTTGGCCAAACAAGTTAACATGCTCTACAGTACACAGATATCGCCTCTCAAGATGATAGGCAAGATCAAAATATGTTTCAGGAATTAGGCCGCTACACTCCAAGCAATAAATTCATTAACACACCAAATCCGCCTAACATGACAGCGGCAGCTACTAACGCACGGTAGATTGATAGGGAGGTTACCGAACAACCCGAACCGCTGGTTGCTCTAACCCACCCCTACTCCACAAGGGAGAAACGGACCACCCAATTCATAGCCACCTTCCCGGTGGGAGAAGAATGGTGGGACGATCCCAAAACAAAGCGGCTGGTGACCTCACCAAGAAAACAAGTAGAATTTAACTAGTAAATGAAACAACAAATCTCCAATTACTTAACTTCTAATAAACTGCGATTTCTCGTGAAGACCTGGCGCAGCACCCCCAAAACGCTCTCCCGAACCGTCCGCTGCCAGCCGTTTCAACGGATGCAGGAAGGCGCGCCGTTCTCCCACCTCACGGCGTCGCAGCTCGCACCGGACAGACTGATGTCGTGGGTTGACTGCCGTTGCTCTCGTGTCGACCGCGAAGCCACTACCCCTCGCTATACGCCGCGGCCCACTGGACTCACGTGGCGACCTCACATGCGCCGACGCTCAAGACGGACAAGTCATCTTGTATCTCAGTGTGCGACGGACCAACTGATCGATCCAACCGCGAATGCGGCCGAAGTGGCCGTGCGGTTAAAGGCGCTGCAGTCTGGAACCGCAAGACCGCTACGGTCGCAGGTTCGAATCCTGCCTCGGGCATGGATGTTTGTGATGTCCTTAGGTTAGTTAGGTTTAACTAGTTCTAAGTTCTAGGGGACTAATGACCTCAGCAGTTGAGTCCCGTAGTGATCAGAGCCAACCAACCGCGAATGACTATTGCCTGAGCAAACTCGCGGCCTAACGCGCAGACTCAGATGCAGGAACTAAGCCCCGACCGGGCGACCACTCGCTGAGTTCTCTTACTAGCGGACTGGAAATACTCTCATTTTGCCGTCTTTAAAGGTTGATCCGAACGACAGACAGACGCTAACTGCCTAACAAATGTGGACGAGAGACAGATTAGCAAGCTGGGGACGAGAGACTGACCCAGACTGACCGACTGGCGAGCCCATATCACCCCTTAAGTGCACGTGAACTGGCAACATTACCCCTTTCCCACCAAAGGGAGACACCAAAGCTGCGATTGCTACAGCAGCGCCACCGCCAGAAACGGAGGGCGACTGCTTCACACTACGCGCTGCAGCACGCTCTTCAAAACAGCAATTTTTACAACGGCTCAGCGCGGTTCAGTCAAAAAATTATGAACAAGGTTTGCATTAAAAGAACAACCGGCTATTGTGCAGCCACCGAATCCAAATTTGAACCACTGAATAATACTAAAAATGGAAAAAGCGCCATCCGTGACATGAATCAAACGAACAGCTTTACAGTTATCAATGTCACCGTAATTCTGACATACAGCTTGTTTTACGCCGTAAGAATGACATCGCGAACTATAATAAAAGAAGCCGGTCAGCTGACAGGATCGTTGTGGGAAGTTCTACAGATTGTTCAATGATTTATGCGTGTTACTAGCAAGCGACTGGAGCAACAGTTTAGATGGTTCTATTCTAATAAACAGTTTGGTGGCAACACGACACTGAAAAGTTCACACTACGGCGGAAACCGTTGCGTGTGAAACAAGGCTCAGAACCCTGTAGCGAAACATTCTGAAAATGCGAGTACTGAGATCGATGCACTAGACTCGTTTTAAACACCTCCAAAGCAAGAAGCTACATATAATATAGAAGTTTTATTACCAGTATAGTTTCGACACGTTTCGCTTGCGGTCCATTCGAAGGCAATTAGGGCCCGCCTAGCGCCTTGCAGCGGCCTTTGTTGGAGAACACAGCGGGCGGGCGGCGGCCCTTGCGGCAGCTTTTAGTCGTGGGCAGCTGTTGCTGGGAGTTGCCGGAAGTTGAGGGCCGTTCACCTGCCAGCGCGCGCCCGCCTGTGAAACCAGCTCCGGCCGGTGCCGGGCACAAACTTTACTGCCGGGCAAACCCTCCACAAGTGGCGGGCTCTCCTGCGGCCGCTACCACATTTATTCGACGCGCTAACGATCGACAGCACACGCGTCCGATGCCTAAATCGTTTTACGAGGGCTATCCAGAGCCGAGAGGCTTGAAAGTGAAGCAGTGGTTGGGAAGGGAGTGAGACAGGGTTGTAGCCTATCCCCGATGTTATTCAGTCTGTATATTGAGCAAGCAGGAAACAAAAGAAAAATTCGGAGTAGCAATTAAAACCCATGGAGAAGAAATAAAAACTTTGAAGTTCGCCGATGACAATGTAATACTGTCATAGACAGCAATAGACCTGGAAGAGAAGCTGAACATAATGGACAGTGTCTTGAAAGGAGGATATAAGATGGACATCAACAGAAGCAAAACGAGGATAATGGAATGTAGTCGAACTAAATCGGGTGATGCTGCTGGAATTAGATTAGGAAATGAGAGGCTTAAATAGTAAATGAGTTTTGCTATTTGGGGAGCAAAATAACATGATGGTCGAAGTAGAGATGATATAAAATGTAGACTGGCAATGGCAAGGAAAGCGTTTCTGAAGAAGAGAAATTTTTTAACATCGATTATAGATTTAAGTGTCAGGAAGTCGTTTCTGGAAGTATTTGTATGGAGTGTAGCCATGTATGGAAGTGAAACATGGACGATAAAAAGTTTGGACAAGAAGAAAATAGAAGCTTTCGAAATGTGGTGCTACAGAAGAATGCTGAAGATTAGATACATAACTATTGAGGAGGTATTGAATAGAATTGGAGAGAAGAGAAATTTGTGGCACAACTTGACTAGGAGAAGGGTCGGTTCGTAGGGCATATTCTGAGGCATCAAGGGATCACAAATTTAGAATTGGAATGCAGCGTGGAGGGCAAAAATCGTAGAGGCAGACCAAGACATGAATACACTAAGGAGAGTCAGAAAGATGTAGGTTGCAGTAGGTACTGGGAGATGAAGAAGTTTGCACAGAATAGAGTAGCATGGAGAGCTGCATCAAACCAATCTCTGGACTGAAGACCACAACAACGAGATCCAGCAGGTAACACACAGTTGGAAATAAAAATTATCAATATGAACTAAATAAATTTTATTATACAGGACTACATTTTAAAGGTACCCTGTTAATCTATTTTCTACATAATCTCCATTCAGTTTGCGGCATTTCCACTGAAGCGCCAAAGAAAATGGTACACCTGCATACTATCGTGTAGGGCCCACGCGAGCACGCAGAAGTGCCGCAACGCAACGTGGCATGGACTCGACTAATGTCTGAAGTAGTGCCGGAGGGAACTGACACCATGAATCCTGCAGGCCTGTCCATAAATCCGGAAGAGTCCAAGAGGATGGAGGTCTCTTCTGAACAGCACGTTCCAATGCGCCCCAGATATCTTCCATAATATTCAAGTCTGGGGAGTTTGAGGGCCAGCGGAAGTGTTTAAACTCAGAAGAGTGTTCCTGGACGCACTCTGAACCAGTTCTGAACGTGTGGGGTGTCGCATTGTCCTGCTGGAATTGTCCAGTTCCGTCGGAATGCACAATGTACATCGATGGATGCAGACGATCCGACAGGATGCTTACGTACGTGTCACCTGCCAGAGTCGTATGTAGACGTATCAGGGGTCCCATATCACTCCAACTACACACTCCCCACACCATTACAGAGTCTCCACCAGTTTGAACAGTCCCCTGCTAACACGCAGGATCCGTGGATTCGTGAGGTTGTGTCCATACCCGTACACGTCCATCCGCTCATTACAATTTGAAACGACAGTCGTCCGACGAGCAACATGTTTCCAATCATCAACAGTCCAATGTCGGTATTAACGCGCCCAGGCGAGGCGTAAATCTTCGTGTCGTGCAGTCATCAAGGGTATACGAGTGGGCCCCCTCGGCTCCGAAAGCCTAAATCGATCATGTTTCGTTGAATGATTCGCACGTTAACACTTGTTGATGCCCCAACATTGAAATCTGCAACAATTTGCGGAAGGATTGCGCTTCTGTCACGTGGAACGTTCTCTTTAGTCGTCATTGGTCCTGTTCATGCAGGATCTGTTTCTGGCCGCAGCGATATCGGAGATTTGATGTTTTACCGGATTCCAGATGTTCACGGTACGGTTGTGAAATGGTCGTACGGGAAAACCTCCACTTCATCGCTACCTCGGAGATGCTGTGTCCCATTTCTCGTGCGTCCACTATAACACCATATTGAAACTCACTTAAATCGTGATGACCTGCCGTTATAGCAGCAGTAACCGATCTGACAGTTGCGCCAGACACTTGTTGTCTTATATACGCGTTGCTGACCGCAGCACCGTATTCTGCCTGTTTACATATCTCTGTATTTGAATACGCATGTCTACACCATTTCCTTTGGCGCTCCAGTGTATATTACCTGGCACACAATTTTCAGTATCCTCGCTGCAGGAATCTTCCGCCCACCATAGCAACGGCCGGTTTATACCGGCAAACACTGCGGCGTCGGTATCAGAGCATTGTGTAGAACTAAATCCGGGTTGTACGATGGATGATCAAATATTTCCCATCCAAAACCTCGCAGTAGCTCTCGGATACGTTTGGCCGTGTATGGACGTGAATTGTCGTGAAGAAACGAAACTTTTGCGTTAAGTTTTCCCTAATACTTATTTGCGTCGCCCGCCTTGACTTTGTCCAGTATTTGACAATATCTCTCTGAGTTAATTATTGTGCCACGTTCAAATGAAATCAACTAGAATCACTCCCTTTGAGTCCCAAAGCACAGCAGCCATGATCTTTCTTGGTGACAGCGTTTGCAAACACGCCCTTGGTTTCTAACGCGAATTTGTGGGTCCTCATTCCAGTAACTGCCTTTTTGTTTCACAGTTGACTTACTTCACCCGGTTTCGTAACCAGTTACGATAGGATCGATAACTTTTTTACCATTTTTCTCGTAATCTTCGACGAAAGTCAGTGCTGCAGCCAGTCTGTTATTTGTGGTCATCCCTTCGGATTTTGGGAACACGCCTAACACAGAATTCGTGGTAACCAAGCTTGTCTGTCACAATAGCATGCAACAGACTACGAAAAATTTGGGGAAAATGTTGCGAAAGTTCTGTAATCGTGAAACGATCATTTTCACGAATTTTGTCGTAGATTTTCATCACCAGTTCGTCAGTGACGAGGCTAGGCTTACCACTGAAATCCTCATCACGATCATTGGTACTGCCATTTTTAAAATCGGTGCACCATTACTCCTCTCGCCTTTCGCTCATTATTAATTTTTCCTTACACATCACAAAGGACGCGATAAATTTCAACTGGTTTACAGTTGTTTGCCGAAAAAACCTAATCATACAACGTACCTCACAAGTTGTGGGATTTTCTGTTGCAGCCCACATTTTAAGACGTCATAGAAAGCAAAGTAGCGGAGACGCTGGCTGCGTACTGTAGGAACGTTCTGACATGAAGATGGCACCTGTAGCCCCGCCCACCGCCGCTATAGCACAAAATGTCTGTTACTTTATGGATAACCTTCGTACATACAGGGCATTAAAACTGCAGCATCAGCAAGTTAGCAAATAACGAAATTTTTTTTACTGTGCGGACACACTGTGGTAGATTAAACATTTGATTAAATTCTTAGGACCGCGCGAGATAGCCGCGCGCTCAAGGACGTCTTGCCATGGTTCGCGCGGCTCTCCCCGACGGAGGTTCGAGTCCTCCCTCGGGCATGGGTGTAAGTTAGTTTAAATTAGATTAAGTAGTGTGTAGGCTTAGGGTAGATCACGTAACTAATGAGGAGGTACTGAATAGAATTGGGGAGAAGAGGAATTTGTGGCACAGCTTCGCAAGAAGAAGGGATCGGATGGTAGGACAAGTTCTGAGGCATCAAGGGATCACCAATTTAGTACTAGAGAGAATCGTGGACGGTAAAAATCGCAGAGGGAGACCAAGAGATGAATATACTAAGCAGATTCAGAAGGATGTAGGGTGCAGTAGTTATGATCTCTGCAGTTTGGTCCCATAAGACCTGACTACAAATTTCCAAAATTTAAATTCTTAGGGTTTTTTTTTCAGAGACATCACAGTCGCCGTTGACTGAAAAATTATTTATTTTCATCCTTGAAATTTCGGCCTGAAGGCCATTACCGACTAATATGCTGCAGAATGCTATCCTTTAGCAGTTGTCAGAAGCAAAAAATCTTCTGGCATGTGTAAATGAGACTGTCGTAAACTGCACGTTGAGTCTTTACAGTGTAAGAATAGTGAAACGCGATAACACGACATGGGGGCTCCGAGCGTGAGCCCATAGAAGCAAATGCAATATCAAATTTTATTTCTCACAACAATTGTAGCGTACACTCTAGCATTAAATACTCTTAATCATGAAAAGCTGAAACCCCATGTATCTCAGAGAAAACAAGAAGTCATCATCAGCTTTAAAACTTTACATCCAGGTATAAACACAGATACGTTATTGAGATTTATTTCCATCAGGAACTGCGTGCTCCACGACCGCGTTAATGAGATCGAATACGGGAGGAAAGTCAGCATCGGTAGTAAATTTTTAATCTGTTTAGTGGAGATGGATTTCAGCTACTGTTTAACTACCGTCAGTGTATTTATATCCGAGTCATTATGACTCATCATCAGTAAAATCGCAAATTGTACCACGGCGCCATTACAGATAACAAACAGTTAACTGATAAATGTACCCCATAAGTATAAATTATTTTATGGGTCCAATACCAAAACTGATTACGTGAAATAAAGACCAGCCGCCTTCAGTCACAATCGTGACTTTATTTCAATGCACGATTCATTTCGAGCCTGGGGGTTCATCTTGACATTCTTTGACAATTTACGTCGATTATTTTACAAGTTTAGATTTATTCTAGTCCTGGTAAGATTGTTGTTGTTGTTGTTGTTGTTGTGGTCTTCAGTGCAGAGACTGGTTTGATTCAGCTCTGCATGCACTCTTCATTTCCGAATAACTACTACAACTGACATCCTTCTGAAGCTGCTTAGCGTATCCATCTCTTGGTCTCCCTCTGCGATTTTTACCCTCCACGATTCTCTCTAGTACTAAATTGGTGATCCCTTGATGCCTCAGAACGTGTCCTACCGTCCGATCCCTTCTTCTTGCCAAGCTGTGCCTCAAATTCCTCTTCTACCCAATTTTATTCAGTACCTCCTCATTAGTTACGTGATCTACCCATCTAATCTTCAGTATTCTTCTGTAGCACCACTTTTCGAAAGCTTCTATTCTCTTCTCGTCTAAACTGTTTATTGTCCATTTTTCACTTCCATACATGGCTACACTCCATACAAATACTTCCAGAAAAGACGTCCTGATAGTTAAATCTATTCTCGATGTTTACAAAATTTCTCTTCGTCTGAAACGCTTTCCTTGCCATTGCCAGTCTACATTTTATATCCTCTCTACTCCGACCATCACCACTTATTTTGCTTCCCAAATAACAAAACTCATTTTCTGCTTTAAGTGTCTCATTTCCTAATCTATTACACTCAGCATCACCTGATTTAATTCGACTACATTCCCTTATACACGCTTTGCTTTTGTTGATGTTCATCGTATATCCTCCTTTCAAGACACTCTCCATTCCGTTCAGCTGCTCTGCCAGGTTCTTTGCTGTCTCTGACAGAATTACAATGTCGTCGGCAAACCTCAAAGCTTTTATTTCTTCTCCATGGACTTTAATTCCTACTCCAAATTTTCTTTATTTTCCTTTACTGCTTGCTCAATATACAGTTTGAATAACATAGAGGATAGGCTACAACCCTCTCTCACTCCCTTCTCAGCCACTGCTTCCCTTTCTTGCCCCTCGACTCTTATGACTGCCATCTGGTTTCTGTACAAATTGTAAATAACCTTTCGCTCCCTGTATTTTACTCCTGCCACCTTCAGAATCTGGTAAGATTACAGTGGTATAGTACAAAGCGGCACATTGTGAATATAAGTTTACAAACCTGAGACAAATGGAAAAATAACTTAATGGTTCAAATGGCTCTGAGCACTATGGGACTCAACTGCTGAGGTCATTAGTCCCCTAGAACTTAGAACTAGTTAAACCTAACTAACCTAAGGACATCACACACATCCATGCCCGAGGCAGGATTCGAACCTGCGACCGTAGCGGTCTCGCGGTTCCAGACTGCAGCGCCAGAACCGCGCGGCCACTTCGTCCGGCAAAAAAAAAAAAAAAAAAAAAAAAAGAAAAACTTAGTGTTTCCAGTAGTGGATATATTGTTTTGAAGCACAGTGTGGGTACATATGTTTACGTGTATGTTTATGTACTTTTGATCCTACAGCACATTTGTAAACACAAACAGGTCAAAGATTTTCAAATTTGAAAAATGTGCTGTAGTGTGAAAAGTGTAGAGAAGTATTAGTCCACCTCGTTATTATTGCACCTGGTTCAAAACGGCTCTGAGCACTATGGGACTTAACATCTATGGTCATCAGTCCCCTAGAACTTAGAACTACTTAAACCTAACTAACCTAAGGACAGCACACAACACCCAGCCATCACGAGGCAGAGAAAATCCCTGACCCCGCCGGGAATCGAACCCGGGAACCCGGGCGTGGGAAGCGAGAACGCTACCGCACGACCACGAGATGCGGGCTATTGCACCTGGAAGTGAGGGCATTCGGTCGACTTATCGTGAGTTTTCTTTTGTGGTGTTTCACGGTGACAACCTGAATCTTTTGATAGTATATGCGCAACTGTCTTGAAATAATTCACAGTGCGTTGAATTTTCCTTAGTCACCATTGTACTTTGTCACCGAGTGTTTCCGACAACGGCCACTAGAGGCCAAGCGAAATAATCTCGTGGTTGGCTAGTACATAAACATGTTTACTCATACTGTGGTTCAAAGCAGTGTATACACCACTCGAAACAGTAACTTGCTTTTCAATTTGTCTGAGTTGTGTGAACTTCTATTCACAGTGTGATCGTACCAGGACCAGAAATAAATCTGGAAAATTATCGATGTAGATTATCAAAGCAGCAGAAGTTGAACCTCCAGCACTCCAAATGCATCATGCATTGAAATAAAATCACAATTATGACTGAAGGCGGTTGGTCTTTCTTTTTTTCCAAAGTAATACAGTCACAAGAGAAACACTGATAGCAATGGATAAAATTAAGACAAAATTGTTTAGTTAAATCTGTACACAACTGCTGTATTCAACATCCAAAGCTTAATCTTTAAACTTAAAATCTATAAATCGCAAACATTGTTAAAAAAAAAAATTACCCATACATTGATGGACAATGAAGGCGAATCAGTTAAACAATTTCTAAAAAAAACATGCAATAACAGTAGATATGCGCTGGACCAACCAAAGGCACGCATCACTCGAACCCAAGTGGCCCAGCTTACGCCTCCACAATGTGCCACGGGACAGACAGACCGTCGCTCCTAGAGAACGGACGCGTAAAAAGAGGAAATTACACTTTCTAAAACAGACAATCACCTTGCAGTTTCAAGCTTGATAACACTCTTAAAAGGCACGAGGCTAAAACACATGCCTCGGGCATGGATGTGTGTGATGTCCTTAGGTTAGTTAGGTTTAAGTAGTTCTAAGTTCTAGGGGACTGATGACCACAGATGTTAAGTCCCATAGTGCTCGGAGCCATTTGAACCAGCTAAAGCCGGCCGCGGTGGTCTAGCGGTTCTAGGCGCTCAGTCCGGAACCGCGTGACTGCTACGGTCGCAGGTTCGAATCCTGCCTCGGGCGTGGATGTGTGTGATGTCCTTAGGTTAGTTAGGTTTAAGTAGTTCTAAGTTCTAGGGGACTGATGACCACAGATGTTAAGTCCCATAGTGCTCAGAGCCATTTGAACCAGCTAAAACACATACATATTACCGTCACAACATTGCCTTTTAACCAACGACTATAGTTAACATAGTCCTCTAGTGCACGGTGAAAATTACTGCACAGTGATTACTTATGGCCGTCGCTTTACTTTTGCCTTGAACCAGGACATAACTTGCAAGAGTTAAAATATTGAGTGCACGAAGAGAAATGGTGCACAGTGAATTTTGCAAGCAGCGAACCTCTTGTCTTTAGAAAATATCACGCCACTAAAGGTACCGCGTAATTTAATTGATTACAGGCAAACAGCTTTGAGAAAATCAACAGGGTTTTCAGTGCCCCGATGAGAAGCGTTGCATGTTTAAAAACTTAAGGAACAATGCCAGTGAACGGACGTCGAGAAAGAACCGTCTTTAGGAGTCTTAAGCATTAACAAAGGCCGGTATTACACTATCAAATTTTCTTTGACAAAGTTACACTGTCAATAAAATTTAATAGTGTACTACGGAACTTTGTCAAAGTTCGATCTTGGTCATCGAGCGAGGTGGCGCAGTTGTTAGCACACCGGATTCGCATTCGGGAGGACGACGGTTCAATCTCGGGTCCCGCCATTCTGATTTAGATTTTCCGTGATTTCCCTAAATCGCTTCAGGCAAATGCCGGGATGGTTCCCTTGAAAGGGCACGGCTGATTTCTTTCCCTATCCTTTCCTAATCCAGTGGGACCGATGACACCCCCCACCCCCCCCAGCCCCCCAGAGCAACCAATGGTCAAATTTTCTTTGATGACATGTAGTGCCTTACTATTTATTTGGTTAAAGAAAGCGTACGTCTTCTGTTTACTGCATGGAGAAATGTAACCACGTGGAGCGCTAGCAACGCTGCGGCTGTCTGACATTTTTATCATCATGGCTTTGAAATTCATATGATGCGTCGCATTTACAACTAAATTGACAGAAATGTTCGAAGCAGATGAAGCACTGTATAACTTGCGGCATCCTGAATACAAAAATAGCATAAGGAGAAATGAGAGCTGTAAAAAAAAAAAGCAGCGGAAGCCATTAGCCGTGAAGTACGGCCAGGATGTACCCCGAGGATATAATGGTTAAATCTACTACTTATATAGAAATGAAAATATTTCCTCGTGGCTATAGTAGATACTAAACAGTTATTTACCTTCAGATATTTCTCCGTCAGTGCTTTATAAATAGCTTCACACATTTCTGGCGTCATTTTCGTCTACGTGCACTGCGACATTCGAATGCTGTACCGTAAATTTGAGTATCTATCATCTATTGCAAGAAATCACAATGATACAGTTAGGCTGGCCGGCCACTGTGGCAGAGCGGTTCTAGGCGCTACAGTCTGGAACCGCGCGACCGGTACGGTCGCAGGTTCGAATCCTGCCTCGGGCATGGCTGTGTGTGATGTCCTTAGGTTCGTTAGGTTTAAGTAGTTCTAGGGGACTGATGACCTCAGAAGTTACGTCCCATAGTGCTCAGAGCCATTTGAACCAGTTAGGCTGTCTTTTGCGGATATGGCGTTTCTGAGGTTCTACGTCGTAATACGATGTTCCACTCTCTTGAGCAAATACTGAAACGTACTGTCGTCCATTGGCAACTAATATTCGTACGACGTTACGTCTTCGACTAGCAGTTTCCTTAACAGATTTTATTGAATACCTTTAGCATCTCGCCGTGATACACATGGCTTCACCCAAATACTTTCCTCCTCCTTTTCTTCTGCTCCTCTTCCAAAGGAAAATACAACGCTGTTGTGGAGCAAAGTAATAACTTTCATCGGAATATTGGGGATTCCGAAGGAACTATGACGTCGGAGATCTTTCTAAAAGAAAATACGATAGTGTAATACCGGTTTAAACCCTGCTTAGCACAGTTTAACAACGACAAGGATGGAATGACGGCAACGTCATTTAGCAGAACGGCTTACAACCACACATCATTGATAGCCGGTTACCGCCAGGGGGAATTTTAAAGTAGACTGTGGCGGCAGTCAGAATTTGTATCGAGGAGGGAGACGTGCCAGGATAATCCGTGCCGTTGTATGAACCACTGTGCCGAGGTAGCTTATGGCTAACGCTTGTATCTAGTAAAGAAGAGACCAGGTTTCTATTCCCGGCTTGGTACGAATTTTCACTCGGCGCTTCAGTCTGTACACGGTTCATAAAAGTTACCACATTGCCAAGAAATTCGGAGCTCATTTTAACAATGATGCTCACCGTTCCCAAAACTGTAGTCTATATGTGCAGGCCCACCCGTAGGTGAGCAGCAAGCACACACACACACACTTGCTCTATCGCACCCAAACACACCACAATCAGCAACACTCCTCTTGTGTTTGTCTACCACGCCTTCTCTGCCCGTCGAACAGCAAGCCGCTCTTCACACATTGCCCCATACCGTCCGCTTACGTCACGTGGACACGTGGCGTCCCTCCATTGTCGTTCTGGTCCGTAACAGCACTCTCCCTGTCCAGCGCATGCTCTAGCCGTTTACTTCTCTCACTCGTACGCCAGGCGCTCTCGCGTCACAACATCTGGAACTCAGCGCTAGAAAAATGGCTCTGAGCACTATGGGACTTATCATCTATGGTCATCAGTCCCCTATAACTTAGAACTACTTAAACCTAATTAACCTAAGGACGTCACACAACACCCAGTCATCACGAGGCAGAGTAAATCTCCGATCCCGCCGGGAATTGTTAATATAGCGTTGTAAAGTACATCAACATTAAACGAGTCGACGCTACATATCTCGCGGAAATGACACAATTCACATATACTCTTAGCAATTTTAACTGTGCCGTTCGGCGACACCACAGTGGTGTCTTACGCGAAATAGCGGTCAACGGCCGGCGACCCCACAGTGGTGTGTGCATAGTATCGCGCAGTGGCCGGTGACAGCACTTTAGTATCTTTTTCATTCTGTTGATGTTTTGTTCAGATAACAATAAGTTACACACAACAAGTTTTTGTTTGTTTTTATAAGCACTTATGCCCTTTCATCATGGCAGACGAAAGAGCCGATATGATTATTTACGATGAATGCGCAGACGTGTTGTCTGACGTCCCGGACAACTTGGCCGATTGGGAAGAAGAAAACAGATTTAAAAAAAATGAAAGTAAAGCAGAATTGTCGGAAGATAGTGAAATACGTCCAAGAAGAATTCGGCGAACTCTACGGTTGCCAACTACTTCGGATGAGTCAGCCGAAGAAGACAGAGTATCATTTACTGAGGACCAATAATAAATTTGAAGGTTCTCCGGATCCACACATATTTCCCAAAGATACGCAGAGCGTCTTGGATATCGTAGAATTATACACTCCTGGAAATGGAAAAAAGAACACATTGACACCGGTGTGTCAGACCCACCATACTTGCTCCGGACACTGCGAGAGGGCTGTACAAGCAATGATCACACGCACGGCACAGCGGACACACCAGGAACCGCGGTGTTGGCCGTCGAATGGCGCTAGCTGCGCAGCATTTGTGCACCGCCGCCGTCAGTGTCAGCCAGTTTGCCGTGGCATACGGAGCTCCATCGCAGTCTTTAACACTGGTAGCATGCCGCGACAGCGTGGACGTGAACCGTATGTGCAGTTGGCGGACTTTGAGCGAGGGCGTATAGTGGGCATGCGGGAGGCCGGGTGGACGTACCGCCGAATTGCTCAACACGTGGGGCGTGAGGTCTCCACAGTACATCGATGTTGTCGCCAGTGGTCGGCGGAAGGTGCACGTGCCCGTCGACCTGGGACCGGACCGCAGCGACGCACGGATGCACGCCAAGACCGTAGGATCCTACGCAGTGCCGTAGGGGACCGCACCGCCACTTCCCAGCAAATTAGGGACACTGTTGCTCCTGGGGTATCGGCGAGGACCATTCGCAACCGTCTCCATGAAGCTGGGCTACGGTCCCGCACACCGTTAGGCCGTCTTCCGCTCACGCCCCAACATCGTGCAGCCCGCCTCCAGTGGTGTCGCGACAGGCGTGAATGGAGGGACGAATGGAGACGTGTCGTCTTCAGCGATGAGAGTCGCTTCTGCCTTGGTGCCAATGATGGTCGTATGCGTGTTTGGCGCCGTGCAGGTGAGCGCCACAATTCAGGACTGCATACGACCGAGGCACACGGGGCCAACACCCGGCATCATGGTGTGGGGAGCGATCTCCTACACTGGCCGTACACCACTGGTGATCGTCGAGGGGACGCTGAATAGCGCACGGTACATCCAAACCGTCATCGAACCCATCGTTCTACCATTCCTAGACCGGCAAGGGAACTTGCTGTTCCAACAGGACAATGCACGTCCGCATGTATCCCGTGCCACCCAACGTGCTCTAGAAGGTGTAAGTCAACTACCCTGGCCAGCAAGATCTCCGGATCTGTCCCCCATTGAGCATGTTTGGGACTGGATGAAGCGTCGTCTCACGCGGTCTGCACGTCCAGCACGAACGCTGGTCCAACTGAGGCGCCAGGTGGAAATGGCATGGCAAGCCGTTCCACAGGACTACATCCAGCATCTCTACGATCGTCTCCATGGGAGAATAGCAGCCTGCATTGCTGCGAAAGGTGGATATACACTGTACTAGTGCCGACATTGTGCATGCTCTGTTGCCTGTGTCTATGTGCCTGTGGTTCTGTCAGTGTGATCATGTGATGTATCTGACCCCAGGAATGTGTCAATAAAGTTTCCCCTTCCTGGGACAATGAATTCACGGTGTTCTTATTTCAATTTCCAGGAGTGTATATTGGGAACAATCTATTTGAATATATTAGCAACGAAACCAACAAGTATTAGAGTCAAAATTGCTGTAGAAAGAAACTGGATAAAAAAACTGCCATATTTGTCGACGTTAACAGGAACCGAACCAAGAAAGTGGTTTCGGATTGCTAACCTTATGGGCATTGTAAAAAAAGCAAAGATCGATGATTACTGGTCAATGAATCCATTGATAGACACAACGATATTTCGCAAAACGATGTCCCGCAACCAATTCAGACAAATATTATCATACGGTATATTGATAATTTTCACTTATGGACCGTCTGACAGCAACTGAATAAAACACAATTTTAGTGCCATACGCGTTTCGCCTTTATTTTCTGCAAGGCATCATCAGTGGCCTGGAATATGTACATATGTTAGCTATTTTATTTACATTTTTGTCACTGTGCCTATAGGTTATAAACAGTTCTGGTGGTTGGTATTTCCTGTTAAGTAGTAATGTTTTGAACTGTACTTACAGGTTGCGTAGACAGTTTCTTACATATTACGCTCCTGTTGCATTTTTGGTGTTGTTCTTCTTTCTATGAGCGCCAATTTGCTGTTTTTTCCACATTCCACAGCACTATGCACTGAACGCTTGTTTTAATGCAATGTTTTGGTTTCTGTTGCCGACTGTCAAATGTTTTTGCCAAAGATCGAATATTACTGCCAAACTTATGAGTGTAACTATTGAAGTATCTGTGGTCTGTTTGTGTATGCATTTGTGTGTGCGTTTGTGTATGTGTATGTGTGTGCGTGTGTGTGTGTGTGTGTGTGGTTTTTTTTTTGGTGTGGTATTAATTTAATTTAATTCTATTGTATTTATTTATTTATTTTTGTTTTTGTCCTGTGTATGTGTGTGTGTGTGTGTGTGTGTTTTGGTGTGATATGTATTTTTTTGTGCTGTGTGTGTGTGTGTGTGTGTGTGTGTGTGTGTGTGTGTGTGTCTGTCTGTATTTTGGTGTTGTGTAATTTTTTTTTTTTTGGGGGGTGGGGGTGGGCTGTGTGTGTGTGTGTGTGTGTGTGTGTGTGTGTGTGTGTGTCTGTATTTTGGTGTTATATATATATATATATATATATATATATATATATATATATTTTTTTATGTTATCATTTCCTTTATTAAGTGTAGTAGGGAGCCTGTGCTGCTGTGTGTTTGTTCATTTATCACATGTTTGTTTTCTGCTATGGATTTCTGGATGTGGAAGTTTTCTTGCATTTGTATAAGATGTTTGTCATGGTTGCTTATTTTAATTATTTTCATTTCTTGTTCCATGTTTGTAGGATGATGGTTGTAGTGTTTTAAATGCTCTGCATATGTGGAATGGTTTGTTTCATACTTCCAACATCTGTTCTTTGTATCTTGTTTCAAAATTCCTGCGTGTCATGCCTATGTATACTGCATCACAACTTTGACATTCAAGTTTATATATTACTGATTGTTGGAATTTGTCCCTCTTGGTAGCTGGCTGGCTTAGGTGTGATTGAAGGGTTTGCCCAGGCTTATATGCTATTTTGAAGCCCTGTCTCTTTAGGATGCTTACAACTCTGTGTGTTAGTTTATGTGTGTAGGTCATGGTGTACCATCTGGTTCTTTTCTGTGTGGTGTTGTCATAGTGTGTGTTTGTTGAGTGTGTTTGTAAGTTTTCAGCTTGCGAGTTCTTTTGTATTGTGGAAATGTTGCGTTTGTTTTTTATTTGTGTTTTTATTTTTTGATTGAGCCTGTGTACCACATGTGTGTCATACCCGTTGTTCCTAGCTATTTGTATGATCATGTTCATATCTTGTTCATAGTTTCTCTTGCTGAGTGGGATTCTGTTTAATCTATGTAACATGTGTCTTAGTGCTGCAAGTTTCTGGCTTTGGGGGTGGTTGGATGTGGAATGTATTATTGTGTCCGTGGCTGTTGGTTTTCTAAAGATGTTAAATGTATGTTTTCCATTTTCTTTTTTAATTGTAATGTCAAGAAAATTTATTTGATTTTCTTTTTCTTTTTCAAGTGTGAATTTTATGTTCTTATGAGCTTTGTTTATTTCTGAATGGAGTTCATCTATTTTTTCACTTGGCTCGTCTACCAGACAGATAATGTCATCCACGTATCTGTACCAATATATGATTTTGAAACTTTCATTTGTGGTTATCTTATCAAATATCTGATTTTCAAGGTGACTGATGAAAATGTTTGCTAGTGTTCCTGATATTGGGGATCCCATGGGCAGTCCATCAGTTTGTAGATAATATTCTTCCTCAAACTGAAAGTAGTTTTGTTCAGTTGTCAGTCTGAGCATATCTGTTATTTCTTTTATTGCGTCTGTGGTGAGGTTGCTGTGGGATGAGAGATTTTGTTCTATGATTTCTATTGTTTCTGTGATAGGGATGGAGGTATACATATTTTCTATATCGAATGAAATCAGTGATGCTGTGTGTGGTACCTGTATGTTCTGTATGTTTTCTATTAGGTTTCCTGTGTTTATCACTGTTCTGTTGTTTTCTACTTGATAGTGTTTTGTAACTAACTTTTGGAGGTGTTTGGCTATGCGGTATGTTGGGGCTTTCTTGAAGTTGATAACAGGTCTCATTGGCATTCCGTCTTTATGTACTTTCGGTTTGCTGCGGAGTGTTGGTGCTTGTGGGCTTTTCTGTGTTAAGTAGTATTTCTGTTTGTCTGTGAATGTGTGTTCAATGTTTTTCAGTGTTCGTTTCACATTTGCCTGGAATCGTGTAGTTGGATCTGACTTCAGTTTTTGTATTGCGTTGGTGTTTATGTATTCCTTGGTTTTTGTGATGTACTGCTCTTTATCCATGAGTACTGTTACATTTCCCTTGTCTGCTCTTGTTATTAATACGTTGTTGTTTGTTAACTTTTGTTTTAACCTTTTCATAGTAGCTGCTTCTGTTTGGTTGTTCTTATTGTGTGTCTGCTGTGTTTGTTTTATTATGCCTTTAATTTCTTCTTTTACTAGTTCTCTTGTCAGTCCTATGTTTATTTCACAATTATTTTGTTGTTCTTCACGTGTAAGGATGTGTTCAGTTTCTACTATGAGGTTTTCTATGTATTGATTGTTCACTTTGCTATTGGTGCAGTGTTTCAAACCTTTTTCCAAGAGCATTTTTTCGTTTTCGTGTAGTTCTGTCTCTGTTAGGTTAACTAAGCGTGGATGGAATGTGTGTTGGTGTTCATGTGGTTTCACATTTAAAATGTAAATGTATTTTTGTTTCTTTTTTACTGTTAGTTTCATTGTCTTGTGTTTGTGTTTGTTTTGTAAATGTTTCATTGCTATGTAAGTGTTGTGCTCAGTTTTTTCTACTAGTGCCATGAAATATACCGTAGTATTACGCGCAACTGAGGAGGACAGGACCACAAAAGTTGAAGATGTAAATATTATCATTTTTATCTTTTTCCTACAACAACAAGAAACCGGATAATGCCGACCGGCTTTTCAAAGTGCAATTCGTAATTGATTATTTCTCCAGAAGTTTAAAGAAACGTTTAATCCAAGTCAAAACATCTCAATTGAAGGAATGATACCGTGGAGCGGACAGTTAAAAATTTAAAGTTTGAAATCCGTCGAAAAGTACGAAATATGGCATACTCATTCGGATGCTGTGTGATTCGAGTACGGAATACATTTCGTCATTCAAGATATTGCGAAGGCATTGCTAATTACGCATATAAAATTTTTTTTCGTGATTTTCTTTAGGTTTCTGTTCTTTTTCTTTTGTTCATATGGACATTTCTAATTGTGATTATGTAACATTCTACTGTGGTTTTTAAATGTTAAGATGTAATTGTGATTATTTCGTTTGCCAATGGATAAATATGTTTCTTGCTTTGTACCTGTGGTAAAGTTTGTAAAGTTCGCTTTTGGAATATTATTAGTTGTGAAAAATGTAGTCAATAACATTTATTAAGATTTATGTAATTTACGATAACGATATAACATCTGTAGTCAGGGGACAGCGATAGTGATATCGACAGTCGAAAGGATGTTGTGTAGTACAGGGGATGGTGGATGGTGTGTCTGTGAAGCGTGCGCGGAAAAATAGTACTGTGTTTTATGAAAAGCATACGTAATTGTATGGACAGTGATACCGAACTATCAGATTGTTAATTCTCTTTACCATTGCGGTATGTAATGCCATCGCTAGCAAACTTTAAGACCAAATAAACCGGACTGTGAAAGTGCCGCTAACAATACTTTGTTGTGGCCGACACGAACAGTGCTTTTATGCGAATGAACTTTGCTGGTATTGGTTTTGGGTGGTGGAACTGTTGTCTATCACATTCTATCAAGCCGTGAAAGTGAAGACTTTAATTAACTGTGCAATGTAAATGACTTTCAGTGACGTTGTCGAAGTTTGAAATGCGAGAACAGAATGGACATTGTTTACGGTGTGCTCTACGCACAAGAACAATTCTATGAACTGTTTATTTATGGCTAAGACTAGATGAATGTGACGAACTGTGTACTTATGGACGATAGGGTCATGGACGGCGCATAGAGTGTAAAAACGAGCGATGTCTACGTAATGTACTTTGAAAGAGAGGACATGTCAACAACGGTCGTATACTGGCGTCTTGTGGTTTGTTAATCACCACGGGGTTAATGATACAGCTGTGCCGGAACTTGATTTGCGTATCGCCGGAGAAGATTAACCAGCGGAACTGCCTCTGTCCTGCTCTCATCACCGTAACCCGCCGACATCGTGCTGCCCAACGCAACGCTTCGCGTGCAACAAAAAGTTAAGAGATTTCGCCGAACGCTATCCCCTGACCTAGAAACTTTCGTTCTCTATTAAAAGTATAAGAATTACAGACTCTATTCAAATAAATTCTTTGTTTAGTTTATGTTTGCTTTCAGATAACGAAAATAAAATTACAATTAGTGAATTAAAAGTTGCCTGGTAGTCATTGTTGAAACACCAGTAAATATAAACTTCTTCCTCTCATTAGAACTAATTCTCCTTGCATGTCAAAATTATTGTAGTTAATTTATGTAGTTTTATGTATTGTTATGAGACTAGATATATGACAGTGACTAATAAGAGTATTTTGTCGCGAAATATGGCGTCGCGCAAAAATTACGGCGACCGCCATAATTGCTTGCGTTCTGACCAATAACGTAAAAGCTGATATTCCCGTATTGGTGCATTTCGTGACATGAGCGTGAATTATAAATGTCAGCTGTCAAATCACGTAGGGACTGTTAACCCAGTAATAAAAGTTTTTGATATTGTATTGCTACGAGTCGTAGTATTAAGAGATACTGGTTATACTCAAAAGTGGGTAGATGTATGGTGAACCCCCCAGTGTTCATGCAATTATTAGCAGTATTGTGTGTGATTCACGAAAGTTTGTCACTTTTGCTAATTCCTTTCAGATATTGTCTTAGATGTCTTTGAAGTTTCAGAGAATATATACACAATTTTGTAGGTTCAGGTTAATTTCAGAGCAGCTTCTCGTGAATATTAGAGTTTTCAGTTCATAAACAAAGTGGGATCGTGACTAATTGAGAAGTATAACAAAGAGTGTGGTTTTCCAACTAGAATTTTGGATGATTTCACAGTTCAGATTTTGATAATTATTTTTCCTGTCCTGGACAACTTTTAGCAAAAACAGTGATGGAACTATTGACACCTTCTTATGGAAAGTGGCATCACCCCTACGTGGGTAATTATTATAACAGTGTAGAACTTGCAGAGAAGTTACTTGAAAAGAAAATTCGAATTTGTGGAACGATACGGCAAAATAGAGGATTTCCGGAAAAATTAAAGGGCGCAAAAGTCAATGTGTTTGAAGCTTGCCACCAATTGAAAGGTGAAAAGCAGCCGGCGACAAGCCAAGTAATCCGAATTAGCGCTGCCGGTGGCAAGCGAATAAATCTGTACGAGACGTGCGGACGGCAAAGTGTTAACATCTCTTATATGAATACCACCAAATTACTATTCTTTTACTCTGTTTACATGCCGGTAGACTACGAAATTTAATACACATATTTGCACCTCTGGCAGCAACGACGACTCAACCCGGATGGGCACCGAGGCAATCTGAACTTTGAAACAGATGCGGACACGTCATTCCGTGCTGCTTCAACTCAATGACACAATTCATCAATTGCAATGACTAGTGAGTGGTGGCATTCCATGACCAGAGAATTTCAACGTGCTGGCCAAGGAAACAGTTGAGCACCCTCTGTGTGGAGGTGTGTCAGAACAGTACGGGCAACTTGCGGTTTTGCTTTATTTTGTTGAAAGGTGACGTGGTTGAGAGATAACGCCACGTAGGCGTCGAACATACGGCACAGCCACCAGCCTTAATGCGTCACAAATGTAACGACTGCTGTCCAAATTAGCAGCTATCCGAATCGGAGATGGTCGTGCTACATACCCACACTCCCCAAACCTTCACAGCAGTAATCGATACCTAATCAACTTCAAATTATCTCCTCGCAATGAAATATGAATTGGGGGGGGGGGGAATTCCCCCCTCTCTCCCCCCCCCCCCCCCAATCTGTAAGGCGGTTTAATCCGTCTGAGCTTGTTCCCATGGAGAGAGGACCACTTTTCATGTCACTTTCCTCTCGAAATTGCATTCATAATTATTATTAGTAATTTGATTGCACACCTAAGATGCTAAACTTCGCTGGCCTCAGTCTACTTTTAGTCTTTATTTTGGCAATGAAATAATGTTGTTGTTGTGGTCTTCAGTCCAGAGACTGGTTTGATGCAGCTCTCCATGCTACTCTATCCTGTGCAAGCTTCTTCATCTCCCAATACTTACTGCAACCTACATCCTTCTGAATCTGCTTAGTGTATTCATCTCTTGGTCTCCCTCTACGATTTTTACCCTCCACGCTGCCCTCCAATGATAAATTTGTGATCCCTTGATGCCTCACAACATGCCCTACCAACCGGTCCCTTCTTCTTGTCAAGTTGTGCCACAAACTCCTCTTCTCCCCTATTCTATTCAATACCTCCTCATTAGTCACGTGATCTACCCATCTAATCTTCAGCATTCTTCTGTAGCGCCACATTTCGAAAGCTTCTATTCTCTTCTTGTCTAAATTATTTATCGTCCATGTTTCACTTCCATACATGGCTACGCTCCATACAAATACTTTCAGAAACGACTTCCTGACACTTAAATCTATACTCGATGTTAACAAATTTCTCTTCTTCAGAAACGCTTTCCTTGCCATTGCCAGTCTACATTTTATATCCTCTCTACTTCGACCATCATCAGTTATTTTGCTCCCCAAATAGCAGAACTCCTTTACTACTTTAAGTGTCTCATTTACTAATCTAATTCCCTCAGCATCACCCAACTTAATTCGACTACATTCCATTATCCTCGTTTTGCTTTTGTTGATGTTCATCTTATATCCTCCTTTCAAGACACTGTCCATTCCGTTCAACTGCTCTTCCAAGTCCTTTGCTGTCTCTGACAGAATTACAATGTCATCGGCGAATCTCAATGTTTTTATTTCTTTTCCATGGATTTTAATACCTACTCCGAATTATTCTTTTGTTTCCTTTACTGCTTGCTCAATATACAGATTGAATAACATCGGGGAGAGGCTACAACCCGGTCTCATTCCCTTTGCAACCACTGCTTCCCTTTCATGCCCCTCGACTCTTATAACTGTCATCTGGTTTCTGTGCAAATTGTAAATAGCCTTTCGCTCCCTGTATTTTACCCCTGCCACCTTTAGAATTTGAAAGAGAGTATTCCAGTCAACATTGTCAAAAGCTTTCTCTAAGTCTACAAATGCTAGAAACGTAGGTTTTCCTTTCCTTTATCTTTCTTTTAAGATAAGGCGTAAGATCAGTGTTGCCTCACGTGTTCCAATGAAATAATGTTTGCCGTTATTAGCAGTGATCTCTGAGAAGTTATCAATATTTAAGCGTAGGTCACTTCAGTGTAGTTGTTCTGCATTGAATCTGAAATACTATAGTACCTGTGCTTCATTATGAGCACTTTCAAGAAACTTATGATCTTTCGTTATCATTAGCGGAGCGCAGTCCACCTGTGCGCTAGAATTGCTCACTGCGTGGAGGCTGAGAGGGTAGCTGTCGTAGACTTGTACTTAGTGTGGGAATTAAGGTTGAAGAAATATATACCCAAGCGTGTTTTGTATCCCGCCTGGAAGGCGGCGCGTGGGTCTGCTCCTGAAAACTGAAAGGTTGGCCGAATGACGAAAGCGAGTAGGAGCAGGATAAAACACTACGGTACTGCGTGTAAAATTATAGATGTTTACTATACGCAGAAACCAAGTTAATAAATGGTTACATAACTTTGCAATGATGAGCACGTAGGTGCGAAGTCTTAGATCCGTCGTAAGTAGCGCAAAGTCTCTATATGAAGCGAAGTGTCCCGGCCGTCTGCTCTTGATCAAATGGGGCAGAATCTACAGCGGCGCTCGTAGAGCTGAACAGCGCCTGCTAGAGGGCGCTGTCTTCGGTGTCGGTGTAGTGCCAACATAAGAACTTGCACCTACGCCGTGGCATCGTAGCTATCGATACCACAACGGGCATTGACTGTAATGCAGATTCGTACTACCCAAGCATCCTGCACACATTGCCACGAGTTACAAAAACGTCGAATGCAGTACAGGTAAGATACAAGATCGAGTAAGTTAAAGAAAATGCGTGAAACGTATCTTATGTAATATGCAGAAACTTTCGTTTTAAAATCACATATATATTGGCTCTGAGCACTATGGGACTTAACATCTATGGTCATCAGTCCCCTAGAACTTAGAACTACTTAAACCTAACTAACCTGAGGACATCACACAGCAAATGTATATTCCCTAACAACTGGTACAAGAATAATTATTAGACTTTTTTTTTTATAAAGTGCGTTTTAATCATCAGCTGCTCGAACCATTAGTCATCTACCGGTTCCAGTAAGTTATTTCCCATCCTCCAGGATGTGGGATATAACAGATTAGTTAAAAGCATCCCATATTTCTTTGAATATCAACAATATCGAAATTATTCAGAGAAATTGTACAAACACCTGACGTAATTTGCCTTAGAATACTGACAGTCATATCCCTTGTCAAATAGACAGACATCATATTCCAAAGGAATATGGAATGCCTTTAAATAATCTGTTATACCCTACGTCCTGGATAATGGTTAGTAGCCGAAACCGTTAGATGACTAATGGCACAAATAAACAGCTGATAGTTAAAATGCATTTTATAAAATAATTCACAGTTGTTGAACCTCTCCTTATGGAAACATTGGAAATTTTATACTTGTCCACAGGAGCACGTCTTTCTTCGTTATTCGAGAAAATCATATACCACGGTTGGAACTCTAATAGTGGCAACTATTTATTTACAGCACGTACAAAATAGACACGTATTTCAAAGTTTTACTGACCTTCAAAGTAGTCACCAGCGTTGTGCAGAATCTGTTGCCAGCGATGTGGAAGTCATAGGATACTCTTAGCAGTGCCAGTTGAGTTGACAGTTGGAGAGGCGCGGTCTGTTGCCCGACGAATGTGCAGCATTTCTGAAGCGAATGCCCTGAAGTGTTTCCTTCAGTTTAGAAATCGAGTTGAACTCACGAGGGCTTAAGGGAGTGCAGTAGGTAATATAGCACTTAGCAGCCCCGTCAGTCAAACAAATCAGTAACAGCTTGCACTGTACGTGCTTGAGCATTGTCCTGCAAAATGATGGTCAGGTCCTGCAGAAAGTGTCATCAATTCTTCTCTAAGCTGGTCGTAGGTTGTGTTCCAAAAATGAACAGCAACAGTGCCTTAAAAAATGTCCTATTTTTAGCACCTCTCGTACTTTATCACTATATTGTTACTGTCGTATGATTTGACTGCGTTACCTATACCTGTACATTGTACATTACGAGATGTATGTTGCATTTTTATGTTCATTAAGGTCCAGCCAGAGCACGACACAGCTCATATCAGTCAGTAACCTGCCGACAGTACAAAGTTCACTGTCCTAACTGAAACAGATTGTACCTGAAATTGTTGACTACGGAGGTAGCAATGGCGAGTTCCGAATAACGTACAGGGCTATTTTCTTTTTTTGCCTAACCTCAGATCGGTATCGAAATTAAAACTACAGTGGAAATGCTTTGAAGCTTTGTGAAGATGTGTTGCTCAGTGCCTCTAGTGTGCTCGTTACTTCCATTTTTCCACTCTTCTGGAAGTATGCTGGCGGAAGCCCGCCCGGTTAGCTGTGCGATGTAACGCGCTGCTTCCCGAGCGGTCCCCGGCACGAATCCGCACGGAAGATCGGTGTCGAGGTGCAGTGTACCGGCCAGCCTATGGATGGTTTTTAAGACGGTTTTCCATCTGCCTCGGCGAATGCGGGCTGATTCCCCTTATTACGCCTCAGTTACACTATGTCGGCGATTGCTGCGCAAACACTGTCTCCACGAACGCGTACACCAAAGGTCCCGAGTTCGAGTCTCGGTCTGGCACACAGTTTTAATCTGATAGGTTCACATCAGCGCCCACTCCGCTGCAGAGTGAAAATCTCATTCTGGAAACATCCCCAAGGCTGTGGCTAAGCCATGTCTTCGCAACATCCTTTCTTTCAGGAGCGCTACTTCTGCATGGTTCGCAGGAGAGCTTCTGTGAAGTTTGGAAGGTAGGAGACGAGGTACTGGCAGAAGTAAAGCTGTGAGGACGGTGCGTGAGTCGTGCTTGGGTAGCTCAGTTGGTAGAGCACTTGCCCGCGAAAGGCAAAGGTCCCGAGTTCGAGCCTCGGTCTGGCACACAGTTTTAATGTGCTAGGAAGTTTCACATCAGCGCACACTCTGCTGCAGAGTGAAAATCTCATTCTACATTTCCACTGGGGTCCGAACCGCACAATAACACTGGGTTCGGTGTGGGGCGCTGGTGGTGTGAGTGGAGTGCTGTTGCATATTTTGGGGTTGTGAAACACTGAGGGCTACGGTGGGGTTAAAGGCTCTCCGTCGTTTCTAGGTCCCCAGTCCCGTACAATACAATATTGACGGGAAAAAAAAAAACACACAGCACCGAGAAGTAATTGTGCGAGAGAAATGAAAGTTGTAAATGTGTTTCTACATCTGAAAGATGATGTCTAATCCTATTTCGCGACACTATACTCTAGTAGCGCCACTGTGTAGGATACAAATCAGGTTTTTGCTTTAAATACACGATGTAACGGTCGTGAGCGTTAGTTACCTTTGAAATTGGACGTGGTGAGATGACGCCATTGTCGACACCTGACTTATTTTGAACGAGGGCGCTTCTACAGGCTGTTTCACAACGTAGTACCGGCCCTGCCGCGGCGCGCGCTTTAAATCTGTGGCGGCGCTCTGTACTGATACGTCCCGGCTGCTGCGTTTATTTTTAGACAAATGCGTTAAAACCATAATGAATACAAAAGACGATAGCTTCTTCGGAACAAAACATTATAGAGTAATTAATATTAACCTAAGAACGGAAGTCAGGATTCTACTACAAACATAGAGCCGAATGCCTATTCGTGTTAATGTATGTTCCTCTATTCATAAGACGAACCAGATATAGTGTAATCAATCTGTAGAATTTGAGGCTTGTTCTTACTTTGTGTTTCTATTAAAAGGTAGAAGTTTTCTTTCAAGGGCTGCATTGAAACTTGCAGCACGAAGAGTTTTTAAAAAGTAACCAGAAATTTATAATTTCGTGTGTTGTATTAGTTCGATTTGCACTACTTTGTCACTGTCTTCGTAAACAGGTCTGAAAAGTATCTGTGCAATGTTATGCATATTGGATATTTACTCTACTGTCAGCTGTCAAAAAGGTTACATGTGTTTTGGTAGCATCAACTATTATTTGTTTTGTATAAAAATAGATTAGAGAATCTGTACTAAATTTTGTTATAAGAATGGAATAAAGCGTATCAAATTTTTAGAAATGTTAAATATTGATTTTGGTGAGTCTCTTATGAGTAAACCAAGAGCATACAAGTGGTATAAATATTTTAAAGCAGGCCTTAAAGGACAGCGGTTTTACAAGAATGGATGAGATTAAAAATGCACAGTTAAGAGACCTATGAACTATCCCGAGGAAACAGTTTCTAAAGCGTTTCGGGAATTGGAAAAAGCACTGGCAAGAGTGTATAGCATGTAATGGGAAATATTTTGAAGAGGATAACTGTGTTGTAGATTAACTAGTAAAGTTCTTACCAAAAAAAAAATTAATATGTGAACGCACCTCGTATGTCAAGCTTTTTACATAGAAGTCCAGAATCGGTATACATGTTTGGAAAGGAATTTCAGCAGTGTTTAGAAAAGCTATTGGACGCATGTTTTAAGCAATATGTCTTAAAATCATGTGAATAGTAACCGAGTTAGAGTTTTAGTGACAGAATACATTCAAATGCTGCTGCTCTATAAGCATCAAAGGTTTTACGTGATTGAATCACGTTCTACTAGCGAAAAGTTAATTGATTTTACTATGAAGATCTCAAGTTATTCCTGATTTTGTACAACTAGTGATAAAGATGTTTATTGCTTTGGATCACATTTGTATTTTTCTTCTAAAACTGTGTAACACTTCTACTACCATGTAGTACATTTCTACTAAAAGAAACTTTATAGTGTACGAGCAGACTCAGGCTAGTTTTCCGTCGCGGTGATTCTAGTAAACCATGCGTCCTATTGTGGCGAGGCTGACGTTTGCATAAGCTGTAGCCCTTTGGTTGGGACTGGAAATATTAGCCGACAGTCCATTTTGTGTCGCCTCCTTAACACACGCTGTAATAACGTTAGAGACGATCGAACCCTCGTTACTCCGCGCAAGTACCTCCTCTTCTTCGAATTCCGCACATTTTCTTGCAATGCAGGGCGATTATCCATCACTTCCGGATATCGAAGTATATCAGTGAGTACACAAAGTCAACTGACTGACACTGGCAACTAAGATCCCACGAACAGAAACGACGTATATCACTACACGCCGATCTACACTGCTAGACAGGTAACGGGCAACAGATTTTGGGTGCCCCTATAGGCCGGTGGCAGGGTTCTTCCGCGAAAGGCCACTTCCCCCACCAAAAGCGCTGCTCGCTCTTCAGTTTACAGACAGACTATAGTGTAGCAGGACTACGAGAATCTGGATTCACCCTCTGCGACGGTGCAGAAAGACCAGGAAAGAATGTTGGCACAGTACATGATGGATGGCGACGGTGGTCACGAGAATGTATGGCCGCAAGAAGGCCGGGCTCGGGACGGCCAAGTGGCACTAATGGCTTATTGCTCTGACGCATCGAACTGCATCTGCAGCAGCAATCTGAGCAGCATTTGGTGTCACAGTGGCACAACTAAAGGTTACGAAACGATTACTTCAAAGAACAGCTCCGGTCGGATGCCCTGTAGCGTGCATTCCGCTGACCCCAAACCACCGCCCTTAGTGACTCCAGTGGTGTCAAACGAGACCTAATTGCAGGGCAGGGTGGAGGTCTGTTGTGTTTTCCAGTGAAAGATAGTTCTGCCTTGGCGCCAGTGATTTCTGTGTGTTGATTAGAAGGGAGCCAGTTGAGGGCTTGCAACCAACCTGTCTGCATGCTAGACGAACTGGATCTACACCTAGAGTTATGGTCTGAATGCGATTTCGTATGGCAGCAGGAGCATTCTCGTGTTTATCCCACGCACCCTGACTGTAAATTTGTGCGTCAGTCTGGTGATTCGGCATCTTTGCTGCCACTTACGAACAACATTCCAGGGCGTGTTTTCCAACATAACACTCGCTCAAATACCGTTGTTGTAAGCCATCAAACTCGACAGAGTGTCGACATGTTGCCTTGGTGTGCTAGATCACCGCTGCCACTTACGAACAACATTCCAGGAGGTGTTTTCCAACATAACACTCACTCAAATACCGTTGTAAGCCATTAAACTCGACAGAGTGTCGACATGTTGCCTTGTGCTAGATCACCGCTGCCACTTACGAACAACATTCCAGGGGGTGTTTTCCAACATAACACTCGCTCAAATACCGTTGTTGTAAGCCATCAAACTCGACAGAGTGTCGACATGTTGCCTTGGTGTGCTAGATCACTGCTGCCACTTATGAACAACATTCCAGGGGGTGTTTTCCAACATAACACTCGCTCAAATACCGTTGTGAGCCATCAAACTCGACAGAGTGTCGACATGTTGCCTTGGTGTGCTAGATCACCGCTGCCACTTACGAACAACATTCCAGGGGGTGTTTTCCAACATAACACTCGCTCAAATACCGTTGTTGTAAGCCATCATACTCGACAGAGTGTTGACATGTTGCCTTGGTGTGCTAGATCACCGCTGCCACTTACGAACAACATTCCAGGAGGTGTTTTCCAACATAACACTCGCTCAAATACCGTTGTAAGCCATTAAACTCGACAGAGTGTCGACATGTTGCCTTGTGCTAGATCACCGCTGCCACTTACGAACAACATTCCAGGGGGTGTTATCCAACATAACACTCGCTCAAATACCGTTGTTGTAAGCCATCAAACTCGACAGAGTGTCGACATGTTGCCTTGGTGTGCTAGATCACTGCTGCCACTTATGAACAACATTCCAGGGGGTGTTTTCCAACATAACACTCGCTCAAATACCGTTGTGAGCCATCAAACTCGACAGAGTGTCGACATGTTGCCTTGGTGTGCTAGATCACCGCTGCCACTTACGAACAACATTCCAGGGGGTGTTTTCCAACATAACACTCGCTCAAATACCGTTGTTGTAAGCCATCATACTCGACAGAGTGTCGACATGTTGCCTTGGTGTGCTAGATCACCGCTGCCACTTACGAACAACATTCCAGGGGGTGTTTTCCAACATAACACTCGCTCAAATACCGTTGTTGTAAGCCATCATACTCGACAGAGTGTCGACATGTTGCCTTGGTGTGCTAGATCACCGCTGCCACTTACGAACAACATTCCAGGGGGTGTTTTCCAACATAACACTCGCTCAAATACCGTTGTTGTAAGCCATCATACTCGACAGAGTGTTGACATGTTGCCTTGGTGTGCTAGATCACCGCTGCCACTTACGAACAACATTCCAGGAGGTGTTTTCCAACATAACACTCGCTCAAATACCGTTGTAAGCCATTAAACTCGACAGAGTGTCGACATGTTGCCTTGTGCTAGATCACCGCTGCCACTTACGAACAACATTCCAGGGGGTGTTATCCAACATAACACTCGCTCAAATACCGTTGTTGTAAGCCATCAAACTCGACAGAGTGTCGACATGTTGCCTTGGTGTGCTAGATCACTGCTGCCACTTATGAACAACATTCCAGGGGGTGTTTTCCAACATAACACTCGCTCAAATACCGTTGTGAGCCATCAAACTCGACAGAGTGTCGACATGTTGCCTTGGTGTGCTAGATCACCGCTGCCACTTACGAACAACATTCCAGGGGGTGTTTTCCAACATAACACTCGCTCAAATACCGTTGTTGTAAGCCATCATACTCGACAGAGTGTCGACATGTTGCCTTGGTGTGCTAGATCACCGCTGCCACTTACGAACAACATTCCAGGGGGTGTTTTCCAACATAACACTCGCTCAAATACCGTTGTTGTAAGCCATCATACTCGACAGAGTGTCGACATGTTGCCTTGGTGTGCTAGATCACCGCTGCCACTTACGAACAACATTCCAGGGGGTGTTTTCCAACATAACACTCGCTCAAATACCGTTGTTGTAAGCCATCATACTCGACAGAGTGTCGACATGTTGCCTTGGTGTGCTAGATCACCGCTGCCACTTACGAACAACATTCCAGGGGGTGTTTTCCAACATAACACTCGCTCAAATACCGTTGTTGTAAGCCATCATACTCGACAGAGTGTCGACATGTTGCCTTGGTGTGCTAGATCACCGCTGCCACTTACGAACAACATTCCAGGGGGTGTTTTCCAACATAACACTCGCTCAAATACCGTTGTTGTAAGCCATCAAACTCGACAGAGTGTCGACATGTTGCCTTGGTGTGTTAGATCACCGCTGCCACTTACGAACAACATTCCAGGGGGTGTTTTCCAACATAACACTCGCTCAAATACCGTTGTTGTAAGCCATCATACTCGACAGAGTGTTGACATGTTGCCTTGGTGTGCTAGATCACCGCTGCCACTTACGAACAACATTCCAGGAGGTGTTTTCCAACATAACACTCGCTCAAATACCGTTGTAAGCCATTAAACTCGACAGAGTGTCGACATGTTGCCTTGTGCTAGATCACCGCTGCCACTTACGAACAACATTCCAGGGGGTGTTATCCAACATAACACTCGCTCAAATACCGTTGTTGTAAGCCATCAAACTCGACAGAGTGTCGACATGTTGCCTTGGTGTGCTAGATCACTGCTGCCACTTATGAACAACATTCCAGGGGGTGTTTTCCAACATAACACTCGCTCAAATACCGTTGTGAGCCATCAAACTCGACAGAGTGTCGACATGTTGCCTTGGTGTGCTAGATCACCGCTGCCACTTACGAACAACATTCCAGGGGGTGTTTTCCAACATAACACTCGCTCAAATACCGTTGTGAGCCATCAAACTCGACAGAGTGTCGACATGTTGCCTTGGTGTGCTAGATCACCGCTGCCACTTACGAACAACATTCCAGGGGGTGTTTTCCAACATAACACTCGCTCAAATACCGTTGTTGTAAGCCATCATACTCGACAGAGTGTCGACATGTTGCCTTGGTGTGCTAGATCACCGCTGCCACTTACGAACAACATTCCAGGGGGTGTTTTCCAACATAACACTCGCTCAAATACCGTTGTTGTAAGCCATCATACTCGACAGAGTGTCGACATGTTGCCTTGGTGTGCTAGATCACCGCTGCCACTTACGAACAACATTCCAGGGGGTGTTTTCCAACATAACACTCGCTCAAATACCGTTGTTGTAAGCCATCATACTCGACAGAGTGTCGACATGTTGCCTTGGTGTGCTAGATCACCGCTGCCACTTACGAACAACATTCCAGGGGGTGTTTTCCAACATAACACTCGCTCAAATACCGTTGTGAGCCATCAAACTCGACAGAGTGTCGACATGTTGCCTTGGTGTGCTAGATCACCGCTGCCACTTACGAACAACATTCCAGGGGGTGTTTTCCAACATAACACTCGCTCAAATACCGTTGTTGTAAGCCATCATACTCGACAGAGTGTCGACATGTTGCCTTGGTGTGCTAGATCACCGCTGCCACTTACGAACAACATTCCAGGGGGTGTTTTCCAACATAACACTCGCTCAAATACCGTTGTTGTAAGCCATCATACTCGACAGAGTGTCGACATGTTGCCTTGGTGTGCTAGATCACCGCTGCCACTTACGAACAACATTCCAGGGGGTGTTTTCCAACATAACACTCGCTCAAATACCGTTGTTGTAAGCCATCATACTCGACAGAGTGTCGACATGTTGCCTTGGTGTGCTAGATCACCGCTGCCACTTACGAACAACATTCCAGGGGGTGTTTTCCAACATAACACTCGCTCAAATACCGTTGTGAGCCATCAAACTCGACAGAGTGTCGACATGTTGCCTTGGTGTGCTAGATCACCGCTGCCACTTACGAACAACATTCCAGGGGGTGTTTTCCAACATAACACTCGCTCAAATACCGTTGTTGTAAGCCATCATACTCGACAGAGTGTCGACATGTTGCCTTGGTGTGCTAGATCACCGCTGCCACTTACGAACAACATTCCAGGAGGTGTTTTCCAACATAACACTCGCTCAAATACCGTTGTAAGCCATTAAACTCGACAGAGTGTCGACATGTTGCCTTGTGCTAGATCACCGCTGCCACTTACGAACAACATTCCAGGGGGTGTTTTCCAACATAACACTCGCTCAAATACCGTTGTTGTAAGCCATCAAACTCGACAGAGTGTCGACATGTTGCCTTGGTGTGCTAGATCACTGCTGCCACTTATGAACAACATTCCAGGGGGTGTTTTCCAACATAACACTCGCTCAAATACCGTTGTGAGCCATCAAACTCGACAGAGTGTCGACATGTTGCCTTGGTGTGCTAGATCACCGCTGCCACTTACGAACAACATTCCAGGGGGTGTTTTCCAACATAACACTCGCTCAAATACCGTTGTTGTAAGCCATCATACTCGACAGAGTGTCGACATGTTGCCTTGGTGTGCTAGATCACCGCTGCCACTTACGAACAACATTCCAGGGGGTGTTTTCCAACATAACACTCGCTCAAATACCGTTGTTGTAAGCCATCATACTCGACAGAGTGTCGACATGTTGCCTTGGTGTGCTAGATCACCGCTGCCACTTACGAACAACATTCCAGGGGGTGTTTTCCAACATAACACTCGCTCAAATACCGTTGTTGTAAGCCATCAAACTCGACAGAGTGTCGACATGTTGCCTTGGTGTGCTAGATCACTGCTGCCACTTATGAACAACATTCCAGGGGGTGTTTTCCAACATAACACTCGCTCAAATACCGTTGTGAGCCATCAAACTCGACAGAGTGTCGACATGTTGCCTTGGTGTGCTAGATCACCGCTGCCACTTACGAACAACATTCCAGGGGGTGTTTTCCAACATAACACTCGCTCAAATACCGTTGTTGTAAGCCATCATACTCGACAGAGTGTCGACATGTTGCCTTGGTGTGCTAGATCACCGCTGCCACTTACGAACAACATTCCAGGGGGTGTTTTCCAACATAACACTCGCTCAAATACCGTTGTTGTAAGCCATCATACTCGACAGAGTGTCGACATGTTGCCTTGGTGTGCTAGATCACCGCTGCCACTTACGAACAACATTCCAGGGGGTGTTTTCCAACATAACACTCGCTCAAATACCGTTGTTGTAAGCCATCATACTCGACAGAGTGTCGACATGTTGCCTTGGTGTGCTAGATCACCGCTGCCACTTACGAACAACATTCCAGGGGGTGTTTTCCAACATAACACTCGCTCAAATACCGTTGTGAGCCATCAAACTCGACAGAGTGTCGACATGTTGCCTTGGTGTGCTAGATCACCGCTGCCACTTACGAACAACATTCCAGGGGGTGTTTTCCAACATAACACTCGCTCAAATACCGTTGTTGTAAGCCATCATACTCGACAGAGTGTCGACATGTTGCCTTGGTGTGCTAGATCACCGCTGCCACTTACGAACAACATTCCAGGGGGTGTTTTCCAACATAACACTCGCTCAAATACCGTTGTTGTAAGCCATCATACTCGACAGAGTGTCGACATGTTGCCTTGGTGTGCTAGATCACCGCTGCCACTTACGAACAACATTCCAGGGGGTGTTTTCCAACATAACACTCGCTCAAATACCGTTGTTGTAAGCCATCATACTCGACAGAGTGTCGACATGTTGCCTTGGTGTGCTAGATCACCGCTGCCACTTACGAACAACATTCCAGGGGGTGTTTTCCAACATAACACTCGCTCAAATACCGTTGTTGTAAGCCATCATACTCGACAGAGTGTCGACATGTTGCCTTGGTGTGCTAGATCACCGCTGCCACTTACGAACAACATTCCAGGGGGTGTTTTCCAACATAACACTCGCTCAAATACCGTTGTGAGCCATCAAACTCGACAGAGTGTCGACATGTTGCCTTGGTGTGCTAGATCACCGCTGCCACTTACGAACAACATTCCAGGGGGTGTTTTCCAACATAACACTCGCTCAAATACCGTTGTTGTAAGCCATCATACTCGACAGAGTGTCGACATGTTGCCTTGGTGTGCTAGATCACCGCTGCCACTTACGAACAACATTCCAGGGGGTGTTTTCCAACATAACACTCGCTCAAATACCGTTGTTGTAAGCCATCATACTCGACAGAGTGTCGACATGTTGCCTTGGTGTGCTAGATCACCGCTGCCACTTACGAACAACATTCCAGGGGGTGTTTTCCAACATAACACTCGCTCAAATACCGTTGTTGTAAGCCATCATACTCGACAGAGTGTCGACATGTTGCCTTGGTGTGCTAGATCACCGCTGCCACTTACGAACAACATTCCAGGGGGTGTTTTCCAACATAACACTCGCTCAAATACCGTTGTGAGCCATCAAACTCGACAGAGTGTCGACATGTTGCCTTGGTGTGCTAGATCACCGCTGCCACTTACGAACAACATTCCAGGGGGTGTTTTCCAACATAACACTCGCTCAAATACCGTTGTTGTAAGCCATCATACTCGACAGAGTGTCGACATGTTGCCTTGGTGTGCTAGATCACCGCTGCCACTTACGAACAACATTCCAGGGGGTGTTTTCCAACATAACACTCGCTCAAATACCGTTGTTGTAAGCCATCATACTCGACAGAGTGTCGACATGTTGCCTTGGTGTGCTAGATCACCGCTGCCACTTACGAACAACATTCCAGGGGGTGTTTTCCAACATAACACTCGCTCAAATACCGTTGTTGTAAGCCATCATACTCGACAGAGTGTCGACATGTTGCCTTGGTGTGCTAGATCACCGCTGCCACTTACGAACAACATTCCAGGGGGTGTTTTCCAACATAACACTCGCTCAAATACCGTTGTGAGCCATCAAACTCGACAGAGTGTCGACATGTTGCCTTGGTGTGCTAGATCACCGCTGCCACTTACGAACAACATTCCAGGGGGTGTTTTCCAACATAACACTCGCTCAAATACCGTTGTTGTAAGCCATCATACTCGACAGAGTGTCGACATGTTGCCTTGGTGTGCTAGATCACCGCTGCCACTTACGAACAACATTCCAGGAGGTGTTTTCCAACATAACACTCGCTCAAATACCGTTGTAAGCCATTAAACTCGACAGAGTGTCGACATGTTGCCTTGTGCTAGATCACCGCTGCCACTTACGAACAACATTCCAGGGGGTGTTTTCCAACATAACACTCGCTCAAATACCGTTGTTGTAAGCCATCAAACTCGACAGAGTGTCGACATGTTGCCTTGGTGTGCTAGATCACTGCTGCCACTTATGAACAACATTCCAGGGGGTGTTTTCCAACATAACACTCGCTCAAATACCGTTGTGAGCCATCAAACTCGACAGAGTGTCGACATGTTGCCTTGGTGTGCTAGATCACCGCTGCCACTTACGAACAACATTCCAGGGGGTGTTTTCCAACATAACACTCGCTCAAATACCGTTGTTGTAAGCCATCATACTCGACAGAGTGTCGACATGTTGCCTTGGTGTGCTAGATCACCGCTGCCACTTACGAACAACATTCCAGGGGGTGTTTTCCAACATAACACTCGCTCAAATACCGTTGTTGTAAGCCATCATACTCGACAGAGTGTCGACATGTTGCCTTGGTGTGCTAGATCACCGCTGCCACTTACGAACAACATTCCAGGGGGTGTTTTCCAACATAACACTCGCTCAAATACCGTTGTTGTAAGCCATCAAACTCGACAGAGTGTCGACATGTTGCCTTGGTGTGCTAGATCACTGCTGCCACTTATGAACAACATTCCAGGGGGTGTTTTCCAACATAACACTCGCTCAAATACCGTTGTGAGCCATCAAACTCGACAGAGTGTCGACATGTTGCCTTGGTGTGCTAGATCACCGCTGCCACTTACGAACAACATTCCAGGGGGTGTTTTCCAACATAACACTCGCTCAAATACCGTTGTTGTAAGCCATCATACTCGACAGAGTGTCGACATGTTGCCTTGGTGTGCTAGATCACCGCTGCCACTTACGAACAACATTCCAGGGGGTGTTTTCCAACATAACACTCGCTCAAATACCGTTGTTGTAAGCCATCATACTCGACAGAGTGTCGACATGTTGCCTTGGTGTGCTAGATCACCGCTGCCACTTACGAACAACATTCCAGGGGGTGTTTTCCAACATAACACTCGCTCAAATACCGTTGTTGTAAGCCATCATACTCGACAGAGTGTCGACATGTTGCCTTGGTGTGCTAGATCACCGCTGCCACTTACGAACAACATTCCAGGGGGTGTTTTCCAACATAACACTCGCTCAAATACCGTTGTGAGCCATCAAACTCGACAGAGTGTCGACATGTTGCCTTGGTGTGCTAGATCACCGCTGCCACTTACGAACAACATTCCAGGGGGTGTTTTCCAACATAACACTCGCTCAAATACCGTTGTTGTAAGCCATCATACTCGACAGAGTGTCGACATGTTGCCTTGGTGTGCTAGATCACCGCTGCCACTTACGAACAACATTCCAGGGGGTGTTTTCGAACATAACACTCGCTCAAATACCGTTGTTGTAAGCCATCATACTCGACAGAGTGTCGACATGTTGCCTTGGTGTGCTAGATCACCGCTGCCACTTACGAACAACATTCCAGGGGGTGTTTTCCAACATAACACTCGCTCAAATACCGTTGTTGTAAGCCATCATACTCGACAGAGTGTCGACATGTTGCCTTGGTGTGCTAGATCACCGCTGCCACTTACGAACAACATTCCAGGGGGTGTTTTCCAACATAACGCTCGCTCAAATACCGTTGTTGTAAGCCATCATACTCGACAGAGTGTCGACATGTTGCCTTGGTGTGCTAGATCACCGCTGCCACTTACGAACAACATTCCAGGGGGTGTTTTCCAACATAACACTCGCTCAAATACCGTTGTGAGCCATCAAACTCGACAGAGTGTCGACATGTTGCCTTGGTGTGCTAGATCACCGCTGCCACTTACGAACAACATTCCAGGGGGTGTTTTCCAACATAACACTCGCTCAAATACCGTTGTTGTAAGCCATCATACTCGACAGAGTGTCGACATGTTGCCTTGGTGTGCTAGATCACCGCTGCCACTTACGAACAACATTCCAGGGGGTGTTTTCCAACATAACACTCGCTCAAATACCGTTGTTGTAAGCCATCATACTCGACAGAGTGTCGACATGTTGCCTTGGTGTGCTAGATCACCGCTGCCACTTACGAACAACATTCCAGGGGGTGTTTTCCAACATAACACTCGCTCAAATACCGTTGTTGTAAGCCATCATACTCGACAGAGTGTCGACATGTTGCCTTGGTGTGCTAGATCACCGCTGCCACTTACGAACAACATTCCAGGGGGTGTTTTCCAACATAACACTCGCTCAAATACCGTTGTGAGCCATCAAACTCGACAGAGTGTCGACATGTTGCCTTGGTGTGCTAGATCACCGCTGCCACTTACGAACAACATTCCAGGGGGTGTTTTCCAACATAACACTCGCTCAAATACCGTTGTTGTAAGCCATCATACTCGACAGAGTGTCGACATGTTGCCTTGGTGTGCTAGATCACCGCTGCCACTTACGAACAACATTCCAGGGGGTGTTTTCCAACATAACACTCGCTCAAATACCGTTGTTGTAAGCCATCATACTCGACAGAGTGTCGACATGTTGCCTTGGTGTGCTAGATCACCGCTGCCACTTACGAACAACATTCCAGGGGGTGTTTTCCAACATAACACTCGCTCAAATACCGTTGTTGTAAGCCATCATACTCGACAGAGTGTCGACATGTTGCCTTGGTGTGCTAGATCACCGCTGCCACTTACGAACAACATTCCAGGGGGTGTTTTCCAACATAACACTCGCTCAAATACCGTTGTGAGCCATCAAACTCGACAGAGTGTCGACATGTTGCCTTGGTGTGCTAGATCACCGCTGCCACTTACGAACAACATTCCAGGGGGTGTTTTCCAACATAACACTCGCTCAAATACCGTTGTTGTAAGCCATCATACTCGACAGAGTGTCGACATGTTGCCTTGGTGTGCTAGATCACCGCTGCCACTTACGAACAACATTCCAGGGGGTGTTTTCCAACATAACACTCGCTCAAATACCGTTGTTGTAAGCCATCAAACTCGACAGAGTGTCGACATGTTGCCTTGGTGTGCTAGATCACTGCTGCCACTTATGAACAACATTCCAGGGGGTGTTTTCCAACATAACACTCGCTCAAATACCGTTGTGAGCCATCAAACTCGACAGAGTGTCGACATGTTGCCTTGGTGTGCTAGATCACCGCTGCCACTTACGAACAACATTCCAGGGGGTGTTTTCCAACATAACACTCGCTCAAATACCGTTGTTGTAAGCCATCATACTCGACAGAGTGTCGACATGTTGCCTTGGTGTGCTAGATCACCGCTGCCACTTACGAACAACATTCCAGGGGGTGTTTTCCAACATAACACTCGCTCAAATACCGTTGTTGTAAGCCATCATACTCGACAGAGTGTCGACATGTTGCCTTGGTGTGCTAGAGCACCGCTGCCACTTACGAACAACATTCCAGGGGGTGTTTTCCAACATAACACTCGCTCAAATACCGTTGTTGTAAGCCATCATACTCGACAGAGTGTCGACATGTTGCCTTGGTGTGCTAGATCACCGCTGCCACTTACGAACAACATTCCAGGGGGTGTTTTCCAACATAACACTCGCTCAAATACCGTTGTTGTAAGCCATCATACTCGACAGAGTGTCGACATGTTGCCTTGGTGTGCTAGATCACCGCTGCCACTTACGAACAACATTCCAGGGGGTGTTTTCCAACATAACACTCGCTCAAATACCGTTGTGAGCCATCAAACTCGACAGAGTGTCGACATGTTGCCTTGGTGTGCTAGATCACCGCTGCCACTTACGAACAACATTCCAGGGGGTGTTTTCCAACATAACACTCGCTCAAATACCGTTGTTGTAAGCCATCATACTCGACAGAGTGTCGACATGTTGCCTTGGTGTGCTAGATCACCGCTGCCACTTACGAACAACATTCCAGGGGGTGTTTTCCAACATAACACTCGCTCAAATACCGTTGTTGTAAGCCATCAAACTCGACAGAGTGTCGACATGTTGCCTTGGTGTGCTAGATCACTGCTGCCACTTATGAACAACATTCCAGGGGGTGTTTTCCAACATAACACTCGCTCAAATACCGTTGTGAGCCATCAAACTCGACAGAGTGTCGACATGTTGCCTTGGTGTGCTAGATCACCGCTGCCACTTACGAACAACATTCCAGGGGGTGTTTTCCAACATAACACTCGCTCAAATACCGTTGTTGTAAGCCATCATACTCGACAGAGTGTCGACATGTTGCCTTGGTGTGCTAGATCACCGCTGCCACTTACGAACAACATTCCAGGGGGTGTTTTCCAACATAACACTCGCTCAAATACCGTTGTTGTAAGCCATCATACTCGACAGAGTGTCGACATGTTGCCTTGGTGTGCTAGATCACCGCTGCCACTTACGAACAACATTCCAGGGGGTGTTTTCCAACATAACACTCGCTCAAATACCGTTGTTGTAAGCCATCATACTCGACAGAGTGTCGACATGTTGCCTTGGTGTGCTAGATCACCGCTGCCACTTACGAACAACATTCCAGGGGGTGTTTTCCAACATAACACTCGCTCAAATACCGTTGTTGTAAGCCATCATACTCGACAGAGTGTCGACATGTTGCCTTGGTGTGCTAGATCACCGCTGCCACTTACGAACAACATTCCAGGGGGTGTTTTCCAACATAACACTCGCTCAAATACCGTTGTGAGCCATCAAACTCGACAGAGTGTCGACATGTTGCCTTGGTGTGCTAGATCACCGCTGCCACTTACGAACAACATTCCAGGGGGTGTTTTCCAACATAACACTCGCTCAAATACCGTTGTTGTAAGCCATCATACTCGACAGAGTGTCGACATGTTGCCTTGGTGTGCTAGATCACCGCTGCCACTTACGAACAACATTCCAGGGGGTGTTTTCCAACATAACACTCGCTCAAATACCGTTGTTGTAAGCCATCATACTCGACAGAGTGTCGACATGTTGCCTTGGTGTGCTAGATCACTGCTGCCACTTATGAACAACATTCCAGGGGGTGTTTTCCAACATAACACTCGCTCAAATACCGTTGTGAGCCATCATACTCGACAGAGTGTCGACATGTTGCCTTGGTGTGCTAGATCACCGCTGCCACTTACGAACAACATTCCAGGGGGTGTTTTCCAACATAACACTCGCTCAAATACCGTTGTTGTAAGCCATCATACTCGACAGAGTGTCGACATGTTGCCTTGGTGTGCTAGATCACCGCTGCCACTTACGAACAACATTCCAGGGGGTGTTTTCCAACATAACACTCGCTCAAATACCGTTGTTGTAAGCCATCATACTCGACAGAGTGTCGACATGTTGCCTTGGTGTGCTAGATCACTGCTGCCACTTATGAACAACATTCCAGGGGGTGTTTTCCAACATAACACTCGCTCAAATACCGTTGTGAGCCATCATACTCGACAGAGTGTCGACATGTTGCCTTGGTGTGCTAGATCACCGCTGCCACTTACGAACAACATTCCAGGGGGTGTTTTCCAACATAACACTCGCTCAAATACCGTTGTTGTAAGCCATCATACTCGACAGAGTGTCGACATGTTGCCTTGGTGTGCTAGATCACCGCTGCCACTTACGAACAACATTCCAGGGGGTGTTTTCCAACATAACACTCGCTCAAATACCGTTGTTGTAAGCCATCATACTCGACAGAGTGTCGACATGTTGCCTTGGTGTGCTAGATCACTGCTGCCACTTACGAACAACATTCCAGGGGGTGTTTTCCAACATAACACTCGCTCAAATACCGTTGTTGTAAGCCATCATACTCGACAGAGTGTCGACATGTTGCCTTGGTGTGCTAGATCACTGCTGCCACTTATGAACAACATTCCAGGGGGTGTTTTCCAACATAACACTCGCTCAAATACCGTTGTGAGCCATCATACTCGACAGAGTGTCGACATGTTGCCTTGGTGTGCTAGATCACCGCTGCCACTTACGAACAACATTCCAGGGGGTGTTTTCCAACATAACACTCGCTCAAATACCGTTGTTGTAAGCCATCATACTCGACAGAGTGTCGACATGTTGCCTTGGTGTGCTAGATCACTGCTGCCACTTACGAACAACATTCCAGGGGGTGTTTTCCAACATAACACTCGCTCAAATACCGTTGTTGTAAGCCATCATACTCGACAGAGTGTCGACATGTTGCCTTGGTGTGCTAGATCACTGCTGCCACTTATGAACAACATTCCAGGGGGTGTTTTCCAACATAACACTCGCTCAAATACCGTTGTGAGCCATCATACTCGACAGAGTGTCGACATGTTGCCTTGGTGTGCTAGATCACCGCTGCCACTTACGAACAACATTCCAGGGGGTGTTTTCCAACATAACACTCGCTCAAATACCGTTGTTGTAAGCCATCATACTCGACAGAGTGTCGACATGTTGCCTTGGTGTGCTAGATCACCGCTGCCACTTACGAACAACATTCCAGGGGGTGTTTTCCAACATAACACTCGCTCAAATACCGTTGTTGTAAGCCATCATACTCGACAGAGTGTCGACATGTTGCCTTGGTGTGCTAGATCACTGCTGCCACTTACGAACAACATTCCAGGGGGTGTTTTCCAACATAACACTCGCTCAAATACCGTTGTTGTAAGCCATCATACTCGACAGAGTGTCGACATGTTGCCTTGGTGTGCTAGATGACCACATCTGTCTCCAATCGAGCACATATGGGATGTCATTGGACGACAACTCAAGCGTCATCCACAAACAGCATTAGCCGGCACCTGTACGAGACAGTGCGTGCACGTTTGCTTTCTTGCGTTCAACACTATGGAGGTTACACCGGTTATTAATGTACCAGCATTTCCCAATTACAATGGCTTATCTCGCGCTTACATTAAACTGTGGTCCTGCAACGGTAATCACTTATATATGTTATCTAGACAAATGTAATCCCAGAATTTCATTACTATACATTAATTATTCTTTGGTGTTGCTGTTTTTTCCGTCTAGGTAATCCTTATCAGTATATTGCAACTATAATTTAGCAAACTAATGGTTCGGCAATATTCGCATATAACTATAGAACTTCATTCCTTTGAGAGAAATAACGGCTATAGTTTACATTGCTTTCAGTGATTCGCAGTACAAGCACAGCAGAGTCATGTTGGCTTATGTAAGGCATTTTCATATGATGGATTATTTGCGAACGGCACTGTAATAACTCCAGCAGCGACTGGAAGCGCATGTTTGAAACTAAAGTTTTTGTTAAGTATGTGAAGCTGAGTCCCTTTTTGTAAAAATCAAACTTTCGTGCAGCCATAAAACGTTGAATGGCACGTATTGAACTAATGTTCCGAGAATTTAACGGCTAGCACACACTACGCGTGCCAGGGTGTGTAAAATTTAAAATGTGTAACAGAAATGCGCGAGAAATTTGTCGCACAAAAGTAAAGCTTGGTCACACTAGAACTTTTACAACGAAGAATCTGTTTTCACGTACACTCCATGTGGTTTACCAAGTTGACTTCCTTTGCATAGTCTGTTCTCTCGTAAGTGTAACGTTAAGTGAATGTGAATGTAACCCTATTCGACGAGCGTATCACCAATGCAAATGTAGATATTGTTAAATCATCGCCGTAGTCTAAATTTCATCATCGATTTGTAAAACATTGATATTTTTAACGTTGGTGTTTAGTTTCTTGTGTCAACGTTCGACGTTCTTAAATGAGGATTTTGTATGATGGCATAAAAAGCAACTTACAAATGCATCGAATATCTTTCTTATTAATCGATAAATACAGCAATAATTATTATGTCACATCCCACAATCAACGTTCTGCCCACAGATTGTAAAAATAATATTTTTGCGACACGTTTCCCTTCCAGCCTTTTGCGTTGTTGACGGAGACCATAACCTGCTTTTGAGAACAGCCTTTCGCTATCTCACGATGTGGCTATGAATCTCCAATATTTAACTGTAGTTTTCTGTAGCTTTGGATAGGTATCACTCATGATGGGATTGAATACTTCTTGCTTAAGATCTAGAAGGCGGTCTTTCGGATAATAACTGCGCTGTGATAGTAGGTCTCTTTCGAAACGAGTTTGCCATATATTTCTTTCCTGTGTTATTTTATAATGTTCACTTCATAAAGCAAATCTGGTTTGTGTGCTATTCTAATGTATCAGCGTGTTGTCCACACTACTTGAGACCATGGTTCAAATGGCTTTGAGCATTATGCGACTTAACTTCTGAGGTCATCAGTCGCCTAGAACTTAGAACTACTTAAACCTAACTAACCTAAGGACATCACACACATCCATGCCCGAGGCAGGATTCGAACCTGCGACCGTAGCGGTCGCTCGGTTCCAGACTGCAGCGCCTTGAACCGCACGGCCACTCCGGCTGGCACTTGAGACCATGAAAGCATGAAGTGAATAAGCAATGAAAGGAATTAGCCCACACGTAGCTACAACAAAAGCCCATGATCCTCCGCTAGTTTTTTCATAAATATTGCTTTCACCCCAGATTAGACGTTTGATAACTTGCAACTGTGTTGCTCTTGTGTATCTATGAGAGATGTTGAGAAATTTGTTTATAGTGTTGACAAGTAGCCTGGCTTTTTTGCAAACGTCGAAGGTCGATATTTTGCCTTTAAAGTAGATGGTATGACGTTACGTCTATATTGAAACTACGTTACCGATTATCCCCAATCAGCTTCAACACTTGAAGTAACTCTGATATTCAGGATCGTTACGCAACCAGCTACTGAAGGGGTTATGACATCCAAATTTGATTATTTTTCAGACCTCGAATAATCACACTTATGAGGAGTTAACAACAGGAGAGACTCTGTATGAAATACGTTGATATAAAGGAAAAGTTGTCGAAAAATTTTTGACGGAAAAAAGATAAAGCGTCAAGAATTTTCCTCCTCACTCTTAACGCTAGTGACACGCCTGTTTTGAGAGACGTCGTTTGTAGGAGATGAACAGGCGCCCGGGCATCCCGAACGCCGTCATACGATGCGCCTTTTCAAGAAAATATAAATGTTATTCTGTATATTTTCTTCAGTAGAACGATGAGCGGTGCTATAGCGAACATGGCAATAAAGCGAAATTTGTGACATTATTGTCTATTTCTTGGTAGGAGGGTACAGCATTTTGTCTTGGATTGATAGTCGTCGACATATGTAGAGGCAAGTCCAGGCACATTGAACCCATGTTGTTCATGTATAGTTTAATGACCTAACAGACAAAATTAGTAATAAGTTACGACTTACGGAGGTATTCAGATATATGAACAACGAAAGGCAACAAAATTGTCCGGCCCGAATAATTTACAGTCCAATAACAGAGCACTGCGCGCGCCCAAGTTCAGAAGTGCCAGTGTTCACGACTCTAGCACTGTGTGGAGCCTCAGCTTTGTGTTTACATCGTCAAGTAGAAGCAATATAATAGTTGGTGTCAAGATTCATTGCAATTTGACTCTTCGTGTCACTTCTTTTGAAAATCATTATTCGAGCACGTAATGGTTGAAATATAAGAACTCCACGTCGGTAGAACAACTGCAACGACGAGCGTTTCACAGCTCTTTGAACGGCTGAGTGGGTTAGCTGATAGTTTACAAACGTAAAGGACGAGCATTCGAATCTACCTGGAGTCAATTGTCATTTTTATTATTATTTAGACCTTTACAGGTAGTCTTTAAACCTTAATTCGCTACAAATTGTGCAGTTGTTGGCTTTTCTACGTTCTACATTCTTTCAAAAGATTCCATTTTATAATAGTCTAATATTCAAACAAACAAACAACAGATCATAGTAAAAATATTGAAAATGGATGTATGTACTTGTAATTATTTCGACAGTCGCTGTATCTCTATGATTATCAACCAGGAGAAACGTATCAGCTGATTGGTATACGTCATAGTCATGCCACAAAATGGCTCATGGGAACGTTCGCGAGCGAATAACTGCTTTGAAAACGGTATTTATGCATCTGAGGCGGGACATCCTTATGGCGTTGATGCTTCAACAGCAAGAACATGGATTAGATGGTTTAGAGATAATAGTGATATAGCGAAACGTCCAACACCTGGAAGACCACGCGGAGAGAAGGTGAAGAATTGGTCGGGGCGGCCCTGAACGTTCCTTTGTCAATCATCCGGGAACGAAGGAGAGCTCCACAATTGCCGGACTTCTCCGACGAGTGCGCAGCTGAGTCCACGAGCAGATTCCCTGCTCTGGTTAAGAGCACACAGATGGGCAACGGTGTGATGTGCGCTTCGTGACATCTCACACTAGCATTAGGATTCGTAGCTGGTTTCAAAGGAGGGAGACTATTACTCAATGCCTTCCGTGGCCTCCAAGGTCACCTGATCTCTATCCCATAGAGCAAGTATGGACTCAAGAAGTTGGCCAGACCCTCTTTCGGGAACTGTGCATGACCTATGGGATTTGGTTCATTCTTCAGGGTAGAGAATTGCGACGCACGAGGACTTTTCTTCCACAGGCTTGTAAATTCTATGTCTCGAAGGATCCAAGCTGTTCTTGATGCTAATGGCAGTGTACAAAACACTGATGCTATACGTAGCGTACTCTTTATTTTACGGTCTAATAGGAGTACTATAGTTGAAGAACGAGTATTAAACTGGAAGCAAAATCCTAACTATTAAACTGCTTCTATTTGGTGATGTAAACTCCGAGCTGGAGCTCCACAGACCGCTAGAGTTGTGAACACCAGCATTCATGAACTTGGGCATGCGGAGTGCTGTAAATTAATCGAGTCGGGCAATCTTCTTGCCTATCACTGTACGTGAGATTTTAAAAAGGTACGAAGACTGGCAGCTTCCTTTAAATGTTCAGAAAAGTAAATCAGTGCGCATCACAAACTGCAGAAACGTAGTATTGCATGACTACAATAACAGCGAATCACAGTTGGAAACAGTCAACTGATGCAAACACCTCGGTGTAACAATTTATAGAGATATAAAATGGATTGATTACATAGGCTCCTCTTTGATAATTGACAGACTTCGCTTCATTGGTTGGAAGCTGGGAAGATGCAACCAGGCTACAACTGAGACTATGTATACTCATGTGATCCTAGAATAGTTCTCAATTGTGTTGGACCCACAATACGAATGGTAGGAGATATTGCACAGAAGGGGATATGTGGATTGTAAAGTACTCCTTATTTTCAGATCTTACATTATTTCCTTATTTTTCCAGATTTACATTTTGTATCGCGTCTGCAGGTAACAGTACCACTCAACGAGATCAGACAGTACTGCAGAATGCGTAGCAGGGAGTAATATTTCAGTTTCCACGCTGTCTGAAGTAGTCGCTGAACCATCTGGCGTTGCCAGCAGATGATGTGGTGAAGCGTTATGGCTAAGCTGTGAGAAAGACATTTGCATCAGAGCAAGATACGTAGGGAAATCACAGCCGTTCCTGCGCGAAGCAAGTGATTTTGTGCAATAAATGTTTACTAATAAAAGCCACTTTTTATGCAGCAGGTATTAGGAGAAGCCTACTGGTCACAAGCACTTTCTTACAACAGTATTACCAGACAAGAAAGCGGTCGTTTCAATAAACAACCGAATAGTGTCTAAGATAACGAAGTTTTACGAACAGCCATGATGTTTCGTGATTATAAGTACGAGATCTAGAATGCGCGTCATAGTCACTAGTAGCCGATAGGATGTCTTCCGGAATTGTTCTATCGTAAGAACACGCTCACAAGAAATTGCCAATTTTGAGTTAATAAATGATATATTGCTTCATTATTATCAGATAACATTGTTATCGTAAATAGCGTGTGATAAGGGCAATCACAGACATCATTTCCAGGAATCTAGCCTCCAGCATCATCACTTAGAATTACAGGACACAACGTTGCACTTTCCAGAGAATCTGATAACGCTGATGCTGCTTCTGCGAAGGCCATCAATTACGAGAGCTTTGCGGCAAAACGGGTGGGAAGAAATCCTACACGGCGACTCACTAAGATAATCCACGGACGGGTTGTCATAATCTCCGTATATCTTGGATGGAAAAGTACGGCCAGTAATACTGTAATCCTCTTATACCATCTTCTACGGCGCAATAACTAAATTGAGGCACCGCAGGAGGTTTAGTAAAGTGGTAGGACTTTGCAAGAAGCTTATTAAATAATGTTATATTCATTGTCTTTTACTGTTAACTATCTCATCGAGTCAAATAGGGAAAATAAGTAGTGTGCTACGAACCCCTCATGCAAGAGGGTCCCACGGTAAATGTTTATGTTATGTCTAAAGCATTTCATATTTGGTAGTCCCGGAACGATAGTGGTTCCGATTTGTCCTCTTCGAAAGTATTTCAAACGATTGTCCCAGTCGTCGTTTTCTTTTCAGCGCACATTTTCCCAGCTTCCGGTATCAAGCCGACAGAGTTAGCAACCAGAAGGAGCTGAAAGTTCAGCTGTAGTAAGGGAATGGCACTTGATAGGACCCGTTACTGCCTTCATCTGCTTTAACGTGCTAATCCTGGAAGTTTGATGTTGCAGTCATTACGGGCGTTCGTGATATCGAGCTGCCCGTAGGTAATTCTGTTCAGTTAATTTTAACGATTGAAAGATAATATCTCCAGACCATTAACGAGCAGTGATGGACAAAACGAATGACTCCGACAAGCCGGTTGCATCCCGAATGTTTTCTGAAATAGCAGACAGATTCATACGGATGTTTTCATTCGTTTTCGTTGAGCCGATGTTATTCCTGTTAGCTTTGATGCTCGTCCCGTTATGAAAAGTACCATACATTTTCGTTATTATGTTTACCGTACGTTCAATCGTTCTCATTTGTGCAGTCTGTTTTTGAACCATTTCCTCGCATTTCTGAATCGAAAAATCTTCTGACACTGCCAGCAAACTTTGTGTCAGGTGAAACTCACTTAGTAGCGGTAAAGTGATCTAGGGCAGCCGCTTGTTTAGACGAACCGATTAAGAGCTTCGAATTTCGAAATTTATAAAGGTCCAGCTACAAACGTTATTTTTATTCGCCGATAAAATATTAATTCCAGCACCATTTCAGACTCTTAACGAAGAAGCGAGTTAAGGAGTAGGTTTGCAGATATGGAGTGTCTCGAAGACTTCTTATATAATAGAACTCCTTACGTTGCCCTCGACGGCGAGCGTTCATCAGAGGCAAGGATATCGTCAGGAGTGCGCAACATAATTACAGGATTAATCCAGAATGAGATTTTCACTCTGCAGCGGAGTGTGCGCTGATATGAAACTTCCTGGCAGATTAAAACTGTGTGCCGGACCGAGACTCGTACTCGGGACCTTTGCCTTTCGCGGGCAAGTGCTCTACCAACTGAGCTACCCAAGCACGACTCACGCCCCGTGCTCACAGCTTTACTTCCGCCAGTACCTCGCCTCCTACCTTCGAAACTTTACAGAAGCTCTCCTGCGAACCTTGCAGCACTAGCACTCCTGAAAGAAAGGATATTAAGGAGACATGGCTTAGCCACAGCCTGGGCGACGTTTCCAGAATGAGATTTTTACTCTGCAGCGGAGTGTGCGCTGATATGAAACTTCCTGGCAGATTAAAACGGTGTGCCGGACCGAGACTCGAACTCGGGACCTTTGCCTTTCGCGGGCAAGTGCTCTACCAACTGAGCTGCCGTAGCACGACTCACGCCTCGTCCTCACAGCTTTATTTCCGCCAGTACATCGCCTCCTACTTTCCAAACTTTACAGAATCTCTCCTGCGAACCTTCCAGAACTCGCACTCCTGAAAGAAAGGATACTGGCGGAAGTAAAGCTGTGAGGACGGGGCGTGAGTCGTGCTTGGGTAGCTCAGTTGGTAGAGCACTTGCCCGCGGAAGGCAAAGGTCCCGAGTTCGAGTCTCGGTCCGGCACACAGTGTTAATCTCCCAGGAAGTTTCATTTACAGGATGACTGTTTCGAAATTCCACAATTGCCTTCCATTGCGTCGTAATTTTGCTCAAAGGAGCCGACCACCTTCTTCTGTAATGGTACAAAAGCTTGACACCCTGCGACTCCACCCCCGGGATCGACGACGCTGCTAACAGCAAAGTGTTGACACATACGAAAAAAAAGAGACCAGAGCTGAGAAGTTCGTGTGAGCTGTAAGAAGGGTTAATGACGTCACCTTGGCACCAAATTTCGCCACAATTCCGCTGAACGCCACCGTGGACATGTCACACGATGCTACCCACAGTTGATCCTTCTTTTGACGTCTCTGCGATAGGTGTTAGAACTGTGACACCCATAGTTTAAATCACGCGATTTTCTTATGCATGGCCGAGGAAAACATTTCGGACACACCGCTGTTCAGAATCGACACGAAAAGGCGTCAGTGGGTGGCATAAACGGCGTCAATGAAACGACCCTTTCCCTGGGGCGTTGATCCCCACACAATTCGCGGTCGATAACGACAGTTCGCAGGCGATGAGCAACAGCAGTATTTCTTGACATCCTTTGATAGTGCTGACACTCTCGTACCTTTCAACCCTTCTCTAAGGATACTGTGAGGCTGAATCCCCATGGAATGTGATCGCCTTCCTTTGGAGCGCAGCGCGACCGCAATTTTTGCTCTCCATTACAGGTTGGAATCACTAGTGACCGTTCAAAACTATTCGACGAAATTTGAACATGATCCGAAGCAATAAATTGTATTTAAACTTTTTCAATCCTGCTTTTTCCATCCGTCTGTGGCGTGATTACTCATGAGTGCAACATTAACATGCGCTTGAATAAAACGGCAAAGGGTCCTTCTAAGACCTCCCTCACTTCTGCAAAGAAAACGAAGTAAATATTTCTGAATTCAAATCAAGGACAACTACCAAGATAAGAAACATAGAAGTAGATATCCTCGGAGTAACGAAGCAGCTTAAATCACTTAATAAAGGCAAGGCCTCCGGTCCAGATTGTACACCACTCAGGTTCCTCTCACAGTATGCTGATAAAATAGCTCCATATTCAGCAATTATATACAACCACTCGCTCACAGAAAGATCCGTACCTAAAGACTGGAAAATTGCTCAAGTCACACCAATACCCATAAAGTAGGAGTAATCCACTGAATTACAGACCTATATCACTAACGTCGATTTGCAGTAGGGTTTTGGAACATATACTGTATTCGAACATTATGAAGTACATCGAAGAAAACGATTTATTAACACACAGTTAGCACGGATCCAGAAGATATCGTTTTTGTGAAACACAACAAGCTCTTCATACTCATGAAGTAGTAAGTGTTATCGACAGGGGACGTCAAATTGATTCCATATTTTTAGAGTTCCGGAAGGCTTTCGACACCGTTCCTCACAAGCGTCTTCTAACCAAACTGCATGCCCATGGAGTATCGCCGCAGTTGTGCGACTGGATTCGTGATTTGCAGTCAGAAAGGTCACAGTTCGCAGTAATAGACGGAATGTCATCGAGTAAAACAGAAGTAATATCCGACGTTCCCCAAGGAAGTATCATAGGCCCTCTATTGTTCCTGATCTATATTTACGACGTAGGAGACAATCTGAGTGGCCGTCTTAGATTGTTTGCAGATGATGCTGTCATTTACCGTCTTGTAAAGTCATCAGATGATCAAAACGACTTGGAAAATGATTTAGATAAGATATCTATATGGTGCGAAAAGTGGCAATTGACCCTGAATAAAGAAAAGTGTGAAGTTATTCACATGAGTACTAAAAGAAATCGACTAAATTTCGGTTACACGATAAGTAACACAAATCTGAAGGCTGTAAATTCAGCTAAATACTTAGGGATTACAATTACAAATAACCTAAATTGGAACGATCACATAGATAATATTGTGGGTAGAGCAAACCAAAGACTGCGATTCATTGGCAGAACACTTAGAAGGTGCAACAGGTCTACTAAAGAGACTGCTTACACTACGCTTGCCCGCCCTATTCTGGAGTATTGCTGTGCGGTGTGGGATCCGCATCTGGTGGGACTGACGGATGACATCGCAGAAGTGCAAAGAAGGGCAGCTCGTTTTGTATTATCGCGAAATAGGGGAGTTATTGTCACAGACATGATACGTGAATTGGAGTGGCAGTCATTAAAACAAAGGCGTTTTTCGTTGTGACCGGATCTTCTCATGAAATTTCAATCACGAGTTTTCTCCCCCGATTGCGAAAACATTCTGTTGGTACCCACCTACATAGGAAGAAACGATCATCACGGTAAAATAAGAGAAATCAGGGCTCGCACAGAAAAATTTAAGTGCTCGTTTTTCGCGCGTGCCGTTCGAGAGTGGAACGGTAGAGAGACAGCTTGAAGGTGGTTCATTGAACCCTCTGCCAGGCACTTTATTGTGAGTAGCAGAGTAATCACATAGATGTAGATTTAGAGAACACCCTCCGTGCCACCCACGCAACTTTACTGAGCACGTTGGAGACGTGCCTGTCAGAAACTTTGACACCGATTCCATCTGGCTACTGCTTTAACGCGTAAAAATTAACCAAACCATTCGCAATCTTACGGCGGTTTGCCTACCTTCAAGCGCTAGAACAGCCGCCGGGCTGAATTGGTGTCTAAGTTTCTCGCAAGTATGTCTCCTCGTACGGCGACGTAGGACTGAAACACAAGCATCAGCGTGCATTACAGTTGCAGACAGTCAACATTTGTCTGGACAAAGTAAGCTGGGCTTTACTCGTAAAGTCGTTTCATCAAAACAACAGCAATAGTGCTGGTGCTCTTCGCGAGTATCGACGCATTAAACTAATACGGAGAAACCCTCTTTTCGCTTTGGGGTTGAAGAACGTGATTCGGAAGTTCGAATTAACTGGCGATTTGGGAATTGCTCATGGGAAAGACCAAAAATTATTGGAGAAGTTACTGTTGTCATTACTGTCAATGATGGGCGCAATGTGCGATATTCACGCAGTGCACGAGCTGTGTAACGACAGCTAAATAGTGCATTGTCCACCGTTCGAAAAGTGACGCGAACGACTGTGAAATGGTATCTGTACAAAGTTCACATTAAACTCTAAAACCTAAACTCCGAACAGGCCTTATAAGGCCCAATGGCGCCGACCGGCCGTCGTGTCATCCTCAGACCACATGCTGTCAGTGGATGCGGATGTGGAGGGGCACGTGCTCAGCATACGACTCTCCCGGCCGTATGTCAGTTTCCGTGACCGGAGCCGCTACTTCTCAATCAAGTAGCTCCTTAGTTTGCCTCACAAGGGCTGAGTGCACCCCGCTTGGAAACAGCGGTCGGCAGACAGGATGGTCACCCATCCAAGTGCTAGCCCAGCCCGACAGTGCTTAAACGTCGGTGATCTGACGGTAACAGGTGTTACCACTGCGGCAAGGCAGTTGGCACAAACGTCACAGTACTCACCTACTTTAGCCACATGACACAAGCATTCGAGTAGACTTCGCTCTTACGTTTCTTGCAAGGGTTGAAGTTGACTAAATGTGGCACTGGAACATTTTGTGGAGTGATGAAGCCCGCTGGGGCAGCGAACACGCAGAATTTGCGAGCGTCACTGCCGATGAACGTTCCCCTGCGTAATGAACGCGTCACTATGTAGTGTGACTTCACAGTACAGTTGATCCATTTTTCCTTGAGGAACTCGGACCCCAAGAATCAAGGACATGCAGCGAGGACGGCACACATTACTGTGATCTGCTTCGCCAACAGGTGATTGCTGCTCAATTGGAGACAGCTGCTTTGGATTCGAGTGTTTCGCTGCACAACGGAGCTCCGTCTCACATTGCTCTTACTCGGCAACACTTTAGGAGAAACCGAATCATTGTGCGATCGTTCCAAACTGCGTGGTCACCAAGATCACCAGATTTGAACCCGTGTGATTTTTGGCTTTGTGGTTACCTGATGGACAGGATTTATCAACGGGACACTAGGACACGTTGGAGATTGAAGATGAATATAGTGAGGAAGGTACCCAAGATACAACCTGACATGTTTCAGTCAGAAGTAGAGAAACCTCTAGACCGGTTCCAGCTATCGTGGATGCAGTTGGTCGTCACACTGAGTAATGTTTGTAACCTGGAACGTAGATATGGTACGCTATTAACAAGTGTTAACCTCTCACGTGGAAATTAAAATTGGTTCTTTCAATTATTTATCCGTCGTTTCACTTCCGCATTTGTCTTCCACATGTCTTAACAAATGTTTCCAAACTTTCATTGTCCTGCGATCACTTGTTTGTCTTGGGGGCCCTCTCAGGTACCGAAAGTTTAATTATGACCTCCCTGCAGACGAATTTTTGAAACTTTTGTTGAGTGACGGAATAAGAACAACAGCTGAAATAATTGCACTGATAATTTTGTAAAATATCGGCAAAGAACTTCTAAGCCTTCACCCCGCTTTGCATTCAGGGAGTGTAGTATCGTGGAATGCGGTGAACACTAGGAACAATGGTGTCAGAGGTGCAGCGTCCACAACCTGCCGTAGTCTCTGAAGAAACAATTTGATCAGTCAGTCGTTGGATTGTATTCGTCCTGGACTTATTGTTACGCCAGAACTAAAGCAGTTATCTTTAATTAGTTTTCACCACTGCGTAAATGTCGATTCTGTAATAAGCATTTTTATACGGTTTACCGAGGCTTAGCCTGTGTGATCTCGAGATGCTGACATGAGCAACTTTTCACCAAGATAGTTATATAACTATCCCTAAAGAAAGATTAGTAAAAAGGAGGGATAATATTCCTTTCTTTGCCCAGCAGTAAATCCCCTAGCTGAGTGTAAGTTTCATGGCGGGGTGTGTGTTATTTGATAAAAGATGAAGCAGTCGGACTGTGCCATACCATTGAGAATGGCTAGCCACTAGCCGAAATCTGGATTTGCGTAATAAAATCTAAAATTGGACGACTGATGGCTGTACTCTATAATTTATAAGCCACATAAGTCTCCGAGTGCACCCACTTTCCGAATGGAAGGTAACCTGATGTAAATGATCTTTGTTTATCGTCATTCCTCTCTCGTTAATTACATAAAGATTTTGACTTAAACAATTATTTTTTGTTTTATATACGGCGTTCGGAAATTCCCGTTACAAATTCTAGGACTTGTAGAGGGGACTGAGTACGTAATATTTTGAATAGGAACCCCATATACGTTTTAAGACGGTTTCAGTTCAGATGTGTAACGTGTCCACGTCTGCTGAGGGAAAGAGAAAAGTCGCTTGTCCTGATATGCAAGACGACGTGTACTACGTCAAACGGTCACGTGATTTCACTTAATGTATGCTAAGTTTGATTTGCGAGACTCCACTCCTTTACAGACAGAGAAAGATCTGCAGGCAAGAGTTCTGGCCGCTGCACTAGAAACTGAAGATACCGTGTTTGATGTTGAGTGTGTAGCCGGACATGCTCCGTAAATACAGTGTCTGTAACAACGTCATGGTCGCAATATCGAACCGCTGTCGTAATGCATCAGCTCTGTTCTGTACGTATAGTATGCTGGGTTGTTTTTTGTTTTGGAATAATGTTTTTGTAACCCGCCTGGGACGCGGCGCGAGGGTAGGAACGGGAAAAGGTAAGACAAGTCGGTACTGCAAGAAAATGGCTTACTGGTGCAAAAACAAGGTGATAAACGATTACATAACTTTGTACGTAGGTGCGATACTGAAGCGAAGTACCCTGGCTGGCTGCACCTGATGAAATGAACTGACTGCTGGCAGCGGTGGTCTAGCGGTTCTAGGCGCTCAGTCCGGAACCGCGAGACTGCTACGGTCGCAGGTTCGAATCTTGCCTCGGGCATGGATGTGTGTGATGTCCTTAGGTTAGTTAGGTTTAAGTAGTTCTAAGTTCTAGGGGACTGATGACCACAGATGTTAAGTCCCATAGTGCTCAGAGCCATTTGAACCATTTTTTTTAAAATGGACTGACTCTGGAGCGATGCTCGTAGAGCTCTCCAGCGCCGGCTAGATGGCGCTGTCGTCGGTGTCGGTGTCATAGTGCCAACTTAACTGGCATCTAAGGCGTGGCATCGTTGCTATCGATACCACAAATGTAAATACGTAACGTTTAAGTGTTGATACAAACAAATTTACATGAGTGATGAATGGATGTTTCCTTTCGAATTATTGTCTAGTAACTGTACTGCATCACCCCTAATTCGGTTGGGTTGGGTTGTTTGGGGGAAGAGACCAAACTGCGAGGTCATCGGTCTCACCGGATTAGGGAAGGACGGGGAAGGAAGTCGGCGGTGCCCTTTTCAAAGGAACCATCCCGGCATTTACCTGGAGCGATTTAGGGAAATCACGGAAAACCTAAATCAGCGTGGCCGGACGCGGGATTGAACCGTCGTCCTCCCGAATGCGAGTCCAGTGTGCTAACCACTGCGCCACCTCGCTCGGTCCTAATTCAGTTCATCAAGCAGAAGTGTATGAGTTATATATCTCAATTGAAACCGCGTAGAAGGGAAACGGTACGTTTCCGGATGTGGGATCTTTCTGAAGATAGCCGGCCGGTGTGGCCGTGCGGTTAAAGGCGCTTCAGTCTGGAACCGCGTGACCGCTGCGGTCGCAGGTTCGAATCCTGCCTCGGGCATGGATGTGTGTGATGTCCTTAGGTTAGTTAGGTTTAATTAGTTCTAAGTTCTAGGCGACTGGTGACCTTAGAAGTTAAGTCGCATAGCCATTTGAACCATTTTTTTTTTCTCAAGACATTCTGTACTCACTCCCCTCTACAAGTCCTGGAAGTTTGTAACGGCAATTTCCGAACATCCTGTGTGCAACATTATGTAAGTACCAAACATCGGCTATTATATAATACACAATAACGAATACAGATGATTGATTCACATCCTTGGCGCTAAGTAGCGGCACCTTGCAGTAGCGAATTAATGTGTTCAGATGGCTCTGAGCACTATGGGACGTAACTTCTGAGGTCATCAGTGCCCTACTTAAACCCAACTAACCTAAGGACATCACACACAACCATGCCCGAGGCAGGATTCGAACCTGCGACCGTAGCGGTCGAGCGGTTCCAGACTGTAGCGCCTAGAACCGCTCGGCCACCCTGGCCGGCAATTAAGGTGTCATGCCACGCTTCGTTAATCCGCACTACTGCCTCTTGGCGTAGTAGGCTTGCTCAGAACTAATAGCTACCTCAGCTGACGTCAAACTTGCGACAGAATGCCCGTTCTGCCGTATCACTCGAGGTGCTGGGACTACGAATTGGTCGCTTGATTCTGTTTCACAGTCGCGTGTCACAGAGCCATTACGCTTTTGAAAGAACGCCTTTGACGAGCAGGCCCGGTATTTGTTCCGTCCTTTTGATGGCTCGCAGCCAAACTGCCGACTGGCCTCGGGGCACAGCGGCGAAACAATAGCCTAGGCGCTGGAAGAGCCTCCCTCCTTACTCACTCTTCTCCGGCCTTCGGCGCCTCCGCCTATGAATTCCTAATTTCCTCCTTCCCCCTCAACTTGCCCCGGTGGCGTAGCTTTAATTTCGCAAGCCCCTTCGTCCCGGAGCGGCAGCGGCAGCGGCCAGTTGTGCAAACAAAGAGAGACGCAGCGCCGTTTCTTACTGCAGCTCTCTTCCTCTGCGCCTCTCCTCCCCTCCTCCTTATCCAGGACAGCCTTCTTGGCGCGGGCCCCTCTCCCGGCTCCCTTCCTCCCGCCCTCGAAAGCGTTCGCCCGCCTCTTAGCGGGATATTTACTCGCGCGCGCGCATCGTTTATTCATCCGCTTTCACGGCGGACGAACGCCGTCGTTTTGCTACCGCCGGCACCGCGCCGCGCCAGTAAATTGTTTGTTTGTCTGTTGCAGGTAAGCGGATTGGCAGAGCTGGCGGCTGTGGCGGCTGCGCGGCGCAACGCAGAGCGAACCCCGCCTCCCGTGAGTCGGCGCTGCGCCGATAAGCTAAGCCCATCCCGCGCTTGTTCCTGCCCATCTCGCAAACGCACTGTTCGTGTAACGCTTTCCCAACTGATGCGCATTTCGTGCGAACGCACTTAATCGCCTGTCTGTCTGTCAGCGTATCCTCCTTTGCGGAAGGATCTCTACTTAACAGCTAAACACCGAAAATTGAACGTGTCAAATGTACGCGTTCTACTCACGAAACAAACCTACCATCACTGATGTCACTTTACGGACTTCCACTTTCTAAACCAGTGGCTTCCAACCTGTGGATGATAAACCACTGATATAATTTAATCTTCTGAGAGTTGTTATAATTTTTTTTTTTTTTTGCGTCATGTATGGAGGTGAAACATGGACGATAACAGTTTGGAATAGAAGCTTTCGAAATGTGGTGCTACAGAAGAATGCTGAAAATTAGATGGGTAGATCACATAACTAATGAGGAGATATTGAATAGAATTGGGGAGAAAAGGAGTTTGTGGCACAACTTGACAACAAGAAGGGACCGGTTGGTAGGGCATGTTCCGAGGCATCAAGGGATCACAAATTTAGCATTTGAGGGTAAAAATCGTAGAGGTAGACCAAGAGATGAATACACTAAGCAGATTTAGAAGGATGTAGGTTGCAGTAAGTACTGGCAGATGAAGAAGCTTGCACAGGATAGAGTAGCATGGAGAGCTGCATCAAACCAGTCTCTGGACTGAAGACCACAACAACAACAACATTTGGCAAATGGCTCTGAGCACTATGGGACTTAACTTCTGAGGTCATCAGTCCCCTAGAACTTAGAACTAATTAAACCTAACTAACCTAAGGCCATCACACACATCCATGCTCGAGGCAGGATTCGAACCTGCGACCTTAGCAGCAGCGCGGTTCCAGACTGAAGTGCCTAGAACCACTCAGCCACAAAGGCCGGCTTCTAGTAGAAGCGTTTATATTTTTACGTACAGGCTTGTTCCGGAATACATCTGGGGGTTCAGGACAAGAAAGCGCGAACACTACAGCATATACAGAAAAATGACAGTTATCATTTGACAGAACATCTCTCCAGGTTTTGCTTCTTAATACACGCCATGGTGTGTACCTCCACGTGCGGACGGACAGGTCAAAACACATAGACGAACCATCAGTTCAGTATTGTCGCATCGAACTAGTTCATGCTTGCAAATCGGCAGCCGAATGAACAAATTCTTCTCCTTCCCGGAGAATTCGTGTCAGCGTCTTAAATGTATTACATGCAAATGGTCCAAATGGCTCTGAGTACTATGGGACTTAACATCTGAGGTCATCAGTCCCCTAGAACTTAGAACTAATTAAACCTAACTAACCTAAGGACATCACACACATCCATGCCCGAGGCAGGATTCGAATCTGCGACCGTAGCGGTCACGCGGTTCCAGACTGTAGCGCCAAGAACCGCTCGACCACTGCGGCCGGCACAACATTTGTTGTCAGGGTAGGACTCAAACGTCCCGTATGGGTACCGTCATCAATGCCCTTATCATCGACCTACCTAGCAGCATGCGCTAGCTGGTAAGCGTTACCAGTATTTTCTGGTGTTCGGGCCTTTTCTGGCGGCAGAGGCACTGTCGTGTCGCGCCGGGAATGCTTTGCAATAACGACTGCACGGATCAGCGACGGCAGATAGCGCTTTTTTCGCAATTTTGGGGAAAAACACTTTTGGCAGAATTTCTGGGGAAACGGAAACCTTGGGGATATTTTAGGGGAAGAAAATTTCTGTACCAGAGAAGTTTCAAAGTATTCCTATTTTATCTGCCTAGCCTTACTAGTAATGCCATCTCCGACATTTTAGTTCAAACACCACCATACTTACCTAGTTTTTTAGATATTACTAGATTTCACTCTCTCTTCAAATCAGTAGGTACACCTTTCATCGCCCGCATCTCGTGGTCGTGCGGTAGCGTTCTCGCTTCCCACGCCCGGGTTCCCGGGTTCGATTCCCGGCGGGGTCAGGGATTTTCTCTGCCTCGTGAAGGCTGGGTGTTGTGTGATGTCCTTAGGTTAGTTAGGTTTAATTAGTTCTAAGTTCTAGGGGACTGATGACCATAGATGTTAAGTCCCATAGTGCTCAGAGCCAGCCAACACCTTTCATTTTGTGGGAGACGGTAGGCTCACCATGAAATTACCTCTTCGTGACATCACTGTGACTTTTACATTCCCAGTTTCGACCGTTCGGGACGTTTCACGACTTTCATGGTCATATGGAATTCTGAAGAGACGCCGTATTGGATTTCGCTGTTTTAATTAAGGCTTGTATTTGAGGGGTTTTATATTATAAGATTTGTCATACGAATATATGCTATTTCAGCTACTGAGGAATCTCACGAAAGCACGTCGGTATCCGTATGATATACTATAATTAAATGCATGATAACCATCAGCAGACGTAAGCAAAAAACAAAGGCACGGCTTTTGTGCGAAGTGAGATGTAGGTGAGGTGCTAAAGGTAAATCAATATAACAGTTGCAATATAACAGTTGCAATAAGACGCGTGGTCTGAGGCGCCTTTCCCGATTCGCGCAACTCCCCCCGTCGGAGGTTCGAGTCCCCCCTCGGGCGTGTGCGTGTGGGTGTGTATTCCGTAGCGCAAATTAGTTTCAGTTAGATTAAGTAGTGTGTAAGCCTAGGGACCGATGGCCTCAGCAGTTTGGTCCCATAGGAACTTACCACCACCAAATGACATTAGCACGAGGAAAGAAAATTAAGCGCTGCTAGAGTAGATTTTTCATTTTTATGGGCAGGCTACCTTTTTTGTTTACAAATGAAAATTTTTAGTTCGTTTGTTATAATTTTGTGATATATACGATAATTTTACGACCGTGAACACACAATTCCACCTCTTCAAGTTTCCAACGCTATGCATAAGCTTCTCGTACTTGATGATTTAGAGGAGTATTTAGGTTAAGATATCAGGGGAAACGTTGCGAAATTAAGGAATTCTTTTGTCTGTTACGGGAGAATTACGAAAATTTAATATGGAAACGGTGGCACAGATTCAGTAGTGGTTTCAAGTTGGCTCGGTGAACATCTGGGTAAATCGTCGCGGGAAATTAACACAGGATGTTAAAGTAAGAAGCATTTAGCAGTTGCACTGAGGAGTATGTGTAATTGATGTCTACAGTATGTTATTAAGCGAATCTCCCGGAGCTCGGAACCGGAACCCAGTTGCAGGCTGCCTGTATAACGACGCCCAGGGCATCAAAATTTTGATTTTAAATATTTCATATGAACAGTGATCGAATTTAAAAATTTATAATGCTGATAATCTACTCATTAAGAGGTATAATCTTACGAGAAAGGTTCAACATGCTGAGGCAATCTTCACAGTTACAGATTGTGTATTTGTCTTGAGACAGCGTAAGACACTGCGAACAAATACCCGGACTATATTCATCCAGTACCTGAGAACTTCCAACAAACTTCACGCATAACAAAAAGTTTCTACATTTCCGCTATTCATGCAGTAAAATAGCCGCACCAGGCAAGATGTTTTAAATTATTTCTTCTTTAATACTAAAAGTATTCGCAATAATTGTGCAGGCAGTGTCCACATAGCACTGAATTTACTTTCAAAATTGTATCATTGTACGACACATAATTCAGAAAATGTGACGACCTAGTTATGAAGTGGAAAGATGAAATACACATAGGTATTAAAACTGGGTCTAGCATACCCTTAAATACTCTGTTATATGCTGATGACCAGACAGTTATATAGGAAACAGAAAATAGTTTAAAAAGAGCAGTATATAGATTGAGGCAAAAGAAAATATGTTACAATCTGCAGATAAGACAAATATAGTGCCTTTCAAAGGAAAGCATCCAATCAGATTAAAAGAAATGTAGAACAAGTATCTCGTTTCAGTTATCCAGGATGTGATATTAGTTATGACAGAGACAGTGAGAAGAAGGTTGATAAATATCAGGCAGTCTGCGAACAATTAGAAGAACTTTGGGAAGAAAAGCAAGGAATAAAGCACAAATGAAATTATACAAAGTTATGGTTTTACCTACTCTTGTATATGGTTCCGAATCATGGGCATTAGTTATATGAGGGGCTGTAATAAAATGGATAAAATAAGGAATGAAACAGTAAGGCCAGATTTAAAATTTTTTCGGGCAACGGCCTTGCCGCTCTGGATACACCGTTTCCCGTCGGGTCACCGAAGTTAAGCGCTGTCGGGCGTGGCCTGCATTTGTATGGGTGGCCATCCGATTCACCATGCGCTGTTTCCATTTTTCGGTGGGCACTCAACCTCGTGATGTCAATTGAGGAGCTACTCGACCGAATAGTAGCGGCTCCGGTCAAAGAAAACCATCATAACGACCGGGACAGTGGTGTGCTGACCACACGCCTCTCCTGTCCGCATCCTCAGTGAGGATGACACGGCGGTCAGATGGTCCCGATGGGCCACTTGTGGCCTGAAGAAAGAATGCTTTTAAAATCTTTTCAGTTAATAAGATAGAAGAGAATAGAATGAGATGATAGGATCAATTTCTAGAATGACAGAAAGTACACTGCTAAAAAAAGGTAATGAATTATCGCCTGACTAGAAAGAAAGAACTAGGTAGACCTCGTAAGAGATCGATGGATTACGATACCTAACCCTTGGATGGAGATGATGATGATGATGATGATGATTTTGTGTGACAGCTAACAGACACGTCAGGCGTTAGTAGGTACACAGTTTATTTTCTCTGTCGGACATGGTGTGTTGTGAGATGTGTCCGTTAGAGGCCTGATCGCTAAGCATAAAGTACTCGATACTTCTGGTAGAAATTCTACGGGAGGCCTTACAAGCCATACGTAAAAGATTTAATACACAGTAGAGGTTCAATACACGGTAGACCAAGGTACGTAATCGCAAAATCACAGTAGAATCATACTGAAAGTCATATAAAAGGCGACATATTCTCAGATGTTTCAAGCATAGCAATATCGTAGCGCATGTCGGCTAGCAGCATTCGATGATTGCCAGATGTTGTAGTAGGTGACTCAGAGCGTTGTATCTCTTCGGGCAGCAGAAAAACATGTGGTTGATACCCACTTCTGCTCAGTGGGGATGCAGTCAGACTAGCTCGATGCAGATGCTTCTTGTAACCGTCATGGTTGAAGGTGAGGCATCTTGTACTGTTATTTTCTGAGGTTATGATTTAATGGTGAGTTTGAATTTGAAGCCGGCCGTGGTGGCCGAGCGGCTCTAGGCTCTTCAGTGTGGAACGGCGCGACTGCTACGGTCGCAGGTTCGATTCCTGTCTCGGGCATGGATGTGTGTGATGTCCTTAGGTTAGTTAGGTTTAAGTAGTTCTAAGTTCTAGGGGACTGATGACCTCAGATGTTAAGTCCCATAGTGCTCAGAGCCATTTGAACCATTTTTTTGGATTTGAAAAAATCTCTGTATCACTTTTTTTGTTAGAGTAACATTTATTAAATTATAATCGCTATTATCATCAATCATTTGATACCTGTTGCTGAATACAGTATTTTTCTAGCACCTCCGTCTAATCCACCTGTCATAGTCACGAGTGTCGCTCGGGAAGGCTGGCTGTCGGTAAAGCTCCATATGACAGCTAACATATCTGATTTTCTCTTCGTCATCATTTCTCGAGATGTGGGAGGAAGTAATATATTGGGCGAGCCTTCATTCAAAGAATACGCTTGGAATCTCAACAGTAAACATCTTAAGTTTGAAGCTCATCTGTCCGTCTTCAGCAAAACGCAGTACTTTTTTTCTTCTATTGCCCAGACATGGTTCGCTGGAGTTTCAGCATCATCAGTGAGTTTTTATTTTCTTTCTGTTAAACAGGAAAAATATTTTTAATTACTTACACACGTATAAATTTGATTTTTTAAGGGAGTATTTACAGATTTGAAAAACAAAATTTTGTTTATATAACTCGTTTATACATGCTGTGGTTTTCCTTTTTTTTTTTAATGTTTTGAGTTACACTTGTTTTCCTTCCATAATTTGTTATCTGCAACCTTATAGAAATTAATGCAGAAATGTTATTTACTTCGAAATTTTACGGCCGAAAATGTTATGGTTGCGCTTAACACTAATTAATTATGTGTGCGTGTGCGTATGCGTGTGTGTGTTTGTGCGTGGGTGTATATTTGCAATGTATTTCACTCCCTTTTTAGGTATAACATGTTGCGCGCGCGCACACACACACGCACACACACGCACACACACACACACACACACACACACACAAACAAACAAACAACAACAACAACCTTAAGCATAAGATTTATTGATATTTATTGTAACCATAACATTCCCAGTCCTAAAATTTCGTTTTAAAGAACTTTTTCTACATTAAGTTGTTGTGACTGCAGACGACAAGCTGTGAAAGGAACACAAGTGTAGAGCAAAACATAGATGTGGTAACAAGGTATACAAACAAAACTCCGTCTGTTATCGTAAATTCTTTCTTAAAAATTTATATGCACAGAACTAGCTCAGACTAATGAGCAATACTCAAACAGTCGGTTGACCAATTGTTTTTTAAGCCATTTCTTTCATAGATAAATTACATTTCCTTTAATTACTCGCAATGAATCTCATCTTGGCGTCTGTTTTTCCTATGATTGAATTTACGTTGGCATTCCACTTGCGGTCTTTCCGGATAGTTACTCCTAGGTATTCTGCTGTTGTTAGTATTCCAGTGATTTGTTGCCGCTAGTGTAATGGAGCAGCAATGTATATCTGCGTCTGTTTACGTACAATGCGCTGAATTTCTGTACGTTTAGGCTTAACTAATATTCATTGCACCTATCATCGATCTGCTACAGGCCTTCTTGCATTTCGCAACAGTCTTCTGATGTTGCAACCTTGCTGTAGACAATGGAATCGTCCACAGCCTCACGGAACGCCAGCGTCATCCACTAAATCGTTAATACAAATTGTAAACAGTAACAGGCCTACAATTCCCTCTCTTCGGGTACTCCAGAAATTACCTATTTGCTCCGTTGAAAGGGACTTGTCGCCATTCTTTTTCTTCGTAACGTGTCGATGACAACCATTTAAATAAAGTGTAGCGCCTCAGCAAGGTGTACTGCTTTTGGGCTTACTGACTCCAGATCCTCTTGCGTCACGGTGCTTAGGAGATGGTGTGGACAGTGGATCATCGTCTGCCTAACACCACGTGCGCAGGACACATCTCGGTTGTCGTATATTCCCATTTTAACGTAGTAGTTTTGTTTCGGCCAATGCCCAGGTGATGCGATTATGAAGTGATCTCCATGTCGGCTGTTTCCTGCGGGTAGCTTCTCTTTTGGTGGTATCCAGCCACTTTTAGCTCTTTCCTGCCAGCGTTGAAGCCTTCTTCCGCCGTTGACTTCACTAAGGGCGAGATACCTGAGATGAAGCTTTTCCTGCTGCGAAGTCATCGAGTATGATTCGGTCGTCTGTCATCAGTATTCCTTTCGGGTTTCGCTCGTACTATCCGCTTGATATCGGGTGGAGCTATTCCAGCCAGAACCTGGAGCTTCTCGACTGGATCCTCTGGACTGGGGTTGGTGCCAGGCATCGTCTCGCCTGGCGGCAAGTTTGATAAGGAGCATTATCAGCCTGTTTCGTGTGGCAGAATTGGTACCGCAAAGGGGAAGCATAGTCTCCTGCCGACTAGCACAAGGCTAGAGTCGAAGTACGTGTGGGCTTGTTCCCCAACTTGTGCCGTTAAGTTTTTTAAGGACAAGCGTTCGTCATTGTATAGTGGTACGTGATTATGGGCATTCAAATTGTTCAAATGGCTCTTAGCACCCTTGGACTTAGCATCTGAGGTCATCAGTCCCGATTTTGGACATTCTGAGGAAAATGTGTGGTAAGACACTCCACCTCAGTAGCTGAGTGGTCAACGCGGCTGACTTGCATATGGACGATATGGGTTTGATTCACGAAACTTCCAGGGATTTATGATTGGTGGGAAAACTGGTACCACACTGAGCCTCGTGATGCCAATGACGAGCTACTTGACCGATTAGTAACGGCTCCTCGTAACGAAAACTGACAGCGGCTGGGAGAGCGGTGTACTGAGCCCATGCCCCTCCATACCGCATCCAATCACACCGTTGTCGGAGGATGACACTGCGGGCGGTGGGAAACGATGGACGCTCCTGGACCTGTGGACGGACATTGTAGGGAAAGATGGGTAACATGCAAAATTTACAAGAACCAGTAGGTGGAAATAAGAGCAGACTACCGAGTGCTCGGACTAGTAAAGGTGTAAGGCACTGATGCAGGACTTCCGCCCTACTGTTCAAGCTGTACAACGAAAAAGCAGTGACGGAAATAAATGTTCGGGAGAGTGTAATGGGACACCCTTTTCTAACATAACCTTTTATTTTATAGAAGTAGCCGATACCAGGATTAATTCTGAATTTGTTATAGGTTAACATTCTCGACTGTTTCACTGAAAGAATTTCATTTGATTTTGTATACGATTTACTAAACTTCAGAATAAAATGTATAAAAAGAAATTAATTTGTTACACTCTGTATGTGCGGTTAAAATTATTTTTCTCTTAGAAATATCTGGCGTACTTAAAATTTATATTATTAATTGCACAATCTAACGCTAATTATTAAATTTATTACTGGATTCACGTATAAAATAATGTTATAACTTGGTGATGATTCTTCTTTTGTCAGCAAAGTGGGTAAACTCTTTCGCTTTGTAAACTCTGTGGAATACCGCGCCATAGGGTGGTGGGGTTTCGGGTTCCGCTGGATAGGTCAGGAGTCCACTACACGCAACAAGCGGCTAGACGGGTAGCAGGGGTTGTGTGGCGTGGGCTGGGCGGTTTTTTAGGTTAGATGGCCTTGGGCAAGTACAGAAAGGGGAACAGCTTCAACGGGTGCAGGGCAAAGTCAGGACAAGCGGGGACCAAGCAGCAATCGGTATTGTAATTGTAAACTGTCGAAGCTGCGTTGGTAAAGTACCGGAACTTCAAGCGCTGATAGAAAGCACCGAAGCCGAAATCGTTATAGGTACAGAAAGCTGGTTGAAGCCAGAGATAAATTCTGCCGAAATTTTTACAAAGGTACAGACGGTGTTTAGAAAGGATAGATTGCATGCAACCATTGGTGGAGTGTTCGTCGCTGTTAGTAGTAGTTTATCCTGTAGTGAAATAGATGTGGATAGTTCCTGTGAATTATTATGGATGGAGGTTACACTCAACAACCGAGCTACATTAATAATTGGCTCCTTTTACCGACCTCCCGACTCAGCAGCATTAGTGGCAGAACAACTGAGAGAAAATTTGGAATACATTTCACATAAATTTTCTCAGCATGTTACAGTCTTAGGTGGAGATTTCAATTTACCAGATATAGACTGGGACACTCAGATGTTTAGGACGGGTGGTAGGGACAGAGCATCGAGTGACATTATACTGAGTGCACTATCCGAAAATTACCTCGAGCAATTAAACAGAGAACCGACTCGTGGAGATAACATCTTGGACCTACCGATAACAAACAGACCCGAACTTTTCGACTCTGTATGTACAGAACAGGGAATCAGTGATCATAAGGCCGTTGCAGCATCCCTGAATATGGAAGTTAGTAGGAATATAAAAAAGGGAGGAAGGTTTATCTGTTTAGCAAGAGTAATAGAAGGCAGATTTCAGACTACCTAACAGATCAAAACGAAAATTTCTGTTCCGACACTGACAATGTTGAGTGTTTGTGGAAAAAGTTCAAGGCAATGTAAAATGCGTTTTAGACAGGTACGTGCCGAGTAAAACTGTGAGGGACGGGAAAAACCCACCGTGGTACAACAACAAAGTTAGGAAACTACTGCGAAAGCAAAGAGAGCTTCACTCCAAGTTTAAACGCAGCCAAAACCTCTCAGACAAACAGAAGCTAAACGATGTCAAAGTTAGCGTAAGGAGGGCTATGCGTGAAGCGTTCAGTGAATTCGAAAGTAAAATTCTGTGTACGGACTTGACAGAAAATCCTAGGAAGTTCTGGTCTTACGTTAAATCAGTAAGTGGCTCGAAACAGCATATCCAGACACTCCGGGATGATGGTGGCATTGAAACAGAGGATGACACGCGTAAAGCTGAAATACTAAACACCTTTTTCTAAAGCTGTTTCACAGAGCAAGACCGCACTGCAGTTCCTCCTCTAAATCCTCGCACAAACGAAAAAATGGCTGACATCGAAATAAGTGTCCAAGAAATCGAAAAGCAACTGGAATCACTCAACAGAGGAAAGTCCACTGGACCTGACGGGATACCAATTCGATTCTACACAGAGTACGCGAAAGAACTTGCCCCCCTTCTAACAGCCGTGTACCGCAAGTCTCTAGAGGAACGGAAGGCTCCAAATGAGTGGAAAAGAGCACAGGTAGTCCTAGTCTTCAAGAAGGTCGTCGAGGAGATGCGCAAAACTATAGACCTATATCTCTGACGTCGATCTGTTGTAGAATTTTAGAACATGTTTTTTGCTCGAGTATCATGTCGTTTTTGGAAACCCAGAATCTACTATGTAGGAATCAACATGGATTCCGGAAACAGCGATCGTGTGAGACCCAACTCGCTTTATTTGTTCATGAGACCCAGAAAATATTAGATACAGGCTCCCAGGTAGATGCTATTTTTCTTGACTTCCGGAAGGCGTTCGATACAGTTCCGCACTGTCGCCTGATAAACAAAGTAAGAGCCTACGGAATATCAGACCAGCTGTGTGGCTGGATTGAAGAGTTTTTAGCAAACAGAACACAGCATGTTGTTATCAATGGAGAGACGTCTACAGACGTTAAAGTAACCTCTGGCGTGCCACAGGGGAGTGTTATGGGACCATTGCTTTTCACAATATATATATATATATATATATATATATATATATATATATAAATGACCTAGTAGATAGTGTCGGAAGTCCCATGCGGCTTTTCGCGGATGATGCTGTAGTATACAGAGAAGTTGCACCATTAGAAAATTGTAGCGAAATGCAGGAAGATCTGCAGCGGATAGGCACTTGGTGCAGGGAGTGCCAACTGACCCTTAACATAGACAAATGTAATGTATTGCGAATACATAGAAAGAAGGATCCTTTATTGTATGATTATATGATAGCGGAACAAACGTTGGTAGCAGTTACTTCTGTAAAATATCTGGGAGTATGCGTGCGGAACGATTTGAAGTGGAATGATCATATAAAATTAATTGTTGGTAAGGCGGGTACCAGGTTGAGATTCATTGGGAGAGTCCTTAGAAAATGTAGTCCATCAACAAAGAAGGTGGCTTACAAAACACTCGTTCGACCTATACTTGAGTATTGCTCATCAGTGGGGGATCCGTACCAGATCGGGTTGACGGAGGAGATAGAGAATATCCAAAGAAGAGCGGCGCGTTTCGTCACAGGGTTATTTGGTAACCGTGATAGCGTTACGGAGATGTTTAACGAACTCAAGTGGCAGACTCAGCAAGAGAGACGCTCTGCATCGCGGTGTAGCTTGCTCGCCAGGTTTCGAGAGGGTGCGTTTCTGGATGAGGTATCGAATATGTTGCTTCCCCCTACTTATACCTCCCGAGGAGATCACGAATGTAAAATTAGAGAGATTAGAGCGCGCACGGAGGCTTTCAGACACTCGTTCTTCCCGCGAACCATACGCGACTGGAACAGGAAAGGGAGGTAATGACAGTGGCACGTAACGTGCCCTCCGCCACACACCGTTGGGTGGCTTGTGGAGTATAAATGTAGATGTAGATGAATATTGTGAGTACCGCAGAATGTAAGTAGTGGGGGGTATGCGTGTGATGGAGTTCGACGTATTTAAAGGATCGACACGAACAACGTAATTTGGAATATTAAGTGGAAAGTATGACAAGAATGTACCTCTAGACGCAAGACTTGCAGCCAATAACAAGAGAAAATCAAGATAAGTAAAATGTTTTTCTTGTGTATAATATTCGAAAAGTGTGAAAATAATGAAGAGACTAAGAGAAATTTAATGGTGATGTGTGGGCGGGTAAGATTACAAGTGGAATCCTCAATCAGAGTGATGGGATGTCACTGAAATATTCGCTGATGACATTGCTATCCTCAGTAAAAAGTGGATGAGAATTGCACTACATGTTGAACTGAATGAACATTGTAACGTAAACACACTATGGTTCAAATGGCTCTGAGCACTATGGGACTTAACATCTATGGTCATCAGTCCCCTAGAACTTAGAACTACTTAAACCTAACTAACCTAAGGACATCACACAACACCCAGCCATCACGAGGCAGGGAAAACACACTATGTATTGACAGTAAACCGAAGAGAAACGAAACTAATTAGGAATAGCAGGAATGGGATCGGGGATAAACTTTAACTTCAACATTTTGGACCACGAAGTAGACGAAGTAAATAAGTTTTGCTCTTTGAAAGAAAAATAACACATGATGCCGCATCCGAGGGATAAAGTAGAGGCGGGATGCGCCAATTTGTTTTGGGTTCTCTGTTACTCTGCTTATTGGCGCAGATCCAGGGTTGGTTCAAATGGCTCTGAGCACTATGGGATTTCTAAGGTCATCAGTCCCCTAGAACTTAGAACTACTTAAACCTAACTAACGTAAGGACATCACACACATTCATGCCCGAGGCAGGATTCGAACCTGTGACCGTAGCGGTCGCGCGGTTCCAGACTGCAGCGCCTAGAACTGCTCGGCCACCCTGGCCGGCGCAGATCCAGGGTTTGGTTCTTGGGAGGGGAGAAGTAGAGGGAGGTCGTGGTTCGTGGTTTCTTAGTGTATCTTTCCTATACCCCCCCCCCCCCCCCCCCCACACACACACGCACAAAGAAGCCTCTCTTGCCGTCACGACCATTTTTAACATCCCAAGGCTGTAATAATAACAACAGTAAAACATATATATTAAGTATTTTAATATAGCTAGTAATAATTTGGTTACATCAGTTAATGCATAATTTTTCCATGCATTTCAAGAATTCCTGTTCACAAAGATACAGTATTTGAAGACTACCAGCCAGGATAGGCACCCGCGTTAGGACGCTGCTTCCGGGACTGGGGGAGATGCACCGACCCCGGATGCAATCCATCCGGCCAGCTTGAATGTGGTTTTTAGGTGGTTACGCACATTCCACACGGTGATATCGCACTGATACCCATGTGCCACCTTGGTTGCACAATTTGCACACATTTCAAAAACTCATTCAAAGGGGGCATAGCGATAGGAAGGGCACCCAGCCACCCTGTACCATTAAAATTGCTGAATGCAGATTAACTTGCCGACCCCGTGCGTATACGGGATAACGCCAGGAAAAATAAGAAAAATATATCAGTAGGATTTGAAAAGTATTATTCGGGAGGACGACGGTTCAAATCCCCGTCCGGCCATTCAGATTTCAGTTCCCTGTGGTTTCCCTAAATCACTTAAGGCCAATGCTGGGATGGTTCCTTGGCGCGGCCAGATTCCTTCCCCATCCTCCTTTCATCTGAGTTTGTGCTCCATCTGTAATGACTTTGATGTCGACGGGATTAAAAAATGGTTCAAATGGCTCTGAGCACTATGGGACTTATCATCTAAGGTCATCAGTCACCTAGAACTTAGAACTACTTAAACCTAACTAACCTAAGGACATCACACACATCCATACCCAAGGCAGGACTCGAACTTGCGCCCGAAGCAGTCGCGCGGTTCTGGACTGAAGCGCCTAGAACCGCTCGGCCACCGTGACCGGCTGTCGACGGAGTGTTGAACACTAATCTTCCTCTGAAAAGCATTCGCAAAAATTTTACAAGTACATGTGTCACGCAACAGTTACGATAACATCAAAATTTAAACGAATTTTCACTATTATCGGTATTTCACTTATCAGTACGATTATGAACACAGATATACAGAGCTTGACTGTGAAGGGTAAAGCTGTTTGTTTCAGTTATTTCCGCCTACATTCCGAAAGTTGGTATTTCTTTGAATAGATAAGAAAATTGACATAAGATGACTATGTGGAAAGCGATCATACGATATACATACATTTTTATTCAACTGTCTTGATCCCAAAGTTTTTTTGAACAGAATTACTGGTTTCGACTAATCAGTAGCCATCTTCATATTCTACAATAGATTTAAAAGAAAATACACTACTAGCTACCAGTTACTTCTTTCCCAAAGTAAATGCCTTACCATTTTGGAGAAACTTGAAATTTGTGGCAGTAAAATACAGCCTCTTGATAGGGTTCGTAACTAGCAAAGTGATTTCAGTCAGAACTTTTATTTCGAAATCTTTGAAGAACTTATTTTCTGACGCTTGAGTTCTTAGTATGAAGTGTTATCGTGCGCTGTCGAATGTTGGCAGACGTCTACAGGGCAGCCGTCTTCTGCAGATCTTTGTGTGCACACAGCACAAACACAGCACACGGATCAGTGCGTTGCTCCCTTCGAGAGCGCCTGCTACCTCGAATAGCGCAAAACGAACTGTAGTCAAGGTCAAATAAGATGGAAGCACGGGCAGCCTGCGTCCTGCGTCATCTAGCGGCGACCGCTGCATTTCACTGCCTTCCCACTGTAAATTATACTGTCTCTCATTTATTTCATTGGAGTGTTCTCGTAATTTACTTCTATTCTGTTGATTTACGACATTTTCCTTTTCATTTTCATTTTTATTACTTATTTTTCTAATCACAATATAAAGTGGAATTTGAGTAACAGACTAATATATATGTTCTCGAAGCTTATTCCATCTTCTTCCTGTGTAAGACTATAGTGTCACCAAGACATTTTTCTTTTAGAATGATTTCTGTAATAAATTTTTATTTCTCGAACATTTTGTTAAATTCTCATCAGCTTTACACTATCAGAAGGCATACACATTCTTCATTGGTTAAAAAAATTATTTACTTACGTACAATTGTAATTATTTGAAATCACTATCCTTTGAAATGAACCTTGTTTTAATTATATCGTATAATTATCTGTGCGATACGTTGTACCATGTAAGAGTTAGTTAGCACTGAAGTTAGCCGGTCAGCCTGTTGCGCGTACAAATTCAAGCGGCCCGTCAGAGACGGTGTCGTCAAACGTGTGCTTCGTTTGGTTTTCTCAAACGCAACAAGAGATAATTTTAATACTGGGGCAACTAAAATCGTTGTACATAACTTCTTGACAATTTGTACAGAGAAGATTAAAAAAACATGTATTAAAACTATTAAAATGAAACTGAATGAAATGCCCAGTGGTCCGCTGTAGCTGTGTTTGTTCCTAAGAGGTCTGTTCAGAAAATTTCGGAACTTTGTCCACAAAATTTTTTCCACGCTTACCTCTTAGTTATTGTGCATGGTCTCCTTCGATATACCGTCCTCCTCGATTGACACACCGCTTCCGATTCCACTTCCGAAAACGGTCTCGTTGCTCTTCTTGCTGGATCACGCCATGCGCCCTCTGCGAATTTTCTTTTACTCGTCTGTCGTACCAAATCTTCGTCCTTTCAACGGTGTTTTCAACTTTGGAGAGAAGGTTATTGAGAGTATGGAGGTTGAGACAGCACAGTGGTTTCGTTTTTTGTGCAACAGTCACGCATCAACAGAGATAAATGTGTGGGTGACTTATTGTGATGCAAGAGCCATGAATTGTCTAGCCACATTTCAGGCCATCTCCTTCTCACAGTTTCTAGTAGGCGTCGCAACGCGTCGCGACAGCACCATCGAGTAATAATTAACGATGAACTAATCCTTCAAGGTCAAAGAAAACTATCAACATGGCTTTGACATTTGACCTGACCAGACGAGCTTTTGTTGACCTTGGAGAACCTCTCCTGACCCATTGTGAAAATTGAGCCTTGGTCTCAACATCATAACCGTACACCCACATCTCATCACCGGTTATGATTCTCTTAAGGAACATCTCGTTCTCATTTGCGCGATCCAGAAGCTCTTCACAGATTGTGAGCGAAGGTCTTTCTGGTCTTGACTCATGAGCCGGGGGACGGACTTGGCGGCAACAAGATGAATTCCAACATGCTTTGTCAGGATTTCGTAACATAATCCAACTAAAATGTCACGTTCTTCTGCGGCCGCTCGGACAATCTGTCTTCGATTGGCATATACAGTTTCGTTGACGTTCCTGACATGAGCGTCGTCGAAAAGTGTCCTCAACGAGGGTCATCTTTAACTTCTGTCCGGCCGTTTTTAAATTACGTGAGCCATTCGTAACACGGAGTACGGCTTAAGCACTCATCGGTGTAGGCTTCCTGCATCATTTGGTGAGTCTCTGCAAAGGTTTTCTTGAGTTTCACGCATAATTTAACGCAAACGCGTTTAGCCTCAAACTCTGCCATCTCATGGAACTACGAGCGGCATGTGCCATCTACAGTACTGAACAGTAATAACTAACAGAATACAGCTATGAATCTTCCGGCATTAAGCAGAGGTGTGTGCAGGGATGCTACCCGCATTTCGCTCCAACACACCATTGGCGCGAAATTACGAATGTTCCGGAATTTTTTTGAAGAAACTTCGTATAACCCACACAACCGGTTCCGCTACTTTTAAGTTGCATCTTCACCTGCAAATATAAATGCTGTCATAGGTTATGGAATACAGCAGAGTAAGAATTGGCGTAACTAGGTTAAGTTTCAGCCTTCCTCAACCGATAAAAAGCCATCGTCTGTTGCTAAAACGACCGTCGTCAGTGATGAATGTCATGCCTGTGTTAAGTTGCGGACGGTACAATTTCTGATTGAAATATGCTGTTGTTGGCCTATGTAGATGATATTCATGGAAGTACTGGGTCTTTGCCACCAACACAGCAGCTAACAACATAAGCTACGAGCGTGTGCTGTGACTGCCGTCCGGGCACTGAGACGATGGCGGAAATTTCTTCATTAACCTCCTTTTCCAGATTTTGTTTTGTACCAGGACTGCTGACAAGTATCTGCAAACAAACAAAGAATTAATTACGCAGCTTTATTCTTTTGATATGATACTACCCCTCGTATGTGAATTATAAAATAAAAGTGAGTGTAATCCTCGCGCTATGGGTATGTGTTGGTTCATCCTTTGCATGTTATCAGTGTCAGCGTGAGGAACTAAACGTAAGGAGGAGTTCTATCGGTGGAGACACGTCATGAATAGAGAACGTAGCGTTTTCCGGGAAGGGTGACAACATCAGCGCGCCTTGACATTTGTCGGCGTTCCTGGAGTAGAGCATTGGAGCCTGCGGCAAGCTGCCCGCGTCCCACCACCGCTGTGCGGGTTGCCTACTGTTGTGGCGCTACATTTCACGACTTGGCTCACGTACAGCATTTTCCATGTAGTTCTGCACCCTGCCGCCGGTTAATTGGGTGTTCTTGTTGTCGACTTGCGTCCGATTTCGTCCAGAGTTCCACGCGCCTACATCTACTCGTACACTGCGCAACAAAATTGACTGATCATTTTCTTGAAATCCGTAATTATCTCCATTGCAATGCATAAGTTCGAAATTTGGCCCAGTGGTGCCTAAAATGTTGTTCTGTAATGGTGCAAGAGCGTAACAGCCTACACTGTCTGGCTCGGCGAGGCTTCAAACAATGAAGTGTCGATACATATGAAAAATAGGCCACACCTCATATGTTCACGTGATACGTCTAGGATGGTGTTGGACGGAATTGTGGTCAAATTTGATTCCAATGTGACATTATTAACCTACCATACAGCTCGCATGAGATTCTGGTCCCTGACCTTTTCTATCGCATGTATCGACACTTTATTTGAAGCTTCGCCGAGCCCTAAGGTGAAGTCAAAGGGCACCACGCTTTTTCACTATTACAAAGCAATAAGAAATTGCAACTCCTTTGTTGTTCAGAAGTACGATGCAAAGTTCCTTGCATACATATCCGCAGGAGCAGCCACTGCGGCGACGACAGTCGTTAGGAAATACATGGAATTCGCGTATACAATATTGCAATACCTTTTCCTTCGCACATGCATGCATGTCCGGAGGAACATTATACCGTATATCTGAACAACACAGGCACTGGAATAGCGTATTTATCCGCCGACACCGATGGTTCAGATGACTCTGAGCACTATGGGACTTAACTTCTGAGGTCATCAGTCCCCTAGAACTTAGAACTACTTAAACCTAACTAACCTAGGGACATCACACACATCGATGCCCGAGGAAGGATTCGAACCTGCGACCGTAGCGGTCTCGCGGTTCCGGACTGTAGTGCCTAGAACCGCTCGGCCACTCCGGCCGGCCGCCAACATCGAGCAAGTGACTTTAAAGTAAAAGCCTTCCAGGTACGATACATCATGGATTTACGAATGCAGGTTATAAGCAACAGGTAGACGACATTTGGAAATTTGGGTCTGGCCGTGGAGTGTACGCGATTAGCACTAATGGTAAGGCGACCTCTCGAATCGCGGTCTAGCACAAATTTTCATAGTCGATATTCCATTATACATCTGATGGTTGTCCATATTGGCAACTGTGAGTACGTTTCATGTATTACACAGGAAGGTTGGAGGCAACTTTCACCCAGAATTCAAACGTATGTGCCACAATGGGAGACAATTACAGGGTTTCCAAAAAATACCGCGCAGTGTTTTAGTAAAAACTGTACAAGATTATGGTTCAAATGGCTCTGAGCACTATGGGTTCAAATGGTTCAAATGGCTCTGAGCACTATGGGACTTAACAGCTGTGGTCATCAGTCCCATAGAACTTAGAACTACTTAGACCTAACTAACCTAAAGACATCACAAACATCCATGCCCGAGGCAGAATTCGAACCTGCGACCGTAGCGATTGCGCAGTTCCAGACTGAAGCGCCTAGAACCGCTCGGCCGCTAGTGGCCGGCTGTACCAGATTACCTACAGTAGTTCCTGAGAATAGCCTTCCCATGTAGACAGAAAAATGCAGTGGGGGCTATAATTTGTAATGTGTATACATATAGATGGAATTACTATTGTCTGGTTGTGCGGTTGCATTGAAATGGTTATTTGCATATCCTAGCATGTAACTACACTTCATCCCCATTCTACGTTTGTTGCGTGCCGCCTTCATGTTGGTGCAGTTTTAATGGTCAGCAGTGTGTGAAGCCCATCCTCTTATTACGTGTCATGCACGTCAACAGCACGTACGAAAGGCGGCTGTACGCGCACCGGAAGAGCGACGCAATAACGCGGTGCTCCGGCGCGCCGGACCAGCCAGCGCTGGCCAGACCCGGGGGGAAGCGGTGCGGGCAGCCGCGGGTCGCGCTCGGCCGCACACGTTACGCGGCGCGCAGTGCTCTCTGGCGGGCGCTAATGAACTGTGACGCGCCGGCCACCGGCCACTGCCGCAGCGACGCTCGCCGCGCCGCCGACTGTGACGTGGCGTAGCGGGCCGCCGATTTATCCACGCGGAAACCCGCGGTGAGCTATGCGGAGCGTTACACAGCGCGGCCCAAATACACAACTCTCCGGCCCTCTCACCAGTGTGACTTCCTTGGTATCTGATGAGTTGAGCTAGAAAGTTACGACGTTGTTGCGACAAGTACTATCAGCAGTCAAGCACTCCCCGCGGCGACAGAAAATCATTTTACGTAGGTACTTAACATTTTGCCAAATAGTACCTCATGTATGACTCTAGTGAATAGAACGATCGATGTGGCGCCGTGGTTAGCACACTGCATTTGCATTTGGGAGACGACGCTTGATCTATAATACAATCGTACCAAAAAGTGTTGGCACACGTGCGTATTTATAGTTGCTGGTTACAAACGCCGCACCTTCCGGTACACAGCGCATGTACGTGCTACCTCACATACCAGACATTATAATTCTGCCAACAGTGCCTACCATTCACAAAGAAATGCAGCGTTAAGGGCAAACAGGTATCTGCTCTGCTCCAAAAAGTATTGGCACAGAGCATGGCTTCTCGGAATATTGCTGGGTTTTCAGATACCGGAACGCCATCTGCTGACACAATAGACACTGCGTGTTGTTGACGGCCCAGTCGCTAGTAGTTGCTGTGCTGCGCGATAGTGGTCAGCATGGGGCCGAAGAAGAAGGAACATTCAGTGGCGTTGCGTGAGAGAGTGGTATGGCTCCATCCACAAGGGAAAAGCTATCGAGAAATCGGAGCCGAGATGTCTGTTTGTTGCACCACGGTACGAGCTATCATTCATAAATATAAAGAGACTGGAACAACAGTGAATAAGTGCCGTCCTGAAGTCCAAAAGTGCCTACAACCTGAGAGCGTCGCCGTATCATCGCACTTGCTCGGAAGGCACCTGCTACAAGTGCAGCAACTATTGCTGAGGTTGTTCAGACAACGTCCGACAAGACGGTTAGTGCTCAAACTGTACGAAATATGCTGAATGTGGCTGACATGCATGGACGTTCTTCCAGGAAAAAGGCCATACATATCGGAAATTAACCGGTTGAAACGCCTGCAGTTTGTCAAGGACTACATCAACAAGCCAATGGAGTTTTGGAGGAGGAGGAGGAGGAGGAGGAGGAGGAGGAGGAGGAGGAGGAGGAAGAGATTAGTGTTTAACGTCCCGTCGACAACGAGGTCATTAGAGACGGAGCGCAAGCTCGGGTGAGGGAAGGATGGGGAAAGAAATCGGCCGTGCCCTTTCAAAGGAACCATCCCGGCATTTGCCTGAAGCGATTTAGGGAAATCACGGAAAACCTAAATCAGGATGGCCAGAGACGGGAGGAGTTTTGGAACACTGATATTTACCGACGAATCGAAGTTCAATATTTTCGGATTTGATGCAAGAAAGAAAGTTTGGCGCAAGCCCAATACGCTCCTCGACATCAAACACATGCATCCCACAGTCAAACACGGTGGGGGCGTTATCATGGTCTGGAGCTGTATGGCTGCGTCCGGTGTTGGAAATCTAGCTGTAATCCACGGTACAATGGATCATATGAGATACATCGACGTGTTGCGAGGTAATTTACACGCTAGTGCACAGACATTGGGCCTTACTGGGGTGTTTCATTTCCAGCAAGGCAAAGACCCAAAACATACCGCCATGAAAACCCGGGAGCGGTTACTGTACAATGCCCCCAGAAGGGTTCTAACACCACCTCAGAACCCTGATTTGAACCCAATTGAGAACCTGCGGGCTCATCTTGACACACAAGTCAGAAAAAGGCATCCGTCCGGTAAAAACGACTTGGAGAAAGTGCTCCTGGAGGAATGGTCGAAAATTACCCCTGATATCACCCAGAATTTAATACAAAGCATTCCTAGGCCTTTATGTGCTGTTGCAGATGCTAAAGGGATGCACACTAGCTATTAGAAGGTGAACATCAATGAAGAAAACGAACACACTGTCCGATTCATACGCGTGTGCCAATATTTTTTTGGATGCAGAAGAGCGATGTTTATTTTCTAACACTCAATCCTGGCTGGTAAGGGACCCACACTGATGAACAGTATTCAAGAATCGGTCGAACAAGCGCCTTGTAAGCCACTCCTGTCATGGATGAGTTACGTTTCCTTAAGATCCGGCCTACGAATCTCAGCCTGGCATCTGGTTTTCCTGCTATTTGCTTAATGTGATCACAGATCCAGATAAATATTCGGTCAGGATAGATATTTCTAGATACAATTTCATCGGTCTGGATAGATATTCCTAGATACAATTTCTTCCATTCCATTGTTCCACCTAATACAGCAACCAGTGTAAGATCTGAGATAAAAATACAGTCTTGGTTGCGAAGGTTTTTATTTTCAAATTTCAGTGACCCGTTTCGCCAGTGGTAGGCATTTTCAGATTATCTGCAATGGAAAAAAGTTGCAAAAGTAGGTATAAGGAAACGTACTGATCCCACCTTGTGGAAGATCGTACTCTGCTGGAAAAGATTTTATGCAAACTTAACAGAAACTGGTCACGGAGCACGCCGTCCATAAAAATGATTAGACGATGCGAATAAATCGGAAAAATGCGATTAGGATATGAAAAAGCTGAAAATCCCCAATGCCTGTCAAGTGGGTTCGTGATAAACACTAGGACGATGAAAGATCTTAGACCGTTCCGGTTCTTTTCAGGAGCCCACTTGACAGACACTGTGTGTTTTCAACTCTTTGCTATCATAATCGCATTTTGTCGGTTTATTCGCATCGTGTAATCATTTTTATGGACCGCGTGCGCCGTGCCCAGTTTCTGTAAGTTTTTATAAAAACTTTACCGTAGAATACGTCATTGCACAAGGTGGGATCAGGACGTTTTCTTATACGAAGTTTTGTAATTTTTTCTACTGTAAATAATCTGTAGACGCTTACCACGGGCGAAAAGAGTCACTGAAATTTGAAAAAAAAATAATAAAAACATTCGCAACCAAGACTGTATTTTTATCTCACATCCCTAGATATTTTACGGTGGTAGCTGTTACCAGCAGTCTGTCATCAGTTGTGTAGTTTTAGAGTAGTGTATTTCTATTCCTATGTTTGCGCAGTTTCTTACATGTATTCACCTTCAGGGTTAATTTCCAGAGCTTGCACCATTCATCAATCCTTTGGAGGCGATTCCCCAAATCAATACTGTCTTATGGCGTTGCTACTTTTTTTTATAGACAACTGCTTCATCCGCGGACAGTCTTTAAGAGATTCCATCGTTTTCTGCTAGATGCATTGTAAACAGCAACTTTCCTATCACACTTCCTTGGGGTACTCCGGAATCTACCTTTACATCCGCCGATTTTATTCCATTAAGGGAGACGTGTTTAGTTATATTTGCAATGAAGTCTTGAATCCAGTCGCAAATCTGTTTCGATACTCGCTGAGCTCTGTTTTTTTTTCACTAACCGACAGTAAGGGATGGTATCAAATGCCATCCTGAAGTCAGGAACACGGCATCAACCTGAGCGCCGTTGTCGATACCGCTATGGATCTCGTGGAGGAATAGAACGAGCTGGGTTTCGCAAGTTCTCTGTTTTCAGAATCCATGTTGATTTTTTACAGAGGAGATTTTCGTTCTCCAAAATATGCCCCATAATTCTACAACAGATTGTCGTCAACCACACAGGTCTGTAATTGCGTGTCCTGAGCTTTCGTTTCTCCAGCGATTTACAATAAACTGCTGTTAGTAGGGGAGCGAGTTCTTCCTCATTATCTTTGTAGAATCTTGTAGGCATTTCATCTGGTCATGAAGCCTTTCCACTAATAAGAAATTGTAGCTGCTTTCCTATTCCGTGATCGATTATCTCAATACCTGCTGTTTCGACGTTCGTACGGTTATTGAAAGGAGGGACTGTGTCACGATCTTCCACGTTGAAACAATTTCGGAAGATCGAATTCAGTATTTCAGCCTTCTGTTTTGTTCCGTTTCGGTGTCAGTTTGGTCACAGAGTGAATGAACAGAGCATTTCGACCCGCTTACTTTACATAAGCCCAGAACACCGTGAGGTTTTTACTCAGATCGGTTGACGAAGTTTTACTTTCAGATTCAATGAACGCTTCTTTTATTGCTCTCTTTACGCTTCAAATCCCAGTCCGGCCATTCAACTTAGGTTTTCCGTGATTTCCCAAAATAGCTCCAGGCAAACGCCACGATGGTTCTCTCGAAAAGGGCACGGCCGATTTCCTTCCTCGTCCTTTCATAATTCGAACGTGTGCTCCGTCTCAAACTAACGCACTGTTGAACATTGTCTGGGCGCTGTTTCATGATAATCATGCGTGTACTCAGGAAAACATGACATCACTCGTCACCCTTTTAAATGCGCTTAATGCAAAAACTATATCTATTTAAAATTGTGCAGTTTGCTAACACAGTTTTATGGGTAGTGGTGTGTAGATCATCGGAGTGCAACAAAGACATTTTCATACTTTTAGAGACTGATCGTTTAGCCACCCAAGCTTTCTTGATTAAAATATTGAAGCGCCAAAGAAACTGCTATAGAGATGCGTATTCAAATACAGAGATATACAAACTGGCAGAATACAGCGCTGCGGTCGGTGTCTGGCGCAGTTGTTATACCGGTTACTGCTGCTACAATGGCAGGTTATCAAGATTTAAGTGAGTTTGAACGTGATATTATAGTCAGCGCACGAGCGATGGGACACAGCATCTCCAAGTTAGCCATGAAGTGGGGATTTTCCAGTACGGCCATTTCACGAGTGTACCGTGAATCTCCGGAATCCGGTAAAAAATGAAGCCTCTGGCGTCGTTGCGGCCGGAAAAAGATACTGCAAGAATGGGACCAACGACGGCTGAAGTGAATCGTTCTACGTGACGGAAGTGCAGCTCTTCCGCAAATTGCTGCAGATTTGAATGCTGGGCCATCAACCGTGTCAGCGTGCGAACCATTCACGAAACATCGTGAATCCATGGCAGGTGTACCACTTTCTTTTGCTTTTCAGTGTACATGAACTTATTTTTTGTTTGATGGTTGAGAAACTATGGAGTACTAGCATGCTCACATGCATTGCACAGTTCCGTAATTTGAAACACGCTAACACGTATTGCAGCATGCTTTATTTAATAACTATTGCTTAACAGCTCTTAAAGCAAACGCCGCGTGTTTTATTTCAGTTTAGCCTGCAGTAAAGTGTGTTATTACAGGTCGGGGAACAAAAGCTGCGGTGTGTTATCTTGGTGCCGCCCGGAGTGTCCGAGCGGTTCTAGGCGCTACAGTTTGAAACCGCGTGACCGCTACGGTCGCAAGTTCGAATCCTGCCTTGAGCATGGATGTATGTGGTGTCGTTAGGTTAGTTGGGTTTAAGTAGTTCTAAGTTAAGGGGACTGATGACCTCAGCAGTTAAGTCCCATAGTGCTCAGAGCCATTTGAACCATTTGCTATCTTGGTTGCGCAAGTAAGAACTTCAGGATCAAGGAAAAACATCTTTAGGAATATTCAGAGAACACTGAACAATAAGTTACACATGTCTATGTCGATTCAAATTATTATCAGTAACTGCATTTGGTTGTTCTGTATGTCAGTCATTGTCAAAATCTTGACTGTTGAAAACTTGTTAGTCACAAATGATTGATCAAACTTCCTTTTCAAATCAATATACTCCTTTCAGACAACTCCGCTCCACTCTAAATTCGTAGTGTTGCATGGGCACAATTTCATGTCCATAAAGTCACACCGCCATGTAATAATCATGTCAGACTACGCATCAGTCACAATTACAACCTTCCATTCTACATTCCGTATACTATGCTGAAATATTACGTAATTAGAGTGTTACACTGTAACATTACACAAATAAAAACTCAAAGCATAAAGGTTACACTTACGTTGTGATATACGATCTACACAGCAATAACAATAAGAAATATATACCTAGTAGGTTGCACTTGCATAAACGAAGGTAGTTGAGACTAGAAGGTTGAAAACGAAAATTGCAGAGTATGTGTCGTACGCTGTGGCAAACAATGAACGACAGAGTGGTAGCAACCAATGCTATTTGCGAAGTGTTTAGCTGGCGCCGTGCACGTCTGCTTGCGGCAACCTGCAACGCCTTCATGCATTGTGGGTTGTCGGTACTGACTGTTAAAGGCAGGAAGTACTTTTTCGGAACAACAGCACGAGCAGCTGCATTTTCGTAATTTTCTTGTGGCGTGTACACAGCGATCGTGTGCTCACCAGTGAGGGAAGCAGCGTGTCTGGTTGTGTGTACTGTACTGAGATCATCAACTGTGATACTTTCCTAAAGATTCTAATTACTTAGTAGCGCTGCACAAATGACTACATGCAGACGGCTACAATACGTGATTTATCTGCATATAAATACAATGCGTACATGGTAAAAAGAGAACGATTTTCCTAAAGAAGTAAAAAATCACGTGTTTCATGTGCATACTGGGAAACCGATTGGTATGTAAAGTAGCAGTTTAATATGTTTTTCTCGTTTACAATTTTCGATTCGTTATGGCAACATGGGCACTCTACTTTGTCATTGGTTCTGCCAGTTTTATTTTCGGACTGATTCGTCGTTGCCAGAATTTGCTCCATGTACGAGGTTGAATCAAATAGAAATCGGATTTTTTTATAAGTTTATTTAAGATTCAGAAGAATTCATACACACGAACTTATTGTTAGATATAGTCTTCTAGCGGGAAACACATTTTTTCCAGCGGATGAACTGTTTCTTGATCCCGTTTTGGTAAAGTGAACGTTACTGTGACAGCAGCCAGTTGTGCATGAACACTTCGGCAGCTCCATCGGCGTCAAATCGGTGTCCTTCGACAGCTTCCATTAGCTGTACAGGCTAATGAAAATCGGAAAGCACTAAGCCTGGTTCAAATGGCTCTGAGCATTATGCGACTTAACTTCTTAGGTCATCAGTCGGCTAGAACTTAGAACTAATTAAACCTAACTAACCTAAGGACATCACACACATCCATGCCCGAGGCAGGATTCGAACCTGCGACCGTAGCGGTCGCTCGGCTCCAGACTGTAGCGCTTAGAACCGCACGGCCACTTCGGCCGGCCGGCGATAAGCCTGGACAGTGGAAGAGATGTTGTTGTATGGACTAGAAAATTCATGAATTTTTTGTTAGATTTGCACGCCTCGAGACGATGAAATTTGTGCTCTGCGTGACACCCACCTTCCGAAAACTTACCGAAATCCAAGTAATGATCGTCTGAGCACTACCGTATCTTCTGCCAATCTCACTATCAGTTTCAGCAACTTCATTCGGCAACAGTCTTTAGTACACTGGATAAAAGTCCGTTTGGCTAGCCGCGCGGTCTAATGCGCTGCTTCCCGAACGGTTCCCGGCACGAATCCGCCAGGCGTATTTGTGTCGAGGTCCGATGTGCCGGCGAGGCTGTGGATGGTTTTTAAGGCGGTTTTCCATCTGCCTCAGCGATTGCAGGCTGGTTGTCCTTATTCAGCCTCAGTTACACTATGTCGGTGAGTGCTACACAAACGAGTTCTCCACTTACGGGTACACCATCATTACTCTACCACCGTACAATAGTCCTGGGTTCGGTGTGGGGCGGCGGAAGGTGGATGGATTGCTGTGGCCTGTTGTGGGGTTGTGGACCACTGTGGGCTACGGCGGACGAAGCATCTCCGTCATTTCTATGTCCCCAGTTCAATACAAAATACACACACAAACTGGATAAAAATGCGAATATTCTCCTCATTCCCGCTGGCCCCAGGCCGAACTCGGTGAGCTGCATTCTCAATGTTTCTCGCCCACGTAAAAAGTAAGTGTGCCATGCGTTCACTTGAGTGTTTCTCAAGCTATTGTCACGGCATTGTGCCGCCAGTCTTTTCAGAATTTCGGATTGTTTTACGCCCACTGTTGTGAGAAAGTTGATTCTAAGGCGTTACGCAGGAGGTGACGTTACCCGTTGCTCTGACATTGCGTTTCTGATTATAGAAACGGTACGTTCTCGCTGCGGAGAACAATCACTGCAAACGAAGGCAACAAGGAGCAGAGGTCGCTCCACTTTCTGTTTGCAAAAAGGGACGTAAAACAAAAATTCCGGTTTGTATTTGATTCACCCTCTTATAATTAGCTTTCATTATGATTAACTAAAATCGATAGTTAGTTCAGAAACATAGTGTTACATGTATATGAATGTGTAGGAACTCGATTTGGGATTTCCTGTTTATCGCGAGAAGTCTTCTTATCTGAGTAGGCCAGACTCAAACATTCTGAACACTACTTCCAGAGGATCACCATGAGCTATGTTGCAATAGCAGCGCTGGAGAAATGGAGTCGATGGAAGACAGTAGGTTCCCCTGCCACATATCGTAATTGATTGCGGATGCTGACACGGGTGGATGTGTACGGTAATAGCAACAAAACAGTTTCAGTCTACATGGATCCACAAATGGGTCGTTTGCGAGAGAACTGTGAATGTTTGGTTACGATCTGCCACTGACTTCAGTACGGAGTGTTGTCCTAGTTAGTACCAATGTATTTCAAACGTAAACACCCCTAACGGATTTGTTGTATACGACTTCGTACGCAGTGGTGAGGAGAGGTGGGCTACAGAGCGATGTGGCACCTGTCGTCGTAGGAAAGCTGGACAGGAGCGGAAAAATTAGCGAACAAATTAATCACAGTAAACAGAATATTTTAATCACAGTAAACAGAATATTTACCTAACGTGTATTTCTCCAGACGAACGAATACTCAATGCAAATGCTGCAGCAAGAAACAGAATCCATCTACCTCAGAGTCAACCAAGAAGAGTCTCTCTCACGAACTGTGTTGAGGAGTCCTGACTGGACGGCGTCCGCGTAATGTCACGTGGCGGTATAGCTACAAGTGCGAGTGCGGCTGAGTCGCTGCCGCCGGCCATCCCATAATGCGGCTGCATAGGGAGCTCCAAGTACAGAGCTGCCCAAGTTATTCCTTAGCTTGCGCACACCATTGAGTCAGCCAGATCCCGTGCGACCTCAGTCGGCATCAGACGGAACCTTGGAATTCCGTTGCTACGACCCCCGAGGGGTAGTATCGATACGTGATCCGCAATATTCGGCTGTTACGAATGGCCGTTGCCTAGAAAGTAGTACGAGGAACGTTCTCTGGGACATGTGATCGGCATGTCGCCAATCCATCCAGCCGTTATTGCCAGTAAATGAATCCTGATGATGCCGCTACTTCTTTGTTCCAGCAGTTCCTCGTCTGGCCTCTTGAGACTGAGTGCACACCGTATCAGAACAACCTACCTATCTCAGGAAAAAAAGTCTAGTAGTATCGACATGTGATCCGTAATATGCGGTCTGTTACGAGTGGCCGTTGCTTAGAAAGTGGTACGAGGAACGTTTTCTGGGACATGTGATCGGCATGTCGCCAATGCATCCAGCCGTTATTGCCAGTAAATGAATCCTGATGATGCTGCTACTTCTTTATTCAAGCAATTCCTCGTTTGGCCTCGTCACACTGAGTGCACGCCGTATTAGACCTACCTACCTCAGAAAAAAGTCTGTGGAGATAGCGAAGACAGTCAGTTTCTTCATCGTTTCTTGTCAGCAATTCTGTGTCGATGTCGCAAGATACTCGCACTCCTCAAACACCATCGATGCACATTTAGTATTATGAATGCATGCTGAAAAATAATACCTCCAAATTTTTCATTCTGTTTTTTATTCTGAGGTATTACATGTCGTGCATATCAGTCGATCGACTTTCCTGCTTCGTCGACACAATGGCAAACCTCTACGAATTGTAACGTGTAACAAGGCCATGTGTAACGTTATTATGTCGGTGTGTGAGAGACAGAGTGCTGTAATCGAGTTCTGAATGCGAAGAGTTCGTCGACACATGGAGCACTCTCTCCTTAAGCATGTCAGTACCAGACCAAGTACGACATCTGCAACAATCCGACGCCTTGATTACTCTTCTGTCGATCATCCTCCATACAGTCCTAACTTGGCCTCATCCGATTTTCATCTTTTTTCAAGCCTTAAAGAAGAACTTCGAGAACTTTACTTTGATAGTGATGAAGTGTTGCAAGCATAGGCGAGATTGTCGTTTTGTCAACAAGGTCAAACATTCTACAGGGATGGTATCAACGAACTGTTCTCTCATTGGAGAAGTGTGTCGTCGCCAGGGTGAATATGTTGAGAAATAAATATGTAGACATAGGCTGTCAGTAACATTTGTTTTATTTGAAAACCTTTAAGAGTTTTTACATAAAGCATTTCGAGGCATTACATTTCAGCATGCCCTCGTACGTGTTCCGCACGCAATTGTACACTGCCTAGTCACATGAAAGTGGCCCCCTATCAGAAGCCTCAATAACCACATTTAACAGTGCAGACTGTTGCGGGACGAGCAGGAAGAGGGTTATTAAGGCGCTGGAAGGTACCAACGTGTATGTCGAGCCATAACGACTCATGTGCCGTAGGCAACTGCGTTCCGTTTTTCGGTTGAGGATCGATGGCACATACAGCCTGACCAAGTTGGTTCCAGATTTTCCATTGGGTTTAAATCCGGGGAGTTTGGTGGCAATGGGACTACAATAAACTCATCCTGGTGGTTTTCGAACCACGCACGTACGCTACGAGCTGTGTGGCACGTTGCATTGTCCTGCTGGTGGATGCCATCATGCAGAGGAAAAACGCACTGCAAGAAAGAATGAACATAGGTGCATACTTTTCCTGATGCATTATGCCTTCCACAGTGAGGAGATCACCCAAGGAATGCCCTCTGGCCTGAATGCTTCCGACGATTGTTGCAGGGTATTGGATTTCAGACGTGACACGCCGTGCACGTCAACGGCCATCTGTCCGATGGAGCATAAAACATGATTCGTCTGAAAAGGCCACCTTTCGCTTCTCACTGGACGTCCAGCTGAGGTGCAAATTTCAGCGTTCGACCCTAGTGAACCGCAGTCAGCAAGAGGGGATGAACCAGGTGCCAGCTGCTGAGACCCTTACACAGCAAAGTTCGCTGAACGGTCGTTTAGAAGACACTGTTGGTACCTTCTTGATTCATCTTGGCGACGAGTTGTCGATGCCGATTTGGATAGCGTCTTTTCGCCATGCGTGATGTACTTAACTAAGGCGGCGTGCAAATAGTTTACAAACGTAGCAATTTCAGAAATGCTTACACCATTGGCCCGAAAGCCACATAGCAGTTTCAGAAATGCTTACACCCTTCTCCCGAAAGCCAATAATCACGCCCTCTTAAGCATCAGATGAATCGCTCCGTTTCCGCAATACGACAACGACTGCACCGTTTTTCCGAGAGTATCTCCCCCCCCCCCCCCCCCTACACGCCATCTGTCGTCTGTAAGTTGTTATTGCACGTTGACGGGGAACATTGGCTGTAGTCACATTACTGTGACTGGACCGTGTGTTTCCTGTTAAAGTAGGTGAAGTTACAGCCAAATTTGAAGCGGTGTTGATTGAAAAGTGTACATTTCAAGTACATTTTTACTAACTAGGTCAATATTTCATACAGAAGTAGGTGGCCTATCGTAACCAAACATCCACAATTATGTCGCAAAGCTTTAGCTATTAATTATGCCCCCCTCCCCCCCTCCCCACACAAACACACCTGGATGGGCAGGGGAATATACCGCAGTATCCTCCCAGTTGCGAGTCCATTGTATATGATGCAACAAAGAAAAGAAAGAGTCGGCGTAGCATTGTGACTGTGAGGTCCGCAGGATTTGTTGAGCCGCGTAATTGAAAAGGGTCTTCTTCCTCCGCACGCAATGGCCCCTTCGCACGCGATTTAAAAGAGTTGTGTCGTAAGTGCATCTGTTGAGTGTAGATTGCTATAATAGTAAGTGGGCGTATTGTGTGGTGTCATTTTTGTGTTGAGGATGCTGCGAGAAGGAGGTAGATGACGTCCGGTGGCGGCATATTGCGTGCGGTTATACCCAGTTAAATTCGCGCCCAGAAAAGGTCGAAGAAGGTGTACTAATCCTTGTGTCCGAACTCCGGAACTTGCTCCTGCAGGTAGAACGAGGACTGGAGATGCTCAAATGAGAACTGAATGCCAAAATTTGTACGTTGCAAGTGATCGTAGGTTATATTTTCGATCGAACTCAGTCACAAACTTTTTCCTTACGATTAGTTCTTCAGAAACTAAAATGGAAAACGCAGAGCATAATTTAAAACAAAATATGATCCGTAGCCATGGATTAGCATAATTATGGAATGTACATAAGTATGTTGTCATACCAACTTAAAAGCCAGGATTATGCACGTATGTAGGTGGCATAAACTGTACATAGCTTCGCCTCCCATTTCTAGCGCTACGTGTACGCGTCCTTTGCATGTGACTACAAAAGATGAAAAGCATTATAAAATTGTGTGTTGGGTAAGACATACCTGGAAAGGACAGAGTAGCCATCATAAAATAACAAAAAAATGTTTAAGATGATAATGCATAGCGATTTTTCGTATTAGGAAAAAAGCAATACTTCGCAAAAGAGGGAAAAAGTAGGGTTTAAACTTCATAACAGCTAGAACTAGTACAAGATTCATACGTAAGAGGGCATACCTTAGAACACTTTGTAGACCTTTGATGGCGCCCTATTTCCAGCAGTAAGATGATTACATTGCTCCTCATTTGCATGGCTGCGTCGACGCGGTTCCGATGGGTCCGCAGAGCACCTCACTGCAGGCTTGCCGGCGTTTCCGGTATAATTATACGAGGGCTCCCACTGTGCAGGTAGGTAGTGAGCAGGTAGTTTTCCAGGAATACTGGACGCAAATTTCAAAGATTTCTGTATGGGCTCAAATTTCACTGGGTGCAGTTTCCATATATCCGTAGCTTACGCCTCTCGAACCGGCTCACATTAACTCTGGAACTTTTGTCTGCTCAACACCCAAAGTCCGCAACTTGTTCGAACTGCAGTTATCGCCAGACCCAAATTCTGCAACTAGCTGGAGACTCGAGTATTTTTGTTTTCTCTCCCCGCAACGCGTCAGTAAGCGATATTGTAGAAGTGTTGCTACGTTGAGCTGTATGGTATTTTAGCATATGTATTACAAAATTTGATAAAACTTAATAAATACTCTGATTAAAAGGAGGATGACGATAAAAGTGTTCAAAGAAAAAATAATAATAAGGTTCAGTCGCAAGTATTTTTATTCGGAAGCTGTTTTAAGCTCCGTACAACACTTACAGGTGTTCAATCTGCCCATTTCACCTTTTGGCATTGCACTACTTTGTTCTGGGTGAATGCTTATCTTTCTTTGGGCTTGTCAGCTTTTGGTACGGAACTAGAGCCGACATTATTTAGCCGAATGTTGGAGTCTATTTGTACACTTGTCAAGCTACTCACAAATATGAAAATGTTACGGTGACGTGATTCAAACAAAGTAACGAGAACGAAATCCCTTGGCTGCATTCGTCATTATCCAAAGCGCAGACGACTCGGCTGTCCAGATATAAGTACTCGATCTACTACCTGAAGGGTAAGTTGCAGAATCTGGCTAGGCGTCTTTCTTGAGCTTTTCTGAATTGCAGGATCAGTGTCCGCTTTCTCCAACAGCTCCGAGAAGATTGCAGGCTTAATGTCCCTGTCGGAAGGACGGATCGAAACCAAGTGTCACTTGCCCTAACTTCATGAGGCACTGCAGAGAGGTTTGGAATGTAATCTAGCCACTGGCTCAGTACCTGGTGATGAGAAAGTTTATACGTCGGTGACAAACAGCATAAGTTCACAGGCCTCCACGGTCATTTATTATACCAGGAAGCTGCAATTGTATGGGGGTTCATTCAAGTTTTGTACAATTAGGCTACGAGCATATTTTGACTGCACTGACATTTTCAAGCGATCCGCAGTTATATAGCGCTATTAGTATATACAATTTTTACCTTACAAATCTGATCGGTTTGTAACTGTGTGTCGAGTATTCTCTGTTACAAAGCAGTAAAAATCGTACGTACTAATAGCGCTATATAACTTTAGATCGCTTGAAAATGGAAACGCAGCCGAAATAAGCTTCTCTCCTAATTGTACAACTCTTGAATAAAGCTTTGTAAAGTAGCAGCGTCCTGGTGGAATAATATATATAAAATGTTGTCACAAGATATTTACTAAGCTGTAGGCCCCGAGGAATACAAAATAATTTCAGGTATTCAGCAGTTTAAAGCGCTATAGCAACGAAACTGCAACTTAATTGTTAGGTCTTTCGTAATGACGCGGCTTAATACGGAAGATTATTTTATTCAAAACAGCATCCATTTGGGCATCGCTTGCAGTGGCGTAGTGTGCCCAATTGTAGAGTATGGAATGATGATGGTTTGGATTATGGGGCGCCCAACTGCGGGGTCATCAGCGATCGTACAAAGTCCCAATTTTTACACAGCCCAATTTTTGTACACAGTCCAGTCTAATCTCTGACACGAATGATGATGATGAAATGATATGGACAACACGAACACCCAGTCCCCGGGCAGAGAAAATCCCCAACCCGGCCGGGAATCGAACCCGGGAACTCGTGATCCAGAGGCAGCAAGTAGAGTATGGTATCAGCACATTGCACGCTAAAAGACATATGTCGACAGGGCACCATGACCATTTTCAATGAACAGAAATACAAACGCTTTGTAGGCCAGTTCTTTGTATTGCTGGACCACCGGTTTCGACCCTTTTTATGCCGTCTTCAGACCCATTAATTATTAAAAAGAATACAAAAGACGGGACGATAGCACAAAGATAATCGTAAAATGGCATAAAAATATAGACAGAGACATCGAGAAGTAAAAATAAAACAATCGCGGATGACCCCGTGTATGTACAACTTGGGACGTGTGATCGCTGGTTCCGAGAACTGCAGGTAACGATCAGAGAGGGTGTCTCAGGCTACACACAGGCGGGGTCTGCGTATTTTCTAGAACCCGACGGAAATATCCGTCGCCGAAATAGGCTCGTGTGTGGCCCTCCAGTAAGTGGCGACGGGACGCCTGGGCTGTGCCCCGGCCGCTGCGTCCCATTGTGCGGTCGCGCTGACGCCGGCGGCGCACCAGCAGGCGCGGAAGGTAGGCAGACGCAGGCAGCGGCGCTCGGCCAGTGTAGTCGGCGGTGCGTGGAGCGGCCGGCGCTGGCGTATTGATCTGCAGCCAGCCCTGTCGGCCCTTTGTCGGCTGCCGACTCAACCCGCCGCCGCCGTCATCGGACTTCCGGCGTCCGCGGTGCTGACCCACACCTACAGCTATATGGGCACGTGGCCACTTGCCGGTACCTATGGTACACATCACGCCTGCGCCACTCTCGCCTTCCCACCTCGGTACAGTGACCATTCTGATGTGACAGTCGTGCTTTTTGTTGTTGTGTCGTTTTCAGTACTAACAAGGAGAGGCCACGACGTTTGGAACGCGGATTTACTGCAAACTTCGTACACTCGTAGTACTCCATTAGGACAACAAAATGTTTGAGCAGTAGTGCTTACTTCTCAAGCATTATTGAGAAAATCGCAAAATAATTTCGGTCGTCAAATATATACCTGTGCGTGGCCATTTTTACTAACAAGCGAACCTCCCCATCGCACCCCCCTCAGATTTAGTTATAAGTTGGCACAGTGGATAGGCCTTGAAAAACTGAACACAAATCAATCGAGAAAACAGGAAGAAGTTGTGTGTAACTATGAAAAAAATAAGCAAAATATACAAACTGAGTAGTCCATGCGCAAGATAGGCAACATCAAGGATAGTGTGAGCTCCGGAGTGCAGAACAGGGAATCAGTGATCATAAGGCCGTTGCAGCATCCCTGAATATGGAAGTTAATAGGAATATAAAAAAAGGGAGGAAGGTTTATCTGTTTAGCAAGAGTAATAGAAGGCAGATTTCAGACTACCTAACAGATCAAAACGAAAATTTCTGTTCCGACACTGACAATGTTGAGTGTTTATGGAAAAAGTTCAAGGCAATCGTAAAATGCGTTTTAGACAGGTACGTGCCGAGTAAAACTGTGAGGGACGGGAAAAACCCACCGTGGTACAACAACAAAGTTAGGAAACTACTCCGAAAGTAAAGAGAGCTTCACTCCAAGTTTAAACGCAGCCAAAACCTCTCAGACAAACAGAAGCTAAACGATGTCAACGTTAGTGTAAGGAGGGCTATGCGTGAAGCGTTCAGTGAATTCGAAAGTAAAATTCTATGTACCGACTTGACAGAAAATCCTAGGAAGTTCTGGTCTTACGTTAAATCAGTAAGTGGCTCGAAACAGCATATCCAGACACTCCGGGATGATGATGGCATTGAAACAGAGGATGACACGCGTAAAGCTGAAATACTAAACACCTTTTTCCAAAGCTGTTTCACAGAGGAAGACCGCACTGCAATTCCTTCTCTAAATCCTCACACAAACGAAAAAATGGCTGACATCGAAATAAGTGTCCAAGGAATAGAAAAGCAACTGGAATCACTCAATAGAGGAAAGTCCACTGGACCTGACGGGATACCAATTCGATTCTACACAGAGTACGCGAAAGAACTTGCCCCCCTTCTAACAGCCGTGTACCGCAAGTCTCTAGAGGAACGGAGGGTTCCAAATGATTGGAAAAGAGCGCAGGTAGTCCCAGTCTTCAAGAAGGGTCGTCGAGCAGTTGCGCAAAACTATAGACCTATATCTCTGACGTCGATCTGTTGTAGAATTTTAGAACATGTTTTTTGCTCGAGTATCATGTCGTTTTTGGAAACCCAGAATCTACTATGTAGGAATCAACATGGATTCCGGAAACAGCGATCGTGTGAGACCCAACTCGCTTTATTTGTTCATGAGACCCAGAAAATATTAGATACAGGCTCCCAGGTAGATGCTATTTTTCTTGACTTCCGGAAGGCGTTCGATACAGTTCCGCACTGTCGCCTGATAAACAAAGTAAGAGCCTACGGAATATCAGACCAGCTGTGTGGCTGGATTGAAGAGTTTTTAGCAACCAGAACACAGCATGTTGTTATCAATGGAGAGACGTCTACAGACGTTAAAGTAACCTCTGGCGTGCCACAGGGGAGTGTTATGGGACCATTGCTTTTCACAATATATGTAAATGACCTAGTAGATAGTGTCGGAAGTTCCATGCGGCTTTTCGCGGATGATGCTGTAGTATACAGAGAAGTTGCAGCATTAGAAAATTGTAGCGAAATGCAGGAAGATCTGCAGCGGATAGGCACTTGGTGCAGTGAGTGGCAACTGTCCCTTAACATAGACAAATGTAATGTATTGCGAATACATAGAAAGAAGGATCCTTTATTGTATGATTATATGATAGCGGAACAAACACTGGTAGCAGTTACTTCTGTAAAATATCTGGGAGTATGCGTGCGGAACGATTTGAAGTGGAATGATCATATAAAATTAATTGTTGGTAAGGCGGGTACCAGGTTGAGATTCATTGGGAGAGTGCTTAGAAAATGTAGTCCATCAACAAAGGAGGTGGCTTACAAAACTCTCGTTCGACCTATACTTGAGTATTGCTCATCAATGTGGGATCCGTACCAGATCGGTTTGACGGAGGAGATAGAGAAGATCCAAAGAAGAGCGGCGCGTTTCGTCACAGGGTTGTTTGGTAACCGTGATAGCGTTACGGAGATGTTTAATAAACTCAAGTGGCAGACTCTGCAAGAGAGGCGCTCTGCATCGCGGTGTAGATTGCTCGCCAGGTTTCGAGAGGGTGCGTTTCTGGATGAGGTATCGAATATATTGCTTCCCCCTACTTATACCTCCCGAGGAGATCACGAATGTAAAATTAGAGAGATTAGAGCGCGCACGGAGGCTTTCCGGCAGTCGTTCTTCCCGCGAACCATACGCGACTGGAACAGGAAAGGGAGATAATGACAGTGGCACGTAAAATGCCCTCCGTCGCACACCTTTGGGTGGCTTGCGGGGTATAAATGTAGATGTAGATGTAGATCGGTGGATCGCTGGATCGAGCCCCGTTCATCCGTTTCTTCTTTTTCCAACACAGTCATATTCTTTGCTATTTATATTACAATTGATATAATGGGAAAAATACGTGTAATCGGATGAACTTTTATTATATTTACAATGTTATTTGGCAGTCTACAAATTTTTATTATCACAAATAATATAATATTCATAACTATAGACTAGTAAATACGACCAAACGCATAAAGTGATACTGAAAATGTATGCTTGTCCGTGATATGAGAAATCCCTTATACCTGGAAGGAGCACGAAACTACTTGTTACCTGCAAGTTTTGACCGGCACAGACGGCTTTCAAAGAACGAGGGGAAGGCCAGGCTCGAACTGGGATAGAATGAGGATCATTGGATGGTTAACTCGCATAGCGGTGAGACCTTGCTTATGTAGCGGGAAGAAATAACGTACTTGCAAATTGTTCGTGAAGTGTAAAACCTTACATCGTGACTAGAAAAATGGAAGTGACACACGGTTTGTCGAGAACTGCGGACCGGGAACGCCATGAATATTCAGTCCATAGTGCAGTTTCGAAACGTCGGTTGAAGGATGCGTTCGTATATTGTGATAGTCTTCTTCAAGAAGACCTAGTCGATAGTTATGAATGTTATTTGTGATAATAAAAACTTGTAGACTGCCAAATTACATTTGAAATTTAATAAAAGTTCATCAGATTACCCGTATTTTTCCCATTATATCAACTGTAATATAAATAGTAAAGAATATGACTGTGTTGGAAAAAAAATACTGACGAACGGGACTCGATCCTAAGATCCATCGATTATGGGGCTTAAACGCTAACCACCCGGCTGCCGCCGCTTCGTGATAAGAATGGCCACGCGCAGATATATATTTGACTACCGAAATTATCTTGCGGTTTTTTTTTTCAATAACGCTTGAGAAGTACGCGCTACTGCTCACACATTTTGTTGTACTATGGAGTTCTACGAGTGTACGAAGTTTACAGTAAATCCGCGTTCCAAACGCCGTGGCCTCCAAGCTCTGGACGCTAGTCTTTCCTGTGCGTGCTGCCACACGCGGATCCAATTTTAGTAAAGGCCTCAACGTTTCTACGAGGGCTAGGCAAATGAAAACGTTAAATATTTTTTTAAATATTATTAATTGTGCAGAAGTGGTACAAAGCTGTATCACTTTGCAACATAATCTCCCCCACGCTCAATGCAAGTCCCCTATCGCCTACAAAGTGCACAAATTCCTTTAGAAAAAAATTCTTTTGGTAGTCCGCGCAACCACTCATGCACCACGTGGCGTACCTCTTCATCAGAACGGAACTGCTATCCTCCCATTGCGTCTTTGAGTGGTCCAAACATATGGAAATAACTTGGGGAAAGGTCTGGTGAGTATGGTGGATGAGGAAGACACTCAAAATGCAGGTCTGTGATTGTTGCAACTGTTGTACGGGCAGTGTGGGGCCTTGCATTGTCATGTTGCAAAAGGACACCGGCTGACAACAATCCACGTCGCTTTGATTTGATTGCAGGCCGAGATGATTTTTTAGATCTGTGTATGATGCACTGGTGACAGTGGTCCCTCTAGGCATGTAATGCTCCAAAATGATGCCTTTTTCGTCCCAAAAGAGTGACAGCATGACCTTCCCTGCTGATCTGTTAGAAACTTCTTTGGTTTTGGTAAACATGCTGAAATGTCATTCAGTGTCACTCGACCGTTTTGCTTCACTATGGCTTCAACTGTTGCAATGTTCTGTGGAGTCACATCTCGTTGTGCCTCACCTGGACGAGGAGCATCTTCCACTGAAGTCACATTTGCGAACTTCCTACTCCATTTGTAGACTTGCCGCTGTGACAAACATGCGTCACCGTACTGAACCTTCATTCGTCGATGAATTTGAATATGTTTCGCTGCAAAAACCGAATAACAGAACTCAGTCCTTCCCTGGTGCAAGTCGCAAGTGGGGCGGCCATCTTTATACTGATACTGCGACGGTATGTGTGCATCTGCATTATGCTGCCACCTACAGGCCATTCTGCACTCTGTTTGTAGCACGCTTACCAACTTAAAGGATAATGGCGTGAAATTTCGATTTGTTATTACAAATTTAAGGTTTTCATTTGACTCACCCTCGTACATAAACTCTAAGAAAAAAAGATAGACAACAGACCACGAAGGAATTATCCGAATAAGACGCAAATCGGTAGTTGTGATGCACTTCTAGAGACTAACAGACGATTACAGTTTCAGGAATATTGTGTGATTTATTAAAGAGAAAGTGCTCCACATAGTGAACAAGTTAATAATGCGGTGGTCCACCTTTGGTCCGTATGCAAGCAGTTATGCAGCTCCGCATTGATTGATAGAGTTATTGGATGTCTTCCTGAGGCATGTCGTGCCACATTCTGTCCAATTGGCGCGTTAGACGGTCATAATCCCGAGCTGGTTGGAGGACTCTGACCATAATGCTCGTAACGTTCTCAGTTGGAAAGAGGTCCAGTCACCTTGCTGACCAAAGTAGAGGATTCGCGAGCACGAAGACAAGCAGTAGAAACTCTCTGTGGGTGGTGGCGGGCATTATGTTGCTTCCCGTGAAGAGAAACAAAATGGGATATAGAACATTGTCTGCGCATCGCTGCGCTGTAAGGGTCCTGCGGGCGGCAACCAATGGGGTCCTGGTATGAAATGAATTGGGACCCCAGACCGTAAGTCTTGGCTGTCGGGTCATATGGCGGGCAATGGCTCTGATCACTATGGGACTTAACTTCTGAGGTCAACAGTCCCCTAGAACTTAGAACTACTTAAACCTAACTAACCTAAGGACATCACACACATCCATGCCCGAGGCAGGATTCGAACCTATGACCGTAGCGGTCGTGCGGTTGCAGACTGTAGCGCCTAGAACCGCTCGGCCACCCTGGCCGGCGGCGGGCAATAGTCAGGTCGGTATCCCACCTCTGTTTGGGGCGTCCGCAGACACATCATCAGCCTGGAATCTCTTTGACTGGAGTAGAATTGTCTTCAGTGACGATTCCCGCTTCGAATTGTGCCCCAATGATCAGCGAACGTGCCTGCAGACGCCCAGAAAGCGGTAGATAACCACATTCGTAGCCTTCGATTTGCTTTCGACGAAGAGTTGCGTTCCTGAATACAACCATGGTTTAATAGACAACTGCAAACATTTTTCCACCAAGACGTTGACCATCGTTTCTCACTGCGGTGTAAGTGTATTAACAGTTATGACGATTGCTTTTGCAATAGAAAACACTTTACGTAATTTTTTTCCTTCTGTCTCCTTTTTATTTGTGTGTTTTATATGTGAGTGGCTGAAGCAGGAGCAGGGGACGCGTACGATGAGAGTAACGAACCGTATTCTATCTCCAGACCTTCAGCTCAGCATAACAACTGCAACCTACATCCATTGGAACTTGCTTATTGTCATTTGACGTTGCTTCACCTCATCGTAGTTTTGCAGATTTATTGGAAAAAGCCGGCTGCTGTGGCCGAGCGGTTCTAGGCGCTTCAGTCCGGATCCGCGTTGCTGCTACGGTCGCAGGTTCGAATCCTGCCTCGGGCACGGATGTGTGTGATGTCCGTAGGTTAGTTAGGTTGAAGTGGTTTAAATCCAGGGGACTGATGACCTTAGATGTTAAGTCCCATAGTGCTTAGAGCCATTTGAACCATTTTATTGGAAAAAGGCCTGAAGGCCGTAACTAATTGCTGGCTTAATATATCAGCAACTAGAGTGGGCTTTCATTAATTCGGAATATATTTGCGAAGCCACAGCACTCTCTAGACGTGGAGAAACTTTGTCCGTGATTCGATTCAGTGACGTTCTTACTCATTGGTCTGAAGATGATCACAGTAGTAGTCGAAACCGGTCATCGTACTAAATAAATTGTAATCAAGACTGTTTTTCATAGTAAATATTTGTAACTTATTGATCACTGTCGCTCCCATAATGTATTCAAACGTAAACGGAGTGATTTATCTGGATACTTATATGGATATGGTGTCTGTCGTTTCGGACATGTCCGAAAGAACAGACACCATATCCATATAAGTATATAGTTCTGGCAATACCGGCCATGACCTTCTTCTTCTGTGCGGATGCACACATATTCCCCGAACTCTTACGGGACTTGGTAAGAATGTCTTGCACGAGTAAAGAGTATGTTGGGGTGGGACATTACGAATGTAGTGTGTGGACATACAAGCTGAGAATGTGGGTCTCGCGGGAAGCGTGCGCTGGATAGTCCGTGCAGTCGCACTATCCTCTGTGTTCTCGGTGGCTCAGATTGATAGAGCGTCTGCAATGTAAGCAGGAGATCCCGGGTTTGAGTCCCGGTCGGGGCACACATTTGATATGTATCAACGCCCGTCAGCAGCTGAAGATATTAATATAATTCTAATTTCATTCTGATTTATCTGGTGTCCGAAAAGGCATGGTCATTGCTTTCGGTGAAAGGGTGGAAGCATTTTCCAAATGGCTAAGTTCGTGTGTCACCGTAGTTATTGGCGCTATCCTAAACGGGAACCGAGGGAACTGTGGTGCACCACCGGCCTCAGACGACGGGCGAACGGCGACTGCGAAGATATGTACGAGGCAATGGCCGTGCAACTGCTGAGCAACTAACCGCCAAGGTGAACCCAGAGGCTACCAAGGGTATGTCCTCAACGACCTTTCAGTGAACGTTGCTGCGTATAGACTTCCGCAGCAGTCGCCTGGTTCATGCAACCATACTGACTGCTGTTCACTGGTGACAAAGGCTGGAATTTGCACGCCAGTACCGCACCTGGACGTCCACTGATTGGTGACAGGTGGCCTTTTCAGATGACTCACGTATTATGCTCCATCGGACAGGTAGTTGTCGGTGGCTACAGCGTGAAACGTCTGACAGCAAATACTCGGCAACAATCGTCGGAAGGGTCCAGACCACAGGGAATTCCCCGGAAGCCGGCCGAAGTGGCCGAGCGGTTCTAGGCGCTACTGTCTGGAACCGCACGACCAGTACGGTCGCAGGTTCGAATCCTGCCTCGGGCATGGATGTATGTGAGGTTCTAAGTTCTAGGGGACTGATGACCTCCGAAGTTAAGTCACATAGTGCTCAGAGCCATTTGAACCATTCCCCGGAAGGGACAACAATTCAAGGCAGGTATGTTGAAGACCATGTCCACCCCTATATGCCGTTTTTTCCCTTGGCACGATGGCATCTACCAGCAGGACATGTATGTTCAAATGTGTATGAAATCTTATGGGACTTAACTGCTAAGGTCATCAGTCCCCAAGCTTACACACTACTTAAGCTAAATTATCCGAAGGACAAACACACACACCCATGCCCGAGGAAGGACCCGAACCTCCGCCGGGACCAGCCGCACAGTCCATGACTGCAGCAGGACATGCAACGTATCGCCGCGCGGGATTAGCCGAGCGGTCTAGGCGCTGCAGTCATGGACTGTGCGGCTGGTCCCGGCGGAGGTTCGAGTCCTCCCTCGGGCACTGGTATGTGTGTTTGTCCTTAGGATAATTAGGTTAATTAGTGTGTAAGCTTAGGGACTGATGACCTTAGCAGTTAAGTGACATTAGATTTCACACACATTTGAACATTTTGCAACGTATCAAAGAGCACACAGTGTACATGCATTACCTGAAGAGCATCTGGATGGGTTCACTTTACTCCCCTGGCCACCTACTGCCTGGTTTTAAACCGAATCGAGAATCCGTGGGACCACCTCCATTGCACTGCGTGCCATGGATCCTCAGCCGAAAACTTGGCGCAGCTGGCCACGGTATGGCTTCACATCCCTGTCTGTACCTACCAGAACCTCATAACACACTTCGTGCATGTCTCGCAGCGGGGCGCGCTGCAAAAGGTGGTTATGCAGGCTTTCGACAGATGGTCACATTAACGTGGTGGACAGTGTAGCCACACCCAGTATAATTCAGCGTGTCTATTGTGTACTGGTATGTTCTGAGCAACTTTTCAGTCTTCAACTACGGATCTTTCTTCGAGTGTGGTTGTAAATGGTTGCTGTAAGTGCTTCAACAGCCTGTAGCCCTCTTCACTGACTCCGCTGCTGCCTCCGCCTGTGAGCCATAGAGGACAACAACTCAACTCTGGCTTCGAAAGAGCAAAGACGATAAAATGTAGTCGCGCTTTAAGCTCTCACAACTGGGACCGGGCCGCTGTCCTTCCGTTTTTGAAAGCGCAGAGTCGGCCATTTATCGCTACCCTCAGAAGGTGACAGGCACTTGCCGTTTCTCGGAGTGAGCGACGCGGAGCACGCTCCTGCGAGTGGCCGGCCTCGTTCGCCACCGGTGAAATATTAAAAGGCGCGAGCGGCGGCCGCGGATTCCCTTTGTAGGCGCAGGGCCGGAGGAGATGTGCAAATAGGGCGGCACGCTGTACTTAGGCCCGGGCTGGCACCTGGCGCAGCGCGACGGGACAGCGCGCGACAGGGGGAGTCGAGTGCAGTGAAAGGCGCGTTATCCCTGGAGGGTTCTCCTCTTTGTGCTCCTCGCAGAAAAGGGTCCTTTCTGCCATTCACCCACGGCCGCGCCCGTGTCCGTAACGCCGGTTTAACACACCACGTGTCGCCCTTTGCCGCTACACAACTGGAATGCGCCGAGCGGACGTTTCAGTCTGCGGCTTGCATTCGGAAATGTACAGAAAAAAACAAAGAAGGACTGCACATCTGAAGGAAGTGGGAACTGTTTTGAGACGTCTCAGATACGCAGAATGTGTTCTCTACATGACCAGAAACCTACTCCTCACGCCATCCCCACCCACTCCGCTTCTTTCAAGAAGCGAACTGGCACGATATAAAACAGTTAGTTTTTCACGTATCTCAATGTCATATCACCTGAACTATTTCTCGTACAGTGATACAGAATGGCTCAGGTACAATGGTATAGAGTGGGCCAGGACGGAAGAAACGTGCTTTGAGGAGTGTTAGTATTAGTGGCTAAAAATGGCTCTGAGCACTATGCGACTTAACTTCTGAGGTCATCAGTCGCCTAGAACTTAGAACTAATTAAACCTAACTAACCTAAGGACATCACACACATCCATGCCCGAGGCAGGATTCGAACCTGCGACCGTAGCGGTCTCTCAGCTCCAGACTGTAGCGCCTAGAATCGCACGGCCACTCCGGCCGGCGTAGTATTAGTGATTCTGAGCAAAAAACGTCATATGAATATATGTCCTGCTGTCATAAAAGCTGTCTGAGTTTGGTACCTAATCTTAATGCAAATAACTGTACTGGAAAATCCAACGCTTGAGCCATGGTTGCAGTGACCTTGTCCTGGGTGTTGAGACAGAGAGAAGAAGGCCACTGTACTATTGCCGAAACGTTCCTTTCTCCAGCGTAGTTTTTTTACATTATGATACTCAGAAAACTTTTATGTCAGCTGACTCTAGCCACGGAAGCCAGGCGAATTATACAGGGTGGTCCATTGATGGTGACCGGGCCAAATATCTCACGAAATAAGCGTCAAACGAAAAAACTACAAAGAACGAAACTTGTCTAGTTTGAAGGGGGAAACCAGATGGCGCTATGGTTGGCCCACTAGATGGCGCTGCCATAGGTCAAATGGATATAAACTGCGTTTTTTTAAATAGGAACCCCCATTTTTTATTACATATTCATGTAGTACGTAAAGAAATATGAATGTTTTTGTTGGACCACTTTTTCGCTTTATGATAGATGGCGCTGTAATAGTCACCAACATATGGCTCACAATTTTAGACGAGCAGTTGGTAATAGGTTTTTAAAATTAAAATACAGAACGTAGGTACGTTTGAACGTTTTATTTCGGTTGTTCCAATGTGATACATGTACCTTTGTGAAATTATAATATCTGAGAATCATGCTGTTACAGCGTGATTACCTGTAAATACCACATTAATGCAATAAATGCTCAAAATGATGTCCGTCAACCTCAACGCATTTGGCAATACGTGTAACGGCTTTCCTCTCAACAGTGAGTAGTTCGCCTTCCGTAATGTTCGCACATGCATTGACAATGCGCTGACTCATGTTCTCAGGCGTTGTCGGTCGATCACGATAGCAAATATCGTTCAACTTTCCCCACAGAAAGAAATCTGGGGACGTCAGATCCGGTGAACGTGCGGGACATGGTGATTCGACGACCAATCCACCTGTCATGAAATATGCTATTCAATACCGCTTCAACCGCACGCGAGCTATGTGCCGGACATCCATCGTGCTGGAAGTACATCGCCATTCTGTCATGCAGGGAAACATCTTGTAGTAACATCGGTAGAACATTACGTAGGAAATCAGCGTACATTGCACCATTTAGATTGCCATCGTTAAAATGGGAGCCAATTATCCTTCCTTCCATAATGCCGCACCATACATTAACCTGCCAAGGTCGCTGATGTTCCCCTTTTCGCAGCCCTCGTGGATTTTCCGTTGGCCAATAGTGCAAATTATGCCGATTTGCGTTATCGCTGTTGGTGAATGACGCTTCGTCGCTAAATAGAACGGGTGCAAAAAATCTGCCATCGTCCCGTATTTCTCTTGTGCCCAGTGGCAGAACTGTACCCGACTTTCAAAGTCGTCGCCATGCAGTTCCTGGTGCATATAAATATGGTACGGTTGCAATCGATGTTGATGTAGCATTCTCAACACCCACGTTTTTGAGATTCCCGATTCTCGCGCAATTTGTCTGCTACTGATGTGCGGGTTAGCCGCGACACCAGCTAAAACACCTACTTGGGCATCATCATTTGTTGCAGGTCGTGGTTGACTGTTCACATGTGGCTGAACACTTCCTGTTTCCTTAAATAACGTAACTATCCGGCGAACGGTCCGGACACTTGGGTGATGTCCAGGATACCGAGCAGCATACATAGCACACGCCCGTTGGGCATTTTGATCACAATAGCCATACATCAACACGATATCGACCTTTTCCGCAATTGGTAAACGGCCCATTTTAACACGGGTAATGTATCACGAAGCAAATAACGCTCGCACTGGCGGAATGTTACGTGATACCACGTACTTATACGTTTGTGACTATCACAGCACCATCTACCACAAAGTGAAAAAAGTGGTCCAACTAAAACATTCATATTTATTTACGTACTACACGAATATGTAATAAAAAGTGGAGGTCCCTGCTTACAAAAACGCAGTTGATATCCGTTTGACCTATGGGAGCGCCATCTAGCGGGCCAACCATAGCGCCATCTGGTTTTCCCCTTCAAGCTAGACGAGTTTTGTTCTTTGTAGTTTTTCGTTTGATGCTTATTTCGTGAGATATTTGGCCCGGTCACAATGAATGGACCACCCTGTATTTATCCTATTCTTAGCACTTTCGCCGGCCGCGGTGGTCTAGCGGTTCTAGGCGCGCAGTCCGGAACGGCGCGACTGCTGCGGTCGCAGGTTCGAATCCTGCCTCGGGCATGGGTGTGTGTGATGTCCTTAGGTTAGTTAGGTTTAAGTAGTTCTAAGTTCTAGGGGACTGATGACCACAGTAGTTAAGTCCCATGGTGCTCAGAGCCATTAGCACTTTCCGAGAAAACTAATGAGAACAGTAGAAAGAGGACAAGTGTAGGTATTAGTAAATGAAAAATTGTGCTCTAATGTTTTGATTAATTGTGTGCATTTTCTTAAAAAGATGTTCAAAAAGTCCACTGCCATTGCAACGCATTTTGCAGCTCCTGTAGACAGCTGCTGTGTTGGTGATCTGAGCTCATTCGTATTGTCCTTTATTTGAGCACTTGTATTTAAAATACGAGCGAGAAGTTCCTCCTTTGTGTCTACTCTGTCTTGTTGACTTCGCTCTTAAGTCAACCCCACAAACAGTAATGTAATGGAGTGAGATCCGCGTGACCTTGGTGGCCAAGAAGCTTCTCCACGGTGACCGATTCAACGCCCAGGATACGTTTCAGTCAGGAACTGTCACTGGCCAAGCGCAAGTGAAGTGCGCATTGAAATAAATGCTCAGTGAAGGCAACATTATGTAGCCCAACATCGCTCCGCGCATATATATATATATATATATATATATATATATATATATATATATATATATATATATATAGTGGTCCAAAAGTCCGGAAACACCCTCATAAAATTCAAATGGAGTAGCAAACAAGGAAACAGAATCCCTATACAAGAGGAACTGGAAGGGGGAAACTTTATAGGCTGTGCCACCAACATGGCGGCCATCTTGAAAGCCGCCATCTTGGATTCAACTCCAAAATTTCAAATTGGGATGTGGTCATGTGACATATCAAACAGATAGAGAATTTCACCAGAACAACAGCGTTGTTGTTATTTTAAACATTGCCTCATTCATTCTCGGGTTATAGCCAGTTACATGTGGAGGCGGTGGGACGCTGGGCAGCATGTGTGTTATGTGCCGAAGAGAATTACACCGATGTAACACAGTCCCGAGAGACCACCAACAGTCATAGCAGAGGCTCGATATGTTGTCCATTATGTTGTATTGTTAATCCTATCCTCTGAACCCAGTCCTGATGAACTTTGACCAACACATCTGGCCGAATTTGACCACACACATCAATAATGCGCTGCTTTAGATGATGCAAATCTCGTATTTTCTCAGAATAAACCAGCGCTTTGACATGACCCCAGAGATAATAATCCAAAGGAGTCAAATCTGGTGAACGTGGTGGCCACTCCACAGCACCCCTACGACCAATCCACTTTTGAGGGAACTGCACATCCAGGTAAGCTCGCACATTGTGCCCATGATGTGGTGGGGCTCCATCATGCTGGAAGAATTCCACAAATGTCCCGTCCTCCGTTAACAACGAGGGAAACACTTCTTCATCCAGTAACCTCAGATAACCGTTGGCTGTTAACGTACCACCAATAAAAAAAAGTCCAACGACTTTGGTACCCCACACACCACACCAGACCATCACTTTTTGTGAGTCGACCGTTTTGGAACCATCAATCCAGTGCGGCTTTGTGTCGGACCAGTATCTGTGATTCTGCTTGTTCGGTTCACCATTGATAAAGAAATTGGCTTCATCACTGAATAGCACCTGATAGGGGAAACGTGGGTTTATCTGCAGCTGCTGTGTCACCCATTCTGCGAACTGCACCCGACGGTCTGGGTCATCCTCGTTCAGGTGTTGGAGGAGCTGAATTTTGTACAGGTGCCATTTGTGCTGTGATAAAAGTCTTGTCACAGGCGAAGAGTACTCCGTTGCGGACTCTTGCTAAATGATTCCAACACGCTCACTGTTGTTGCTTCATCGGGCCGCCCGCGGTGGTTTCGCGATTAAGGCGCTCAGTCCGGAACCGCGCGACTGCTACGGTCGCAGGTTCGAATCCTGCCTCGGGCATGGATGTGTATGATGTCCTTAGGTTGGTTAGGTTTAAGTAGTTCTAAGTTCTAGGGGACTGATGACCACAGAAGTTAAGTCCCAGAGTGCTCAGAGCCATTTGAACCATTTTTTTTTTTTTTGTTTCATCGGTGGCGGATTTTGGTCTTCCAGCCTTAGGTTTATCTGCGACAGAACCTGTTGCTCCGAATTTGGCCATAAGCTTGGCAACTGCGCTGTGAATGATGGGCTGTCTGGTTGGGTGAAGATTGTTGAAATCCTCAGCAGTGACCCGTGTACTTCTTTCCATGATATCAAGATGATTTCAATGCGTTCTTCATGCGTTAAGGACATTTTGTAACCTGTAAATAAGGAAACAATGATTAAAACGTTAGCATGAGTAAATGATACCTAACAGTTAAACACATGTAACATATCAGGCATGGGATAGTCACTTTGCACCGTTTCATGCTCCATTTTATGACTTCTCAGTACGTAATATTCACGCTGCCAAGCGTCCCACTGCTGCCGCAAGTAATTGGCTATAACCCGAGAATGAATAAAGCTATATTTAAAATAATAACGGCATTATCTTTCTGGTGAAATTCTCTATCTGTTGGATATGTCACATGACCACATTCCCATTTGAGTTGAATCCAAGATGGCGGCTTTAAGGATGACCGCCATGTTGGTGACATAGCCTATAAAGTTTCCCCATTCCAGTTCCTCGTGTGTAGGGACTCTGTTTCCTTGTTTGCTACTCCATTTGGATTTTATCAGGGTGTTTCCAGACTTTTGGACAACCTTGTACATATATAGGGTGGTCGAAAATTCCAGTTACAGAGGGGAGTGAGTACATCGAATTTGAATAGGAACCCATGTCCGGAAACCTCATCCAACGAGAGTATAGAGCGTCAGAGTTATAGGCGCGGGTGTCTGTAAATGGACGTATACACGGGGTGATTCCGTGATGATGTTACAGACTTTCTAGGTTGATGGAGAACGATAAATGTATTAATTTGAAGTAAGGATCCCTCTATCGGAAACGAACGAGTTGAAAGTTATAAACTAAAACCGTTCTGATATCTCTGGCAGTTGAATACATGTACCGGTTCTTGTGTTGCGAACGTTGTAGGGTTGGTATCTTTCAGTGGTTGTAGTGTGGACAAAAACGAGAAAAAATGTCCAGTAAACGTGGGCTCTAAATTGCATACTTAAGGAGCTATGACCATTCGTTCATCTTCGCTAATGTGAAACACACCTCTACTGAGCAAGTGTTCATAGCTGTTAAAGTACGCACTTTACAGCCCACTTTTATTGGACATTTTTTCTCATTTTTGTACACACTACTACCACTGAAAGTTACCAGCCATACACTCTATTCCAATTTTCTGGACCTCTCGAACCGAGGTGTTGCAAAACTTTTTTTTGATGTGTGTATATATATAAGACCAGTTCTCTTAATGGCCAGATTTTGACCGCCTTTTAAATTCGACCAGGAATTAGATGAATAACTGAAAATCAAATTTTTTATTGCCATTGACGTTAGATATGCGATTTGCCACTGAGACTGAGTGACCAGCTGATTGGTCTAGCTGTTGATATATGTTGAGTTATTGTACAAATATGATCCCTCTGCTATTCCTTGTAGTGTTTCAGGCTGTGTGGACGTCACATACTTAGGCGAAATATCTCAGCGTGAAGCCAAAACACTAAAATCGTTCGGCTGTATTATTACCTACAGTGTGAGCAACACTGCAACCCAGTGTATTCTCAATAGAAATGATAATACTCAGTTATCAGTGAACAACAGAGTATGCAGAATTGCTTGTCCTGATTGTGATAAGTTGTGTGTTGGTCATCCGGGTAGAGACATAGCAGCTAGGCGGGTTGAACTTAAGCGCAGCTGGTGGTTGCCGAATTGGTACTCTACATTTGATGTGCATGTACTGAGGCCACAGTTACCAACCACAATCCCTCGTCTTCTAAGTTCCAAACACAGACCAAATACAACGAAGAGCCAAAGAAACTGGTACATCTGCCTAATATCGTGTAGGATCCCCGGGAGCACGCAGAAGTGCCGCAACACGACATGGCATGGACTCGACTAGTGTCTGAAGTAGTGCTGGAGGGAACTGACACCGTGAATCCTGCAGGGCAGTCTGTAAATCCATAATAGTACGAGGGGTTGAAGATCTCTTCTGAACAACACGTTGCAAGGCGTGGCTGATACGCTGAATAATCTTCATGTCTGCGGAGTTTGGTGGCCAGCGGAAGTGTTTAAACAAGAAGAGTGTTCCTGGAGCCACTGTGTAGCAATTTTGGACGTTCTGTTGGAATTGCCCAAATCCGTCGGAATGCATAATGGATATGAATGGATGCAAGTGATCAGACAGGATACTTACGAACATGTCACCTGTCAGGCTCGTATCTAGACGTATCATGGATCCCATATCACTCTAACAGCACACGCCCCACACCATTACAGAGCCTCCACCAGCTTGAACATTCCATTGCTGACATGCATGGTCCATGGATTCACGAGATTGTCTCCATACCCATAATCTTCCGTCTTCTCGATACAATTTGAAACCGGACTCTTAAGAACAGGCAACATGTTTCCAGTCATCAACAGTCCAACGTCGGTGTTGACGGGCCCGGGTGAAGCGGTAAAGCTTTGTGTCGTGCAGTCATCAAGGGTACACGAGTGGCCTTCGGCTCCGGAAGCCCGTACCGATGATGTTTCGTTGAATGTTTCGCACGCTGACACTTGTTGATGGCCCAGCGTTGAAATCTGCGGCAATTTGAGGAAGGGTTGCACTTCTGTCACACTGAACGATTCTCTTCACTCGTCATTGGTTCCGTTCTTGCAGGATGTTTTTCCGGCCGCAGCGATGTCGGAAATTTGATGTTTTACCGGATTTCTGACATTCACGGTACAGTCGTGAAATGGTCGTATGGGAAAATCCCTAGTTCATTGCTACCTCGGAGGTGCTGTGTCCCACCGCTCGTGCGCCGACTATAACACCACGCGTCGTGTCCCTTTGGCGATGTAAAAAATTTAAGCTTCTGCGTCAATGCAAACAAGAGTTACAGCCATTTATGTCACACATTTTGATCCCTCGTAGGTATAGATATCGATAATATGCAAAAATCATCGAGATTCTCGATTCCCTGGATGGATGAACTATCTATACATTGTGAAAATTAGTAAAACCGAAAACTACAGGGACGGATTCCTGATTGGAAACTGAGGAAAAAAGGGCCTAAACATGTGTCCGGAAATGCATTGTTGTCACTGTAGTTGGCGCTGACGAATGAAATTTCCTCTGACCGTGTGCCCAGTGTGCCTTGTGTGTTGCAGGCTATGTGCTTCACGCAGCGTACTGTAAGTGGCAGAATGACACGGTATTCATCTCGGGAACAAGCCGAGATGGTGTTTGTGGATGGCCAAGCAAATGGAAACGGTCGAGAGGCAGCACGGCTATACCAAAACAAGTACCCTTACAGACACGAATCACATCACACAACATTCCAAGTCCTTTCCAGACCGACGAACATCCAGGGAGGTGGCGGACTGGGTTGCGCAGTATACTGAGACGAACTGTACTACAAGCTCCGGGCAATTGGCTCACCAACATGATGAAAGCCAGTACGATTATGTGTATTCAGAAGCAGATTTCCCTACGGAAAGGATTTTGTCGACTGTTTTTGCACCAGACTTTCACAGCTATGGAATTTCTGTCATCAGCAGTCCACGATACGACCTGTTTACACGTACATTGCCTCCCACGGAGGCCATTTTGAATATCTGTTGTCACGTGGATTCGCTGCATCTCTGTACTGTGTTCCGGGACGATTAGTTGTCGTTGCACCATTCATTTTCAGACACATGTACATAGGACTTTTTTCAATTTCCAGTCAGAAAACCACCCCTGAAGTTTTTCTGTTTTATTAATGTTCACCCGATATATGTAATAACTTGTACTACTCGCACTTACCCGGGTTTTTACATGTTCTCTTTGGTCTGCCTGCCCTGCGAAGGGTTCCCACATGTTTTTCCTTACGTCATTTTCTGAGACACTATGCTTCACTCTCCCAGACGTTTGTGTGTGTGTGTGTGTGTGTGTGTGTGTGAGAGAGAGAGAGAGAGAGAGAGAGAGAGAGAGAGACTGTAACCTCTGGTTGCAGTGAGCACAAATAGTCATAATTAGCTTCTAAATATTAGAACTCCATAGTGAGAAAGTTTGTACAACGATTCGCTGGAGACATGATGGTGAGGTAGGAACCTACTGTCAAACAGTGTGTGCAGCGTAGATTAGTTCAAGTTAGATTAAGTAGTGTGTAAGCCTAGGGACCGATGACCTCAGCAGTTTGTTCCCATAGGAACGCACCACAAATTTCCAAAAACGTTTCTGAAACAGTGTGCATCCGTTCGTACACTGAGAGTGCCCACAAGCATGCTGTGCCTGCAGTATTTCCATCGCTCCCGGGGTGCTTCATTATGCCCGAATGAAATTCACTTTTTAGCGGAGGGTGCACTCTTTTGAAACTTGCCTGGAGGGTTAAAACTGTGTGCCGGATCGAAACACGGACCCGGACCCGGAACCTTAATTTCCACGATCAACGCTGTTCCCGACTGAGCTAATCAGGCACATGTCATCGCAGCTGCCCTGGTGCGGCACACTGTTTCACTCTGCTGGATGTTTCCACACTTCGCTGCTGAGTAAAAGTTTCATCCTGAAAACAATGGCCTAAGCTGCTGGCTCAGCGATATCTCGGCAATATCCTATCTCCCAGGAGTTTTAATCCTGCAGGTTATGCAGGCGAGTTTCTGTGAAGTTTGGAAAGTAGGAGACAGGTTCTGGCCGCAGTGAATTTTCACGGGTTGGGGGTAAGTTGTGCTTGTATAGCTCAGTAAGAGAATAGAAGACTTTGATATATGTTGTCACAGAAGAATACTGAAGAGTAGGTGGCTAAGTGGCGTAAATGGTAAAGGCAGATAGTCGACCGAACTGAGAAGAAAAGAAATGTCATGACGTAACTTGACTAATGAAAGGATCGGTTAGTATGACTTATCCTAAGGCATAAAGGAATTATTGATTTGGTAAAGGAGGGAAGCGTAGGGCGAAAATTGTAGAAGCAGACCCACGATCGAATACAGTAAGCAGTTTCAAATGGTGGCTTACAGCAGTTACGCAGAGTGGAAGAAGACTGCACAAGATAGCCTAGCGTGGACAGCTGAATCAAACCAGTCTTCGAACTGGTAGAAGGAAGCAAGACCAGGATTTAACGGCCGGTCGTCATCAAGGGCATTAGAGACGGTTCGGACTAGAGACAACAAGAACAACGTGCCTTCGTTTTCAGTCAGCAATGTGACAGAATGTAGAACAGCATCGAAAGTGTAAAGGATGTTCCAAAATTCACACTAGATTTATATCTTGCGCCTTTTCTCCTATAACCTGTGCCAACGGGAAAAAAGAAGCAGCGCTACACGAAAGAACAACGCGTTTTCACTGTTGAGTAGTATTTGAAAAATACTGGTTTGGCTGCTACGTTTCGCAATTTTCACAGAAAATGTGGCCGTAACAAATGGATGCTGATTTTTCAAACTAACTCATCATTAGCGAAGAGGCTCATTTTCTTATGGATGGCTTGGTTAACAGATAAAATTGTCGCTTGTAGGGTTCACTAAATCTTCCAGTGATAGTTAAGAAAGAAATGTGACCACGACGTGTCACTGTGGGGCGCGGATTTTTGGCAGGAGACATCATCGGACCATTCTCGTACGAAAAGCGGTTGGTCAGGCTATAACAGTTAATGATGCTCGCTATTGTGACATGAGAATTCAGTTTTTTGTACCTAAATTGCAAAACGTAGATGTGGATGACATGTGGTTTCAACAAGATGGTGTTACATAGTCGTACAACTGGAGAAACATTTCAATTACTGCAGGAGTCATTTCCTGGTCGTCAAATTTCCCGGTATGGTAATCAGAATTGGCCGCCCATATCACACGATTTAACACCGTTGGACATCTTTCTAATGCATTTCTTGAAGTCTTAGGTTTATGCAAAGAATCCCACGACCACCCACGCCTAGGAGGAAACTGAGTGCGGTATAAACGAATTCCGCCACATTTATGCAAAACAGTCGTAAATTTCAACAGAAGAGTATGTACGTACCAGCAAAGCCGTGAAGGCTCTTTACCGTATGTACTATTCAGTACATAACACTATACTGTATACTTTATGAATCAATTAGCCTTTCCCCCACGGCTTCGCCTGCGTATGTGTTCGACATGTATACTGAACACGCCTCCTCATGCCCCTATCTGTGTCCACCTCTTCTTGCCTCCGGCTATCCTCTTCATCCTCCCAACTCTATCTCCTTCTCACCCCACTTTCTCTGTTGCTTCATCTCTCTCTCCTCAACTCCTAACTCCTGCTCCCTTATCTTTGTCCATTTCTTCCCCCCCCCCCCCCCTCTCTGCCTATACCTTCCTCCTCCTCCCTCTGACCATATCCTCCTCCCTATCTCTCTTTTATCTCTGCCTCGCACTCTTCCTTTCCCACCTGCTCACGGCCCCTCTACATCTTCCACTTGCATCACGCATCTACCGCTTCTCCCCTCTCTCTGTCGATTTTCCCTTCCCCCTCACTCTGTCTACCCATGCTCCAACAATCTCAATCTGTCCCAGCCATGCTCATAAGGATGTGTACTCCTGCGATATAGTTCAGTGAAACAGGCCAATACTACTTCCACAACAAGCATGTCATGCAGGACAGGATGCCCATCAGGGGCATGAAAATAATACAGGCCGCCATGCAGGGCAGGACGATAAAGCAGGCTGTACTACAAACAGAACGCAACTTTTGTGATGGGCAGTCTTTATGTCGGGGCTTGGAAAACTGTTTTTTTTTTTTTTTTTTTTTTTTTTTTTTTTTTTTTTTTTTTTTTTTTTTTTTTCTCTGACAAGTAGTCTGTCTCATGAAGCAGGTTGGCCCGGCAGGCCAATATTGTTCTCACACAACATGCTGTCATGCTGGGCAGCTTATTCGCCAGGGGCTAGAAAACCACCATTTTGCCTGTATGCTAAGTATTGGAGCGAGGAGTTAGTAAATCCCACGTGCTGAGCTCATGAGGCATGATGTTTCTGTGCCAAATGAGGTTTAAATCACTCCAGGGATTTGGGAATAGATCCCAGATATACACACATTCACTCTTCTTTACGTGTATAACAGACAAAAAAATTGCAATTTTTAATATGAATCTCTTTTCCATAACAACTACTTCATGTGTTATTTTTACCTGTTAGCCTGCATCTTTTGAGTGTGGATAAAGCCAGGTGCTTCTTACGCGATTAGTGTTTCCTTACCAAATTCTGATTCTTTGAAGAATCTCCCATCTCCCGTGCTCTGGAATCCAGCAACAGACGGACCTTGGCGGTATTTGTCTGCGGCTATGATTTGGCGACGTGACGTGTTTACCTGCACAGCCAGTAAGCGCTCCTGGAGACATCCCTGGAAGGGTCTTTTCGGAGTCGAGGCGGGCGGGATGAAGAGCCGCGGAATCTGTGACGGGGCGGGGTGGCGCCGCAGCGCTGCTGAATTATTCATACGGCCGAGCCGCACCCTTTCTGCCGCCGTTTGTCGCTTTCCTTTCAGTCGTCACCATTAACGCGTTTGCAGCCGACGACTCCGGAAGGGGCAGTTTATTTTCTGGGACCTCGTGCGACGCTTTATGATAGAAGTTGCCTAGTCATAGAGGTGCTGGTGTCTCGCACGTGAATATTCGGGACGAAAATAAATGGCAAATGTTTCTGTCACCGGCACGTAACCACCCTGAAAAAACTTTCCTAGCGGAAGCGAGTACTTTCGTGGCGTGGTGTTCTTTTTCCTGTATTTAGGACTTGTAGATACAGGCTAGCCGAGAATTCGACGTATCCCCTTCGACTTTGCAGGCCTACAATTGAGGAAGTGAATAGTTGATTTATTGGTAACACTGCTTTGAAGCCGACGAAAAGCTTTGGTTACTCAAAAAGCCACAACGCTAAACACTTGTTACACTGAAAGTAATATATATATATATATATATATATATATATATATATATATATATATATATATATATATGAGAGCGAGGTTTCTAAGGCTGCCGCCGCCTCTCGCATCCCAATCTCCATCGTTCACGGTCATTCCAGTCTCCTTCATTAAGACCTCTCGCCGCCATTGCTTCGTGGACGTCGTCTTTCCAGCATCTCGCAGGTGTACCGCGCTTTCTTCTTTGATGTGGAGTCCATTGCCATACCCGTTTTGGCCATCTTGTGTCTGACATACGCTGTAAGTGACCATACCAGAGTAGGCGCTTCCTTTCTATGTAGTTTAGGATTGTGCTTTTGACATTCATAACCTCTCAGATCCTATCATTTCTAATATGGCCAAGTCTGGAGTATCCACAACTCCGTCTCCAGAAATCCATCTCGACAGCCAGCAGGCGATCTTTCTGCCTCTGAGTTAGTTCCCACAACTCTGCACCATATGTTGTGATACTTTCAATAATTGTGTGGTAGATGGTATGTTTTGTTCTGCGAGTTATGTTTTTGTTCCAGAGAATACCATTTAGTTGTTTTATGGCTCGCTTGCCCTGGCCTATTTTATTGTTTGCATCATCCATACTTCTACCATTGGACGACAGTGTCACTCCCAAGTACTAAAAATTATGACATCCTTTAACAGTATCAGAACCAAGCTGTAAGTCGTTAGCAGTATTTTCTCCCACTTTCAGATATTTTGTTTTAGATACGTTTATGACAAGACCCCATTTTTCATATTCTTCTTTTAATTTGCGGAGCATGTAATTTGCATCTTCCTCATCTCCAGCTACTAACACATGGTCGTCAGCAAAATATAGAGTGAATAAGATCTCGTCGTCTATAGGGACACCCATTCCCCCGCATTTCCTTTTCCATGATTTTAATGCTTCCTCTAGGTAGATCTTAAAGAGTGTAGGGGCAAGTGTGCATCCCAGGCGTAGTCCCTTTGTCACCTCAAACTCTTGAGATAGTTGTTTTCTCACTTTAACCATTGCCGTACAACCTTGATAGAGGAGTCTGACAGCTTTCACAAAGCTCGGTGAAAGTAATTATTTCATTTTTAACACTTTTTTATGCAGTCGTTTTCTTGTCTGTTTCTTCGCTACAAGTTTCGTAGTTAATTTTAAACTAATTTCCTGAAGAGCTAGAGACTTGAATCTTTCGACATAGCTCAGAACTGGATAACAGTGCAATATTACCCCTCTTTAGCGGCTAGTGTGTGGTGGAGGGTACTTTCTTTAGCACTATTTCCTGATGATCTGGAAACTTTCGACGTAGCTCAGAGGTGGATGGCAATCCAATATTAACTGCTTTCTTATCTGATACATGGCAGTAGGTTCTTTGTATACCACTACTATTTCCCCCTTTTCCTGTTTATGTCGCGAATATTTCGCGGTGGAAACGGTACATGGTAAGTCTCCGAGTGAGCTCCAGTCTCTCTGATTTTTACCTTTACTCTCTTTTCGCGAGATATACGTGGGGTAAAAGCACATGTTAGTTGACTCAGGTAAAGAGAAACTGAAATAATCCTGAAATTTACAAACAAGTTGGAGCGTACTCTAGACCACTAACTAGAAACTTATCCTATGTGAAAAATACTCGTCAAAAGAAAAATAAAGGAAACTGATATTTCCACTCGCTAATACCGATGTGTTGTAACAGATTCCAAACCATCCCATATTTTACAAAGTCAAATAACATGTTTCTTATGTCTAGACAATCAGCAAAAGTGTCTTTCACCTGCTAGATGCACACATCACAGACCATGTTCCGTCAACTAAATAAAGGCGCGAAACGTGCAGAAGCAATGAACTGAACAGATTACATAGGCGGGAATAATGGTCTAGCGCAAACACACCTCCATTTTCAATCTTCTCAATTTTCCACGCGATCACGAAAGCTATCCAACACATACTAACTATTAGTTCACTATTCGATCGTCTAGAGGATAACACAGTTAAGTCATCTACATTCGCACGGCTCCTATCATTAACGGGAAACGTGATTCATTCTCGCACAGGCCACCTATGCTGCATGCATACACAGAATCATCATCCTAAGAAACCACCTTCATATGTATTTTATGCCTGTACTTACAACTCAATGTTAGGATCGCGGTCTCCATTGAATGACATTTGAAAATGAGCGAAGTATCGGAAATACACCCTGCTGACGGCAGTGACTCTGGAAATCGAAATACCATTTTTATGTCCTGACATACTCTTCCCTCTGCTATCACAGTATTCCACTCATCTCCTTTCCACATGTCGGAACACAAACACATACTTAATAAGCCTGATGCTCAGTGTGAATCTATCGCGTGTCCCCTACTATTACTAAGTATAATACTGCAAATAAATGATTCCACATGATTCAAAATAATACTGAGAGAAAATCAGCGATGGGTGAACATGTCTCATATGTTTTTCTTGCAGGTGTTACCACTGTGTCTTAGAAAGATAGGTGTAATCCACCAGATGTTAAAAAACCCGATCGCCACAACTACTGTATGTTTCTGTCACAAGCGGTCTTGGTTCTACAGGTGCACACAAGCATCCATGTTAAAAGCTATACTGGTTTATAAATCGAGGTATGGCATTACCTCCGAATAAATTGGTTTTCCGGACAAATGCCGAAACGGTGATCATAGGAGTGTGTATTATCAGACCAGCAGTCCGCTTACACGTAACCCACGATGCAATCTCGTCATAAAATCACACAATTTTGAAAGTGTTCCGGCAAAGGAACGTGATATGAAACAGCTATCTGCAACTCCCTCACGCTGCTAGATATTTCTCCAGTATGTGTAACTTATTCTGTCTCGATACCATGTCATAGGTTCTGCGATATATCCACTGCGTTATAGGCGATGCGGTAGCGTTCTCGCTTCCCACGCCCGGGTTCCCGTGTTCAATTCCCGGCGGGGTCAGGGATTTTCTCTGCCTCGTGATGACTGGGTGTTGTGTTATGTCCTTAGGTTAGTTAGGTTTAAGTAGTTCTAAGTTCTAGGGGACTGATGACCATAGATGTTAAGTCCCATAGTGCTGAGAGCCATTTGAACCATAAAGGCGATGAGTGATTGATGTTTGAAATCGATTGAAAAACTTGAAACATACAAGGCTAAAAAGTAGAAAATAAATATTTAAATAAAAATCTTTTTAATGTAACACATTTCTTAAATAGGCTAAAAACTATAAAATAATTTCTCCAAACCCCTTACAGATCCCAGACCCTACGACAGTTTTGAAAATTTGTGTTTGTGAATTTTAATAGCTATGAAAATACTTGTAGAATTGAGAATGAGCCCAGATCTCGTGGCCGTGCGGTAGCGTTCTCGCTTCCCACGCCCGGGTTCCCGGGTTCGATTCCCGGCGGGGTCAGGGATTTTCTCTGCCTCGTGATGGCTGGGTGTTGTGTGATGTCCTTAGGTTAGTTAGGTTTAAGTAGTTCTAAGTTCTAGGGGACTGATGACCTAAGCTGTTAAGTCCCATAGTGCTCAGAGACATTTGAACCATTTTTTGAATTGAGAATGAAGAGTGCAGGGCGCATACAATACACAACTGAAGCATAAACGATTCACTTTCTTACTGTTATCTACGTTCATAACAGTAGTATGCGAATAGCAGCCGGCTTCGCCGTTTTTAATATGCTCGTTCCAATCTGCCACATCACAACAGTTTTCCCTTTCACAAAGCCGCTTATGTCGCTGGATTTCCCCACAGGTGGCCTGTATCATCGCAAGTCATTTCTCAACTGTTTCTGTTCCACTTACATGCTTTCCGCACCGTGTCACGTACCCGCAAATTAAACCGGGCGGCATTCAGTATCGCGGTGATCAGTGGTCATAGTACAGTATTTTGACTCATTCGTGTTATTGTATATTCTGTACTTTGACAAACTCAATTATGAAAGTGACGTCACTGGTGCCTTGTTCAAGTTTGAGAGAGATTGACATTTCTGTTGTGTTCCGTAGTAATTTCTGAGAGATGGAACATAGCTCGGGGTAAATACTCACCTCAGGGAAGTTGACAAGACGCGGTAAGCAAGTAGAATGAAAAAGTCAGAGTCGGATGGTGGCGCTTTAATTGAGCGAACGTGTATAACGTAGCCGTGCGAGTCCAAATACACTACTGGCCATTAAAATTGCTACACCAAGAAGAAATGCTGAAGATAAACGGGTATTCATTGGACAAATGTATTATACTAGAACTGACATGTAATTACATTTTCACGCAATTTGGGTGCATAGATCCTGAGAAATCTATACGCAGAACAACCAACTCTGGCCGTAATAACGGCATTGATACGCCTGGCCATTGAGTCACACAAAACGTGGATGGCGTGTACAGCTGCCCATGCAGCTTCAAAACGATACCACAGTTCATCAAGAGTAGTGACTGGCGTATTGTGAGGAGCCAGTTGCTCGGCCACCATTCACCGGACGTTTTCAATTGGTGAGAGATCTGGAGAATGTGCTGGCCAGGGCAGCAGTCGAACATTTTCTGTATCCAGAAAGACCCGTACAGGACCTACAATATGCGGTCGTGCATTATCCCGCAGAAATATAGGCTTTCGCAGGGATCGAATAAAGGGTAGAGCCACGGGTCGTAAAACATCTCAAATGTAACATCCACTGTTCAAAGTGCCGTCAACGCGAAAAAGAGGTGACCGAGACGTGTAACCAGTGGCACCCCGTACCATCACACCGGGTAATATGCCAGTATGACGATGACGAATACACGCTTCCAATGTGCGTTCACAGCGATATCGCCAAACACGGATGCGACCATCATGATGTTGTAAACTAAACCTGGATTCATCCGAAAAAATGACGTTTTTCCATTCGTACACCCAGGTTCGTCGTTGAGTACACCATCGCAAGCGGTCCTGTCTGTGATGCTGCGTCAAGGGTAACCGCAGCCATGGTCTCCGAGCTGATAGTACATGCTGCTGCAAACATCGTCGAACTGATCGTGCAGATGGTTGTTGTCTTGCAAACGTCCCCATCTGTTGACTCAGGGATCGATACGTGGCTGCACGATCCGTTACAGCCATGCGGATAAGATGCCTGTCATCTAGACTGCTAGTGATACGAGGCCGTTGGGATCCAGCACGGCTTTCCGTATTACCCTCCTGAAGCCACCGATTCCATATTCTGCTAACAGTCATTGGATCTCGACCAACGCGAGCAGCAATGTCGCGATAGGATAACTGCAATCGCGATAGGCTACAATCCGACCTTTATCAAAGTCGGAAACGTGATGGTACGCTTTTCTCCTCCTTACACGAGGCATCACAACAACGTTTCACCAGGCAACGCCGGTCAACTGCTGTTTGTGTTTGAGAAATCGGTTTGAAACATTCCTCATGTCAGCACGTTGTAGGTGTTGCCACCGGCGCCAACCTCGTGTGAGTGCTCTGAAAAGCTGATCATTTGCATATCACAGCATCTTCTTCCTGTCGATTAAATTTGGCGTCTGTAGCACGTCATCTTCGTGGTGTAGCAATATTAATGGCGAGTAGTTTATTAATAATGGAACTGAAATAGAATAACCCAATACATTAGCCCATAGATGCGCTGTAGTCTTATCGCCAACTGTAACTATGTGTGAGAGAATGTTAAATGCAGCAACCATATATCAGCGGTGGAGAAAACTTACGACTACCTGGCGCACTTCATCGCAGCCAACAGTACTGTGACGTCCTTTAGTTTTGTAAAAGCACAGCACCAGTGAATTGTATATTACGTCGGTATACTAATGAACTAGACTTCTGCAAATCTGTTCTTAACCTGCGTGATATTGCCTGTGTGAGGTTCCTTGCCTAGTCCTTAATTGAACTGAGAGTCCTTCAGTGTAATACTCTTGACAGCCAGTAAATACTTCAACAGTTGTGGTAATAGTGGTAATTGCATTGCTGTACTTTAATAAGCTAGCTAAGTGAAATGGCGCGTTATTAGCAAAATGATACGGTTGTAAACGGCAGTTTTTTATGGTCTGGAGTGAAACGGTGCTGTATCTGCGTTGTTTCCTCTTTATCAAAATAATTAGTCGCCCCTGTGCGCACGTGCAGCCTTTACAGATGGCGCAAGCAATCGAGTCACATGGTCAACTGTGTGCACTGCCTCATCTTGAGCATAAGGCGGCAGCGGTCGGCGAGACATTTATGTTTCAAGCGGACATTGTGCGTAAAAGTGGGTAAATGTAAGGACGTGATGGAGTCGTCATATCGAAGACCATATGGGGAATGAAGTTGGTGGATTTGTTGGTGTTTCGCGGCGGGAATTTGAGCGTGGCCACAAGCAGTGGTGTCACACACGTGGCCACGAAACACGACGTCAGAGCTGTGGTCGAAAATAGTTCCTGACGGAGAAGGACCGAAGACACTTCGCGCGTCATGTGAATCAGAATCACTTCCAAACCCGCTTTGAATTGCTGCATGCGGTGGACGAAGAGCCGTTCTATTCCAGTCCGACGGAAACTAAATGCGGTGAACGTCTGTAGTCGTCCACCTCGCAAGAGGCCATTGTTCGCATTAGGCACATAACGCTGCGGATCTTCAGTGGGCTAGAAATTATCTAACGTGGACAGTAGCTGACTGGTGGAGTGTGATGTGGTCTGGCGAATCACATTTTTGCCTGTATTCAGATGACGCACGTCGTCGTCGAATACACCTAAGGCCAAATGAAGCATATCACCCTGAATTTGTGCAAGGTCAGGATCAAGCAGGAAGTGCGTCTGTCGTGTTTTGGGGGTGTTTTTCTTATTACGGAGGGGGCTCGTTCGCTGAAATGAGCACTAACATTAACCAGCATGTTTATTCAAACATTCTGAATGATCATGTGATGCCTTTCAGTCAACATCTGCGCAATGGTCCTGCTATTGATACCCCTGTTTTTCTAAAGAGCAAAGTTGAACCGGCTGGAAGAATATGTGACTGGTATTCTGAACACTTCCGCACCCTGTTACGTCTCGACTGGCCTGCAGAATCATCTGACTTGAACCCTGCAAGCATATCTGTGGGACATGTTGAAATAACAGGTAAAACGTCGACATCAGCAACCTCGCAATTTGGTGGAATCGCGGCATCAGATCCTCAGCGAATGGCGTGACCTAGATGCGATGTACCTGCCCATGGGTGTGGACTTATTTTCTAACCGAATCTAGGCGGTCGTTCAGTCCAAGTGTGAAATTACATGGTATTATATGACGCGTGTAATGATTTCTTTAGAGCTGTTTAACTTTTTTGTGCGTTGAGATTATTGTTACTATTGAACGGGTTTAATTATTGCTCAGTGTGTCTCGTATAAATAGACGTACAGGCTAATTACAAGCAAAATAGATACTGTGAGATGTCATTGATCTGATTAGGATGTTCATAATAATAATAATAGTGTTGCAATAACAAATTTATGCAGTTCTTCCAAACTGGTGAAAGAATATGTTGTTTCTCTGGAGTTTCCTGCAAGGACCTCAGTTCCGTAGTATTTATAAAGTACATTGTATACGTCAAGAGTTAATTTTATATGATCCTTCGTTTACGATAAATTGAAGTGATATTAAATGCAGAAGAACTACGATAAAATTGTACGTGTTACGAACTGAAAACCAGTGATTACATCCTCAAATTTGGTGGAAGTATATGCCAAAGTTTATGTCTTACCTACGCTTAACTGTTGCTATTGATCATTATGCTTCGCTGTTACACTGAATAAGCTTTGTCCTTAGCTACATCATTAAATATTAACACAGTCAGGTCAGCTAGAACGTGCCGTAATACACAATACTGTTAGTATAGTATTGCTTTATTTCAGCATTGCATTGTGTAGCGCAGTGTGTGTCGTGAGAGGACGCAGTTTCACTGTTGAGGAGCGATTGATGGCGTGTGTGTGGGTACACGAAGGTCCACAGACTGACTAAACAGTGACAGAGGTAATTAGAGTGTTTAGAAATCGTTTAGGCAAGGTCACAACTCATGAAGAGACCCTGATTGATAATGACAAACGAGCTTCTGTTTCACGCAGTGTCGAAGAGAGGCTGCGTAGAAGAAGTAAGAAAACGGTGACGAAGCTTGTGCCGCGGTCGCACAGTGAAATGAGCAGTCTCTAATGTAATCCAGTAGCAAAGGAGTAGCTGAACTTGGAGTACAGCCGTCAAAAAGAGGGACTATGTTAAAAATCGTCCATGTGCGAGTAGGACTCGCGCATTGAGGGCTCCGTACAAACTTAATTCAAAATGGTTCAAATGGCTCTGAGCACTATGGGACTTAACTTCTAAGGTCATCAGTCCCCTAGAACTTGGAACTACTTAAACCTAACCAACCTAAGGACATCACACACATCCATGCCCGAGGCAGGATTCGAACCTGCGACCGTAGCAGTCGCGCGGTTCCAGACTGTAGCGCCTTTAACCGCTTGGCCACCACGGCCGGCCAAACTTAATTATGTGTATATATAGTTCATCCATCCTGAGAATCGAGAATCTCAACGACGTACTGAAATATGACTACAACTTACATTTTATGTTTGCATACAGAAGTATTTTCTGTTACGATTTTGATGGATTATGCGTGCAATGTACGTTCAAATGGCAAAAAGATCTTTTTAAGTGGTATAGTTGCAGTTTAAGAAGTTTCAGATTATTTTCTATACTTGCACTGTGAAACCTTGCTTCTTGCAGAATTTCATGATTCTAGGTAAACGGGAAGTAACCTATACGTTTTGAAGAGTGAGCTTTCGAGTAACAAAATATGTTACATAAATGACCGGTTCTCTTGATTACACTGACTTACAGGCTTACAATTTTTACGCCACCAAGGGACCATCAACCTTAATATCTGACATAAATTTGAACTTGATACGCCTAACCGTTCATGAGAAAAATGGTTCTTAACATATGAGCAGAAAGTCAAACGGAAAACGAGGCGATCCTACATATAAGGGTTCACTTTTTACAGACTGAGGTACGAAATCCTAAAAAGATTTGAAAATGAAAAAAATTAGACCGGTATTCATCAATGTGAGATCTGACAACACATGAAGCATGCTTTGTTTTGTTGACACAATTTCCAAATGCCGTGTCTCTCTCAGAACTGTTATTTCCTGAAGAATGTGAGACATATCGCAGTTCACTCACGGGGAATATGTTTTTGTGGTCTAAGAAAAAATTCTCATAATGTTATGGGTGTTGGAAGGGAACCTCCCTCGTTTTATGATGTGCGCCAGGATATAATCACGATACTTTTGGACTATATTTTTCTAAGCGGTGCGTACGTCCAAGTTCTTCTTTGATCTTGCTGTAAATATTGTCGACACCTCAGGTTGAAAAGAAGAGAATCATGCCTTCTGTGTGGCTACAGTAGTACGGAGCTCCTGCACATTTTACTGTTCAGGTCTGCGAGTAGCTTGTTGAACAATTACGACGGGGCTGGGTTGACTGAGGTCCAGCAACATCTCAAGCACCATCGAAGCGGCCATGACGAAGCCTGGGCCTTACTACACCAGACAACCTATAATGAGGAGTAACCAAGTCCCATATGGCTCAGAGTCAGTACAAAACAAATGAAGAATTGCGCAAATGTATTGAGGAAGCCTTTCGAAGCAAACTCCCGACATGCACCGTAACGTGTCATGGAGGACGTGGACACGCATTCATCTTCGTGTCAGGCAGGACGATGCACGTAGAGATCCGCTGGATACATGTTTTTTATGTCAAAATTCTGCAATATTCGGTTTACTTTTTTGGCCTAGGAGTACAAGCATTTTGGGATCACACTGTTCGCGTATGGGAATCTAAATTAGAGACCGATCTAGTAACATGGAGCAGGCGCTAATACAGCGTTGGGATCGAGGTGTGAGAAGAGGGGTTCATAGTTTGATTTGGTTCCCCACCCCCCAGCCTCCAAATGGAATTTGCTGTCACCACCACTTTTAATGCGCCACATATTCCTAGAGTATATAAACACCAACATATAGACAAGCGACCAGCGTGGCTTGCGCGTCTTTCTGATGTGCTTGTGGTAAGTGTGGAAACGTGAACTATGCCGATGTTGTTACCAAATGCGTCCAAAGAGTACCAACGTGCTGTTATTCTTTTTTTGGCTGCCGAAGGACATACCCGTAGACATCCATCGGAGAATGAAAAATGTGTATTGGGCAGCATGGTTGCGGAATGGTGCGCCAAGTTCCGTGCTGCTTCATGATAATGTAAGTTCACATATCACAAGTGTGTAACGCAGAATTTAGGCCAACTCAGATGGGAGACACTCGATCACCACATGCCCACACGAATATTACGCCTTCAGCCCCTTAAAAAAGGCCTTTAATGGTCGGTGATTCCTGTCGTATAAGGACAGTTAGGGATTTATTCAAGCAGCAGCACACGGTGTTAAATGGGTATCTTCAATTGGTGCGTCGATGGGATGATTGTCGGCCGGTGTGGCCGAGCGGTTCTTGGCGCTTCAGTCTGGAACCGCGCGACCTCTACGGTCGCAGATTCAAATCCTGCCTCGGGCATGGATGTGTGTGATGTCCTTAGGTTAGTTAGGTTTAAGTAGTTCTAAGTTCTAGGGGACTGATGACCTCAGATGTTAAGTCCCATAGTGCTCAGAGCCATTTTGAGTTTGATGGGATGATTGCCTCAATGCTCACTCCAATTTTGACTGACTGACATACCGATTATGGACTGCATGGTCTTAGAACGGGAACTTTGATCACCCCTTATGTTTTAAAAGCAAGATAAAATGCACAGCCTCGCCTGTAGCAAACAAGGAATTCCTAAGAACGCCATATGCAGCTATAATACTAATTGCATCATTATAAATACCAGTTACATTTTATTTTTCAAAATGGTTCAAATGGTTCTAAGCGTTATGGGACTTATCGTCTGAGGTCATCAGTCCCCTAGACTTAGAACTACTTAAACCTAACCAACCTAAGGACATCACACACATCCAGGCCCGAAGCAGGATTCGAACCTGCGACCGTAGCAGCAGCGCGGTTCCGGACTTGTAATTTTTCCTCCTATCTATGTAATTATGTAGTTCTCAATTCGTTCGAGCAATCAGTCGTTCATAATATGAAACACAGTCATAGCTCAGTCACTCAAAATGATTCAGAAATTTTACTTGTTAGAATGAAATCAGGCGATAATTATTCTTCTCTGGAGGCTCGTGCTTTGCGGCAGTCTGCTATTCTGTACAAATAAAATGCCTTGTAATTTTGGGAGCGTTGTATAATCAGTCGGGAAACCTCAGAGCAAGCGGATATTTGGCTTTGATGAAGTTTAACCTTCCGAAGAAGTAATGGAGCTCTTGGATTATTAAATGCGGGTTCGTATCCAGTCTTTCGGAAGTTCCCTTCTGATTAACAACTACGCAATATATCGATGAATATCACTAATTCTCAAATGTCAAATACACACCTTTTGTATGAAGGAGCAATATATATATATTTCCCTTTTAATCGTACAATTTCGTATAAGTTATCTTCTGTCATAAATCTCAATAATCAGATTACAGTTCTTCCAAGAAAGCTCAGGCTAATCGGCACGAAGACAATCTCAGAAGCTTTTTTTTCTTCTAACAACCACCAGAGAGAGTCCTACAAAGAATAATTATGCGCTCATGGCATATCTATTGTATGAAACTACTTTGCGCATGGATTCTGCGAGTATGAAGATAGAAAATTAGTAAACGTCATTCAAAGGTAGAATTGTATCAGAATAATTCATCGAATGTAAAGAGATATTACAGACTGAAACCCCTAGAACCGCTCGTCCACAGCGGCCGGCCCATTTTATTGTAGTAGGAAAATTAACCTTTATTGGATGCTGCACTACACGTCAAAGTGACACAGGTACGTAACACTGTTTTTCAGCATAGTCACAAAGTCTCTGTAAATGACTATTGCAACCATCTACCAACTGTTTCCTGAAGACAGATATCAATTCCTCGGTCACGGAGCCATTCGAAAGCCGCATTAAAAATCTGACGATTGCAGGATGTCTCAGGATGTGTTCTATCAACGGATCCCATCTCTTAATCAAGTAGAGCAATTCACTTAATTTTTTTTTCTTCACACCGATAAACGGTCTCCTCATTACTTGTTCGATCTGCCCACCTTATCTTCAGCATTCATGCGTCTGCTATTGATCTCTTATACCTTGGTATCTTGTCCGACACTGTGTTAGCAAGTGTAGTCGGCGTATTTGTCGTCCTCTTTGCTTCAAAATGCTTTGCCCGACTGTAGGACTCTCCAGTCCCGACTGTCAGCGTTGCCGATCGATGCTTCCTCGAAATTCTTCTCGACGTGTGGAAAAGGGACGTCCGGTGACGTCGTTAGCGAAGATGCGCGCGGATATAGTATCGACTTTGGCAAGGCAGAAAGAGATGGCAGGGTATTCCCCCTTCTGTCTACAGGCGTGCCCTCCCCCCCTTCACCCTTCTCTGCTTCCCACTGAAATGCGCGCTCAGAAATACACGAGTAACGAGGCGGACTCCGTACACACGCCCTTAGCGAGCATCTTCCGGGCCCCTCCCTGCTTTCGTGTCCTGAGGGTCGCAGCCCACAGTTTGCCAAACCGGACTACTCTCCTACATGCGTATGCCTTCGCGTAACTAGTAGGCTGCAGTAAAGTTATTGTGGGTGTGCCACCGCTTTATCGTGTACTGTGACCATCTTTAAAATTTTTAACGCCAATGAATGAAAAAAAAAAATGTTGTCATAATCATTCAGTGTTGTTGTTGTTGTGGTCTTCAGTCCTGAGACTGGTTTGATGCAGCTCTCCATGCTGCTCTATCCTGTGCAAGCTTCTTCATCTCCCAGTACCTACTGCAACCTACATCCTTCTGAATCTGCTTAGTATATTCATCTCTTGGTCTCCCTCTAAGATTTTTACCCTCCACACTGCCCCCCAATACTAAATTGGTGATCCTTTGATGCCGCAGAACATGTCCTACCAACCGATCCCTTCTTCTAGTCAAGTTGTGCCACAAACTCCTCTTCTCCCCAATCCTATTCAATACCTCCTCATTAGTTATATGGTCTACCCATCTAATCTTCAGCATTCTTCTGTATCACCACATTTCGAAAGCTTCTATTCTCTTCTTATCCAAAGTAGTTATCGTCCATGTTTCACTTCCATACATGGCTACGCTCCATACAAATACTTTCAGAAACGACTTCCTGACACTTAAATCAATACTCGATGTTAACAAATTTCTCTTCTTCAGAAACGCTCTCCTTGCCATTGCCAGTCTACATTTGATATCCTCTCTACTTCGACCATCATCAGTTATTTTGCTCCTCAAATAGCAAAACTCCTTTACTACTTTAAGGTTTTCATTTCCTAATCTAACTGCCTCAGCACCACCCGACTTAATTCGAATACATTCCATTATCCTCGTTTTGCTTTTGTTGATGTTCATCTTATACCCTCCTTTCATGACACTGTCCATTTCGTTCAACTGCCCTTCCAAGTCCTTTGCTGTCTCTGACAGAATTACAATGTCATCGGCGAACCTCAAAGTTTTTATTTCTTCTCCATGGATTTTAATACCTACTACGAATTTTTCTTTTGTTTCCTTCACTGCTTGCTCAATATACAGATTTAATAACATCGGGGATAGGCTACAACCCTGTCTCACTCCCTTCCCAACCACTGCTTCCCTTTCGTGCCCTTCGACTCTTATAACTGTCATCTGGTTTCTGTACAAATTGTAAATAGCCTTTCGCTCCTGTATTTTACCCCTGCCACCTTCAGAATTTGAAAGAGAGTATTCCAGTCAACATTGTCAAAAGCTTTCTCTAAGTCTACAAATGCTAGAAACGTAGGTTTGCCTTTCCTTAATCTAGCTTCATCATTCAATGATTCTCTAAATATTCGCCTTTAAAATGTATTCACTATTTCTTTAATTTTTTCGTGTTTGAGAAAGTATTGTTTCCATGAATGCATTACTTTGGTAAAAATGCTAACAACACAAACTACTTCAGCCACTAATCGTTGTTTTATTACAGTTCACGTTGCATTTCGAGCCCAGGGAGAGCTTTGGCATCAGTTTGACATCATTGTTGAAAGAGCTTACAACTCATTCTATTACGTCCTATTACGTGTGCCTGGGCATGCTACAAGTTGATCCAGTGTGCTGTAATGTGAGCTCTAATTTCTTACAAACCTAAGATAAACATGAGAACTGCTTCCTGTTTCCAGTAGCATTTCCATAGTCCTCAGGTACAGAACGTGTAACCATATTTACATTTGTACAAACACTTTTATTTTCACAGCAGATTTACACAAAATGTAAACAAGTCTTGTATGAAAGTAAGCTGTTACGTTTGTACCTGTACACAGACATTATTACGTCTAAGATAATACAAATATGTAATTTTTTTATCAATACATTGATGTTATTCCCAAAACGATTTGTTTCTGTGTACATATCAGATGTAACTGTATGTTGTAAAATGGTTGTAATTGTTTGATTCTGGTTCCTTTAAGAAAAATAAGTTTTTGCATTTTCTGATGAGAATTGTGACAGTTGATTTTTTTTTTCTTTATTTAGTTTCTATTCCCTTCGAAGGGGACGGGCTGGCAGCAGCTTAATATGCCGCTCTTGAGCCTACAGAATTTGTTTGAAAAAGATGAAGATAATAACTAGGCTAATAAAAACAGGCGATAAAATCGGAGACTTAAATGGTAACATGGCGGAAAATCGTGGAACTTAAAACATAGAAAAAAGCGTTGATGATGCTAATAAAATACATATGAAGCAGACAGGTAAAATAATAGACAGACAATTAAAAAACACGGCGACAGTCTGGTTTCCGTTCACAAGAGTTATAAAATTCACACCTAGCGACAGCATGATTTCTGTTCGCAACACTATGGAAAGACGAACAACACTGAACATTCACTTGAACACTGCACGAAAAAGTTGGCACAAATATGATATACCATCGCCCCATAGTCGAGGGCAGTCGGGGGACGGGGCGAAACCTGGACAGATGACGGGAATGAAAGGGGGGGGGGGAGGAGAGGAAAAACGAAGGAGGGAGTGACAGTTGAAGTCAGTTTTGTTCTTTTAACAGGTATTCACCCCCATCCTCTAAGGACCGTCATGCACCACAGTGTACTCAGCGCCGGTTTTGGATGGCACCATTTTGCCATACATAGTACCCTTTAACCACGGCGGCACGCGAACTGTTTAAAATTTTAGTCTTTTCGGAAATGCTTTCACCCTTGGCCTGAAAGCCAATGATCATGCCGCGTTTTCCGCGTCCGCCAGACATGTGTTATATACCCTGCACTGCTAGTGCTGCCATCTGCCGTCCTGAGTGGTTGTTGCACGTTGACGTTGAACAAAGCGGTGGTCCCATTAATGTGAGTGGTCCGTGGGTTTCGAATTCGTTAGATGCCATAAAATGAGATGTTTAATTTAACATTTGTTTATAATTCAGAAAACAGATGAAAAGGAAAAAACCTAGCGGAGCGGGTCCTTTCCAGCTAGTGGCGTCATACAAATGGCCAGCAATTTCCTTAGTGAACCCACACCACTTCGACGTTTACAACAGCTAGGTGACTTAGCGTGTAAGACACTGGACTCGTATTCGGTAGGAGAGAGGGGTCAGACCTTTGTTAGACAATGCATATTTTTGCTTTACTTTGTTTCCATAATTTACTTCAGATAAATGCCAGATTGATTTTTAGAACCGTCCACTATCTCTCTTTATTGAAATGAGCTAACGTGCTGTTCTCAAATTGAGTATGTTACGTACACCAGTGCCCGAAGAGAGAGAGCGACGAGATGTCGGGATACACTGCCAGTTTGGGAGGACGGTATTTTTATGAAGTACCTGAGATGCAGCTATTAGTTTTGTCACAATACTGCTACGATAGAAACAGTACAGCCAGGCGGTGCCGTGCTCTACTGTCTCCTTCCGTTGCATGTAAATGGCTAACTGCTTCACGATTCAGCGATCGATGGAATGCTCTTGACTGTGTCCACAATATCTATATTTCAATTGAAGGGTTGTCAATTGTGCATTAGTTCGTGTTTGGTTTGTGACCTGTTTGTTTACAATCAATTACAGCACTGCCCTTTTGTCCCCCCCCCCCCCCCCCCCCCCAGCTATGAAGTCCCAAAAATTTAATGACGTGTCCTGGATGAGCATCACATGCCACGAATATTTAAAATTGTACATACAAACACCAGACAAAACATTAGACAGCCTTTAGAAGACCACACAAGTCGTTTTAGAGCATACCAGTCGTTCATTTGACCCTCCACTTTGACGTAAGTCATCGCAGGACGTGCTGTATATGCGCCTGTCTGTCGTATGGCTTAAATGCATTAAAGACGTCCTTTCACGTTATGTGAAAACGCACTTGCACGAAGACTTGGTGGTTACATCATAGCGTGGAATGACACATTCCACTACATTGCGGAGCGTGAAATGATGAATTTTGGGAAGTCAGATTTCTGCCTTGCGGGGAGTATCTTGTCAATGAGATGCGACGTCGTAAACTTGCAAGCAGGTTTCCGAGCCTCCATATTGTACTGAGTTAAATTACGTATGTAGTGGGTTTTCTTTATCACAGAGTACGTGGTATGAATATAAGCTGTTTCAAAGCATCGGAGAATTGAGGATCTCTCGAAATCGCGCCATGTTAGTTACGATTTGTTATAATAAAATGACAGGAAACTACATATCGGATTCTTGTATTCGACGTGTGCTATGTAAGTATACCGTTTCAGTGCTACGGCACAATGATCATCTATCAAAAGAGCGTCGTTTTGATACAATGTATCATAGTTAAATATGGAATAATGACATTTGTAGGTACAGTCTCCACACAGTATATGTCATATACGCAGGCCCAACTTCAATGTAGAAGTTGTAGCTAAGTTGATAGTATCTGAGTTATGTAGCGAGAGGTAGCAGGTTCGTTCAACTCCATCAAAAAAATTCTCTTCACCTTTTGTTTTCTACAAGCTTGTGGCTCTGTTTTTATTAATTTAACAGAAGTATTAACTGCAGTAGTCGATGTTATTTATTATAAATAATGTATTGCTGCAATTCTTGTTGCAAAGACCAGCGGCTGGAATGTTTCCCCATTAGCCAGAAATGATAACGCAACTGCCAGTCCATGTCAGACAGCAAACACGAATTAGGCAATTCAGCATCGAGAATACGGATACTAAGCATGCGCAGACTGACAGTAGACACTATAACTATATTCAGTTTAAAACCGAAAATGGGATGAAGGTTCAGCTGAGTAAACGAATAACTTGTACTGGTGTGTATGTCAAACAGTCGTACAGCATTATTCGCTGTTCAAGACATCGACGAGTCCTGAAACTTCTTCTCGATTTCCTCCGTTTTTCTTCGACAGTCGCTAACGAGAGTGAACGCAGCAGTTTTAAGCGTGTCCATTTTCGTGAAGAAACAGTGTTATTTACTCGCCAGGTGTCGCACATTGCCGCTGGAGAGCGCTGAGGTCGCGAATCACGTTGAGGAGCACGTTTCGTGTGATGCAGCAGGTCGGTTCACAGCGTGCGCAACCACGAGGAACACCATGTCTGACATGCTTCGCGATGAGAAACACGCCCGCGTGAGGACAGCTTTACATGGGTCGACACTTGGGGTCGTGACGGAATGGCAGCGAGGAGCTAACGTGTTTGGACAATTAAAGATCCTGATTTATTGGTGTATCAAGGTGGGCTGTCCAACAGTCCACGAGCGTGCTAATGCTTCCCTCCCATCCCCCGCTCCTGGCTTCCAGTACCTCTCAACATACCACAGACAAAACTCAATACTCTAATAACAAGACAAGGCATTCAACAGATACTCCATCAGAAACGCACCAAGGCTGCGCACCTACAGACACCTGAAAGAACCCCCTCTCATTACTAGAAATCTTAGTCGCCTTTTGTAAAATAATCCATCACACGGGTTTCTATCCTGAGCGATGGAAAACATCTCGAATCCTTCTCTTCCTCAAACCAAATAAACCTGCCACTGACACCTCCTCCTACCGTCCCGTCAGCCTCACCTCCGTGTTTAGCAAGGTCCTTGGCTCCAGTCTATCCCGACATATCCATAAACACAACATCTCTTCCCATTCCCTCCATCGGTGTGGCTTTCATCACAACTTTTCCTCCGATGATCAACTTCTGTACCTTACTCATCTCCTCTTCCACCAGATCACCAACCGCAAATCCGCCATTTTTGTCTCTCTAGTTCTTGGGAAAGCTTATGACCCTGTATGGGATTCCATGATCCTCTTTAAGTTCCAAATCTATCAACTTCCCATAAATTATGTCCGTCTCTTCGACTCCTTTGTCTCTAAACGCCCGTCCTATATCACCATCAACACCAATTCCTGTATCTTCCATCTCACTGCATATGTCCCCAAGGTTCTGACCTTTCACGTCTCTTGTATGTCCTCTACACTACCCGTCCTTCTGTTCATCTCTTCCAGTATGCCGATGACACTGCCTTTCTTGCCCTCTACCCTTCCCTCCAGAAATCCCAACGATCCCTCCAGCTCCATCACAATCAGTTCACCTCCTGGTGTAACAAATGACTCCTCAAAATCAACCCTATCAAAATGCAGGCAATAATTATAGGCCGAACCACCCGCAGCTTCCGTCCTTACGACTTTTACCGTATGATTTACGACCATCCTATCCAGTTAATTAAAACGCTAAAATACTCGTACTAACACTTGATCGCCGACTAGCGTGGAAGCCCCATCTACTAACAAGTCAACACCAGGCCCACAATAGACTGAAATAACTAAAACTACTAACCAGCCGAACATGGGGATTGCACCTTTCCACAATTCTTCACCCCTATAAAACCCTCATCCAACCCATCCTATGCTATTCAAATGTGCCATGGAATCCGCTCCTCCCTTCTCTTAGCATGACCTACGGATCCTCGAACGCCGTGCACTCATTTTAGCCTTTCAAATGCGTTTAGACCTCCCCCACCGCGTTCTCTACCAACTTTCTTTCCTCCCTCCTCTTCCATCTGGAACGTCTCCAAATATCCTACGTTCCCTGCAGTCTCGACGCTACCCACCTCTTGGTTTCCCCCTGCTCACTACTCCTGGTACTCAGCCGCGTCTCCACCACCACATTCCTCCAACGCTACAGCTCCACACTCTTAACGCCCTCTCCCAAAGAAACTTTAATCGCCTTCCTTTATCCGATCCATGAAATCCGCTCTGATATGTAAACATCCTACAAGACCTAAAAGAACGCATCCCACGTCCCCCAGTCAGGACTCACTTCCTGCCAACTCCTCTCTACTCACATCCTAAGCCTTGGTCCACAATGGCATCCCTCTTCACTCTCCCTAATTCGTCCTCTATCCATCCGCCCACACAGGCACCCTCTTAAGCGCTGCCCCAACTGCTACATCCACATGATATCCCTCTTTCTGGCAGTCTAGGCCCATTCATTACTTCACTCTGGCTTTTTACTTCTTTTAACTTTTGCGCTCGTCCCTTTGTCATTTATCTTTCCTGAAACGTCCTGTTACCGTTGCATTGAGCCAATCTTTTAATTAATCAACTAATTCGCCTTTTTTAAATTACGTAACTGAACCTATGTCTTTTTATTATGCCAGACATTCATTTTGTCACCTGCCATGTACAATTTTGTACTATATTTTAAATATTGTGCTCTCATATGGCTGAAGAGTGGCGACTTGTATCCACTGACAGCGCCCCCCCCCCCCCCCCCCCCGACATATAGAGCGAGGGAAGAAGACAGAAAAAAAGGTGAGATGTCTAACACGTCTGAAAAGAATGACTGCTGTGAATGAATGCGGGTGCATCTCAACCAGTTTCCGAGCGAATACTGCGAAGAGAATTGCATGCAGTGGACATTAGGAGTCGTATACTTCGGAGAAGGTCCCTGATCATAGCGCCATTTCAGACAACTGAAAAACGTAAAATCTTCGTGGGATGAAAATTGTACGGCAATTGGGATACTCCTTGCTGAACATTTTGATGTACAGTTAATCACATTAGTTCTCATATCGACTTTATTACAATTTTTTGTGAAGATCAGTAAAATACATGTTCTATTTTCTGGTCAGTACTTGGAATCAAAATGGTTCAAATGGCTCTGAGCACTATGGGACTTAACTTCTGAGGTCATCAGTCCCCTAGAACTTAAAACTACTTAAACCTAGCTAACCTAAGGACATCACGCACATCGATGCCCGAGGCAGGATTCGAACCTGCGACCGTAGCGGTTGCGCGGTTCCAGACTGTAGCGCCTAGAACCGCTCGTCCACAGCGGCCGGCTACATGGAATCTCTGAACTGACTAACTACCTCACTTAGGTGCTTCAAACTTTGCGAACACTTTAGCAACATGTCCGTCTAAAAAGAAGACTACAATCATGTCATTTCAATCGCAATCGCAATGCAAACATAAAAATGTTAGTTGTAGTAATGTTTTAGTAAGCATGGTATCTTGCTAGTATCTATATGGAAAACATGTAAAAATCGTTGAGTTTCTCGTATTCCAGGATGGACGAGTAGTGTGTATACACATGACTAAGTTTGCACGGAACCCTCAGTGCGCGAGTGCTACTCACACTTGACCAGTTGTTCTTTTACGGGGTTATTTGGATTGGCCGATAAAACATACTAACCAACACCTTTGCGTTCAACCAACATCGTAGCAATTTCTAATCTAATCGTCAATGAGAGGCAACAACTGGAAATAGCATACGCGAAGTGATTCGTGGACTTTCCTTCTCGCCGATATCAAGGGTCGAGGCGCTGTTTAGGGTATTTGCATGATGTCTGTTGGGGACAACTGTTCTGTTTAAGAGGAAAGTGGAGCCACCGCTCTGTATTAGAAGAATCTAATTGCGTGGAAACTGTGGTGTCACCGCCAGACACCACACTTGCTAGGTGGTAGCCTTTAAATCGGCCGCGGTCCATTAGTATACGTCAGACCCGCGTGTCGCCACTGTCAGTGCTTGCAGACCGAGCGCCGCCACACGGCAGGTCTAGTGAGACGTCCTAGCACTCGCCCCAGTTGTACAGCCGACTTTGCTAGGAAGGGTTCACTGACAAATACGCTCTCATTTGCCGAGACGATAGTTAGCATAGCCTTCAGCTACGTCATTTGCTACGACCTAGCAAGGCGCCATTACCAGTTTATATTGAGATTGTTATTAATGTATCCTCAAGAGCGATGTTCTCCAATTATGGATTAAAGTTAAGTATTCAAGCAACTACGTTCTTTACTTATTAGACTCAACTCCTTTAATTGTTCCAGACCTCACGCCAGTCTGCGTGAGCTTAAACGCGTGCATTTCGGCCTCCTCTAGCAACACGGTGTTGGCTCTTCTGCCAACACATTAGAAACGACTTTTAATATCGGCGCCAGGCAGCGGCATGCCAGATATGGCGACAACTGAGATACCAGCGGGCAACAGGGAAATTTCCACTACGAGGACTTGCAGCGGCACCCATCGTGGACAACAGAGCCAGCAACATTCTGCCGTTGGTGCGATACTCACCGCGTGTGCTGACGTTCGTGCTCGCCTAAGATGCCGTTTGCTGGCGCAGGATTTTTCGCAGGCGGCTTGCAAATTTAGTATATTTTATTTCAGCAACTTTTGAACAAGCCCAAACGGCCCTTATAGTAAGTTTCTTCGTATTGTATTCAAATGTTCCAATTCATATCCATACATAAAAAAGTGTGTACATACAGGATGACAATCATTGAACTATATGAAATAAAACCGTCATAACTTCTGAACGGTTTGCGTTAAGACATTCAAATTGCGCACTGGGCCGCGGGACACGATGGGAATTAGTATGGTTTGGTTTAGCGACGAAGCCCACTTTCATTTGGATGGGTTCGTCAACAAGCAAAATTGGCGCATTTGAAGGACTGTGAATCCGCATTTCGCGATCGCGAGTCTCTTCACCCTCAACGGGTGACTGTGTGTGTTGTGTCTAGACAAGACAGCCTAGACACAATGAGAGGAAGCCGAAAGGCACGCGCTAAGCTAAAGCAGGATGGCGTGAGGTCTGAAACAAGATACGTAATGAATGCTATAAAGAAAAGTACGTAGCTTCTGGAATACTTAACTTTAATCCATCCTTGGTACATCGCTATTGACGATATAAGTGAGACTCCATAGATACATGCAATGTTACTAATGGCGCCTTGCTAGGTCGTGCCATTGACTTAACTGAAGTCTATTCTAACTATCTGCTCGGCAAAGGAGCGAGGCTTCGTCAGTGTAGTCGCTAGCTACGTCGTCCGTACAACTGGGGCGAGTGCTAGTCCGTATCTCGAGACCTGCCTTGTGGTGGCGCTCGGTCTGCGATCACACAGTGGCGGCACGCGGGTCCGACATGTACTAATGGACCGCGGCCGATTTAAAGCTACCACCTAGCAAGTGTGGTGTCTAGCGGTGACACCACAGTGTGGTGTGTAATGTTCAATCACAGAATAATCGGTGCGATATTCTTTCAGGGCACAATGACTACCGAACGGCACGTGAAGATTTTGGAAGAAGATTTCATCCCCATTATCCCAAGTGACCCAAATTTCGACAAGATGTGGTTCATGCAAGACGGCGCTCGACACCATCGAAGCAAAAGAGGCATGGGTCTCAATTGGCGGCCATAATCTCCATATCTGAACACATACGAGTCATTTTTGTGGGGCTGTATTGAGGAAAAGGTGTATAACAGCCATTGCTGATCTGAAAACACCCTTACGGAAGGTGATCGACAGCATCGATCAGCGGGTCATACAGAATTTCGCTACTCGTGTGCACCACATCATCGCCAATGATGGCAGGCGAATCGAACTTGTCGTAACCTAAATTCGAATATCTGTTGTGACGTTTACGTGTTGAATATAGTGTGTACACGCCGTAGTTTGTAACTAATTTACTGTTTTTCATATAGGGCAATAATTGTCGCACTGTATATGTGTATGTATGTACATCCATTTTTATAATACGTATGTTGCACGTCTTCTCCTAAACCAGAGGACGTATTTCAGCCGAGCGTCGTACATGTGTCGCATACTGTCAGGGAAGAATCGCTCTGGGGATAATAACCACTCACTTGTGGAAGGGATGATGTGGGGTTAAAAAGCAACGTAGCCCACGACACGTGAATACTCTTGATTTAGCTGCCCATTATTTGAGAATTAAAGCACTTAGTGGCTTGCAACATAAATTACACATGATTTCAAACCCTTATGAAACCTTTTCTCGTCCATAACCCCTAGTAAAGGATTGAAGGGAAGATCTTTATAGCGCACTAAATTCTCGCTGTTCATGCAGAAGAAACTGCCGTGTGAATCATCAAATTTTAATTTATTACTGCTTTAGGACTAACTATGTTCGCAACGTATTGTACAGGCAGTATTCAGACATTTCACTAAATTACCACCAAAAGTATACCAATGCACGACAGATAGTTCAGAAGATACGTCTTCAAAAAAGCTGAGATGCGTGAAAACTACCGCATCATGCGTGACGTTTTAATTTATTCCTTCTTTACTACTAACTTTGTTCATAAAACATCTCGCAGACATTGCTCACGTACACCACTGGACGTGCTTGCAAAATTATGTAGTTGGACGACACGTAGTTCTGGAGATACGTTATAAACATTGAACTGCATGGTAATGAAATAGCAGGGTGAAATTCGCTACATATGTAGGTGAAAAATGTGTACAAGTACGTGTAAAATATGTTAACCATCTGTGAAATATACTTCTTATGTGCGTCCGCAGGCAAAGCCACGGGTAAAAAGTTCATACTACACCTCTGGAACGATTTTAAACAAATTTGATATACACATAAGCTACAATCCGGAAAGAAATACTGTGGGGATAAGAATCACCAGCCTCCGATTGGGTCAGGGGTGAGGGAAAGGGAAGAAGGAAGTGGACAAACAGAAAAAAAGGGTCAAATGGCTCTGAGTACTATGGGACTTAACTTCTGAGGTCATCAGTCCTCTAGAACTTAGTACTACTTCAACCTAATTAACCTAAGGACATCACACACATCCACGCCGGAGGCAGGACTCGAACCTGCGACCGTAGCGGTTGCACGGTTCCAGACTGTAGCGCCTAGAACCGCTCAGCCGGCGGGCAAACAGAGAGGGGGAAGAGCATATGGGCACAGATAAGGAGGGGGAGGAGCAGATGGACAGAGTGAGCGGAGGGGTAAATTAATGGAAAGAGGAGAGAGGAGGAGACGGACAGGGAACAGGATGAGGAGGAAATGGATAGATGAAGGGAAGCGGATGAGGGACAGAGAGTGGGGGAGGGGGGGGGGGGCGGGGCGGACAGAGGGGGGGGGGTGGAGTAGATGGGTAGAGAGAGAGGGGTGTTGTAAATGATAAAAAAAAAAAGCAGGCACGAAAGGACAGACACCATGTATTCATATATGTCTGCTCTTAGTCTGCATACACAGAGAGGCCACGTGATGCTGTACGCCGAACTGGCTCACTCTCTTCTTGTGTAGGCAAGACGTGCCCCGGCCTATAGTTGTAATAGAGTGACCGCCCACGCGAGGTTATCGTTGCAGATGTGCTGGTCCGTCAGGTTTCGCAGTTTCTTTGAAAGTCACTAGCTTTGTGTCTTCAGAGATATTCCTTCGCTGCGGTGTAAACGCTGATCGTGCACTCGAACAGAAGTGGCCGATATAGCGATATAGTGCTGCATAGGTGATACTTGGAGGAAATCATTAACTACTTGAATTTCAGTAAAGAATACGAAGTTTTGCTTATTAAGGGATAGCATTTAATGATTCCTGTGGCTTTTCATATCAAAGTTCACGGTACACTTATGTCCCACATCATCAGGTATCACTTCCAGTTTGCAGTGGTACTGCAACCTGAAGCGCCTCCGCCACTCTTTAAGTGACAGTATTACTGACCACGCTACCCGTGGTCTAGGGGTAGCGTCTTTGATTCATAATCAAAACGTCTTCGGTCCCGGGTTCGATCCCCGCCACTGCCTAAATTTTGAAAAATAATCAGCATTTGCGGCCGAAGACTTCCGGCATAAGAAGTCAGCCTCATTCTGCCAACGGCCTTGTCAAAGAGGGCGGAGGAGCGGATAGAGGTTCAGGGTGGGAAATTGCCCCTAAAGCCGGAAGAATCAGCAATGATCAACGACATGAGGATGCAGAAGGCAATGAAAACCACTGCAAGGAAGACAAGGATTTCTGGTCAGATGAGTATCGGGTAATATCAACAGCAGCAGAAAATGGTATAACAGGTGTGGGATTCGTTATGAATAGGAAGGTAGGGCAGAGGGTGTGTTACTTTGAACAGTTCAGTGACCGGGTTGTTCTAATCAGAATGGACAGCAGACCAACACCGACAACGATAGTTCAGGTATACATGGCGACGTCGCAAGCTGAAGATAAAGTGTATGAGGATATTGAAAGGGTAATGCAGTATGTAAAGGGGGAGGAAAATCTAATAGTCATGGGCGACTGGAATGCAGTTGTAGGGGAAGGAGTAGAAGAAAAGGTTACAGGAGAATATGGCCTTGGGACAAGGAATGAAAGACTAGAAAGACTAATTGAGTTCTGTAACAAGTTTCAGCTAGTAATAGCGAATACCCTGTTCAAGAATCACAAGAGGAGGAGGTATACTTGGAAAAGACCGGGAGATACGGGAAGATTTCAGTTAGATTACATCATGGTCAGACAGAGATTCCGAAATCAGATACTGGACTGTAAGGCGTACCCATGAGCAGATATAGACTCAGATCACAATATAGTAGTGATGGAGAGTAGGCTGAAGTTCAAGACATTAGTCAGGAAGAATCAATACGCAAAGAAGTTGGATACGGAAGTACTAAGGAATGACGAGATACGTTTTAAGTTCTCTAACGCTATAGATACAGCAATAAGGAAAAGCGCAGTAGGCAGTACAGTTCCGAAGAGGAATGGACATCTCTAAAAAGGGCCATCACAGAAGTTGGGAAGGAAAACATAAGTACAAAGAAGGTAGATGCGAAGAAACCATGGGTAACAGAAGAAATACTTCAGTTGATTGATGAAAGGAGGAAGTACAAACGTGTTCCGGGAAAATCAGGAATACAGAAATACAAGTCGCTGAGGAATGAAATAAATAGGAAGTGCAGGGAAGCTAAGACGAAATGGCCGCAGGAAAAATGTGAAGACATCGAAAAAGATATGATTGTCGGAAGGACAGACTCAGCATACAGGAAAGTTAAAACAACCTTTGGTGAAATTAAAAGCAACGGTGGTAACATTAAGAGTGCAACGGGAATTCCACTGTTAAATGCAGAGGAGAGAGCAGATAGGTGGAAAGAATACATTGAAAGCCTCTATGAGGGTGAAGATTTGTCTGATGTGATAGAAGAAGAAACAGGAGTCGATTTAGAAGAGATAGGGGATCCAGTATTAGAATCGGAATTTAAAAGAGCATTGGAGGATTTACGGTCAAATAAGGCAGAAGGGATAGATAACATTCCATCAGAATTTCTAAAATCATTGGGGGAAGTGGCAACAAAACGACTATTCACGTTGGTGTGTAGAATATATGAGTCTGGCGATATACCATCTGACTTTCGAAAAGCATCATCCACACAATTCCGAAGACGGCAAGAGCTGACAAGTGCGAGAATTATCGCACAATCAGCTTAACAGCTCATGCATCGAAGCTGCTTACAAGAATAATATACAGAAGAATGGAAAAGAAAATTGAGAATGCGCTGGGTGACGTTCAGTTTCGCTTTAGGAAAAGTAAAGGGACGAGAGAGGCAATTCTGACGTTACGGCTAATAATGGAAGCAAGGCTAAAGAAAAATCAAGACACTTTCATAGGATTTGTCGACCTGGAAAAAGCGTTCGACAATATAAAATGGTGCAAGCTGTTCGAGATTCTGAAAAAAGTAGGGGTAAGCTATAGGGAGAGACGGGTCATATACAATATGTACAACAACCAAGAGGGAATGATAAGAGTGGACGATCAAGAACGAAGTGCTCGTATTAAGAAGGGTGCAAGACAAGGCTGTAGCCTTTCGCCCCTACTCTTCAATCTGTACATCGAGGAAGCAATGATGGAAATAAAAGAAAGGTTCAGGAGTGGAATTAAAATACAAGGTGAAAGGATATCAATGATACGATTCGCTGATGACATTGCTATCCTGAGCGAAAGTGAAGAAGAATTAAATGATCTGCTGAACGGAATGAACAGTCTAATGAGTACACAGTATGGTTTGAGAGTAAATCGGAGAAAGACGAAAGTAATGAGAAGTAGTAGAAATGAGAACAGCGAGAAACTTAACATCAGGATTGATGGTCACGAAGTCAATGAAGCTAAGGAATTCTGCTACCTAGGCAGTAAAATAACCAATGACGGACGCAGCAAGGAGGACATCAAAAGCAGACTCGCTATGGGAAAAAAGGCATTTCTGGCCAAGAGAAGTCTACTAATATCAAATACCGGCCTTAATTTGAGGAAGAAATTTCTGAGTTTGTACGTCTGGAGTAGAGCATTGTATGGTAGTGAAACATGGACTGTGGGAAAACCGGAACAGAAGAGAATCGAAGCATTTGAGATGTGGTGCTATAGACGAATGTTGAAAATTAGGTGGACTGATAAGGTAAGGAATGAGGAGGTTCTACGCAGAATCGGAGAGGAAAGGAATATGTGGAAAACACTGATAAGGAGAAGGGACAGGATGCTAGGACATCTGCTGAGACATGAGGGAATGACTTCCATGGTACTAGAGGGAGCTGTAGAGTGCAAAAACTGTAGAGGAAGACAGAGATTGGAATACGTCAAGCAAATAATTGAGGAAGTAGGTTGCAAGTGCTACTCTGAGATGAAGAGGTTAGCACAGAAAAGGAATTTGTGGCGGGCCGCATCAAACCAGTCAGTAGACTGATGACCAAAAAAAAACTACTGATCGCTCCCGCTCCGCGAATGTGCAATTATGAACATTATTTTTAAGGGTTTAACAGTTGGTGAGAGCCACCGTTTACTACGGTCCCGCTCTAAGTCTACTACTACCAGCACAACCCTCAGACCTGCTGAAACAAGGGATTCCCTTCGTCACTCGTTTCAGCCAATGACAACCACTAAACTTCCATTTTACGACATAGATCGTGTCCCACAAATGTTGCGAGGAACTCGTAGGAGAGGTGGGGCACATCATAAGGATTGCGAATTGCATAGCAACCCGTGGCTGCAAACGCCATAGGTAAGTGGTAACAGAGGTCGAAGATCGGAATGGAAACAAGAGGGTGATTCATTGGAAACATTTATTGGACCTACAGGTAATGAGTACACATGGTGCACTACGTGAACAGAGCCGTAATGATATAACGGTTCTCGAAGTCTTCAACATCAGATGCGACACGTGCCCGACACCCTCGGAGCTTTGGCTGCCGGTCACGCGCAAACTCACTGGTAGTTTCTTTGGCTCTAGCAGCTGTGCAGACGCTTCTTGCTACAAGATCCGTTTCAGACTCCACACGATCGCGATACGTCAGATATTTCATTGCGCCTCACAGAAAGAAATCAAGCTTCGAGAAACCCGGTGAATGTGGGGCCCAGGAAACCGGTCCTCCATGCCCAGTCCATCGATGCGGGAATGACCCATTCAAATGCATGAGAACAACCAGTCCAAAATGAATAGGCGTTCCATCATACAGGAACCGCATGCTCCGCCTCACATCTGCTGGAACATCTTCCAGCAAGCCGGGGAGAACCTGTTACAGAAAGGTCTGATAATTCGCAGTTATCAAGTGGAATGTTAAAAGGTATTGCCCGACAAAGCAGTCACCGACCAAGCCCGCCTAACCAACAGGGAAGCGCTGTCGTCGTGGGTGGTGCCGCTTACCGTGGCGGTCTTCTCGTGCCTACAAATGGTGGTACAGCACTGTCGAACAAACAAGGTCTTGTCGTCACGATCGCTAGACGTTTGAGGCCGTCTCGATACGCCACGACCGTGTTGCGAATTCCGCCAGGTGCCGATACACGTTTCTCCTCCTTACAACAGGCATAGCGCAATATTCTCACAAACAACCAGCATTCGAATGCGATTTCTGGATGATAACTCACTGCGTAATTTTTCAGTTTATGCAGAATGTAGATGGCGTTCCTCCCATCTTCTGTTGTGCAGAAATGCTGTTTTTTTCCTTTGGAATGTTCACTCAAGAAAGAAAGAAAGACGCAACACGAAGGAATTATCCGAATGGTTCGGCAATCGATAGATGTGATGTACATGTACAGAGAAACAAATGATTACGATTTCAGAAAAATTAGATGATTTATTCAAGGGAAAGACATTCAGTAAATGAGCAACCAAGTAACGCGTTCGTTTGAGCCCCAAAATCCCGAGATGATTGGAGGGCCCTGCCCAAATGATCCAAAATTTCTCAATTGGGAAAGGATCTGGCGACAGGGTTTGATAAGCACGAAGACAAGCACGAGAAACTCTCCCCGTGTGCGTGCGGGAATTATCCTACAGAAATGTAAGCCGACGGTGGCTTGCCGTGAAGGGCAACAAAATGAGGTGTAGAATATCGTCGACGTACCGTTGTGTTCTAAAGATGCCGTGGATGTCAGCCAAAGGGGTCCTGCTATGAAAAGAAATGGCACCCAGGCTTTCAGTCCTGGATGTCGGGCCGTCCAGGTCGTCTCCAGATACTTCTTCAGCCTGGAATCTCATTGGCTGGAGTAGAATCGTCTTCATTGGAAATTCCAGTTTCGAAATATGCCGCGATCACCAGCGAAGAGCTGTCTGGTGACGCCCTGGACAGCGGTGGGATACCAACCTGACTGTCGCCTGCCATACGGTTCGACAACCAGGAGTGATGGTCTGGGACCTCTTTGGTTATCTGTCGCGGCACCCTTATACCGTACGACGACGGTATTCTATGTCCCGTTTTCTTCCCTTCATGACAAGCCATACTGGGCATATATTGTAGCAAGAAAATGCCCGCCCGCAGAGTTTTTTCTGCTTGTATTCGTGCTTGTCAAAATCTACCTTAGCTACCAAGTTCGCTGGATCTCCCTCAGATCGAGAACTTTTGGAGCATTATGGTCAGAGCAGTCCGTCATCAGGCCACAAGTGGCCCATCGGGACCATCCGACCGTCGTGTCGTCCTCAGTTGAGGATGCGGATAGGAGCGGCGTATGGTCAGCACACCGCTCTCCCAGTCGTTACGATGGTTTTCTTTGACCGGAGCCGCTGCTATTCGATCGAGTAGCTCCTCAGTTGGCATCACGAGGCTGAGTGCACCCCGAAAAATGGCAACAGCACATGGCGGCCTGGATGGTCACCCATCCAAGTGCCGACCACGCCCGAAAGCGCTGAACTTCGGTGATCTGAGGGGAACCCGTATACCCACTACGGCAAGGCCGTTGCCCATTATGGGCAGAGCCCTCCAGCCAACTCGGGATTTTGACGATCTAACGAGCCAATTGGACATCATTTGGTACAGTATCCGTCAGGAGGACTTCCAACTCTTTATCGGCCAGTGCCAAGCCAGTGCTAAGAGCCAGACATGGACCAACTTTAAGTGACTTGCTCAATTTCTGAAGCTCTTTATCTTGAATAAATTATCCAATTTGTCTAAAATTGGTATCATTTGTTTGTATGTACATGTACGTCACATCTACCGATTTCTGTCCCATTCTGATGATTTCTTCATGGCACATCTTTTTTATTTTTTATTTTTTTTAAAGAGATTATGTAGTACACTTCATGCCGATTTGGGGCTTGTTCCATGCCGCCTTCGATTGTTAGTGCTGCACTTCGTGGCGCATGACCTGAAGATGATTTGCAACGCAGGTTGAAACCGGTCGGTAGTTCAAAATGTTCAAATGGCTCTGAGCACTATGGGACTCAACTTCTGAGGTCATCAGTCCCCTAGAACTTAGAACTACTTAAACCTAACTAACCTAAGGACATCACACACATCCATGCCCGAGGCAGGATTCGAACCTGCGACCGTAGCGGTCGCGCGGTTCCAGACTGTAGCGCCTAGAACCGCTCGTCCACTCCGGCCGGCCCGGTCGATAGCATATAATAAGTTATGGTCCAGACGGTGTTAATTTATTCTACGATTTGGCCAAACATTTACACTGCACTACTTCGCTTTATCGTCGCTACCCACTCATACAGAACAGAGTTTTTAGTGTACCGATCTTGCTTTCCTGATAAAATTCCTGTATCCAAAAATAAAGAGAGTCTTTATTCCATTACCAAGAAACTGTACACAATAAAAAACTAAAGAACAGTTTTGAAAGGAGCTTACAAAGGCCATTTAGGAACACATATTTATTTTCAGTCATCTTATATCATGTAGACTGTTGTTATTAGAAGATATATACGATATCTTCTGTGTATTTATGTGAAAACCGGTTAGTATTGCATGCAGTACATGTGGACTGATTAATTATCCCGGTTTTTGTAACTCTTTTGGACTGGGCAGGTACGGCAGTTGAGTGAACAAAGTGGACACAAGTGAATAATGACACCGTGTGTCGTGACAGCGGTAGACCGGCCGCTCTGGCTTGGCGCCTCTCTCCGCCCCTGCCACGGTATGCTGGGCTGCGGCCATTAAGCGCGCCACTAATTTGAGGGCCGGCATTTGCGAGATAATTGCCGTGTCAGCCAGGACTGGCGACAGGTACAGAGACAGCCAACTGCATCACTGGACACCTCGCCAGCGATATCGCTTCAGCACGGCCACGCTGCAGCTCGCATGCGCCGCAAGGAGCCACCCGGCAAGCGTCAAAAATGTTTTGATGTGCTGTATGTAGTTCTCTTCCCGGCACACACACACACACACACACACACACAAAGATATTCAAAGCTTAGAGGCGACAAATATCCCAGCAGGAAAAACTGTTATGGCTTCGGAATCTTTGAAACAAAACAAATACAACATTTTCTATTCTGTTCCCATTACGACCAAAAGGTAAGTAAAGCTGTTATAAATGCTTAATATTTCGCTGTTCTTGGAGCTCTTACGAATTATACGCTACTTCACACCCGACCATTATAACTCCACGTTGTATGTATAGCCACGTAGCAATGGTATTTGCTTTAGCCACATACCATATAGCAAGCTAGAAGTGCTTCTTTGGTTTCATTCCTCAAGTCGATGTCTTGTTATACCTGATTCCACGTTGCGACGCTACCTAACCGTACATGCAATGCTACAAAATTTCGTCAGAGCTCTGTGACAGGTTTGGTCGAATTTAAGACAGCTTGAAACTGGAACTACTATTAAACTTCTTGGCAGATTAAAACTGTATGCCGGACCGAGACTCGAACTCGGGACCTTTGCCTTTCGAGGGCAAGTTCTCTACCCTCTAAGCTACCCAAACACGGCTCACGTCCAGTCATCATAGCTATAATTCTACCAGTACCTCGTCACCTACCTTCCAAACTTCTCAGGAGCTCTCCTGCTAACCTTGCAGAACTAGCACTGCTGGAACTACTATTAATATGAGAGAGCTAATTGTATCTGATGTGTAGTAGAATTTTCAAGATCATTTTTTAACCTTATGAAGAAGGTTTCTAAAACAAAGAAAACATTTTCTATTACAGAAGCTCTCGGTCTTTTTAATGGAACAGAACTAAAGAAAATAGTACCTGAGAGTATTGTAACTAGGAAACTTTTCAGAGACTTACAGAGCGTATGGAGAAATCTCGAAAGATGTTCACTCAAATCTCCTTATACATAAATACTAATATACAAACGGAAAACGTGGGGAAAGGTTTTTCGAAAAATCCCGAAACAGTTTGTGACGATTCTCGGAATAATATATCAAGGTTGTGTCCAAAAATTAAAAAGGAGATATTGTACGTGGTCTGTTCAAAAAATTCCGGAACATTCGTAATTTCGTGCCAATGGAGCGAAATGCGGTTGGGATCCCTGCACACATCTGTGTGTAATGTGTAAGTGCCGGAAGTTTCATTTTTGTATGTCTGTTAGTTATTGTTCAGTGCCGTATAGAGTAGAATCTTGTGTCGCGCAGTTTGCGAATTTCGAGGTGGCACAGTTAGAGGAGAAACGCGTCTGTATTAAATTTTACGTACAACTCAAGAAAATCTTTACAGACACACACCAAATCATGCAGGAAGCCTACGGTGATGAGTGCTTAAGCCGCACTCGGTGTTACGAATGGTTCACACGGTTTAAGAATAGCGGGACGGAAGTTAAAGATGACCATCGTTCAGAACGACCTTCGACGTATACCGACGACACCCATGCCAGGAACGTCAACGAAATTGTGCGTGCAAATCGAAAACTGTCCGAGATATTGCAGAAGAATGCAGCATTTCAGTTCCATCATGTCATGAAATCCTGACACAGCATCTTGGAATGCATCGTGTTGCCATTAAGTTCGTCCCACGGATTATGATGAGTCAAGACCAGAAAGACCTACGCCTCGAAATCTGTGAATAGAATTTGGATCGCGCAAATGAGAACGAGACGTTCCTTAAGAGAATCGTAACTGGTGATGAGACGTGGATCTATGGTTATGATGTTGAGAAGTTGAATGGACTATTTGCAACGGTAGACGAGATAAGGGGAAATTCGGGGTCGGCGCTTAGCGCGATTCAGCAGGCGGCGTAACAAGACTGCTTCCGCGAGTCGAATTGGCATTGAGAGCAGTGCGTCAATAATGTTGTTGTTGTGGTCTTCAGTCCTGAGACTGGTTTGATGCAGCTCTCCATGCTACTCTATCCTGTGCAAGCTTCTTCATCTCCAAGTAACTACTGCAACCTACATCCTTCAGAATCTGCTTAGTGTATTCATTTCTTGGTCTCCCTCTACGGTTTTTACCCTCCACGCTGCCCTCCAATACTAAACTGGTGATCCCTTGATGCCTCACAACATGTCCTACCAACCGATCCCTACTTCTAGTCAAGTTGTGCCACAAATTTCTCTTCTCCCCAATCCTATTCAATACCTCCTCATTAGTTATGTGGTCTACCCACCTAATCTTCAACATTCTTCTGTAGCACCACATTTCAAAAACTTCTATTCTCTTCTTGTCCAAACTATTTATCGTCCATGTTTCACTTCCATACATGGCTACACTCCTTACAAATACTTTCAGAAACGACTTCCTGACACTTAAATCTATACTTGATGTTAACAAATTTCTCTTCTTCAGAAACGCTTTCCTTGCCATTGCCAGTCTACATTTTATATCCTCTCTACTCCGACCATCATCAGTTATTTTGCTCCCCAAATAGCAAAACTCCTTCACTACTTTGTCTGATTTCCTAATCTAATTCCCTCAGCATCACCCGACTTAATTCGACTACATTCCATGATCCTCGGTTTGCTTTTGTTGATGTTCATCTTATATCCTCCTTTCAAGACACTATCCATACCGTTCAACTGCTCTTCCAAGTCCTTTGCTGTCTCTGACAGAATTACAATGGATTTTAATACCTACTCCGAATTTTTCTTTTGTTTCCTTCACTGCTTGCTCAATATACAGATTGAACAACATCGGGGAGAGACTACAGCTCTGTCTCACTCCCTTCCCAACCACTGCTTCACTTTCATGTCCCTCAACTCTTATAACTGCCATCTGGTTTCTGTACAAATTGTAAATAGCCTTTCGATCCTGTGTTTTACCCCTGCCACCTTCAGAATTTGAAAGAGAGAGTATTCCAGTCAACATTGTCAAAAGCTTTCTCTAAGTCTACAAATGCTAGAAACGTAGGTTTGCCCTTCCTTAATCTGGCTTCTAAGATAAGTCGTAGGGTCAGTATTGCCTCACGTGTTCCAACATTTCTACGGAATCCAAACTGATCTTCCCCGAGGTCCGCTTCTACCAGTCTTTCCATTCGTCTATAAAGAATTCGCGTTAGTATTTTGCAGCCGTGACTTATTAAACTGATAGTTCGGTAATTTTCACATCTGTCAACACCTGCTTTCTTTGGGATTGGAATTATTATATTCTTCTTGAAGTCTGAGGGTATTTCGCCTGTCTCATATATTTTCCTCGCCAGATGGTAGAGTTTTGTCAGGACTGGCTCTCCCAACGCTATCAGTTGTTCTGATGGAATGTTGTCTACTCCCGGGGCCTTGTTTGGACTCAGGTCTTTCAGTGCTCTGTCAAACTCTTCACGCAGTATCATATCTCCCATTTCATCTTCATCTACATCCTCTTCCATTTCCATAATATTGCCCTCAAGTACATCGCCCTTGTATAGACCCTCTATATACTCCTTCCACCTTTCTGTTTTCCCTTCTTTGCTTAGAACTGGGTTTCCATCTGAGCTCTTGATATTCATACAAGTGGTTCTCTTTTCTCCAAAGATCTCTTTAATTTTCCTGTAGGCAGTATCTATCTTACCCCTTAGTGAGATAAGCCTCTACAGCCTTACATTTCTCCTCTAGCCATCCCTGCTTAGCCATTTTGCACTTCCTGTCGATCTCATTTTTGAGACGTTTGTATTCTTTTTTGCCTGCTTCATTTACTGCATTTTTGTATTTTCTCCTTTCATCAATTAAATTCATTATCTTTTCTGTTACCCAAGGATTTCTAGCAGCCCTCGTCTTTTTACCTACTTTATCCTCTGCTGCCTTCACTACTTCATCCCTCAAAGCTACCCATTCTTCTTCTGATGTATTTCTTTCCCTCATTCCTGTCAATTTTTCCCTTATGCTCTCCTTGAAGCTCTGTACAACCTCTGGTTCTTAGAGTTTATCCAGGTCCCATCTCCTTAAATTCCCACCTTTTTGCAGTTTCTTCAGTTTAATTCTACAGTTCATAACCAATAGATTGTGGTCAGAGTCCACGTCTGCCCCTGGAAATGTCTTACAATTTAAAACCTGGTTCCTAAATCTCTGTCTTACCATTATATAATCTATCTGATACCTTCTGGTATCTCCAGGATTCTTCCATGTATACAACCTTCTATAATGAGTCTTGAACCAAGTGTTAGCTATGATTAAGTTGCGCTCTGTGCAAAATTCTACCAGGCGGATTCCTCTTTCATTTCTTCCCCCCAATCCATATTCACCTACTACTTTTCCTTCTCTCCCTTTTCCTTCTACCGAATTCCTGTCACCCATGACTATTAAATTTTCGTCTCCCTTCACTATGTGAATAATTTCTTTTATTTCATCATATACTTCTTCAATTTCTTCGTCATCTGCAGAGCTAGTTGGCATTAAACTTGTACTACTGTGGTAGGCGAGGGCTTCGTGTCTATCTTGGCCACAATAATGCCTCCACTATGCTGTTTGTAGTAGCTTACCCGCACTCCTATTTTTTTTATTCATTATTAAACCTACTCCTGCATTACCCCTATTTGATTTTGTATTTATATAATAATGGAGGAGAGTATTTCGAAGGAGACCATGCGTAATAAGTAAAAGTTAAGCGTAGAGCAATTTTGTGGACGAAGTTTTGCAAATGGATTGCATTACAAATGTAGTAGTATTCTGATCATTAGCCGATGAGGCCGTTATGTATACAATTTTCGTTTAAAATTATGTATACGTAAAACAGTTTATATGGGAGTAACAATTTGTCTTTAAGTTTAAATACCCTTCTATCGTAGTTATAACTGAGTGCGAGAAAGAAAACCGAGACCGCCAATTTTCACAGCAGTCGATTTTAAAAGAAAACCTGTACATTGTTGCTTATTCGCGCTGTAACAGATATGTCTGAAAAGGCCGCACGCAGGATCGGGGTTTATTGTGGTGGTGGTGGTGTAGGTGGGGGGGGAAATCCTTTGTACTCGGTTAATATTTCAGCTAGCGGTATGGGGTAAAAAGTTTTCGGTGTAGCCCGAACCATTGGCCATTTGCATAGCCACTTGAACATCTGATTTACCGTAGTTATCTTACAGAATATGAGGAAGGTTTGAACGACGAACCGGAGCTGACGCCCAGGCAGATTGTGCGAATCGATTAATTCCTTTCGCAAAAGATCTTAATTGAGCTGAAATCACCGCTCACCGAATGGTACAATTTGTATGTGCACACTTCGAACTTTACACGCCTTCAATATGTCCACCCTTCAATATGTCCGGACTGGAGCGAGATTGATGGTTTAATATTAGTCCACCAGTGCACCGGATATTAGTGTGTGATCATTTTTAACTGTTTGAAAAAAATCTTGCGTCGTTTGGGGTTTACATGCAAAATACACGTTTTCTGTGAGGTTTTTGAAGCGCGTCAGTTTTTTACTTTGAACTTGTACGAATCGTTGCACCAAGGTAGATACATGGATAAAGTCAAAACGTAATTCTTTTATTCAAAATACCATTCCAACGTTATGAGCGCACTTACACCCTCCCATTGTTACATCCATGGTGAGGGGTGTAAGAATAAATAGGTACAAATGTATGTGCTTCCGGAGAGTGGGATGTTTCTGCTATAGGAAATATCCGAGGGTGTGGGTGCACTTGTAATGGGAAGTATTCTAGAGTGGGGATGCGGCATCCTAAGCTTTAATGACAGCTCCTTTCATTCTTCACGACATGACAAATGCCACGTTGGATGACATAATGTCATATTCTACGTAACATCATGTATCATGTTGCTTTACTGGAGATGATGTTTTATATTACATGGCATGAGTCTAATATTAATAAGCAAAAAACCGCGAATATGTCAAAATGTTGTGGGTGTAATGTCTCTGAAGCCGCCAGATAAGTCGAAAAGCTAGTTCTCTGCTTTTAATCCCTCAAACTTCCCAGGGCATATTCACCTTATTTTGTGCCACGAGAGGAGCATTTTTGATTCTAGTACGGCTTATGTCCGTCCGAATCATGTTAAAAACTGAAGTAAAAGTTTAGACCTTTCTCATTTATATTCTATACTACTTATTGTAATTTAGAGTTCCATGCCTTCAAAGAGGGCAAAATCGCAACGAGGAGCCGCAATTTGCGTCTTGACGTAATTCCCATGTATAAAATGGTTCTGAGCACTGTGGGACTTAACTCCTAGGTCATCAGTCCCCGAGAACTTAGAACTACATAAACCTATTTAACCTAAGGACATCACACACATCCATGCCCGAGGCAGGATTCGAACCTGCGACCGGAGCGTTCGCGCGGTTCCGGACTGAAGCGCCTAGAACCGCTCGGCCCCACCGGCCGGCAATTCCCATGTATACCCCAGATTAAGACCCATATCCAATTGCCATACTTTCTTAGCGATTACGTAGTATTACCGGGTTTTTTAGTATGAAATAAAATAAAGTCGTATGATCAGTTTTTGGTGCGAGCCTTTGTGTATTACTGATGTAGTACTCTATGGCTGGATCAGAATAACAAAGAGATTCACAGTCAAGACACGGAAAATGTCGATTCTGTCGGTGAACTATTACAGGCACACCCAATATGGCTGCATTAGAAACAGCGGTTAGTTCTGCACTGTGTCGTACGTTTTCTATTAATCTGCAGTTTGCGTTGCGAGATCGTAATAGCTTTATCACCCTACTGCTCCCATTCATTAGTAGCTACTTACATTCTTTTGCGTAAACAGCAAAATAGTAAAACAGAACCAGCAATAGAAAGAAAGGACATGACGAAAACGAATGGCAGTAGTGACATTACAGACGTAAATGTCGTCCGCAGAGCGATAAGGCAAAGGGGAGCGAAACACAAGGCTTGGCCGAGCTCGTTCCCTGGTTGGTTTTTGCTGTGGTAGCTCCATTGTAAACAACCATCAGTCAGTCAGTATGTTTCTGATTCGGCTATAAACACGAAGCGTTTTGAAAATTTAATATTAAGTAAAATATTATGGCATTGTTGGCTGTGACACCCTAAGGGGTAAGTTCAGCCGTCTGCTCGTAAAGGATCTTCTCCTGCCGAGTACAACGGCCTTGTTCCTTACTGATAAGTGAGATGTATGTCCACTGTGTATTTTTAGAGTGTAGGTGAATGTACTGGTGTGTGTAGAGTGTGGTGTTACGCTCGTAGTCCACTGAGCTGACAAAAGTAATGGGATAGCGATATGCACATATATAGATGGTGATAATGTCGCGTACACAAGGCATAAGAGGTTATTGCATTGGCGGAGCTGTTATTTGTATTCAGGTGATCCATGTGAGGTGGTTCCGACGTTCTTATGCTCTCACAATGGGAATTAAAAGACTTCGAACGCGGAATGGTAACTGGAGCTGGACAATTGGGATGTTCCGTTTTGGAAATCGTTAAGGAATTCATTATTCCGAAATCCACAGTGTCAAGAGTGTGCCGAGAATACCTCTCACCGCGGACTAGGCAGTGGCCGACGGCCTTCACTTAACGACCGAGAGCAGCGGCGTTTGCGTACAGTTGTCAGTGCTAACAAAGCAACACTGTGGGAAACAACAACAGAAATCAATGTAGGACGTCCGCTGAATGTATCCGTCCGGACAGTGCGGCGAAATTGGCGTTAATTCGGCTGCTGCAGCAGACGACCTATGCGAGCGCCTTTGTTAACAGCACGACATCGCAACCAGCGTCTGTCCTAAGCTCATGACGATATCGGGCGGACCCTAGACAACTGGAAATCGTGACCTGGTCAGAAGAGTCCCGTTCCAGTTGGTTCGAGTGTGGCACAGCCATGGGCCCAAGTTGTCAACAAGGCACTGTGCAAGCTGGTGGTGCCTCCATAATGGTATGCGCTGTGTTTACATGAAATGGACTGGGTCCCCTGCTCCAAACCGATCATTGATTGGCAATGTTTATGTTCGGCTACCTGGAGACCATTTTGAGCCATACATGGACGTAATGTCTCCCAACAACAATGCGGCATGTCACAAGGTCACAGTTGTTCGCGATTAATTTGAAGAACATTCTGGACAATTAAAGCGAATGGTTTGGTCGCCCAGACCGCCTGACATGAGTCGCATAGAACATTTGTTGGACTTAATCGGAACATCAGTTCGTGCACAAAATCTTGCACCGGCAAAACTTTTGTAATTACGAATGCCTGTTGAGGCAGCATGACGGGGAACTTCCAATGATTTGTTTAGTCCACGGCACGTATAGTTGTCACTATGCCGGGAAAAAGGAAATCCGCACGGTTTAGGAGGTATCCCATGAATTTTAACACCTCAGTGTATGAAGATGAAGACTGACAAAGGGAAAGGGTGAAATCCGGTGCAGCAGATAGCGCACTCATTTCGAGTGGCACCAACGGGGCCGCGGAGCTTATGTCCCCATCCCACGGACGGATCGCCAGCAATAGCGTCAAATGGTTCAAATGGTTCTGAGCACTATGGGTCTTAACATCTGAGGTCATCTGTCCCCTAGAACTTAGAACTACTTAAACCTAACCTACTTAAGGACATCACACACATCTACTTAAACCTAACCTACTTAAGGACATCACACACATCCATGCCTGAGGCAGGATTCGAACCTGCGACCGTAGCGGTCGCGCGGTTCCAGACTGAAGCGCCTAGAACCGCTCGGCCACACCGGCCGGCCAACAGCGTCATATGGGCTCACTTCACGTAACACTGAGGAGAGGTTAGGAATTTAATCCACGGCATTGGCGCAAAGACTGATGATTAGAAACTTTATGCCACCACCTCTCCTCCCCTTGTCGGCTAAATATAACCAACGCGGCCAATTTCATCTCCCACCAGGATTCGAACTGTCTTACCGTCTAGTCGATCACCAAATCACTGGCGTGCATTAGCGAACTTGGCTAGGGAGGTGGCTTAGTTTAACATAATTTTCAAGTGACCTAGGTTTGACACCTCAGTCATAGGCCGTCAGTGTGAGAAAGATTTTGCTAACAACGAAGAAGATTCTTGCGGATGCGAAAGATCCTGATCGATCTCAAATGAAAAGATAGTCTATTGAAAATAAGAAGAAATTCTCTAAACGGACTGTGATTAATGCAAGATATTGCAGTTAAAAATGTTACTAGAAATATAATTTACCCTCTGTGAGACGTAACTCCGTGATTACTCGTGGCCACATGAGTTACATTAGCGAACTTTCCTCCAAAGTGCAATTGTTGAACAACTACTTCATCTCAGTCCATTTACCTATTCGTCCTGTTGCAGTTCCAGTAGTCCCAGATCGGCAGCTGCTGAATGTTTTAACGGTCCAGTCACATTAATTTGACCACCGCCTATGTTGGACGTCGATGTGCAAGAACCACTCACAGACGTCAGGTGGCAGCACTAGCAGTGGAGTTTGTATAAAAGAATGTCGGGGGGGGGGGGGGGGGTAGAAAATATGGTATGATGATTCATTGGCTTTCGGGCCAAGGGTGGAAGCATTTCAGAAACAGCTAAGTTTGTAAACTGTTCGTATGCTATGCAAATTTGTCGCCAAGGCACCTGTGGTGCATCACTTGCTATAGCTTTCAGGGATGAACGATGGTTGTGGAGAAGTGTTGTGGGGCTACCAACAGTGTCTCCTCAACGACAGTTCAGCGGAAGTTGATGCGTATAAACCACCACAACAGGCGCCCTGGTTCACGCACCTACACTGACTGCTGTTCATCGCGACGAATGCAAATGGACGTACTTTGAGTGGTGGCAGGTGGTCTCCTCAGATGAATCACGTTTTATGCTCCATTGAGCAGAAAGCTTTTGCGGTTTACGGCGTGACACGTCTGAATGCTAACACACTGCAACAATTGTCGGAAGGATCTAGGCTGGAGGAGGAAGCCCTATGACCTAGTGATGTTTTCTTGCTATTCCCTGGGTGATGTCATTCTGAAAGTCACAATGGATCAAAGCGTGTGTGTCTACACTTGGGGACCATGTCTGCCGCTACATTCAGTTGTTTTTCCTTGGCAAGTTGACATTTCCAGCAGGAAAATGCAACATGTCACACAGCACGCAGTGTACGTGCATGCTTTGTAGAGCACCAAGATGAGTTTACTGTACTCCCCTGCCCATCAAACTCCCTGGACGTCATCCAATGGAGAATCTGTACTATCACCTCGATCGGGCATTTAGCGCCCTGTATCCTCAACTGAGAAAACTAGCGCAGCTTTCCACAGCTCTGGAGTTGGCATGGCTCCACATCCCTGTCAGTAACTGTACAGAACCGCATTGACTCTCTTGCTACACGTCTCGCAGTGGTCCACGCTGCAAAAGTTGGTTATTGATGCTTTTGATAAGTGGTCACGTTAATGTGGGTGGACATTGTAATAGTCCATGAATGATTTTGGGGCGTGTAAAGTTGTATTCAAATTGAAATCACCTCTCTCTCTCTCTCTCTCTCTCTCTCTCTCTGCGTGTGTGTGTGTATGTGTGTGTGTGTGTGTGTGTGTGTGTGTGTGGAGGGGGGGGGGGGGGAGAGGGCGGTGAGGGGAGGGGGGATACATGGAACATGGGCTGTGAACCATTATCCCTAACACCGAGCAACCTACGAACGCCAGAGCAAGTGTGCTTTCTCCTTTACAGCCAGGGTACAGAGCCGTAAAATAAACTTGAGAGTAAAGTGTCCCGTCTGAGAGGCTCTGGCGTTTCCAGGACACTTGCCCACCGGTAACGGCTTTGTTAAGCCTCTGCTTAAGCTGCTTCACTTGAGTTTGTCATCAGCCCAAGTTGCGCGACGAACGGGCGACTGAACCTTAGTAGAGACCACATGGGAGCATTAAGGCAGCAGGTGTACAGACGCCTTCTAGGACTCTCCATGACATTCGCTCAATTTGAAAGCCATGTATCTTAATCACATGCGATATACATTATCCTAATTTGTACGTCATGTAATACGGGCTTAAGATTCTACTCAAGTCCAACACGTGGACGGTAAAGACGCTGTCGTTTCGTATTTTGCCCAACTGCGGTCAAGATATCACGCAGTTAGTTTACGAATTGTAAAAACAACTTAGATGTCATTTTCGTGTTTAGACATGGATAGTTAAGAGCTATGTAGAGTTACGTTTAGTGAGGGGTTGCGTGCAGTCATAATAAGACATTGGTATGCGATTGTCGTAGAGAGATACCTGATTATTGTTCTTATCTATTTTATTTTAATATTTTTTTCAATTTTCTACCCAAGTCCGTAGAATGTTAGTGCAAGAATGTTTCTTATCAAGTTAGGGGATACAGGGGCGTTATATTATTTGTATATTGATAACTGTGTTTCACAATAAGTATCACACATTTATTTAAAATATATGTGTGTGTAGTATTTTTAGGAGTTACATTTTTTAAATTCTCATATTCTTATTTTTTATTGTTGGATCAGTTCTTAATTTTTATATTTTATTCTTATGTTTATTCTTCAGGGAGACTTGGTTCATTCCCATGGATTATACGATCATAGACACATTGGAAACATACAAATTCCTAACAGTATCACGCGAAGGCAGTTTTGCCTCAGCGACGTTTCGTCGTATGAATCTCACTCGGGAAATAAACGTCGTTAAAACTGCTGTGGGTTTCACGCGTTGCGTTGGGAATACTTTTGTTCCGTTGGCAGAAGAGCCAACACCGTGTTACTAGAGGAGGCCGAAATGCACGCGTTTTAGCTCACGCAGGCTGGCGTGAGGAAGAAAGGACTATACTGACGTGAGGTCTGGAACATGACAAGGAATTAGAATTCAGAAAGCGGACGTAGCTAGTTTGATACTTAACTTTAATCCATTAATGATGAACGTCGCTCTTGACGGTACTTGATTCACAATATTATCTGTTCAGATTATAGTAACTGAATATGGCGCCTTGCTAGGTCGTAGCAAATGACGTAGCTGAAGGCTATGCTAAACGGTCGTCTCTGCAAATGAGAGCGTCTGTAGTCAGTTTTTTTTTCTTTTTTTTTTTGTGTGGTTTAAGGGCGCTCAACTACTGAGGTCATTAGCGCCCATTCACAGTTATTAGAGCACATGGAATCTAGTAAAACTCAAGGGGAGGGGAGGACACCAGTAGGCTTGACAAAGATGCAGATAAAATAAGTAAAAAAGTTAGATGTCTTCGGACAAGCCAGTCAAAGTTATAAAACGCAGAACACGAGCAGCTGCTCGAGCGTCATCAGCTAAAATATCCGGTAAAGTAGATGGCAGGGACAGGACATCACGAGATTGACTAAAGCGGGGACACGACAATAAAACATGGCGCACTGTTAATGCCTGACCACAAGGGCACTGCGGGGCTGGGTCACCGGAGAGCAGGTAGCGGTGGCTAAACCGGCAATGCCCAATCCGCAACCTGGTCAGAAGGACCTCCTCTCGCCGAGATGGTCGGGAGGAGGTTGTCCAAGCAGTTGGGAGCGATTTTACTGCCCGGAGCTTGTTTCCTTGGAGGGATGACCAAGCATCCCACCACAACGACACAAGCCTCTTACAAACATCCCCACGAACGTCAGATGACGGGACACAATGGGAGGCTGGCCGAGGCAGGAGGACTGCAGCCTTGGCTGCAGCATCCGCAGTCTCATTCCCAGGCACTCCTACATGTTCGGGAACCCACAGAAAACTGACAGGAGAACCATTATCAGCGAAAGAATGGAGGGACTGCTGTATCCGTTGAACCAAGGGATGAACCGGATAGGGAGCTCCAAGGCTCTGAAGAGCACTGAGTGAGTCAGAGCAGAGTACATACAATGAATGGCGGTGGCGGCGGGCATACTGATGGAGGGCAAAAAGCTCGGCCGTAAAGCTGGAACATTGGTCGAGGAGCCGGTATTTAAAGGTGGCGGCCCCGACGACGAAGGCACAGCCGACACCATCGTCAGTTTTGGAGCCATCGGTGTAAATAAAGGTGTGACCGGCAAGTCGAGCATGAAGTTCGACAAACCGTGAGCAATACACTGCAGCCGGAGTACCCTCCTTCGGGAGTGAGCTGAGGTCGAGATAAATATGAACCGGAGCCTGGAGCCAAGGTGGTGTCGGGCTCTCACCCTCTCTGAAGGTGGTAGGGAGGGCAAAATCCAATTGTCGAAGCAGGCGACGGAAGCGGACTCCGGGGGGCAGCAGGGCAGACACATACAACCCGTACTGACGGTCGAGAGAATCGGCGAAGAAGGACTGGTAAGAGGGGTGGTCGGGCATAGACAACAGCCGGCAGGCATACCGACACAGCAGTACGTCGCGCCGGTAGGTCAATGGTAATTCGGCAGCTTCAGCATAAAGACTCTCGACAGGACTAGTGTAGAAGGCTCCGGTCGCAAGACGTAACCCCCGATGGTGGATGGAGTTGAGACGGCGTAAGAGGGATGGCCGAGCAGACGAGTATACGAAGCTCCCATAATCCAGCTTCGATCGGACTATGGACCGATACAAGCGAAGCAGGTCAGTGCGATCCGCTCCCCAAGATGAACCACTAAGAACTCTGAGGACATTAAGGGAACGTGTACAACGGGCCGCCAAATAAGAGACATGCGGAGACCAACACAGTTTCCTGTCCAACGTGAGCCCTAGAAACTTAGTTGTTTCCACGAATGGGAGAAGAACGGGACCGAGATGTAAAGATGGCGGAAGGAACGCTTTATATCGCCAAAAGTTGATACAAACCGTCTTCTCTTCAGAGAACCGGAAACCATTTGCCACGCTCCATGAGTATAGGTTGTCTAGACAACGCTGAAGGCAGCGCTCCAGGAGGCATGTTCTCTGGGCACTGCAGTAGATCGGGAAGTCATCGACAAAGAGAGAGCCTGAGACATTAGGTGAAATGCAATCCATAATTGGATTGATCGCGATGGCAAAAAGGGCTACGCTCAAGACGGAGCCCTGAGGCACTCCGTTCTCCTGGAGGAAGACGTCGGACAATACGGAACCCACACGTGCCCTAAACTTTCGATCCGTTAAAAAGGAATCAATAAAAAGGGGCAGGTGACCGCGTAGGCCCCACCTGTGCATAGTGCAGAGGATACCTCCTCTCTAACAGGTATCATAAGCCTTCTCCAAATCGAAGAACACGGCTACCGTTTGGCGCCTTCGCAAAAAGTTGTTCATGATGAATGTCGACAAGGTCACAAGGTGGTCAACAGCGGAGCGGCGGCGACGAAAGCCGCATTGGACATTGGTAAGTAGCCGTCGAGATTCAAGAATCCAAACTAACCGAGCATGAACCATGCGCTCCATCACCTTACGGACACAGCTTGTAAGAGAAATGGGGCGCTGTAGTCAGTGAACCATCGCTAGCAAAGTCGGCTGTACAACTGGGGCGAGTGCTAGGGAGTCTAGACTAGACCTGCCGTGTGGCTGCGCTCGGTCTGCAATCACTGATAGTGGCGACACGCGGGTCCGACGTATACTAACGGACTGCGGCCGATTTAAAGGCTACCACCTAGCAAGTGTGGTGTCTGGTGGTGACACCACAACTTTCACGGCAAATCACGCGTAACGGATCACTTTCCCGAAAACTGGCGCTTCCAGTTGATTATGAATGAAGTTGCACTGTAGAAATTTCACCGTAAACAATTTCAAGTAATTTTTCCGTTCATTTGTGGTCTTTTTTTGCTTTTGCTCTTTATTTTTAATTCATTCACGAGGAATGTAATTAGTAAACGAATAAGGAGAGCATTATTTGAATATTCATTGGAAAATATTCGTGTCGTGATCTTCCACGGACACGGTAGTGTAATGAGTAAACATAAAAGTAATAATCGGATTTCGAACAGTGGGCACGAGAGTCTGAAACCGCGACGCAAGCCACTGTGCCACCGCCTCGGTTGAATCGTTTGCTTGCTAAAAGGTACACAAATTAGCTCGAAAATTTTGACCCTTTTTTTCTCAGAAAAGGTTGAGTATCTACGGGTAAACCGAGACACTGAGCCAAGTTTCTGCAAAATCAAAATATGGCACTTGTCCCTTGTTATCCTCGTCATAGCAGCTCTTGCACACAACGTTCTGCGGATATGCCGCATACACGCAGACCTCTAGCTCTTGGCTGATGGGGATGTCAGAGCAATCAGCAATCGTGAGTGGGAAGGGGATGCGGCAGCTTTGTCCAGTGTGCAGCGGATTGGTTGTTCGAGAACAGCACAGGAAGCTGCATTATGATTTTCGGATTACTTCACGATATGGCATTTGGCGGCCTGATGTATTTGCGGGAATACTCTTTACAATCGACGGGCACCTTTCGAGAAGCAGCTCCCCCGAGTAAGCGGTGAAGGTTTCAGATATTCTGCGGGGAACGTGTCGCTATTACGAGCCATTCCGCACAGTGAATCACGGGCTAAAGGGGCGGCTGAGTGGGTGAGAGGTACTTGGCAGAGCTATTCCAAACACAGCGCGGCTCTCAGTCACCGCTCGCTTTCCAACGAGTCGCGAAGCATAAATATGCAAGTGCGTGCCCGCCTTACCCGGCTACCTCCGCTCCCCTCCACCTCTCGTTTTGCTTTTCTTTTTATGGCTCTTCGCCTTTCTTTTTATCCTCTCTCCCCGTGCAAGAAGTGCGGAAGATGATGTACTTGAAGCAGTTATCCAACGGGTGTCTCATAAATATCCAAAGGATCCCTGGAGCTCGTACGTGCGCGCGGTATCAACATATATTTGCATGTTCGCGTGCCTCCACTCGGCAGCCCTGTACACAGCAGGGGGTGTGTTTCGCTGCTTGTTGATTGTTCTCCGCTGGATCACTCCACACTACGCAAACTTAAAGTCTTTGTGTAGCGTCGTAACGGAGAAAAAAAATTATGTTAATAGTAAACTGCTGTCCATTAGAACTACTGTGTACAGTATAGTAAGAAGAATGACTCATTACATTTGTTGCTAATTTCTGTATACACAGCGCGCAAAATTTAGTACACAGAGCAGCAATCTCTGCCAGCAACGATGACATTAAACAGTCTGGACATAGAGCCGAATTGTGCACAGTTTGTTTAAATACGTCGTCTACATGATAGAAGAAAATAATATTCAATTTAAAAAGTTATAGCTTCTTGTTTTAACACACTGGAAAATAACTAAATAATTTATGTTCATAACTCCACAAAAAGAGTAAAGTTTCATATTTTCACTTGTCCAAATATATATTCCCTTTACTTATTGCCGGCCTCGGTGGCCGTGCGGTTCTAGGCGCTCCAGTCCGGAGCCGCGCTGCTGCTGCGGTCGCAGGTTCGAATCTTGCCTCGGGCATGGGTGTGTGTGATGTCCTTGGGTTAGTTAGGTTTAAGTAGTTCTAAGTTCTAGGGGACTGATGACCACAGCAGTTGAGTCCCATAGAGCTCAGAGCCATTTGAACCATTTGAACCTAGCTGCTGACAAGAACAATATGCAGAAGAATATAAAAGAAAATTGAGGATCTACTAGATAACGCTCAGTTTTGCTTTAGGAGAGGTAAAGGCAACAGAAGGGCAGTTCTGACCTAGCGCTTGATAATGGAAGCAAGCCTGGAGAAGAATCATGATGCGCTGAGAGGATTTGTCGAGTAAGGTGTAGGGAAAGAAGGGTGAGACACAATATGTACACTCCTGGAAATGGAAACAAGAACACATTGACACCAGTGTGTCAGACCCACCATACTTGCTCCGGACACTGCGAGAGGGCTGTACAAGCAATGATCACACGCACGGCACAGCGGACACACCAGGAACCGCGGTGTTGTCCGTCGAATGGCGCAAGCTGCGCAGCATTTGTGCACCGCCGCCGTCAGTGTCAGCCAGTTTTTCGTGGCATACGGAGCTCCATCGCAGTCTTTAACACTGGTAGCATGCCGCGACAGCGTGGACGTGAACCGTATGTGCAGTTGACGGACTTTGAGCGAGGGCGTATAGTGGGCATGCGGGAGGCCGGGTGGACGTACCGCCGAATTGCTCAACACGTGGGGCGAGAGGTCTCCACAGTACATCGATGTTGTCGCCAGTGGTCGGCGGAACGTGCACGTGCCCGTCGACCTGGGACCGGACCGCAGCGACGCACGGATGCACGCCAAGACCGTAGGATCCTACGCAGTGCCGTAGGGGACCGCACCGCCACTTCCCAGCAAATTAGGGACACTGTTACTCCTGGGGTATCGGCGAGGACCATTCGCAACCGTCTCCATGAAGCTGGGCTACGGTCCCGCACACCGTTAGGCCGTCTTCCGCTCACGCCCCAACATCGTGCAGCCCGCCTCCAGTGGTGTCGCGACAGGCGTGAATGGAGGGACGAATGGAGACGTGTCGTCTTCAGCGATGAGAGTCGCTTCTGCCTTGGTGCCAACGATGGTCGTATGCGTGTTTGGCGCCGTGCAGGTGAGCGCCACAATCAGGACTGCATACGACCGAGGCACACAGGGCCAACACCCGGCATCATGGTGTGGGGAGCGATCTCCTACACTGGCCGTACACCACTGGTGATCGTCGAGGGGACACTGAATAGTGCACGGTACATCCAAACCGTCATCGAACCCATCGTTCTACCATTCCTAGACCGGCAAGGGAACTTGCTGTTCCAACAGGACAATGCACGTCCGCATGTATCCCGTGCCACCCAACCTGCTCTAGAAGGTGTACGTCAACTACCCTGGCCAGCAAGATCTCCGGATCTGTCCCCCATTGAGCATGTTTGGGACTGGATGAAGCGTCGTCTCACGCGGTCTGCACGTCCAGCACGAACGCTGGTCCAACTGAGGCGCCAGGTGGAAATGGCATGGCAAGCCGTTCCACAGGACTACATCCAGCATCTCTACGATCGTCTCCATGGGAGAACAGCAGCCTGCATTGCTGCGAAAGGTGGATATACACTGTACTAGTGCCGACATTGTGCATGCTCTGTTGCCTGTGTCTATGTGCCTGTGGTTCTGTCAGTGTGATCATGTGATGTATCTGACCCCAGGAATGTGTCAATAAAGTTTCCCCTTCCTGGGACAATGAATTCACGGTGTTCTTATTTCAATTTCCAGGAGTGTATAAAACCAAAAGGCAGCAATAAAATTGGAAGACCAAGAACGAAGTGCTCGGATTAAAAAAGGTTTAAAGTAGGGGTGTAGTATTTCGCCCCTTCTGTTCAAAATGTACTTCGAAGAAGAAATGACTGAAAATAAAAACTTGAGAAATTCTGGATTTCCTTAAAGGATGTCGTAGGTCGTTGGCTCACGTGTATTCTTCGGATAACTGAGACTTTCTCCTAGGTGGAGAGGCCTTCGTGAAAGTTTCGTCCAGTCTATACAAAGAAAGAGAACCGTACAAAAGGGGAAATTACGAATCCAGTGACCGCAATGAACGGTCGATTGTGTGCATATTAAGTGAGTTGGAAAAAGTAATATGCAGATTTTTTTTCTATAATATCTATTTTGCACGCGATTCAGGACCCACTGATGTTTTACTGAGGTATAAAGCCATTCGGTAATAAAGTCACAATAATTTTGTTACTTTTCACGCGCATTGTTAAAAAACAGTTGCAAGATGGTGTGGATCGTTAAAGGAAAAAGAGCCAGGTTAATTGAGATTGTGTTCTGGTCACCGCTGGCATGGGTGTGTTCGAGTGGTGCCACTTCAGAATGGCCAAACTGACAAGATGACCGCGCCTACTCGTCCGCACCGATTTCATTCAAATCTATGGCGTATGCAGGGCTCGGTCACAAATGAGTCAGTAGTGTGTGCTCCAGATGGCCAAGCGTTTAGCATTCTGGTGCGGTTTGGGCGAGGCACGAACCGTTGATGTTGGCGTAGTTTTCAGGCTCCGTTTGGCACAGCGGAAGGAGGACAGAACGGCCGTGGTGACGTGTCCCTTCTGCGGAAAATATTTTTTAATTTTCAATTTTTACGTTACTTGTATTTCAAATAGATCGAAATAATGCTCGACATATTGTACTTATTAGTATTTTCGTAAAAGGCATGAAATGTAGAGGCAGAGGGAACTTTAGGACTACAAATAAATTTCCAGGAAGGGATTTTTAAGCTGTACACCAGAACTTCTTATACATAAATTATTTTATCGTTCTGCAGTTGATAATTTTCACAAACTGGGTTGATATTCATCGTAACGTATTTTTCGTGTGTAGCGGCCGTGGGCTACTAGAGGGTCAACATGAAACTAACGGGATACGAAGTCCTGTACTCTTTATTTTTATCCCTTCTTGGAATGTTACGAGGGTGGTTTGAAAGGTTCTCGGAAACACCACGAGAGGTCAGCACTAGCGCAACGAGTTGTTCACCTGATATTCATTGAACTGTTGCCTGTAAACACGTGCCACGTCAGTGCTCTTGGAAGAGAACTGTGGCCGTGACGTGGCTCTGTTGTTTCCGCGTAGTGATTTGTACAGATGGAAAAAATCAAGATTCGAGCAGTGATTAAGTGTTTCGTAAGAAAGGTATGAGAGCAAAGGACATTCATGCCGATTTCCAGAATACATTGGGGAACTCTGCTCCTTCATATTCAAATATTGCCAAGTTAAAAAATGGATTTAAATGTTGTTGGGAGAGCTTAGATGATGATCCGCGCAATGATCGGGCAAAATGTGTCACTACTCAATAAATCATTGCAAAAGTGCACAAAATGGGCACGGAGGATCGCTGATTGAAAGTGCGTGAAATTGCCCACGCTTGCCAGATGCCATCTGAAAGGGTATATCAAATGTAAATGAAGAATTGGAAATGAAAAAATTATCTGTAAGGTGGGTGTCGCGACTCTTGACGCTGTGTCAAAAACATGTGTCGTCGCCATGGCAAAATTACACGAACTAAGGTATGAATTGCTGCCATGCCCACCTTATTCACCTGATATGGCACCATCAGACTTCCATCTCTTCCCAAAACTGAAAATTTGTTTTGGTGGACGAAGATTCACTTCAAACGAAGAATTGATAGCCGGAGTTTATAACTGTTTTGCAAGCCTGGAGGAACCTCGTTTTCGAGGCAGTGGAACATCGTTGTACCCAGTGCATTTATCTACTAGGAGACTACACTGAAATGTAAAAAAAATTCAGTGATGTACGTACTTTTTTGTATTCCGTTCCGAGAACTTTTCAAACCACACTCGAATTTGCGGACACATCGTGGACGCTGTAGGTACAGTTCTTTCTTTGATATCATTTGCATTCCTAAATTTTATTTTGGATTTCCTTTTCATCCCTTGTATGAAGGTACCAATCAGTACATTGTATTGAGCATTGTTTCGGTTTATTTGCAGTGTAAGCAGCGTAAAAATTGAAAATGAAAAAACTTTTCACATGGAGAGTCGACCCCACGACCCTTGTGTAGTGGTTCCTCCCGTAAGCGTACTACTTAAATCAGTTGTTCATGGCAGCTTTTAATACCAGCTGTCCAAACACCGATAACTCTGAATTATTTTGGGTTGCCAGTCTCACTGTAGAGCGGTCACCCCATGCGACCGGGTAATTATTCTAAACTGAAATCAGTGGCTCATCTCACAGTCGCGAAGACCCAGCGTCCGTTGATGAGGATCATCGAACCGTGGAGAAACTACACGCAAGTCTAGCCTACCATCACACAAATATTATGGCTGACACTGAAAAAAGAATGACGGGGCATAAAGCATTTAATTCAGGTGGGAGACTAACTATTAAACGGATATGACAGTATAAATTCACATCCTTCAATATCCATCCTTTTACTCTCTGACAAGTAAGGTCTCCTCTAGGCCCGCCCGGTTGGCCGTGCGGTCTGACGCACGGCTTTCCGGGCGGGAAGGAGCGCCTGGTCCCCGGCACGAATTGTGTCGAGGTCCGGTGAACCGGCCACTCTGTGGATGGGTTTTAGGCGATTTTCCATCTGCCTCGGCGAATGCGTGCTGGTTCCCCTTATTCCGCCTTAGTTACACTATGTCGGCGTTTGCTGCGCAAACACGTTCTCCACGTACGCGTACACCACCATTACTCTACCACGCAAACATAGGGGTTACACTCGTCAGGTGTGAGACGTTCCCTGGGGGGTCCACCGGGGACCGAACCGCACAATAACCCTGGGTTCGGTGTGGGGCGGCGGAGGGGTGAAGTGGACTGCGGTAGTCGTCGTGGGGTTGTGGGCCACTGCGGCTGCGGCGGGGACGGAGACTCTCCCGTCGTTTCGAGGTCCCCGGTTCACATACAATACAATACAAGGTCTCCTCTAGTGTCTGGATTTATATAATCTAATACAAGTTCCTTCTTTACACTATGAGAGACAAGGTTTGAACTAGCCACTGATATACCTTTAGACACTTCCAGTCCTTCCTGACAGTTAATGAAGCCCCCAAACTACCGATCCTCCTGTTTTATACCGATCAGGATTATTTGCTTTCTTTGACAGTGACCGCTGCGCCTCTGCGTTCTCCACCGTTCCTCGCTAAACTGCCTTCTCTCCCTACGGGATGCTTGCAAATGCTCGCGCCGCTGTTACCACTTCATCATTCCACTAGAGCCCCGTCTCCGGACTAACGCCCACGGCCTTCACGACTCTTTTCACTCGCGTACTCCGGTACATTACTCTTCGCGTCTCATTCGCCGTCTCATAAACAACCTCAGTGACGAACTGTTATTGGTCACTCTGCTCCTAGCTAGCCCCGTTGCCTTTCTTGCCCCTTCCAGATGAATTTACCGATACAAAGGTGACCTGGGAACAACAGCTGTTAACTGTCTACGGGAAAGCAACATTTGTCAACCGCATGGTTTTCAAAATAGCCTCTGAGTTCCCAAAGTCGCCATGGTGTCACAGCGGCTCCAAGGGTCGCAAGGCGTCTTGACAGACATTACCGATGTATTCCTCATGTAAAGCTAAAATTCATGTATTCCATGTATGAAGTGCTCAATCAGCATTTGATCTATATAATCTGTGTAAATATACATTAGCACAAACCATTTCAAATGAGAGTACCTCGAGGTTGTACCGAGACCTTCTCATCTGAAATACGTAGAAATAGGCCATTATTAAGCAATATGCTACTTAGACTATATTACACATCCAAACACACCATATCACTTCCCTCTACATACTACAAATTATTTTCACCACGCTCACTGTATTACATTTTATTTTTTTATTTTTCTTTGACTTGCATTATATAAATTAATTCTCATCAACTAGGTAGTAACAAAGTATATGGAACCATTTTAACAATTGGTAAGCGTTCAATACGCTGTAGCCTCAGAGAAATCTTTGTATATTATGTTATTTATATTATTGAAAAAACATTAACAACTGTATACCAATAAGATTGTAACAATGAGAAGTCTTTGCTATTAGATTCAGAAGCATCCAAACCACCTTACATTTCCAGGCGGTGGGGGTGACTCTGTACTATTAATGAAATAAATCAATAAGTAAATAAAATAAATTACCGATAACGCGCGCCCGCATCTCGTGGTCGTGCGGTAGCGTTCTCGCTTCCCACGCCCGGGTTCCCGGGTTCGATTCCCGGCGGGGTTAGGGATTTTCTCTGCCTCGTGATGGCTGGGTGTTGTGTGCTGTCCTTAGGTTAGTTAGGTTTAAGTAGTTCTAAGTTCTAGGGGACTGATGACCATAGATGTTAAGTCCCATAGTGCTCAGAGCCATTTGAACCGATAACGCGACAAATTCCCAGTGTCCAGCGTTCTCAGAGCTCTCGTCTCATCGGCCGACAGTCCCGATGTTGCCCTATCGGACTTCCACTTGTTTCCTGCATTGACAACCACACTCTAAGGGATTCACATCCAAATCTCTGAAGTGGAGCGGATTGTGCGGCAGTTGGTTGCATCGCAGATCGCAGGGAATCGAGTTTTATCGCAGTGGTTTCTTCAAACAGGTTGCACGCTCAGATTGCACACTACGACAAATGTCTCAATGTCGGTGGCGACTAGGTCGAAAAATAATGCAAGATGTATATTTCATGAAGCCATGGTGTATTTGATTTTGACAATAAAATTTCCGTGCGTTAAAGGATGACGAAACTTGCTTTCGGAAAGTCCAAGGTAAGAGATTGTCGACTGCTTTTGAAATAATAGACAGTTTACTTACTTTTTAGGATTCCGTACGTCAGCCGGTAAAATCTGAATCATGATAGAATCACTTTGTTGTCCGCCTGTGTGTCTGCCTGTCCGCCTGTTACAAACCCTCCATCTGATGAATGGCTTGGCGTATCAATCTGAAATTTGTCATTTACTGAGGCCTACGATTCCTTGGCGGTGTAAAAACTTAAAGCTTCTAAATCAGTGCAGTCAAAAGATGCAGCTATTTGTGTCACATATTTCGATACTCGCAAACTCACTCATTAAAACGTGTAGGATACTTCCCGATGACTTAGAATCATGAAATTTGGCAAAAAGCAAGGTTTCAGAGTACAAGTAATGGAAAAAAACAGAAATTGTTAATTTGCAATTATATCATACGAAATACCTTTAGGGTACATCATGTTCACCTAAAATCACGAAATTTGGCAAGTGGAAAGGTTTTACAGTACAGCCAAAGGATAAAATACGAAAAATGTAAATTTGTTGTTATATCACACGACAAAAATGTTTTTATCATTTGTTATCCGATTGATTGTGTGTTCGTCCGTCTGTTAAGACCCCCTTTTCTCAGGAATGTGTTTGCGTATCAAGCTTAAATTCATTTCACGTACTACGGTCTATGGTCTCTCCGCAGTACATTAAAAGTTAGCTTTGAAGTGACTGCAATCGAAAGACACATATTTTGATACTCGCAAACTCACTTATTAAAACTTGTAGGGTACTTTCCGTTGGTCTAGAATTACGAAATTTTGCGAGAAGCAGTGTTTTGCAATACAAGTAAAGGGAAAAAATCGGAAAACTGTGAATTTGTAGTTACATCACACGAAAAAAGTTTCTTTTGTCATTTATTATCCAACGTCATACTTGAAATTAAAAGGTCCTCGAAAGTCCTGGAATCCCCGGGACGGATATCTTGCCAGTATCAGTGACGGAGGTTCGAGTCCTCCCTCGGGCATGGGTGTATGTGTTTGTCCTTGGGATAATATAGGTGAAGTAGTGCATAAGCTTAGGGACTGATGACCTTAGCAGTTAAGTCCCATAAGATTTCACACTCATTTGAACATTTTTTTATCAGTGACGATAACAGGGAAAAATTATCGACATTTCTATTCCTGGAATGAATGAACTGTCTATACACATAATTAGGTTTGTACGGAACCCTGAGTGCAGGGTCCTACTCATATCTGGCCAATTTTTTCCCATCTGTCTCCTTTTCATTCGATTGCCTCGTGTACAATTATTTTGGTACACTTTAAATAGGATAAATATTTATTTATGTAAGTCTGCAGACTTTCGTGGCCGTTGTCACTGAAGTTAAAATCTTCTGGCTTATTAGGCCGCGTCATGTTTCTTCTAAAATGTTCGACATTTCGACCCCTCTACTGGGATCTTCCTCAGGATCTTTTGGTGTCCACTACTGCTAGAACACTGTGAGAGACGAGTGTCGCGTCCACTTATAAAGGGGGAATTTTCTGGCGTTCGTACTGGAGAAGTGATAGTATTGGTTAAATTTATCTATTTATTTATTCGCCTCTTTCCTCTTTCCCACGTATCTGTATTTATTGGTGAGAAATTTGCATGTCATCCGTGTCTGGTCCACGATGTGCCCTTCATCACGCACTACCATATGGTGTCGTAGTTATAACGCGGTTTTCGAAGTAGTGGAGGAAGCTAAGCCCCACGTGCACGTGGAGACCCGTCAGCACCTGACACCACCGCTGGCACTCGTCATAATAGCGAGACGCTGTGGTTGGGGCGGGGGGGGGGGGGGGAGGGGACGTAATTCCGCTGGCGCCAGCAGCGCGCTCGGGGCTCGGCGGTGGCGCGGACACGTTCCCGACCGGCCCTGATGCCAGCCAATTACTGGCCAGTAATTGCGTCAGCGCCACTGACGGTGGCGGCGGCGGCGCCGGCGTCGCCGGAAGCGAGCGTCGCGTCGCCCGCCCCCGCAGCCTCCGTCCGGCGCCGCGGCGGCGTCAGCGCCCCGCCGCGGGGTACACTGGCGCCAGTGCGTCTGACCGCCGTACCGCTGTGTACGAGGGCTGTTCAAAAAGCATCCGACATTTATTTATAAAGTCAATCATTATTCAGACAGAATTGTTTGACATTCTAGTCCACAACAGCGTTTATGGCGTATGGGCCGGGAATGCTCAGTAGAGAGGTGCGCAGCTAGCCAATCAGCGCTCAGTCTGTTTCCGCGTTCTGTGCTGCGTAAACTTATTTCTCTGTGTTCTGTGAGTTTTCTACACCTAGAAGGTGCCAAGTTCAAAAATGGTTCAAATGGCTCTGAGCACAAGGGGCCTTAACATCTGAGGTCATCAGTGCCCCAGATTTAGAAGTACACTACTGGTCATTAGAATTGCTACACCAAGAAGAAATGCAGATGATAAACGGGTATTTATTGGACAAATATATTATACTAGAACTGACATATGATTACATTTTCACGCAATTTGGGTGCATAGTTCCTAAGAAATCAGTACCCAGGACAACCACCTCTAGCCGCAATAACGGCCTTGATATGCCTGGGCAATGAGTCAAACAGAGCTTGGATGGGGTGTGCAGGTACAGCTCCCCATGCAGCTTCAACACGATACCACAATTCATCAAGAGTAGTGACTGGTGTATTGTGACGAGCCAGTTGCACGGCCACCATTGACCAGACGTTTTCAATTTGTGAGAGATCTTTACAATGTGCTGGCCAGGGCGGCAGTCAAAAATTTTCTGTATCCAGAAAGACCCGTACAGGACCTGCAACATGCGGTCGGGCATTATCCTGCTGAAATGTGGGGTTTCGCAGGGATCGAATGAAGGGTAGAGCCACGGGTCGTAACACATCTGAAATGTAACGTCTACTGTTCAAAGTGCCGTCAATGCGAACAAGAGGTGACCGAGACGTGTAACCAATGGCACCCCATACCATCACGCCGGGTGATACGCCAGTATGGCGATGACGAATACACGCTTCCAGTGTGAGTTCACCGCGATGTCACCAAACACGGATGCGACCATCATGATGCTGTAAACAGAACCTGAATTAATCCAAAAAAATGACATTTTGCCATTCGTGCACCCAGTTTCGTCGTCGATTACACCATCACAGGCGCTCCTGTCTGTGATGCGGCGTCAAGGGTAACCGCAGCCATGGTCTCCGAGCTGATAGTCCATGCTGCTGCAAACGTTGTCGAACTGTTCGTGCAGATGGTTGTTTTCTTGCAAACATCCCCATCTGTTGACTCAGTGATTGAGACGTGACTGTACGATCCGTTACAGGCATGCGGATAAGATGATAGTCATCTCGATTGCTAGTGATACGAGGCTACTGGGATCCAGTTCGGCGTTCCGTATTACCCTCCTGAACCCACCGATTCCATATTCTGCTAACAGTCATTGGATCTCGACGAAGGCGAGCGGCAATGTCGCGATACGATAAACCGCAATCGCGATAGGCTACAATCCGACCTTTATCAAAGTCGGAAACGTGATGGTACGCATTTCTCCTCCTTACACGGGGCATCACAACAACGTTTCACCAGGCAACGCCGGTCAACTGCTGTTTGTGTATGACGAGTCGGTTGGAAACATTGCTCATGTCAGTACGTTGTAGGTGTCGGCACCGGCGCCAACCTTGTGTGAATGCTCTGAAAAGCTAATGATTTGCATATCACAGCATCTTCTTCCTGTCGGTTAAATTTCGCGTCTGTACCATGTCATCTTCGTGGTGTACCAATTTTAATGGCCAGTAGCGTACTTACACTTAACTAACCTGAGGCCATGACACTCATCCATGGCCGAGGCAGGATTCGAACCTGCGACCGTAGAAGCAGCGCTGTTCCGGACTGAAGCGCCTAGAACCGCTCGGTCACAGCGGCCAGCCAAGGCGCCAAGTGTTTCACAAACAGGCAAGGGACCTTATTAAAGTGCTCTCTTTCTTCAAACAGGCAGATTCAGGCAAACCGGCCTGCGGTGTTGCCAGGGTGCAGGAAAGTAACGTAGTAGGTGTCTATGCACTTTCAGCCGACTTGACACGCAGCATTCCTTGTGACCTATGCGGCTAGTGACCATTAACGCTTCTACACATCTCTCCCAGCGCTGATACCGCTGTTGGAAGGGTCGCCGGTAAACCACTTGTGGTATGGTCCGCGGCTGCTCCGTCGGATTATCCATAACGTCTTCCCTGCTTGGTCCCTTTCAGACACTCTTTCAGTTTAGGAAGGAGCGAGAAGTCACTCGGCGGTAGGCTCTGCGGAGAGGGAGGCTGACAAATCATAGCCGCGTTGTGTGACAAAAACCTCTGAATTAATTGAGAACGATGAGCAGGTGCGTTGATGTGGTGAAGATGCCAACTGCCCTCCTATCACTAGTCCGGCTGTTTGCGTCTCACTGCTGTATCAAGGCGGCGCAGATCTTCTTGGTAGTATTCATCATTTACATTAGTGCCTTCTGTGGCATATTCGTGATGGACCACGTTATGGAATAAAAAAGACGGTCAGCATGATTTTCACAGTCCTGCAGACGTGCCTCGCCGGTTTGGGTTTCGGGGACGATGGATTCTTCCATTGCAATGACTGGAACTTTGTTTCTGGGCGTGCAATTGAACCTAGGACTCATCGCCAGTGATCACTGTGTTAAGCATGCTGGGATTTCTATCCACAGTAACCAGCATGTCCTGTGCGATTTCCAAACGAAGTTGCTTCTTCTCAGTTGTTAGCAAGTGTGTACAAATTTTGCCAAGATCCTCCTGGCGTCCAAATGTTCCGCTAAAATGGAATGAGTGGATCCAATTCTAATTTTCACCGAGTCTGCAAGTTCTCTGGTCGTGATTAGTCTATCCTGCAACACCAGGATCCTTAAGTGATCAACAGCTACTTCATTTGCGCATGTTGAGGTCCTATGTCAACGTACTTCAGTCTTCACTGATGAGCAGCCATCTTGGAAGTGGTGTACCATTCTTTTATCTGTGTAATACCCATTGATTCGTCCCTAAACACTTGTTTCATCTTGCAGTGTTTCAGCTTGAGAAGCACCAAGCTTGAAACACGTGTTCACTTGTCAACTTCTAGTCAGCGACTGGTTGTTTCCGCAGTCCAGAGTTGCCAGGTTTTTCCGTTTCTCTGTAGCAAGTTGCTGAACAAAAAATAGTTCAATTATGGCCATATTTCTATCAATAAATATCGCCATTTTTAATCAGTTAACTAACTTTTGCTGGTTCTAAATCAAATTGTCCTGTAACTCGACAGCGACTGTCCTGAAATACGTTCAGTGAGCTGGCTGGTTGTTCCAGCACGTTCGCATTCACATATGTCAGGCTGCACAAAGAAATATTTCCCGAATCCATATGTTACGTAAATATCTATGAATGGTAAATCTTTAAAATTCACCTTTGGTGCTTGTCACAGACCTATCTTATGACTGAAATACAGGAGTTTCTTAAAATGATTCAAGATTGTGGACAATCTTTAGGAGTTGGTAAATAAATATCGTAACATATTTCTTTGCTCTGATCTGCAGTTGAAGCAACTTACTTGTCGAGCTTAATTATTGACAACACACGATAACGTACTGACCTTAGGTCAATATCATTTTTTTAGGTGTGCTAGATCGTTATGAAAAGAAGCTGTTGTTCCTTGCATACCATTTTGCACATGTTTGAAGACCATTCTAATGTAGCTAGCAACATGATCAACATTTTGACGACATAATAGACAAGCCTAATTTCGACATTTGTGTGCTGAAAAATTAGATTGATTTCATTTATCTCAGAAAGAATGGGTTTCAAAACTGTTAAATATGCATAGTTGATACCATCTTTCAAAATCTGATTTAGTGTCCTTAACATAAATAGTTTTTCTTTGTGTACCACATTATGAAAATGCAGTTTTAGTGCAAGTAAGAAGGGCGTACCATTGTTTTGCTAGTAGAGTGTCACGTTTTGTTGCATCATGATGTAATGCAACCTCAGCCATGAGAAACAGGGCAGTTATCATATGTTTAGCCGGTATCATAAACAATGATATCCTATATCACAAGAAGGACTGCTTTACTTTCGTTTCACTTGCGTTCAAGTAAAAGAAAATAGCCAGTAAGTCGCGAAATAATTCTTTTAGCAGCCAAATTTAAATGCTGATCGCCAGAACGTTACTCTGGTTAATACACTGAAAAAAGAAAAGATATCCCGGCAAACGTAGTGAAAAAAATCAGGCATGCACATTACGTTTGGTTTCAACAATAAAAAATAAGGTTGGATACTTTTTGAACAGCCACCTTAACTGTCATCTTTTCATCTGTTTTTTCTCTCTCTCTCTCTGTCACCTTATGTTAAAGCTACTAACAGTAATAAGGCGGAGCGTTGCGGGACAGACGGTGTGGGTGGAGATTCCTGATTCTGTTCCAGATGTACAAGTTGTCACCTGATCGCTTCAAGGTTCAGTGTAACAGCACAATATATACTGGCCTCAATGGGTAGAGGCTGAGACCACGTCTCTAGGCTAAGGGCTGAAACTGAGAAAGAGGTGTAGCAGCATATGTACACTTCTCTAGGCCCCACGAGTGAATGTAGCATTACGACATAAACATAAAAATGTGATATGATAATAATGGTAAATAAATGGTAAATAATTTTTCTGATGTCAAGAACATATGTAGCTGATCACAGAGGATTTAACGTATTAACGTAGGTTTATCTTACAGTGTATTTTTAATTTAGGCATAATGTACTGTACTAATACATTAACATAATACGATAAGAAACACTACCATAGGTGGATAGTATCTTTATTTTGTTGAGCATAATAATGGAGGGTGGGTATGAAGCTCCATCACCCCTTAACGCCTGTTTAGTATCAATTGTTGGGATTCATATTTACATGTTTTGTAGTCCCAGTCGATTTTTAATTTGTAGCCGTGACAGTTGTGAGCGCTCATAGCTACACTGTTGATAGGAGGAGGAGGAGGAGATACGCAACGTCCCGCCGATATCGAGATCATTAGAGATGGATCACAAACTCGGATTAGGCAAGGCTGTGGAGGGAAATCGGCCATGCCCTTTCCAAAAAAAAAAAAAAAAAAAAAAAAAAAAAAAAAAAAAAAAAAAAAAAAAAAATCCCGGCGTTTGCCTGAAGCGATTTAGGGAAATGACGGAAAACCCAATTCTGGGTGGCCGGATGCGGGTTTGAACCGTCGTCCTCCCGAGTCCAGCGGCCTAACGACTGCGGTATCTTCTCCGTTACACTATTGAGGAGCGCTTAGTAGTGTCTGGTTAGCCGAAGGACAACACACAGGGCAGACAATGAGATTATGGTAGCATTCCAGGAAAGATTTAATAAGGCTCCAGAGCGTAAGGCAGCACTGGTTTGGGGAAAGACGCGTTTCTGCTTGTGATAGTGTTGAAGACAGGCCGCGGAGTGGAAGGTAGAAGACACGAGAAGAAACATATCCGGGAGTCTCTGTTTCAATTGAACAGTCTTCTTTGAAGTCGACATGTAAACGTGCTTCGGATCTCAGTGTACCAACAACAACAACAACAACAACGCGATTTCATATGAAAAAAACGTCAGACCTTTCCGACTGACATTGTAAACTGAATGACCGGAATGACCGCGTTTTAGCGTGCCTCGCTTTGTTATCTCAGTTTCCAAATGCAGTGAACAATACAGAGATAACGATTTGAGATTAATATGCCATTTACCGCAATTCAGGTGCTAGAAATATTGTCGTTTGGGCCAACGAAAATCCTCATAGCACAATCGAGTTAGAAAGGAAACTGCCTCACATGATGATATGGGCAGCGATGACGTCACAACAGCCGCTTTGACTGTACTTTTTTTCAATGGACTGTGAGTGGGGCAAATTATTTACACATGTTATCCTCAGCTTCTGGAGGGGGGGCGGGGGGGAGGGGAGAGAGAGCCTCACGGAACGCATAAGGTTGCAACAGGACGGAGCGCATCCTCAGTATGCTCCTGAAGTGCGCGAGTTTCTAAATGAACATTTTCCAGGACGGTGGATAGGTCGTGGGTCATCAGCAACATCAGTTCCTCTGAAATGGCCACCGAGAAGTGCTGACCTCACCATATCTGCCAATCCGTTATGGAGAGTCATTAAGGCGCATATATCTGCGAGCCATTATGCTACCAACGAAGAACTGCTCAATGCAGTTGAAGTTAGATTTCACACTATAACACCAACATGCTCAAGAGATGTCAAGAAGAACATGGAAGCATAAGGAAATGTGCCTATAGGATGATGAGAAACATACTGATGTATGGGACACTTACTAAGTAACTACGATACTTCCCTGCCTCTATTATTGTAAATTACGATGCAACGTTTCTTCGGACATGGATGAATATTTTTGCCGTACAGGGACCCGAACCCGGGTTTCTCGCTTATCGCGAGCGGTCACCTTACCATTAAGCCATCTGAGCACGACTCACGGCTACACTCAAAACTTCCATATGTCGTCAACCATGTGTCCACAACCTCCACTCGCATATGCATTAAGTGTATTCCCGTCCAGCAGGGACAAAAAAATGGTTCAAATGGCTCTGAGCACTATGGGACTCAACTACTGAGGTCATTAGTCCCCTAGAACTTAGAACTAGTTAAACCTAACTAACCTAAGGACATCACAAACATCCATGGCCGAGGCAGGATTCGAACCTGCGACCGTAGCGGTCTTGCGGTTCCAGACTGCAGCGCCTTTAACCGCACGGCCACTTCGGCCGGCCCAGCAGGGACATTTTACTTGAAAATCGCTTACTCGGTGTCGGCGGATAAATATGATATTGCACTGACTGTGTTATTCTAATTTACGATGCAATCGACTTTCAAGTAAAATGTCCCCCCCTGTACAGGAATATACGTACAGCTTGGGGACGCAAGGTTGAAGACATATGGGAGTTCGTGTGTGGCCATGAGTCATGCAGGGATAGCCTAATGGTAAGGCAACCGCTCCCGATAAGCGGGAAATCTGGGTTCGTGCTCTGGTCATTGTTGTCATTCCATTATAGTGCTGATGCAAGTGCGAGTATATTTCATGTGCTTAGTACGTAAATTAATTCTTGTGCTAAAACAAAGCAAATAAATTAGCATTCGGTACTAGGGGCTACGGGGATTTTTCTCCAGTCCTATAGATGTTACACGACCTTCGAGTGTGCTTACAAAGATCAAAATTCAATCTCGTCTATTAAATAAATAATGTTAGTAACAGTATGATTTAATTAAATTAAATTAAATTTGAGGTACGTTTTCTTTTCATAGCAGGACACCTTTGGTTGTGATCTGCCCCTCTGCCAACAGCACAGCGGTGCGTCAGCTATATTCTACGCCCCGTTTTGTTACCCTTCATGGCGAGCCATCCTGGGCTTACATTTCAGCAAGATAATGCCCGCCCGCACTCTTGTGAGATTTTCTACTGCTTTCCTTCGTGCTTGTCAAACCTTCCCTTGGCCAAATGGGTCGACGGGTCTCTTCACAATTGAGAACCTATGGAGCTTTATGAGTAGGGTCCTGCAACTGTCTCGGGACTGACGATCTAGGGCACCAGCTGTACTGAATTTGGCACGACATCCATCAGGAGAACATCCAGTAACTCCGTTAATCAGTGCCAACTCGAATAACTGATTGCACAGGGGCTAGAGTTGGACCAACGCGTTATTGACTTGCTCAGTTAGTGAAGCTCTATCTCTTCGATAATTCATACACTATTTATGAAATTGTAATTATTTGTTTGTCTGTATGTACACCACGTCTTCTGATTTCCGTCCAGTTTGGGTAGTTGCTACACTACGTGATCAGAAGTATCCGGACAACTAAATGAAACTGACTTACAAGTTCGTGGCGCCCTCGATCGGTAATGCTGGAATTCAGTATGGTGTCGGCCCACCTTGATGACAGCTTCCACTCTCGCAAGCATACGTTCAGACAGGTGCTGGAAGATTTCCTGGGGAATGGCAGCCCATTGTGCACGGAGTGCTGCACTGAGGAGAGGTATCGATGTCGGTCGGTGAGACCTGGCACGAAGTTGGCGTTCCAAAGTATCCCAAAGGTGTTGTGTAGGATTCAAGTCAGGGCTTTGTGCAGGCGAGTCCATTACAGGGATGTTATTGCCGTGCAACCACTACGCCACAGGCCGTGCGTTATGAACAGGTGCCCGATCGTGTTGAAGGATGCAATCGCCATCCCCGAAATGCTCTTCAACAGTGGGAAGCAAGAAGCCGCTTAAAACATCAGTGTAGGCCAGCTGTGATAGTGCCACGCAAAACAACAAGAGGTGCAAGCCTCCTCCATAAAAAACACGACCAGACCATAACACCACCGCCTCGAAATTTTCCTGTTGGCACTACACACGCTGGCAGATGTCGTTCACCTGGCATTCGCCATACCCACGCCCTGCCATCGGATCGCCACATTGTGTACCGTGATTCGTCACTACACACAACTTTTTTCTACTGTTCAATCGTCCAGTGTTTACGCTCCTTACACCAAGCGAGGCGTCGTTAAGCATTTACCGGCGTGATGTGTGGCTTATGAGCAGCCGCTCGGCCATGAAATCCAAGTTTTCTCAGCTCCCGCCTAACTGTCATACTACTTGAAGCGGATCCTGATGCAGTTTGGAATTCCTGTGTGATTGACTGGATAAATGTCTGCCTATTACACATTACGACCCTCTTCAACTGTTGGTGGGCCGGCCGGAGTGGCCGTGCGGTTCTAGGCGCTAGTCTGGAACCGAGCGACCGCTCCGGTCGCAAGTTCGAATCCTGCCTCGGGCATGGGTGTGTGTGATGTCCTTAGGTTAGTTAGGTTTAAGTAGTTCTAGGCGACTGTTGAACCAATTGTTGGCGGTCTCTGTCAGTCAACAGAAGAGGTCAGCCTGTACGCTTTTGTGCTGTACGTGTCCCTTCACGTTTCCACGTCACTATCACATCCGAAACAGTGGACCAAGGGATGTTTAGGAGTGCGGAAATCTCGTGTACAGACTTGTGACACAAGTGACATCCAATCAGCTGACCACGTTCGAAGTCCGTGAGTTCCGCGGAGCGCCCCATTCTGCTCTCTCACATTGTCTAATAACCACTAAGGTCGGCGATATGGAGTACCTGGCAGTAGTGGCAGCACAATGCACCTAATTTGAAAGACATATGTTTTTGGGGGTGTCCAGATACTTTTGGTCATATAGTGTATGTGATGCGTCGTTTTTTTTGCGTTATATAGAAATGTAATTCAACAGGATGAAGAAGCGAAGAACGAAACAAAAACAGATGGATGATGGTTCAAATGGCTCTGAGCACTATGGGACTCAACTGCCGGGGTCATTAGTCCCCTAGAACTTAGAACTAGTTAAACCCAACTAACCTAAGGACATCACAAACATCCATGCCCGAGGCAGGATTCGAACCTGCGACCGTAGCGGTCTTGCGGTTCCAGACTGCAGCGCCTTTAACCGCACGGCCACTTCGGCCGGCCAGATGGATGAATTTAGTCTTGTACCCAGACTAAAAGGCGAAGCCTAAGAGCCTCTCGTAGCTGCAGAAGAAGGAGAAAAAGAGGAAATACAAAAAAGTCTTACAAGTTTGGCTACGTAGTTTTTCGCGCCGGAGTCCGTGCATAAAAATGTTTCGAATTTCCTGATTTGACGCGGCAAGTGAACCAAGATTTTTATAACAAGTCTTATGAGTTGTTTAGTCCAGTAATCACGATAGTTTATGACGGAGGTACTCGTTCATGACTTGTTATTTCCAGCATTGCGCGAAATCCTCTTCATTAAAAAGAACTGAACCACGTGCCTCAGTCCAGCGAGCATTCCACGGCAGGTCCGCAGTCGCTCGTCACACGCGCTAACCCCTCCCACCCATTCGCAGACCGCGGTGTATTGTGCTTAGCGGGCCACATTTTGTGGCGTTATTAGATATCTGCTGCCGCGGCGGGCACGAGCGAAAAAAAAGAGGGAAAGGAAAAAAAGAAGCACGCGCGCTGGGCGCAGGGAAAAAGAATGGGGTTGGAGGTGATGGGTAGTGTGGCTGGCCAGGTAGGGCGCAGCTATTGTCATCGAGCCCAACAACAGTATTTCAATGAGAAGGGAGGCGCGCTGTCGTGTGATAAAAAAAAAAAGAAAAAAAAAAAAGAAAAGCACCGCTGCGGGGAGTTTGTTTGGGCTGCGTGTGTGCGCTGGGGCCTAAAATAGATTAACGCTATCTCAGCACACGAGGGCGGCGCTGCGGCGGAACTGAAACGACCGACTGACAAATTCAGTGAGGGCGCAGCTGCGCCGGCGCACGTGTGGAGTTGTCGAGAGTGAAACGGTCCGGACCGTGTCGCCGTGCTAAACGGGAGACCGCTGTCTGCCCACACCAGCGACCTGGACTGTCGAAAGTGCCCGTCTCTCGGAGACTGTATGAGGGCACTTTTTAATGGTGAGTAAATTAAATTTTCCGCCTCCCCCATCCCCTTGCTTTCTCACCCTCTTTCTAGTTGTAATACGGGGCCACTATAACTGATTCATTCGTTCTTATATTTCTAATTTTCCAAAGTATTACGTGTACAAATGTGATGTATGCACGAATAGAACCGTAAACTCACCACTCCGCCTTGTGACCAGCAGTTGGCGTTACGAGTGCAGTGCCTTGACAAAATGGCGACAAAATAAGAAAGGGGTCTTTGTGTGTTGGAATACGCGGGATATCAATCTTTTTCAACAGTGCAACGTGCGCCGCGCGGGGTAGCCGCGCGGACTAGGGCGCCTTGTCACGGTCCTTGTGGCTCCCCCCGTCGGAGATTCGAGCCCTCCCTCGGGCATGCCTATGAGTGTTGTCCATACCGTAAGTTAGCTTAATCTAGATTAAGTAGTGTGTAGGCTTATGGACCGATGACCTCTGCAGTTTGCTACCACCATAAGACCTTACCACCAGTGCAACGTGCATTCAGAAGGAATTATGGGAAAGAACCGCCGTGTAAACGGAGCGCTGTGCTTTGGCGTCGACAGTTTAGGGACAGTGGTTGTCTGTGTACCACATGCAACTGTGGAGAGGGTGAGGGTAGGTTCGTACGCAGCCCAAAAAAATCAACGGGCCGCAAAAGCCACGAACATGGAACACGGCAGCAAACTGTGTGGAAGGTTTTGCAATGGCTACTACATCTGGAAAGCTACCATCTGCAGCTCTTGCAATAATTAAAACCGGAAGATAATGGCCGATGCCTTCGATTTAGCTTGATAATGCTGGAAGCTCTTTGAGAATTAACATCTCGTCTCCAAGCTGGTATTCAGCGGTGAAGCAACCTTCTATTTATATATATAGGTTATTCGTCTCAATTTGAGAGTGTAGAGCACTGAAAATCCTTATGAAATTGTGGCGCATTAACGATATTCGTCATAGGTTAATGTTTACTGTGCAGTGTCATAGATGAAGCTGTATGGGACGTTTTTCTTTTGTGAGAAGACCACGACGTGTACGTCTTACTTTGATATGTTTCAGTTGTGTTTTTTTCGACAACTGACCGCTGATTCCAATAGTTTCATCTTCCAACTTGATGGGACACCCCGTCACTGGAGCGCCGCTGTCTGTCGCTACCTGAGCGACGAACTTCCGCAGTTCGTAGTGGTGAAGATGATGTGACCCTGTTCCCGTGGCCGCTCAGGTCGCCTATCTAACGCCTTGTGACTTTTTCCTTTGGGCGCATGTTGGACCCCGTTTACCCCCACTATTAAGAACACTCCAACAGGTCAAAGAGGGCGTCAGTGCTGCTGGATCACCTTCGACAGGATGTTCCTACATAAGGAACGGGACGAACTTGACTACAGCTTGGACGAGCTTCGTGTGACCAGAGGTGCATTAATAGAACATTTGTAGGACGCAAAATACGAACTTGGTGAGTTTACGGTTCTATTCATGCATCAGTCAATTTGTACACGGAAAATGTAGAGCTCTGAAAACGATTGGATCATTTAAAAGTAGCCATGAATATCTTCTCCAAGTTCTGCGAGAACGAATTTTCTTGGTGAAGTACGGTTTGGTGAAATGTTTGATCGGAGCGAAAGCAAAGATCCCCTAGAAATTACACTGTGGATTTTTTGTACGAGTTTTCTTAGCGAAACGAAGATTTACAAATAGAAAAAAGGGGGTCAAATTGACGAGCATGAGGTCTAGTTTTGCCAAATAAACTTTAACTGCTTGAAAGTAATCAGGATAATCAAGAAAAACTTAATTAGTAATTTGAGGGAAAATTGGTACCTATATATATTTCTACCCATATAAATGAAGTATAAAAAAGTGCATCCCAGCTATTTTGCGCGTAAATGGTTACATTGGTGTTACGTTTAACTTTAGAAAAACATGGAAAATTAAAGAATACCCAATTGTTTTATGAAGTGATTTGTCTAACATGATTAGAAAAACATTGGACACGACTTCGAATGATGCTAGATATTGTGGATAGCAAATGAAGTGCCGATTATGAATTAAAGTTCAATATTTACCTTAGAATTTTAAAGAATACTAGAAAATATTTTTCTGGTGCAGTATGCGTTTTGTGAGACGCTGAAGTTAAACAATGAACCTTATACTCTCTGTCAGTATCTCATTTGCTGTGCATGATTACGTGTAACATTTAAAGGCATGTCAAACGTTTCTCGTATCTTTTATATTACTTAATTTTAGACAGGTCATTTCACAAAATGAGTATTTTTCAGTTTCCCCATGTTACCGCTCTTTAGCCATTGATTTTACCGAATAGGGAAGTTCAGATTAAAATAACAAACAATTTATGAAATTGCGATGGTGTTTATGAAAAGAACGATGGTGGTGTTAAGAAAATGGTTCAAATGGCTCTGAGCTCTATAGGACTTAACTTCTGAGGTCATCAGTCGCCTAGAACTTAGAACTACTTAAACCTAACTAACCTAAGGACATCATACACATCCCTGCCCGAGGCAGAATTCGAACCTGCGTCCGTAGAGGTCGCGCGCTTCCAGACTGTAGCGCCTAGTACCGCTCGGCCACCCAGGCCAGGATGGTGGTGTTATGTAAATCGAAATGAGGATAACATGATGTGGGCTCCTGGCAATTGAAGACAAGGACGTAGGAGGAGTTGAGGAAGATGTCAGAAGGAAGAGGATGAGGGATCTCTCTGTGTGGGAGGGAACTGATACTTATGCAGGTATTAGGATACGAGTGAGATGCTTGGGCAACGAAAGGTTGGGTTGGGAATTTTCACTTCGGTTGAGATGGATAGGTTAGGTTACGCTTGAAAGTGAGGGTAGATATGAGGGTTGAGCTCACGTTCTGAGTGGGGAAGGCGATTAAAATTTCTATGGGAATATTGGAGTGCATGGAGTAGGAGGGATAGTGAGATTGTTTGACAGAGGCATCGCTGCAGGCCATGGTTCTCAAGGATTGGGGAGACTATGAGATGTTGGAACTCAAGTTTATGGGAGATGTAGGAGAAGCGTAGGTGTTCCAAGTGTTCTTGGAGATGTAAAAATTTGATTAAGTAGTAAAGTAGATCGGCGGGGAAGGGTAGACGGATGCAGGAGGAAAGCCGGAGTACACTGCACTGTGGGTTTTGGAGGGATTGTTTTTTCTTAAGGAGGGGAGCAGTACGTGAAACATTGACTTAGGGAAGAATGAGAATGGATGAGGGTCTTCTGCGTATGGAGAATGATAGAAGGATGTAGTCCACAAATTGTGGCTGTTAGTAGTTTAATTCTAGTGTGGTCTTTTTAGTAGGTGACGATTCCACGTTACTTTCGGATCGAGTATTAGTCCAAGGTATTTTAGTGTTTAGTAAGAGTGTCTGGACGGTTCGGTTGTGGACTGTGATGTTAAAGGTCTTATAGATGGAAAGCTCTTGTGTTTTTTACTGCGATTGTTGCATGGGTTTCTGTAGGACTGATGAAGAGAGAGCACTGTTGTGAAATTGTGAAGGTGTTTTTAAAGGGATTGTTGGCACGATGAAGACGGCGTCATCAGCTTATTGGAGCAGTTACGGAGAAGGTGACATCGGTTGTGTATAGGAGATAAAGGAGCGGTTGCCCTGGGTACTTACGTTGTTGGATGAAAAATACGGGATGGGTTGTATTTATTGTTACATGAGATACCGGTTAGTGACGAAGGAAGCTGTTAGGTGGATGTAGTAGATTAGAAGTGTGTACAAGTGGCATTTGCACAGGAGACCTAAATTTCGCATTTAGTCGTCGGATTTCTCAGTATCTGGGAAAAGGAAGAGGGAGAGTCGACGCTTGTAGTACTGCTGATATAGGGAGTGTGCAGGTTGCTGGAATTGAACGTCCGTGGAGAAGTTGGGACGGAAGCCACATTGGGTCATGGAAAGAGGGAGGTGCTGTTGAAGGTGTTTATTGATGCGTTGGGTGAGCAAGGACATACAGGGGGATAGGCAAAATAAAGTGAACAGTGGTAGTAATGGGATGGTTGTGTTTGACGGTCAACACGAGTAAGGCACGTGTCGCGCTGCACTAAGCACGTTCAGTACGGACTAGACATCAGTGCAGGTTCCTTACGAGTAGTGGAGACCTCGTATTTGTATTCAGAGGCCGAGGTCGAAGTGCAGTGAAAGACCTAACAGAGTTCCAAAGAGGGTAGATTGTGGGGGTCCGATTCGCTGGAGTATCAGTAACCAAGACAGCCAACTTATTGAATGTTTGGAGAGCAACTGTTTCAACAGTGGGGATAGCCTACACAAAGCATGGAAAGAAATCATCGTGTAAACGTAATAGTGAGTGCGAATCAAAACTAAATGACAGAGATCGTCATGCGTTAACACGAATTGTGTCAAAACAACACAAGACTTCGGCGGCTAAAGTGACTGCAGAGCTCAATAGCCATCCTCGAGGCCCTTGTCTATCGACACTGTTCGCCGAGAACTGCATAAAGCCAACATTCATGAACGAGTTGCTATACCGAAACCATTAGTGATGACAACCAACGCAAAGAAACGTAAAACATGGTATCCGGAGCATAAATCCTGGACGGCTGATCAATGGAAACGCGTCATATGGTCCGACGAGTCAACGTTTTCATTATTTCCAACATCGGGCTGGATTTACGTCTAGAGAACGCCAAAAGAAGCCTACAATCCTGTTTGCTTGATTCCAATGGTTAAACATGGAGTTGGAAGTGTGATGGTGTTGGTAGCCATATCATGGTATTCTGCTGGTCCCATCATTTCTCTCAAAGGCCATGTTACAGCCGACGATTTTGTGACCATTTTAGGTGATCAGGTGCACCCCGTGATTCAAATGTTGTTCCCCAACAATGATTCCATGTTTCAGAACGATAATACACCTATTCACACAGCCAGGACAGTACAATCGTAGTGTGAGGAGCATGAAACTGAACTGCAGCGTCTTTCCCTGCCAGCACAGTCCACAGACTTGAACATTATCGAACCCTTGTGGGCGGTATTGGAGCGCAGACTCCGGAGCATATTGCCACCTCCCTCGTCACTACAGGAGTTGTAAGAGGTTCTGATCGAAGAGTGGCATAAAATTTAATTAGAGACTATACAATCATTATATGCCGGTATTCCAAGAAGAATCACAGCTGTATTACGGACAAATAGGGCTCGAAGCCCTTATTAATAAACCATTACCAAGTAAGTACAGTTGTTCACATTATCTTGCCTATCCCCTGTAGCTGAAGACTGAGGCAAGGCTGATGGGGCAGTAGGAATTGGTATCATTGGACGGTTTATTGGGTTTGACGAAGTTTGATGCAGTTCAGGCACTTAACTCGAGGAGTGATTTGTTCGTACGAGTGTCGTAAAGTCCTTGTACCATCTCCTGAGGCAAGGTGACCAACAGATGTTGTGTCTGATCTCTGATATCCGGAATACTGGCACTGCGATGGAGTTGACGTCCAATATGGTCCCACTTGTGTTCTATCGAGGACAGATCTTGAGATCTTTCTGGACGTGGAAATACCTCAACATCATGCAGGCAGTTCTTAGAGAGATGTGCCGTGTGGTGGCGAGCATTGTCCTGTCCAAATATGGCATCACGATACTGCCGCATGAGACTTAGCATATGAGGAGGTCGTAAGTCAGTGGCATGCGGTTGCACCATCAGAGTTCCTTCAGTCACTACCAGCTGCGACTTAGTCATATCCGTTGGTTCCCCACACAGTGATGTTGGGAGTAACGTCGTTGAGTCTCCGGAAACATTGCAAGAATGGGATCCCCCAGGTCGGCCCCACACTCGCGGACGCTGGTCGTCCAGGGGAGTGCAGCACAGCGATTCATCGCTATATACAGTGCGACGTCATTCGTCAGCAGCACATGCTTCCCGATCACAACACCACTCCAAACGCAGCGTTTTGTGTCGGGTCAAGAGGCAACCTATGGGACGATTATTCTCTAGTTTTTCTATGTTCATCCTCGTGATTGATGGTCTGCGGGACGTCGGTCGTTCACTTGCGTAATAAAAAGAAACACCTGCATCTGTCGTTTTTGACGTTATTTTATTATATTGCAACCATATTCGCTGTACTTAGTCACAGAAACTGATTGCAATTTATTAAACTGACATCAAGACTACGGCTACAGTTGTTTCGTTTTATTACAATAATTCGCCAGTTCGACTGCTGCTAGTCTCTAGCCAATGGTGCCGGATGACAAAGGATAGTGTAGGGGATCCATTACTTGTTTTCTGGTGGTAAGCGCAAATGTGAAGGGGTTCGATATTCTTGGTGCACAATACGGCGATCCTCCCTTGTGGTGGTCGACCTGGACATTGATGACAGGTACTGAGCGAGATGGTTCATGGGTCAGTACACTGGACTTGCATTTGGGAGAGCTCAAATCCGCCTCTGACTGTCTGGTTTTCCACGATTTTCCTAAATCGCTCCATGCAAATGCCGAGATGGTTCCTTTGAAAGGGCACAGGGGCTTTCCTTCCCCATCCTTCACAGGCTCCGATCTTCATCTCCGTATCTCATGACCTCATTGTCGATGGAACGTTAAGCCTTATTCTTCCTTCTTGTTTTGACAACGAATGCACCTGCCCTCACGTTCCCATGACATCAGGACAATGTCACATGCAAATGCCCCACAAGTCAGGTTTCATAATTCGACAAGCCGACCAAACAGAGACCCCCTTTGGAAACTTTGTCAGGTGGGACAGCGGTCACTCAGCATCTGTCGCTGTTCCCTTATCTTCACGCGATCAGGCCCAGAGGACATGCGGAACTACAAGGCTCCGCTTCAATTGGATTTTGTTTTCTGCCTTCGTCGACAATCGCTGTCTACGCCGATCTGTAGCAAGTCCTCATGGTTTCCATCTCTTTACCTTTTCTTTGGTCTTTCTAGAGGTGTTATTTCGCAGAGCGTAAAATCCATTTTGATGTTTATTCATCCGAGCTACACATTCTGCCGATACAGGCTATTTGCTTGTGGTCGGGCCTACAGTGTTTGGTCTGTTGTAGATTTGATGCAGCTCACACTTAAGCGAGATCCTCCGTTTTCCAGTGATAGGCATGAGTTATGCTCCTCACCTGATATTCGGTCTGCGATTCGTTTATAAGGAGGCAGATCCTTTACGCTGCTACTTTCAAGCTTTGGCTCTTCTGCACCAGGTTTTCCTTAATTTGGGCAATAGGACCATGTCGGAAAACGCGAGATGTATTTTTTCTTTCTCTCTACCTCGATCCTGTCGAAGTTCTTATGGAAAGCTTCCCTCATTATTGCTTCGAGCGCCAGGTTGAAGAATATCGATGACACGCCATCTACTTGTCTCAACCTTGTGTTTATGTAAAAGCTGTCTGTAACATGCTTCCCAAGCCTCACTTTACCTTTTGAACAGTGAGATAAACTTGAACTGGACTGACGAGTTTCTTGGGAATTCCAAACTCGATTAGGCCATTCATCAGGCTCTTCCGGTGGATGCAGCCACGTGCCTTTTTAAAATCTATGGAGAGCACAGGATATCTTCCATATTTCCACGTCTTCTTGGTTAGCTGTCGCAGCATGTACTCGTACATGTCCACAGTCGAATGGCCTTTTCTGAAGCACCCCTGATATTCACCAATCGTTTCTTCTCCAAGTGGCCGGATTGTGTCCAGTATACAGTTGGACAAGGTCTTATGCCAGACTTCCAAGAGGGCGATTTATCACATTTCTTGTATGTAGGGCGATGACGCTGTTCTCGCCACTTGTATAACCTACCAGGCCTGGCGACAACGCTAGACACTAACAAAACTAATGCACTTTGCTGGTCGTTGAACCTGTCCCAGAGAATTGCAATTCTAATCATTTACATACCAGCCAAATTTGCGCACGTGTACTAATTATATTGACAACCGACCATGTCTTCTGAGCGATTTTCTTTTTTTGTCAGGTAGTGAATTTTAGGCTGTCTGACGGCTTGTGAACAAGGTCTGGATCTCAAAAGCACTGCAACTGTAACACTAAATGGTGCAAAATCTAAGGTAAAATTCAGAGGGAGAAATTCCTTAATATTTTGATATTAAAACAGGAGTGAGATAAGATTGTGGAGTGTCTCTACTTTTAAACTCTGCCTTAGAAAAAGTAATCCATGAGCGGCGAAAACTAAATTCGGAGCTTAAAATTAACGAGACGATCAAATTAGAAAGGAAAAATGTTAGCCCACACTGATTAGTTTCTGTAGGCGACCGGGCAGTTATACGTCAGGAGGTAGATTGTTGACAGCAGGTGCTTTCACTCTGTGAATATGCGCCTTCACCTGGTTGAAATGTACCGGTGAGGACAACAACAGGGCATACCATCGCACAAGCAGTTGAAAAGTATCCTGTGTAAAAAGTGACTTGTGATTTCTAGAATTCCTTGTTCTTTGCCATTTCCGTGACTCCTAGTTTCCATGCTTCTACACTGAGGGGAAAAAGTCGCATGAAAAAAAATGCAGAGTATCGAAATACCGGGAATGCATTTGTCTAGGTAACATATTTAAGTGATAAACATTGCAGGTTCACGTGTTGATGTAAGCGCGAGATAAGCCATTGCATATGTAAAAAGCTGGTACATTAATAACTGTGTCACCGCAAACATGCAAACGTGCGTGCGTTGTGTTATGCGGGTGGTGGATGTCAGTTTGTGGGATGGAGTTCCATGCCTGTTGCAAGTCACTTTGTGGGATGGAGTTGAATGCCTGTTGCATTTGATCGGTCAACACGGGAACCATTAATGGTGTTTGTGGATGACACTGGATTCAAAATGGTTCAAATGGCTCTGAGCACTATGGGACTTAACATCTGAGGTCATCAGTCCCCTAGAACTTAGAACTACTTAAACCTAACTAACCTAAGAACATCACACACATCCATGCCTGAGGCAGGATTCGAACCTGCGACTGTAGCAGTTGCACGGTTCCGGACTGAAGCGCCTAGAACCGCTTGGCCACCGCGGCCGGCGATGACACTGGAGTTGTAGTCCGATGATGTCCCGTATGTGCTCGACTGGAAATAGATCTGGAGATCGAGCAGGTGAAGGTAAGACGTCGACACCCTGTAGAGAATGTTGAGTTACAACAGCAGTATGTAGAAGAGCGTTATCCTGTTGGAAAACACCACTTGGAATGCTGTTCATGAATGGTTGCCAACAGTTCGAATCACCATACTGATGTACATATTTGCAGTCAGTGTGCGTGGGCTAATCACGAGTGTGCTCCTGCTGTCATGCAAAATCGCACTCCATACCATAACTCCAGATGTATGTCCATTATTTGTAGCACGCAGACGGGTTGGTTGCAGGCTCTCAACTAGCCTTCTTCTAAGACAGGGCAGTCACTGGCTCCGAGGCAGAACCAGCTTTCACATGAAAACACATCTCCGTACCCCTACCCTCCAATGAGATTTCGATTGCCACCATTGAAGTCGCAAATGGCAGTGGTTGGGGTCAGTGAAATGCACGCCACAGGGCGTCTGGCTCGGAGCTGTCCTTGAATTAACCCGTTTGTAACAATTCGTTTTGTGACAGTGGTGGCAACTGCTGGTCAGATAGCTGCTGCAGATGCAGGACGATGCGCCAGAGAATACTCCGAACACGAAGGTCCCCCCTCTCAGCAGTGCCACGTAGCCGTCCGGGGACCCGTCTTCCTCAGATCGTGCATTCTCGTGACAGCTGCTGCCGGCAGTCATGTACAGTGACTACATTCCTGGCAAGTCTTTCCGCAATATCGCACAAGGAACATCGAGCTGCTTGTAGCCCTGTTACACTACCTCTTTCAAACTCAGTGAGGTGCTGATAATGGCATGTTTGTCGCCTTAAAGGTATTCTTGACTAACATCAATTTACGAGGCCCAATATCAGAGGTAACTACCGCTCACGCCAATTACTGCGTGTATTTAAAGCAAACCTGATTTGCATCCTCATAATCTAGCGCCACTCTTACGTGACTAGTTGAATAGACATCGTCTTTCAGATGCAGAAACACGTTTACCAACTTTCGTTTATGTTGCATAACTCCTCCTTAGTGCTGCGATTTTTTCCCGCCAATGTACAGGGCGGTCCATTGATAGTGACCGGGCCAAATATCTCACGAAATAAGCATCAAACGAAAAAACTACAAAGAACGAAACTCGTCTGGCTTGAAGAGGGAAACCAGGTGGCGCTATGGTTGGCCCGCTGGATGGCGCTGCCATAGGTCACACGAATATCAACTGCGTTTTTTTTAAATAGGAACCCCCATTTTTTATTACATATTCGTGTAGTTCGTAAAGAAATATGAATGTTTCAGTTGGACCAATTTTTCGCTTTGTGATAGATGGCGCTGTAATAGTCACAGACGTGTAAGTACGTGATATCACGTAAAACTCCGCCAGTGTGGACGGTATTTGCTTCGTGATACATTACCCGTGTTAAAATGGACCGTTTACCAATTGCGGAAAAGGCCGATATCGTGTGGTTGTATGGCTATTGTGATCAAAATGCCCAGCGGGCGTGTGCTATGTATGCTGCTCGGTATCCTGAACGACGTCATCCAAGTGTCCGGCCCGTTCGCCGCAAAGTTACGTTATTTAAGGAAACAGGAAGTGTTCAGCCACACGTGAAACGTCAACCATGACCTGCAACAAATGATGATGCCCAAGTAGGTGTTTTAGCTGCTGTCGCGGCTAATCCGCATATCAGAGCAGACAAACTGCGCGAGAATCGGGAATCTCAAAAACGTCGCTGTTCAGAATGCTACATCAACATCGATTGCACCCGTACCATATTTCTGTGCACCAGGAATTGCATGATGACGACTTTGAACGTAATGTACAGTTCTGCCACTGGGCACAAGAGAAATCTAAATGCTGCAATGTATGCTGATTTCCTACGTAATGTTGTACCGATGTTAATACAAGATGTTTCACTGCATGACAGAATGGCGATGTACTTCCAACATGATGGATGTCCGGCACATAGCTCGCGTGCGGTTGAAGCGGTATTGAATAGCATATTTCATGACAGGTGGATTGGTCGTCGAAGCACCATACCATGGCCCGCACGTTCACCGGATCTGACGTCCCCGGGTTTCTTTCTGTGGGGAAAGTTTGCTCTCGTGATGCACCGACAACGCATGACAACATGCGAGAGCGCATTGTCAATGCATGTGCGAACATTACTGAAGGCGAACAACTCGCTGTTGAGATGAATGTCGTTACACGTATTGCCAAATGCATTAAGGTTGACAGACAACATTTTGAGCATTTATTGCTTTAATGTGGTATTTATAGGTAATCACGCTGTAACTGCGTGCGTTCTCAGAAATGATAAGTTCACAAAGGTAGATGTATCACATTGGAACAAAAGAAATAAAATGTTCAAACGTACCTACGTTCTGTATTTTAATTTAAAAAACCTACCTGTTGCCAACTGTTGGTCTAAAATTGTGAGCTATGTGTTTGTGACTATTATTGCGCCATCTATCACAAAACGAAAAAAGTGGTCCAACTAAAACATTCATATTTCTGTACGATGCAATAAAAATGGGGGTTCCTATTTAAAAAACGCAGTTTATATCCGTTTGATCTATGGCAGCGCCATCTAGCGGGCCAACCATAGCGCCATCTGGTTTTCCCCTTCAAGCTAGACAAGTTTTCGTTGTTTGTAGTTTTTTGTTTGATGCTTATTTCGTGGAGATATTTGGCCCGGTCACGACTAATGGACCACCCTGTATATTCGCCGAATGTCACCTGTGATATTTGGTATGTGATAGGAGTACGAGAATATGACCGCTTCTGCTTCTTTTCTTTTTCTTGGGAGGTGGTGTTAAGACCTACAATACATGCTCCGCCACTCCCCCCCCCCCCCCCCCACCCCACCCCTCTCCCCCGTCGCCCACCACTCCACATTGGATACGCACCAGAGTCCACAGTTCCCTTCTCACAGCTCAGATGCTTCTTCAACCTCCTGACTATCCGCGAGTCCTTGGGCTGAGTCAGCCCTTCAGGGCCACCGGCGCGTATCTCGGCCATCGCCAGGCTGCTATCTGCAGGCAGCATCTTATTGTCGCTGCAGCGGCACGGCGCGGCCCCTTTGATCATAGCCGCCTTTGTTAAATCGGGACCCGCCGGGACCTCAGTAGGAGCACCGCGAGAAACCTGGGACTCAGGGGGCGCAGTGATTGCAGACTCCCCCATTAATGCCTGGCCGCGCCCCGGGGTGAGGAGGGGGAATTCAAAACTCGCGACCTGCGACTCTTAACGAACCGCTCCACCAAAATAACACATCTCGCGCTCAGCTTTTTGTCTTCTTTTCCACCTCTTGACTCCGCGCCGTCTGCATCCCGTTGCGCCTTGATTTCTTTTGAAGCCTACCGTAAACTACCGTAATGTCTGTGTGCGCGCGTACTCACCGCGTAAAGTAATACCTCTGAATTTTTATTCTGTGAAAACTCCTTAACCTTTTTAAATAAAACAAACGTTATTAACATTCTACATCTCTGTTCTTCGTGTCTACATATTTGTTCCTCAAAATAATCGCTATCAAAGTGAAGTCCTCGAAGTGTTCTTTAAGTTTTGGAAACAGATGAAGTTACGGTGGGGCCAAGTCGGGACTGTATGGAGGGTGAACACAAAGGCGTCGGATTGTTGCAGAAGTCGCAATGTCCGTGTGTGGTGCGGCATTGTTATGCTGAAAGCGGGGTGCTCAACGTCTGAACGAACACTTCGGAACTCGATTACAGCAAACTGTTTCTCAAGCAATGACATAATTACCCACACACAGCCATATTACACGTCACAATTCGGAGTCCTCTGGTGGCAGATGTCTGCGAAGCGGGAAAGTCGACCGAGTAATAACACATGTAGTACCTCAACCGATATTAAGAACGGAATAAACAATTCAGAGGCATTACTTTTCCGTACGCCCTCTTATGTAGTCATACATATACATCTACGCTCAAACTTTGTTCCGAAATGTACACTGGTGTCCGGAATTAAAGCAACAGCTGTTTCCTCGTCCTGTGTCTAATTCACTATATAATCATATAAACTGTCAACAGCTTTACGAAAGATGGCATTCCGACCAACGGACAACCACGCCAGCAATGACGTCAGGGCACCTATCAAGCGGGGTAGTGTTTGCAGGGTAGTCCCACATCCACAGTAGCTGGGTACAGAGTTACAGACTGTGCAGTATGGCACAGAGAAGACGCCTACAAACTCTCTGCTTTGGAGGGCCATAGGAAGAGTGGAAGAAGGAGAGTCACTAACTGATGTGGCCCAATGGCTGAAAGTGAATGGTTCAAATGGCTCTAAGCACTATGGGACTTAGCATCTGAGGTCATCAGTCCCCTAGACTTAGAACTACTTAAATCTAACCAACCTAAAGGACATCACACACATCCATGCCCGAGGCAGGATTCGAACCTACGACCATAGCAGCAGCGCGGTTGTGGACTGAAGCGCCTAGAACCGCTCGGCCACAGCGGCCGGCTTAAAGTGAATGGGTACGTCGTTTCTCGGATGAGGAGACGGTTTGTAGAGACCGAAAAACTGTATACCGGAGACAAGGGCAGGGCCGACCACGTGTGACATCAGAAAGCGTGGACCATTATTTGGCCCTAAGGGCACGACTGTACCGCCTTTGTACTGCACTGCATCTGGCATCTGACCTCGCAGCATGCCTTGGACGTGTTCCATCGAGGCAAACGGTGTACAGGAGGCTTCAGCTGAGTGGTCAGTATTGTTGGAGACCTGCGGTCTGTTTACCTCTGGCGGCTCTTTAAAGGAGGGAACTTCAACAAAGGAGCCGTCAACATGCCACCTGGACGGTCGAACAGTGGGCAAATGTTCTTTTCACAGATGAGTCCCGATTTGATCTGGAGAGTGATTCTCGATGGATTCACATCTGGAGGGCACGTGGAATACGATTTAGAGACCCAAACATTGTGGAAACAGGATCCCTAATGGTGTGGGCAGGGATTATGCTGACCACTGGAACACGTATTTGTGAAATTGTACGAGTGAATCAGTAAGATTTAATTGCTGTCAGGTATACTGAGGAGGTCTTGGGACTTCATGCGCAGTTGTTGCGAGATGCTGTGGGCCCAGACTTCGTACTGATGGACAATAATGCTCGTCCTCGAAGAGGCACGGGTGGTTAATTAATTAATTAATTTATTTATTTTTGAAAACGTAGGATATTGCACACATGGCGTGGCCTGCTCGCTCTTCTGCTTTGAATCCATAGAGCATCTCTGGGTTGCATTAGGGAGACGGGTTGCATCACGTTAGCATCCACCAACCACTTCCGAGCAGCTCTGCAGGAAGAATGGGCGTTATTGTCTCAACGTTAGATTGATGACAGTCAACATTAGGACAGTCAAAACCAGCTGGTAATGTAATTTGCCAGGGTTGGAATGTGGCACTTCCACAATGCCATCATGCTTCATTTAAGCACGTTCACCACGGATGCGCCGAGCAAGCTGAATATCTTTAGGCATAATGGTCACACGTTTTGCATGGATGGCACAAAGGTTTGTATCTTCAAAGCGACCCACCAGGTACTTCACAGCATGTACCGTCGTTGTCCTTCCTGTATTGGTGCCAGAGGTGGCCACATGCCATACTGAGCACATTTAACAGTTGTCGAAATGTGTGTGCAAATCAATTAAGTTGCAAAAAAACGATAAATTTTTTTATCTACTGTTAGGCATGTTGCAGTTGATTACGTTCTGTATTCTTTACATTGTTTCTACTTTACTATCACCTTTATGATGTTTCGTGGCACAATGAACGCAACCTTGCAGAATTTCCGTTTGTTGCTTTAATTTTGGACGCCAGTGTAGTTTATACAATACGTTGTGCATTTGTGGGTGAACGAATGTGTGTAATTCAGTTTACCCAGTGAAATAATATTTAGAGTGTATCATAATCGGTGGCGGAATCTGACTTTGGTGGACAATATGCGGTAGCGAAAGGGAAAGAAAATCAGTCTTCTAAACATTCATAATATCAGATTACGGGTTGTTAGGTTTGGGTCTTTCGTTAAGCGAGCTGTTGTATAAGATTGCGTAATATGGGGCTGTTACATCTGCATACTCCTAAAGGAACCTAATGTTATTAAGAGGTGATAGTTGTATCTCTATGCTGAGGATATCTACATGAAACGTAGTCGTGTTGACACCTGTTCTTGATTCGAATTGTGGAATGTTTTTTGTGTCTCCTTTGATGGAGGAATTTCAGGAACCGTGTTTAGTAATTCAGCTTTAGTGGCTTTGTCATCGGTAACATTACCTTTGCTATCTCATGGTCAAGGTATTGATTGCGTTTTGCCGCTGGTATACTTTACATACGACCAGAATCGTTTTGGATTTTCTGCAAGATGTCGAGACGGAGCCTCATTGTGAGGGTTATTAGGTCCATCTGACACTGAATTCCCCGCTAAATTTCGATATTGTGTAAATATTTACAATCCTGAAGATTTTGCTTTCTTGTATATCTGGTATGTTTTATTCGTTGCTTCTGCAACAGTCCGTTGAACTCTTTTGCGTACTATAGAGGGTCTGTTTCGTCTCTCAATTGCTGTTAATACTATTTCTTTGAATTTAAGTCACATCTGGTCGATGCTTACATAGTTCGGAAATAATGGAGGCTGTTCCTGAGGAACGCGTCAAGCGAATTTTTATCTTCTTTTTTTTAAGTAGACATATTTTAATTCTGGTGGATTTGGATGTTACAATATTCAGTCCGTCACAACGACCTTGTGGTAACTAATTCCTATATCCGTCACGATGCTCCGTGTTTGCTCAGGGTTATTTGTTGCTAAGAGGTCAAGTATGTTTTTGCAACTATTTACACTTCGAGTGTACTCCTGAACTTAATTGTTCAAAATACAGCAATACAGTGACGTGACAAGAGACCATAAGATAGCGATTTGCACGTATACAGAAGGCACTAGTACCGCGTAGGCAAGGTATAAAAGTGCATTGCATTGGCGGAGCTGTCATTTATTCAGGTGAGTCATGTGGAAAAGTTTCCGACGTGATTATGGCCGAACGACGGGAGTTCACAGACTTTGAACGCGGAATGGTGGTTGGAGCTTGACGTATGCGACATTTCATTTCGGAAAGCGTTAAGGAATTGTGTGTTCCGCGATCCACAGAGTCAAGAGTGTGCCGAGGGTTCCAGCGTATCGACAAGCGCCGCACGGATACGAAGATCACAAGAGCAAAGAAGGCGGTGAGACGACGCCAGCCAGTAGCCCGCTGACAAGGACCACACCACGACAGGAACGCCCTCTAGCCGAAGAGAATATAAGTGCCGCTCCTGCCAGCCCCGTCCGGCTGTTATTACGAGGGTTACTCCAAAAGAAATGCACACAATTTTTGTAAAAATACCGTTTTCATTCTGCATGTGTGAAAGTTATACAGTGTGTAGATACATCATTCCCGCTTGTTTTCAAATTTAGTTCAACCTGTTCCCGTGAGTGGCGCCGTCACAGCACGTCTTCAAGATGGCCGCTACACTTGACGTTCGTCAGAAGCAACGTGCTGTTATAGAAAAATCCTGTGCTGTGAAAACAAGACTGTGGGAAACATCCACAAGAGGTTGAAAAAGGTGTTTGGAGATGCTGCTGTCGATCGCAGTACAGTTAGTCGGTGGGCAAGCAGGTTACGTGATGAAAGCGGGCACAGCAATATTGAGGATTGTCCTCGCAGCGGCAGGCCTCGTACTGCACACACTCCAGAAAATGTGCAGAGAGTTAACGAATTGGTGACTGCTGACAGACGCATCACAGTGAAGGAATTGTCATGCTACGTTGGGACAGGGGAAGGAAGTGTTTGCAGAATACTGAAAGTGTTGGCGTTAAAAAAAAGTTTGTGCCAGGTGGGTGCCCAGGATGTTGACAGTGGCTCACAAAGAAACAAGAAAAACGGAATGCAGCGAACTTTTGGAATAATACGAGAATGGTGGAGATGAATTTCTTGGAAGAATTGTGAAAATCACACCTTCTGCTGGAAAACTTATGGCTGCAGTGTTTTTCGATTCCTAAGGACTCTTGCTTGTGGACATCATGCCAAGTGGAACCACCATAAATTATGATGCTTATGTGACGACACTGAAGAAACTTCAAGCTCGACTGAGTCGTGTTCGACCACATCGGGGAAAGCAGGATGTTTTGCTGTTGCACGAGAATGAACGGCCACATGTCAGTCAAAAAACCATGGAAGCGATCACAATACTCGGATGGACAACACTCAAACACCCGCCTTACAGTTCTGACCTGACTCCATGTGACTATCATCTCTTTGGGAAACTGAAAGACTCTTCGTGGAGCAAGGTTTGAAGATGATGACTCCCTTGTGCACGCTGGCAAACAGTGGCTCCAACAGGTTGTTCCAGAATTTTACCGTGCGGGTATACAGGCGCTGGTTCCAAGATGGCGTAAGGCAGTTGAGAGCGATGGAAATTATGTGGAGAAATGAAAATATTGTTCCTAAAGGACGTATCTACACACTGTAAAACTTTCAAACAATGTAGAATAAGAGATGGATTTTTAAAAAAATAGTGTGCATTTCTTTTGGAGTCACCCTCGCAGGACAGCACTAAGACAGCACTATGCGCGGCGTGGCCGTGCGGTTTGAGGCGCCATGTCACAAACTGTGCGGCCCATCCCGCCGGAGGTTCGAGTCCTCCCTCGGGCATGGGTGTGTGTGTTGTTCTTAGCTTTAAGTTAGTTTAAGTAGTGCGTAAGTCTAGGGACCGATGATCTCAGCAGTTTGGTCCCTTAAGAATTCACACACGTTTGAACATTTTTGAGCACTACGATAGCAGTGACGTGTGATCCGTATCAATCGCTTACATATACCTTATATACAGCAAAGGACTTCGTTTGCATGTCGCCCATCACTTTAGACACCATTGTAAATTCACAGTATTGTCAATCTGCTTATTTGTGATAATAACTTTTGATGTGCCATAAAAACACGGGAGAACTGCCGTAAGTCAGTAACATCTTGCCACGATATTTCGGCACTAAGTCTTTTGGCCATCTTCAGGTGAGTACAGCTGGAGAAGTACTGGCGAATACGCGCTGAGCTCTGCGCGTATTCGCCAGTACTTCTCCAGCTGTACTCACCTGAAGATGGCCAAAAGACTTAGTGCCGAAATATCGTGGCAAGATGTTACTGACTTACGGCAGTTCTCCCGTGTTTTTATGGAACAATCAGTACACCGGGAAAATTTCGAACATCACTATTAATGTGATTTGCTTGAATTGTTGTATAGCATTCCGAGGACGCAGCATCCATTAGAGACCCTATACGATACGAGTGGGCGGGACCCCACGCCGAGATTACCGAATTTCAGGCATTACCTCTCACCCGGCCAATGCAGTGGCCGACGGCCTTCAATTAACGACCGACAGCAGCGGCGTTTGCGTGTAGTTGTCAGTGATAACAGACAAGCAACACGGTGTAAAATAACCGCAGAAATGAATGTGGGACATATGACGAACGTATCCGTTAGAACAGTGTGGCGAAATTTGGCGTTAATGGGCAACGGCAGCAGATGACAGACGCGAGAGCCTTTGCTAACTGCACGACATTGCGCCTGTAGCGCTTATCCTGGATTCGTGACGATATGGGTTGGACCCTAGACGACTGGGTAAAGGTGGCCTGGTCAGAAGAGTCACGGTGGTAGGGGTCGAGTGTGGGGCAGACGCCGGGAAGCCATGGACCCAAGCTATCAACAGGGCACTGCGCAAGCTGGTGGTGGCTCGATAGTGGTTTGGGCTGTGTTTACTGGTCCAACTGAAGTAGTTATTTTCGTCTACTTGGAGACCACTTACAGCCATTTATTCAACAATGATGGAATTATGCATGACAATGCGCCATGTCACCGGGATACAATTGTTTGCGATTGGTTCGAGGAACACTCTGGACAGTTCATCTACATCTACATTTATACTCCGCAAGCTACCCAACGATGTGTGGCGGAGGGCACTTTACGTACCACTGTCATTACCTTCCTTTCCTGTTCCAGTCGCGTATGGTTCGCGGGAAGAACGACTGCCGGAAAGCCTCCGTGCGCGCTCGAATATCTCTAATTTTACATTCGTGATCTCCTCGGGTGGTAAAAGTAGGGGGAAGCAATATATTCGTTACCTCATCCAGAAAGACACTCTCTCGAAACCTGGACAGCAAGCTACACCGCGATGCAGAGCGCCTCTCTTGCAGAGCCTGCCATTTGAGTTAGCTAAACATCTCCATACGCTATCACGCTTATCAAATAACCCTGTGACGAAACGCGCCGCTCTTCTTTGGAACTTCTCTCTCTCCTCTGTCAACCCGACCTGGTACGGATCCCACACTGATGAGCAATACTCAAGTATAGATCGAACGAGTGTTTTGTAAGCAACCTCCTTTGTTGATAGACTGCATTTTCTAAGGACTCTCCCAATGAATCTCAACCTGGCACCCGCCTTCCAACAATTAATTTTATATGATCATTCCACTTCAGATCGTTCCGCACGCATACTCCCAGATATTTTACAGAAGTAACTGCTACCAGTGTTTGTTCTTCTATCATATAATCGTACAATAAAGGATCCTTCTTTCTATGTATTCGCAATACATTACATTTGTCTATGTTAAGGGTCAGTTGCCACGCCCTGCAACAAGTGCCTATTCGCTGCAGATCTTCCTGCATTTCGCTGCAATTTTCTAATGCTGCAACTTCTCTGTATACTACAGCATCATCCGCGAAAAGTTCGGGCGAATGATTTGGCCACCCAAATCGCCCGACAGGAAAACTATCGAACGCTTGTGGGACATAACCGAGAGGTCAGTTCATGCACGACATGCTGCACCGGCAACTCATTCGCAATTGTAGACGGCTATAGTGCACTATGTCTGAATATTTCTTCAGGGGACTTACACGACGAGTTGAGTTAGTGCCACGTCGAGTTGCGCGAAAGGAGGTCCGACACGGTGTTAGGGGTGTATCACCTCAGTGTAGGTGTCTGCTACGGAACTTGGTGATGAATAAATTTGAGGCCGCAGACCGCCTCTGATCAGCCTCAGTGACTGCCGCACACGAATTGCTCCGTCGCACCGCCTCGGCGTCCCAGTGGAAGCTGCAAAGGCAGCACTTGCACCTGCCAGAGGCCGGCACGTCTCTGGGCAATTGTGTCGGCAGCACGCCCGTGGGAGCCCCGGTCCGGCCGGCGGAGAGGACTCGGGTCAGGGGCGGCTGCAGCTGTCGAGTGGTTAATGGCCGCCGCGCCGGCACAATGGCCCTCCTGACGACGTGCTTCGCTCGTCGAAACGGCCGCAATTCTGCTCGCGCCGCCCTGCTCTGCCCTGCGTTACGTGTGCGGTCAAACACGGGAACGTCACTCCCTGCGCGTGTGTCGTTTGTACAGAAACCAGTCACTCCTCTGCTTCATAGCTCAACGTTAACTCCTACGCAGTAACGGACGTGCGAAGTAAAATCACAGATTTTGTTACAACTGTTCATTTCAGATATTCTCACCCCTTTGATTACTGCAGTTTCAAGAGAAATAGGTACGAATGTCACATGTATGTAAGATACAACAACAATAATAATAATAATAATATTTCTTTTTTTTATGTTATTCACGACAGTGCGCTAAAACAGAATTACTAAACGCTGTTTTCCGAAATTCCTTCACAGAAGAAAAAGTAAATACTCCAGAATTCGAAACCAGTACAACAGGCAACATGAGTAAAAAATGGTTCAAATGGCTCTGAGGACCATGGGACTTAACATCTGAGGACATCAGTCCCCTAGAACGTAGAACTACTCAAACCTAACTAACCTAAGGACATCCCACACATCCATGCCCGAGGCAGGATTCGAGCCAGCGACTGTAGCGGTCGCAACGTGAGTAACTTATATTACTTGATGGAGTAAAGTATTCAGATTTGGCACAATTTTTGAAATATAGAAAGGTCATGAATGCACAACTCTTTATTAAGCGTTACACGTATCAAAATTTCAGCATCAGACTGAAGATTAATTTTAAACTTTAGTATAGAGCTCAAAATGCAGATGATAAACGGGAATTCATTGGACAAATATATTATATTAGAACTGACATTTGATTACATTTTCACGCAACTTGGGTGCATATATCCTGAGAAATCAGTACCCAGAATAGCCAACTCTGGCCATAATAACGGCCTTGATACGCCTGGGCATTGAGTCAAACAGGGCTTGGATGGCGTGTACAGGTACAGCTGCCCATGCAGCTTCAACACGATACCGCAGTTCATCAAGAGTAGTGACTGGCGTATTGTGACGAGCCAGTTGCTCGGCCACCAATGACCAGACGTTTTCAATTGGTGAGAGATCTGGAGAATGTGCTGGCCAGGGCAGCAGTCGAACATTTTCTGTATCCAGAAACGCCCGTACAGGACCTGCAACATGCGGTCATGCATTATCCTGCTGAAATGTAGGGATTCACAGGGATCGAAGGAACGTTAGAAACGCCGGCCGCGGTGGTCTAGCGGTTCAGGCGCTCAGTCCGGAACCGCGCGACTGCTACGGTCGCAGGTTCGAATCCTGCCTCGGGCATGGATGTGTGTGATGTCCTTAGGTTAGTTAGGTTTAAGTAGTTATAAGTTCTAGGGGACTGATGACCACAGATGTTAAGTCCCATAGTGCTCAGAACCATTTGAACCATTTGAAGGTTAGAACCTCGGGTCGTAACACATCTGAAATGTAACATCCACTGTTCAAAGTGCCATCAATGCGAACAAGAGGTGGCCGAGACGTGTTACCAATGCCACCCATACCATCACGCCGGGTGATACGCCAGTATGGTGATGACGAATACACGTTTACAATGTTCGTTCACCGCGATGTCGCCAAACACGGATGCGACCATCATGATGCTGTAAAAAGAACCTGGATTCATCCGAAAAAATGACGGTTTGCCATTCGTGCACCCTGGTTCGTCGTTGAGTACACCATCGCAGGCGCTCCTGTCTGTGATGCAGCGTCAAGGGTAACCGCAGCCATGGTCTCCGAGCTGATAGTCCATGCTGCTGCAAACGTCGTCGAACTGTTCGTGCAGATGGTTGTTGTCTTGCAAACGTCCCTATCTGTTGACTCAGGGATCGAGACGTGGCTGCACGATCCATTACAGCCATGCGGATAATATGCCTGTCATCTCGACTGCTGGTGATACAAGGCCGTTGGGATCCAGCACGGCGTTCCGTATTACCTTCCTGAACCCACCGATTCCATATTCTGCTACCAATCATTGGATCTCGACCAACGCGAGCAGCAATGTCGCGATTCGATAAACCGCAATCGCGATAGGCTACAATCCGACCTTTATCAAAGTCGGAAATGAGATGGTACGCATTTCTCCTCCTTACACAAGGTTGGTTCAAATGGCTCTGAGCAGTTGGGACTTAACAACTGAGTTCATTAGTCCCGTAGAACTTAGAACTACTTAAACCTAATGACATCACATACATCCATGCCCGAGGCAGGATTCGAACCTGCGACCGTAGCGGTCGCGGGGTTCCAGACTGAAGCGCCTAGAACCGCTCGGCCACACTGGCCGGCCCTTACACAAGGCATCGCAACAATGTGTTACGAGGTAACGCCGGTCAACTGCTTTTTGTGTGTGAGAAATCGGTTGGAAACTTTCCTCATGTCAGCACGTTGTAGGTGTCGCCACCGGCGCCAACCTTGTGTGAATGCTGTGAAAAGCTAATCATTTGCATATCACAGCATCTTCTATGTCGGTTAAATTTCGCGTCTGTAGCACGTCATCTTCGTGGTGTAGCATGGCCAGTACTGTACATTCATGGTAGAGACAGGCAACCACTCAGATTTGGTACAACTTTGAAATAAAGAAATGTCATGAATGAACAATACTTTATTAAGCGTTACAATTATCAAAATTTCAGCATCAGATTGAAGAGTAAAATCAAACATTAGTACAGAGCTCACGATAGTCTGTATGTTTTCGTGAGCTTTGTATTTTTGATTTTAAACTTCAGTCTGATGATGAAATTTTGAAACGCGTAACGCTTAGCAAAAAACTGTCCGATCAAGACCTTTCTATGTTTCAAAGTTGTGCCAAATGAGTAACTTAGAAGTAGGCATCCTCGGTGTACGACTTAAAGCACTTAAGGAAGGCAAGGCTTCCGATCCGGATTGTATACTAGTCAGGTTCCTTTGAGAGTATGCTGATACAATAGCTCCATACTTAGGAATCATGTACACCGCTCGCTCGCAGGAAGTTCCGTACCCAGAGACTGGGAAGTTGAACGATTCACAGCAATACCCACGGAAGGGAAGAGGAGTAATCAGCTGAGTTACAGGCTCATATCATTAACTTCAATTTTCAGTAGGACCTTGGAACATATACGGTGCTTGAATATTATGAATCACCTCTAAGAAAACGATTTACTGTCAAATAGCCAACAAGGATTCAGAAAATATTATTCTTGTGAGACACAAACAGCTTTTTATTCTCAGGAAGTAATGTGTTGGTATCGTCAAGGTACGTCAAATTGATTCCACATTTTTAGATTTTCAGAAGGTTTCTTTACTCCGTTCCTCACAAGTGACTTTTAATTATATTGCCTGCCTATGGAGTATCGTTTCAGTTGTGTAACTGAATTCATCATTTCTTGTCAGACACTCCACAGTTCATAATAACTGGCGGAAAGTCATGGAGTAAAACAGAACTAATATCTGGCGTTCCCCAGGGATGTGTTATAGGCCCTCTGTTTTTCCTGAACTATATAAACGATTTAGGGGAAATTCTGAGCAACCCTCTTAGATTGTCTGCAGATGATGCTGTGATTTACTGTCATTAAAAGTCACCAGATGATGGAAATGAATTGCAAAATGATGTGGACAAGATATCTGTACGGTGCAAAATGTGACAATTGACTCTAAATCATGAAAAGTGTAAAGTCATTCACATGAGCATTAAAAAGAATGCGCTAACTTTCCCTTGGGTGATAAATCACATAAATCTAGAGGCTGTAAGCTCAACTAAGTACTTAGTGATTGCAGTTACGAAATACCTAAACTGGATCGATCACGTCGACAATGTAGCGATTATTGGCAGAACTCTCAGAAAACGGAATAGGTATACTAAAGGAACTGCTTATAATACGCTTGTACAACCTCTTCTGGAGTATTGCTGTGCGGTGTGGGAACCACATCAGACAGAACTGACGGAGAACATCGAACAGGTTCAGAGAAGGGCTGCTCATTTTATATTGTCACGAAATAAGGGAGAGATGCTGATTAGATTGGAAGTAATTAAAACAAATGTGTCTTTCGCTGCGGCAGGACGTTCTCATGAAATTTCAATCATCAGTTTTGTTCTTAGAGTGTGAAAATACTTTTTTGGCGCACAACTACATAGGGAGAAATGATTTTCATAATAAAATAAAAGAAACCTGTGCTCGCATGGAGAGATATAAGTTTTCCTTTTTCTCGTTCGAGAGCATAACTGTAGAAAATTGGCTTAAATGTGGTTTAAAAAAAAAGAAAAAAGAAAAAAAAAATGTTCAAATGGCTCTGAGCACAATGGACTGAACATCTGAGGTCATCAGTCCCCTAGAACGTAGAAATACTTAAACCTAACTAACCTAAGGACATCACACACATCCATGCCCGAGGCAGGATTCAGACCTACGACCGTAGCAGCAGCGCGGTTCCAGACTGAATCGTCTTGAACCGCTCGGTCACTACTGCCGGCAAAAGGTCTTTCGATGAACCTTCTGCCAGGCGCTTAATTGTGAAATGCAGCGTAATGATGCAGATGTAGACGTAGATGAAACAATGTTTCCACAAATTACGTACTGTTTTCGTTGGGTTGTCAATTTATTTTACTTGAGTTGCAGTGTCTGACTACACTGGCGTGCAAAACATAAAATTCACGCGTGATGTGTCACTGTCAAATAATATATAGCTTGATGAAACTTGGAACCGCACATAGAAAGAACTACTACGGTGTAGTACAGCAAATAAATGAAAGAAATACGCAATGAGGGGAACAGAAATGGCACTTTTATTCAGAGACAATAATTACTCTGACGTCACCGTGATTAATGATGGTAACATGGACATTACAAATGGTGGGACTTGGTTCTTAATAGGGTGTGTGATCACCATGGACGGAAGTGTATGGTCTGCAACGTGCTCCCTTGCTGGCCTCAGCGTTAGTAAGGCCGCGTCGTATGTAATCGACTGGAGCGACCGACAGAGTGCGACATCTGGATACACGACACTTCAACTACAAACGGCATCTGGCGAGGCGATATGCTCGGGTGTTCTGCGTGCGAGCGACGAACTCCTACTACAAGGTGGCTGCTAGAGCCGACCAACTCTTTCAATAAAACGGCGCCAACAAACAGTAGAATATTGTAGCTCGAGAGTATGCAACGAAATTAGCTTTACTTATTAAAATAAGGCGACAAACGAGCGCTGCGCATGAAATTGACAAAGGGAGGAATCTTCACGGAGAATTTCATAATTTATATTATCAGCTACAAAGAGCACCAGACAGATTCTTCGAATATATGCGCACGAGCAGAGTTTTGTTCGACTGTCTCATCACATAATTAAAGACGAGTGTTTTTTTTTTACATGACAATGAATTTTCAACAGCCGGTAAGTGTGGATGAATGACAGACTGTCGCAGGTAGGGAAAAATGAGTGACATCAACTGCGAGGTGTCTGCGGTATAGCGGTAGCGTCTTTGGTTCGTAGTATGAATCATTGTGGGTCCTAGTTTAAGACAGCCGGCACGGTAGCTCAGCGTGTTCGGTCAGAGAGCCGGTTGGCCTCTCTAATAAAAAACTGAGTGGAAGGATCAACCACCGAACTTGAACAGGATGTCTTGCGACGTCCGCAACGACCAAACACAAAAAAGAAGAAAAAAAAGACCTGCCCAGTTCTTATGTTTTAACTGATTTAACTATAATCCAGTCACCTGTTATGTGTGTTTTATTTATACTCCCCCACTGCGCCTCAAAGCAGCATATTTGTAAGGTCTTGCCAAAGTACTTGATCTGCCCTAGTGTATCACACACATTAAATTCGTAATAAAACACACTGAACAATGATGAATTTTATCTGATATTTGATTGTTGGGAAAATAATTCATCAGTAATCAATGTTAATGTCAAGCGTTCCAATTAATCTAAATAGTCTGCATGAATAAAGCATACAAGGTTTTTGAAAAAGAATTCAAAAATTTTGTGAAATGATTTGACCGAAAGTAAGAAATGAAATAGATTACAGAAATATTTGATGCACCTCTTTTTCTGTACCTGATTTAGAGCATCATTCGAAGGCATGTCAAAAGTTTCTTTGATCTATTGGCGCCCCCATTTGTATTCCAACCGTTTTCCGTTCTCAAAATGCCGTAAGTTAAGAACTTGATTCGAAGGAAACCTATTCCTCAGTTAAATATCACACCAGTGGTATCTTTTTATGCGCAAAATAGCTAGGCCTTGGAGAGATTACCTTTTTAATACTGCATTTACATAGCTATCAGCAGCTGTTTGTGAAATACATCAATTTTTCCCCAACTCACTAATGTTTTCTTTATGACGCCCGTTATTTTTAACTAATTAAGTATTTGTTTGCAAAACTAGACCTCATGTCGGTCAATTTGATACCCCAGTTGCCCGTTTCTCAGTCTTAATTTGGCTATGAAAATCTGAATAAAAACATTTGACCTTAACGTTTCAAGTGTTAATCATATGTCAAAATATGTCATCTTTCCATGCTGCCATTTGCAAAATACCTCGGTTCAAAAGTGGCTCTGAGCACTATGGGACTTAACTTCTGAGGTCATCAGTCCCCTAGAACTTAGAACTTCTTAAACCTAACTAACCTAAGGACAGCACACACAGCCATGCCCGAGGCAGGATTCGAACCTGCCACCGTAGCGGTCGCGCGGTTCCAGACTGTTGCGCCTAGAAGCGCTCGGCCCTCGGTCTTCAACCATTTATGAGATGTGGCAATTTTTATGATCGGTTTCCCGATGTGTGGTAAAGCAATTGCGCGCTCCGCGCATACCATTTCTCGGATATAAAAGCCAATATCTCGAGAATGGAAAGAGGTATCGCTCTGCTCTTAATTTTAAGTACAGTTTCGATATGTTGGTTACATTTCATATGCAATCATGTATTGCCTAAATTGAACTATAGGCAAAGTTTATGCCATGCGTTTTTACCTCTTCAAACTCGTAAAAAATCTGTGGAGTCATTTACTTAGCTGCATGCACAGTATATATGACGAATAACGAAAGGAAGCTCAGTCCTTCGCGGAGAGAATATATCAAGCTGTAAGACGTGGAATGATAGGTAACTGATAGCAGTGTTCCGCTGAGAAGACTCATACCTATCGCTGTCTGTGTCACTTGTAGTGTAGCGACAAGATTCACAAGATTCAAAACACGTTTGAAATCAGACTTTGCCCATTGTATAGGTAGACCAGCAGTGGCACGGATGTCGCCAACATGGGACACTTCCACAGGTATATCTGCAACTGTGTTTTGTCGCTTGAATCTGTCGCACTGACGGTGGCTTTTGTCGCTCACTTAGAATGGGGTCTATGGACTACTTCGGGTAAAGCATTTCATTCCTCCGCCAGCACCTTTGATAATTGCTAGCTGTTCACTGGGGCATGTGAACATTCTCCCCAACGTATCTGACACGTGCTCCATAGGATTTAAGTTGGGGGAACGGGTAGGCCAGTTCATTTGCAGAATAGCCCCTCATTCTAAGAGCTCGTCTAGCTGTACTGCTCGATTCAGTCACATATTGTCGTTCATGAAAATAAAGTCAAGACCGATTGTATCCCCGTAAAGACGCACATGGGAAAGGAGTACTGTGTCACAATAACGTTGATCGGTGAGTGTATTGTCGTGTCAAAGATTTGGAAATCAGTACGCCCGTGGTACACCATAACACCTAGAATGCCAAAAAGATAATGTTCGACCATGCTGGACTACGCTCAAATGACACGAGGTGGGAACATGGAATGTGGCAAGCAGGCACACTACGTTAATGGCCCCCTAATGTGGTTTTTGGAATACTTTGAAAGTCCAAGTCCCAGCCCCACTTGTTACTAATGTAGGCAGTAGATGGCGAAGGAGTGAAACAGTGGACAGACAAAAATTACTTTCGGTTGCTGCTTCTTTTGCACTGCTAGCTCTAAAATTGCAACACCAGGGTGCACAGAAAATAACGAAATTTTGCTTATTGTGCATGCACGGTACAGTAGAAATAATACATGATTAAATATTATGTGATTTGGAGATGTACAAGGTGCGAGTTTAGTACACAAAGCTACCGTACCGTCTCTGGCAGTAATGATGGCTCTAACCTGGCTAGGCATCGAGTACTGAGGTTGGATGACAGATACTGGTTGTACGCTAGAGTTCGTCTGTCGTAGTGTCATACGAGCGTCTTAGTAACCCATGGTAAGATCTTTCAAGAGGGTGAAAGATCTGGAGAGGGTACTGGTCAGGGCGATAGTCGAACGCTGTATTTATTGAGACAGGTTAGAATAGAACTAGCAACATGCTGTCTTCTATTATCTTGTTGGTAGACAACGTCATGGAGACCTCGAAGAGGTGTTATCTTGTTGAAAGATAGCACACTGGAGTGTTTGAAGAGAGCGTACAGCCACTAGCCTTAAAAAGTCATAAATGTAACGGCTGCTGGCTAAATTACCGACTAAGCGAACCAGAGATACTCAGTGCCAGGTGCTAGGGTATGATGATGAATATAATCTGGCAACGTTCGTCCTCCTTGCTGCCTCATCTCAGTAACACGTTCGTCCTAATGTTTTATGCAGAACTGTGACTTGTCTCGAAAGATGACTTGGTTCCATTCTTGTGTGCATTAATCATCTTGGGGTTAAAGCTCTTTTCTTCCGTGTTTGCTTTAACAATATGTATGTTTTTGGATAGGACCCGCCTTTAGCAAAACACAATTTTGTTTTTTAACCCAAACATGTTTCACTGCAGTTGCAGCATCTCAGTCATGCTGCACTGCAGTGAAACATGTTTGGGTTAAAAAACAAGATTGTGTTTTGCTAAAGGCGGACCCTATCCAAGAACATACATCTTGTGTGCATTATTACCGTTGGGCACATCACTGTTTCGGCATTCTCTGTGCTGTGCCGTCACGGAAAATCACACCAATTGTCGTCATGCAGTCCGTGGTGCTCAAGATGTCGTGACAGTGTCTGTGTAGACAGATGACTTGGTACAAATGACTCCCTTTCTCGATTCAGCGTACCTGAAATGGGTCCACGATCCTGCGTTGACGAGCAGCCACTCATACGCTAGTCACTTGGGGCCATTAAGTGATGCATGGCCGTGGACATTGCCCTCCTGAACCCATCGTATTCGCACGACGGTCGTGTGATCTTGACCAATGGTGGCAGCAATATCAAGGAATGATAATGTGTGGCCTCAGTATATCACGACCCTGCTACTGTTGGATTGCGACACTATGGGGTGGTGGACGTTTCTCCGTAATACACAAGTCATTATACTATCTTCTCGCAAAAAACTAAAATTAAATTGCCATTTTTTTCACAAAACGCGTTTTCAATCCTATTATGTTACAGGAACTCTGTTGCGTGCTCCTAGACTTGTTCCAAGTTACAAATAATCGAAGAAGATGGCTCATGGCCTTTTTACAAGTAGTGCTTTTCTCTGGAGCTCCAATCAATGTCTCCTCCATGTAGTAGATGCACGGTTTTGTTTGTGTTGATGTTTCTGGTAAGCCTGTGTTGTTTTAAAGCGATAACACAGGTTTTTGGTGCGTGGGCACAGCGTTTTGAGCCGCGACAAATATTTTGTAATTATAGAGAAATGAAGAAGGGTAAGCAAGGCCTTTGTTTCGCGAGATTAGCACAAGAAAGCTATAAAACGATGTCAAGTAATGCCAGTACATAAAAATTACTTATTTGATTTTAAATATGCTGCTGAAATATTGTTGTCTGTGCAGACTTGTTAGGTTTCCGAATGCGGTATGAGCAAAGCGTCTCGTACCTATCTCTCTCAAATAGCTGTATAGAAGTTCTTATTCCCAAACAGAAGACTGAAGAAACGTCAGTGTATTGAAAGGGGAAAGAACATGGCTGTTGTACGCCATGCCGAAACTTCATCTGAGAAACAAGACTTGTTTATTAACGGCGAAACGGAGAGATCTGTTGACGAAATTGCCATTTCTTTCCCAACAGCACAGGGAGTTCTACAGTAAACTTCGCAAAATCTAATGCCAAGAATGGAGTTTTTTAAGAAACAGTACTGAGAATTTCTTTTCCTTTGAATCCTAATTTTATTACTCTCTTGTAAAAGTGTAAAATACTTGAGAAATGGTATTTGCTGACCACAGTTCTACTAGATAAAACTTTAGTGCCCTGTTTCTGTACTTATACTGTCACAATAAAACACAGTGCCTCAGTATTAATGGCACTTGAAACAAAAACTTTCTTACTAGCACTTAAAACAAGTCAATTCACTGATACGGCGCCTAAACATAGTCAGTAAGCAACGAGGGTCGTTCAGTAAGTACTGCTACATATTTTTTTCTCTGTCAGCTTCTGTGAAAAAAAGCGGAATTTGTTGTGGGACGTCGTGGCATTATCGCGCTTCAACCGCTATAGTTTCATCAAGTTCCGATGGTGGCGATGCTTACTTAGCCTTCAGAATGGCGTCTATAACGGAGCCGAGAGCTGTCATTGAGTTTCCTTTGGCGGTAAACCACAGATATTCATAGGAGATTACTGAATGTCTGCGAAAACCTGGCAATGAACAAGAGCATGGTGAGTCGTTGGGCGTGGCGTGTGTCATCATCAGAAAAAGGTCGCGCAAATCCCTGTCTGATTTGTGTGCCGGTCGGTCGCACACATCTGTGACTCCTGCAATGTTGGACTTCAGACGAAATTTTCCTTGTCCTTGACAACACAAGGCCTCACACAAATCTGTGCATCTGAAAGAAGGTCGCAGAACTTCACTGGACAGTTCTTCTTCACCCACCCTACAGCCAGGATCTCGCACACTCTGACTTACATCTGTTTGGCCCATTGAGAATGCACTCCATGGGAAGAACGGTTACTGATGTAGCCATGCATTGGCTCCGACGTCGATCAAAAGAGTGGTGCCACGCAGGCATACAAGCCTTTCTAATAAAGTGGCGTAAAGCCGTCGGCACACGGACCGTGCACCCGAACGTTGAGCGTTGAGCGTGCCGAGTTCCTGAAGTCATAGCGTGGAATAGCACGTTCGGGAGTCTTTCCGAACATGCAGAGCAATATTTGGTACGTCAGATATTCTGAGCGTGCGTCTGAGCGTTGACCAATGAGATGGCACAACGCCACCTACGTCACACGCACGCCGTCTCCCTTCAGTACAGAGTTGTGAGGCGCCATATTAGCATTCATTTCAAGCCTATATGTGTATATGCCGTTTCTGAGCACCAGCAAACTGAAAATCACTGGAAAACCCGTTGTTAACTGTGTGATTCGTTCAAATAAAATAATGAGAAACATCATATTCGTGGCAAAATAATTATTGTAACTTGGGTATTATGAGAGTAGGCTATTTGAAGGCAGCGATTCACTGAAGATCCACTGAAAACGCATTTTTCTTGGTACAGTTTGTTATAATTAAATTTCAATTAGTATATATCTACGATTAAGGTTTTCAGCAGGGGGTAACATACTATGATTAGAGGCAAAGGGTGTGTTGTTGGTCTTGCATTGAGTTGTCTTGACACTTCCAAATTTTTTTCTCCTAACATTCCCGTTTTATTAGGTTCTGATACTTTATTATTTGTTTAATATAAGGATATACTGTAATATTTGATGTAATGTAAACCTTTTTTTCTGAGGGGTGACTTTGTTCGACTGGATTAATCTACAGGAGAGCATGCGCTACTTGTTTGAAGATATTTTGCTCCTTTTTCCTTTACGCTTTGTAATTCACATTTTGCAAAGATTCTGCTACTGGGTAGCAACAGTGATCAAGTAAGACTGACCTTGGGGTTTTACTAAAATGTGGGAATGCTGAAATGCGGAGAAGTATTCCAAATTTGTACCGCACTGTTTGTAATGGAACTTTTATAAGCCTGTTCAAATGGCTCTGAGCACTATGGGACTTAATATCTAAGGTCATCAGTCCCCTAGAACTTAGAACTACTTAAACCTAACTAACCTAAGGACATCATACACATCCATGCCCGCGTCAGGATTCGAACCTGTGACCATAGTGGTCGCGCGGTTCCAGACTGAAGCGCCTAGAACCGCTCGGCCACACCTGCCGGCTATAAGCCTGTGTCCTTATTGATTGGACATGGTAATTTCCTTTTCGTTGACGATGGAGGAAATGTGCGTTTTAATAGAGCTAACGTGGGAATTTTACGCGCGCCCGTTCAGTAAACAGTGTGATTTACGAACAAAAACATCCCTCAACTGCCGCTGGAGTGCGCTGCGATCGTGTATACCACGTTGGTTCCCACGTACCGTATGCACAAGTCTCATCGTTCCTGAGCGTTCAGCGGCACGCTGAACTTGGCATTCTCAACGTTAATGTTCGATAAACGGTCCGTGTGCCGACGACTTAAGGCCGTCGCATTGAACGGAGATTATGTTGGAAAATAGAGTTTTATAGCCAGAAGAGTGGGGAATAGTATAGTGTATTGGAATCCTGCTTCCTGAAAAAAAAGTGTTGCATTACTTATTAAACGCCCCTCGTGTTTTTTAATGTCTCATTTTTTTGCAGTGATGAGATGAGGAGCCTAATTTTTTGGGTACTAATGCTAAGTTATGTTGCAAGAAAGAATCAGATGCTTCCTTGATTCTGCTGTCGGATGTGAAATTCGGCATTTAGAAGATTTGACATTTCCACTCTGTTTGACTTTTGTTTCATTCGTCCCTTATTGCCATGCAGTTTGTATGGTCAGCAGAGAAGAATTTCTCTCACAAGGGAACCTCCCCATCGCACCCCCCTCAGATTTAGTTATAAGTTGCCACAGTGGATAGGCCTTGAAAAACTGAACACAGATCAATCGAGAAAACAGGAAGAAGTTGTGTGGAACTATGAAAAAATAAGCAAAATATACAAACTGAGTAGTCCATGCGCAACATAGGCAACATCAAGGATAGTGTGAGCTCAGGAGCGCCGTGGTCCCGTGGTTAACGTGAGAAGCTGAAGAACGAGAGGACCTTGGTTCCCTCGAGTGAAAAATTTAATTTTTTATTTTCAGACAATTGTTATCTGTCGGTCCGTCCGTCCGATGCGAGTTAACTGCGCCGTAGTATGGGGACACATAATCAACTTCGCTCTCCATAATTCGAGGACATGTTCAGATTTGCTTGGACATGTGTAGGATTTGACCGTCTACACACGGAAAAATTTGAAAACGTTAAAAACATATGTTTTGACAGAGCACAGGGAAAACCGTGCGACTGTGAAACTGTTGCATTCATTTGTTGCAGTTTATGTGACAAACTCTTATGTTTTCATCACTTTTTTGGGAGTGATTATCACATCCACAAGAAAACCTAAATCGGGCAAGGTAGAAGAATCTTTTTACCCATTCGCCAAGTGTGCAAGTTAGGTGCGTCGACAACATATTCCTGTCATGTGACGCACATGCCGTCACCAGTGTCGTATAGAATATATCAGACGTGTTTTCCTGTGGAGGAATCGGTTGACCTATGACCTTGCGATCAAATGTTTTCGGTTCCCATTGGAGAGGCACGTCCTTTCGTCTACTAATCGCACGGTTTTGCGGTACGGTCGCAAAAGACAGACACTAAACATACACTCCTGGAAATTGAAATAAGAACACCGTGAATTCATTGTCCCAGGAAGGGGAAACTTTATTGACACATTCCTGGGGTCAGATACATCACATGATCACACTGACAGAACCACAGGCACATAGACACAGGCAACAGAGCATGCACAATGTCGGCACTAGTACAGTGTATATCCACCTTTCGCAGCAATGCAGGCTGCTATTCTCCCATGGAGACGATCGTACAGATGCTGGATGTAGTCCTGTGGAACGGCTTGCCATGCCATTTCCACCTGGCGCCTCAGTTGGACCAGCGTTCGTGCTGGACGTGCAGACCGCGTGAGACGACGCTTCATCCAGTCCCAAACATGCTCAATGGGGGACAGATCCGGAGATCTTGCTGGCCAGGGTAGTTGACTTACACCTTCTAGAGCACGTTGGGTGGCACGGGATACATGCGGACGTGCATGGTCCTGTTGGAACAGCAAGTTCCCTTGCCGGTCTAGGAATGGTAGAACGATGGGTTCGATGACGGTTTGGATGTACCGTGCACTATTCAGTGTCCCCTCGACGATCACCAGTGGTGTACGGCCAGTGTAGGAGATCGCTCCCCACACCATGATGCCGGGTGTTGGCCCTGTGTGCCTCGGTCGTATGCAGTCCTGATTGTGGCGCTCACCTGCACGGCGCCAAACACGCATACGACCGTCATTGGCACCAAGGCAGAAGCGACTCTCATCACTGAAGACGACACGTCTCCATTCGTCCCTCCATTCACGCCTGTCGCGACACCACTGGAGGCGGGCTGCACAATGTTGGGGCGTGAGCGGAAGACGGCCTAACGGTGTGCGGGACCGTAGACCAGCTTCATGGAGACGGTTGCGAATGGTCCTCGCCGATACCCCAGGAGCAACAGTGACCCTAATTTGCTGGGAAGTGGCGGTGCGGTCCCCTACGGCACTGCGTAGGATCCTACGGTCTTGGCGTGCATCCGTGCGTCGCTGCGGTCCGGTCCCAGGTCGACGGGCACGTGCACCTTCCGCCGACCACTGGCGACAACATCGATGTACTGTGGAGACCTCACGCCCCACGTGTTGAGCAATTCGGCGGTACGTCCACCCGGCCTCCCGCATGCCCACTATACGCCCTCGCTCAAAGTCCGTCAACTGCACATAAGGTTCACGTCCACGCTGTCGCGGCATGCTACCAGTGTTAAAGACTGCGATGGAGCTCCGTATGCCACGGCAAACTGGCTGACACTGACGGCGGCGGTGCACAAATGCTGCGCAGGTAGCGCCATTCGACGGCCAACACCGCGGTTCCTGGTGTGTCCGCTGTGCCTTGCGTGTGATCATTGCTTGTACAGTCCTCTCGCAGTGTCCGGAGCAAGTATGGTGGGTCTGACACACCGGTGTCAATGTGTTCTTTTTTCCATTTCCAGGAGTGTATTACAGTGAACAGGGACGTCAATGAACGAACGGACAGATCATAACTTTGCGAAAATAAAGATAGTAAACTTTTCACTTGAGGGAAGACTTGAACCAAGGATCTCTCGTTCCGCAGCTGCTCACGCTAACCACGGGACCACGGCGCTCCAGACCTCACATTATCCTTGATGTTGCCTATCTTGCGCATGGAATACTCAGTTTGTATATTTTGCTTATTTTTTTCATAGTTACACAAAACTTCTTCCTATTTTCTCGATTGATGACTTTTCTGGAGACTAGAAATCTACTCTGTAGGAATCAGCATGGGTTTCGAAAAAGACGGTCGTGTGAAACCCAGCTCGCGCTATTCGTCCACGAGACTCAGAGGGCCATAGACCCGGATTCACAGGTAGATGCCGTGTTTCTTGACTTCCGCAAGGCGTTCGATACAGTTCCCCACAGTCGTTTAATGAACAAAGTAAGAGCATATGGACTATCAGACCAATTGTGTGATTGGATTGAAGAGTTCCTAGATAACAGAACGCAGCATGTCATTCTCAATGGAGAGAAGTCTTCCGAAGTAAGAGTGATTTCAGGTGTGCTGCAGGGGAGTGTCGTAGGACCATTGCTATTCACAGTATACATAAATGACCTTGTGGATGACATCGGAAGTTCACTGAGGCTTTTTGCGGATGATGCTTTGGTATATCGAGAGGTTGTAACAATGGAAAATTGTACTGAAATGCAGGAGGATCTGCAGCGAATTGACGCATGGTGCAGGGAATGGCAATTGAATCTCAATGTAGACAAGTGTAATGTGCTGCGAACACATAGGAAGATAGATCCATTACCATTTAGCTACAATATAGCAGGTCAGCAACTGGAAGCAGTTAATTCCATAAATTATCTGTGGGTACGCATTAGGAGTGATTTAAAATGGAATGATCATATAGAGTTGATCGCTGGTAAAGCATATGCCAGACTGAGATTCATTGGAAGAATCCTAAGTAAATTCAATCCGAAAACAAAGGAAGTAGGTTACAGTCCGCTTGTTCGCCCACTGCTTGAATACTGCTCAGCAGTGTGGGATCTGTACCAGATAGGTTTGATAGAAGAGAAGATACAACGGAGAGCAGCGCGCTTCATTACAGGATCATTTAGTAGTCGCGAAAGCGTTACGGAGATGATAGATACACTGCAGTGGATGACTCTTCAGGAGAGGCGCTCAGTAGCTCGGTACGGGCTTTTGTTGACGTTTCGAGAACATACCTTCACCGAAAAGTCAAGCGGTATATTGCTCCCTCCTACGTATATCTCGCGAAGAGACCATGAGGATAAAATCAGAGAGATTAGAGCCCACACAGAGGCATACCGACAATCCTTCTTTCAACAAACAATACGAGACTGGAATACAAGGGAGAACCTATAGAGGTACTCAAGGTACCCTCCGCCACACACCGTCAGGTGGCTTGCGGATTATGGATGTAGATGTAGATGGAACGGTGTTCAGTTTCTCAAGGCCTATCCACTGTGCCAACTTTTAATTAAATCTGAGGGGGATGCGATGGGGAGGTTTCCTTGTCAGTATGATAGAAATATGATATAATTTCAAGAGTTAGGTATAAGAGAGTTGATTGCAAAGCTTCGTACCGCAACGCCCTGCCGAAATGTGCAATCACGGCTCGGCCCGACCGGAATTACGGGCCGTTTCGGAAATGCATCGCCTTTTGGACAGGAAGTGGCGTTGCCAGAGCGGTGGTAACGCGCGGCCGCCTCGAAGCCGGTGACGACTCGGCCACAAAGGGCGGGCCTTTATCCCATTCCCAGCGCCGCCGAGTGGTCCGGCCGATGCGGGGGAATTTAATTTCCGCCCGCTGCGGCAAGGCGCTCGCTCGCCTGGCCTGACGACGCCGTCAGCGCCACCGTCCGAAACGCTCTCGCCGCCGCAGAACCACGTGATTTTTTCCTCTCTGCGTCCACTGCGGTTTCGCCTTCCGAAACTTCGACAAACGCAAGACAGGCAAACCAGCTGATGGTACGATACAAAAATTTTTCAAATGGTGCGTTATTTTTAACTGACTCATTGAAAGTGGTTGTAACGTGCTTTGGATCTTCGGTCTTGGCCAACACTCAGCCGGAGAGCAATGAGATTGTTATTTCTTATGTATCGGTATCGACGTTACAAGAAAACATTGATGAACTGAACACGCGACTTGTGCGAGATATTTACTTCACCAAATGTCGTAATTAAATCGTTTATAATCGCTGGTTTATCAGTTGCTATTTAAATATTAACCCTTTATTTGGCAAATGGTGAAAATAAAAACAAAAAAATTGTTTCAGTGCTTATATTTATTTATTATGCTTAAAGAAATACAATTCAGTCAGTTTTAGAAATTTTTGACAAAAATTATGAAAATTATGAAATGTTGCTTACAAGCAACATTGCCAGCAGGAGACCACATTTATACATATTACAGAAGAAAAGTATTTGCCAATAACCTCAAGCTAAAGGTTCCCTGTATGTGAATAATTTAATTTATAAACACATTTATGCATTCCTGCTGTGTAATAGAATTGTTTATTTTGCCTTCTAGTTCTTCTTGCAATGGAATTTTTGGAATCAGTTCCTCTTTGGATCGAAGCACAATACTAAATTGCATTTTGAACACATGACTGTAGAAAATCCAGATGGACAATAACAACAATGACCTTTGAGACCGTATACAGGCCCATGCTCCATATTATCAAATCGGACATCTTCTGTAACAGTCGGAGCTGTTGGCTTCCTCCTCTTTTTTGTGGTGGTGTTACGTCTATTGAGGGCCTTCCTACTTTCCTTCTCCCAGAAAACATTCAACCATTGGCAATATCTGCCCTGAATGACTTCAGTGAGGTCTTCTTGTCCAGAGATTCTCTTCGAAATACCAGCCAGGCATTTACAACACTCAGATCTAGCATAAATCCAAACAATCTCATGTACCAACACCTAGTTTTCATTGGTACTCTGTAGAGCTCTATCAGCATTCCAGCAAGATCAACTCTCCCATATGCTTGTAGTACTGACATACAATGCTGGGACAGGGCACATCAGTTCTTCTTTTTTCATTGTTGTCCCATCATTTTACTGTTGAGAGTGGTTGGACACCACAAAATGAGCTTGCAAGTGTCACTATTTTATTGTTCTGAATATCCGTCGTAAGCATATGTAATATACTAACGGCACATGTCCCAACTATGGGCAATGTTGCTCACAGGCAACATAAAAGTTTTATACTATTTACGTAATTCAAAACAATATTATATTGAAATATTTCTTCTCGAAACTCACCTCTGGGTAATCTGCTAAGATTACTGCCAATTTATTGAAATCCACTCTTTCAGAACCAAAATAAGACACCCCTGTTGCTCACACGAGGAGATCTCTGTAACACCACTGCACAAACTATCTCGTGTGAAAAACCTTGAACTATTACAACTGGCATTCGCAGTGTGTAAAGGAACGTTGCCTGGAGGCAAAATGCCAGTAAAAGGCACTGGGAAGTGTTTGTTGTCCCATAAGGCCAACGTAAATTTGATGTTGCTTGAGAGCAGCACTGCCAAATAAAGGGTTAATGATAAGTTCAAATTAGTTCCAGCGACACCAAATTCCCTACAGACTGGTTGTATTCTCTAATCTATAATCAGTCGTATCAGTGTTATTAATTCCTAACGTCAAGGAGTTTCTATATAAACGCCGAGAGCTTCAGTCAAATAATATCGCAGCACGTCATCTCTATAAATAATCTTGTAAAACTTGAATGATAAATGCGTGAATTGACACGATATGCTGGTTTATTACCCAATATTAGTCACTTCCTAACAGAGCCGTGAGGAAGAAGCTTTCCCAGGTCTTGGGGGAATTATAAATTATAAGCTTTGTAAATGCGTGAATTGACACGATATGCTGGTTTATTACCCAATATTAGTCACTTCCTAACAGAGCCGTGAGGAAGAAGCTTTCCCAGGTCTTGGGGGAATTATAAATTATAAGCTTTGTAACTATCGCCAAGTTCCATAGTCCATTAGTTATTACGAATTAAATTGTCTGTCTGTGTTCACTTCCTAAATAGTGTTAACTTCAGGTTATCTAATTAAAATTCACATCTGTCTAATATATGCAAGTCCTCTATCTGAATTCTAAATAACGTAATATTTGAAGTCAAAGTATCGTTTCACTGCGTCATAGTAGATCGCAATAATCAGTTCTGACAAAACAATCTAATTGCGCCTACATATACGAGCATTCAAAAGTATGTCCTGCTTCGGCTAACTGTCGTAACGTAGTGACAATGGATTGAATTATCCTTAGCCATTACTCACGAATCTCAAAGAGTACTCACACGGAGTATTCTTTAGGAACGTTGGTTCCACTTTGCGAATTTTAATTATAATGATTTTGCGATTTACTATGATTTTGAATTTTGAGTTTGATTTTACTGGAATCCTATCTTTCTTTCGTATGTTAATAAATTACTAAGTATTAGATTCCTGATTCAATTACTGGTTAATATCCAAATAATAGTGTTAACTGGAAATTTGTTTGCTTGTTCATTTTTCATGGAATTTGGAACTTGTTTTGGGGAAATCTTTAGGAATTTTGGAGCTAATTTTTTATTTTCGTTTCTCGTCCGAGGAAGTGGCATTACATGGTTCAGAGATATGCGGGTAGCTTTATAAGTTTTTTTCAACAAACCAGTAACGGGCCCTATTTGAATGAGGTATCACTATGGTTCGACAATACATTTATCGTTGACGAAGAACGCACCGAGTCACATATATATTCGCTTTATAAATAAAAACCGCCTTTTTCTTGCTGCAGTGTGGTTTATTTATTCCATACTTTTTATTTTAAGGCATCTTCCCCGGAATAATTATTAGGCTGGCATCTGCGTGTCCTCTCATCTGCTCACTTGCTGAAGGTCGCACTGTAACTTCACTTGCGAAACATAGCACACTTTTGCGTTACGAACGTTTTTCTTCATAATTTTCATGTTGTTTGCGCTAAATGTTATGGAGCTCTATAATTGTTCTGTCACTAGTCACTGACATTTTATTAAAAACTGTGATTTAAAGCCGTAGCTGTGTATGTTTGCTTCATGTCTCTTCCCACATTGCAAAACACATGTCTCAAGCTGCAACTGACTGATATTACGAAGTGTCTGTGTACAACAGTGGGTTATTTAGAATGTGTGTGGCCGGCCGCGGTGTCCGAGCGGTTCTAGGCGCTTCAGTCCGGAACCGCGCGACTGCTACGGTCGCAGTTTCGAATCCTGCCTCGGGCATGGATGTGTGTGATGTCCTTAGCTTAGTTAGGTTTAAGTAGTTCTAAGTTCTAGGTGACTGATGACCTGAGTCCCAGTGCGTGGAGACGGACGAGGGCATACACATGTGTTCCCTATCAAGATAGTGTACCGCACCACCAGATTTTTGTGGCTGAACTAAGCTTATGTGATAGCTGTGTTTGTCGCATCTGTGTTTTACAGTGCGACACGTCCGGCCGGCGTATGATTTTGCACACTGGCATGGGATCTCGTATGTTCCTGGTCTCCTTAGACCGCGATCGTCTATTACGGAACCTAGCATAGTTTGCAATCGTCCCGGATGACGGAAGGCACATTTTACTCTGCATTTGTTGAAGATCTTACCGATGTTGATGGACACTACGCCAGTATAAGGCAAAAATACCATCCTAGTGGAGTTCTCCGTTTCTTCTAGCTGCTCCTGAGGTCTAATGCACTCTGGTAGAAATGCATTGCAAGTCTGTGTCTCGTAGTAAACATTCTAGACAAACACAGTTTTTATTATGTCTCCCTGAACTTTAATGGTTTTTGAAAATTTCTACTTGGTTTTCCTTTTTATATTTTTCTAGCTTCTGGTTACACAGATGGTATCGTAATAGGTTTTAGTTTCTTAGAAATCCATTACTACGTTTGTTAGGTCGCTACATTCAACTGGAGAGTGCTGCCATCTTTGGAGATATTTGTAGGCCACCTCTCCAAGGGTACATAAACGGTAGACTCGCGGCTGCGAGGTAAGAACCGTTTTGAATAGACTCTCCGTCGATCAGCTGTCCTAAGCCGTGGCCGCGCGTCATACTCGATAAATGGCAAACCTGTATATTTTAACTTGTGAAAATTAGCTTAATGTAAGTAATAAATGATTATATATCAGCTGTCGTCATTCATTTACAATTCGAATGGACTCGTACCATTACACAGTCCCCCTAGATTCATCGTCCTCCGGTGACATGTAAGATTTACATTTTCGTCTGTCGGCGCAGACAATGTTGTTTACGTTGCATAGTAGTTCGCCAACGTAAAACTGAACCGGCCGAGAGAGGCAATCAGAACGTGTCCGCGCTCTGACTATTTTTTTTAGGCAAAGATTCAATAACGTGGCAGTCGGTTAGAATCCTCTCTCATCTACTTACTCCCTTCGACTGTTCCAATTCAGTGTGATTTCCGTACAGGTTCTAGATAGGGTTTCAGTTCATGTATTTATGCTGATGAGAATTTCAAAGCGAACGTTCCAGTTAACGTTGCCAAAAGCATTTTGTAAATCTACAAATTCCAGTGTCTATATGTGAGTTAGTCCATCTTCAGTAAACACAGCGCTTCGACCTAAGAGTCGTCAGGCGCATTTTCTCTGGTGTTTCGGCAAATATTTGCAGTTTCGTTTTTTTTTTTTTTTTTTTTTTTTTTTTTTTTTTTTTTTTTTTTTTTTTTTTTTTTTTTGTCGGTGCGTAGCTGCTGATCACATCTTTTACGCGGCAACCAGTGTTGACGCAAGGCATCGGTTTGTTTCCAGTTACAAACAAAATGCCTAGTAAAGCGGAATTTTACATACCCATTCGATAGAGCTGTCCCAGTTAGTCTAGTGCGATACTTGTGTTATCGATATGTATTAGGAGGATAGTAAAACACGAAGAATAACCAGTACTCCAGCAGCGAACGAGTAGCGCTGCTGCTGCGAGGCGTTAGCAGTCAGCGAGGGCCAGGGCAGTACCGTTGCTGCCGAATTTCTGGTTATTCTTTGTGTTTTACTGTCCTCCTAATACATATCGATAACACAAGTATCGCACTAGACTAATTAGGACCGTTCTAATGAATGGGCACGTAAAATTCCGCTTTGAAAAACATTTTCTTCGTAGCGGGAAACAAACTGACGCTCTCTGGCGACACTAGGCGTCGCATGGACGACCTGATTAACACTATTTGTTTGGGCTGACTTCGAAACACCAGAGAAAAAGCGCCAGACGACGCTAATGACGTTAGTAAATTAACTCTCATAATTTATTGCCTGTTACAAACCCGCCAGGTTAGCCGAGCGCGCTAACGCGCTGCTTCCTGGACTCGGGTAGGCGCGCCGGCCCCCGATCGAATCCGCCCGGCGGATTAACGACGAGGGCCGGTGTACTGGCCAGCGTGGTTATGGTTTTTAGGCGATTTTCCACATCCTCCTAGGTGAATACCGGGGTGGTCCCCATGTCCCGCCTCAGTTCCACGGTTCGCAGACATCTGAACACTTCCATGGATTACACTAGTCGCAGACAGTTCGGGTACACTAATTCCTTCCCGGGGTGTACAGGGTGGCGGCAGGAAGGGCATCCGGCCACCCCTTCAACTAAAATTGCCACATCCGATTAACCATGCCGACCTTGCGTATCCGCGGGAAAAACGGCACAAGCTAAAGAAAAAAGAAAAGAATTTCTTGCCTGTTACAGTTATCGAATGAGAGTTCTTTATTACTAGTGGCTCACGGTATTAACTGCAAACCTATTACATTCCAGTAGATTTTCAAGTGGTGGTGCCCCAAACCATCATCAGGTACATAAAAGTATTTACAGCCTCATTTTAGGTGAAATATAAAATCGTAATCGTCAGGTGGTAAAACCATAAATAATATGGCTCTGAGCACTATGAGACTTAACTTCTGAGGTCATCAGTCCCTTAGAACTTAGAACTACTTAAACCTAATTAACCTAAGGACATCACACACACCCATGCCCGAGGAAGGATTCGAACCTGCGACCGTAGCGGTCGCGCGGTTCCAGACTGTAGCGCCTAGAACCGCTCGGCCACCCCGTCCGGCCCATAAATAATACACTATTATCATATCGTAATATAAATTACGTCGTCAGTCTACGAAAACTGTGCTAGGGAGTGTTCTTAAAACTGTCATCGGCGTTAACACTGTATACAAATTCATGCCACGCAGTTGTTCAGTTGCATCTGCTTGATATGAATCTGTTCACAGTATTACCGTTGATTGCAAAAAAATGGTTCAAATGGCTCTGAGCACTATGGGACTCAACTGCTGAGGTCATTAGTCCCCTAGAACTTAGAACTAGTTAAACCTAACTAACCTAAGGACATCACAAACATCCATGCCCGAGGCAGGATTCGAACCTGCGACCGTAGCGGTCTTGCGGTTCCAGACTGCAGCGCCTTTAACCTCACGGCCACTTCGTCCGGCCGTTGATTGCAGTTTGAATATAAATAAATACCCTCCGTAGCACCGTTTTCGTAGGTTAACGACGTAATTTATATTACGACGTGATAACAATATATTATTCATCGTTTCGTCACTTGACGACAACGATTTCATGTTTTGCCTAAAACGAAGCTGTGAACCTGACCAACCTGACCTGATGAACTTGAAGGTGGTTAGACGACTGAAATTGGTTGTATTATCAGCAGCTTAAGGCGGTAATACGACGTTTTTCATATTACATTCCTTGTACGTTCGCGATCGTCGCCCTGTTGGTATTCTGTGTGCTCCGCCCTCTACGGCAGTTAGCCTTGGCGCAGCTCAGGTCCGTCAGAAGTAAGCCCCACATGCAGGAGGGGAGCATGTTGGTTGGTAAACAGAGAGGGCCGCTTGCAGAGTGAATTGGCGAGTGTTCTGGCAGGGGGCCGGCTGCTTCGAGAGCAGAGCAATTACCTGGCAGCTCCCGCTAACCAATATGTGCCCCCTGCTGCGCGGTTGGCCAGCAGGGGCCGGCACATGTGCCAGTACCAGTGGCGCGCTACCTGCAGAGCCGGCTGGAGCCCGTAGAACGGAATTCGCTACAGCTTATGAAAATTGCAAGAGCCAGAAGGAATTGTCTGCACTACTACAGAATCTGAGGGTGTACAGCGAAGTAGATCACAGAGTGATGGCGTGCAGCCAGGCCCAGCAGCAAACTATAAACTCGCAGGTCATTGTTGTTTGTCTAATATGGCTGAGACGTGGCTTAGCCATGAACGTTTCTACAATGCAAATTTCACTTTGCAGGGAAGTGTGCGCTGATATGAAATTTCCTGGCGGATTAAATCTGTGTGCCGGACCGAGACTAGAACACGGAACCAGGCGAGTGTTCAAAAAATGTTCAAATGTGTGTGAAATATTATGAGACTTAACTGCTAAGGTCATCAGTCCCTAAGCTTACACACTGCTTAACCTAAATTATCCTAAGGACAAGCACACACACCCATGCCCGAGGGAGGACTCGAACCTCCGCCGGGACCAGCCGCACAGTCCATGACTGGAGTGCCCCAGACCGCTCGGCTAATCCCGCGGAGCCCAGGCGAGTGCTCTACCATCTGAGCCATCTGAGCTACCCAAGCACGACTCACGACCCGTCCTCTCAGCTGTAATTGCGCCAGTATCTCGTCTCCTACCTTCCAAGCTTCACAGAAGCTCTAATCAAATGGCTCTGAGCATTATGGGACTTAACATCTATGGTCATCAGTCCCCTAGAACTCAGAACCACTTAAACCTAACTAACCTAAGGACAGCACACAACACCCAGCCATCACGAGGCAGAGAAAATCCCTGACCCCGCCGGGAATCGAACCCGGGAACCCGGGCGTGGGAAGCGAGAACGCTACCGCACGACCACGAGCTGCGGACACAGAAGTTCTCCTGCCGACCTTGCCGATCTCTGCAGTCCACTGCAGAGCGAATATTTCATTCTGTTGTTTGTGTAACTTTGAGCTCATGTGGTTTATCTTTGCAGAAACAAAATTCATGAAACTTTTTCAGGGCAAAAAAGTATTTTGATCAGTTGGAACACCTTTCCCATAGAACATTACTAAGGCAAGTATCTCTTGTAAAGTTTTGGCCACCAAATGTTGTAATGTATAAAGTCTTCTCTTTTCACAAGGACGACACAAAATTTGTATTTCTTCGGAGGTTTTTCGCCTCACTAGCAGTGTAATATCGTTGCTGTTTTCTCAGTTTTCTCCTGATGACGCGGAAATCCCGATCATCCCTAACCCTTTCTGCAGTAAGTTGTACGTTACACGAGGGTAATCCCAAAAGTAAGATATCCTATTTTTTTTTATAAGTACATGTGCCTGTTTATTTTTACAATGGTTTACATCAGTTTACAGCTGGAATATTTAGCTGTTTTTCGACATAATCACCATTTCTGTCGATGCATTTTTGTAGACGCTGTGGAAGTTTTTGTATGCCCATGGCATACCAACTCGCAGCCATGCTATTCAGAAAGTTATGAACTTCTTCTTTCACCTAGTCGTCGGAACTGGATCGCTTTCCGGCCAAATGTTCTTTTAAGCTAGAGAACAGGTGATAGTCACTGGGCGCCAAGTCAAGACTATAGGGTGGGTGGGTGATTATGTTCCACTGAAACTGTTGCAGGAGAGCGACGGTTTGCCGAGCGATGTGTGGGCAAGCGTTGTCATGGGGAATGTGTACGTCCTTGCTCAACATTCCTCTTCTCCAGTTCTGAATTGCCCATTTGATTTTTTTCAGAGTCTCACAGTACCTGTCAGCGTTAATTGTGGTCCCAGCATTCAGCTCCGACGAGGAGGTGAAAGAAGAGGTTCATAACTTTCTGAACAGCATGGCGGCGAGCTATTGTCACATGGGCATACAAAAACTGCCACAGCGTCTACAAAAGTGCATCTACAGAAATGATGATTATGTCGAAAAATAGCTAAATGTTCAGGCTGTAAACTGATGTAAACCATTGTAGAAATAAGCAGGCCTATGTACTTATAAATAAATAGGAGACCTTAGTTTTGGGATTACCCTCGTATCTGTCGCTAGAGGCGTTTTGTTGACTGTGAACAAATTCCGTATCTGCAGCAACGATCCGGCTACCAATTTGAATTGCGAATCTCGATATTTCGGGTGTGTTTCCCTTCTGCAGTGTGCGCTTCATATACAAATATAAATGGGGGAACGAAATGAAACGAAGTGCTGCTCTTACTATGTGACGAGCCGCCGGAAACCAAGGATCCCCACACCAAAATACTCGCTAAATATCCCAGAACAACCTCCGAATTCTTTCCGTGCAGTTCTGGTTCATTCTGTAGATGAGATCTCCATTCTCTAAAAATGTCGTGATGCAAGAGTGTAAATACACTCCTGGAAATTGAAATAAGAACACCGTGAATTCAATGTCCCAGGAAGGGGAAACTTTATTGACACATTCCTGGGGTCAGATACATCACATGATCACACTGACAGAACCACAGGCACATAGACACAGGCAACAGAGCATGCACAATGTCGGCACTAGTACAGTGTATATCCACCTTTCGCAGCAATGCAGGCTGCTATTCTGCCATGGAGACGATCGTAGAGATGCTGGATGCAGTCCTATGGAACGGCTTGCCATGCCATTTCCACCTGGCGCCTCAGTTGGACCAGCGTTCGTGCTGGACGTGCAGACCGCGTGAGACGACGCTTCATCCAGTCCCAAACATGCTCAATGGGGGACAGATCCGGAGATCTTGCTGGCCAGGGTAGCTGACTTACACCTTCTAGAGCACGTTGGGTGGCACGGGATACCTGCGGACGTGCATTGTCCTGTTGGAACAGCAAGTTCCCTTGCCGGTCTAGGAATGGTAGAACGATGGGTTCGATGACGGTTTGGATGTACCGTGCACTATTCAGTGTCCCCTCGACGATCACCAGTGGTGTACGGCCAGTGTAGGAGATCGCTCCCCACACCATGATGCCGGGTGTTGGCCCTGTGTGCCTCGGAGGTATGCAGTCCTGATTGTGGCGCTCACCTGCACGGCACCAAACACGCATACGACCATCATTGGCACCAAGGCAGAAGCGACTCTCATCGCTGAAGACGACACGTCTCCATTCGTCCCTCCATTCACGCCTGTCGCGACACCACTGGAGGCGGGCTGCACGATGTTGGGGCGTGAGCGGAAGACGGCCTAACGGTGTGCGGGTCCGTAGCCCAGCTTCATGGAGACGGTTGCGAATGGTCCTCGCCGATACCCCAGGAGCAACAGTGTCCCTAATTTGCTGGGAAGTGGCGGTGCGGTCCCCTACGGCACTGCGTAGGATCCTACGGTCTTGGCGTGCATCCGTGCGTCGCTGCGGTCCGGTCCCAGGTCGACGGGCACGTGCACCTTCCGCCGACCACTGGCGACAACATCGATGTACTGTGGAGACCTCACGCCCCACGTGTTGAGCAATTCGGCGGTACGTCCACCCGGCCTCCCGCATGCCCACTATACGCCCTCGCTCAAAGTCCGTCAACTGCACATACGGTTCACGTCCACGCTGTCGCGGCATGCTACCAGTGTTAAAGACTGCGATGGAGCTCCGTATGCCACGGCAAACTGACTGACACTGACGGCGGCGGTGCACAAATGCTGCGCAGGTAGCGCCATTCGACGGCCAACACCGCGGTTCCTGGTGTGTCCGCTGTGCCGTGCGTGTGATCATTGCTTGTACAGCCCTCTCGCAGTGTTCGGAGCAAGTATGGTGGGTCTGACACACCGGTGTCAATGTGTTCTTTTTTCCATTTCCAGGAGTGTATAAAGCACCGCCGTGCTGGCCACAGACGTGTCATCCTAAGCGGGGCCAACAGTGTTTTCGCCCCCCCCCCCCCCCCCCCCCGCAACGAACATGTGACGTCACACTAGTCGGCTTGTCCGCTACACTTCGCGAATGGTCAGCTCCGTGCAGGACCCAAGGGAAATCAATGTTCAATTGAAAAGGTGCACTGTAAAGGTCTTAATTTTGTCGTGTGCTATCGGGAGCTTCTATGCGTTTAAATGCGAAGTTAAGAATTATGAAATTCGTCTGAAATAGTTACTCGTTCCCGCCTGAGAGGACTGCTGGTTCTCGTAAGACCTGCAGTGTCACGTGCTGTGACATACGCCCCGCGGCCAATCTTCCTCGTGGGCCTCGTACTCAGTCAGTGACGTCATTTGGATGCTGTAAGGACGGGCGTGGGGGGCAGGACACCGCTTTGGCGGTCTTTGTCAGTTCAGGAAACCTTGTGCCGCTGCTGTAATTTAATGTGAGACACATGGGTCCGCAAATGTGGGGAAATACCCCAAAAGTGGATGACAAATGTTGAACATGTGACGTCATCCGAGCACGTACATCGCAGCACGTGCAGCGACTGAGCTGAACAATCTGTCACACCTGATCACTTTAACAGGTGTCAAGTATTCACGTCGGTGTGGCTCCTAGCATACGTGCGTGACATTAGCGCGTTGGGGCTCAGGATTTGAGTCCGGCATCTGGCAGGCAGTATTTTTTTCATTGCGTTAGACAATTCTGTTTATAAATTGAGGTAAGATTAATTTTTTTATTTGCCGGTCTCGATGTCTCCGCTGGTTTATTGCAAAGCACAATACAGAAAAGACCTGCCGTACTGCGTCACAAGCAAATGAGTATAAGTTTCAGAATTTCGTCGTTACCAGTAAATGATCTTCGGTTTCCTTACTAAATGATGTCTGTAAACAAAAAACAAGGGACGAAAGGAAAGAAACGTAGAATAAGAACAGCGCTTGCTTTGTTACAGCGAGGACAGTAATTTTGTAACTTCTACGTTTACAACAGATCACATTTACAAAAGGTGTTCGAAATTTGCACTGTTGTGCAGCAGTGCCTCCTACCGGCGCGTGTAGCATCGTCAAGCCCAACCGCTGCACGTACGGCGAGGTGCGTTATTTGACGACGTCACATGTTCAACGTTTGTCATCCACTTTGGGGGTATTTCCCCTCATTTTCGGCACCATGTGTCTTATATTAAATAACTTGTCGCAGCAGCGTCTACGTCGCTTCGATTATTGTTAAACGTTAATAAGAATCACCCTGCATGTCCTGTGTCAATCATGTAACAGAAGACATTCAGAATTTGAAGCAATCAAATAGGGTGTACCATACTTTTAGATTTTGGATCCTCTGTTATTTCTGATACACGTAAATACTTCCACTTCCAGTTTCAGGAGGTGAAATTTTATCCTTTTTGCAGACGATAAAAGTATGGGAATAAAAAGTAGTACCAGTAATGAAATATTTGAAAACATCAACAGATTGTTGAAGGGAAGTAGGTTATTATTGAATTTCGGGAAGACTCAGTCCGTACAGTCAGTACTTGTCATGGAACTCTACAAGATATAAAAGTCAAAAACAGGAAAAACAGAATGCTAAGTTTTTGGGACTAGAGATTCATTGCAAAACCCACTAGAATTAATGAAGCGTTTCATTTCAGCTATGTTTGCAGTACGTGTGGTTTTTCTTACAGCCGATTTAAAAATGAAGAAACTACTTTATTCTGCATATTTCCGCTAACAAATGAGTTATGGAATCATTTTCTGTGGAAACTAACTCATGGTATTCTCAGAGTTCAGAAGCGGGTGGTAGGAAATAGACACGATGCTAATTATCGAACGCCCTGCAGAGATCTCTTGAAAAAACTGGGTATTTTGACACCTGCTTCGCAATGTATATGTTAGTAAATGTCCTCTGTCTTCTTCTCTTTTTCCTTTTGTAAAAAGGAAATGTCCTGGATGATCTACTGACTCATCATCGCTCACCCCAATCCGCTAAGAGTGTGAAATACGGGATGAAAGAATTTGTCGCTATTAAGGCGATTTTGAATCACAAGTACGAAAATTGGTACGTGGTTTCTCGGGCGGAAATTAAAAAAAAAAAAGTGTTCCAGTGGTTTTGGAAATTCAATACGTAAGGGGTTGAAACAGGAGATAAAATTTTTTTATGAAAATCTTTCGTTATACTAAAACATTTTTAAACGTAAATCTATGTTTATTGGTTGTTGTATTCTCAGTTAGAAATAAATAAATATGTTTCAGAGGATGAAAGTTTCTGCGGAAATATCACCAGAAGCAGTTTGCACAGTTTACATATGAGCACTGGAGATAAAACGAAGAAATTCTATTTAAAAAAAAAAATCTATTTACACCATACAGTCTACAAGAGCAAAGCAGCGGGCACTAAGCCAGTTAGCGATATTTCCCATTTGTGAAAAAATAGTAAGAGGCGACGGGCAACACTGGGACCAAAGAAAACCTATACAAACTCTTCAAGAGACAAGCAACAATATACCGAGCGAGTCGGCGCAGTGGTTAGCACACTGGACTCGCATTCGGGAGGACGACGGTTCAATCCCGCGTCCGGCCATCCTGATGTAGGTTTTCAGTAATTTCCCTAAATCGCTCTAGGCAAATGACGGGATGGTTCCTTTGAAAGGGCACGGCAGACTCCCTTCCCTGTGCTTCCCTAAAACCGATGAGACCGATGACCTCGCAGTTTGGTCTCTTCCCCCAAAACAACCCAACCCCAAGCAACAATACAGAAACGAGTCAGACATATTGGTACATGTGTATTCAACAACCTATCAGAGCACATTCAACGTCGTTTAAATAATATGGGGCAGCTTAAGAGTTAATGAACTTTCTGTTGGTCAGATCGTCCTCCTTTGTTGAAGTTTATAATTAAAATTAGCACTGTAGTCATTTCACAATATTAAATAGAATGTACATTTTTTACTTTTTTCTCATCCCAGAGACATGACATCTGTGGAATACGACTATTTTCTATACACATGTCGTTCCTTTTGTTTTTAGGCCTCTTTTTCTGCTGCCGGAGTTATACAAGTAATACAGGTTATGAGCGGAAAAATGCTCCTATCGGAACGCAAAGAAGGCCTTCCTCAGAACCTATAAAAATTTTCAGAAACTGCTGCCTCCTCTCAGTGTCACAATCTCCCTCTTGTTCTCTCTTACTGGTACTATCTTGTTCACTCCTTCCCACTGCTGCTGTCACTTATCACTGTCACTGTCTCTCTCCTGCTCGTTTTTATTGTCATAGAGTCTGTCTCTCATTATCACTGGCTCTCACCCAATTCCACTTCCTTCTTCTCTTTACTCCTCTCCCACTGACATTGTTTCCTTCGCTCTTCTCGTAACACTGTTCTCTCACTGTCTGCTGGTTATACCGCCACTGTGTTCCTCTCTTTCTCTCACACTGCTATTGTCTCCTTCGCTCTTTCTATACTGCAACCACTGTCTGCTATCTTCCAGTATTTATTACTTCAACGTCTATTTCCCGCTGCCACTGTCTCTTTCAGCACAAAAAAGCGCGAATATGTTGGCATGCCAATATATTTGCGAAACATTTTAATGGTGCTGAGAAAGATAGAATGAGCCAGCTTTTACCTCACTCTTCAGTCAGAGTAATTTAATAAGACGAGCATAGTCGCACTTTTTGTGCTCCAGTAGGAGCGTTTTACCTCTGGTTCCCTTCTTTTTCTGTCACAGCAGGGCATGTGACTCATATAAAAAGGACTTGATTTGTCAGTAAAATATTTATAGTTCACTTTTTTAAAAATGAAGTAACGCAAAACTAACTTTTCACATCAGACCAGATTTTATGTGCACAAAAACTCTGCCTGTGCTTCAGTGCTACAACTTTGAGTTCCCAGGACCCTTCTGATGAAAACGGAGCGGCTTTACATGATATTTCTCCGTTCTAAACTACGTTTTTGCCTCACGCCGCATTTTAGTACACAAGTATTGTAATTTTGAACCTCTGTATCTCGGAAACGGGTAAAGACATCTAGAAAATTTTAAAGCTTATTCGAGACCAGCATCTTAGGAATATAAAGTAAAAATTACAAAAAAATGCTTCAAATGGCTCTGAGCACTATGGGACTTAACTTCGGAGGTCATCAGTCCCCTAGAACTTAGAACTACTTGAACCTAACTAACCTAAGGACATCACACTCATCCATCCCCGAGGCAGGAATCGAACCTGCGACCGTAGCGGTCGCGCGGTTCCAGACTGCAGCGCCTAGAACTGCTCGACCACCACGGCCGGCGTAAAAATTACAGCCATTTGCTGTACATAGCCGTCTTGGAATCCTCGACTGGGGTTTCGTCCGCTGCTGACGGCGAAAAAATCGTGAAAAATGCTTTTTTGAGGGTTTCCTCAGGAACTACCCATGAATCTATGCCAGTGCATCATTCATTCATTGATTCAATGATGTGTATACCCGTCAGTTTAATTAAATCATGGGTTTATCACGGATATATTTGTCATGAATAATTTTATTTAATTTTTACGTGATATTTTACGTGCACGAGTAGGGTAACTTCGAACCTCTGCATCTGGGAAAGGGATAAAGATATAAAGAAAGTTTTCGTGGCTGTTCAACATCTGGATGTTAGGAATGCATCGTAAAAGTTTAAGCCATTTGCTGCGCATAGCCATCTTGGAACCCTCGGCCGGATTTTGGCTCGCTGTTGGAGGCGAAAATACAGTAAAAGAAACTTCTTTTTTTGGGATATCCTCTGGAACTAATGGTGCCTTCATAAGTCCCATAAAGCTCACTGTAGACCACATCGAATGCTAAAAGAACCAACCGTTTCTCCATTTGCCTAATCATGAGGAATGTAATACTCGAAATTTGACCTTGTACTTGACCGTACCTTTTTATCTCCAATAGAACCCGGGGCGCTATCATCGGAAAATCCTGTTTTAATGCACAGCGTTTTGAAACATATTGGTAAGCATGCTGTCTCATGTAAAAGTAATATACGTTATACAGGTTGATTCAGAAGTAACTACACACAATCTGTGGGTATGATATAATGCATCAAAATAAATGTAAAACGTTCAATAAAATTTTGTCCGAAATTGCTTGAGTTCAGATTTATACAGCAGAATAGGGTTCACAAGTGCAACACGAAATTAATTCTCCTTGGAGAGCAACGACACAAAGGGACTCGAAATTCAACTTAGTTGCATACTGTACGTTTACCCCAGGAAATGTTCAAAATTGTGTCCGAGTAGACGAAGGCAGTGACGTGCTCGACGTTTTACCACACTCGGAATGTTACAGATTCCATTCATCTCGTTCTGCACAGTAGCACAACTATTGTCAGTTCGGTGCTGTAGTTGTACTATATTCTCAAGTGCAGTACCACACGCGAGCTCCTTGAGACGCCCCAAAGGTGAAAGTCCAGGGGTTAAGATCTGGAGATCTGGGGGACCAGGAAACTGGTCCTGCACGACCTGCCGACATATCGTGATATGCAATTTTGAGGTAGTATCTCGCCTCCCAACTGAAATGTGCAGAGGTATCGTCGACAAAGAAGATCAGTCGATATGCATGCGAACGCGACACACCAAAAGCCTGTACTGTCTCATCAAATGGTTCAAATGGCTCTAAGCACTATGGGACTTAACATCTGAGGTCATCAGTCTCCTAGATTTAGAACTACTCAAACCTAACTAACCTAAGGACAGCACACACATCCGTGCCCGAGGCAGGATTCGAACCTGCGACCGTAGCAGCAGCGTGGTTCAGGACTGAAGTACTGGCCCATCATGGAATGTTTACTACAAATGACAGTATGCATCACAACTCGGAAATAAAGCAGTTTCAGACAAAACTTTATTTAAGGTTTTACTCGTATTTTGATTCATGCATTACAAACCATCAAGTGTGTTATTTTTGAATCACCCTGTATACTGCGAAAGGCAGGAACGCAGCATATCATTCTCAATGGAGAGAAATGTTCCGAAGTAAGAGTGATTTCAGGTGTGCCGCAGGGGAGTGTCGTAGAACCGTTGCTATTCACAATGTACATAAATGACCTTGTGGATGACATCGGAAGTTCACTGAGGCTTTTTGCGGATGATGCTGTGGTATATCGAGAGGTTGTAACAATGGAAAATTGTACTGAAATGCAGGAGGATCTGCAGCGAATTGACGCATGGTGCAGGGAATGGCAATTGAATCTCAATGAAGACAAGTGTAATGTGCTGCGAATACATAGAAAGAAAGATCCCTTACCATTTAGCTACAAAATAGCAGGTCCGCAACTGGAAGCAGTTAATTCCATAAATTATCTGGGAGTACGCATTCGGAGTGATTTAAAATGGAATGATCATACGAAGTTGATCGTCGGTAGCCCGCAGCTCGTGGTCGTGCGGTAGCATTCTCGCTTCCCACGTCCGGGTTCCCGGGTTCGATTCCCGGCGGGGTCAGGGATTTTCTCTGCCTCGTGATGGCTAGGTGTTGTGTGATGTCCTTAGGTTTGTTAGGTTTAAGTAGTTGTAAGTTCTAGGGGACTGATGACCATAGATGTTAAGTCCCATAGTGCTCAGAGCCATTTGAACCATTTTTTTGATCGTCGGTAAAGCAGATGCCAGACTGAGATTCATTGGAAGAATCCTAAGGAAATTGCATCCGAAAACAAAGGAAGTAGGTTACAGTACACTTGTTTGCCCACTGCTTGAATACTGCTCAGCAGTGTGGGATCCGTACCAGATAGGGTTGATAGAAGAGATAGAGAAGATCCAACGGAGAGCAGCGCTCTTCGTTACAGGATCATTTAGTAATCGCGGAAGCGTTACAGAGGTGATAGATGAACTCCAGTGGAAGACTCTGCAGGAGAGACGCTCAGTAGCTTTTGTTGAAGTTTCGAGAACATACCTTCACCGAGGAGTCAAGCAGTAAATTGCTCCCTCCTACGTTTCTTTCCACGAACAATACGAGACTGGAATAGAAGGGAGAACCGATAGAGGTACTCAAGGTACCCTCCGCCACACACCGTCAGGTGGCTTGCGGAGTATGGATGTAGATGTAGATGTAGAACCTATGGTACTTGTAATGTCCATATGTGTCTGACTTTCCTCTGCAGGCGGTTCAAACCCACATCCACCCATTGAGATTTAGGTTTTACGTGATTTCCCTAAATCACTTGAGGGAAATGCGGGGATGGTTCCTTTAAAAGGGTGCACCCGATTTTCTTCCCCATCCTCCCCTAATGCGAGCTTATTCCCCATCTGTAATGACCTCGATGTCGACGGGACGTAAAACACAAATTCCTCTCCCGCTGCAGGTGGCGAATCACGCAGCTAAGTAGCCACCCGTAGCCACCACGGAGAGTGTTCCCCACTCGTTCGTTGTCCCTTGCAAAGCGCCTCTGTGTGTGTGTGTGTGTGTGTGTGTGTGAGTGACCCCACGCCACTCGTGCTCCCCTGGAGTACTTGGTGACCACAGCCCGACTGCCGGCCCGACGACTCGCAGAAATTAAACCCCGGCGACGGCCCGGCGCTCGGCTGCTGCGGCCGGTGGGAGCGCGTTTGATGTGTGCGGGCTGCGCCGCCGCAGCTGCCGACCACTTGCCGGGATTCCCCCACCGGACAAACTTTGCTCCGCAAACCGAAGCCCGCCATTTTCTCCCTCCTTTTGTCGCCGGCTCTCAAGTTCCTTCTTCCGTCTCTTCATAAGAGTTTGCCGGGCGAGTGTGTTCTCCAACTCCACGAGCGTCAAGTCACGACTCCGGGAACGTTTGTAAACGGGAAAATCTGAACGAGTTGAGTGCCACTTTCGTAAAGATACTTTTCCGAACGAAGAAAAGCTACAAGCGTAGCCGAGTACTTACTTAAATAAACTATATCCCACCATCGCTTCTAAATCTTTTTAATTACAGAATTCCAATTTATGTCCTCTAATAAGGGTTTCAAACAAATGTTTTCTTCCGGCATGTTATTACGTAGTTTTCCCCAAGATATACGAGGAGTATTCAATAAGTAGTGCAACACTTTTTTTTTTCTTTTTTTTTTTTTTTTTTTTTTAAGCACATTAATTTTGAGACGTTCCATGCCCTCTTTTGCATGTCTCCTCTCATTTTCAGCAATTTTATTAATATTCTATGTCATTGCACGGTAGTAACAGACCGAATAAGATTATTGTAATGGGAGTATTTGTACTGAGAGCTCAAAAATACTTTTCACTTGATTCCTAAACATGTTGTTTTACTTACGTCGGTGGCCTGGGCGCGGCGAGCATCGTAGGACGCGGCACACTGCGTTTCCGGTTGGGAGCTGCACTTCCTTGAATTCTGAGGGGTTCGTACAGTGGGCTTAAGCGCCTGGCGGAACGACTGACGTCGGTCGAGTTTCGCCTATCGTATGCAGGGTGAAACGACCTGCGAGACGTGTGAGTGTCGCCGTAGTTTGTGTGTTTACCGTTCCGGCGCGTCCGGAACGAAGATTCCTGGCACCGACTGACTGCATTGTCCTCTTGATTCGGAGAAAACTTGCGGACTGTGCCCTGCTGAGTGCGACTGTCTGGCACCGGATGGCCGGTGGTTTAGGCAGGTTGTTTTCGTAGCCGGTAAAACGGCATGTTCAGTGCCCTCAGCTGAGTAGCAGAGGCATGATTGGTCAACTTAAACTGAGGCTAGTTGATGTCATAAAGCCCTGCTCTAAATTGGAGGGAATGGTCGCTATGGGGGCGAATGATGTTCTGAGACAGTGTGGGGGAATTTTGGAATCAGAGCTGAATGCTGATTCGCGGTTTTTCGAGGAGAGTAGGGAGTAGAGCAATGCTGGCTTCGCTGCTTGCATCGCATCACAGAGGGAGATTCGGGATCAGATCTTCGTCGGAGTCGGACGGTCTTGCGACTTGGTCGCTCTTTTTCGGAAGAACTTAGAATTCTCGGACAGCCTTCGAAGCCAGGGGTTGACACAGAGTTTCTGCACGGCAGAAGTCGCCGCCTCCATCAACAGGACGCTGCCTACCGACGACGTGCTGCAGATTTCAGGTCTGGTACAGTATTTTGCTGCTCCGGCATTGAAGGACCTTATCAATTTTATACTGAATCCCTCAGCAGCACGCGCGCTCGCTACAAGTCCATCTCGCTTGTTTCTCTATGTGATCCCGTATGAGCTCTCACTACTAATTGCGATACTGCTATATAGTCGGGAAATTAATAATTGATTCATTAGGACCTGCAGTCATTATCATCAGTCAACTGCATCACAGAGAGTATGAACCCCTTGTTCTTGAGCCAACTCTTATTCTCATAATTCAGTATACCCTATCCTTTAACCTATTGTGTGTGTTGACAATCACGTGCATTTATGTCCTGACGTATAATAAATCTCATTGTAATATTTAATCCGCATATCATTTCGTAGATATAGGCAGAATCCCATTTCCTGTTGCTTATTATGATAAAGTTCTCTTTTTTCGAGTAGATAACGATTTTTATTAAATTGTTGTGAGTGTGCACTCCTTATTTTACCAACTAGCAGGGTCCACCATCATTTCCTTCCGTTACCGTTGCGCGCATAATTAATTACCTGGTAGATAAGGAGGGGGTCGAGTGCATGTTTCGATTCCCGGCGGGGTCAGGGATTTTCTCTGCCTCGTGATGGCTGGGTGTTGTGTGCTGTCCTTAGGTTAGTTAGGTTTAAGTAGTTCTAAGTTCTAGGGGACTGATGACCATAGATGTTACGTCCCATAGTGCCTAGAGCCATTTGAACCATTTTTGAGTGCATGTCTCGTTCTCATGCAAAATTCGTCTGAATTAAAGAGGTACAAACTCTTCTCCACCCCGGCACCTCGCAGTTGTATTCAGGATTCCAATACACCAAACTATTTCTCACACTTTTACTTACAAAACTCCATTTTTCAACATAACCTCCGTTCAGTGTGGCGGTCTTCCGCCCCCGTACTAACAGGGCCTGTATGCCCGCATGATACCACTCTAATGGTCGACGTCGGAGACAACTTCTCGCTGCTTCGATAACCTCCTCATCATCCACGTTCTGTTTCCCGCGCAGTGCGCCCTTCATAACCCAAACAGATGGAATTGGGAAGGTGCGAGATCCAGACTGTTGGGTGGACGAGGTACAAAAGTCGAACGAAGTTCTGTTAGCTGCTCTCGGGTGCGCAGATCTGTGTGAGGCCTTTCGTTATCATGGAGAAGGAGAAGTTCTTTTCCATTTTTGTGGCGGTGAAGGTGTACGGGAAGGTGTCGTCTTTGAGTGACTGTAGGAGGATACAAGATGACTTGGACAGGATTTGTGATTGGTGTAAAGAATGGCAGCCAACTCTAAATATAGATAAATGTAAATCAATGCAGATGAATAGGAAAAAGAATCCCGTAATGTTTGAATACTCCATTAGTAGTGTAGCGCTTGACACAGTCACATCGATTAAATATTTGGGCGTAACATTGCAGAGCGATATGAAGTGGGACAAGCATGTAATGGCAGTTGTGGGGAAGATGTGGTTCATCTGTAAAGGAGACCGCTCATAAAACACTAATACGACCTATTCTTGAGTACTGCTCGAGCGTTTGGGATCCCTATCAGGTCAGATTGAGGGAGGACATAGAAGCAATTCAGAGGCGGGCTGCTAGATTTGTTACTGGTATGTTTGATCATCACGCGAGTGTTATGGAAATGCTTCAGGAACTCGGGTGGGAGTCTCTGGAGGAAAGGAGGCGTTCTTTTCGTGAATCGCTACTGAGGAAATTTAGAGAACCAGCATTTGAGGCTGACTGCAGTACAATTTTACTGCCGCCAACTTATATTTCGCGGAAAGACCACAAAGATAAGATAAGAGAGATTAGGGCTCGTATAGAGGCATATAGGCAGTCATTTTTCCCTCGTTCTGTTTGGGTGTGGAACAGGGAGAGAAGATGCTAGTTGTGGTACTAGGTACCCTCCGCCACGCACCGTATGGTGGATTGCGGCGTATGTATGTCGCTGTAGATACAGAAAGCGCTGAAGTCGTCTCTTCAATTTCCTGAGGGTAGCACAAAACACTTCAGACTTGATCGTTGCACTATGAGGGAGGACCTCGAAGGGAATAATACCTCCAAAGTCACAGAAGACCGTCGCCATGACTTAACCGATTGAAGATGCGGCTTTGAACTTTTTCTTCGGAGGACAATGGGTGTTTTCGCCAAAAAATTGTCACAGTCAGCCTCCTAACGCGGAAGCAACTCCACACAGATATCCGTCGTTGGTGTTCATGGTCTTCTGTTAGCGGCTGGGACCCCAGCCGAATACACCTTAGGTTACCGCAGCTGGTGGACGACTGTGTCAGCATTACCAATAGAGACGTCCAGTTGTGCAGCGAGGTGTTTAATTGTGATCCGTCGATCACCTCGAATGAGTGTGTCCGCATGTTCCTACACTCGAGAAGTCACAGCTGTGTGCGGCTGACCGGCACACGTCCTCATATCCCATCATCCCTATCTTTCGTCTGCTTAAAAGGAACAGTCAGTTTTCCCCACTTTATTTTCTGACGTTATCCTGATTTGGTGTATGGTTTGGTCTATAAATAAAGCTTATATTACCTTCTCATGTTCAACAAATAAATAAGTAAATAAATAAATATAAAAACAAATAAATGACAAACAACAATAAATGACAAATATAAAAAATGCTCCCGAATCCTTAGCAACAGATATTGTCCAGATAAAGAGGGTAAATAAATTTAAATATTTGGGAGAAATTATCCAAGAAAATGGCTTTGAAAAATTTGCTATAGAAGAAAGAGAACATAAAATGGAGAGAGCTTATGGAATAACTAGGAATGTCTACAACAAAAGGTGTGTCTAAAAATTTGAAGATACAGGAGTACAACTCAGCAGTAAAACCAGAATGTCTTTATACAAATAAATGTTTAATACTGAAGTACAAATTACACAATCTTGATGTCCTAGAAAGAAAAATCATTCGAAAAATACTTGGACCACCAAAAAATACAGGGGTGTGGAAATTAAGAAGCAATGAAGACGTTTATCCCAACATAGAAAACATAAATGAAACGCTACGAAAGAGGCGACTACTATTTTTTGGACACTTATACAGAATGAACAGCAACGGGTTAACCAAACAGATTTTTAAATACCTTTGGGACAAGAAGTCAACAATAGCCTGGATTCAAAAAGTTATGAAAGATTTGGAAAGAAACAACATAAGTGAAAAAGATGCAACAGAAAGAGAGAGTTTCAAGAGGAAAGTGTTAAAAAATGGAAGGATTTCAAGGCAGGAGGGAGAAAAAGACAGGGTCAAAATGGTCCGAGGAGAGAAAAAGGATACATAGTGAAAAGATGAAAGAATACTAGAGGAAAAAGAAAGAACAACAAAGAAGGAAGCATTGAAATTGGTGCGTGGTGCTTAGATGACCCAAACGAAGAAAGAAGAACAAATATAAAAAAGCGAGGGAAAAGCAAAAAAGGTCTTGAGAGCATCTGCCTAGTAAATAGGAGACCCGAGTTCGAATCCCGATCCGGCACAAAATTTTAGACTTTCCCCATTGATTTGAGTCAGTGGCCGCTCGCAGGTAATGTCTGTAATTCCTCTGTTTCTTGTTTTTCATTTATTTTTTCCTGAGGAAGGTACAAACGTCGTGTTATATTCCAGTAAGTAATTTGCTGTGGAAAAATGGCAAAGGTATTAGATGAGGAGTCTTAACGAAGATAAAATAGTTTTAGAATATCAACAAAAGAGACCCAACTCAATCAATTAATTAATAATTACCTAACAACACATTACATTCGAGGACAGATCTACATGTCCATATTACTGCTGTATTGCCTATAATGGAACTACTGGCAACATCACTCACCTGCCATTTGAAGGGCCCTTATATTATTTCAGTATAAGTTTTATAGAATTCTTTTAAGTCTGTTTGTCTCAAGTATTGCATTTTTGAGTTGTGTCACTGTTCTTGCCGGGTTCCGACGTTGTTCGACATTTCGCGAGGACGAGTTTCGTTTAGTGGGTGGCGTTGCCGATACGAATCAACATCAAGGTAAAGCCGCGTCACCGATTTTACTGTTCTTACACCGCAGAGAGAGACTTTCAAGGGGAAAGTGACACAAATGGAAGGATTTCAAGGCAGGAAGGAGGAAAAGGACAGGGTCAAAATGGTCCGAGGAGAGAAAAAGGATACATAGTGAAAAGATGAAAGAATACTGGAGGAAAAAGAAAGAACAACAAAGAAGGAGGCATTGAAATTGGTACGTGGTCCTTAGATGACCCAAACGAAGAAAGAAGAAGAAATATAAAAAAGCGAGGGAAAAAGCAAAAAAAGGTCTTGAGAGCATCTGCCTAGTGAATAGGAGACCCGGGTTTCATTTCTGATCCGGCACAAATTTTCGACTTGCCCCATTTATTTCAGTCAGTGGCTGCTAGCAGGTAATGTATGTAATTCCGCTGTTTCTTGTTTTTCATTAATTATTTCCTGAGGAAGGTTCAAACGTCGTGTTATAGTACAGTAAGTAATTTGCTGTGGAAAAATCGCAAAGTTATTAGATGAAGGATCTTAACAAAGATAAAATAGTTTTAGAATATCAATAAAAGAGACCCAACTCAATCAATTAATTAATAATTACGTAACAACACATTACATTCGAGAACAGAGCTACATGTCCATATTACTGTTGTATTGCCTATAATGAAACTACTGGCAATATTACTCACCTGAAATTTATAGGGCCCTTACATTATTTCAGTATTTTATAGAATTGTTTTAAGTGTGTTTTTTCTCAAGTATTTCATTTTTGAGTTGTGTCACTGTTCCTGCCGGGTTCCGACGTTGTTCGACATTTCGCGAGGAAGAGTTTCGTTTAGTGGGTGGCGGTGTCGATACGAATCAACATCAAGGTAAAGGCGCCTTCACCGATTTTACTGTTTCTTACGCCGGAGATGGGTGACGGATTACCGGCCTAGGAGAGGACTGCCGGCTGGTTGCGCTTTCGAGTCACGGAGCGCTCTCCAGACAGCCGAGAGAGGAAGCCGGGAGCCGTGATCCCCGAGGAGCTGTCTCGCTTAGGTGGAAGGAAACCGGGCGAGCGGCGGAACAAAGGAAGGGCCTCCCCACACGTCACGCGGGTTGACGGCTGGCGCTCCGCCGCCAGCGCCCGCACCCGCGCTGTTTGTCGCTGGCAGCTCGGCTCGCGCGGCACAAAAGCCACCGCGCATCCGGCGCCGCCCACACCCCGCGAATGCCGACGGGATATCGCACGGATCAGCCCACGGGTGAGCCGGGCCAGCACACAAGTTGGCTGCTCGCTGTTTCTGAACAACTCGGAAAACGACGGCTTGCCGACAGCGCAAGACCTGCTGCTTTCGTCTCTTGTACTGTGCCCATGTGAAGTACAAACGATTAACCCTTTGGGGGACTGTGAGCCAGGAAGGAGTGTGTTTTTATACCATGTTTATACGAGGAGCGTTCAATAAGTAATGCAACGCATTTTTATTCTGAAAGGAGGTTCATTTTACTCAGGATATGGATTGGGGCTAAGAAATGAAAGAGGAAGCCGCCTGGTAGAATTTTGCACAGAGCACAACTTAATCATAGCTAACACTTGGTTCAAGAATCATGAAAGAAGGTTGTATACTTGGAAGAAGCCTGGAGATACTGACAGGTTTCAGATAGATTATGTAATGGTAAGACAGAGATTTAGGAACCAGGTTTTAAATTGTAAGACATTTCCAGGGGCAAATGTGGACTCTGACCACAATCTATTGGTTATGAACTGTAGATTAAAACTGAAGAAACTGCAAAAAGGTGGGAATTTAAGGAGATGGGACCTAGATAAACTGACTAAACCAGAGATTGTACAGAGTTTCAGGGAGAGGGAACAATTGACAGGAATGGGGGAAAGAAATACAGTAGAAGAAGAATGGGTAGCTTTGAGGGATAAAATAGTGAAGGCAGCAGAGGATCAAATAGGTAAAAAAACGAGGGCTAGTAGAAACCTTTGGGTAACAGACGAAATATTGAATCTGATTGATGAAAGGAGTAAATATAAAAATGCAGTAAATGAAACAGGCAAAAAGGAATACAAACGTCTCAAAAATGAGATTGACAGGAAGTGCAAAATGGCTAAGCAGGGATGGCTAGAGGACAAATGTAAGGATGTGGAGGCTTATCTCACTAATGGGTAAGATAGATACTGCCTACAGGAAAATTAGAGAGATCTTTGGAGAAAAGAGAACCACTTTTAGCAATATCAAGAGCTCAGATGGAAACCCAGTTCTAAGCAAAGAAGGGAAAGCAGAAAGGTGGAAGGAGTATATAGAGGGTCTATACAAGGGCGATGTACTTGAGGACAATATTATGGAAATAGAATTGGATGAAGATGAAATGGGAGATATGATACTACGTGAAGAGTTTGACAGAGCACTGAAAGACCTGAGTCGAAACAAGGCCCCGGGAGTAGACAACATTCCATTAGAACTACTGACAGCCTTGGGAGATACAGTCCTGACAAAACTCTACCATCTGGTGAGCAAAATGTATGAGACAGGCGAAATACCCTCAGACTTCAAGAAGAATATAATAATTCCAATCCCAAAGAAAGCAGGTGTTGACAGATGTGAAAATTACCGAACTATCAGTTTAATTAGCCACAGCTGCAAAATATTAACGCGAATTCTTTACAGACGAATTTAAAAACTAGTAGAAGCCGACCTCGGGGAAGATCAGTTTGGATCCGTGGAAATATTGGAACACGTGAGGCAATACTGACCATACGACTTATCTTAGAAGCTAGATTAAGGAACGACAAACCTACGTTTCTAGCATTTGTAGACTTAGAGAAAGCTTTTGACGATGTTGACTGGAATACTCTCTTTCAAATTCTGAAGATGGCAGGGGTAAAATACAGGGAGCGAAAGGCTATTCACAATTTGTACAGAAACCAGATGGCAGTTATAAGAGTCGAGGGACATGAAAGGGAAGCAGTGGTTGGGAAGGGAGTGAGACAGGTTTGTAGCCTTTCCCCGATGTTCTTCAATCTGTAAATTGAGCAAGCAGTGAAGGAAATAAAAGACAAATTCGGAGTAGGTATTAAACTCCATGAAGAAGAAATAAAAACTTTGAGGTTTGCCGATGTCATTGTAATTCTGTCGGAGGCAGCAAAGGACTTGGGAAGAGCAGTTGAACGGAATGGATACTGTGTTGAAAGGAGGATACAAGATGAACATCAAAAAAAGCAAAACGAGGATCATGGAATGTAGTCGAATTAAGTTGGGTGATGCTGAGGGAATTAGATTAGGAAATGTGACACTTAAAGTAGTAAATGAGTTTTGCTATTTGGGAAGCAAAATAACTGTTGATGGTCGAAGTAGAGAGGATATAAAATGTAGACTAGCAATGGCAAGGAAAGCGTTTCTGAAGAAGAGTAATTTGTTAACATCGAATATAGATTTAAGTGTCAGGAAGTCATTTCTGAAAGTATTTGTATGTATTTGTATGGAGTGTAGCCATGTATGGAAGTGAAACATGGACGATAAATAGTTTGGACAAGAAGAGAATAGAAGCTTCCGAAATGTGGTGCTACAGAAGAATGCTGAAGATTAGATGGGTAGATCACATAACTAATGAGGAGGTGTTGAATAGGATTGGGGAGAAGAGAAGTTTGTGGCACAACTTGAGTAGAAGAAGTGATTGGTTGGTAGGACATGTTCTGAGGCATCAAGGGATCACCAATTTAGTATTGGAGGGCAGCGTGGAGGGTAAAAATCGTAGAGGGAGACCAAGAGATGGATACACTAAGAAGATTCAGAAGGTTTTAGGTTGCAGTAGGTACTGGGAGATGAAGAAGCTTGCGCAGGGTAGAGTAGCATGGAGAGCTCCATCAAACCAGTCTCAGGACTGAAGACCACAACAACCGGGTGTTGGCCTTGTGTGCCTCAGTCGTATGCAGTCCTGATTGTGGCGCTCACCTGCACGGCGCCAAACACGCATACGACCATCATTGGCACCAAGGCAGAAGCGACTCTCATCGCTGAAGACGACACGTCTCCATTCGTCCCTCCATTCACGCCTGTCGCGACACCACTGGAGGCGGGCTGCACGATGTTGGGGCGTGAGCGGAAGACGGCCTAACGGTGTGCGGGTCCGTAGCCCAGCTTCATGGAGACGGTTGCGAATGGTCCTCGCCGATACCCCAGGAGCAACAGTGTCCCTAATTTGCTGGGAAGTGGCGGTGCGGTCCCCTACGGCACTGCGTAGGATCCTACTGTCTTGGCGTGCATCCGTGCGTCGCTGCGGTCCGGTCCCAGGTCGACGGGCACGTGCACCTTCCGCCGACCACTGGCGACAACATCGATGTACTGTGGAGACCTCACGCCCCACGTGTTGAGCAATTCGGCGGTACGTCCACCCGGCCTCCCGCATGCCCACTATACGCCCTCGCTCAAAGTCCGTCAACTGCACATACGGTTCACGTCCACGCTGTCGCGGCATGCTACCAGTGTTAAAGACTGCGATGGAGCTCCGTATGCCACGGCAAACTGGCTGACACTGACGGCGGCGGTGCACAAATGCTGCGCAGCTAGCGCCATTCGACGGCCAACACCGCGGTTCCTGGTGTGTCCGCTGTGCCGTGCGTGTGATCATTGCTTGTACAGCCCTCTCGCAGTGTCCGGAGCAAGTATGGTGGGTCTGACACACCGGTGTCAATGTGTTCTTTTTTCCATTTCCAGGAGTGTATTTATCGTCCATGTTTCACTTCCATACATGGCTACACTCCATACAAATACTTTCAGAAACGACTTCCTGACACTTAAATCTATACTCGATGTTAACAAATTTCTCTTCTTCAGAAACGCTTTCCTTGCCATTGCCAGTCTACATTTTATATCCTCTCTACTTCGACCATCATCAGTTATTTTGCTCCCCAAATAGCAAAACTCCTTTACTACTTTAAGTGTCTCATTTCCTAATCTAATACCCTCAGCATCACCCGACTTAACTCGACTACATTCCATATTATTCCCCACTCTTTGGTTCAAAACCATGTTGTTCAACTTCATTTCCGTTCAGTGCGACGGCCTTACGCAACCTTACTGGGTGGGTCTGTACGTCCGCATGCTACCACTCGGTCGATGTCTGAACCAACTTCTTGCTGCATCAGAAACCTCCGCCGGCCGGGGTGGCCGAGCGGTTCTAGGCGCTACAGTCTGGAACCGCGCGACCGCTACGGTCGCAAGTTCGAATCCTGCCTTGGGCATGCATATGTGTGTGATGTCCTTAGGTTAGTTAGGCATAAGTACTTCTAAGTTCTAGGGGTCTGATGACCTTAGAAGTTAAGTCCCATAGTGCTCAGAGTCATTTGAACCATTTTGAACCAGAAACCTCCCCTTCATCCACGTACTGCTTCCCGCGAGTTATACCCTTCATTGGGCCAAACAGATGGAAGGCGGAAAGTGGTGTAAGGTGGCTGCAGAAGAACAGTCCACTGAAGTTTTGTGAGCACTACCAACTGAGGCGTTCAATTGAGCAGCGGGGTGGTTGATTCTGATACAGCGATCACCTCGAATGAGAGTGTCCGCACGTTCCAACACTGCAGAAGACACAGCAGTGTGCGGACGGCCGACACGCGGGAGATCGGACAGGTTTGCACGACCTCCTCACGATGATTTCAGAAGCCTTGCCCAACGGCTCACCATGCTTTTATTCACTGCCAGGTCTCCGTTGACATTCTGAAAGCGCCTATGAATATCCACGATGCCATGGTTTTTCGACGAAAGAAAGTCAGTGAAAGTTCTCTGCTTGGAACGCTCATTCGTTACAGATGCCATTTTGAAGGCTACGTATAGTGCCGCCACCGATCGGAGCTTCCTGAAACTGTACGGTCTGAAGTGGGAATGTTCCACGACGGTCCTTACGAATTTTTTCACCCGAAACTGGCCGAGAAAAAAAAGTGCTGAGTCGTTTATTAATCGCCCATAGTATTCAACCAGTAACTGGTATGGTGGTCTCATGCGGAACACTAGACGTTTGTTTTTTTTGTTTAGTTTGAATGTTTGTAACACTGTAGCGTTGGAGGTCTCAGTACCTTTCAGATAGTGCGCTCTGGGCTGCTGAAGAGTGTGGTTCTGTTCACAACGGACGGGTTTGCGCCAGGAGACTAATTTGTCATACAGAGTATGAGATCTCTGCCGTTATTTCACAGAAAAGACAGGTCTGATCTAAGAGCACGAGCCGGCCGGAGTGGCCGAGCGGTTATAGACGCTACAGTCTGAGACCGCGCGAGCGCTACGGTCGCAGGTTCGAATCCTGCCTCGGGCATGGATGTGTGTGATATCCTTAGGTTAGTTAGGTTTAAGTAGTTCTAGGGGACTGATGACCTCAGAACTTAAGTCCCATAGTGCTCAGAGCCATTTGAACCATTTTTTAAGAGCACGAAGAGCAGCTGGCACGGTTCTATGGGGAAAATGGGACCAGATAGTTTGGAAACGATACACTCCTTGCGCAAATATGGAGTACTACCGGACGAGGAATGAAGGGACTGTGTAGACTGTGGTGGCGCGAAGTGTGTAAAACTTCCTAAGAACAGTTTCGATGCTGAAACACCGTTACAATTTCATTGCGGATTGTGCGGAAAGCGAACGAGTATCAGGAAGAATACATGGTTCGAAGCTTCCAAATTGTCTATCCAGACCACCGTAATGGACTTTGACATGATGACAAATGAGCAGTTAGAACCTAATTCTAAAGGCGCTGCAGTCTGGAACCGCAAGACCGCTACGGTCGCAGGTTGGAATCCTGCCTCGGGCATGGATGTTTGTGATGTCCTTAGGTTAGTTAGGTTTAACTAGTTCTAAGTTCTAGGGGACTAATGACCTCAGCAGTTGAGACCCATAGTGCTCAGAGCCGTTATGACCCGAAAGAACACGTGTGAAGAGCGTTTTTAAGGAAGCGAGCAGAGTTAATGGATTAAAGGTCGTACCCAATGCAGGCAGGGAAGGGCAGCTGCCTCTTCTCCTCCCCCCCCCCAAACACGCACACATTAATAAGGAAAATTATGATCGAATTCTCATTCTCCTGTGCCACAGATACAGACCTATCAGTTCAGTTTGTTTGAAGAAAGCCGGAAAGTGTGCTCGATACTGATCAGTAGCAGATGTACCCGGAGAAGGCGCTGATACATTGTTGTTTATGGAAAGAGGAGCCGTAATTCGTTACTTTCTCCCCCCCCCCCCCCCCCCCCCCCACACACACACATAAAATATTACTGTTGACGTAAGATCGATGCGCGATTGGAAGAAGCATTGAAAAGTCGCAGATAATTAACAATCTTGCGAGTAAAATATCATACGAACTCCTTGTAGAAAATAAGGAAAGGTTTCACCATGGGCTTCGCAAGGTCCCAGGAGTGGAAAATAGGGAGTAGGACCGCACAGTGAATGCGAGTGAAGTGGGAATGTCAAGTAGTGCAAGTGAAGTGAACAGTGACTATACTGCGGGTGTGGAGCTGATACCTTCATAGTCAAGTGTCCACATCGTCAGGAACACATATATTTAAACCCTACCTGAAGAAGAAGAAGATGACGAAGGGAGGTAGGTAGATAGAGAGAGAGAGAGAGAGAGCTCGTACGATAGCTGGTGTAGATCAAGCACAAATTATAGATTTGTATTATGCTTCGATACAGAAGCTAATATTTTCTATGCAAAATTCATTAGTGATTTTACAGTGCAGTATAATGTTCCATAGTGAGTACTAACAACAGGGCTCTTGATCTTCAGAGCATGAATCACACCTATAAGACCGCAAGTGCAAACACTAATAGAATTTAAGCAACTAGCTGTCAAGTGTTTACATCCAGTGCTGATGCAGTCCTTATCTTTACCAAGTGTTTGATACTTTTCAGTTGTAACATCTCACGATTAGTACCTAAGGAATATTTAACGGGGAGCCTGTACACTTTAAGTGACCCACGTCAATAACATAAGGTAAAAGAGTGTAACGAGGCACTCTTTCAGGAGGAGGAGGGGACGGAGGAGATTGGTGTTTAATGTACCGTCGACAATCAGATCATTAGAGATGGAGCACAAGCTCGGGTTAGGGAAAGGTGGAGATGGAAAGCAGGCCGACATTTGCCTTAAGCGATTTAGAGAAAACGCGCAAAATCTAAATGAGCCCTTGATGAAATGCCTGTAAGTAAGGTATACGGGACTTTTGTCTGTTATAAGTAGAAACGAAAGGGGCAAGTAGAGCTCAATGAAACAACCAAATAATCGTACTAACTAAGCATAGGTCCGGCGGTCTTAGGCGACTTGTCACGGTTCACGCGATTGCCCCCGCCGGAGGTTCGAGTCCTCCTTCGGGCTTGGGTGTGTGTGTGTGTGTGTGTGTGTGTGTGTGTGTGTGTGTGTGTGTGTGTGTGTGTTGTCCTCAGCGTAAGTTAGTTTAAGTAGTGTGTAAGCCTAGGGACCGATGACCTCAGCAGTTTGGCCCCATAGTCCTTACCACAAATTTCCATAGATCCGGAAAGCTATTATTTCCCCGTTACGGCGTACGCGCCAGTGTAGTCATGTCTTGGATGACGTTCCTTGTGGTTTTAGGATGCGTATGTGGTACACGCATGCAACGGCAAACTTTCATGTGGTGTTCGGGAATACGCAGCAGGAATCTTTGTTAAGAAGTGAATCGGTCGTAGCTTGCCAGTTCCGTGGCTTCTTAGTTTTGTTGAATGGGTTGTGTGTTTTTTTGGGGGGGGGGGCGGGGGGGGGGGGGGGCTGTCGGAGGCTTTTATAAAAGCTTTGATGTACTGCAACCCTATTGATACTGCCGATGAACCCTAGGAACGCGTTGTGGATGATTGTCAATGTATTCGGAACACGCCAGGGATTTGTCAACGTGTTCATGAGTTGACGATGAAATGCGCTAAAACCTGCCTTCGTATGGTTGGGGACTCCCTTATAAGGTTGTTCTCGCACTCAGTGGTACCTCATACTGGGAAAACGACTCATTTCTGGACCTATGTTTATTAGGACTGTTTGATTTCATTGTTCTCTACACGCTCCTACACCCTCCACAAATAAATACATAGTAAACTTCACCATCCACCAACGCATTACTTTGCGTACAATGCGTCCAACTACGCCATGAAGTGTCGGCATAAGCCACAGCATCTCAGTATTAGCTAATTCTGGAATACCTTAGTGGAACATACGGATTGTGCTTTGTACTGAGCTACGAAAATAACAGTGAGCCAACGAGCACTTAAATGCTTAAATTAATCGATTCTGAAATAGCATCATGCGTTGAAAATCTAACCACAGGCCACTAAAGAAAATAAAGCGAAGTTCATCATTCACCACTTATTAAGACTGTGCGGTTGAACCTCCTTAATACAGACTAGGTGGAACCATAGGTTATCCGGATTACGGAAAATCACTACAGTCCGGTCATTAAGACAAAAAAACTTACAAACTGCATTATTGAGTACCAATACAAACATAGGTAATATTCAGTTTCGCCTAAACACACAAATTACACATTATTTTTACATAAATTTTACGAGAAGCTATGAAAAAATGCGTTTTATACACTGCAATGACCACTCAGTTTCTTTTGAGCCATGAGATGAGATTCGTATGTCGTTTATATGCAGCACGATCATGCAGGCGTTTCACTAGTAATAGTTTGACCAAACTGTTTCTGTCTGACGTACCAAATAAACCGTTGTTGCATCCAGCTGCGGTGCCGTCCCAGTGTCATAATGTCTTCAGTATGGGCACCAACTTCGCCAGATAATACGCCATCACTATCATCGCCTTCGTCTGCAGACTAACAAGCGGCAATAATATCGTCATCCGAAGTTATCATTTTGAAATAAAAGTCTTTTTCTTTCCAGTTACTCTTCGAATCTGACCGTGTTGAAGTTCAAACACCAATCTCAGCTACAATGTTTTCCAACAGTACTCCTTTATCCATCTTACGCTGTGCATCTGACTTCTTGTCTGTAGATACAACCACATTCCTTGTCTTGTAAGTCATTTTACACTCGGTACAGACGGGGACAATACTGTAGTGTACAACTCAGTGTTGACTTGTTAGCTGACACCATGCCAGAACCCGAGTATCGCAGTTGGATGAATTTAAATTTAACGAATGTCGTCGTCACTTTCGGATTACCAAATACTGGAAAAAAGAGATCGAAATGAAACCGGAGATCCGGATTAATGAAAGCCGTATAAACGATTTTCCACTGTACCACACTTTTATTTGACGGAGAAGTTGGTATCGTCTGCAAAAAAGAAAAAGAAAATCTAGTGTGTCGGAGCCTCGCACGGAGTGATACGTCGCAGACGGCCCGCTTTCGAGGGAAGCAAGCCATCCAGTTGTGGGTGTTCTGTAGTTTCCCTAAGTCCATTTAGGGGAAAATGCTAGGATTCTCGCTTGTGTTTTTAATTTCGTCCACCATTATTGTGCTGTCATATATTGCGCTCTGCCTGTTATGATTTCGACGTTGATGGGACGTTAAAACCCAATGTTCCGGTTTTTTCCTATCTTTGGGGGAGTTCTGTATCCAGCAGTAGATGTCAGATGGCTGATGATCGTTGCTACCGTATCATAGAGCAAGTAGGTCTGAAGCATGGGCATCCGCAGTAATTTACCCACGAGGGGGCAAGATTCTAAAAAACGGCTTCATTGATAAAATGATTCACAGTTCTCCACTCAGTCGTGTTTACATATACTGCGATGGAAAGAATGTTTCTTTAGTGTACGTTAAGTTCAAACTGTTATATTATTAGTATGAACGTGAATGCGACTAGCTTGATTCAAGAAATATTGAAAACATGAAAAAGTAAAAAATTATTACGACCAAGAAAATCTTGACGGATAGGAGCAAAAATAAGCAGGAAAAATGCCAAGTTGGTACTCCTCAAAGTGGAGAAACAGAATATAAAAATCACAGCATTTGCCACCGCGCTAGGCACTGCTAAATCTGCGATTTAGTAGAATTACAGTCGTCGATAGAAATGGTCGAAAATTTTGTAGTAAATATAAAGTGTACACTGTCAGGTTCCAAAAGGGAGCAAGTGCCCCCCCCCCCCCCCTCCCATTACCACTCTCCTGCTTCCCTTCCTCCCCCCCCCCCCCCCCCCCGTCTTCCCCAACTCCGGCGCCTCCCTTTGCGGACGCATATGGTCTGAAGATCAATTACACTAAGACTGTGTTCGAGTATTATGAATTACCTTGAAGGTAACAGTCTGTCGACACATAGTAGGAAATGATGTAGAGAGCTGTTTGTGGCTTGTTAAAAACAATTATTGACTGTGTCCTTTATAAGAAAAAGAAAACATTTCACTTAATTGTAGGACCTGCGCAGAGAAAAGAATCAGTTGGCAGTAGGAGGGTTAAATGGTGTTTGGAGCAACGCGGGCGGGTTCATACGTGAGAATGTGTAGTACCGGAGTTTCAGCTGCAAGATACATGTGGTTTGGAATAGGAGTAACAACCATGGGTGTCATGCCATGGTTATGGGAAGGGGAAGAGAAGGATGGGGTGAGAGAGGATGGGGAGGAATGAGAGCTGATGTGGTGGATAAACATCAAGACGGATTTCATTGTCTGCGAGAGGAGTGAATGGATTTTGCGTTGGTGGATAATATGCAGAGAATGTAAGTGAAGGTCCGGTGGGATTTGATGGTATTGGCTCGGCAGCAGGCCCTCTAGAGCTCTTTGTGCATTAAGTTTTTAGAGACTGTCTTGATCCTCTGTGGAGACCTGCGCAATTGGTTTGGTTGCCACGCTGTCACCAGCATAGCCCTTGACTTCATCGAAGCACTCAAACCTTTCCTCCCGTCACAAGCCATGCCTTCGATTTCCACTGAAAGAATAAGTATATTAAAGCAAAGAGTCGTTGTCGAGGTGTGCTGTGGTTGCCCAATACGAGGAGTTGTGCCCACTCCACGTATTAAGATTCGAGCCAAAATATCTCAGTGTCTAGTTTCAGTCTTTTATTAACTGTTCTGTATCCATGGTGTGTTAATGAGGTGATGAAGTGGAGTTATTGAGAGCCGGAAACCAGATCTGAAGACAGGCAGGTTGTGCGCGCACTTTATTTTAGGCCGTAATTGAGTGGGGTGCGGAGAGCAGCGAAAGACGACTTGCGCACCGTTGAATGGGGAGCGGCAAAAGGGAGCGATTTAGCTCCCACTCCTTCATGCAGGGGAGCCACGAGGTAAGGGAGCTTGCTGCTTTGTGCTTGTATCTTCAAAGGTAAAGGCGGCGCGTGGAGATAACGAGCGCCTGTTGTTAGGTGTAATCGCAGTTGAATACGCATTTTTCATTGACATAATAAAAAAGCTCGGGTTTAATTCAAATAAGTGTACCTAAATATCTACTAGCGCACTGCAGTATTTTTGATCACGAAGGGTTGCTGCGAGCGAGAAAAACGATATTGAGGAGAGTCTTCCGACTTCTAGTTATTATACTAATTATAGTTGATGATAAAAACATGCCGGAAGTATGTTTACCAGCATTCTGTACGTTATAATGGTACTACCAGTATAATTCCAGAAAGTCAGTTTTCCCCTTACCCTGTCAGAAGTAAGCTGCTAAACTTAAAAGCCGTAACAAGTTACTGGAGAAATTAGTTGCTAGTTCATGGGGGCCAGATGAGTTCACGCTTTAGCACTAGTATATTCAGCACTAGTTGAACAATTCTCTCGCGTACCAGACAGTGATAATCATAGTATGTGATACTTTGAAACTTCCAGGCGGAACAAAATTGTATGCGGGACTGAGACTCGAGCTAGGGACCTTTGAAAAGACCCCGAGTTCGAGTGTCGATCCGGCAAACAGTTCTGTTCTGCTAGGAAGTTTCATATCAGCGCACACTCCGCTGCAGAGTGAAAATTTCAGTCTGGATGTAATACTTTGTTCTCTACTCCTGGCCAGTGGTTAACCATACTGTTCAAAATCCAGCCTCTATACACCAGACAGCAAAACGTAATTGGTTCGGTTATGGTCCAGGGTTCTACAGAACCGTTCTCTTTCCAACTGTTGGTAAACAAAAGAAAGTTATGCAGTAAGGCTGAAACTCGGTAAACTTGCGTGGAGGAAAGCTCATTTAGCTGATACGTCTTTTACCCCTGACGAAGCGCAGACTTTAATGAGTTCAGTTACTTCCTCGTGAACTAAAAATGGCTCTGAGCACTTTGGGATTTAACATCTGAGGTCATCAGTCCCCTAGAACTTAAATCTACTTAAAACTGACTAACCTAAGGACATCACACACATCCATGACCGAGGCAGGATTCGAACCTGCGACCGTAGCGGTTGCGTGGTTCCAGACTGTAGCGCCTACAACCGCTCGACCACTCCGACCGGCCCTCGTGAACTACCAACATCTATGAAATGAAACTTCCTGGCAGATTAAAACTGTGTGCCCGACCGAGACTCGAACTCGGGACTTTTGCCTTTCGCGGGCAAGTGCTCTACCATCTGAGCTACCGAAGCACGACTCACGCCCGGTACTCACAGCTTTACTTCTGCCAGTATCTCGTCTCCTACTTTCGAAACTTTACAGTTCTCCTGCAAACCTTGCAGAACTAGCACTCCTGAAAGAAAGGATATTGCGGAGACACACAGTTTTAATCTGCCAGGAAGTTTCATATCAGCGCACACTCCACTGCAGAGTGAAAATCTCATTCTGGAAACATCCCCGAGGCTGCGGCTTAGCCATGTCTCCGCAGCATCCTTTCTTTCAGGAGTGCTAGTTCTGCAAGGTTTGCAGGAGAACTTCTGTAAAGTTTGGAAGGTAGGAGACGAGATACTGGCAGAAGTAAAGCTGTGAGTACCGGGCGTGAGTCGTGCTTCGGTAGCTCAGATGGTAGAGCACTTGCCCGCGAAAGGCAAAGCTCCCGAGTTCGAGTCTCGGTCGGGCACACAGTTTTAATCTGCCAGGAAGTTTCATAACAGCGCACACACCGCTGCAGAGTGAAAATCTCATTCTGGAAACATCTATGAAAGTTTTTCAAAAATAGCTAGTTTCCACTCTGCTCTCCTCTTTGCTTGTGGACGATGTGATGTGGGAAGAAGTGCGCCTGCTCTTTATCAATCGGACTGTTTTGACTCTCGTGTCGGTGAGAGTGATACTGAACGGCAAGCCATCGTTTCAGCGAGCGCTTCCTGGTTTCATGGAAGACCTAAATAGAGCATTGTAACGCTTCCGCCCTACTCGGACGTACGTTAGCTCTATAAAGCCTGTACTGTAATAAGTTCACGGGCTTCACCTTATAAATAAGGATTTTAGTACATTAGTTGACCGCGTGTACCTAATAGAAGCAAGATCGGACTTGTACTCAGTCAATAACTACAGTGATGCAGTCAAGCAAATGTAAAGTATAATTACTCTTTCGCATGGACAAGAAGTACACACAGTAGTTGTCACCTATAATTAATAATTTGGTCGCCAGCCTACTTAGGCAATGAGTGAGTTTTTCCTTGTACAAGTGGGTGCATGTACAAGCATAGTAACTCGTAGTAATGATGTGTTATATGGCAAAGTTTGGAACCGGAAAAATCCACTGAACTAAAGTTTTCTCTCCTTGTACTAATTTGGATGAACTAAATTTACACAACACCTCACAGCAATGATTACTACGAACTACATTTTGTATATTGATCAGACTGAAATCGGGCATAGATTGCCCTAGCACTGACAATCTTGAAAGTACACACACAATATCACTATTAATGATGGAAAAACACTAATACACTTAGGATTAATATAGAATTTAGCTTTACTGGTCAAATCTGATCAACACATTTCAAGGTTTGAAAGAATGGACAAGAGAAGGGGGGGGGGGGGGGCCTGAAACTGTTATGGTCGTTATACTGAAACTATTAAGTACTGAAGGCAAATTAACACTCAAAGTTATCAATCTCTGGATAACTACTCTTTTGTCTCACTTCTGAATTATTTAACTGTCATTATTTCTGTCTCAGATTAATTAAATAACATCGCTAACTCAATCCAACAAAAACTCTCTTCCAATTTAGTCACACTTTTGTTCTTTCTCAACATTTGCAATAATACATAGAAATTTAAGGCTCCTTTATGGCATAGATTAATCTACTGATAATTTTCATTAACACTAACATTAATCTTTCAGTTCAGGATACTCGGGTTGCACAATACGAGGTAAGGATCCTGTCTAGGTCAGTGATCAGGATAAGTCATGGCTGAAGCAATTCTGGTAAAAGTCACGTTATTATTGAACAGTTAGAAACAGTTTCGACACTGGTCCACACAGATACACTTCTAAAGATGAAATAAATGTTTGACCTGTGCAAGTCGGTGCGGCGGTTGGCGGGCAGCGAGATAGCGGGCAGCACGGCACACATACAAGCACGGCTAAGGCTCACAATACATCGGCACTTTCCATCTTCTTAGCGTCGTAATCTTTCCAATTTTGTGCCTCAGAATATAGCCATGCCAAGTAGTCGTCGGAATCGGTTCATCCGAGGCTCAATGGAATCCACTTTTCCTGGGTAGCCTCCTCGGTACAGTACGTGTACTTCGACTGTTGCTCGCCACCGACTGTTTTACTGTGCCCGTTGTGCCTAACCGCGCCAGTGTGCGTTTTCCCGCCTCGCCTGCCTCCACCTTTTCCCGCTCCCCCCTACAGGTAGGGTATTCACCACAGGTTTTCTACTACACATATCCTAATGCATTACCTACGTATGGACCAAGTGTATAAATTACAATTTTCACATCTTACAATAGTTTTAACATTAAATACACTTTCCTTTGATTACCACATTATTTGAAATCTAACATAAATAATAATATTCGTTTCAAAAGTTGCTCACAGTCTCTTTAACCTAACAATACGAACCAAAAAAAAAAAAAAAATTCAAAACATTGTTTACATTAATTTATCTAAATTCATAAAGAAAAAAATTATTATATGTACAGTTATCGTTACGGCATCACTTATTTTTTGTAAACTTTTGACCCTCTAACGAGTAGAGCTGGCTGTTCAGGTCCGGTCCATTATAAGAGACTCGCTTCTTTTCAGCCAGCTGCCAGGCGAGCTAGTACTGGGACAGAGAAGTTCGCAGTTTCGAATAAATAGAAGAGGTTTGCAGCCCATTATTTACCTGATAATCAAGGAAAACCTACCAAAACATTTGGTCGTAAATGGGAAACTATTTTAATTTATTTTTGCGACAGAGTTTTCCAATGTCTCAAAAATAATGTGGATTGTGCTGTAAGGTAATACTTTTTCGTGTACTTTTCAATCAGAATAAACACGTATTAAGCGTGTTCACATCTTAGGAGACAAAGATAATTTTTTCCTGCATCCAAATGAAATATAATTTAAGTACAATGTTTATGATCTATGTGGGAAAAGACGGAGTAGGAGTTAATTTCTTATTTTCGTTTTTTCGTGGCGAAAAACAAAATTTATGATTCGCGCGAAAAAAAACTGTCCGTGACAGGAGAGGCTATTACCATTCTATATGAATAATGAGAACGTGAATGACAGAAACTATGGACCGCCGACTCGAGTGACACATGTGAGTGAGTGAATAAATTTGAACAGGATCAGAGATTTTTTTTTTTTTGAAAATAAGTGGCAGTGATCTAGGTATAATAAGTGGAGTTGCCGTGGCGCCACAAACTTAAAACTAATCCCCCTACACTTAGCTTCTGGTGGAAGCGTTTTATCAGAACTGTCACCTTGCGTCATTTATGAACATACTAATCCTAAGTGTAAGTGAATCACATTTCATTCCTGAGTGGATTCTTCCAAGAGGTATTTTATTTTAAATTCATAAATTTTGGTTGTGCTGTTTACTTTTACTGTCATGGTTTTACACTAAAGCGCCAAAGAAACTGGTATAGGAATGCGTATTCAAATACAGAGGTATGTAAACAGGCAGAATACAGGACTGCCGTCGGCAACGCTCATATATAAGTGTCTGGCGCAGTTGTTAGATCGGTTAATGCTGCTACAATGGCAGGTTACCAAGATTTAAGTGAATGTGAACGTGGTATAGTCAGCGCACGAGCGATGGGACACAGCACCTCCGATGTAGCGATGAGGTGGGGACTTTCCCGTACGATTATTTCACGAGTGTACCGTGAATATCAGAAATCCGGTAAAACATCAAATCTCCGACATCGCTGCGGCCGGTGAAAGATACTGCAAGAACGGGATCAAGGACGTGACAGAAGTGCAACCCCTCCGAAAATTGCTGCAGATTTCAGTGCTGGTCCATCAGAAAGTGTCAGCGTGCGAACCATTCAACGAAACATCATTGATATGGGTTATCGGAGCCGAAGGCTCACTCATGTACCCTTGATAACTGCACTATACGAAGCTTTACGCGTCGCCTAGGTCCGTCAACATGAATCCATGGACCCTGAATATTAGTAGGGGACTGTTCAAGTTGGTGGAGGCTCTGTAATGGCGTGGGGCGTGTGCAGTTGGAGTGATAAGGGACCCCTGATACGTCTAGATACGACTCTGACAGGTGACACGCACATAAGCATCATGTCTGAACACCTGATGCCATTCATGGTCATTGTGCATTCCGAAGAACTTGGACAAATCCAGCAGAACAATGATACACCCCACACGTCCAGAATTTGCTACAGAGTGGCCCCAGGAACACCCTTCTGAATTTAAATACTTCCGCTGGCCACCAAACTCCCAGGCATGAACATTATTGAGCGTTCTCTTACGGATATACGGATCGCCCTGCAGGATTCATGATGTGAGTTTCCTCCAGCATTATTTCAGACATTAGTCGAGTCCATTATACGTCGTGTGGGGAGACTTCTGCTTGCTTGCGGGGGCCGTACAAGGTATTAGACAAGTGTACCAATTTCTTTCTGTCATTTGACATTATTCCCATTAATCTAACTCTAAAAGCACTCGGGTTGAATGCTGTAAGAAGGAAAGACTTAAGACCGACCAAACAAGAAAAAAACATGTTCTCAGCATTTTCTGGAAGAGGACATCAGTTTCGTCAGTCCGTCTTAAGGAAAATGCGGGATTACGAAAGCAGCCTTTTCATGTCGCATACTTATCTTCTTGGTTATTCTAAACGTATAACAAAAAGAAAGTTATTTTACAGAGGTGAAATGCGTCGTATTGCTGGTTAAATGTGCGTTCAAAACCATAAAAATTTCTGAAAATGCTTTCGTGTCGCTGTGTTATTCAAGAAAATTGTGCGACGTTTTCTATTTAAAACAAGTGTTGCGTGCACGCGACAGGAAGTAAGAACAAGAAATGATCGTAAAGAGTAGTCTGAGGCATCTAAAATGACGGTGCGTTTTCAAAGCCGCGTGCTGTGTAAGTGTTGGTAGCGCCATCTCCCTCCATTACGCCTTCATGGTGGCAGTGATGTAACTGTAATTAATAAAATATGCTCTTTTTTTAGCTACGTAACAATAGGATTATTTTTAATTTCTGTGTTGAGAGTTACAGAAGATAGTTCTGGACTTTTCTGAAGTAATGATAGAGAGGTTTTTGTGGACGGAGTTCGGAGATGTAGTTCGGAGACTGTAAAGGGAAATAGCAGTGAGAATTGATAAAAAGTTTCCAGATACCGTAAACGAAATTGTATTTTTCTCTAAACGACAATACAGTGTAAGTTATCAGAGACATTTCTGTTTTCATTATCCAGGCTACAGCCTACTACTTTTTAAAATGACTTTAGTCTCCGCTTTGAAAGAGAGAATGATTACAGGAGTTTCATGTTGTGTAGGTAATTAATTCTTTAATCAGATCACTCTGCACTTAACGTGGGGCCGCGTGCGACTTTAAAATAGAGGGCGGTGCAGCTGGACATTTTATACTGAAGTAGGCGGAAAAAAAACTCCATTTCACGAGAACTGACCGCGAGTTTGTGGTGGTAATCCTGAGCTCCTAGCGTGTGAATAGTAACATTCATCAAAAAATTTGTATGCATGTTTCTTTTTTCTGTAATCTGCATATCACAGCCTGCCCCACTATAAAGCCGCCAATGCAATTTTAAAAGCAAAACAGTATTTCTCTTAACGTCGCCAATCGTTACGTTACTAACAGCAAACTCACTGATTTATTTTCGGGTACAGGTTTTGGCACGGTATCCTGTCTATTGATATTTAAAGCATTTACTACGTAACGTATACCAGTTCGCTTCACGGACGAAATCCAATACACACAACCTATCTTTTTCAGCTGTGTAGGTACAGGGGGTGGGCAAAAATATGTAAACACCATAAATACAGTCGTGTGGTAGCGTTCTCGCTTCCCGCGCCCGGGTTCCCGGGTTCGATTCCCGGTGGGGTCAGGGATTTTCTCTGCCTCGTGATGACTAGGTGTTGTGTGATGTCCTTAGGTTAGTTAGGTTTAAGTAGTTCTACGTTCTAGGGGACCGATGACCATAGATGTTAAGTCCCATAGTGCTCAGAGCCATTTTTGAACCATAAATACAACGCATTACCACGCCTAATACGGTGTACGAAAACCGTTGGCATTCAAAACAGCTTCCAGTCATCTCGGAATAATACAGGTCCCGCATACTTTTGAAGGGAATCTTGTACCAATCTTCCTGCAAAATAATGGCAAGGCAACGGTGATGGAGGTGGATAGCAGTCACGCGTTCTCTCCAGAGTAAACCACGAAGACTCAATAATATTGAGATCTGGGGACGCTGGTGGCCAGCGGAGATGAGACAGTTCATCCTGGTGCTCAGAAAACCAGTCCTGGAGGATGCGGGTTGTGTGAAGAGTGATCGTGTCATCTTAGAACACGACATCTCCATTGGGCAAGAAACATTGTACCATAGGATGGACTTGATCAGTCAAAATGGTCACATAGTCCTGGGCAGTAATGACATCTTGCCGAGTAACCATGGAGCCCACTGAAGCCCATGATACGGCAGCCCAAAAAATTAACCGAAGCTGCGCGTGTTTCACTCTTGGGACGTAAACTCGGCCAGAAGTTGGTGTAAGATCTTCTACCACGATTATACCATCGATTAAGCGAGGGAAGTTGAGAATTTACTCCAGAAAATGATAGAATTCGGAGAGACATGTACCATGCTGGGATCTGGTTACTTCAGATGTGGCCAAGGAAGTTTGCTGAAGCAACACTTGTCTTTGGAAACAAGGTAATCGTGACCTAGATGGGGTGGAGAAGAGAAAAAGAACGGTCAGAAGTGGAAAAAAAAAATGTTGTTGTTGTGGTCTTCAGTCCAGAGACTGATGCAGCTCTCCGTGCTACTCTATCCTGTGCAAGCTTCTTTATCTCCCAATACACACTGCAACCAACATCCTTCTGAATCTGTTAAGTGTATTCATTTCTTGATCTCCCTCTACGATTTTTACCCTCCTCGATGCCTCAGAACATGTCCTACCAACCGATCCCCCTTCTTCTAGTCAAGTTGTGCCACAAACTCCTCTTCTCCCCAATTCTGTTCAATACCTCCTCATTAGTTATGTGATCTACCCATCTAATCTTCAGCATTCTTCTGTAGCACCGCATTTCGAAAGCTTCTATTCTCTTCTTGTCCAAACTATTTATCGTCCATGTTTCATTTCCATACGTGGCTACACTCCATACAAATACTTTCAGAAACGACTTCCTGACACTTAAATCTATACTGGATATTAACAAAGTTCTCTTCTTCAGAAACGCTTTCCTTGCCACTGCCAGTCTACATTTTGTATCCTCTCTACTTCGACCATCATCAGTTATTTTGCTGCCCAAATAGCAAAACTCATTTACCACTTTAAGCGTCTCATTTCCTTATCTAATACTCGCAGCATCACCCGATTTAATTCGACTACATTCCATTATCCTCGTTTTGCTTCTGTTGATGGTCATCGGATAAAAAAAATCCGGACATTTTAAGTTCCGAGGCGAGGGAACACAAATCCGCCGTCGAAGTATCTCTGACGTGCGAAATATCTAGTTATTAAATACAGAGAGAGGAATACACGTATCGTATCTTACTTTAAATTATTTTTGTCACGTCTTGTAATATTAATGTCTACTCCAGGGACACCATATATTCTGTTCTATTTACTAGTAGATTATGTAGCTACCAAAGCGGGAGAAACTTTTTTACGTTACAAAATAATGATCATTGCAAATCCTTGTAAAAACCTGATTTTGGATGCTTGACAAGATACATACTAGAAGTCCTCTCTGTGCAACTTCGCCGGCCGAAGTGGCCGCGCGGTTCTGGCGCTGCAGTCTGGAACCGCGAGACCGCTACGGTCGCAGGTTCGAATCCTGCCTCGGGCATGGATGTGTGTGATGTCCTTAGGTTAGTTAGGTTTAACTAGTTCTAGGGGACTAATGACCTCGGCAGTTGAGTCCCATAGTGCTCAGAGCCATTTGAACCATTTTTGTGCAACTTCCTGGTTCAAATTTATTTTCTTGAGACAGCTTTCCACATAGCAATTATTCTGCAAATTGGTTTCTTCGTAGAATGCGGCTGCTAGCAGTATTAGAAGCTAATGAAACAGTTTCTAGCAGACGAACAAAAGACACTAGGAAAAGAGGTCGCGGGAAAAGAGGTTAACGACTGCACAATTGCTTGAGTAGTCCGTTATGGTCCCGGCATCGTATCGCCGACTGAAAGCGGCGTAACTGCTTTGTTCGGTGGCGTGCAAGTTATAACTCGGCCGCTCTGCTGCGGGCATTCGCAGCGCTCGCCGACGTGAAAAGCGATTATTGTTTCGCCGGCTGTTATCACGGTCTGCGCCAGCCGAGCTAGAATTCAATCCGGACGCACAATTTCCGAGGCGAGAGAGCACAGTTACGCCGGCAAAGTGGCTCTGACCTGCAAAATTTCGTTCGCCTGTGAAAGTATCGGAGCAGAAAAGCAGATTGTGCTGTTACGTTCACAGATTCCGTGCCACACTGAACACGGGGGATACGATTTTCCTTCATGATTTTTTTTTCGCATTCGTGGAAGTATAGTGCCTAAAATGACGCGACAGTGTAGATTGAACTATAAAGGGAGATGATTGCTGTTCATAAATGAGAAATGCTGTAGAACAATATTAATTGTTCGCTTTTAGAGATCATTTTTATTGCCTTTTTATTTAACCTAATGAGAATAGCCCTCTATTACAGCAGATCAGGTTTTTACACATTCAGTACTGTTTATATCGTAGAAATGACATATCGTAACACGTGAAATTGCTGTAGAAGTTATTTTTAATTGCACATCAGTTCAGAGGGCATTTTTATTTCTTGTTGTCAACTCGTGACGTGGTATTTAGATACAACTGCAAGTCGTTACATTCATCATAACAGTATTAACAGTATTTAGCGATTGTAGATATTTTATTCTAAATTCACGCTTCCACTGTTTTAATGTTTTAGCGTCGTATATGAATCATCATTATCAACCAGTTGACATTCACTGCTGGTTCAAGAACTGCTCTAGATTTCTGCATGTCTAATGGTCTTGGGCTATACGCATATCTATTGCTGCATCTTTTTGATGTTACCTATCATTATCTCTGGTGTATATTAGTTTTGCATTACCTGTTTCTTTATTTTTTTATTCATTAGGCTTCCAGTATCCATGTCTCCGTAACGTGAAGAATGTGGAATGGTACGCAGGTCTCACAACATATATGTACCAGCTTTTATAATATGGACCCTGCCTGTATGCTTTCTAACCGGCCTGCAGTCTTGTGCTACCAAACTAAACAGTGGCGCTTCCAGATGCCGACGAGAAAATCAGGCACTTCCCTCAACATCGAGACTCGCCACTGCACCCTCGTCACTTTCAGTTAAACCCACGAACCGGTCGCCCCAAATTATCACAACTGTATCTAATTACGTCCAATTGATGTGATGTGCAAATTATCTACTGCGATCTTATAGTCCAAGAAACCAGGGCAACACAATCTGCCACAATACTCATCGTTCGCAGCGACTGTACACAAATTTAGCCGCTGTTCCTATGTTGCTATGTCTTCTGACGATTGTATTTTTCTGTGTTTTTTGTGTTCCAGCTTCTCGGTCTTAGCATCCTGGCCGTGGGCATTTGGGCGTGGACCGAGAAGGACACCTTCAACAACCTCAGCCGCCTGACCAACATCGCACTCGACCCCGCCTTTGTCCTAATACTCATCGGTGAGTACTTTCTCTGTATCTTTTTCCCCACAGACGCTGTTTAATAGTGCTCTGATTGCTCATTTGACACTTGGGAAATAATTTCCATGACGACTGGGAATGGGATGACCCTACCCTAAAGATATTTAGACCAATGCAAACTCTACTACAGAGCCGGACTGATTATTTCCCTGCTTCAGGTTGCATCGGTGCATGGGGCACTATAGGCAGAATACTATGACTAAAAAATTGCGGGCCAGGCATGTAGGATGGGCAAGATGTCAGGCCACCGTATAGGCCAGGAAAGCAGTAGTAGCATTCGTTCTTCCAAAGATCAGTAATGGAATACGTAGTTGCCTGACGACAAATACGAAGGGCTCTAAAACCGCTCCGATGTAATAGTTGCTGTTTACATTGCCCTTTGTACTTTGGAGTCGTGCTCGCAAGTCGTTTGTAATAGTGCTCCCCAAACCATGGTATCTGGCTTTGTCCACTGTGCTGACTATTGCAGAGTGGGGTGCGGTCACCAGGACAGCATCTGCCACCCATCAGTGTAGAGCAAGATGAAGCGAGTCGCATCCAAAACGCAACATTTTGTCTCGCAGTCCACCAGCGATAGGTTTCAATGGAATCTGAGGCGCTTGTAATTTCTGTTCAATCGAAGGCTACAAAATGGGATGGGTGCCACGAGTAGAAGCAAGCAAAAATCGAATTGACGACGCATATGGGTGTGTCGCAGTCGTGAGCTGATCTTGTAAAATTATCATCGATGGTTAAATGCTCGGCTTCATAGATTTCTCTGTAGCTCTTCCGCAAAATGGCATCGAAATCAGTTTCTTTTACTACAATATGCAAAGGGAATGACACCTGTAATGCTGACCTAGACTGCTGTTCCTCAGTAGGAAACTACTTCTATGGCAAGTACCTCTGCTTAGAACTGTACATATGCACAAAAAAAGAAAGGAAGAAGAAGAAAAAAACTGAGATTTTACTGTACAAGATGATTTAGCTGCGCCTGTATCGTCAGTCATTTCCAGAATTGTGAGAACGGATTCACTAAACGACATACGGTATATCCCCTGGTTATATTTATATTAATTAGAAAAATGTCGGTATCAAGTATACTTTTTGAAATGAAACTCTGGGGAATTCTACTGCAAGTATTATCTTTAAGAGACGAATACACGCGCGTTACATTCTCTGAAATCCGATTACTGTGTACACTGAAGAGAGAAAGAAACTGGTACACTTGGGGCTAACATCGTGTACGGCCCCCGCGTGCTCGCAGAAATGCCGCAACACGGTGTAGCAAGGACCCGACTAATATCTGAACTATATGAAGATGTCCGGAAGAACAGATACCATCGGTGACCATGCGGCGCTCTAGAACGAAATGATAGTTGAATCAAAACACTACGCTGCCGACAGGCGTTGATGTACATCAATTGGGACAGTGGAAAATGTGTGTCCCGACCGGCACTCGAACCCGGGATCTCTTGCTTACATGGCAGACGCTCTATCCATCTGAGCCACAGAGGGCACAGAGGATAGTATGACTGCAGGAACTTATCCCTTGCACGCTCCCTCTAAGACGCACATTCCCAACTTAATGTCCACACCCTACATTCGTGGTGCCCCTGCTGATTACACTCATTACTTGCGGCAGACAATCTTACCGAGTTCCGTAAGAGTTCGGGCAATATGTGTGCTTCCGCAGGGAAGAAGGAGGTCAATGGTCGTTTAGCCTTAACTATATGAAGATGGTATCTAACCCCGTTGATGTATATCAACGCCTGTCGGTAGCTTAGGGTCTGGACTTAATTATCATTTCATTTAATATCTGAAGTTGTGCAGGAGGGAACAGACACCATGAATCCTGCAGCAACAGGTATAGGAGGCATGCGTATTCATATAGCTCCAGGAACACTCTTCTCAGTTCAAACACTTCCGCTGACCACCAAATTCCCCAGACATGAACATTATTGATCATATCAGGGGCCGGCCGGAGTGGCCGTGCGATTCTAGGCGCTACAGTCTGGAACCGAGCGACAGCTGCGGTCGCAGGTTCGAATCCTGCCTCAGGCATGGATGTGTGTGATGTCCTTAGGTTAGTTAGGTTTAATTAGTTCTAAGTTCTAGGCGACTGATGACCTCAGAAGTTAAGTCGCATAGTGCTCAGAGCCATTTGAACCTTTTTTGGTCATATCAGGGATACCTTGCAACGTGCTGTTCAGAAGAGATCTCCACCCACTAGGACTCTTGCGGATTTATGGAAAGCCCCGCAGAATTCATGGTGTCAATTCCCTCCAGTACTACTGCAATCATTAGTCGAGTCTATGCCACGTGCCGGCTGCTGGTGGCCGAGCGGTTCTGGCGCTACAGTCGGGAACCGCGCGACCGCTACGGTCGCAGGTTCGAATCCTGCCTCGGGCATGGATGTGTGTGTTGTCCTTAGGTTAGTTAGGTTTAAGTAGTTCTAAGTTCTAGGGGACTCATGACCTCAGCAGTTGAGTCCCATAGTGCTCAGAGCCATTTGAACCATTCTATGCCACGTCGTGATGCGGCTCTTCTAGGTGCTCGTGGCGGCTCTACACGACGTTGGGCAGATGTACCAGTTTCTTTGGCTCTTCAGTGTGGGATTGCAGTAATCTCAAGCAATAAACAATCAATTTTACAATTGCGGTTCTTCTTCTCTGCTGTTTCGTGCCCTTATTCTGTTCTATTCTCAGGGTCGACACGGTGATCTGGATTTGGCAGTATTAGTCGCAGAGATTGGCCGGATGGCTTCCCTCCCGGGACGGAATTTGTGTACTCCAGCTGTCTGCGTCATCTGGTGTTATCCCGTGTGAAGGTGTGGGAATGTTTGCTCGTAGTGTAACTGAGGTGGACCATGCGCACCAGCATAGTCGGCTGTGGGAAACCGCCTCAGAACCACATCCAGGCTCGTCGGTATAGCGGCCCTCGTCGTTAATGCACCAGGTAGATTCCATTCGGGGCCGGTGCGCCTTCTCAGATTTCTCGTAAGTGGTGAGGTAATCCGCGCGGCTATCCGGCCATAATATATGAATACACCTTAAATCGCCAGGGCCTTGTGTCCAGGAAAACTTGACGTTTACAAGGAAATAAACGAAATAGATCGAACTGAAACATCAAGTTTCGGGAGCTCAGCGTTTGTCACAGGAAGCAGTTAGTAACACTTGGTATTAACGATAGCAAGTTCAGAGTCTTCTGCATTACGTAGGCCACGGAAGGACGGATAGACAGAGGAAGGGTTTCCGTCACCTGTATTCGAGAGCTGCTGACCAAGTGCCGCGGCAGCGTACGGTAATGCAGCAGGGCGAGGCGACGATCTCAGAGCAGCGATGGTGAGAAGACAGCGGCTTAACACAGGTGGCGGGGATCTGCTTGAAGTGTGTGCCGAATAGGGAGCTCGGTCCTGCTTGCTCTACAGCAGTTTCCGTTGCCGTCTTCTTAGTTGACTCGATCTTCATAGTTGAGTCGCTCCTTGTCGGTATGGCCTTAGTCCATTAAACGTAGGTTTGAGAAAACTTGAAAAACTTTGTTCTATTTGGGTTCTGTGGCCACCTTCATAGCTGTGTCGATTTTCGCAGATGAATCGCTCCTTTTCAGTGCGGCCCTAGTTGGATAGACATAGTTTCGAGAAAACTTGAAAAACAATATTCTGTTTTAAAAACAATATTCTGTTTTACCAGATACCAATTACGACGTGATTTTCGTCTGAAAGATGTAATCTGATTACATACATCAACCATACAAACATGAATCAAAATTATTTTATATAAAAAAACTAGCTGACAACCCTCGCATTGGCCACCTATTTTTTTGTCGGCTTTCCATTTGCAGTCTAATATAAAATAATTCACTTCCTATTATTCGTGAAAACACATTTGAAATTATGAATTTGCAATGTATGAGTACATTATCCCGGAAACATTCAGTATTCTTGGCGCAGCTGCTTCGAGTGTGTACATGCGACTTAACTTCTGAGGTCATCAGTCGCCTAGAACTTAGAACTGCTTAAACCTAACTAACCTAAGGACATCACACACTTCCATGTCCGAGGCAGGAGAATAGAATTAGTAGCAAAGAAGTAATAAATTTAAATGTCATGCAAAGTGCTGTAGTTTTCAACGCATCTGATTATTTATGAAGTCATATCTCCCGAATTATGATGGGTAGGTGTTCTTATACCGACAGCGATTGTTACCTGCTAATACGGAATATGTGTACTAAGTTTGCTTGAAATCAGCACTGTGGTTTAGGAGGAGATGTGGAACACACACACACACACACACACACACACACACACACACACACACACACACACACACATTTTTGTCATATGTGTGGATTATGGGCACCTAAATGCAAGGACTTGACGTTCTGCGGATAAAAACTCACTTTTTCGCCTTTCATTTTTGTAAAAGGAACGTAAATTCATTTGAAACAAGAAATAATGTTAATTTAATTATTAATTCAGTTTTTTTATGTCATCAGAATACTTCGTTATATCTCTGTTTTACTCATCACCGTAGTTGTAACTAGCTATTTGCTCTTTTATAAGCTAAGACAAGGTAATATCCTCATAGAATGCTTGATTTCCTGTAGGGATACAAGGAACGAGTTTTTCTATGTGTTTGATCTTAGCCTTTCTGATAGAGACGTTCTCCAGAGCATAAGCAGGGGCTGTTGACAATATTGGATCACGCTGAGAGCCTCAGAGGTCTGACCTGTAAATGAAATTCTGAAATGATTGGATGAGAAAGCCAACCTTATTCTCTCGAGGCACTGATTTTTTCGCAGTTTCTTAAGAAATGCAGTTTTTTTATAATAGTACACCCACCCACTTCTGTGACCTCAGACTGCTGTTGAATCACGTATTTCTTTAACTGAGATTTTATTTTTTGGACTGCTACAGACAACCAGTGTGTTATTTTATGAATACTATAAAAACCATCATTCTTTTTCAAAACTTCCTTAATCATGCTGGTCTCTGAGTTAGGACATATTAGAATGTCCACGTATTGGAAAGAAGTGTTAAATGTCTATTGAAACGTTCTTATCTGTTAATGCTAACAAAAATATAATAAGAGGGTGCTTTTTGTTCCGACTCCCGCAGGCAGCTATTCTATCGCAGCTGGCACGTCAGTAAGGCTCATGATAATATACATAACAGGATTATTTCTTTGTTATGAGTACAAAATAGAGTCATTGTCAATTGCGCCGTGTAAAACAATTCCTAAACTATAGAAACAAACAGCTGAACATTGTATATATAATGTAGTGGAATTGCTGAAGTATTGGAATGTTCATTTCCTTGTTGACTTTCCCTTTTGATAACAGACTATAACCGATTACTTCTTCCAGAGTGAACACTGAGTTCTGCAGCTGCACGTAATTTGTGTACATTACTGAGATGGAGGCTTCTCAGTTTCTGTTTCAATTACTAACGTGTACTACAAGAGTCTACTTGTTGCCAGCCGGACAAGAACTTGAAATTTTGATCGTAAATTGGTAATAAAATCAGCGCAACCGATATAGTGACCATTTTGTTGGATATTAGCTGATTTACTCATCTACCAAGGTTTTTCTTTTATTACTAAATCTCTTTGGGCATACAAGGTTGCCTCACATGTCTCGAGTACTTTTATCTGCAATTCACAACTATCTGATTCTGTTCACACGTTTTTTAGGTACAGAAAACATTGTCAAAAGCACTTTGACGCACACTTGTTGCCGCTGATAATCATCACTCAGAGCATGCTGTTTGACTGCTGCACTGTTGTTGTAGGTTCCTTTTTTTAGTCGACGGCGTCGAATTTCATGTGTATCAAAGAGCCACTGTATGAAGATGCCAGGACGTCCATCGTATGCATTTCATGTAAGTGAATGAGAATTTTGACCCGCTAAACCTCTGGTACCATTTCAAAACATTTTCGTTTCCACGTGCAGTCATGAAAGTGAGGTTGGAATCGTAAAATATAGATTACATTGTGTGGAATAAATAAGAACAGCACTGAAATATTAACACCTATGAAATGTGATTTATTTTGACACGATATTATTATACTTGGTTACAAAGTAAGTCCATTTAACTTACCTGCATGCACTTTCTTTCCTGTATCGTTAACATAATTCTCTCCTGTATCTGTAACATTTTTAATTATGTTCATCTTGTAACACTCTTTATTTTCTCTCTCTCTCTTGAGTCATTACTTTTTCTCTTTTCATATTCGCCGACCAGGTACATTTTATAATTATTGTACCAAATTAACAGATGATGATGCACAATAATAATCAAAATAGGCGATTGGTACAGTTGACAGAGCAGAACGAGAACTGTCAACATAGTTCTTGACAAACACACCATGGTCCAGCTACTTCCGGCGAAGAAGAAAACCTGGTTATCTTAACATCCGGTTTACTCATAATATTAACGATATTGACGGATTTTTGTGTGGAACGGTGTGTCGACCCCAATCGAAGCCATTTCATGGCCAAACTCATTTTCAGAAAAAAGTGGACTGTGGCCTTTCTGGAAAGGAAGTATTCAGTTCTCCAGACAACCGACCAGCGTGCGTAGCGGGGTCCTGCTGCCTAGTTGCCACCGGTTTTGGCAGAGCTGCTAAATCTACGACATTCATTATCTCTCCTATCGATGTGTCTTCGTGCATCGATGGCAAAGATGGAAGGAATGATATCTAAGGGTAATTCACCACTACTGTGGTAATGCTACTGCTCCTGTTTCTGTCAGAGCTTTGACAGAAAGCTGAACGTTAAAAACTGAATTATACTTTCGGTCTCAAAAGTATCCACACTTCGCTAAGTAATGTGGGATTAACAACTAGGCGTCACGTGAGACGGTTCCACCAGTATAAAAGGAAGCGGGAAGTATTGTGTTGTCAGCAGAGATGGAGTAAGAGCACAATGTCGGTCATGAGAGCTCACTGACTTCGAGGGTGGGCTAGTCATTAGACGTCAGCTGAATGGCGAATCCGCCAGGGACTTTCCAAATCTTCTGAAGCTGCCCAGGTTGACTGTTCGAGATATGATTGTGAAATGGAAAAACGAAGGAATAACCATAGCTAAACGACGACCAGGCAGACCTCATGTATTGCCAGATAGGGGCCGTAGAGCATTTTGAAGGGCGGTTGTAAAAATTCTCATGAGCTCAGCGGAAGAATCACTCATGCATGACCAGGAGTCCAGCTAACACAATCACTGTGCATAGGGAGTTAAAAACAATGGGGTATAGTGGTCGAGCAGCTCCTCATAAGCGACACGTTTCTGCAGTCACTACTAAGCGCCGCTTTAGGTGCTGTAAAGAAAGACGCCTCAAGTCAGCGGATGACTGGAAACGATTGGTTTGGAGAGACGAGTCGTGATGTATACTCTGTGACCATCAGATGCAAGGGTATGGGTTTGGCGAATGCCTGGGAAACATTATCTACCATCATTTTTAGTGCCAAATGTGAAGTATGAAGGAAGGGGTGTTACGTTATGGGGGTGTTTTTCGTACTTAGGGATAGTCGTCCCTTAATCCGCTAAAGAAGACGCCAAATGCGGAAAAATTCGATCATATTTTGCAGCACTGTATACTGCTTACATTAAAGTTCAGAGATGATGATTGTATCAGTACTACAGTGCATCCTGTCATAAACCAACATCTATGAGGCAGTGGTTCATGGGAAACAACATTCCGAAAGTGGACTGGCATGCTGAGAAACCCAGTCTGAACCTGATGGAATACCTTTGGGGTGAGTTAGAACGTCGTCCAATATCACTATCTCATGTGATAGTGGCACATGAGGAAGAATGGGCTACCATTGCTCTACAGATATTCAGACGCTTCATCGAGTGTGTTTGCAGGAGAGTTCAAGCCACCACAAAGGTGAAGGGTGGGTAGCCCACATATTGATGTACAGGGCAACACTTATTGAACTATATGAAACAAACGGAAATTAGTTACAAACTGCGGCGCGCGCACACTTTATTCAACATGTAAACGTCACTACAGATTTCGGATTTAGGTTATGACATGTCTGCCCATCATTGGCGTTGCTGTCGCACAGACGAATAACGAAATTCTGCATGACTCTCTGAAGTGTCGGAACATTGATGCTCTCGATGACCGCCTGAATGTTTTCAAGGCAGCAATGGTTTTTGGGGTTATCGCTTGTCGTTAATACAGCCCCACAAGAAGGAGTCGCAAGTGCTCAGATCCGGAGAATATGGCGGCCAATCCAAGCCCATGACAGAGGCCTCTGGGTATCCCAGAGACAGAATGCGGTCCCCAAAGTGCTCCTACAGGACATCAAACACTCTCCTGCTTCGATGGTGTCGAGCTCCGTCTTGCATGAACCGCATCATTTCGAAATCAGAGTCACTTTGGATAATGGGGATGAAATCATTTTCCAAAACCTTCACGTACCATTCGGTAATCACCGTGCCATCAAGGAATATCACACCGATTATTCCGTGACTGGACACTGCACAGCCGCGCGGGATTAGCCGAGCGGTCTAGGGCGCTGTAGTCATGCACTGTGCGACTGGTTCCGGCGGAGGTTCGAGTCCTCCCTCGGGCATGGGTGTGTGTGTTTGTCCTTAGGATAATTTAGATTAAGTAGTGTGTAAGCTTAGGGACTGATGGCCTTAGCAGTTAAGTCCCATTAGATTGCACACACATTTGAACACTGCACACCACACAGTGACCCGTTGATGGTGAAGAGACTTCTCGATCGCGAAAAGCGGATTCTCAGTCCCCCAAATGCGCCAGTTTTGCTTATTGACGAATCCATCCAAATGAAAGTGGGCTTCGCGCCTAAACCAAACCATACCCTATACACTAATTCCCAGCGTGGTCCGTGGCCAGCCTTGCAGTGTGAACATCCTAACGCACACCGTTCAGAATTTATAACGATTTTATTTAATACAGTTCAATAAATGTAGACCTGTATTTCCGTATACTTTACAAGATAGTGTATTTCGTAAAACGGGAAATTGTAGTTTAAGTATTATTAAACACTTACTACACGCGAATAAAACAATTAATATTAGCTCTGTTTCAAGAAGTACACTTGTATTTTAAAATTTAGTAGCATCAGTAGCAAACAGGATACTCAAAAGAAAATGGTAATAAATATTTATACAGTACGTTATTCGTCATGTGACCTGTATGTCTTCGACTGTCTACTGTGTTTTTTTTTTCCGGTGCAATGTGAAGGAGTACTGGTATTGATATTGTACTCTTTACTTGTTCTTGACCTTTGAAACTTTTCAACCCGAGCGCCCCTTTTCTCTGAGGAAGCATTGTCTTGCTGTATAAGGACTACAACGCTCCATCGCTGTTGGTCATGAGCAGTCTTGGTGTGTGCAGTAGAGTGGTCGAGTTGGAGTGCGGGGTGGTCACGCGGAGCCGCATCGTGGATCAAGAATTTGCGAGGAAGTATAATCAGTTGTTGAAACTGTTCCATCGGTTCGTCGGAGAAGTGCGAGTCATTTGCGGAAAGGCGCGCAGGATCAGTTACGAGATTTAAGGTTGAAGCACTATCGTGTTTGTGAATCAATAATTTTCGTGGAGAAACATCTGGCTCGTAGAAAGCAGATGAGTGGGCTTCTGTAATCAGTGTTTACCAATTTAATCAAATGGTTCAAACGGCTCTGAGCACTATGGGACTTAACATCTGAGGTCATCAGTCCCCTAGAACTACTGAAACCTAACTAACCTAAGGACATCACACACATCCATGCCCGAGGCAGGATTCGAACCTGCGACCGTAGCGATCGTGCGGTTCCAGACTGTAGCGCCTAGAACCGCTCGGCCACTTTGGCCGGCCCAATTTAATCAGTGTGAATCTGAAACAAGTACAACTGTTCACGCGGGACTGGATGAGCGTAGGCATTGTTAGGGAAGTGTGTGCTAAAGAGACAATAAAACAAAGTAATTTGACTTATACTGACATTTTCCATTTTTCAACTAAATAGTATTTGAAATTTATAAGAGACACGTAATCGTATTAGACACATGGTCAGGCTGAACAGATTCCTTCCACATAATTGCACACTCTGGAACAATGCGACGCATTGTTATTGTAATTTTTAACTGTCAATACGAAAAATGCTCGACATTTCAGCCACATCCGTTGCTGGGTACACGCGAAATGAAAGCATTCGTGAAAGTTAAGACTGTGGGCTGGAGCTCCAGTCCGGCACACAGTTTCGGTGTGTCTCGAAGCCTCGTGCTATCGCATGGCCCAAGTATATTGTACGTTCGTGTTCATTTCGCAGCCACTTCCCTTCGATGCCGGAATCCAGTGCGTTAGCTGTTTCGCGGGCCGCAGGTCGTTCCTCTCCGCTGATTCGCCCCTCACGCGAGAGACTCGTGGTAACAATAAGTGGCCACTGGAGGAGGCGGATAGCGCAGACAGCGAGATTGGGCGGGCACCGTTGGGAAATCCCGGCCATTGCTCACCGGGAATCCACTTGAGCCGCTGTTGAGTTATTGATGGCGGCTGCTGGGGCGGACAGAGCAGCGCTGCCCCGGGTCGCTGGATCACTGCAGCCGCACTCCCAATAGTCCTCGCGTAACGCACTCTCAGCGCCATGGGACACACACGTTGCGTGTAACATCGCTTGGCTGCTGGCTCGACTAGTCAAGATGTTGCCACCTCCTCTGCTCGACAGGCATGTTGTAACGGGTTTCGTTTGAGGCAGCTTTCTCTGCCGAATTTTCTCCGCATCAGGCAGAGTCAAGGGCCGGACTGAAAGGACAGGGGGGGGGGGGGGCTGTAAACTGAAACTGTCAGAGAACCACGGTACGTCCTGTTGTAAAATTGTAGACGCGATAGAGTATATACAGGGTGGAGAAAAATTGTATCACGGAATATTAACCCTGGATAGCTGATGCCTGTAGGAACCAAAATTAATAATGTTGTTTAGGTCGACAACGCACAATTTTTGAACTACGGTAACTTGGCGCCACGTGCTCCGATTGGTCACGGGATTGCCCTGTTGCTGGATGCTCTGGATAACGCCTGACCGCAAATGTTTTGCCTGCTGGAGGTCGCGATGTATCCAAGGCGACCCGCACGCTCGGTGGTAGCTCGCCAGCCTTCCACTCTGGGGGCCTGGAGGCGAATCCACCGGGGTCCCGACACATCCATTGTTTCGACGTCGTTTCCTTGTTTACGAGGGTACCCCTGCGAGAGTCACTAGAATTGATTAGTCAGAAGTTTGACGAGAAGACCACTGAACTTTTTGGGCATGTCTTGACTTCCACGTATTTTCTTTTTAATGGAGAATACTACTAACAAACGGAGGGAGTCGCCATGGGTAGCTCACTCTCACCGGTGGTAGCAAATTTGTACATGGAGAACTTCGAGGAGGAAGCCCTGTCGTCATCCGAATGGAAACCTACCTGCTTTTTTCCGTTACGTGGACGACACGTTCGTCATCTGGCCACTTGGTATGGATAAACTCCTTGACATCCTTACACATCTAAACTCCATACACCCCAACATCAAATTCACTATGGAGACTGAAACAGAGGGTAAATTACCTTTCCTTGACGTCTTGGTCAAGAGAAGGGCTGACGGCACCCTAGGTCATGGGGTGTATCGGAAGACAACGCACACTGATCTGTATTTGGACGCAGACAGCTGCCACCACCCTTCACAGAGGAATAGGGTATTTAAAACTCTAGTACATAGGGCGCGCACTATCTCTGACGCAGAGAGTCTACCCCAGGAATTGGAACATCTGAGAACTGTATCCCGAAAAAAAAAAAAAAAATGGGTACTCAGAGTGGCAGATTCAACGTGCTCTCCGCCCAACCACTACAGCACAACCTGTGGAGATGGATGAAATCACGAGGGAGGAGGTAGGCACTGCGTTTATTCCATATACAGACGCACTCTCGGGGAAAATCGCCCGCATTTTGAAGAAACACCGGGTCGGAACTATGTTTTGTCCTCCGAATAAAACTCGTGCACTGGTGGGGAGCGCCAAAGATGACCTCGGTTTGAGGAAGGCCGGCGTGTACCAGATTCCGTGTCAATGTGGCAAGTCGTATATTGGTCAGACGATGCGTACCGTCGAGGATCGATGCCGTGAACACCAGAGGCACACTCGACTGATGCATCCGAGCAAGTCGGCGGTCGCTGAACATTGTCGGAAAATCACGCTATGGAGTATGAACGCACGAGGATTCTGGTACAGACGTCGAGATACTGACAACAACCTTCACAGAAAACAACCTCTGAAGACAGAGGAAGAAATTAGAGTGAGCTGCTGACCGAACCCAGTTCCCCCTGGGTAGCCATAGCGTACGGATCTCCGTGCCGGCACGTTCACAGGAGCTCAGTCCGTCAGTTCACCTGATGATGGCGACATGTTTGATCGCCGAAATATTGTGCCCGTTGGACACTGTAGACCGGCAGTACACCCGTGGATATTTTGAACATCCATTGTAGCTTCATGATAAGACGTACCGGGAACAAACCCCGTCAACAGCTGTTAGTTCGCATTCAGAAAGTCTTCTATAAATTATATCGGCTCCGAAAAGGGTCTTTTTGTAGCTAGGATATGGTTTACTTAAGGTATGTGCTGGAACTGGTGATCCTCTGATGCGACACAATCTTGGTAACGTCGAACAGTGTTTTGCCGAACTCTTTCAGAGATTCCTGGCACTGCCCTGATGTGATTGGTGACATGTAGAATGTGATCCATTAATTCCTCTTAGTTTCTAGATGATTCGCACCCAGGTGGGTGAGTTACAACCTTGAAGAATCCCCACAGGAAAAAAGTCTGTTAGCGTGAGGTCTGGTTATCGCGGGGGCCATGTCCTACGAGAACCTCTGCCAATTGCCTGACCTTCGAAGAGTTCATTTAAATATCCGCGCATAGCACGACTGTTATGTGCGGGCGCCCCATCATGCTGCAACCACACGCGTAGCCCTATGTTCAGGGAAACATCTTCCAGCAGGCCGGGTAAAGTTCCTTGCAAAAAGTGAAGTAATTTGCCCCGGTAAGTCGAGGAGGTAGAAGGATCGGCCTAATCAGATGGCCAACCACAATGCCTGCCCAAATATTGAGCGAAAATCGTTCCTGGTGTCCGTAAACGTACGGGACGTGAGGATTTCACCTTCCCCAGTAATTAACGTTTTCAGTGTTGTGAAAGCCATCCAGATAGAAGGTGCACTCGTCGGTAATCAACAAAATGGTGGGGAAGTCGGGATCTCGTGCAACACGTCGCAGAAACTACCGGGGAAACCCTAGCCTGTGTTCATAGTCCGCCAAAGGATTTAGGTTTGGGCAGGATGGAAGCTTCTGAGGTCATCAGTCCCCTAGAGCTTAGAACTACATAAACCTAACTAACCTAAGAACATCACACACATCCATGCCCGAGGCAGGATTCGAACCTGCGACCGTAGCGGTCGCGCGGTTCCAGACTGTAGCGCCTAGAACCGCTCGGCCACCCCGGCCGGAGTAAAATAAATGGATGCTGGCCGTCATCCCTCAAAACCTCCCAGACTAACCGATGAGTGACCCCTCCATGTCGTGTCCAACCACTCGAGTACTTGCCGCAGGTGCTTCCTCGAAGTGCTCGAGAACAACCTCTTCAAATGTAGCATCCCGTCGTGTTCGAGGTCTTCCAGCATCATCATGATATCCCGCTAACGAGTATTTCGCCAAGTCGCCGGTGAACTGCTGTAAACGTTTGCAGGTGTGGGTGGTGTCTAGCTGGGTACCATTCCTCATACAACCGTCGAGCTTCATGCACATTACCTTTGGCTAGTCCATAAACAAAAACCATATCTCGGTGTTCTTCAAATGAGTACGGTGCCGCCATGCTTACTTTATGACTAAATCGCAGGTGACGTGTGTGTGCTCAGAAGTGGAGCTTACGTGTGAATGCCTCTGATGTGAGGTGGAGAGAAACAGCAAGACCTTATTCGACACGTGTGCTTATCACGTTGGGGCATGGACGGGGCGTGGGACGTTTGTATGTGTGAACCAACAATCATACGTCTGCCCGTCAACCGACAAACGGCAGCAGGGAAATTCCACAGCCAGCCAGAGCGCGTGGCGCCAAGTTTCTGTAGTTTAAAAATGGTGCGTTGTCGACCTACACAACATAAGTAATTTTGGTTCCTACTGGCATCAACTATCCAGGGTTAAAATTTGGTGACACGATTTTTCTCCACCATGTATGTCTATGGAGTGAGCATAACCTACTGTGCATGTTCTCAACATCAAACCGGGATCGTCACGTGATTTTGGGACAACACTTGTCGACAATTTGCGATAACAGCGAAACCTGAATATTACGTGTATTCGCCTTGTTTTATAAACGTTTCTGCACGCGTTAGTTTTAGTAACAGCTATGGTGCAGTATTGTCGTTGCTACAGATTTTAAAAGGCGTATGTGAAAGGAGGACCAGTTATTCTTCTTAGGTATGTACAACAGATGTATAACTGTAAATGTTATATTGACATGAGGGACTTTGTATATTGAAAAATATCGCGACACATTATTATAAGGTCTTGTATTGAAAAGATAATTTCAGCGATTTTGTGGCTGTGTGCGTACGTGGCAAGTGCTAAATAAAATATTTGCGGGTTTGGTTGAGTAAACTGCCAGTCAGTGTATACATACTGATGCTATGTTCATATTTATGCGTGGCAGTCTGATTAATTTCCACCAATTTATGCAAGTTCTCATATCTTTGTATCTAAGTATTTTTGCATCAGATAGTTTCCTATACAGTGTCATTAATTAAAACAGAGATTCGACAATATGAGTAAATGTAATAGAAAACGTAAAAATATTTTTGTTGGTTTTCTACTTCTTATCGCGTCACCGAAAAAAAGTAAATAGAGTGGTAGCTGCGATATGATACTGTGGCGAAAAATCACAGTAGCAATTACTCATCGCTTCTTGAAGTTAACTCCAGTTGCTGCTATCAAATAGTTAAGATGTCTGTAAAACGTGAATACAAAAATGTTTCACTTTACTGCGAATGCTGTACTCAAAGTGTTACAGTGTTTACCACTTCTTGATGCTTATTGCTTTCTAGAGATAGTAATTAGACAAAACTGATGTACTATTAAAGTGCAGGAGTGTGAAAAGACAATGTTAGAACCGCCGAACAATAATAACACGGTAGTCAATCTTTTTACAGAATGTTGCAGTCACTGTATTTTCCTGCTGTTTGTCGTAAGTGCTAGGATATGAGGAATAGACTGTAAACCAACTAAGCATTCAATCATCCGTTTAGTGTGACTCACGCCTTAGATTATCACGATTTCAGTTATTATTGAACGGTTGTATATTTGGGCAGACTAGCTTCAGTACTTAATGTCAGTTGCGTTGCGGAGTAAGACTATTTACTATTGATTGGCTGTGAGGACACTTGTGGTTACGATGGCTTCTCTTAAAAAACACTTTCAGTTAAAGTACTTGCACATTAGCTTGCCTTTGCTGTTTGAATGTTTTTGAATTGTTGTAAATGCTACATTCTGCAGATAAAGGCCAACACTCATAATTGTTTCGAAAATAATTTCGACAAATTATGGATGTAATGTGTGGTTGAGTAATGAGTACCACATTTGCAATACAATTGCCGTAGGTTTTACTATGGCCATACTTTTCAGTTAAATTCTACATAAATGTCGGGACAAAATATAACGTTTTTGAAATATTATTATTTTTTTTCTAAACACTGCAAAACGAGTAATAAACTGAGGTACGCTTTACACGCCCTACGCTGCAGGCTTATCAGCTATCCGTTCCGCACTTCATCCCCACTCGTTTAGTTTCGATGTTTTTAGTTTTAATATTTCGATGTCCTGATTTTATTAGTATGTGGTATTAACGAGAGAAGCGCAGTGCTCGTTATCAGCTTGAAATGACAACGAAACAAATCGTGCCGATGCGACTCATCCATGATAACCAGAAAAGTAAATGTATTTTAATGTGAAATCATGACTAGCGGACATTAAAAATACAGCAGCGAAACAGAGGTCAAGTGGTTCAAATGGCTCTGAGCACTATGGGACTTAACATCTGTGGTCATCAGTCCCCTAGAACTTAGAACTACTTAAAGCTATCTAACCTAAGGACATCACACACATCCATGCCCGAGGCAGGATTCGAACCTGCGACCGTAGCAGTCGCGCGGTTCCGGACTGAGCGAAAACAGAGGTCCTCAAAGAGTGTACTGCAGGAGAGGGTGAAAAAAATAAAAAATAAAATAAAATTTGCCTGCGCTAAATTTAACATTCAGAAATTAGGTACGAGGTACGGCAAATCAAAGGGGCCAGGCATTTAAAGTATCTTTGTGAGATTATAGAACCAACAGTGTTAAAAAAGGTTTTCGTTCATAGAAACTCAAAAGAAAATAAGGGAGAACGTATGACACGTACAACAAAACATGAGTGGCCATTACAATACGGTGATAAAACCCGGAGCTCTGTACGCGAGCGAAATTTTATTTTCAACAGAAGAGGCGATCTGCAAAACATGCTGACGAAGGAACGAAGGATTCTGAGGAAAATTCTTGATACAGAAAGAAAGGAGGACGGATACGGACTGAAATCCCATATACCAACATTGAAACAAACCTGGGAACAAAGATTAAAGTTTTAATAATATGTTGAAAGACTCCTAATGACGAGGCTTACACATAAGACAATGACAATCCAAAGTATCCGGAGAGTCCTGTGCAATGCGAAATTGACTACAATGTGTCACTAGAGGCGGATGCAGCTGTATGAAAGGAGGCAGAGAATATTGTGTTGTCAGCAAATAAGCAGCTTCTGGAGAATGGGTCGGTTAGGAGAGCTCAATGGCGTTGAACATGTACTAGTTTTCTGGATGTCACCTGAATAAAAAATTTATCAGGTAAAATAAGTGGAAGTAGGGGACAGAAATCTGTCCAGTCAAATGCTCAGGTTAAGACAATGAGGAACCAAGGTGACTGAAGAAAGAAAAATTGTGTGCGGAGAGAGAATGAAAGCCATTTGGAAGATCATGAAAACACATGTAAGAGCGCTGCGTTAGCCGATATGGTCGATGCACAAATAATAATAATAATAATAACATCTAAAGTTAGAGTTGCATTTAGAAATCTTTTTGCCCAAACTTATTTTCGGCAAATCCATAGATTGTGTCATGACAGTTAATCCTTTGTACAATCACCTTCGATTGTTAGTACACATAATTTGGCAAGGCTTTCGTTTCATTACAGTAGTCCAGAGATAATACTTATTCTTTTTAAAACAGAAAACGATGTTTACACTGAACATTTAGATACCGCTATCGATAGGTGCTTTCTTAAGTGCAACCACGAAACTTGGATATAATTCGTGTAGTACTTTTTCCCAGAGCGACAACAAAAGGTTCAGTGGGGTTAGTAGAGTAATAACTAACACGGTCAATAATGACAACTGGCAGACAATGCAAATGTCATTATGTACACGAATCGATGCGAAACAGAACTAAACAACAGTTGCGACCTAGCGACATTGACAGTCGTTCTGACTGAACTCGTCAATTAGCCAAATGCGATGCCGGGAGTTCTGCTCGCTTGCCTTCCTTTTTGTCAAATTACATGTAGTTCTTATTTCTTTTTCTTGTGCGACCAAATATTCCGGAAATAAAAGCGCCGATCGAAGTCTCGCGGCGACCTCTGCCTACACGTTTGTCCTTTGCGTAAGTTCCGCCGTGTGTGGCTGTAGATCGGCAGTTCCTTTAGGACAGGGGCGGCCTAGATTTTGACTTCTGGGCCTTTCCCGGGTACGAGTGCCAAAGCGCTCAGCCTCACTTCACATTTCCCCCACTGCCACGCCACACTGTTTGAGCGTTAGGAAGGGGGAGAAGGTAAAACTGCGAGCACGCCGCATTCAAATGGCAGTGCAGTCGCCCTGTGTACTGTTTGGTTTTATATTTCACGTTCCTCAACAGTATAGATCACAAACAAAACAAATTTTAAAGTAAGGGCTGTTCGCGCGTATAGTCCCGTAGTTCGCCCGGACGCCGCAACAAGCCACCGCGCCACTTGCCGGCATCCTTCCCGTTCACACTGATGCAAGTTGCAGCTCTGTAGCTGACGTGTACGCATCGCTGTGCTACTTTATAATGTTTACGATTATTGAATCGCCCGCCGCGTGTGAGATACGGTCAGTGATACGTTTTTTGACCGCAAGAAGCCTATCACCTGCAGAAATTCATCGTCAGTTAACAGAAGTTTGTAGCTTGAATGCAGTGAGTGAAGGTAAAGTGCGTCAATGGGTTAGAGAGATTAAAAATGGCCATCAAAACGTCCATGACGAAGAACGCTCAGGCCGGCCCTCTGTGATCACTGATTATTTGTTGGCTGCAGTCGAAACAAAGATTCGTGAGGACAGAAGATTCACAATATCCACTCTTTCTTTGGAATTTCCACAAGTTTCAAGATCGGTTTTGTACAAAATTGTGTCTGAAAACCTCCTCACAGAGTTCCACAAAGGGAAGAGATTTGCCCCTTCATTGGACTTTTTGATTCGTTACGAGGAAGAAGGGGATGACATGTTGAGTCAAATTGTCACTGGAGATGAAACATTGGTTTCCCATATCACTCCCGAAAGCAAGCGACAATCGATGGAACACAACCTCATCCGTCAAGGTCAAAGCCAAACAGACGCTGTCAAAGCGCGAGATTATGGCAACTGTGTTCTGGGACCGGCGCGGTGTTTTGCTAGTGGACTTTATGCCACGAGGAACGACAATCAACTCAGATGCCTACTGTGCAACTCTAAAGAAGCTCCGCAGAGCAATTCAAAACAAAATGCGCGGCATGCTGACAAAAGGAGTTTTGCTCCTGCACGATAACGCTAGGCCTCACACCTCTCAAAAGACTCGGGATTTGATTGATTCTTTTGGCTGGGAAGTTTTGGACCATGCACCATACTGCCCCGACCTTGCTCCTAGCGATTTTCATCTTTTACCGGTACCTGAAACACCATCTTGGCGGGTAGCGCTTCAATGACGACGATGAAGCGGCCGTGAACTCTTGGCTGTCGGAGCAGGCGGCCGAATTCTTTGAAGGGGGAATTAAAAACTTAGTTGTACGGTATGACAAGTGCTTAAATAAACAAGGCAACTATGTAGAAAAATAGGTAAAAGTGTGTAGAATCAGAAAATAAAAGTCTTTTTTTTACAAAAGTATTTGTATCTTTTTTTAAAAATAAAAACGGTCCTTACTTAAAAAACAACCCTCGTAATTATTTCTGGCATATTGAAGACATAATTTTTATCTGGTACAAACTGTTGGCATACGCTCAGGCACAAACAATTTCAAAGACTTTTACACTCAACTTGACTGGTATTCGTGTTTCATAGTCGAAAACAGGTCTTTCACACAAATATGTCGATCGAATTATTATAGCACTTTTGGAACTTCGTTATGGAGACTTGGAAACTCTGCCTGAGGCAAGGAATGCAGACGTCCTGCTCAGTTTTAACGTAAAAAGATTTGTCATTTAAACTGGAATTACCTTGCGGGTCAGTCAATTACATCGTCATATGCACAGGGGCGCTTTCAACTGAAATGGAAAATGATATAAAAAACAACACAGAAACAGATGTAAGATTGACACTGTCCTCAAAATCTTTATAAAACTATCCTTGTTACTCTTTCAAGGTTGCAATGAATTCTTCAGACTTCGCGTTGTCTTTTACGGCAGTGAGCTTGGGGAAGTGGACTGTCGTTGTCAGAATGAGTCTCTTCTACAACACGATTTCTTTTTAAACACATTTCGATCAAATCAGAAAGTTGTTACCTTGCAATGTTTTACTGTAGCAGTGTGAGTCAAGTCCACTTAAAATGCGAAGTCTGCAATCCATTCCAGATATTCCGATTTTCTTTCTTACACTCCTTTTTCTTTCATAAATTCAACAGTAGCAAGTTTTAAATCGAAAATTCGTTCTAGGCATGCCCCTTAATATAAAGAACGTACTTTGCAGTAATATATGAAGTCTCCATACTCTTCCTTCAGTTTCACTGAAAACGATTAAAACTGACAATAGAATAATGCGTGCGACTTCAGAAATTTTACTATTCGTGCGACCAGTTTCTTCACGTCCTCCAGCCCTGCAAATTTAGCACAGAGTGCTTTTTATGTACAGAACAATGAATCCCGTCTGTCGATCGTTGTAATATTTTGCTGCTTCATTGTCAACTAAATCCTGAAATTCTTTCTGCGTGCTACTGTAACGTCTTTTCATAGCAAATATGCAGTACCTTTCGTTATAGGAACAGGGAATTCTCATTCTTTTCTGCTGTCATAACTATTAATTTTAAAGGATATCGACGATATATCGCGAGACTACCTCTTTTTGTGTGTACAGCATTTGGACCTGTAAACGTCATTCATACCACGAACATATAGCGAAGATTAAACAGAGCTGACAGTACGGGTCTGTTGCACTCGGAGAATTGTGCAGACCGAAAAATGCCGAATCGCAATGATGCATGAAACGTCCCGCTGTTCCGGGTGCTTCTGAGAAGGACCTAGCAAAGTCGAGTGAGAGGCAATACCTTGGCCCGCCCGCGGTTCGCACATGCTGCACGCGTGAAGTTTGGTATGTCATGGCCAACCCAGCTTTAGAGCCTTACCGCATGGGGACACCACAGCAGTGCTGTGGTTTGTCGGTAAAAGACGTCAACAGAGACATCAGAGTCATTTCTTCGGCTTGCGTGCATCAAAATGGATATAGAAGAGCTAGTAGATTTGTGGGGGACATGGAAATACACTCAGTAAAATTGAAAGTAGCGCGCCCAGACGCAAGAAAGGTACAAACGCGAAACTTTGCAGATGAGTACAGTGAAATCCGAAACGCTCGTGATCCACTTTTGATTCCAGCACCCATAAGTACAGACCCTGCAATGGCGCGACAATCAGGCAGGGGACCTTATTTAAACGGCGTATAGTGGACGCATCATAAACGTGACGACGACGAGAAGGGCGATAACAGGCGCAGAATGACAGGCAGAGGTGTTAGACGACATGGATCACAGTTAAGCAAGATTGTGCAGTGTCCAGTCATCGACATTAAAAATGCACGCTGGTCGACACGCCGCGTGGTTCTCCAGGTGTTCCATCAGATGATGTTGGGAGCTATCGACACGAGATGGCATCCACGTACGACTTACAGAGTCTGGAACGACCAGGAAGTCGGTGAAAAAGAGAATCGGAGAATCGTACAATAGGCGACCAGGACTCCTACAGTGACTCGCTCCACGATAGTAGCAGATGCATAGGCGCCATTTGTTCCACAAACCATTTCCAGACGCCTTGCAGATGTGAATTAGCAATCCAGGCTCTCTTGTCGTGTACGGCCGAGACACCTGTGACTCCGTCTACAATGGTGCCAAGCCAGAACTACGTGGACTGCCGCAGATTGGCAAAACATTTTGTTTAGTGATGAAGCCTGATTCGTTGTTGGGACGGTTGATAACCGCATACTGGTACAGAGACAGCCTGGTGAACGGTACAGATCCTTCCATGCTGTCGCGCGCCACACTGCCCGCACAGCCAACTTAATGGTTTGGGTGGCCATTGCCTACAATAGCTGTTGTGTTCTAATTGTGGTAGTGGTATGTGGCACCTTAACGACCAGCCTTAGGTTGATGACATTCTTCGACTCCGTGTGAGACTCTCTCTGCATGGTCTTATCTTTCCAGCAAGATAATGCTCGTCCGCATACAGCTAGAGTTGCTCAAGACTTTCTACGTCATGTTCCGACTCTTCCATGGCCGGCGTGTTCCCCGAACATGTCCGGACTTGTCCTCCTGAAACGCCAGATGCCACTGCGTCATTTGGAGATGGTTGTTCGTTTCTGGGACAGTCTACCTCTGGACGACATCAGACATCAAATCGATGCTGGATCGTGTTGTGGCCTGTATTGCAGGAAAAGGTGGCCTGACGCGTTATTGATGTTGCACTGTATTTGTATGCTTGTACTCACTGTATTTGTTTACTTGTCTTGATTTTGGGATCAAGTGAATCTCTCATCTGTGTCATTACGTATAATAAATTTCATATCCATTCGGCGCTCCTATCTTGGTGTGCTATTTTCAGTGTTCCTGAGTGTAAAGAGAATGCAGAAGAGAAGTTCTGGGTACATCCCCTTAATGTTAATTTTGATATAAATGGGTTACTTCACACACTGTACAATGATGTGAGGAATTACCGTGTGAAAATTTTCTATTTCATAAGACTGTCAGTACCTGCATTTGACGAGTTAGTGGAGATCTCCCGAGATGAACTGAAGAAAGAGGACTCTCTTTTAAGGAAAGTCATCTCGACAGAAGAAAAGATTTTCGTGGTATTAAAGTCTAATCAGTAGCTACTTACGTGTTATTTGTTGCGATATTTAAAGTTTTAGTCATATGTGTAAGGTATATATAGAAGTGATTAGTGAGTTTTTTGGGTATTTGAAAACTGCTTTATTGTAAACTCAAATTCAATTTACAAATATTTTAGATCATATGTAGGAAACGTGCTACATTTTTTGTGTCAGGAGAAGATGTAGTTCTGCTATTTCAGTATGGAAGTACGTTTTGAGGAAAACTTGCATATCCCGGATTGTAAAGTGATTTTTCTGTGTTGTAAAGCTATTGTGATTGATGTGGAACGTCAGGAGAGGGATGCAAGGAAGTTGACGATCGATACTTTCCTCATTCTCCAACTGGCCAGTATTCTGAAAGTGCATTATTATAAGTATTTTAAATATCATTGTAACAGGATATATTCTTTGATCTGGGCCTCATGTATGATGCTCATGATTCCCAACGCCTTTTTTCCAGTTTGTTGTATGAACAGACCTGAGATGCCAAACCAGAAAGCCATACGTACTAATGCACTCCTTCCGTGACGAGGAGGTACGCTAACCCAGTTGACAGTGAGGGTTGGTGTGCCGGCCAACCTGGATGTGGCTTTTAGACGCTCTCCCACAACCCGCTAGGTGAATATCAGACTGGTACACAAGTCGTGCCTCAGTTACACGATTCACAAAAATTTATAAAAGTTTCTCTCACTTTCACATGAATAAAAGTACTCGCTTACCGTTGGGGTTCAAATATTTCATCCTAGGTAGGACGGGGAGGGTCTTAACTGGATCTCGCAGGTAAAACCATCCATAACGCACACGTGGAATTCGAAGAAAACTACATTTTATTCTGCTGCTGTGCCATCCTATTGCGGTAAACCCCTAAGGCAGAGACGACAGGGACGCAGTGGTGGAGTCTCTCGCACTGGCGTCTACTGGGTGTGCCAGAGTTTCCATCACGAAATTCTGCCAGCAGGTCTGCCTGCCGGGAAGCGCTGTCAGGGGAAAGCGCTGTGGCTTATGGCCCGGTACGATCTAGTAGGCCAGCAGAGCTGCCATGCACTTCCTGCCACTCACCCGTAAATTTTTTTCTTCCAATTTCACGTGTGCTCAGTGGATAGTTTTGACAAAGGATCTTTCATCTCCGACAGACAGATGAGACCAGCAATTTGGAATACTTCATTTGAGGTCTGTTCAAACCACAAACTGAAAAAAAAGTGTGAGGAACAGTGAACGTCATAAATGATGTCCTCTTCGAAGAGGACACCCCTCAACATTACAGTCACATTCAAGCTACCTTGTTTGTCTGCAGATCCACAGTCTCACTGTACTTGGTCCAGTCACATTAATGTGACCACCAACTATCATGTCAACACGCAATAAACGCTCAAGTAAGTCAGGTGGAATTACCAGCAGTGGAGGTTATACGAGGGTCACTCCAAAAGAAATGCACACTATTTTTGTAAAAATACAGTTTTCATTCTGCATGTGTGAATGTTTTACAGTGTGTAGATACATCCTTCCCGCTTGTTTTCAAACTTAGTTCAACCTGTTCCCGTTAGTGGCGCCGTCACAGCATGTCTTCAAGATGGCTGCTACACTCAACGTTCGTCAGGAGCAACGTGCTGTCATAGAATTCCTGTGCTGTGAAAACGAGACAGTGGGAAACATCCACAAGAAGTTGAAAAAGGTGTCTGGAGGTGCAGCTGTCGATCACAGTACAGTTTTAGTCGGTGAGCAAGCAGGTTACGTGATAAAAGCGGGCACGGGCATGTTGAGGATTGTCCTCGCAGCGGCAGGCCCCGTACTGCACACACTCCAGACAGTGTGCAGAGAGTTAACGAATTGGTGACTGCTGACAGACGCATCACAGTGAACGAATTGTCACGCTACGTTGGGATAGGGGAAGGAAGTGTTTGCAGAATACTGAAAATGTTGGCGTTAAAAAAGGTTTGTGCTTGGTGGGTTCCCAGGATGTTGACAGTGGCTCGCAAAGAAACAAGAAAAACGGTATGCAGCGATCTTTTGGAACAGAACGAGAATGGTGGAGATGAATTTCTTGGAAGAATTGTGACAGGTGATGAAACATGGCTCCATCATTTTCCACCTGAGACGAAGAGGCAATCAGTGGAGTGGCATCATGCAAGTTCACCCAAGAAAAAAAAAAAAAAAAAAAAAAAAAACTGAAAACCACACCTTCAGCTGAAAAGTTATGGCTACGGAGTTTTTCGATTCCGAAGGACTCTTGCTTGTGGACATCATGCCAAGTGGAATCACCATAAATTCTGATGCATATGTGACGACACTGAAGAAACTTCAAGCTCTACTGAGTCGTGTTCGACCTCATCGCCAAAACCAGGATGTTTTGCTGTTACACGACAATGCACGGCCATATGTCAGTCAAAAAACCATGGAAGCGATCACAAAACTGGGATGGACAACACTGAAACACCCGCGTTACAGTCCTGACCTGGCTCCATGTGACTATCATCTCTTTGGGAAACTGAAAGACTCTCTTCGTGGAACAAGGTTTGAAGATGATGACTCCCTTGTGCACTCTGCCAAACAGTGGCTCCAATGGGTGGGTCCAGAATTTTACCGTGCGGGTATACAGGCGCTGTTTCCAAGATGGAGTAAGGCAGTTGAGAGCGATGGAAATGATGTGGAGACATGAAAATATTGTTCCTAAAGGATGTATCTACACACTGTACAACTTTCAAACATGTAGAATAAAGAATAAAAGAATTTAAAAATTGTGTGCATTTCCTTTGGAGTGACCCTCGTACAAAGTGTGTCAGCAAACGCGGAAAACATAGCAGTCATTGTTTATCGGACGTCCAAAAGAGGGATTACCTTTTGGGCCATGGTGAAAGCATTTTCGAAACAGATAAGGTTGTAAGTTGTACACGTGCCGCTGTGGTTAAGGTATACTGTGGATGGCAGAATGGCGCTGTCAAAAACGTATTCTGAGGCAACTGTGATGCACCATGGGCTATATATGATAGGGACGAACGATGGCTGTAGAGAAACTTACGGGAGAACAGACATACAGATGTTGAGCAACAGACTGCTGCCAATAGTGTCTCATCAATGACTGTTCACTGAATGTTGCTACATATGGACCTCTACAGCACTTGCCTGGTTTCTGCACCAATGTTGACTGCTGTTCATCAGCGATGAAGGTTGGAATTTGCACGCTAATCCCTCAACTAGAAGTCCACTAAATGACTACAGGTGGCCTTTTTAGATTATTTACGTTTTATGCTCCATTACACAAAACTCTTCAACAAACAACGGAAGGGGTCAGGCTTGAGAAGGGAACGTTATGGTCTGGGGTATGGTTTCGTGACATTTGCTGGGTGATCTCGTCGTTCTGAAAGGCACATTGGTTCAACACAAATTTGCATCTATGTCCTTCAGGCCATGAACATCCCAAAATGCGGTTTGGTTTTCCTCGGCGCAGTGGCATCTACCAACAGGACAGTGCAATGTGTCACATAGCTCTCAGTGTACGCGCGTGGTTTGAAGAGCACCAGGATGAGTTTTCCATACTCCCTGGCCAACAATCTCCCTGAATTTTAACCGAATCGAGAATCTGTATAATCATCTTAACAGACTTGTTTGTTCCTAGGACCTTCAACCGAGAAACCTAGCGTACCTGGCCAAGGCACTGGAATCGGCGTGGTTTCATGTCCCTCTCAGTGCCTTTCAGAACTTCACTGACTCTCTTTCTGGACGTTGTGTAGTGGTCCACGCTGCAAAATGAGGTTGTTCAGGCGTCTGACAGGTAGTCACATTAATGTGACTGGACAGTTCATTTTGTAAAAGAAAACAGTGTCCTTTGTAGGCTGTTAATTTATTGTTTATTATCTGCATTATTTTCCAATTTCGATACTGAAGTCATTTTCAGCCACATACATAGGGACACTACGCATCAATTCACGTGATATACGGCATACGAATCAATTTTTGAGTCTGCATGGGGGACCATGTATCAGTGATGTGCATATGAACATGGAGGTTGTACAATATGTGAAACAGCCACATGGAGGACTTCTTATGAGAATCTTAACAATGATACAATAAATAACCACTTTATATTGTGTGTGAAATTGACTTCTAAAATGTGTATTGTACTATGAGAAGAGAGATAAGGTAGAGAGATGCGTTGTTGCCAAATTTGTTCAAGATGGCGGTCCTCTCTGGGTTCTCCCCCCACCATCTCTCTGTGAGGGGTAGATATGGCAATATTGCATTGATGACGTCATCACCCCATCCCTCCCCCACTTCCCTTCCTCTCCGCCACTTCCCCCTTCCCCTTCACCACTCCCCTCACCAAGGCCCTCTTGGGGATAGGTGGGAAGAAAGTCTGTGGTGAGCTGCTAGAGAGGAAGAAGGTACTGTCCTGGGAATTGTGTTTATTTATTTATGTGTGTATTATACTGCTGGAAGAATTTACTAAATTTTGGCAGGGAGACCTAACTGACTACTTGCTTCCTGCTTGAAATTAAAATAAACACAACTGCTTAAAATTGATGGGATGATAGAAAAACGCTCGTGTGAAAAAAACGGATCTCATGACATGGGTACAAATTCGAGGGATATATTGTTCATTTACTTAAACATTAATTAAGTTAATTAAATTTTTGGGGAATGTGTTCAGTTTATGATATGTTGGTTTTGGACAGAGAGGAGGTAAGGAACATACATATAAGGAGCATACATATAAGCATACAGCTGAGGACTGCATCCATAGCCTCCTACACAAGGAATGGAAGGACATGGTAACGGATGAGCATAAGGAGAACACTTTTCAGCAAATAATGATGGTGAAGCAGGATGGACTGAGGTAGCATTTCGCAATTCATAGAGACTACTGCATGTGCTTGGGCCGTTTGCGTTTTTTGAGGAGGAGGAGGAGGAGGAGATTAGTGTTTAACGTCCCGTCGACAACGAGGTCTTTAGAGACGGAGCGCAAGCTCGGGTGAGGGAAGGATGGGGAAGGAAATCGGCCGTGCCCTTTCAAAGGAACCATCCCGGCATTTGCCTGAAGCGATTTAGGGAAATCACGGAAAACCTAAATCAGGATGGCCGGAGACGGGATTGAACCGTCGTCCTCCCGAATGCGAGTCCAGTGTGCTAACCACTGCGCCACCTCGCTCGGATGCGTTTTTTGAAATGGACGGTCAGTCCACAGTGCCGGAGACAACTTTGTCCTACTCCGCTATCCTAGACTGAATAAACCAGAGGTCCTCACCTTGGTGTATAGGGCTATAGGGCTCGACTGAGGACACTTGAAATATTTTTTGTTCAGTTTTCCGATTTGTGTGTGTGTGTGTGTGTGTGTGTGTGTGTGTGTTCATATATCTGTGTACCTACAGCCGCTGCTGGAATAATTGTCGCCCACCGATCTACAGATATGTGGTAGAAGGCATAGGACGACAAACTATCACTGAAGTGTAGGAAACCTAATACACACTACCGTAACTGATGGAAAATGCGTCACTGCTGTAATTACACATCGAAATTGTTGTGAAAAACCACCACTCATACACAATGGATCATAATGCAACGCACACACTGGGAATTGAGAAAAATTTTGTGATAATCCAGCCACCAAGAAAACCAACCCCAAAAGATCTCGGCAGGAGAGAGTGGCAGCAGGTGCATCTGTGTTCACATTGATGTGTGGATACAGAGTAAGCATCTTGGAACCAGCCTTGCCTCCCCTTCTACCTCTCATCGTCTGCCCCCCCCCTCCCCTCCACCATCTCCTAGGTAGTGATACCGATTTTCCAGTCCTATTCAAACCTGTCGATGATGGTAGACAGAGAGATCCATTTGCTGACAGTGATATAATGTTTCCGGTAGTTGTCTTATTACGATTATTTTGCTCAGTTCCAGTGTGTGTGTGTGTGTGTGTGTGTGTGTGTGTGTGTGTGCGCGCGCGTGTGCGTGCGTTGCATATGATACATAGTTTATGAGTGGTGGTTTCTGAACAACAATTTCTATATATAGGGTGTTACAAAAAGGTACGGCCAAAGTTTCAGGAAACATTCCTCACACACAAAGAAAGAAAATATGTTATGTGGACATGTGTCCGGAAACGCTTACTTTCCATGTTAGAGCTCATTTTATTACTTCTCTTCAAATCACATTAATCATGGAATGGAAACACACAGCAACAGAACGTACCAGCGTGACTTCAAACACTTTGTTTCAGGAAATGTTCAAAATGTCCTCCGTTAGCGAGGATACGTGCATTCACTCTCTGTCGCATAGAATCCCTTATGCGCTAATGCAGCCCTGGAGAATGGCGTATTGTATCACAGCCGTCCACAATACGAGCACGAAGAGTCTCTGTATTTGGTACCGGGGTTGCGTAGAAAAGAGCTTTCAAATGCCTCCATAAATGAAAGTTAAGAGGGTTGAGGTCAGGAGAGCGTGGAGGCCATGGAATTGGTCCGCCTCTACCAATCCATCGGTCACCGAATCTGTTGTTGAGAAGCGTACGAACACTTCGACTGAAATGTGCAGGAGCCCCATCGCGCATGAACCACATGTTGTGTCGTACTTGTAAAGGCACCTGTTCTAGCAACACAGGTAGAGTATCCCGTATGAAATCATGATAACGTGCTCCATTGAGCGTAGGTGGACGAAACTAAAATGAGCTCTAACATGGAAATTAAGCGTTTCCGGTCACATGTCCACATAACATCTTTTCTTTATTTGTGTGTGAGGAACGTTTCCTGAAAGTTTGGCCGTACCTTTTTGTAACACGCTGTATAATTACAGCAGTGAAGCATTTGTGTCATTTGTGGTAGCATGTATTGGACTTCCTACACTTCAGTGATAGTTTGCTGCCCTGCCCTTTCTTACCAAGTATGTATGTCTTTGTACAAGTTCTTCAACAGCTCTACACTTGTACATCGGTAGGAGACAACTCTTCCTATGCTTAAGAGATAGTTTGTTGTCTTGTGCCTTCTAACCATTTATCTGCGGAAAAGTTCTTCAGCAGCTTTTTCACTTATAGATCGGTAGCTGGCTACTCTTCGTACAATTCAGCGATAGTTTGCTGTCCTGTCCCTTCTTACCATGTATCTGTGTATAAGTTCCTCAGTAGCTACACACTTGTACATCATTGGACGGCAGTTTTTCGGTCAGATGTTTTCCGACAGTTGACCACCAGTTTCGAGTGGTATTATAGTCTAGGATGAACATAACCAATCGAAGAGGGAACAAAACCCGCTTCAAGCGTCCTCATTCGAGCCCGAAATATCAAGGCAAGCACCTGTGCTTCATTCAGTCTGGTGTGGTGGAATAGGAAAAAGTTACCTTCTGCTCTGTGGATTGATGGGCCATTACAAAAAATACGAACAGATCAAGCACAGGTAGCAGTTTCCATGAACTGCAAAATGCATGCTCAGTCCATCTGCTGCATCACCATTATTTGCTGCAAAGTATTCCCCCTTCACTCATCCAGTACCATCTCTTTCCATTCCTTGTGTAGGAGACTATGGACACAGTCTTCAGCTCTATGCTTACAAGTACTCTTTCCAACACCAACTTATCGTAAATTAAACACATTTCCCAGCAATTTAATTAATTAATTAAATTATTGTTTAAATAAATCGACAATGTGTTGCTCGAATTTGCTTCCCATTTCATGTCATGAGATCCGTTTTTTCACGAGAGCATTTTTCTATTGTCCTGCCAATTTTAAGCGGTTATGTTTATTTGAATTTCAATCGGGTAGCCTGTAGGATAATTGTCAGTTCGATTTTCCTACCAAAATTTGTAAATTCTTGCATCTGAATAATACACACAAGAATAAATGAACACAATTTTCAAGACAGTGCCGTATCTCTTTTCGTTCCAGCAACTCAAAGCAGACTGAGACTTTTTCCTACCAGTCCCCAAATAGAGGAGGAGAGCGAAATGAGGGTGGGAAGGAGAAGTAGGGGAGAGGAGTGGAAGTGAGGGAGGGGGAGGAGTGGGGGTGGTGATAGCATAAGTGCGACATTGTCACATTCACCTTTCACAGACAGGAGGTGGGGGAACACCCAGGGATAGCCGCTATCTTGAATAAATTTTTCAACACTGCAAACTGTCCCAGCTCTCTCTTTATCCCTCTGTAGATTTGTCTGTGTTGGTTGCTTTTGTGGGGAATCATGTTTCTGTTGTTGATGATGATTATCAGAAGCAAAGAAAAGGAGAAGTGGGTGATGTTAGAAACATAAAGTGGAGCGTTGAGCCTAAACAGGTCACCTGGTGTGCAGAGCACCATAAACGCCTCCCTTTACATGTACTCTGTTAGAACACAAAGACTGAGGGAAGTGACGTCGTGGTGAGAAATAGGACTCGCGTTTGGGATAACGGATGTTGCAGTTGCCATCCGGCCATCCAGATTTAGATTGTCCTTATGTCACGACACCGCTTTAGGCAAATGGAGCTCTGGTTCCTTAAAAAAGGTGACAGCCTTTTACCCCTTCTGCGGTTCTATTGAAAAACACATACAGAAAAAAGCTATGGGTTTTGGGTTGTATGTACGACAGGACATATTTTGTGCAGCTCCTAAGTACTTGAAAAATCCCATACTTCAACCGCTCTTAATTCACAGATCATCTTCTTCTGCAGTGTTAGTACATTTTACCGTCGACTGTGTAATATATTTTACTTTCGACGATAGAGATGCAACGTGGCGTCTGTATTATTTGACATCATACTATTTATGTTGCCTCGAAGTCTGTTGTAAATAATTTCACGCTGCCTGAAGATCATCTGAATACTGTAACCAGTTGTGAATAAAGAAGGATTCATCGGCGGCTAATGACGCTAGAAATGTCACGTTTTCTAACACAGGTTGTTTTCCCTTCTGTAACGCTCTATGACTGTGAGAGACGTGTTTAACATGGAAATCATTGATAAATGATGTTCAACCCTTACTAGGAAACGAATGATGTTTGCAGACGCTTAGGATGAAATTGTGGTCCCCACGAAACGACGAATGGCTTCGTCTGTGCCCTGTACTCAGAGATTTTTAGTTGCGTCGTGTATGGCGAGGGAGAAGGAAGAAAACAAAGACTTATTGAACAGTCGTGGTACATTTAATTTATTTGCAGGACGTAAGCAGACCTGTACATTGTGTATGTGTTGTGTTCCAGGAACGACGACGTTCGTGATCGGCTTCACGGGCTGCGTCGGTGCTCTACGCGAGAACACCTGCCTACTCTCCGCAGTGAGTACCAACCTATTGTGCTGTACTCTATTGTACTGTTCTGTACTAGGCAGGGTTACAATGCATTACATACCGTACACAGTAACAACCTATTGTGCTGTGGTCTACTGCACTGTACTATACAAGGCAGGTGTACCATACATTAGATAATATAATCTTTAAATAAATTCTGTGTGAGTGAATCCGAGTCGCCACAGTAACTGATTCTAATGCCCTTAAAGGATGTAGAACAAATAAAGACTCTGAAGTTCGTTTTCGTTTGGAGCTCAGAGCAATGTCATAAATATAATAATGTAAAAATTCTAAAATGAGGAAAATTATTCCTAGGCCGCTGTAACGAAAAACCACGTAGAACTTATATACAGGGGTTGGTCAAAAACATCGAAATATCAAAAACATAATGCGTTACCATGCCTAATACGGATTAGGAAACACGCTGGCATTCTAAACAGCTTCCAGACGTACCGGAAAAAATGCAGGTCCTGTATTGTTTTCGAGATATCTCATACAGTTTCTCGTGCAAAATAATGGCAAGTTTAGGTAACAGTGGTGGAGGTGGATAGCTATCGTACGTCCTTATGTCCAAAGTAGTCCACTAAGGATCAAAAATAAAGAGATCTGGTTACTGGTGGCCAGGCGAAATACGACAATTCATGCTTGTGCTCTCAAAACCATTCTTGGGCGATGCGAGATGTGTGAAGAGGATCGTCTTGGAACACAGCGTGACCATTGGGAAAGGGCATGGGATGGGCCTGATCTGGCAAAATGGTAACATCGTTTCCAGTAACGTGAACTTGCAAAGTAAGCATGGGGCTCATGGACTACTACGATAGGCTGCCCAGAGCATCACCGAACCCCGACCGTGTTTCACTCTCGGGACGTGAACTTGATCAGAGGTTAGAAACAATGTGAAACAAGACTCATCCGATCAAATTACACTACTGGCCATTAAAATTGCTACACCATGAAGATGACATGCTACAGACGCGAAATTTAACCGACAGGAAGAAGATGCTGTGATATGCAAATGATTAGCTTTTCAGAGCATTCACACAAGGTTGGCGCCGGTGGCGACACATACAACGTGCTGATATGAGGAAAGTTTCCAACCGGTTTCTCGTACACAAACAACAGCTGACGGGCGTTGCCTGGTGAAACGTTGTTGTGATGCCTCATGTAAGGAGGAGAAATGCGTACCATCACGTTTCCGACTTTGATAAAGGTCGGATTGTAGCCTAACGCGATTGCGGTTTATCGTATCGCGACATTGCTGCTCGCGTTGGTCGAGATCCAATGACTGATAGTAGAATATGGAATCGGTGGGTTCAGGAGCGTAATACGGAACGCAGTGCTGGATCCCAACGGCCTCGTATCACTAGCAGTCGAGATGACAGGTATCTTATCCGCATGGCTGTAACTGATCGTGCAGCCACGTCTCGATCCCTGAGTCAACAGATGGGGACGTTTGCAAGACAATAACCATCTGCACGAACAGTTCGACGACGTTTGCAGCAGCATGGACTATCAGCTCGGAGACCATGGCTGCGGTTACACTTGACGCTGCATCACAGACAGGAGCGCCTGCGATGGTGTACTCAACGACGAACCTCGGTGCGCGAATGGCAAAACGTCATTTTTTCGGATGAATCCAGCTTCTGTTTACACCATCATGATGGTCGAATCCGTGTTCGGCGACATCGCGATGAACGCATGTTGGAAGCGTGTATTCGTCATCGCCATATTGGCGTATCACCCGGCGTGATGGTATGGGGTGCCATTGGTTACACGACTCGGTCACTTTTAACAGTGGACGTTACTTTTCAGATGTGTTGCGATCCGTGGCTCTACTCTTCATTCAATACCTGCAAAACCCTGCATTTCAGCAGGACAATGCACGACCGCTTGTTGCAGGTCCTGTACGGGCCTTTCTGGATACAGAAAATGTTCGACTGCTGCCCTGGCCAGCACATTCTCCAGATATCTCACCTATTGAAAACGTCTGGTCAATGGTGGCCTAGCAACTGGCTCGTCACAATACGCCAGTCACTACTCTTGATGAACTGTGGTATCGTGTTGAAACTGCATGGGCAGCTGTAGCTGTACACGCCATCCAAGCTCTGTTTGACTCAATACCCAGGCGTATCAAGGCCGTTATTACGGCCAGAGGTGGTAGTTCTGATTTCTCGGGATCTATGCACCCAAATTGCGCGAAAATGTAATCACATGTCAGTTCAAGTATAATATATTTGTCCAATGAATACCCGTTTATCATATGCATTTCTTCTTGGTGTAGCAATTTTAATGCCAGTAGTGTACTTTCTTCCGTTACTCCGCGTTGTCCTGTTACTGGCATCTGCATGACTGATGAGTGGTTTTGGAATTGCAGCTGACCGTGCAATTCCCTGCTTATGGGTCTTCCTTCGTGTTGTTTTGTTGTAGTGATTTTTGCAGTTTTCGTCTCATTTTTCGTCGTATTTTTCTTCAGTGATCGTCCGTCACGATCTCTCGACACACACTTTCTTCCGCGCTGTGACTTAGCGGGTGATGTTTTTGCGCTTTCCCTGTATGCAGTATAAATCTTCGATTCTGTCCCTCTCGAAACCCAAATGTCTTGGTTCCCATGGATACGGAAGCATCCATCAAACGAGCTCCAACTATTTTCCATGTTCGAATTCACTTAGCTCAGACATAACACACTCACATCTACAGAGAACACTCTTCTGACCACGTTTCCAACGTATTGTGGACAGTGGCCAGCACATTCGTTTATGTTGAAGGATGCATTTATAACAGTGTTTCCATATTTTTGTAGAAGTCCTATACATTGATCAGTGGACTATTAACGTACATAGATTCCACACTCAGCGATGGCATTAATAGTGTATGTGAATCAGTTGTGATAAACAATTTATCAGTCGGACAAGAGTTGGTGTCCAGTAGATCTTTCCCGTTTCTCAGAAAGTGCACTTTGTTGGTACATGATCTTCTTAAGATTGGTAAAATACAAAAAATACAAAAAAATAGCAAATATTCTAGCTGCTTTTACTATGAGCTGGTTTCTGATCATAAGGCATTTGTCAGGTAACAACCGGCTGGCAAACGCTGACGTAGTCGAGGTAGAAGGAATGCAATTCTCTGGAATTAATATTTTATTGTACATGGTGGAGAAAAACAAGCTGGCAATGAGGTTTGAGCCAGTTTGGGACGTCTAATGCAACAAAATTTTCGAAATTATGATTGGTCGGAGATGCAACGTTGTGGAGCAACGACCATAAAAGGACACGCAATCAGCGACGAACGCCTGAAAATACGTGCATTCAAAGTCACTTGCTCCAGCTAATAACCTGTCATGCTAAGAGCATACTTGTTGAGTAAGCTGTTGAAGATAATGGTACGCAAACCTTAAATTACTTTCCTTGGCTGGTTACATTAGACGCGAATTTTCTGTGATGATAACTATTCAATCAACTCTGTTAAAATTATCGTAATGCCAATAACACAGGAACAACACGGCAGTAGGAATGTCAGCGTGAGGTACTTCAAGGTGCAGTGTTATTGATACTGAAACCCAAAGGCCATCTGTTTCAATTTTCAAGCAATCTTTGTCTCGTATTTTACTTCTACCTAAAAAAGGACTATTTGGGTTAAGGAACCGATGCTTCAAACAGCAAAATGTTGATGCATATGAAAAGAAGGCCAGAGTTTAGGAGTTCATGTGTAGTGTTAGATGGGTTAATGATGTCATGTTGTCACTACATTTTACCAGACAGTTCCGCCCAGAGCCACTGTGGACGTGGCACATGATGGAAATGACAAGTTTTCTTTCCTACATTTACCCCTTCCCTTCACGCCTATGCAATGGCGGTCCGCTCCGCGACGCCAAATGTTGAAATCACGTAGTTTTCTTATGGGTGGTTGAAGAAAACATTTCACACATAACACCACTCACAATCGGCATGAAAAGGCCTCCTGAGGTGCCAGAAAGGGCGTCAGTGAAACTACTCCTTCCCTGGAGGAGTTTATTTACGCACATATCGTGGTCGTAAACGACAGTCTGCAGTTCGGTGAACATCAGAACGATTTTCTTGGTAAATTTTGACACTGCTGATACACTCTGGACGATTCAACACGTCTCTAAGAACATTGTGGGCCTGCAACGTAAGAAAACGTGTTCGTACCCTTTTGTAGTGCAGTGCGAGTGAATTTTTTTCTCTGGTGCACAGGTCGGAACCACTAAAGACTGCTCAAAGCCATTAGACGGAATTTGAACTTGATCCGAAGCACCATGAGGTGTTTATGCTGTTTCAGCCCTCCTGTTTCGAGTCCTCGTGTACCATTATCATTTTGGAAGGGGGAAGGGGTGCCCTCATGCGTGAATAAAACGTCAAAGGGTCCTCCTAAAACTCCCACATTTTGGGAACACTTTTGTTTGTTCCTCCTGCGCACCTTTGTTAAACAGTTTAAATATGTACCTATATAGGGACAAACAGCTAACGGCGTTGCCCGTCGGATCACCGAAGTTAAGTGCTGTCGGGTTTGGCCAGCCGTTGTGGCCGTGCGGTTCTAGGCGCTTCAGTCTGGAACCGCGTGATCGCTACGGTCGCAGGTTCCAATCCTGCCTCGGGCATGGATGTGTGTGATGTCCTTAGGTTAGTTAGGTTTAAGTAGTTCTAAGTTCTAGGGGACTGATGACCACAGATGTTAAGACCCATAGTGCTCAAAGCCATCATGGGTCTTCCGTGTCCTGTTCACAAGCGTGGTGCGCTCAGCCCTTGTGAGGCCAGTTGAGGAGCTACTTGATTGAGATGCAGTGAGAAGTAGCAGCGCCAGTCACGAAAACTGACAACAGCCGGGAGAGCGGTGTGCTGACAACATTTCCTCCGTACCCGTGTCCGGTGAAGCCTAAGGGCTGAGGATGACAAGGCACGGTCGGCACCTTTGGGCCGTGAAGCCCTGTTCGGACATTTTGTTTTAGGTACAAGCATTCACCAACTCCTAGGCGTTTGCAGTACAGGCAACCATTTCAGCAACGTACAGCTATTAGCACTACACTGCTGCTGTAGCACCTGAGGGGTGTGGAGGGGTTGACTATCCCACAGGCGCCTAGAATCAGTGAATGGTTGTTACTGAACAGGCACATTTTTAAAGCGCCCTACAAAGGTGCTTCGTTGACATCAAGGGTGTTGCCGAACTGGAGGGACCCTTGCCGTTTTATTCACACATATCAGTTACGAACCTCCCAATGCATACGTCACAGGAGGGCTAGGAAAGCGTAAATGCCTTTGCTGCTTCTAGTCACGTTCAAATTTCTTCGAATGATTTTGAACGGTACCTAGTGGTTGCACCCTTTATACCGGAGCAATAATAACGGTCGCGCTACAATCCAAACGGGTGAGATCACGTTTAGGGGATTTCAGCCTGCGATGACTATAGAGAAGTGTTTAATCGTCTGTGGGTTGTCAGCAGTGTCATGGGTTGTCAAGAACGACAATCCGTTGCGCAACACGCTCCATACTGAGGTTTTAGACCGCGAAATGTCCGTAAATTGACGCACCAAGGGAAGGGGTGGCTGCACTGACGACCTTTGTGCCACGTGGTGACACCTTCTCGTGGCGATTCTGAGCGGCGGTGTGCCTGAAGTGTTTTTCTGGCCCCCCCTTTCCTCCCCCCCCCCCCATAAGAAAATCACGTGATTTCAACGCTGGGCGTCGCAGTTCTTACCTCCAATATACAAAATAAGAGTGAAATATGGGTAAGAGAGAGAGTGAAGACTTTCCCAAAGAGCGACACGTCCATGATGGTACTGGCCAGAATTCTAGCGAAATTTGGTGTCAATGTGACATCATTAACCCACCCTACACCTAACACGAACTTCTGGGCTATGGCCTTGTCTCCCATGCGTCGACGCCTTGCTGTTCGAAGCGTCGCCAAGCCCAAGGGTGATATCGCAGGGCGCCACGCTTTTACTCAGGGAAAGGTTGTAGGCACCTTTCAGATAAACTTCAAAAATGTGCGTCGCAAGGGAAGAAAATACGACGATTAAAAAAAATGACAATTTAATTCTGTTGCCCGTTATATGGTATTTAAAAGAGCTTGACACATTTCTACAGGACTAGTGTTACCTAAGACTAGAAGAAAAGTTTCCATAATTATCGTATAGGCCCCTACAGTGTTCAAATAACTTACGGGAATGCAGTCCGTATTTCGACAGGTGCACACCCAGCACCTGCAGCAAGCTTAAAATCTCGGTTTTCTGAACAATTCAGGAAATATAACAAACACACACACACTCACACAATGAAAACACTAGCACCACCAAACAAGCAAAGATGAGCCACATCAGAAGTTACCGGTAGTGAAAATTAAAAACAGTCGGGTGAGGCAGCGTTAATTCTTTCTCTTTGTTTTTTGACTAGAGGCAGAGCAGGATTCCACGCAGAATTGAAACAAATACATTGTTACTTGTTAATTTAATTTCAACTGATTCCTTATCAACACTAACCCAATAGTTGGATGCCGGCCGAAGTGGCCGTGCGGTTCTAGGCGCTGCAGTCTGGAACCGCGAGACCGCTACGGTCGCAGGTTCGAATCCTGCCTCGCGCATGGATGTATGTGATGTCCTTAGGTTGGTTAGGTTTAAGTAGTTCTAAGTTCTAGGGGACTAATGACCTCAGAAGTTGAGTCCCATAGAGCTCAGAGCCGAGCCAGTAGTTGGATGTGCTTCCAGTCTGTGCGTGTCTTTTGTGTATTCCGTAGGCTGACCGGTGCCAAGACAGTATCCTCCAATAGCAGATTTGCTCGACTGTTGTGAGCTTCTGTGACGCTTGTGCTCAGTACACCGTTCCACCATAGTCCTGATAGTATGACCAAAGTGTGACATGACACAACTGCGGGAAGTACGTTGGACATCCACCTCACGTGAATCAAGATCGCCCTTTGCGGAATCTAAACGGACGATAATCTTAGATAGTGGTCAGAAAACACATTTAATGTGATACTTCCGCATATTACGACCAATCCTGTTGGAAATTCTCTTGTGTAAGTTAAAAGGTCGTAGACTTTTGTGCTACCTTGATATTATCATCACTCACCCGTTGGTCGATAGCTCAGTGTGATCTCTCTTTCACTAAATCCATTCTGACGAAATGTGACCTCAAGATGGGCTAACTCAGCTGACGAACTCTCAGATCTGAGATGACGTGGGCCGTGTGAACAAAGGTACGAAGTTTTTCTTCGCTCTGAGTTGGATGGCGACAACTGACAGCTTGTAGACAGAAGTCAGTGTGAGCAGGCTTCCTATAAAAGGCGTGTCCCAACGTACCATGAACCTTCTGGTTGACCAACAGATCAATAAAGGAAAGGCAGCCTCTTTTTTCACCTCCATCGTGAAACGAATATTCGGACGGGTGGAATTCAAATACTGTAAAAAATCGTTCAAAGCCTCACTGACATGAGGCCAAACAGCAAAAGTATCGTCTACATATTTGAGAAACACTCTGGTTTCAAAGCCGCCATCTCTAAGGCACTTTCCTACAAGTCTTCCATAAACATAAATTGGCCTGACTATCAGGACTATGGAGAAACCGTATCATCGTATATAATATAACAACACAGAAATTACGACGTGTACTTCCAGCTACTTTGATAGTCTTGGTAAGGAAATAGTGGAAATGAAATTGGCAAGTAATCTTATAAATGGTGGGCTCTGAGTAAACTCTGCGTGGAATCCTGCTCCCTCTCTCTCCCCTGTCAAAAAACAGACGAGCAGAGTTAATGCTATCCCCCCCTCCCCAGTTACTTTCGAAAGCACTTACATGCTGCAGTTTTGCCTTGGAAAAGACAGTGTGTCCACTTGTCGATATATCGGTGGTTATTGACGACGTCACGCAGATGCACTCCTTGCGTTATTTGAACCTGGCAAAAATAGATGACAACACAGAATACCAGCAATTTACAATGATTTATTGATAGGAATTTTGCAGTACTTAACTGGAGTAGAAGACTGAGCATGGCAATGTAGATCAATATTCACTTGCACTGATCTCTTTAAGCAGTGGTATAGTCCTAGACACAGTGAACAGTGACTTCTATAATGTCCAGTGTGGCTCTTCTTGGTGGCGATTGTAGATGAGTCCTGAAACACTGTCCTGGGATACTAGCCTGAGGTACGGTCTAAGTAACTAACTGGTGAGCGGAGCTGTGAGTCTGCTTATATCCACGTTTGGGGGATGTATGTCCACTTGGGAACTGTTTTTGTGACCCAAAGCGGAAGCCTGAAATGATTCTTGACGTGTGTGTCAGCGTTGTTGTACAGTTGTCATTTCTTAATAGTTCAATAACAAAAGCACATTTCATCACTAGACCAAACCATGCCTGACACTACATATGGCCCTTAAATCACATTGCCCTGTTCCCTTCATCCACCTGAACGTGTCTAGCTGCCATAGAAGGATCCATTTTTAATTATCGGTACTGGCAGGAAGTTTTCCTTGTTAGGAGGAGTGAATGGTGGTGGACTCAGCTTCATGATGCTAATTGAGGAGCTATTTGAATGAGAAGTTGTTGTTACAACGTCGGGAAAACTGAAAATTATCGGGAGAGCAGTTTGCTGGCCGCGTCTCCACCATGCTGTATGAAAATGACGCCATTTGGTGGAAGGTCGGGGCCAACGAGAGGGCCTGTGACGTACGTCACAGCACGTGACATTACGGGTCTAATGAGGTGCAGTGTTCGTCTCCGGCGGAAGGGACTTACTATTTGTCACTAGTTTACTACAGTCAGGCTGTCAATAACACGTGACACAGTTAACGACTTGAGCTGGTACCTTTTCATTCATATACTGATTACCTGCCTGGTCCCGGACGTAGCCGAGCGTTTGCGATGTACTGGCCAATTCAAATGTACGTTAACATCTGAAAATGTAATAATTCGCGGAATAATGTACATATTGAGGTAGAAACTGACAAAAATGCCTGAAATGATGTTGTTGTTGTTGTTGTGCTGGAAGTGGTCTTCAGTCCTGAGACTGGTTTGCTGCAGCTCTCCATGCTACTCTATCCTGTGCAAGCTTCTTCATCTCCCAGTACCTACTACAGCCTACATCCTTCTGAATCTGCTTAGTATATTCATCTCTTGGTCTCCTTCTACGATTTTTACCCTTCACGCTGCCCTCCAATACTAAATTTGTGATCCCTTGATGCCTCAGAACATGTCCTACCAACCGATCCCTTGTTCTAGTCAAGTTGTTCCACAAGCTCCTCCCTAATTCTATCCTGAAATGATATGGTATTTTATTTAAACCAAGAACGAGAACAAAACTGGCCAACAAATGGCGCTGTACAGCAACATGTTAGTGACGCCGCATGAGAATCTTGTATGAAATGAGCTGTAGTGAGAGAGGGAGTCAGATCATCCCTAGCATGGCTGATAAACACCTGCTGGAGGGTACGACTTACGCAGGATGGCGCTCCATCACATATTGCTACACGCGTGAAATACCTATTGCGCACATCGTTTACTGAGGATCGCCTGCTGAGCCGCCACGTCAGTCATGCTCGTTGTCCAATGTCCCCAGACTTCAATCCGTGTACTTATTGGTTGTGGGGTTAATGTGAAATCACAAGTCTACCACGATGCGACCTCATTACGGATGGTAAAAGACAACATGCGACGGAAATTTCTCACCATACCTACTGATACGCTGCACAGTGCTGTTCACAACATTGATCCTTACTACAGGTATTGTTGATGAGTGATGGCGAAAATATTGAGCATTTGTTATAAAAAGCATACTGTGCTAAAACTCAATTGTTGTGCGAATTACTGTTTTTGACCCATATGAAGCGCCATCTGTTGGTCATTTTGCGGATCTTTTTCTATTTCAGTAAAATCCCATATGATTTCAAGCAAGTGTGCCAGTTCTTACCTCCATACCTACGTTATTCCATGGAGTATTCCATGGACTTAAGGGTCACCCTCTATGTCGAGCAAGGCAACAAGTGTGACGTCACCAGTTCGTTGCGGGGCCCGTATTCCTCGTGCGCCTCGGTATAGGACAAAACAGCGTCCGGCCAGCACCGAATATTGTGGACCCACCTTTTTTTTTTATTTACGCAATTCCATCCCAAACCGTCCCTCTTCCTAATTGGAGAATTTTCACCCTGCCACATCCTGTTAACAGCTGGATACTGTATGGACGGAACTGATACACCACACTGTATATGTGTACATATGTACACTTTCTGAATTAACTAATAACAGTGTTTGCGGAATACATGAAGAACTGTTTGTATTTTTAATATAGGAAATACATTTCATGTATGAGTCCGCGATGATTGTGAGTATTTTGTGAATAAAACCTTCTAGATCTGACTGCTGTATGGGGGACCCATGCTGAATATCCTGTACTGCCGGAGGCTTTTCCTTGTTGGGGGACTGGAAGGGGATGCACACAGCCTCTACAGCCTCTTTGTGCCTAACAGGTTTCTAAGTTTTGATCAGATGAAGGCAACAGCTGTAACGATATTATAGATAGATATTAAGCTGATCCTGATGGTTTTGTTCACGAAACTGTTTATGCACATTAGTGAGTTTTGTTAATATACTTTTTGTGTGGCAGACTGCCTTCGTTTACTGAGCTGCTGAGCGCCGGCCCGCTTTGTGTTTCAGTATGCCATCTTCCTCGCCATCCTGCTGCTCCTCGAGATGACAGCCGGCGTCTTAGGCTTCATTTTTAAAGACTGGGTAAGTAGCGCGCCGCGCCGCGCAGCGCAGCGCAGCGCAAAGCTCCTTTCCGAAAGTGGCTGCTCCGCAAAATTAATGCGGCGTAATTTCTTTTTTCCGTAGAAAGACTACTTTGCTGCTCGTTTGTTATTAGGTATATTTCTGAAATTGGAGCACAAGAGAGGCTTAATTTGTTACTTCGTACAGCATCTGGTAAGCAGGAAACATATTTCTGGAAAGACTTGGCCGCCCAAAACACTGAACTGTTAGCGACCCGCTCGCAGTCTGTCTTACCTGTTTCAACTTAATTCGTGGCATAAGTGATGAGGTAATCATCTGATAATGACTTCATCATCATCATCATCTCCTTCCGGGTGTAATCTCCTGTTCCGGTCTCTAGCATCTATCCATCCATCCATCTCTTAGGACGTGTACCTATCCGTGTTTTTCTAGTGGGCTCATAATTCACTATCTGATTTGGCAATCTGTTTTCTGTCACTGCATCAACATGATCCTTCCATTTCATTTTATTCTCTTCTGTCTTGTCGTTAACTGAAAAGATTTTTTAAACCTGAGCTTATTGTCTCATGCCTTCTGAACTCCCTACTTATTACGATTTTTATTTCTTTAAGAACGCTGAAAAAGAATTTTATTAGATGTGGTTTAATTTGTATTGGGTTTGATTCCATGAGGAGGCAGATGTCCCAATGACTTATTTACGAGGGCTTTTTGAAAAGAAAGTTGCGATCGATAGCGAAATGGAAAAAAAAAAAAAACTGCGAAATCCGATGAAGCCTTGCTCAGATTTGTTGTTCAGTGTCTGTAATACGCCTGTCGATCGCGTCACATCTTTCTTTTCAGTTCTGAGCACACAGTGAGCATATAAAGATGCCCAGAAAACAGTATCTACCGCCACGTACGAGGGCCTGGTGAGAATTTTCGCCTGTAGCTATGCAGCCCACATAACATAACTGTTGTTATGATGCTTATACGTTATTTTAGTCTTATTACAGTACTTTCTCTAGTCTATCCCCAACTCTATTCAGATCCTCCATTCGTCGTTAAAATGTTATCTGCGTAAGCTGCTACCAGTACATTGTTAACAGCAAAGCGAAGGAAGAAACGGGTATGAGGCTTGTTGAAACATTGTCGGGCGATGACATTATTACTACAGAAAATCTGTGAAGGTTTTGTTAGAGTTTACACGGATTAACCTGCAAGAAAATCAAACTGTTTACCATAGTTATTCAACATATCATTCTTCCAATTTCAGGGCTGCAGTGTCACTTTTAAACTAAGCCTTTGTTTCATAGAGCCTTATTTCTGTCTTTCTCATTGTTTGCGTTCGTTTTTGCAGATAAAAAACCAAGCCACGGAGGGTTTCCAGGCTTTCATAATCCACTATCGGGAGGACCCGGACCAACAAAACCTGATAGACTGGATACAGGAGGACTGGGTGAGTAGACAAACTACGGACGCCCATTAATCAGCGCGCTGCAAGCCGCTAGGTAGACACAGTAGTGATCTGCTGGTTTTTTTTTTGCTTGTAATTTACTGAAACACATTTAACATAAACAGAAAATTTTGTGTCTCCTATTGGCGGAGCGCTTACACATTTTCTGTGCGTAGTTAGTACTCCACACTAAAGAATTCCACGAAGTCATTGTATAGCGCCGTGCTTTGAAGCATCCATTTGGAATACTCCAGTGAGCACTTTCATTATTTTCTGTTTTGATATTGCACAATAGTGAGTATGAGACTTGTTATTGCGCACTAGAAACAAAAATGGTTAATTACATGACGTGTTCATTGCGTTACCAGACTCAGTACGGCACTAAGAATTTCAAGCCTCAGCTTACTGACGCGCTGCGATTCGTGTGTTAATGTATTTTTAAACGATACACAAATGCATGTGGCTCATAATTATGCATAGAACGTAGACCTACTTGAAAGGAGAATGGAGGTCAGAGCGTCTCAGGAAACGACAGAAACTGCGTCAGTCTAAAAGGGTGCTGGGCAAACACTGGACGAGGGTAGACCTAGCAACAATCAGTGTTTTAGTTGTAAATTGTCTCAGATGCGTTAGGAAAGAACCAGAGCTCCAATCGCCAATAGAAAGGAGTGAAGTTCAAATCGTTATAGCTACGGAAAGCTGGCTGAGCCGGAAATAAGCTCAGCCGAAATTTTTACAAAGGACCTAACCAGGAAGCATACAGTTGGTGGTGGAGTTTTTATTGCTGTCCGAAGTAGTTTGCCTTGAAGTGGAAAGTTCCTGTAAGTTAGTGTGCGCTGAGACTATACTGGACAACGGGAATAAATTAACCTCAGCAGTACCAACGTACTTTCCAGTTCGCGTACTACCGGAGGAAGGTACTTTATTCACGGCCTAAAAAGTAAAAAAAAAATTTCATCGTTTGTTCTTGGCTTACATCTACAACATACTTTTTAAAGACGTAGTGATGTGTAAGTAAGGCTCAGAACTTGAAAATGTCTTTTAGCACTCTCCCAGCAGTATCAACGCACTTTCAGTAACTGTACTAACTACTTTATGCCCGCCACATAAAAGATGTAAGAAATGAATACTTCGTGACATCTACTCCTGAGACTTATATGTTTTGGATACGTTTATCTGAAAAATTTTGAACATTTACGTAACATGGTAGAAAAAATAATTAGAAACAAATATATTTTTTTCAAAAATTTAATATATAAAGTAACTGATTAGATACAGTATTTTCAGTAGGTGAGCATAATGTATTCTTCCTTGCCTCGAGATGACTGGGTGTTGTTGTGTAGTTTTCATTATCATCATTCATCCCCATTACGAACGGAGGAAGGCAATGGCAAACCACCTCCACTAGGACCTTGCCTAGTACGGCGGTGCGGGTCTCCCGCATCGTTTCCCTACGCTCTGTGAAGGAGTTTGGGACTTCATCGTCATCGATAAATTACATAGAGGTAAAGACTGTGGATTCTACTGAACACTTAGATATTAAAATTACAAATAACTGAAATTCGAATTAAATTCTAATGAGCTCATAGATAACTATGTGGGGAAAGCGAACCAAAGACTGAGATTTGTTGACAGAACACTTGGAAAATGCAACAGGTCTACTAAAGACACTGTCTAGACTAAACTTATCTGTCCTCTTCTGGAGTATTCGAGTGCAGTGTGGGATTTGCATCAGATAGTATTGACGGAGGACACCGAAAAAGTTCAAAAAGAGCAATTCGTTTTGTATTATCGCGAAATAGAGGAGAGAGTACCACGGATGTGATACGCGAATTAAGGTGGCAATCATTAAAACAGGCGTTCTTCGTTGCGGCAGGATTTCGTCATGAAATTTCAGTCACCAACTTTCTCCTTCGAAGGTGAAAATATATTGTTGGCGCCCATCTACAAAGGGAAAAATGATTTACTTCCGCCAGTACAGCTCTTAGTACGGGTAGTGAATAGTGTTTGGGTAGCTCAGTAGGAAGAGCACTTGCCCGCGAAGGGCAAAGGTCTCGAATTGGATTCTCGGTCCAGCACACAGTTTTAATCTGCCCGAAAGTTTCGTATCAGCGCACACTCCACTGGAGACTGAAAATCTCATGTTGACGGTAGACTGAAATCACTACGAAGTGTAATTGCATGAGTGGGGTAATTAAAATCAGACCCAAATTTTCTCTGATCTCTGTTCAGCAAGTGTATCATCTAGACCTGGGGGAATGGGGGAGGGAAGGGGATCGTTAAAAGCGGTCAATAATTCATTTATTCTGGTTGTCATCCTAACCTATCCTTTACCCATACTATAGGTGGAGTCGCGAACGATGGAGGTCGAGTTTAGGCTTGTTCTGCGCACCTACGTCGCGGATGCTCCGACAGCTAATGAGCGTTCAGTATGTTCTGAGCGCCCTGCTGTGAATGCCGTAGCTAATGCGACCGTTAAACGTGATCGGAGCGAGCTGTTTAGTGAATTTCGATTCCATTTGTCGCGAGTTGTTATCGCTGATTATGGTGGTAAGTGATAAATTCTGCACAAGTAATGGAGAGACATAATTTATAGGATATACGCTTTCTTCATGCAGAAGGCACCTGTATGCCTGTACCGCAACTGTCGCTTGGAATCGTCACCAATGCAATTCCCGTCCGTGCCTCGACATGCGAGAACTGCCATCGTTCGTGGATCGCACTATGACTCACAGGAACTATCTTCTCGAATTTCGCTACAAGCTAAACTACATCTAATGCATTCGCTACAAGCTAAACTACATCTAATGCCTTGCGGGTGCCCTAGAGGGGAAAGTCTTTTTTTAGCGGTAGAAGGAAAATGCTTATGTGCCTCCAGGGGTATGCTTATTTGGTGTTTCTTACGATGACATAGAAGGGCGTGTTAGAAGGTAATGCCTCCGAAATTTTTATGTGAAAAGTAATAAAGCTTTTTAAATAAAAAACACGTTATTAACATTCTACATTTTTATTGTTCAAGTCAACACATTTATTTCTCAACGTAATCACACTGGTGGCGGACACATTTCTCCCAACGAGAGTCCAGGTTGTTCGTATCGTCTCTGTAGAATGTTTGATTTCACTGACGGAGCGAAAAGCTCACCTCTCTGTGCACCGCTTTATCACCACCAAAGTGAATGCCTCCAAGTTTTCTTTAAATTCTGGGAACAGATGAAAATTGGACGGGGAAATGTTGGGACTGTATGAAAGATGAGCGATGGCAGTGAATCTAAGACGAAGGACTGCTGTAGATGTCACAGCAATCGTGTGTGATGTGACATTGTCATGCAGGAGGAGACGGTGCTCCACGCGTGGAGAAACTTTGCGAATTCGAAACTTGATTACTGCAAGCTGTTTCTCACGCACCGACATTAAGTTTATCTTTAAACAGGATGGTTGTGGGACCCCGGTTGTTCAATATAAAATGCAGATCGCAACACCTTCAGTCGTTTAAATTTCCAGTTTTATTTTGGCTTTTAGCGTTACACTACGCCATCTTCAGGCCATCTGACCGACTTGTAGGAGGAATCCCACCTGTTGTACAATCGAAATAGGGGTCAGCATACAGTCACGGTATCCATAGACTTCTTTTAAGACAGCGATTGCTTCGGTCATCATTGCAAAATGGTTAAAATGTCTCTGAGCACTATGGGACTTAACATCTATGGTCATCAGTCCCCTAGAACTTAGAACTACTTAAACCTAACTAACCTAAGGACATCACACAACACCCAGTCATCACGAGGCAGAGAAAATCCCTGACCCCGCCGGGAATCGAACCCGGGAACCCGGGCGCGGGAAGGGAGAACGCTACCGCACGACCACGAGCTGCGGACAGGTCATCATTGCAACTGCAAATTTAGACGACTCAAGGCTTGTGATTTTACATTTTAGTTACGTTGCAGAATGGTATGTTACACGCTAAAATTCGAAGATCTCTGGTAACAGTGGGCTAAAAATGTGTAGATATGAAGATTAAAGGTATAGAATGTTAACGACATTTGTTTTGTTTAAAAAGCTTTAGAAGTTTTCGTATAGAAATTCAGAGGCAATAATTTTCAACGTGCGCTCGCACATAGGCAGAGATGGCGACAGAAAGGGAATCTGGCCACCCTATACTACTAACATGCAAAAGCCAGATTAACAGACGGGCCACGTGTAGATGTGGGAAAAGAGCAAAGAAAATAAGAAAAGATAAGTAGGAAGGGACAATGCTTCGGGAAGACGTTGTATACAAAGGTTCCCATGGCCGGAAAATGCAACGCCATTAAAAGAGCAGAAAACGTTGATAGTGAGTAACCACATTGATTTTAAGTTTTTACAAAAAAGTTATAACTTTTTTAGTACTGTTCGTTTTATTACTTCCCAGAATTATCGTCTTTAAAACTGATACACTTTTGTATGCTGTAGAACCAATCTTGGAAATGTTTCTCCTGCTCAAATGTTGGCATTTCGAAATCGTGGACAGGAAAGGATTCGACAGCATTTGGGAAATGACCGCTCACGCATTTTTTGTTTTCCGAAAGCGAGCAAAAGGATGGTAATTGATGCACATGCAATGATACATTAATTCAAGTGGACGCTGAATGTCTTCCGTTGCCGGGCTGCTAATCTGAGGCGTTCCAGCGGTTGTTGTCCAGCGTCCGTGCTGCCCTGAGTGTGTGGGCCGTGTGTGTTGCAGCTGCAGTGCTGCGGCATCGAGGGCCCCAAGGACTGGGACCGCAACAACTACTTCAACTGCTCCTCGCGCGAGGTCGGCAGCAGGGAGGCGTGCGGCGTGCCTTTCTCCTGCTGCAAGCGGAAACCCAACGTAAGTACCCACCCACCCAGTGGACGCTCAGCTCATTCACCTTTTGGCGGTTTAAAGATATATTATGATCGTTGTTCGCACAGCTGAATAGTCCGGAGAACCTAGCTAAACGGGAATAAACGTCTCTCCTTACCCTTCGTAAACTTAAATGAATTTGTTCTGTCTAAAATAGTGCCACGGCAGGATTGGCAGCAGCACAGGGGGAAGAGTGGAAGTGACTGTGGGTTGTGGAGGCCTACATGTTTCTTATGAGAATCCACAATTTCTTAACAACAGAATCACAAGACAAATCTTCCATTAGGGACAGTGACCGAATACCGACTACAACGGGAACATGAAATGTTGTCATTCAAAAGTAATCACCACACACGCTAAGACATTTATCCCACTGTGAGGCGAGACAATCAATTCCTTTTTCGTAGGACACCGTTGACCGCTGATGGATACACAACAGCACTCACCCTGAAATCGACGTCCACGCCTGTCTTTCTTCAGGTCGCCAAAAATCTGAAAATCACACGGTGAACGATCAGGGCTGTGCAGAGGATGTTCATTGTTTCTGAACCAAACCGTTGAAGCGTCCAATTGGCCGTTGGGGGGGACGGCGTTTTCGTGCACTAAGTGAGGTGGCACAGTGGCTAGTACACTGGACTCGCATTCGGGAGGACGACGGTTCAATCCCGTGTCCGGCCATCCTGATTTAGGTGTTCCGTGATTTCCCTAAGTCACTCCAGGCAAATGCCGGGATGGTTCCTTCGAAAGGGCACGGCCGACTTCCTTTCCTAATCCGATGAGACCGATGACTCCGCTGTCTGGTCTCCTCCCCCAAAACAACCCAACCCGTTATCGTGCAGCAAAGTGATTTCGTTCGACAGCGTTCCTGGGCGTTTCGACTTCCTAGCGCCTCTCAGTTTTTACAAAGTGTCTTTGTAGCACGCCGCACTGATTACGGTTCCACGTTCGAAGAACTCAACAGGCAGAGGGACCCTGCAGGCGAAGAAGGTTACGTGGTAACAGCATTTCGAGCCCGAAGGCAAACGGCGACGCCAACAGCGGAAACATCTCACATCTCCCCAGCAACAGAAATCCAAAGCTGTTCACACATATCGGGGGTCATGATGACCTTCTCCGACTGCAATGGCGCGCTGCTCGTAGAGTTCAGCAAGCGTGGAACCACAGTTAGTGCGCTGTGCTATCGAGATACTCTGCAGAAATTGCAGACTGCCACTAAGTCAAAATGCCCAGGAACTGTGTCGCGCAGAATCATCCTGTTGCCTGACAATGTCCGCCCTCCACACTGCCAATTGGACGAAACCTACACTTCAGGGATTTGGTTGGGAGACACTGTAGCATCCTTCGTGCAAAACGTGGACGTCGGTTTCTGTGTGACATTAGGTGAGATTAGAATAGTGGGTGCAATTGTGGATCCGTCAGCAGCCGAACACTTCTACGAAACAGTAATTTATCATGTCGTCTACGACTGGGTTAAATGTGTTAGTGTTTATGGTGATTACTTTTGAATGGAACCATCCCATGGTTCTGTTGTGGCAGTGTTCGATTTTCATTCGACTGCCCCTCATACGAAACATGTGCACAGATAGTGTATTCTTAGAACCTTAGTAGATATTTTGTAAATAATATACAATGAATATAGCAAATCCCGAGACACAGCAAAGCCTATCTCAAACATACAAGAACTAAACGACATGTGTGGCTCTATACGATATGTACAGATTACATACATATTTTGTATAGCCGGTTACTTGTTCACCTAAGGATATATTCACTAGACTTAATTCTCATACAAGATGGAATTCAAAGTCGCTATTAAAATATTCGTTGGTACATCGTTTTAACTTCGATAACAACTGAGTGATCAGTTCCATTTTTAGATTAAATGAGTCAGTGGTGCAATTGCTCGATAAGTCTTAGGATCAACTGAATCTCCAGCACTACATAATTTTCTTACTCGACAATAAATAATTTGGATTTAACAAGCAGAGGACAAGCCTCTCTCATCGAATGATACTGCACATTGAGAATAGTATCTCTGTTGGGCGTAGGTTCAATCCCGCGTCCGGCCATCCTGATTTAGGTATTCCGTGATTTCCCTAAATCGCTCCAGGCAAATGCCGGGATGGTTCCTTTGTAAGCGCACGGCTGACTTCCTTCCCTGTCCTTCCCTAATCCGATGAGACCGATGACCTCGCTGTCTGGTCTCTTCCCCCAGACAACCCAACTCTGTTGGTCGTAGAACTAGAACTCCGCCCGAACAGGCCACGAACGCCCAACGGTACCGACCAGGCGCCGTGTCATCCTCAGGCCACAGACGTCACTGGATGCGGATATGAAGGGGAATGTGGCCAGCACACCGCTCTCCCGTTCGTATGTCAGTTTGCGAGACTGGAGCCGCTACTTCTCTATCAAGTAGCTCCTTAGTTTGCCTCACAATGGCTAAGTGCATCCTGCTTGCCACCAGCGCTCGGCAGACCGGATGGTCACCCATCGTACCGCTAGCCCAGTCCGACAGCGCTTAGCTTAGGTGATCTAACGAGAACCGGTGTTACCACTGCGGCAAGGCCGTTGACCCTTTTGGGTATGGCCGGCAGAAAATAGACGACTCGGAGGTTGAACATCATTAATCAGTCAGCTATTCCTAGGTTTAGCGCTTTATAGAATAAATCTTTACTTAATAAGAAAATAAGTGAACGCGTCTGTATACATTTGTGTTGTGGCGTAACAAGCTAGCTACGCCACACTGAGAAGGGAGCCGAAAGAAAGGCACGCGTACATACACGCCGACTGGCGTGAATTCTGGAACAGGATAAGTAGTGAATTCTCATAAGAAAAGTATGCAGCTCCTCGAATACTTATCTTTTATTTATCCTTGCTGTTTACAGCATTCTGGATGAGACATTTCATACGATAACTATCAAACTATGTAAGGCTAATGGCGCCTTGCTAGGTCGTAGCCATGGACTTAGCTGAAGGCTATTCTAACTGTCTCTCGGCAAATGAGAGAAAGGCTTCGTCAGTGTAGTCGCTAGCAAAGTCGTCGTACAACTGGGCCGAGTGCTATCCCGTATCTCGAGACCTGCCTTGTGGTGGCGCTCGGTCTGCGATCACACAGTGGCGACACGCGAGTCCGACATGTACTAAATGGACCGCGGCCGATTTAAGCTACCACCTAGCAAGTGTGGTGTCTGGCGGTGACACCACATTCCTCCCCCGCAAATCGGCGAACGGTCGTGTGATAAGGCTTCCGCCCGCCGTGGGGAGGACCCCATGTTGACGTATGCGATGAGGTGGGGAGCCTAACAACAGGCGAGGCTGTGCCACCCGCACCCGGCCATTCGGTCCGAGGGGAGCTAGGAAACGCCTGAAAACCTAGTCCAGGGTGCACGTCAACATGCGGTGTATGCGCCCGTAAAGAGACAGGAGGGGCCGAAGGGTCGACGTCCATTGCGTCGGGGTACCCGACGCGCGAAGACGCCATGTGGTCCGGAGCGGGCAAGAGGTCCATGGCGGAGGACAGCTGGTCCCGGGAAGCGATCGGCGGCGCGTGACCCAGGGAGGCGCTTGGCGGCTGCAGCGAAGCGTCGAATGCGGGCGGCGCCGGCGGGAGAACAGGCGGCGGCGGCGGCGGCTGCGGTGGCGCGTCGCCATGGGGCAAAATGGAAAGCATCGTCGGTAACACCTGGGGATGAGGCGAGCCAGTAGATGGGTCCCCAGGGCGCTGACAGGACGGCACCGACGCTGAAAGCAGACGGGGAGCGGCAGAACCCGTGCGACGACAGAGGCGCAGCTGATTGAGATTCCGACGCACCTCACCAGAGGCCCCCAAAACCAAATACATCGCGCGGCCGAGGCAGCGAAGAATGCGCCCTGCGAGCCAACGCCGTGAACCTCGATAGTTGCGATAAAATACAACGTCGCCTGGAGCAAAAGCAGGAGTCTGCCGCTGCACAGGAACCTGATGCGGCGGATGCAGCAAAGACATCAAGGTTCGATGAGGACGACCGTGGAGCAACTCAGCCGGCGAGCGACCATCTCGGGGCTGAGAGCGATACGAGGACAAAAAGAGCAACAACGCGTCCTCCCGAGAATGCGACTCTTTCAACTTCAACATCTGTGACTTGAAAGTCCGGACCAATCGTTCAGCGGCACTGTTTGACTGAGGCGAAAACGGCGCGGATGTCAGATGTTGAATACCATTGGCCTGGCAGAACGACTGAAATTCTGCGGACATGAATTGTGGGCCATTGTCGGAAACAATAGTCTGCGGAAGACCTTCAATGCAAAAGATAGCAGACAACGCTTGGATGGTGGCAGAGGACGTCGTGGAAGACATCCGGACAACAAAAGGAAAATTACTGAAGGCATCTACCAGAACCAACCATCGAGCATTCCAGAATGGACCAGCAAAATCGATGTGCAAGCGCTGCCAAGGGGAAGTGGCTTTTGGCCATGCAAAGACTTTCCGCGGCGGTGCGGATTGTTGTTCGGCACACGCCATGCAAGAAGAACACATATTCGTAATCGCAGCATCGATTCCGCACCAAGTACAGTGCTGACGAGCAAGTTGTTTCGTTCGCACTATACCCCAATGTCCTTGGTGAAGAAGCCGTAAGACAGAGGACTGTAACGAACATGGGACCACGACTCTGGACTGATCATTATCAGAACGCAACAAAAAAACACCACGTCGTACAAAAAGTCTCTCCCTATGAGCAAAAAATCTGCGAACCAACGGATCCTCGATCCGAGACTTTGACAAAGGCCATTGCGTAGCAACAAAATGCAAAACGGTAACAAGGACAGGGTCAGCAGCTGTGGCTGTAGCTACACGACGAAAATCAATCGGAAACGATTCGACCACTTCATCGGTTTCCGAATCAATGAACATGCAAGCAAGTTCGGAAGAATCGAATGCTTTATCCTCAGCAACAGGCAAACGGGACAACGCATCGGCGTTTCCGTGCTTAGCAGTGGACCGATACAAGATATCGTAGCGGTACTGCGAGAGGAAAATAGACCAGCGAATGAATTTTTGCGCCGTACGTGGAGGTACAGGCTTGTTCGGATGAAAAAGCGATGTCAAAGGTTTGTGGTCTGTGATGATGGTAAAGTGACGACCATACAAGAAATCATGAAACTTAGTAACACCAAACACGAGAGCCAAAGCTTCTTTCTCTATCTGTGAGTAATGTCGTTGCGCAGACGAGAGCAATTTTGACGCAAAGGCAATAGGGCGATCATGCGAGCCAACTTTGTGCGCAAGCACAGCACCGATCCCGAAATCCGATGCATCTACCATCAACAGAAGGGGTTTCTGGGGATCGAATGGCGTAAGGCAAGTATTAGAAAGCAACGCCGATTTCAACTGGCGAAAGGCGCATTCGCATTCCGTCGTCCAGACGAACGGAACACCTGTACGGCGTAAGCTATGAAGCAGAGCTGAAATGGAAGAGGCATTGCGCAGAAAGCGATGATAATAGTTAATTTTACCCAACACACTCTGTAGCTGCTTCACATTCCGGGGTGAAGGCAAATCTTGTATGGCACGGAGGTGCTCTGGACTCGGATGTATGCCTTGGGCATTGATGACATGTCCCAAATACGGCAAGTCCCGAGCAAAAAACACACATTTGTCCTTCCGCAAGCGAAGACCATTTTGTCGCAAGACCTGAAATAATGTTCGTAGGTGTGCTAAATGCTCGTCGGCTGTCTTTCCGGAGATCACAATATCGTCCAGATAGTTCGCAGCAGTAGGGACCGACGCACAAACAGTTTGTAAATATTGCTGAAACAATGCAGGGGCGAATGCACACCCGAATGGCAGTCTTCTGAAGCGGTACAAACCAAGATGCGTGTTAACCACCAAGACGCGCTGGGATTCGGCGTCCACTGGGATTTGCAAGTACGCATCTGCTAAGTCCAACTTGGAAAAGTATTTACCCGGGCACAGTTTATCAAAAAGATCTTCCGGGCGGGGTAAGGGAAAAGTTGCAGTCACTAGTTGTGGATTCACTGTTGCCTTGAAGTCCACACAAAGTCTCAGTTTTCCGGAAGGTTTTGGCAAAATTACTAAGGGTGAGGCCCAGAGAGAAGCTTGCACACGTTCAATTACACCTTGTGATTCTAAATCGTGTAATGTTCTTGCGACCTCATCACGCAATGCGTGAGGAACATTGCGCGCTCTGAAAAATTTCGGTTGCGCGTTTACTTTCAGTTCCAAATGTGCTTCATAGTTTTTAGCGCAACCAAGCCCCGGTGCAAAAATGTCTGCAAATTCTTCACACAGACGAGAAACACTATCTGATTCACTGATAGGACCTGATTTACTATAGACATGTTAAACAATTGAAATAAATCTAAACCAAACAAGTTCACTGCAGTAGAAGAACGAAGAACGTAAAATGACACAAGCTTTGTTTGTCCCTTGTATGTTGCAAGAAGGCTGCACTGTCCTAACACAGGAATGTTCTGTCCTGAATATGTACTGAGCTGAACATTTGCGGCACGCAATGGAGGTTTGCCCAGTTGTTTGTACGTGTCGTGATTGAGCAATGAAACAGCAGCTCCGGTATCGAGCTGGAATGGAATGACCTTGCCATTAAAGTCCAAATCTACAAAAAGTTTATTGTCCTGCTGACGACAAGAGCGACTGTCTCGTGCAATTTGAACTGATACAGGTACAGCATCACTCGCTAATTTACGTGATTTCCGGCGACGTCGACGCACACGTTGTGTGGGACGAACACAGTCACTGTTAGAGAAAGTGGCACGGGACGAAGTGGAATTAACTACATGAATGTCCATGGGCGAAGGTCCACGAGCCTGAGTATTCTGGGTTCGATTCCGGCGCGAAGCAAAGGGCCTGGAATGATTAAGAGTGTCTGATCTGAGCTTTTTCTGGCAAACACTTTGGACATGTCCTTTCTTATTACAGAAAAAGCAAATAGCTTTGCGGGACGGGCAATTCTCACGCGAATGTCTAGTAGCACACCGCGGGCATGATTTCACTGCAGTTGTGGGCTGGCGCGACATCCCGGGGGTGTCGGCTGGCGCGGCACACCTGGTTTAGAGCGTGGCGGCAGCTGTGGGGACGTGTGCGAGGGCAGTTTACCGGGCCGGTTAATGTTACACACGGCTGTCGAAGTTGCAAATGAGTCCTGAGCACAGTCAAGTGTGTCTTGCCTATCCAATATGTCTATCACTTGTTGAAGGGAAGGATTAACGAGTTTCAAAATTTGCTCCCGTATACGAACATCAGAAACGTTCTGTGCTATTGCATCACGCACCATAGTATCTGAATAAGGAAGGTCACAGTCACATTCAAACGCACAATCCCTAGTAAGGCCTTGCAAAGTTGCAACCCACTCCCTATTAGTTTGACCGGCCGTACGTTTTGTACGAAAGAACGTATACCTTTTTGCAACTACATTAACTGTTTCTTTGAAATAGGCGTCCAATGCCGACAAAATTTCTTCGTAGGACAGAGTTGCTACGTCGCGTCGGGGAAACAATTTCACTATCACACGGTACGTTTGCACCCCTACACACGACAATAAATGAGGCTGCCGCTCGTTACCTTGAATTCTGTAGGCGGCGAAATGAAATCCAAACTGGCGGGACCACTCGGTCCACGATTCCACGTCTGGGTCGTAGGGCCTAAAAGGCGGTGCAACTGCATGTTGTGGCTGCGGTAGCGGTGAAGCGGCGGCTGCCGCATCGGTTTGAATGGCACGTTGATTCAAATGGCTCTGAATACTATGGGACTCAACTGCTGAGGTCATTAGTCCCCTAGAACTTAGAACTAGTTAAACTTAACTAACCTAAGGACATCACAAACATCCATGCGCGAGGCAGGATTCGAACCTGCGACCGTAGCGGTCTTGCGGTTCCAGACTGCAGCGCCTTTAACCGCATGGCCACTTCGGCCGGCCGAATGGCACGTTGACCCTGGACGAGCTGTCCAAGGGCATCCAATAACGCCTGCGTCTGCTGATTCTGTAAGCGATAAAATTCGGACAGTACATCCGGCGAAGCCATGACACAAATAAATGTAAGCAATTAGAAAGAACAAGACCCTTTCCGTTGTCTCGTCGCCAATCTGTTGTGGCGTAACAAGCTAGCTACGCCACACTGAGAAGGGAGCCGAAAGAAAGGCACGCGTACACACACGCCGACTGGCGTGAATTCTGGAACAGGATAAGTAGTGAATTCTCATAAGAAAAGTATGCAGCTCCTCGAATACTTATCTTTTATTTATCCTTGTTGTTTACAGCATTCTGGATGAGACATTTCATACGATAACTATCAAACTATGTAAGGCTAATGGCGCCTTGCTAGGTCGTAGCCATGGACTTAGCTGAAGGCTATTCTAACTGTCTCTCGGCAAATGAGAGAAAGGCTTCGTCAGTGTAGTCGCTAGCAAAGTCGTCGTACAACTGGGGCGAGTGCTAGTCCGTATCTCGAGACCTGCCTTGTGGTGGCGCTCGGTCTGCGATCACACAGTGGCGACACGCGAGTCCGACATGTACTAAATGGATCGCGGCCGATTTAAGCTACCACCTAGCAAGTGTGGTGTCTGGCGGTGACACCACACATTTGCACAAGGAAAAACGCCGTAGGATGTATCCAGTTAAACAGAGATTGAAATTTGTGAGATAAATCACTAGCAGTAACAGTGAAATTTAGTTCAAACTGGACTGAACATTAATTCTATGCAAACATGAGAAAAAGCTTACACATATACATAAGATCATGGTTGCTGTTGCCTGCTTTAGATAACCAAGTGAGTGCAAAAATTAACCAAATGCATCTACATGTACATCATACTCTGCAAGCTACATAACGGTGTGGAGAATGCGTCTGGTACCACTAACTGGTCGCCCCTCCGCTGTTGCACGCGCGAATGGCGCGTGGGAAGAATGATGTCTATGTGCCTCTGTACTAGCTCTAATTTTCGGAATATTCTTGTCATGGTCATTTCGCGAGATGTATGTGGGAGGAAGTAAGACAATGTCTGACTCTTCCTGGAATGTGTCTCGTGGGCTTGCAAATCATTGGATTCGCGTAAAATGGGAATAATTTTATGCTACGGGAGGCTCAAACGTCCTCGACACACACACTAACACTATGCAGGAGAAGAAAAAGAAACTAGAAGAATTACAACATGCACCACGAACACATATAGCCGGTAAAGGTATGCTCCATCGGCCTAACACATCAGTAATGAACACCGAAAATTCATACCTTACAACTGAGTAGAAATAACGAGACGAAATGTTATTCAGATCGAATATACAGAGTTAATAATTCACAGATGTACGGATATACCTAACACGAATCAGTATAGGACCACCTGACCGCCGGCCGATGTGGCTGAGCGGTTCTAGGCGCTACAGTCTGGAACCGCGCGACCGCTGCGGTCGCAGGTTCAAATCCTGCCTCGGGCATGGATGTGTGTGACGTCCTTAGATTAGTTAGGTTTAAGAAGTTCTAAGTACTAGCGATCTCAGAAGTTAAGTCCCATAGTGCTCAGAGCCATTTGAACCATTTGAACCACGTGATCGAACACGTTATCTTGCAGAATAAACAAAAAAAATTCCCGTTTCCGAAGTAATAAAGGAAGGAAAGAAACAAGAAACTGCTAATATAAAACTACGATGTTGAAATAATCACAAGCACACTGTAGCCACGTCCGCTGGCGCAAGCGCCCAAAGCAAGACCGCACAAAAGTATGGAAGTCACGAAAAATCAAGAGAAACACATAAACACATATAAGAAATTATATGCACTCGAATGTAACTCAATTCGAAGCCTACTGATGAAGGAGGAACTGGAGAATGTGAGCTGAAGGTTCCTTCGTTGTTCGAACACGTGGACCAAGCCGCACAAAGCCAGATCAGGAGAAAATACGAACATTTTGAAAATCGTTTATTCTGGTGAAAGAATGAACCACGTAAGAAAATTACCGCAAAGTAATTGCCAGAGGAAACAGATTCTGAGAACTGAAGCTCTGTAAAGCGTATACTATTTGGGATAGAACAAAGAAAGGAACACATACTAATGGACAGAAATTACGGAATAGAAATGAAACTATAAAAACAGAAAAATTAAGAATATAAGAAACGCAAGCACGTTCACACCGGTAAATGAGGATACCAGCTGAAACCAGCCGTAGCTTCCACATTCTTAAGTTTCGGAAGAACAAGGTAACTACCTATAAAAATCGAATGACTGCAAAACCCAGACACTCCGTAAAATAAACAAGCTATACCACATGATTATTAAGATCTGAAGCTGCAAAATAAATGCGATAATACTTCAGCTAGGCTGAAACTTATCCCATCTCAGTTAGTATACTCGTCTACTGCAAATAAGCGCCCACGAGCAGCCTCATTCACCAAAGTCCCAGGAACGAGTGAAGAGCAGTATAGCAAAATCGGGGTCCACACGTGTTGCGGAAGTGGTCAGAGGAAACCCTTTCCGCACCCTGCCAACTTCAGCACAGTAAAGCTTCGACCGGAAGGAACCGAACCTCTTTGCCTCACTCTAAGCCTGTACAAGAGTTGGCTAAACTGTCACAGTAGCAGGCGGGAAGTTCATCCACAACCAGGCACCTTGAAAACACAATACACAATCACATGCACTCACTCTTGTCTTTCCAACAAGAAAGGGATGGGATGGAAACATAAGGATGCAATGTTAAAACAACATAAGCAAGGGTGGGGAAGGTAGGGTAAAGACAGACACTTAATGGATCTACATACAGGGTGTTACAAAAAGGTACGGCCAAACTTTCAGGAAACATTCTTCACACACAAATAAAGAAAAGGTGTTATGTGGACATGTGTCCGGAAACGCTTGATTTCCATGTTAGAGCTCATTTTAGTTTCGTCAGTATGTACTGTACTTCCTCGATTCACCGTCAGTTGGCCCAATTGAAGGAAGGTAATGTTAACTTCGGTGCTTGTGTTGACATGCGACTCATTGCTCTACAGTACTAGCATCAAGCACATCAGTACGTAGCATCAACAGGTTAGTGTTCATCACGAACGTGGTTTTGCAGTCAGTGCAATGTTTACAAATGCGGAGTTGGCAGATGCCCATTTGATGTATGGATTAGCACGGGGCAATAGCCGTGGCGCGGCACGTTTGTATCGAGACAGATTTCCAGAACGAAGGTGTCCCGACAGGAAGACGTTCGAAGCAATTGATCGGCGTCTTAGGGAGCACGGAACATTCCAGCCTATGACTCGCGACTCGCGACTGGGGAAGACCTAGAACGACGAGGACACCTGCAATGGACGAGGCAATTAATTCTTCGTGCAGTTGACGATAACCCTAATGTCAGCGTCAGAGAAGTTGCTGCTGTACAAGGTAACGTTGACCACGTCACTGTATGGAGAGTGCTACGGGAGAAGCAGTTGTTTCCGTACCGTGTACAGCGTGTGCAGGCACTATCAGCAGCTGATTGGCTTCCACGGGTACACTTCTGCGAATGGTTCATCCAACAATGTGTCAAACCTCATTTCAGTGCAAATGTTCTCTTTACGGATGAGGGATCATTCCAACGTGATCAAATTGTAAATTTTCACAATCAACATGTGTGGGCTGACGAGAATCCGCACGCAATTGTGCAATCACGTCATCAACACAGATTTTCTGTGAACGTTCGGGCAGGCATTGTTGGTGATGTCTTGATTGGGCCTCATGTTCTTCCACCTACGCTCAGTGGAGCACGTTATCATGATTTCATACGGGATACTCTACCTGTGCTGCTAGAACATGTGCCTTTACAAGTACGACACAACATGTGGTTCATGCACGATGGAGCTCCTGCACATTTCAGTCGAAGTGTTCGTACGCTTCTCAACAACAGATTCGGTGACCGATGGATTGGTAGAGGCGGACCAATTCCATGGCCTCCACGCTCTCCTGACCTCAACCCTCTTGACTTTCATTTATGGGGGCATTTGAAAGCTCTTGTCTACGCAACCCCGGCACCAAATGTAGAGACTCTTCGTGCTCGTATTGTGGATGGCTGTGATACAATACGCCATTCTCCAGGGCTGCATCAGCGCATCAGGGATTCCATGCGCCGGAGGGTGGATGCATGTATCCTCGCTAACGGAGGACATTTTGAAGATTTCCTGTAATAGTGTTTGAAGTCACGCTGGTACGTTCTGTTGCTGTGTGTTTCCATTCCATGATTAATGTGATTTGAAGAGAAGTAATAAAATGAGCTCTAACATGGAAAGTAAGCGTTTCCGGACACACATCCACATAACATATTTTCTTTCTTTGTCTGTGAGGAATGTTTCCTAAAAGTTTGGCCGTACCTTCTTGTAACACCCTGTATATACATGTAAAACAAACACGGTTTGAACAGACACGGACAGAAAATGTATGAAATCGTAGCTGATGAGGACGTACTCAGCTGCTGACACTTCCGCTGGGCATGGTTTACTAACTTGGTTGTTATGAAATGGCTCATGCAGTGACCTTTGAAGGCTTGCTAAATAAATGCAGAATAAATAGTACAGATTTTATGAGTAACGAAGGTCTATACCTAAATTCATGTAACAGTAAATAAAATCCACAATGGATGGAACAAGAGTAAGAGCTCAACATTAATCATACCAAAAACAGCAGAGTTAAGTTACACTATGCCACAGATTATAGAATGCACAAACATCGCGTTGTAGGTTTGACATGCTCGGAGCCCCAGACGTACAAAATAAACAATTAAATGGCAGTTGTGAATCAACTCGCAAATTGCGATTATGGTTCCGCATCAGCTGTACAATATTTGAAAACAAATGAAAATTTGTTCTCGACCGGCGCTCGAGACCCGGTTTTCCTGCTTGTCGCTATCGGCCGCTTAACCAATTCGGCTATCCGGGTTCGAATCCCGGTCCGACATAAATTTTCATTTGTTCTCAAATATTCTACAGCTGACGCCGAAAATTCCTTCATTCCAAGAGATCTTCCATCTCTGCTGTTGAATGCGGTCGCTCATTGGCATCCATAAAAATCAAGTCAGGGCAGAATGCACCCCTTAAACCATGCATGTAAGGAAGCAGTACAGTGTCCCAATAACGCTGACCGGTGAGTGTGCCGTATTGAAAGGAGCAACCATCACAAATCGCGTGACTTCAGTGTAATTATTTCTTTGAATAAAATTGTCGTTTCTGCTAGTCTCATTTATGTCTTCCAGTTACCTTCTGTACTATGCTGTAGCAGTTCTTTCTGTGTATGGACCATATTTCGTCGAGATATTTTACGTGGCAGGTAAACTACATGAGAAAATTACTTCCGTCCTTGAGTTTTGAACACCAGTGCACTTGGATGGGCAGGCCGTTTAGATCTAGAGTTGATAACGTTTAGAGTTGTGCGGAACCAAGATGGAACCCTATTCAATAAACAATTCCCAAATATGTTTACAATATAACTATAAGTATTTGACTGAGTGGTGCCAACGGCCTTGCCATAGTGGAAAGACCGGTTCCTGTCATATGACCGAAGCTAGGCGCAGCCGAGTGTGGCTGGCACTTTGGTCACTGTCCGGGTCTGCAGAGTGCTGTGGGCAAGCGGAGTGCACTCAGCCCTTGTGAGGCCAATTCCGGAGCTGTTTCACTGAGTGGTAGTGGCACCGGTCACGAAAACTGACAACGCCCGGGAGAGCAGTATGCTGGCCACATGCCCCTCCATATCCACATCCGGTGACGCCTATCGACTGAGGATGACACCGTGATCTGTTGATACTGTCAGGCTTTCAGAGGCATATTTGGACGGAGTTAAGATTGACTGATACTAATGGGTTGCAGGTGCCTCCATTCAGTATGAACTTGCAGTTCACTGACATCGTTTGATTATTTATTTTTATTTCTCATGTAGAATACCTCTCGTTGATTTTCCCAAATTGCGTTATATTAGTTGTGATGCAGTTGAGCTTCTGCTTGCTATTAGCAAGAACATTGTGATCATGAGAGGAGCCAGGTGATTACCGCCCCTCCCCCTTCAAAGATCAGCCTTCATCGAAGAAATAAGGCGCAGATTGTAAGGAGGTGAAGGGGAGTGTCATATTGGGCGTACAGGACAGGGCGTTGCGTCGTGCCAAACATAAAGGCTTCTTCCTCGCTTTCTCGCATTGGCGCCCCTACACCACGGGCATCCATTCTTGCATGATCAACCTTCTGGTTCATTCGTGTGGCTTGTCGATACAACATGAAATTTAAATTTCTGTTAGAAAACGTGTGGCTGGATTAAGAATGGATGCGTGTCAAAACTTATTTTTAAAAGGTTTTCAATTTTTATGCTGACGGGTTTATTCAGTTTTATTCGGTTTCATGTAGTGGAACGACGCACCTTTCCAGTTACTCTGAACACTGAAACATGTTACTGTATTTTCTATTTTGATCATTTCTTGTTGTTGCAGGAAATTATCAAGAACAAACAATGCGGATATGACGTCAGGAAACCAGGTTATGTGAGTATCTGCATTGCCAAATAGCTTGATTCTATACATAGTCTGTACAGTTCCAAACTCTAAATAACAGAAACCTATATCAGTGAAATAAAATGCCAACTGTGACTTATGCGCAGACTTATGGGCAGAAAACTTTTCTTATGTAGTTTTCAACAATTTTGTACTTCACAGGTAAAAGCAGTCTGAAAGAGATGGTGAAATTTGTTTCGGCTTTATGCTTGAGTAATTTAAAACTGACCATTGTTTCATCTTTGAATGGAGAGGCGAACTTGCAAACGCGACTCGTTACCGGTAGGATGCCGCGATCAGTGCTGCGGCCGTTGTATCGGACAGGGGCAATGAAACGCTTCCTTTCTCTGGGCTTGTGGTGGGTGGAGCGTAACGAAACTCAATACTCTCATCACACTGGGATAATTAGGAACGAAACAATGTAAAGATAAATTGATTAAGGAAGAAAGGACAAAGGATACATGATCCTCTGTCGGAGAGGTACACTGGTGGAAGTATCCTACGTAATTTTACCGTTTGCGTTTGTGGTTGTCCCATAAGTGCAGTAAAGTTCTGTGAAAGACCAGGAATTCGTACTAAAATGGTCTGGCATTCGTAATCAACTTCTAAAAGCCTCCGAAAGTCTCAGATGGATGTGAACTGCAGTTATTCATTAGCTGCTATTTCAACGGCTTAACGAGATCTGTGATATACGAAGCAGGGTAAAAAGGAAAAAAGAAGCTTTTTTTTTTTTTTTTTTTTTTTCTCTAAAGGTCTAAATTGAAGGTGTTGGAAAACTTTGCTGTCGAGAAACGAAGTGGATGGATATGATTTGAGCCTGGAGCCGTAAGCATCTATTTGAACGGGTACTGATGAGTTGCGTCAGAGGCAACGAGGATGAAACGATAAGCGGTCTGTCACTGAACGTCGTGATATGTAACGAAAAATTTCAAAATGAAAGATTACGAGATTAATAACTATATAGGCATGTTCTTGCGTGAAAATACTTGTCACTTATCACAAGATACAATGGTGATTACTTGCGTAAGACTCAACTGAGAAAAAGAACATTTGTATCATTATTTTGCACGAACTAGAAGGTACCGTGAATATTCAACGAATTTGCACAGCACAAATACAACGGTGATATAAGTGCTGATTTGCTGTCTATGTCTCTCCCCACCAAGAGCCGACCTAATTTCAGGTTGAAGGCTACGTGACGCAGGGAACGAATAGTTCTGCACGAAACGGGTGACGCGAAAACTTATGTAAGGTGGATTTTATCGTACTGGGACGCGATGCAGTAGTTCTGGCACACGATATAGTCGTTCTGGCTTGTGATTCGCGAACTCGGAGTTACAGAATGTCGTGTGAAAGCACTATTTATTCAATGCAACATAAACTCTTAAGTATCTCACATAACAATAATCTTAAAGCGTTTTTAGTGTTAATTTATTCGAATCCCAGCGACAAAACGTATAATCAAAGACTCTACAAAGCACATAAAACTTAACTTAGGCTTACTACTTACTTTCGACCGATAATGGATGCAGGAGAACATATCAAAGTACAATCTGTCGATAAATACACGCAACAGCCAGGAAATTTCACATTGATTCCTGGCTGTCAATGAATTTTGATTCTAGGACACTTCAGAGTCGACGCATAAATCAAAACTATGGACAAATACTCGTGAGAGTAAAACAGGATGATGAGGGTCTAACGCTCCACCAATAACGTGACCGTCAGAGGTGCAGCTCTATCTCGCATTGGACAAGGATGGAACAGGACTTCGGACGTGTTGTTTTGAAAACAGCACGGTATTCATCTTAAGTGTTTTGCGGAAATCGCAAGTAACATAAATCTGGATTGAGAAATGAAGATTTTAACGCTGCCTCTTACGAATGCGAGTCTTTGTCAGACTGCATTTTCGATACAGGGGTAGACGATGGCTACTGCTACTTCGGATTTGGAGGGCATCATCCTGGTAGATTTCATGGACAGAGAGAAAACAATAGCTAACCTTAATGTGCTACGTTATTGGTTCAGTGCAGAACCTTAGATAGGCCGTAATACCCTTCATTACTAAATCGTCTGTGCGAGACGTCGACTGAAATAGGACTGCTCTTTCACGAGTATAACGCTCCAACCAACGCAGTAGCATTCGCTATGACAAAAGGGCATCATTTATTATTCTAACTGACCCTTTCCCATCTTACTCGAAAAAAATTTTTCGCATGTCCTATAACATGAAAATTTGAGTTGGTGGAAGATATAGGTAGCAGACGAAGAAGGCATCACTTCCACAACGTCGTTTTACGCAGAATTTTACAAAATCTACTTATGGGATGAAAAAAATGGGAGCTTTGTTGAGCTGTGTGCATATTCGATGGAGAGACTGTAGAAAAATAGTGTACTGTTTTCACTAGTCAAAATCATAGATCGCTTTTATACAGGACGTAGCAAACAAGCCTCATAATTTGAACGCCAGTGATGTCGACGTACTTTCAAAATAGGACACACGCATGCATTTCAGTTTCTGTTAAGAATTTTAGTGGAGCAGTTGCGTTCATAACTGTTGACAGATAGGTCTGCTTTGGAGCTTTCAAAGGGGCGTTAGGTTTCATCTCAAAGATATTAGAATTTGCTACCAAGATAAGGTTACGTAGACGAAGGAAAAAATATCCTCTCAATGTCTCGATACTCGCAGTCTTTACGGACCGAAGGTATGGGCTCTGCCTTCAGGAATGTATAAAAATATTATTCACAGTTATTTTTGGGAGGTATCGTCTTTCGAAAGGCTCAGTGTTGTTTAATATCTGTCTCGAAAGGAGAATTCCATAAACGCCAGCAAAAGAACTTCTGGATTTTGGTGAATGCGTCCGTCGTTAAAAATTATCTGGAAGGAATTCTCAGAAAGCAAACAACTTCGCACAGGTGAAATTTGCGGACGATTCTTCAGTGTGGACGTTTCAAACACAGATTAACAAATGTTTCTGCGTTTTGATGGAAATCGTTTCCTAATATTCGTTTGATAGCATAATAGTTGACTGGGAGGGGGGCGGGGGGAGGGGGCGCAAAAACACGTCAGAATATTGTCTCTGAGGAGCATACTGTGGTGCTGAATCTAAATAATAGAAGCATTCAGAGAGCAGATCAATACTGTATACTGATGATACTTAATGCAGAGTATATGTACATGTTGAATATTATTGTGAAAGATAGGAACTACTTTTAGGATTATTCAGTATAAAATGGAAAAAGTCGCGAGAGGTCTGTAACATTGTGGATAAATATTATATGTCCATTACATAACTTTACACTCCATGGAGCACACATAATGGAATGCACCATATCACTTCCACAGGAAATTCGAAGTAATTGAAACCTGCTTGGAAATCCTTATGCGAGTAGATGAAACATGTTAAGATAAATAAAAAAAATCCACAACCAGGCAACTGTCATCTAAAATATATAAAAATAAAGGATAGAAATGCATTTTATCGCAACTGAAATAAGACTCGACTCAAATAAGTTGTAAACATTCACATATTTTATTGTCATACTCATAAAATATTTTTAGATTCGCAATCTGTGTGTACTGTGTGTATTAGATTGTGTTCTGGATCCACGAAGTACCATATCGAACGGTATGCTCGATTTTAAGCTCATCATCGATTTATAGAGAGGAGAGAGGCGAAGGTAGGTGATATGCAGCTGGGTGAAATATCAGGTGATTCTGTAATAATTGATTTTCAAATTCTCTATTTTGGTGAAACAATGGTCGTGTTTTAAATAAATTCGATGGAGAAAAAGGAAACAGATTTATTATTATGTTTATGTGCAGGGTGGTCATAAATTATTGACTTGATTACATATTACGGTAACTGTAATGCAGAAAGGGATACAGAGACAAGTTTTGTGTTACGCCATAAACTGAAAACGTTTTCAGTGCGAGTTAGTAGTCTGTAAAAACTTTCTAGGGAGCCCTGATAACATTGCATTTACGTATTCACTCAACGTTTTGTGAATTACGTCTACTATTACTGAGGATACTTCATTTCCAGAACTATTCCATAATTCTGGCAAGTCCTTAATTTTCGTTCCGTAAGCTGTGTCTTTAATGTGATCCCATGATCCCACGTAGAGCAGTACGGGATGGGAAATTTTAATGGAGGGGGTTGTGTCTAACACGCCAAACCCTCACCGCACTGATAGTGCAACCAGTAGGAAATGACTTCCTTTTTTGCAATTGAAGGATGGATATACTTAAGCAAATGACAAAAATAAAAAAAGTATTAACGACGAGTTTATTCTCAAGTCTACACAAATTTAATTTTGGTCTTTTGTGATACATTATGTAACAATACAAGGATTCTTAGAATTTGAGATTTGCCTGTTGTTGCAAGTATAATACTGGACAACTACCTGAACACTAAGAACAGGCACTAAAGGGACTTTTCGTCTCCATTAATCCTGGTGGGAATAGCTCGAATGCCATACGCTATGGTTAATCTTCTGGTCTGATTTGTTACGCAGTTCACTTTTATTTTTGTTTTATGTATCAGGAACATAGCGCGTTGTTGATTTTAGGATGGAGACCCCTAGCTAAGACACCGGTTAGATTTCGATAGACTTCGGTAAAATGTTTTTTGTGTCGTTTCCGCTGTCGCCTCTGACACTTTAGAAATAAGACACTTACAGTTCCTTTAAACTGTCGATTCTGTGTACAAATTCCTATTGATTTATAACTTATTTGACCTTTAACCGCGCCAGGAGCCATTATTCCACGTAGTCTTGCCTTTTGGACAGATGGTCGTCATTCTTACTGTCTTCTTGCAGTGTGTTATGGTATTCAGTGAGCTACTTCCCCTCCCAATCCTAGAAAACTTGCTTTAATTTGAACATTTTCATTTAAGCTAAATTAAATCTTTATGTACACGTACAGGGGATGGACAAAAATATGGAAACAACCAAGACACAATACCATGCCTAATACGGGGTAGGAAAACTGTTTGCATTCAAATCAACTTCCAGTAATTTCGGAATTGATAAATACAGGTCCTACATGTTTTACAAGGAAGTCGTAAAGCATTATTCTCGTAAAATAGCCACAGACTAAGGTGACGACGATGGAGGTGGATAGCGATCACGGAATCGTCTCTCCAAAGTAGTCTGCAAAGGCTCAGTAATATTGAGATCTGGTGATTGGTGGCCAGATGGCATCCTCGTACTTACAACGTCACTCCTGGGCTATGCGAGCTGTAGTATCACCACTCCTGTCACCTTAGAACACAGCACCACCATTCGGAAAAATACATTGTATTGTACCATGGAACGAAACCGACCAGCTAAAATGATCATATAATCCTAGGCTGTAATACGACGTAGCAGAATAACCATAGAGCCTATGGAGTATCACGATATTGCTGCCAAAATGATCACCCAGCCCCTGCCATGTTTCATTTGGTCAGAAATTCGAAAATTGAAAAAGGACTCATCTGACCAAATGACATTCTTCCATTGCTCCATAGTCAGGGTTTATGGCTTTAGCACCATGTGTCCTGTCGCGGGTATTTGTATTACTGATGAGTGGTTTTGTAATTCGAGCTCGCACTGCAGTTTCTTTGATTATGGAGCTCCCTCCCTGCTGTCAGTTCTGCAGTGACTTTCTTTTTCGTCACAATCCTCTGTCACGATAACCAGACAGACATTTTCATCAGCGTTGTGCCGTATCGGATGATGTTTTTCCGCTTTCCCTGTATGCATTACAAATATTCGGTACCGTGCCTCTTGAAGCACGACACTCTTTTGACTGGCGTGGTACGAAAGTACCGACCATAAGTGCACCAACAATTTGCCCTGGTTCGAATTCACTTAGCTCTTATATAATGCACTCATAACTACAGAAGCACTGTTCATTCCATGACAGACGTTTTCAACGTATTGAGGATATTGCACAGGTATCTTTCGTGGTCAAATAAAACGGGCTAGCTTTTTAATTTGTGTTCAAGTATACGTTCTCGCGGTTTTTCATATTTTTGTCCGATCCCTGTATAAACAACAATTCACTGTACAGCACATTTCGTAAGGCAATTCCTACAAATATTTAGGCATCCTGTCCTATACCATTAAAGTGGAATGAGGTAAAAAGTGGCTGTTTTTATGCCTCTGTATGCATCCTTATTCCTCGCCAGTAAAATTATTTCAGACGCTATCTTGAATACCGATTTTTTAAAGTTACCGAACACTGTTAATCAAGAACAATGTCGGCTTTCTCGCAAATATTCCGATTTCTGTTCCCTGAACATCTCACTTACCATCCTAGAGTATCATCTTGGTAATGATTCCAAACACTTAGTGTAGAACTATAGAAAGTTAGCGCTTCAGTCTTCGTTTTAAGCGAAAAGGGTTGCTTTGAAGGGATAACAGTTCATTCCACTGACTTAGTTTATTGAGTCCGTAAGTAGCACACTTCCTGCCTATTGTGCTCATAATAGCAGTCAAGTTTAGTTCCAAGTTTTAGTTTCCCTTTGCTGTATCGCTTTTCCAAATTAATCCGTCACGCTATAACAGTTCAGGGTAGTCTTCGTAACTGTTCATATAATGGTACAGCTCGTCAACGAATGCTACTGCATAAGAATTTCGATTTGTCCGTCGATCTCTTGTGTCATTACCCTCCACGAGTGAACGGATTAATGATTCACTGTTACGCTACCGTTCGACGGAAAACTACCGGGCACACAGCTCATCAACATCTGTTACCAGTTCACATATCACTGATACGACTCAATTGTATACGGCCCTTCCAAGCGAAACCTGGAAGACGACTGCCCTCGCCCTCACATCATACAAAGGCACGTGACCAGGAACACTTGGACATTGTTGAGTGAAACAGCAAGACAATTCCCACCTGCCTGAAAAGACACATTCCGAATACTCCGGAGAACCAGTGATGCGTAAAGTGTACGATTGAGTGCGTCATATCACTATTGACGATAGTAACCTTACGGTAGGAAAGGAGATGTGGGGAAAGCTTTAATTGAGTGAATAATTTATGGCCACCCAGAATACTGTACTTTTTAAGTTGATAACATGAAATAAATTAGCCATTTTGGATTGTGATATGTGTTGGTGTGCGGGTTTCTGCTTTTGTCTGTTTCTCCCCTATCCCATTCCTCTCTGCCCATTAATCGCAGTGTGTCTGTTTGTGTGCGTCTGCGCGTAGCGCGAAATGGATACTGCAATTTGTGGCCATGATTGCAGGCCCTTGGCAGGCAGCCAGCCGCGGTTGCAAGGGCCACTGTTTAAATTACTTCCTCCGCCTCTGCGGCCGGCCGTTTCCCAATTAGAACTTGCGGCCGTGGCTGGCTGGAATTCTTACCCGACTGTGGGATTGCAGCTCCGTAACCGAATGCCCAGCTTGCACCCAGCATCCCGCAGCCTAACTCGCATTAACCCAGCTCTCCACTTGGGCACTAACACGGGGCTTGCGCCGCCACGCTCGCGGATAGTAACAGCTGTTTTTGCTACGTGACCACCTCGAGCGGCGCCTAACTGTCTTCCTCACCTAACTAGATGCAGCAGCCACAGAATTTGTTTTGGAATTTTAAATACTAATATGTGGGCAGCGAACGCAAAGATCTTGCATACTAATACAGCAACATGAGCGCACCCCAAAGACTGAAAATCTACATCTACATCCATAATCCGTATGCCACATAATGGTGTCTGGCGGAGTGTACTTCTGGTTCCACTGACTGATCCTCACTCCTCTGTTCCTCTGGAAAATGGAACGTGTGAAGAATGATTGTAGGTAAAGCCTCTGTGTTAATTCTAATTTCTCGAATTTTCCCATCGTGGCTACTTCCCGAGATTTATGAGGTAGAATTTTGCACAGAGCGTAATTTAATCCTCGATTACATTTGGTTTAAGAATCGCGAAAGAAGGTTGTGTATGTGGAAGAAACCTGGAGACACCGGGAGGCTTCAGGTTGGTTATATAATGGTAATATATAAATTTCGGAACCAGATTTTAAATTGTTAGTCATTTATAGGGGCCGATATGGACCCTGCTCACAAGTTATTGGCTATGAACCGTAGATTGTAACTGAAGAAAGTGCAAAAAGGGAGGAAATTAAAGAGATGGGACCTAGATTAACTAAAACAATGAGAGGTTGTTGAGAGTTTCAGAGAGAGCATTAGTCAACGGCTGACTACAACAGGGAAAAGGGATACAATGGAAGACGTATGGGTAGTCTTGAGAGATAAAGTAGTGAAGGCAGCAGAGGATCAATTAGGTAAAACGACAGCGCCTAGTAGAAATCCTTGAGTATCACAGGAGATATTGAATTTAATTCATGAAAGGAGAAAATATAAAACTTCAACAAAAGAAGCAGGCGAGAGAGAATACAAACGTCTAAAAAATGAGACTGACAGGAAGTGCAAAATGTCTAAGCAGGAATGGCTAGAGGGAAAATGTAAGGTATTAGAGGCATATTTTACAAGGGGAAAGATAGATACCACCTACAAGGAAATTAAGGAGTAATAGATGCGTTATACTATTTGGGCAGCAAAATAACTGATGACGGTCGAAGTAGAGAGGATATAAAATTTAGTTTGGCAGTGGAACGAAAAGATTTATGAAGAAGAGAAATATGTTAACATCGAATTTAGATTTAAGTGTCAGGAAGTCTTTTTCTCCAGGTACTTCTATGAAGGAGGTGAAACGAGGACGATAGAAAGTTTAGATTAGATGAGAATATAGGCTTTTGAATTCTGGTGCTACAGAAGAATGGTAAAGACAGGATGCGTAGATCGCGTAAGTAATGAGGAGGTACTGTACGGAATTGCGAAGACAAGAAATTTGTGGCGTAAAATTGACTAAAAGAAGGAATCACTTGATGAGACAGGCTATGAGGCATCAAGGAATCATCCGTTTAGTATTGGAGGGAAGTTGGGGGGGGGGGGGGAGGGGGGGGGGGGTAAAAATCGCAGAGGGAGACCAAGAGATGGATGTAGTAAGCAGATTTTGAAGGATGTAAGTTTCAATGTTTCTTTTGAGATAAAGAGCCTTGTACATGATAGAGTAGCTTAGAGAGCTGCATCAAACCATTCTTTGGACTGAAGACCGCAACAACGTCCACGTGTGTAGTAGTAGTATGCTGTCGGAATCTTCCCGGAAAGTAGCCTCTCGAAATTTCAGTAGTAAACCTCTTCTAGCGTCTGCCACTGGAGTTTGTGGAACATCTCTGTATCGCTCTGGTAAATGGTCCCTTCTAACAGTCTTACCGGTAATCTTCCAAGTTTGATGAACGGTACTCAAGAATCGGTCAAACAAGCGTCTTGTAATTAGTTAATTGTAGTTAAATTTCCTTAAGATGCTTCCTATGAATCTTAGTCTGGCATTCTGCCATTCCTGCCAATTTTTTTGTCTGTTCATTCCACACAAGGTCGCCCTGGATAGTTAGTCCTAGATATTTTGCGATATAATTTCGAAGATGAAAAAAAGCTGTAAGAAACGATGTAGGGGAAGATTAATTTTGATCCACCGAAATACAGGTATATGGCAAGCAATACTGACCGAATAATCTTAGAAGACAGACTGAAGGAAAATCCAAATTTTTAGTATTTGCGAGAGGTAGTCATAAAGTTCTAACTATCGCTTCAAACAAATAAAGTTAGGTAATAATATTTTCTTTTGTTTTTAGGTGTTGTTGTTGTGGTCTTCAGTCCAGAGACTGGTTTGATGCAGCTCTCCATGTTACTCTATCCTGTGCAAGCTTCTTCATCTCCCAGTATCTACTGCAACAAACATCCTTCTGAATCTGCTTAGTGTATTCATCTCTTGGTCTCCCTCTACGGTTTTTATCCTCCACGCTGCCCTCCGATACTAAATTGGTGATTCCTTGATGCCTCAGAACGTGTCCTACCAACCGATCCCTTCTTCTAGTCAAGTTGTGCTACAAATTTCTCTTCTCCCCAATTTTATTCAATACCTCATCATTAGTTATGTGAGCTACCCATATAGTCTTCAGCATTCTTCTGTAGCATCACATTTCGAAATCTGCTATTCTCTTCTTGTTGAAACTACTTATCGTCCATGTTTCACTTCCATACATGCTACACTCCATACAAATACTTTCAGAAACGACTTCCTGGCACTCAAATCTATACTCGATGTTAGGCACAAGTCTTAAATTCTGGCATACATTGAAATCCCATAGGCACAGTACCGTAGCACACCATTAGTGGAGCCGAAAGAAAATGGCGAAGCCCATTTATGAAGTGGAGTATCTTGCGGTAATTCGTTTTCTGTGTTTCATGTTAAGAAATGCTACAACAATCCGCGCGGAGTCGATAGACGTGTAGGACAATAGTACCCCATCATGTGACAGAGTGATGTGGTGGCGTTGACGCTTTCAGTGCGATCAGACAAGTCTGAATGACGAAGATGTTAGGGATAGACCATCTCCTACTGAAAGATCGGGAATCGCAATAGAATTGGAGGCCCCGGTGGTCGAAGATCGGCGTATTATAATCTAGGCGATAGTGGGTAAAGTGAAACTGAATCACGGAGCAGCTCTCAACGTCTTGAACGACTTTCTGAACATGTTTCCGCTGACTTGAAGAACTTTGAAAAACCGAGGCAGCAGCGGAAATGCAACTGTGTCAGGCCAGTACAGTTAACTGCCTAATCAACGTGGAAGAATGTTCGATGTATCACAATGATGAAAGGCAAAGGAGCAAAGCAAGCAGGGGAACGTGTGGATTCGCCAGCGTGGAAAGAGGCGAAAAGCCAGCCATTGTGGGTCAAGTTGATGATGAATCACTTTTGGACCTCCATGGAGCAAAACCACACTTCTGGACAGTGGACAGTTCTTCGCAACGCTTTGTCTCGAGTTCCAGTTGTTCCAGTACAGCACTCGTGGCTGCCGCATCGCGGGCACGAAGTGGGGGCGAGGCAGTTTCAGATAAGTTTTTACAGTCTGACGATAATTTATGGATTTGACAATGTCCACTATGGACAAACGCTAGTTACTGTTATTCCGAAGAAGGTTGGGTTATCCCGATTGAAACCTAGGTAAATTCTAGGTAAACGGTGCAACTGAGGCTGTTGATTATTAAAATTAAAAGTAATTCATTACTCAACATTAAGGGCATCCTTAGCACAAAAAGGGGTGCCCAATGTTGCATCTAAAATTTTTGATAACTTGCCCAGAGATATAAACTGTATGACAAATGGCAAAGCAAAATTTGAAAAGCAACTGAAGAGGTTTCTCCTTGACAAATCATTGTGTTCTGTAGAAAAATTTCTGTTGTTGTAATGTGTTAATGGTGGTTGACAGGAATTACTAACTCACATGTATAGATTGTTTAAAATAAAAAACCACCTGGAAATGTTCAACATGTAACCATATTTACAAATTAATTTGCAATGTCACTGTAAAATGACTCGTTCCGCATTATTAAAGTTTGTTGTGCAAATGATCCACTGAACTCGAATTTAACTAACTAACCAGCACATAAGGAGAAACAGCACAGCGGTGTACTATGTAAACCTCGTTGAGAGGTTGTGGAAGGCTCTCGAGATGAAGCTGTTCACGGTGCAAGAGAGTGCTTTTACTCCACCACGACGAAGTAGATCATTCTTCAAATGACACAGTCCTACTTCTTTTGCTCTCAAATTTGGGCTCTTGACACGTCATCCAGTGAATACTTCGTTTCACAACGAGGCGATTTTGGAGGTGGAACGTTTCGTGAGCGGCCAAAATGCTAATTTCTATAATCAAAGTCTCCGCACCAAGTGAACCATCTTTGGGAGAAACGTGTCCGATTGAAGGGTGAATTTGTGGAGGAGGACTGCCACCGTCGCCACATTCCATGGCCGCAGCTTGACTGGGTAGAGATGGTAATTACGTTATGACTTTCCCTCGGAGATTTAGGAAAAGCTCTTGACAGGAATACAATCTTTGAAATTCAGACGTTATTTGGAATAAAGTACAATTATGGAAAGATTATCTACTTCTTGTGCAGAAACCATCTGCAGTCCTAAGAAGCGAAGGCCGTGAAAGGGAAGGAGTAGTTGACAAGATAATGAGACTGGCTTATAGTCTAGCCCCACATTACTCAGTCTGCACGCAGAACAGGCAATAAAAGAAACTGAAAGGAAGTTTGGAAAATGAATTAAAGCACAGCGAGAAGAAATAAAAATGTTGAGGTCTTCTGATGACTTTATATAATGCTCCCAAAGAAGGAAAATGCTTCGAAGGCCTACTGAACGAAATATAGGAAAGCGGTTTTAAGATTAACACAAATGAAAGTCAAACAAAGATAATGGAATGTAGTTGAATTGTGTGGAGTCATGCCGAAGGGATTAGTTTAGGAAGTGAGATGAGCTCGCCGGACAAAAGATTAGTCACCGCAATGCGCACGCACAGATGAATCGTTAAGCCTGTACAGACGGTGCAGCGATAGAGTCGAGTGATGAACCTTTCACGCACTGCCTCTACGTGAGCATAAGGCAATAGCGATCAGTGAGACATTTGTGTTTCAAGTGAACATTGTACGTAAAAATGGGTAAATATAAGGAAGTGACAGAATGACAGAAAGGGAAATCTGGTTCAGCAGTGCCCATGGCCATGTGACGTGTGAAGTCGGGAACTTGATGGTGTTTCGCTGCGGAGTGTCTGACTTGCTAAGGCAATGGCGTAACACACGTGGCCACGTAAGACGACGTCGTAATTGTGTTCGGAAAAAAGATTATGACTCAGAGGGACTGAAGACAAGTTTCACGGCTTGTGAATCAAAAACTCTTCCCAACCCGACAGGATCTGCTGCAGGCAGCGGATGAAGTTCCATCCCAACCCGTTAACAAGAGAACATTGCGACGGGAAGTATATTTATAGGCCATCACCTCTCAAGAGGCCAAGCACGTAGAGACGACAGCAGAAAAGTTCATCAGACTAGAATTTAATGTGATTGGTCTTCTGAACAATCCCCCATCCTATTACATACACTGTGTGATCAAAAGTATCCGGACACACCCAATAACATACGTTTTTCATGTTAGGGGCATTGTGGTGCCACCTACTGCCATGTACTCCATATCAGTGACCTTAGTAGTCATTAGACATCGTGAGACAGGAGAATGGAGCGCTCCGCGGAACTCACGTGGTCAGATGATTGGGTGTCACTTGTGTCATACCTTTGTACGCGAGATTTCCACACTCCTAAACAGCCCCTGGGTCCAGTGTTTCCGATGTGACAGTGAAGTGGAAAACTGAAGGGACAACACAAAAGCGTACAGGCCGACCTCGTCTGTTGACTGACAGAGACCGCCGAGAGGGTCGTAATGTGTAATAGCAGATCATCAGACAGGAACTCCAAACTGCATCAGGATCCACTGCAAGTACTATGACAGTTAGGCGGGAGATGAGAAAACTTGGGTTTCATGGTCGAGTGGCTGCTCATAAGCTACACATCACCCCGGTAAATGCCAAACGACGCCTCGCTTGGTGTAAATAGCGTAAACATTGGACGATTGAACAGTGGAGAAACCTTGTGTGGAGTGACTAATAACGGTACACAATGTGACGATCCGATAGCAGGATGTGGGTATGGCGAATGCCAGGTGAACGTCATCTGCCAGCGTGTGTAGTGCCAACAGGAAAATTCGGAGGCGGTTGTGTTATGGTGTGGTCGTGTTTTTAATGGAGGGGTCTTGCACCCCTTGTTGTTTTGCGCGGCACTATAACATCACGGGCCTACACTGATGTTTTAAGCACCTTCTTGCTTCCCACTGTTGAAGAGCAATTCGGAGATGGCGATTGCATCTTTCAACACGATCGAGCACCTGTTCATAATGCACGGCCTGTGGTGGAGTGGTTCACGACAGTAACATCCCTATAATGGACTGGCCTGCACAGAATCGTGACCTGAATCCTGTAGTACACGTTTGGGATGTTTTGGAACGCCGACTTCATGCCGGGCCTCACCGACCAACATCGATACCTCTCCTCAGTGGAGCACTTCGTGAAAAATGGGCTGCAATTCCCCTAGAAACCTTCCAGCACCTGATTGAACGTATGTCTGCGAAAGTGGAAGCTGGACCAACATCATATTGAATTCCAGCATGCCGATGGAGGGCGCCACGAACATGTAAGTCATTTTCAGACACGTGTCCGGATACTTTTGATCACATAGTGTACGCTATAGTAGTTAAGCAGACGTGAAAAATTGCATCAGAACAGTCTTCACAGTTGAGAACTGTAAGGTAAAACGTCGATGGTAAACGGAGTAGACAAGAGGGGAATAGCTCTCAAAATACGATTCCACAGGAAATGGTATAGATTAGATGCATAGATCGGATAACTAATGAGGAAGCACTAAAACATATTGTGGAGAAAAATTTACGGCACAACTTAGTTAAAAGAAGACATGATAGGATATATCCTTGATCGTCAATGAATAGCAAGGACGGAAGTGTGGCGGGATTCAAATAATAGAGGGTAACCGAGGCTTTACTACAGTAATCAGTTTCAAACTGATGTATGTTGTTGTTATTTACTCGGGGTTGAAAACACTTGCACAGCATACACTGGCGTGTAGAGCTGCGTTAAACCAGTCTTCAGTACGAAGACCACAAGAACAACGATGAAAGTAATAGAGCTCTGAAACTTCACAAGAAAAATCAGTTGTTCGTGGGGAAGTGACGTGAGGCAGTAATGACAAAAACCCTGATAGCCATGTTGTGAATGGAGTAACAACCACGTGCTGAGATGGAAATGCAGATACTATCGGTTTGTAAAATAAGATATATTTTTTTTATAAATCCACTGTGATTTTGATTGTAATCGCAAGCCTGTTCCTTCTCTGTACTTTTGATGCAGTTTAAGTCACACTCGCAGATCAACTTTTTTTGATGCTGCATAGTGTATCACGTCCAGAGAGGCCGGAAGTGAAGAAAATATTACACTGAAAAAGGGATAATACACGACTTCGGTGTCGTCAGACTTCACGAATGCGTCCTTCAAAAACGAAAGGCGCGAGCAATGGTTTTACTGTTTTGTTTCGCTTACGACAACGGCACACCCAAAGAAAATTTACTCCTCTGAGACCTGGCTTTCTATACACTACGTTCGTGCAATTAAGTAGTCTTCTCAAGCTTACTACTGATGGTTTGCAATTAAATCTGAACAGCGTTTGTCTTGTTACGTTCGAGTAACGTATGAAAGAGCATAATTTTGTATAATGAGTTATTACGCAGTTACAAGTAATGTAAAATGAAAAAGTCTGGCAATTCTTTTTAAAAGTAGTGCGTCTGGTAATGTTCGAGTTGCGAAATGAGCATGTCTGGCAGAAAAAATGCACAGTAATACTGCTCAGCAGTTCCGCAGAACAGAAAGGGACCGAAAAAAAGTCTCTGTGAAGCTCATACGCTACCCTCCAGATTGCCCACATCGCATTTCAGCGACAGCCGGAGATAAAAAGAATGAAAATTGTCCACAAAATTAATATACTCTGCGAGTTTTAATGTTAGAGGGGTTTATTAATAGTACTGTCACCAGCAACATTAGGTTCCGTCGTGAAAAAGTACTGAATTCAAGCAGAGGAGTGCACTGTTACTAAAGACATCTGGATCATGCGCTAGTATTCGTTCAAATATTTCTAACTTCGTTCTCGACTCTGAGATTCTTTTTGGTCAGCCTTGTTAGCGTATCCGTAATCAGAAAGTGATGCCAACTCCGCCCACAACATGGCTCTCTGGATCATTGTCTTAACTTCCTTAAGTTAATGCCCCACGAACAAATGATTGTCCTACGTGAAGATTTTAAAGCAACTTTATTTTCATCGCTACCAATCGTAAGGGTACACTCGTCAAATACTTTCAGAAAATACTTCCTAGTATGTAAGGTTATATTTAATGTTAACGTATTTCTCTATTTCTACATTTTACATCAACTTTAGTTCTGCATTCGACAGGTGTGTCGCTGCCCAAGTAGCACAAAATGTCCACTACTATTAGAATCTCATTTCGTAATGTAATTCCTTCAACATCATCTGAAATGGTTTGAGTGCACTCCATTGCCCTTAGAAGCAGTCTTTTGAGAACTTCAGCAGTTCAGATCTCCTACTGTGCTGTCTGTAGCAGCGTTCCACATTTTCGAACACAAAGGTCTTTTTGTCGTTCCCTGAACTCTCGTCTGAAATCTATTTTCGAGTAGTCACCGGCGCCAGTCACCTGAAGATATCGTGCGTATGCCTGGATGAAATATTGCTGGATTTGTATGACGCGTTACGGTGGCTGACGCAGGCATAGCCCCTCGTTCGTATTTGGGAAAAGTGAGGATTTCAGACCACGTCCAGCATTTTGAATTTAAATTTCCTTAAATAAATGTTGAGATGACTCCTTGCAGAAGCCACGTTTGATTTATTACCCAATTTCTCCCCTGCAGATCTAAAGTAGCTACTACACCGTCTTTTACTACGACGATGTCAACGGAACGGTAAACTGAAGCCTACACCACTTCCTTCATTGGAATGGGAAGAATGGCTTTCCTTGTAAAACATCACCCATTGGGTGGAAAGTGGAACTATTTCTCCCGCACCCTATTTGCGTCAGAAGCTGCCTAAACTCCCCATGCTGCTCCGTGTTTAGTGCTTGGTCTTCCTGAAGTTGCTGCATTCGAAAAGTTTATTTCTCTCTGAAGTAATATATTAATTTCCCTGTGCGCTGCAGCAAAAACCACACGCTGTAGCGTGTCTCTATGCGAGCGCGCATGTCTTAGAATAAGCCCACCAGAGAACAGTGTCACGTGCAGGAGACATGGTCGGTATATCAAGGTGGACTGTCCAACGTATGGAATGATGGACCACTTGCGGCCACGCAACATGGCTAAGATGACTGGTGATCCTAGCCGACACTGGCCACAGTTGAGTGTCACGCTTTGTCAGTGACAATCGGCTTCAAACCCGACAGCAACGTGGTGCTCTCAGTGAGCGGAGGTCGATCTCATCCAAATTCTGAGCGAACACGGCGAAAGGAACCGCATACAGTGGACATTTTGAGTCTGGTAATCCGCAAGAGGCCGTTTCTCACAGCGACACACAAGCTGCACGCCTTGAATGGATAAGACACTAATTGAACAATAGCTGACTGGAGGTGCGTAGTGTGGTAGGACGAATAGCGGTTTTGTCTCTCGTCAAATGATGCAAGTCTCCCACTGTACCGACGGCCCGTTGAGGAACACGCAGTGTATGGAAGGTATAGCTCAGATCGGAGGTGGTTCTGATTTCTGTTTTGGTGGTATTTTTCTTACCATATGCAATAATTCAGGTTATTCTGTCAACCGGAATGTTTATTTCAATATTAATGACGTTACTTTTTCTTTTTAAACAAATTCGAGTTTCAGAAAAAATCATACACACGAACGTATTTTCCTATATAGTCACCTGAATAGAAAACGCATTTTCCCCCGCGGATAGACAGTTTCTTGATCCCAATTTCTTGAAATACAAGTTGCTGTGACACCAGCCATTTGCGCGCGTACACTTCCGACAGCGCCATCGCCGTCAAATCTTTGTCCTCGAGCTGCTTGCTATAGTGGTGCAAACAAATGAAAATCGGAGGGCCCTCAGTCTAGACTGGAAATAGGATGCTCTGTTGTGGTCCAGCACATTTCTAAATTTTTCCTTGAGTTCGGGCACCTGTGTGGGGTTGAGCGTTCTCATCCCGGATTGGAAATTCTCACCTTTTCTGACGATGTGCACGTTTTGTTTGAGGCAAAAGTTGGCAGTAGTATGCACCGTTCATAGTACGATACCCGTGGAGAAAATCGACAAGAAGAACTCCTTTAAAATAAAAAAAATACTGTTGCGATAACCTTCCCCGCGGAGAGACGGGTTTTGACTTTGACAGGTGCAGATTTATTCTTTTTGCCCTTTTTGCGCGGTTCCATGCTGCTTTTTTTCCCGATTCCTGGGTGTAATGGTACACCCACGTTTCATCTCATGCGACAGTCCAGTGCGCAAAATGCTCCCTTTCAGTTTTGTAGCACCTCGAGACTACGAAAGTTGTGCTATGCGCTGAGAAGACCAGTCACTCACTTTGCAGGAACTTCCTGAATTACAGGGTTGTCAGTAATAATCGGCCGACAACCTTGCCGCACTGTTAACACCGGTTCCCTTCACAAAGCCGAAGTTAACCGCCGTTGGGCTTGGCTAAAACTATGATGGGTCACCGTCCCGGTCTGCCGAACGCTGTTGGCAAGCGGGGTGTACTCAGCCCTTGTGAGGGCTTGATTGAGAAGCGGTGAGAAGTAGCGGCTGCGGTCACGAACACTGGCAACGGCCAGGATAGCGTTGTGATGACCACATGCCCCTCCATATCCGTTTCCAGTGATGCCTGTCGGCGGTCGATCGCTACCATTGGACCTTACGAAGCTTGTTCGGACGGGGCAGTACCTATCGCGTGAGCACTACCGTATCTTATGCGAATCTCAGTAGCAATTTCGGGAACTGTTATTCGGCGATTGCCTTCAGTAAGCTAGCTAACAATGCGCTGGTCCTCGTGCAATGTTTCTGAGAAGCATTCTCAACGGCCTCTCGTCTTCATAAAAACTGTTTACGCCATGCGGTACACTTGAGTCTATCACACTAGTCTTTTTCAAATTTCGGACGGTTTTACGCACTCTGTTGTGAGAAACTTCATCATAATGCGTTGCGCAGCAGATGACTATACCCATTGCTCTGACGTTGTGAACCTAATTAAAGAAGCGATACGACAACGTTCTAGATGTGGAGAAGAATCGCTGGAAACGAAAGCAGCGATGAGCAGAGATCGCGCCGCTCTCCGTTCACAAAAAGGAGCGTGAAACAAAAATTCCAGCTTATATTTGATTCTCGCTCTTATATCTTTGATACACTGTGAACAGTCTCGTCTTCCAATATGACAACAGCCGTGTTCACAGAGCTACAAACATTTGTTGCTGGTTTCGCGAACACTCAGGCACCCCACCACACCTCGGCAGGCCCGCTAAATCGCGCTATCTTGATCCTGTAGGTAATGTCTGGGAGTGCTACACGCAGCTAAAGCCACTCATTGGAAAATAAATCTCACAGAGCTACGAAATTATGGGGAAGCTTTACCCGCTGTTCGAAATAGTTCAAGACATTTTTCATGAGAGTAAGAGCGGGCGATTTAGCGAGCCAATCGGAGGGCGGCCCTGTGAACATGGCTCTTCTCATCTTGGAAAAGTGCCCACAGCATACGCATCGTGAAGATATTGAAGAAAGGAAAACAATTGGTCACCAAGTATGTAGAATACAGCGGAAAATTGCTCGTTTCAGAACACAAAAAAAAAAAAAATATATTCCTCTGTAAATGACTCTGACTGAAAAGTAGGGTACCAGCTGCCTCATTGAACCTTTCGTAGCACAATCTAAAAATTCTCCCAAAAATTTTGGCATGCGAACACATTCCAGCTGTATCTAACGGGCAACTCACGTTTCGCTCGCACAAGCTCGCGCAACTGTAAGACGCTCATATCCACTATTGCATCCCCGTACATCACTCTTGTCCAGCCACTCCATCTTGCCCATTTCCGCTCAACCATTCAGTCAAATTCACAATCACTCTCTCTTTGTGTCTCGCTAATTGTCACTGCCTTCTGCCTCAAAGCCACGGTCTCCACGGTCTCCTTTGTTCTGTCCTATTATCACTGTCTCCTCTCGCTGTCGTTGCCTCCCACTTGCTATTCTTACAGCTATTATCTCATTCATTCCGTCCCACTGCTCCTGTCTCTTCTCACTGTCATTATGTCCCTGTTCCTCATTGTCGTAGCATAGACACTGTCCCTCATTATCAATGGCACTCATCTATTTCAACGTTTTACGAGGGTGAGTCAAATGAAAACCTTAAATATTTTTTTAAATATTATTTATTGTGCAGAAGTGGTAAAATGCTGTATCACTTTTCAACTTAATCTCCTCCACGCTCAATGCAAGACCTCCAGCCCTTACAAAGTGCATAAATTCCTTTGGAAACAAATCCACTAACGCACCGCCTGGCGTCCTCTTCATCAGGACGGAACTTCTTTCCTCCTATTGCGTCTTTGAGTGGTCCAAGCATATGGAAATCACTTGGGGCAAGATCTGGTGAGTATGGTGGATGAGAAAGACACTCAAAATGCAGGTCTGTGATTGTTGCAACTGTCGTACGGGCAGTGTGGGGCCTTGCATTGTCATGTTGCAATAGGACATCTGCTGACAGGAATCCACGTCGCTTTGATTTGATTGCAGGCCGCAGATGACTTGTTTAGGAGATCTGTGTACGATGCACTGGTGACAGTGGTCCCTCTAGGCATGTAATGCTCCAAAATGACGCCTTTTTTGTCCCAAGAGAGAGTTAGCATAACCTTCCCTGCTGATGGTTCTGTTCGAAACTTCATTGGTTTTGGTAATGAAGAATGGCGCCATTCCTTGCTGGCTCTCTTCGTTTCCGGTTGGTGGAAGTGAACCCAGGTTTCGTCCCCAGTAACGATTCTTGCAAGAAAGCCATCACCTTCTCGTTCAAAGAGCCGAAGAAGTTCTTCACAAGCATCAACGCGTCGTTCTCTCATTCCATAAGTCAGCTGTCGTGGCACCCATCTTGCAGACACTTTGTGAAACTGGAACACATCATGCACAATGTGGTGTGCTGACCCATGACTAATCTGTAAAGATGTTGCAGTGTCATTCAGTGTCACTCGGATGTTGCAGTGTCATTCAGTGTCACTCGGCGGTTTTTCACCACTATGGCTTCAACTGCTGCAATGTTCTGTGGAGTCACAACTCGTTGTGCCTGACCTGGACGAGGAGCATCTTCCACTGAAGTCACACCATTTGCGAACTTCCTACTCCATTCGTAGACTTACTGCTGTGACAAACGTGCATCACCGTAGTGAACCTTCATTCATCGATGAATTTCAATAGGTTTCTCACCTTCACTACGCAAAAACCGAATAACAGAACGCTGTTCTTCCCTGGTGCAAGTCGCAAGTGGGGCGGCCATCTTTATACTGATACTGCGACGGTATTGTGCATCTGCACTATGCTGCCACCTACAGGCCATTCCGCTCGCTGTTTGTAGCACGCTTACCAACTTACAGGATTACGGCGCGAAATTTCGATTTGTTATTACAAATTTAAGGTTTTCATTTGACTCACCCTCGTACTTATCTTTATTTCTCTCCCACTGGCACTGTTTCTTCACTCTTTGCCAAGGACTGTTCTCTCACATTCACATATGTTCCACTGCCACCGTGTCCCTCTCTTTCTCTCACACAGCCATTGTATCCTTCGTTCTTTCAATACCTCAATCACTGTCTACTATCTTCCAGTATTTGTTATTGTTCTGTCTCTTTCCCTCTGCACATATCCTTTTCTCTCAGAATAAAAAAGCGCGTATATGTTCGCATGCCAAAATATTTTGGAAAATTTTTGAACGTACTGAGGAAGGTAGAATGAAACAGCTGGTACCCCACTTTTGGGTCAGATTTTTAAACGGGAGCGTATTCTACTCTTTATGCTGGGATAGGAGCATTTTCAGCTGGTTTGCTTCTTTTCCGTACTACAGAAGGCAGTGTCACTCATATGAAAAGAACTGTACGAGTCAGTAAAATTTTAGTGAATTTGAAATAACGCCAAACTAATTATTCTCCGCAGACCGGACTGTACGTGCACAAAAATTTTGCGTGTGCTTCAGAGCAATAACAGCATAGGGTTCCCAGAACCTTTCTGATGCTAACTGAGACACTGTACAACATATTTATCCTCGCCTCGTCACTTTTTAAACTACGTTTCCGCCTCAGACCGTACTTTACGTGTACAAGTAGGGTAACTTTGAATCGCTTTATCTCGGAAACATAAAAATATCAAAAAAATCTTCTAAGTTGTTCGAGATCGGGATCTTAGAAATATATCGCAAAAATTTCAGCAATTTGCTGTGCATATCAGTCTTAGTATCGGCTGCTCGGTTTTGGTACCCAAAAATCATGCTTCTCAGTTTTCTCAAGAACCGAACATGAACTAAATGGCGCCTACATAAGCCCCTGCTGTGAGCAACGGTCTTTGCGAGTTAACAGACTCTGAATGTCCATGGCATGCATTTCCATTCTCACTATTTGCTCGGAATCTGACTGAGATGGACCGGCATTTACTAACATCAGCAACTGCTGTCGGTTTTAAAACTGATTTTCATTTACAAGGCGTGAATCTCGTCTCCAGTCAGTGTCTGCTAGGATCGTTCTACAACCACTACTCTTACACCGTCTTACGCAGTTTCTTGTAGACACGTTGGACAGACCGGGTTGCTGCGTCAAAAAGCCATGCAAATGCTACCAGAGTGTAGTCATACGCACGTGAAAACATAACAACTCCTTCTTTGCTATTGTGTGTTACATAACGCGTCGACCCATCTCTGTGTGCTGATTCAATACGAACGACTAGTACACATACATCACCCCACGGACTTGACATAGCGATGGAGGGTCCCATGGCTGCCTACAAAGCGACCGTTTACGAAGATGAGAAATATTTTCTCCGCCGAGCTTATCTTCCCTGTGTGTGTGTGTGTGTGTGTGTGTGTGTGGGCGCGCGTGTATGTACGTGCGTGTGCATGCGTACGTGTTTATCCGTGTCGTGTCCTGTGTCCGTGTGCTTGTGCGCTTGGCTGCCTTAACCTTGCCGGTGCTCGTGTGTCCAGTCTGGCGAGCGCAACATCTATGACAGAGGGTGCTTGCGCGCGGGGGAGGAGTGGGTGGAGGCTAACCTGGTGCCCGTGGCGGGCGCGGCCGTAGGGGTGGCGGTGCTGCAGGTAACAATAACCAGCGTCCCGGCGCCTCCCGCACTGCATGCATGTCCACTGTACGTTCCGCACCCTGCATCTTGCGTGCATGTCTCTTTGTTTCACGGCGTGGACACTGCGCGTGCTCCCTGTGCGAGACTAAGGCTGACACGTGTATGTCGCTGCAAATATCTCTTGTTCTTCACCCAACGGCAGTGTACGCGAATGCAATACTGCAGCGTTCAAGTATGCCACAAAAACATTATCAAATGTAGCATGTCAGAGGTGAGTAAAAAACACAGTTCGTGATGAATTTTAATGGTCTTGATCGCAGTATTGTAATAAAAGCTAGATGATAAGTGGTTTCGGTTGACCAGCAACCATTCTCAGGTCGTTCTTGCTCTGTAATAGGTAATTAAGTAGAGCGCTAATCACAACATCAATACTAAGCGTAACTTGTTAGTATCCAGAGGCTGGCCAAAGCAAGACTGTTAGCGTATTAAATCAGTAGGAGAATGTGTACCTTAACTGTCGTGCTTTGAACAGCCTTTGGATATTGAGAATAACGCATGTTAACGATGTGTTGGTTAGCATTGTACTTAGTTACCAATTACAGGCCGGCCGCTGTGGCCGAGCGGTTATAGGCGCCTCAATCCAGAACCGCTCTGCTGCTACGGTCGCAGGTTCGAATCCTGCCTAGGGCATGGATGTGTATGATGTCCTTAGGTTAGTTAGGTTGAAGTAGTTCTAAGTCTAGGGGACTGATGACCTCAGATGTTAAGTCCCATAGTGCTTAGAGCCATTTGTACCATTTGAACCAATTATAGTGTAAGAAAGACCTGACTGTGTTTGCTAGTCAACCGAAACCAGTTATCATCTAGTTATTACATTATATTGCAAGCAACACAATTAAACTTTACAATAAACTTTACAGATCGCTATGTCTCCATCACCGGACGGTGTTAGATAGTACAAAAAAAATACAATTTTTGCAAGGAGTCACTGTACGCATAGGACAAAACACTATATTGTTCAATTCGGTGTGACAGCTAGCAGACTCACTAGACTGTGTTAATGAGAACATATGTGCTGGCTGATCTGCAGTTTTAAGGAAACCATTTGGTAAAATAGGTCTCATACATCTCATAGCCTCATTCATCATCTTCGTGATGAACTGCCTGTCGTTTCATTAATGGTGATGACATTTCGAAATTAAGTGACTCATTGAACAAAATTCGAGTATTTTCCAATGAAAAATATGAGTCTCTATGACTTTACATTTGGTGTATGTTAGGGTATACAGTGCTGTATAAGAGATGTAGCTAATACACTGAGTTTTCCTGTAAACTTGGGAGGAGATCTACATCTTTAGTTAAAACTTGAGAAAATGTATTGTATGGAGCGCACAAACTTTTATGCGCACGAATGATACGGCGAGAGTAAAATAATCATAACATCTCTCGTATTTTATTAATACTTTGAGATATTAATAGGAATTTTGGCTAATCGTAGCATACAAAGAGGAGACTATTTTACCAGATGGTTAATATGAGAGCCTTCCTTATTTACTATGATGTAAAATCATCCAGCGATATTTTAGTGAAATTATGTAATTTTTTTAGGGCCGTCGATGGCTGGTGAAACGAGCTGTGGGTATTGCAACAAAATAAGTGAAGAAATTACGTATATTTTTATACCATGTATGATCTTTTTCACAAGCTATTGACCTGTCTTGCCCTCAGTTGCTAGTTTAATAATACACTGTTTCAGGATTCTGTCGCGATTTCAACTGCATTTGAATCATAGTGAGATGAATTTTTTTGTAAACTCCACTGTATTATCGCACAGGAAGAAAATTTTAACATCGCAACAAGGAAGTGTTGGTTTTCTCAGAACTCTTGAGAACGGATTTCGTTGGAGACCCGTTGGTTGAGCGACGGTGGTATACGTTTCCTCTGCTGCTCCCTTAGGCTCACTATGCGGCCAGTCTTTGACATTGCATGAAACACAAGCATGTTTCTTCGAATCAAGTAGTATTTCTTACGACATTGGGCCTTGCCGAAACGATCTGCAAATGCGCTCATATATGTGCAAAAGTATAAAACAACACTACAAATCACAATTTATTTACTGGAGGTAAACGGCTTCGGTTATAATAACCATTATCAGACCAAGTTTCTGAAAAACATAATACAAAAATGGCTTATAAGACCGAATGACATTGTAAGCAACAAAGAATCTTAAACATTTGTCGTCGTTGGTAACATACATATAAATAAAATAAACTCAATCCAGACCACGCTAGTGCACGGAGATGCTGTGAACACCATAAAGTGTCCGCCACCAGCTGCAGACTAGATAGCGAGGAATTTAAGTTATAAAAACGTGGCTCCGCCCATTTTTTTCTTTATCAATCATCTCTCTGGTTTAATGTGGCACGCCACGAATTCATTTCCTGCATCAACCTCTTCATTTTAATGTAACACTTGCACACAATGTCCTAAATTACTTGTTCGATATATGACTATCTTTGTCGCCCTCCTAAGTTTCTATCCTCTGTAGATTCCTCAAGTACCATGGAAATTACTCCGTGAAGCCTTAATAAACGTCATATCATCCTATCTGTTATTCATGTCAATCTCTTCATAGGATCTGTCCACGCCGATTCTGTAGAGAACCCCCTGATTCCTTATGTTGTTGGTCCACCTAATTTTCAACATTCTTCTACAGCACCGCACCTCAAACTTCGATTCTCTTCTTTGTCGATTTTTCCACAGTCCACGATTCACTTCTATACAATGCTGTTCTCCAAACAAACGTTCCCGGAAATTTCTTCCTCAAATTAAGGTGAATGGTTGATAGTAGTAAACATATTTTCACCTTGAATGATATCTTTGCCAGGACTAGTCTGCTTTTGTTGTCGTTCTTGCTTCTGCCATCATGTGTTATTCTGCTTCCAATGTAGCAGAATTCCTTCATTTCGTTTACATCGTGGCCCTTACTTTTGATGTTACGTTTATCGTGAAACACTCGCGATCATATTGGCTATTGTTTGCGGTTGAATAATGTAACAGTCTCACCTTTATTTTCAATGGTCGTGACCTAATGTATAATCGCTGATCCGTTTTAACTGGTACGGGAGTTGTTACTGCTCAGTAATACTATTTCTGAGAATAGAAGTTACGCATTAATCAAGGTAGTCAAAGTTTTCACCAAGTGAAATTCCTATATTCTCGTTTAACATAACTGAAAAGAATCACCACCATCGTTTTACACATCTGTTAACGTGTAATCTCGACACAGCAGGTCAGATACATTGAAATATTGTCACATGGTGTTATAATAATTTGCACACGTTATCCTCACGGTAATCTATTGCACGGCGCTGTAGACGCGAACGCGTAATTTCGGCACTCCGTATTTGGTTCAAAATGGTTCAAATGGCTCTGAGCACTATGGGACTTAACTGCTGAGGTCATCAGTCCCCTAGAACTTAGAACTACTTAAACCTAACTAACCTAAGGACATCACACACATCCATGCCCGAGGCAGGATTCGAACCTACTACCGTAGCGGTCGCGCGGTTCCAGACTGTAGCGCCTAGAACCGCTCGGCCACTCCGGCCGGCAACCCGTATATATAATCGACTTTTGGTAAAGACTCTTTGTCACCATGCGGTATAATTTTTAACGCTATTAGAACAACCGCTTACACACTAATTGAAATGTATCTGACCTCAGTATCACTCTCTAGGCATATTCGGCACTTGACCATCGATTCTTGGCCTGTCCTCGACCTATGCGAGTCAAATATGGTTCTCTCTAAAGAAGGGTCCATGCATTCCATACAGTCGCTAATCTCGTTTCAGGTACACCTTATTATCTTCGTCTTTCTTCGGTTTTCTGCCAGTCCATAGTGTATGCTCACGTGACTGTTCTTTGCATTCAACAAGTCCAGCAAACATATTCTTCTCTTTTACCGAGGATAACAATGACATCAGCCAATCTTGTGGCTGAAGTCCTTTGACCCTGAATTTTGATCCTACTCCAGAATCTTCCTTTTATTTCCGTCTTTGCTTCCTCGATTTGTAGGGCTGCAGCGAAAGACTTCATTCCTGTCATATACTTTATCTAATCCGACCACGTCGTTGTTGGTCTTTCATTCTTGTTTTTGTTTCTTTGTTCCTGATCTGCACACGAAACGATTAAAACCTAAGAAATAGTATGTACAGCAATATGTTTTGGTATACTGTACATGCTAATTGAAGGGTTTAATTGCCTTGTATAATGATACGTTGGGGAACGATGGATGAAACGTTGCTTTCATAATTGCTACCCGTGCTGATCAGTCATCAGTTGGTGATAGTACGCAGCAGCTCCAGGCAACGAAGCACTGGGACCTGTGCAATTTTTTTTCTTAAGGTTGTTTCCTGTTTAAGATTCGTGTTTCGAATAGTATAGCATCCACTTCTATGGCCAATTTTTTAATATTTTTCCAGAATCTTGATCTGACGATGGTTACTCTCTTATAGCAGATACACCAAATTTCAGCATTATGCAGAAAATTCTAAGTGATTATCAGAAATAGAAAAAGAGCTGTTCTCGTCATGTTGCCTTAGACTCGCACATGTAACGCGTATGTCTCCTGCTGCTGCACGCGAGTGTTGGTATGCTGCATGTTTACTGCATGTTGAGTTAGGTCCTGGCGGCGGGGCGGCCTACTAACTGACTCAGGTAAAGCTGTCCGCGGCTGCAGAGTGTGTACGAGTGTGTGACTTTGCAGCAATACGACGTGGCCAAGATCATCAACGAGAAGGGCTGCATCCAGGCCGGCGAGGAGTGGATCGAGCGCAACCTGCTCGTCGTCGCCATAGTCGCAGTGGCCACCGCCTTCCTGCAGGTCTGTTACCTTTCGCTAGCGCTCTCTCTACGTAGCACGCCACGCTGCTAAAGAGGTAAGCGTGGAGGTGATCTTGCGACAGCATCACTTCGGTGTCATCCAGAAATCTTATCTTTTGTACCATATTGCTGTTGCCGCACGAGTATTAATGGATTCTTTCGCCGTTGCCTGGTATATATACTCTGCAAATGACTGTGATGTGCATGGCAGAGGGTACTTAGTATGGTACCACAAGCTATGGTTTCTTCCCGTTTCAGTAGCGTATGGAATGCGGGAAGAATGTCTGCACAGATCTCTCAGAATTTGTTAGTCTTCGTGATGTTATGGTAAGTGACACGTAGGAGATGAAGAATCTTTACATTGTTTATCTTAACTTTGTAAGTAGCCTTTCGCAGCGTAACAGTTTCATATTTGACCATGTAAAGCACCTATTTTAAACCTTGTACGTAGACCCCTGCTAACTTTCCGTCTAGCTCCTTACTTACGTCCCTGCCCTTCAAGCGCAGTCCATTACCAATTGAGCTACCAAATCACGGCTCGGGGGCAGTCTCAGAGCTGTAGGGAGACGATGTATTCCCTGTGCCTGCCTCTCACATAAAGTTCTTGAGCACTTGTGGGCAACCGGCACCCTGCAGTCCAGCCCACGGAAGAAATTCCTGGGCGAGAGCAAGACGCTCGAATTGTACTTCACCCTGCCATTTCGTGCGGTGCTTACAACATACGATTTGTGCCTATCATCTGCAGTGGTATATTGTCAACACGTCAATATAGTGACCGTCTGACGGGTAGTATTGTTACGCTGTCAGTACTAGGAATTTTGACGAACAGTGTTGATACCAACCAAAGTATTCCCAGTACTACCGACACGTATTGAGCCTGTGAAGGGGAATTTTGCTAGTTTGGCCGATATATCCTAAGTTCAAGTATTTTCAACTTTTAAGCGTCGCAAATCATACACTGTTTGATGACATTCATTTAAAACCAAAAAATCTCCCAACATAGCATCGATTAAGTGGGTTTTCTACAGATAAAGGGAATGGTAACCAGCATTGGTTGCTGTACCCCTTATCTGTACCGTAGCCCAGTAATTGGTACCAAGCTGGGAGGTTCACAGCGTCCGCCATGGTACATTTACGAGATGTCGTCGTATTTCATAGTTTTTCGCTTTTCTCTCCGTAGTATTAATTGCATTACTTTCGGGATGAACATAAAATGAATATACTCTTAAAACACCTGTTTTGAGGCATAATTTGTTGGCTTGGCGTGTTGGGAAAGGGGTGCCATTCATAACACCATAATCTGTGATGTCAAAGACGCTATAGTTTTGACTTTATGCGCTTGGAGTTCAGCTGTCGCTTCACATGATTAGGTGGCCTACGAGGTTAAGTAAGTGTGTAAATCAGGTCTGCAGGTCACCAAATGTTTCCCATACCTTCCCTGGAGAACGAGGCTAGTAACAACATCACACACAGCACTACTTATTCCTAATAATGTTTCGGTATTCTAATGGGTAAGATGCTCAAGAACTTCCTAAAGACAGATGAATTTTTGTCGCTCTTGTTGTGATCTTCAAATTGCCTTGTTAATCAAGGTAATTAATGTACGTCAATGTGGTGGCGCTGGACTTGGAGGTGACTCAATTCGAACCATGGTGGTGGATGAAATTTTCATTGCCAGTATTTGCCTGGTAAGGGGAGGAGAGGTGCAGACGTATAGTTTCTGCTCACTTATATCTGCGACAATGTCCTGGATTAAATTACAGAATTCTACACACTGTCCCTCAGGGACTCTCACCTAGTGAGTACGTGGCTGACGACAACGGGGCCCCGAGCTGAGTCCTGGCATTGCTTCCACTTACTTATGCCAGGCTCCTCACTTTTATCTTTCCTTTCTGGCCACCCTCGGCCAGCTCTTCTTCTTTTCCGACCCTGAGGCTATTAGGTTTCGAGGGCTAGGGGTCTTTCATTCTCCAACCTATACTTTTCATGCAGCGTCTGACCCGGAGCGGGCGACTGCGAAAGGCGTCTGTATCCCGTGTTAGGGGCGGCCTCCAGAACTGCGGAAGGCAACGGAATACCACTGCAGATTATCTTCCGTGCATAATGCAGTCTCCATTTTATACGCAAAAATTGCTTCCTCTCATGTTAAATCATTGTCTGGAGGTAAAATAGTCCCCCATTCGGATCTCCGTGGGGGGGGGGGGGGGGGGGGGGGGAGGGGGACCTGGAATGATAGAACTCTGCTACAAGCAGGAAAACTAGAAAAACTTAAAAGAGAGATGGAAAAGAATCACATGGACCTCGTAGGAGTTGCTGAGGTAAGATGGAATGGACGTTGAGAATTACAGTAAGATGAATATGTATTGTGCTATTCAGGAGGAGAAATAAAAGGAATGAATGGAGTAGGAATGATTATGACAAAGGAATTGGCTAAATGTGTGGAATACGTGGACTGTGCAAATGTCCGAGTTATTGGTCTAAGGCTGAAAGGAACGCAAAAAGATTTACTGAGTGTCCAGGTGTATCAACTTCAGACCATGCTGACCAAATTTTAGAGGAAACATACAGTGTAATAGAGAGAATAATGGACGAAAATAAAAAATGGTGCAAAATAGTAGTGGAAGACTGGAATGCCATTGTAAGAAAAGGGAGAGAGGGAAACATAGTAGGCAGCCATGGTCTTGGAAAGAGAAATGATAGAGGTGAATGGATAATTGACTTCTGCAGGGAAAGGCAGCTGATAGCGGTAAACATATGGTTCAAGAACCACTAGAGGGGGCTCTGCACTTGGAAATCACCAGGGGATAAATACAGAAACCAAATCGATTTTATACTGGTAGAAGAAAGATACAGGAATTGAATCAAGAAGGTGCACACATTACCAGGTGCAGATATTAATAGCGACCACAACTTACTTACGGCAGAAATAGAAATAAGAATGTAAAAACTGAAGAAGGCGACCATGGTGAAGAAGTGGGATCTAGATAAGATAAGATCCAACAAAGAATAAATTACAGAAATGCTGTCACGTGAGTTTACAAAGACATTACGGGACAAAGAACCACCTGATTATGTCAACGAGTACTGGAATATGCTGAAAGAAGGAGTCATTAAATCAGACCAGCAAAACGTAGGATATGTAAAAGGGAAAAGGTTAAAAAAACCATGGGTCACACAAGAAACGATTTCCAAGATAAAGGAGAGAAAAAAATTTAAAAATAAGAACACTGAAGATGCAAGAAAGATATACCGAAAGTTAAATAATGAACTGCGAAGAGAAACAGAGCAGGCTAGAAAAAAATTACTGAAACAGGAATGTGATGCAGTTGAAGAACTGGACAGGAAGGGAAGATACGGCTTACTATACAACAGAGTAAAGACTATGACATGGGAACAAAACAGAGCAGGAAGTGCTACTGTGGAAATTTTGAATAAAGACGAAGAGGTAGTTTACAAAGATCGTGACGATGTCCTCCAGAGATGGGAAGAATATCTAAAAGAGCTATATGACACAAATCGCAAACCAGAAACTCTGGAACTTGAATCACACAACAGTGTAAGTGATGACGAGAAAGGACCAACCATTATAATGGAAGAAGTAAAGTCTGCCTTAGCTGCAATGAAAAATGGCAAAGCGGTAGGTACAGATACGATAACGTGAGAAATATTAAAATGCTTGAACTAAGATGGAATAAGAGAAATATTGAGGTTATGTAGTAAAGTATGTGACAGTAGTGAATGGCCTGAGGAATTTCAGATAACAGTAATGATTCCATTACCGAAAAAACAAGGAACCAAGAAATGCAGTGAGCACAGGACAATCAGCCTCATTTCACATGCAGCCTAAGCGATGTTAAGAATAATTAATAAAAGACTTGAAAAAGTAATGGAGGAGAATCTTGGCTAGGAGCAGTTTGGCTTTAGACGGAATACGGGCATCAGAGATGCAATAGGGCTCCTACGTATATTGGGAGAAAGAGTTACTGAAAAAGTAAGAGACTTATATATGTGCCTCATCGATCTAGAAAAGGCATTTGACAGTGTGGTTTGGGACTAGCTGTCGACTATAATGAGGGAAAAAGATAGGGGACTGGAAAACCAGATGACTTGTAAACTCATTATTTCTTAATCAAAAAGCTTCAGTTAAAGTGAGAGGAGAAAGTACAAACTGGATCGGACTAGGAAAAGGAGTAAGACAAGGATGCTGTCTATCACCTACTCTTTTCAACCTCTACTTGGAAAATATGATTGACCAGTGCTCATTAGATGACAAAGGAGTATAAATTGGAGGAAGGAGAGTAGGGTGTTTGAGATTTGCTGATGACATGGTCCTTCTAGCTGCAGGGAAAAAGGAATTGGAGGATTTGGTGGACACCATTGAAGCTAACGGAAAAAAATTGTGTAATAAAAATTAACACAAAGAAAACAAAAGTATTGGCACTAGGAGGAAATAAAGAAATAAAAATTATGCTGAATGGAGAAATACTAGAACAAGTGCAAAATTTTAAGTTTCTTGGAAGCAGGATAGACACTGACTGGAAGCGCACCGCAGAATTAAAACGCAGATAGCAATGGCAAAAGAGGCATTTTATAAGAAGAGGAGAATGTTCTGCAGTGGTCTGGACAGAGAACTAAGGAAGAGACTCATGAAATGTCTTGTATGGAGTGTTCTACTGTATGGCGATGAAACATGGACTTTGAGAAAGGAAGACAGAGAAAGGCTGGAGGCTTTTGAGATGTGGACATGGCGGAGGATGGAAAGAATAAGTTGGATGGACAGAGTAAAAAATGAAGAGGTACTGAGAAGAGTGGGAGATTACTAGAAGTAATGAAAAAACAAGAAAAAGAAATTGGATTGGGCATATATTAAGAAAGAATGACGGATTGATAAAAACAGTTTTAGAGTGTTATGTAGAAGAGAAAAGGAAGCGAGGAAGGAAGGGATTTCAGATACTGGATGACGTGATGGATAGTAAAATATACAGCAGCCTTAAGAAGGAAGCAATGGATCGCAGAAAATGGAGAGGCAAAGGACCTGCTAAAATAGCAGAAAACTGATGATGATGACGCACTGTCTCATGGGGTGAGGTTATGTGACGACACCGTTGATGATGATCCGTCTGTCGGATGGGGGTGTCAAGTTTGGCGGCCCCCATGGTGCTATTAGAGTGACGGTACTGAATTTCAACTTCTCCTTCTCTCATTATTATCATCATGCAACACGAACAAAACATTACACTATATTTGAATCCACTTCATTCGCCTGTACTCTGCAAATAGATATACAAAGTGTGTCTCGCTTATCTACATGAAAGGGGTCAACGTGCGCCTACAAAGAACACCCTTTCCGACTGGCACCTGACCCACCCCGTGGGGTAACCAGCCAACAGTGCCATGCTGCTTCTGCATTTGTGCCCTTCAGTCCGAAGACTGGCTTGATGCAGCTCTCCATGCTACTCTATCCTGTGCGTAATTCAGCAACCGACATCCATTTCAACCTGCTTATGGTAGTCAAACATTGGTCTCCCTGTACAGTTATTTCCCCACGCACTTTCTTCCATTACCAAACTTACGAATCCTTGATAACGCAGGACATCTCTTACCAAGCGATCTCTCCTTTCAGTCAAGTTCTGCCATACATTTCTTCTGTCCTCACTCTGATTCAGTACATCCTCTTAGTGTCATTAGTTATCCGCCCTACCTATTTAAACTACCATTAAAGCTTTTCTTGTTATTATCAGTCTCCATTTGGAAACTTCTCCAGTTCGGTCATAGTAAGTGTATTTTTTTATCCTAATAGCAAAATTCATCAATCGCTTGTAGTGTCTTATTTCATAATCTAATTACCTCAATATCTCCTTTGTGTCTTTTCAAGACAATGCCCGTTCCGTTCAACTGGTCTTCCAAGTCCTTTGCAGTCTGTGACATCATTGCAATGTGATTTGCAGATCACAAAGCTGTTTTTTCTTCTGAACTTTAATCAACTCTCCAAATTTCACCATACTTTCCTTTACTGCTTGCTCCATGTACAAACTTAACAACACTGGGGATAGGCTACAACTGTCTCAACTATGTCCTTGCTTTTATGTAATTTGACTATTGTGAACACAGTGTGGTTCCTGTTCAAGTTGTAGATATATTTCACTTCCTGTGTTATATCTTCATTACCTTCAGAATATCGAAGACTGTGTCCCAGTCAACATTGTCAACAGGCTTTATTTCAAGCTACAAATGCTTTAAACGAAGGTTTATCTGCCTCCACTCTGTTTTCTAAGATAATGTTGCAGATTCAATATTGCCGTGTGTGTTCCTACATTTCTGTGGAAACCAAACTGATCTTCCCCTAGATCGGCTTCCATCAGTTTTTTCCATTCTTCTGTAAATAATTCTTGTCAGTATTTAGCAACCATGACTTATTAAACACATCGTTCTGTAAAAGTGATACCTGCCAGCGCCTGCCTCCCTTGAAATTGGAATTATTGCATTCTTATCGAAGTCTGAAGGTATTTTAGCTGTCATACATATTTTTCGTAAGAGGTGGAATTGTTCTGTGATGGTATGTTCTCATAAGGATCACAACAATTCTGAAGGAATGTCTATTCCGCTGTTTTGTTTCGACTTAGGCCTTGCAGTACTCTGTCAGATTCTTCTCGAACTGCCATATCTCCCATCTCATCTGCATCTCTTCCCTTGCCAGAATACCGTCATAGAGCTTTTTCATTTGTATAGCATTTCTGTATAAACATTTCACATCTCAAGCAACCTCCCTTTACTTAGTAGTGGCTTCCCATCTACGCTCCTAAAATTCACACAAGTGCTTCTCTCTTCTCCAAACGTCTCATTAACTTTCCTGTAGTCTGCGTCTTTGTTTACTACGAATGCTGTACATGCTTCTACAGTTTTGCATTTATCCGCTAGCCGTTCCTGCTTTGCCAGTTTGTTCTTTCTCTCTGTCACATTTTAGACGTATCTCTTACCTCTTGTCTGTTTCACTTGCCGCATTTTTATGTTTTCTCTTTCTGTTAGTTAAATTCAGTATCTTGTGCATTATCCATCGATTTCTACTGGGCCTTGTCTGTTTTCCTAGTTGTACCTTTGCTGTCTCGATTATACCAACTCTCAAACCTATCCATTCGCCTTCTGCTTTGTGAGTGTTCTCTCTTCCATTCTGTTGCTGTCTACTTCTGAGTTTGAACTTCTCAATAACCTATGATTCTTTCAGCTTATCTGGTTCCCATCTCCTTAATTTCCTAGCTTCCTGCATTTTTCAGTTCTGCAGTTAATATCCAATACATTATGATAAGAGTCAACGTCTGCTTCAGGAAATGGTTTGCAGTTTAAAATCTGTTTCGGGGTCTCTTACTACTATGTAATCTCTGTATCTCTCCAGTTTCTCCTCCTACGTACGCGGCCATCTTTCATGGTTCTTGAATTGTGTTAGCAACGATTATATTGCGCTCTGTGCAAACTTCCACGGGGCAGATTTCCCTTTCATTACTTTGCTACAGTGTATGTAATCCTACTTATTTCAGTTTCTTCTAGTCCGTCATAATTAAATTTTCGTCTTTCTTAACTACTTCAATATTTTCTTTTGCCTCATCGTACATTTTTTCAATCTCTTCATCATCTGCGGAGGTATCAGGCGTATAGATTTGTGCTGCCGTGATGGGTAATGGTTTTGTTTCTGTCTTGTATACAATAATGCGTTCACGACGCTGCTCTTAATGGCTCATCATCATTCCTATTTTCTTATTAAATATTACACTAACTAATGCATTATCCGTGTATGATTCTGAACACGTGAACAAAAGTCCTAGTCTTTCTGCTGCTGCACTTCACTAATTCCCATTGCATCTAACTTCAGTCGATCCCTTTCTCTATCTAAGTTCTTTAAACTGATACCTGGCGAAAATATCAATGTGAGTAATTCCAGATCAGAAATTTTTCTCTAACATTTGTTAGTCAAGAGGCTGCATACATGGTAAACCATGCAGTAGTGTTGTATGTCTAAGAAAATTTAACAGCTGCAGTTTCTCCTGGTTTCAGTCATTCACAGAATTAACATAGCAAGAGATGATGTTTCATGAACAGAGCAACAAATGATGAGGCTGCTGCTGCTCAGGAATTTATGACATTCTGACCTCTCCACAGATGAGTTACACAGATCAGCCAGAACATTGTGACCACCTACTTAATAGCCGGTATGTCCGCCTTTAGCACGGATAACAGCAGCAATGCATCATGGCATGGAAGCAATCACGCCTTGGCAGGTCATTGGGTGGCGTTAGTGACTCATCTGCACGTACAAGTCACCTAATTCCTGCCGGCCGTTGTGGCAAGTGGTTCTAGGCGCTTCAGTCTGGAACCGCATGACCGCTACGGTCGCAGGATCGAATCCTGCCTCGGGCATGGGTGTGTGTGATGTTCTTAGGTTAGTTAGATTTAAGTAGTTCTAAGTTCTGGGAGACTGATGACCTCAGATGTTAAGTCCCATAGTGCTCAGAGCCATTTGAACCATTTGAATCTAATTCCTGTAAATACTGGGATGGGGGCGACGAGCTCTGATGCCACGTTCAATCACATCTCAGCTGTGTTCGATCAGGTTCAGATTTGGCGAGTTGAAAGGCCAGCACATCAATTGGAACTCTCCACTGTATTCCTGGAACAACTCCAGCATACTCCTGCCTTGTGACATGGCGCATTATCTTGATTGGATAAAATGACCGTCATGAAGGGATGTACGTGGTCTGCAACCAGTGTACGATACAGCTTGACTGTCATGGTGCCTTGCACGAGCTGCACTGGACCCAAGGATGTCCACGTGAGTGTTCCCCAGAGCATAATTCAGCCACTGCCAGCTTGTCTCCGTCCTGCAGTACAGGCGTCAAGGAGCTGTTCCCATGGAAAACGACGGATTGGCGCCCTCCCATCGGCATGAAGAAGGTATAGGGAATCGTCAGATCATGAAATGCTCTTCCACTGCCCCAACGTCCAGTGCCGATGGTCATATGTCCATTTCAGTCATAGTTGCCGATATTGTGTTGTTAATATTGGCGCAGATGTAGGTCGTCGGCTGCAGAGGACCATTGTTGGGAGTGTTAGGTGCACTATGTGTTCAGACACAGCAGTGAAGTTTGATGTTAGTTCCGCCACTGTTCGTCGCCTGTCGTCTTTTACCAGTCTGCCCAGCCTGCAACGTCTGACCATTTTAATGAGAGATAACCACCCTATGACGTCTTCGACCTGGTTTTACCTTGGCTTTGCCATGTGTTGAAGACACCACAGCACTTCTTGAACACCCGACAAGTCTTACCGTTTTTGAAAGGCTTGTGCTGAGGCTCCAGGCCATTATTATCTGCCCTCAGTCCTATTCAGAGAGATTGTGCACCTTCCTCATTCTACACATGGACATCATGGTCACTGATACTACATGCACTGTGCATGTGTCTGACTAACATTGCTCGCCAGGTAATGCTGCCATCGCCTGGATAGCTTTACATCGATAGTAGGTTGGTACTCATAATGTTAAGGCTGATCAGTATATGTATTCTAAATGCTAAAATCACTCTTCTCCACTCCTGTGGGACAGTGATGTGCCCTCCAATTCTCACAAACTATTTCAACAGGTTTAGCATTTTCCTGCTCTGTATATACTCTGTCCAGTTACATTAATAAGACCAACTGTCAGAATCCTTTGGCAGTGCAGACCACAGCAAGATATGCAGGAGGAGAGCCATTGTGGTTCTGGAAGCTACTGAAAGGGACGCGGAGCCATGTCGACTCCACGACTGTGGTATGTATACATCTCCACAGTTGTCATTCACCCCTGTCATCTATGGCTGTGGTGCACTACAGTTGATTCGGCGCCTGTTTTGAATAGCGCCGTTTTGCCAGGCACTGTATAGTTTAACCATGGCGGCACACACACACACACACACACACACACACACACACACACACACACACACACACACACACGTTCATTTACAAACTTAGCTGCTTCGGAAATGCTTCCACCCTTGGCCCAAAAGGCAGTGATAATGCTCATGTGGACATTAGATATATCACTCTGCTTGTGCATTACGACGACGTCCACATCCCCCAACATGCTTTATATAACTTTCAGTGCTAGTGCTGCCATCTGCCGTCTGCGTGATTACTGCATGTTGACATCGAATGTAGGAAGTGGTCACATTAATGTGACCATGTTTTACATGAAGTAATCAAAATGAATGCAGAGAGGAGCTATCTGGATGCAATATGTACAACTGTTTGTGTTTGATCATTGTGGTAACGGTCAGAAACAGACAGTCATATTATCCCCTTTGTTGTTAGTGACGTATGTCAAAGGCCACCTAAGAAGACCACAAAACCCTGTGGAGTATTGCCATTCTGCAGTGCTGGGCAGACATATGGCTCTGGCTCTCACGTGCTGACCATCTGCAGAATACCTGTCAGGTTTGCTTCTACCGATGGCCAAATACTGGCATTTATAAAAAAGAGTACGGTCATGACATGATTCTGAACACCCTGAATCGTTTCACGAAGTCCACAGTAGAAGGGGAGATCTCCAGCAGGAGCTTGCGTGGGAGAGGGACTGTGTTTAGTTGCTGATGTAATGCTGAGTGGTCAAGATACACAGCCCAGGCAGTGGAAGAACAGTTCACAACACAGACCGTGACCATCAACCAGAATCCACTCTTCTGTCATCACAGGTATGTCGGTGAGATATACAGTTGGGCCTATGGATTCTACAATAAAGAAAGAGCTCATTTCAACACTGTCTGCAGCTCATGACATGGGTCCAGTCACAATAAGCAGTTGTATCATCCACGAAACAGGACCCAAAGGCTCCTCTACACCTTGTTAAACAAAAAAACAGGAAACTATAACAATTCAGAGAGTAAGACGATCTTAATTTGCCTTTTTAAGAAGGACGCGACATGCTGTCATTTGCGATAAAAATTGCTTGGTTAGGATGATGAACCACAATCTGTGTGGGCCATTGAATCGGGACTGCTCCTCAGTCATTTACTTTGTGGGTTTAGAAGATATCATTCCATCATTGATAACCTTAAGAAAGCATTCTCAGACAAACAACATCTTGTGTTACTTTACTTTTTGATACCATTTTAGGCATAATATGTTCTGATAGCTACACCAGTGTGGCTTAAGTTACTGTCATTCCAGTCAGAGCGTGAGAATGATATTTTACAAGGAAACTTTGGTTACCATCTTTGTCATTGCCAACTATAATGTAAGATCCACGTTAAAAAAAGATTAAGTGGAGTGCTCCTTCTTTGTGAGTCCATCTGTTTTGATAATGAACAGTCCAGTTATACAGACCAGTGAGACCTTCTCATATGAGTATGATAAACGCTATCCACTACGATTTATAGGGGTTTTGGCACTGGTACATGCAGAACAACCACAGTAACCGTCATCCGTATGGAGTCTGGAGAAGAGCTGCTATTAGTCATACAGTGACAATCCTCACGGTGAGTCGGTCTATTGACTTCTTTTCTACAGTCTTCTGATCTACAGTAGTTGATATTCCATTTGATTGAATGCCCACTTACAGAAATGATATTTTCAAATCACCACTGAGAGATAGAGCCACTTGGAATTTGTGCTGAAGCTTGGTGGTCATCAGATTTCAGTTCTCTCCTGGAGGTGAAGTCAGCTGTTTAACCTTAATGAAAAGGCACACAATTATTTTCGATTTAGAGAAGTACAATAGGGAGTCTACAATGGATTTCATTGAAAAATAACATTTCTTAGCGCATTGTGACAGCTCTGTAATTATTTGTCAATTTGCACTGACGGTTCTAACAAGAGGATAACCTCAGCCTCTGAATGGTTTGCTCCAGTCATATTGTGAAGAGCCACTTACCAAAGCTTAAACTCTATGAGCTTACCAGAAATGAATGCAGTCCGTTCACGACATTCTCCTTGATGTACGCTTTTTTGCGAAGAAGGTGATATTCCACTGAGTAACAGGTCATTTGAAACTTAGGAAAGAAGCAGACAGATATTGCAGTGGAAGAGGTCAACACCATATCTACGTAGAACACTGTTCACTTCCTCTGTATTCATTGACCTTGAAGTTGATGCAAAGGAGGAGTGACTTCAAAAGAAAATGGTAGCTGGAAGCATCTATATTTCACCAAGGGTATTGTCTTAACGTCCTATGAGCAATGTGATCATTGGAGCCAAAGTAGAAGTTCTGTTGTTGGCACAAGAACAAGAAAAGATATCACCTGCATCCTTTCAGTCCATGATGGCATTTGTCTTACTTGATGCAGCAAAGCCACGGAAAATCTTCATCTACTTTCCAGGAAGGGTATTCACACCTTCTGCCCCCCCCCTCCCCCCGCCCTCTCCTCCTGAATATGAGCCCAGGGTATTACCCATTGTGCAGTCTCTCTAAGAGAGATTGTCCATGGTCCACTACTATTCCCTCTCAGACATAAGCAGCATCACCTGTTTGGCCATGACTTATTACCATATGCAGAAAACTTCAAGAACACCTTGTTCCTGTCTATTATTGTAGTCTTATGTAACATCTTGAGCAGAAAATTAAAAATTATCATCTACTTGTTAGAAAATAAAATATTATAGTTACACAGTTTGAAATATGTAGGAGAAATCGTATGAAATATGAGATAAAACTGTCTCTGCCAGAGTTGTCACAACAATGTAAGTATTGCATAATGATTATAGTGATTGTAAATTGTTTTTGACTTACTGAATAGAGGACAGCAGTCACTGGTGCAACTTACACTTTACCACATAGACAGTATAGATCATATATGTGCAGGGTGTGAGCAGTTTGACCTTCACACATCAGTTCTTGGGCACTTTTGCAATACACTGACTTGCACGCACTGATTTTTGTTACTCATCTGCATGTATGTAAAAAGGAGAGCTTAAGATGGAGACTAAAACATCAAAAAATGAAGGAAACTGAGATATGTTTTGACATTCGTTGATTTATTCATTACTGGAGTGAGGCCATATCAGAAGCTTTTTGTAAAGACGAAGACTACAGTGGTTTGAAATACAAGATAGTAATATTTGTCAATAGAACGAATGAAGAGAATGATAGAGAATTAAAATGAAGCAGTACCTCTGTCATTTCCTTGAATATACATCTTTTGTGAATGATGTAGGTTGTTTCTTATGAAGTAATTGAAAAGCAATTGTGTTTTTACCAAGCTAGAAACTGAAAAACAGAAACCTTCTGATCAGAATTGTAATACTTAAGCGAATCCCAATGGTTCTGAGTTTTAGAGTGTGTATGTCTGTATGATGTTAAAGTGTATTATCGCTCTTGTTAATATAGTGTTCTATTGTAGTATTAGTGGAAGTAGTTGTAGTTTTGGTCGAAAGTGCATTACTTGGTAAATTCAGAAGAAATAGATGTAAATTGTAGATTTTAGACGACATACGAAAGTGGTTATGGGCAGATTTTTATTTTTTGTTGTATACAACTCATTGCTACTTTTTTATTCAGCCATTTCTTCTGTAACAGTAGTTTTGACATTGTTTTCTACACTGCTTTTTAAAGTCCATCTTCTTTGCTTGTGTATGTAGGATGGTTTAAAAGCAGTCACAAAAGACACACACTATTTAAAAAATCAGCCAATACATTATTACTCCTCACATTCTGATATTTGTTGAACTATTTATTAGGGAACAGGTGTTTGTCAAGTTGTCTGTACAGGCAAGACAATCAAAGACAAACTGTGATGAGTTGATTTTTATGTTCATGTTGTATATATTTCTTTGTACTTTTTCAGTCACATACTACAAATAGTGTTTGAAATTAGTGTAATAACCTAATAACGTAAATAATATTTTTCTAAAATTTCTATACTACTTGAATAAACACATTTGCTCATATTTATGAATAAAAAAGAAAAAAATATGTATCATTATGTACCAGTATATTTATGCTTATGAAAGTGATGCAAGACTCAGAAATCAGACCATGTATCAAAGATAAGGAAAGATAAACATTATTCAGTGCATGAACTAAGTCGCTAAGTTTCATTGGATGAGCACTATATCTAAATTATTTTCATTTAAAGTACAGTACTTAAGTTTTGAATAGGCCTTACATTATATATTCTTATATACGAATATATCTATAGTTTGACAAATTGATCATTTTTGTTACAGATACTGGGGATCTGTTTCGCCCAGAACCTCAGGGCTGACATATTTGCACAGAAAGCAAAATGGCATTGACAGTTTCGGGCCCCCACTGCTGTCTAGCGACAAACATTTTTGAAGCAAGGTGTAAGAAGGATGCATAAACCAGTGCAGCTTTAAACTGCTGTTGGACATCCTTCCCATCTTTCTTCTCAGTGTGGGGCCCGTACAAAAAACTGTTGACAACAAACTCAACTATTGAGTTTATGGACTGCTAATGCATGGACAAAATAATATTTGCAAGATTAACAATACTAATTCAACATTCTACAGTGATGATGCAATTGTAATAAAATGATATTGTAGTGCTGTTGCTGATTTATAAAGTGATGTGTCAAACTTCATATATCCAAACAGTGTGGAATATAAATAATATTTTCTGGAACAATTGGATATAAACTTGGAATAGTAATATTAACTGAGTTCTATTGCTGTGAAACAGTATTTTCTGTTAACTGCAAAGTGCTATTCCATATGCAAAGAATATATTATGCTATCTGTTTACAAAATGTGCTATTGCATTTACTATAATACCTGCAGGGATGAAAAAACTCTTTGCCAATGTAATTTTTCATCACATGGTATGTGAAATATTAAACTTGTATAGTGATTGAACAGTACATCTTGGATTACTATGCTGGAACATTTTTATCCATTTGCTTCTGTTGCAGTGCAAACTTTTTAGAAAGGTTTTTTTAGGGAAACTTTTTTTACAAATTCAATATATTTCTGCATAAATATCTTAACTCATGAAAATTCAAAAATCGTTTTGATTTTCTATGTTTCATAATCCTGTTTCAGGATAAAATGGGCTACACAGTGACTGCAACGTTATAACTAGGAATGTTGCATTGATTTTCTGTTTGGTCTCCAGAGAAGTAAAAATAATTTGGCATTAAAACTGTTTCCATTGACTGGGCATAACATTCATCATGCTATAGTATTTACATTCAGTTTGTTTCCAAATTACTGTGTTGTTGAGAATATGTAGTGTAGCTCAGTTAAAATTAATTTTTAATTGTCACTATTGCTATAAGCAAATTGACCTGCAGAAGTTCATTCAGATTGATACCTTCATTGTGTTCTACAGGATGTTTACAAAGTGTATTGACTTATGGGTTGTGGTGTTGTTACATTTATTTGTTAACTTATTTAATTTTTTGTGACCATTCAGTAATATGCAGATAACATTATCAGTCACTTCTGTAGAAAATATTGGATTGTAAGTGTTAAAGAAATACGAAATATGACCACAACATATCCAAGATAGGATACAATACAAGTGAAAGCCTGCTGCAGTAATGGTGAAAAATTTTTATCAACATGTAACTTACTGTAACATAAATAAATTTTTGTATGTTGAAATGTTTGGTTAATTATTTCATCTTTTTTTAACACAATTACCTTTATTACATCATATAGAGTCTTCACTGTTAATGTTGCAAAGTTGAAGAAATATTGTCATTTTAAGGTTAGTGATAGTATCTGAAAGAATCCAGATAAGTCATAAAGTCATCCTTACCAGATATAGTACACCATTGTGACAGGTATCACATGTAAATTCATTTATAAAATATTGTTCAGTAATATTATTATGTGAAAAATACTCATTCATTTGCTTAAAGATTATGATATATATTCACTCTCTGAAATTGTATAAAATCTAAATTTTTATATTTGTGTGAATAATGTGTGAGGCTGTGTAATCTTTTCCAGAAAATAAGGTTTATTTCCATGTATCATATTTCTCAGAGCAGAAGATGATGTACTCTCTCTGTGAAATTTTTAGTTTATTTTGGTGGTGGCACATCTGTGATTCTAATATTAAGTGGGTCACAATCTCAGCATTAATGTTTTTGTAATTTTCACTGAACAGTTTTCTCCATTGTACTAACACGGTTACAGCATTTCCGGCTTTTACTTTTATTTGTAACTGATATAATTTATTGTTACATAACTTAAAACTATTGTTTTCATATAAATGTGAGAATGACAAATCAGATTCCAGAACTCCAATGTATTTTGATGAATATAAGCAGTTTAAATGGATTAGCATTTCATATTTTTATATCTTGAAATTACTAATTGAATATTCTGTAACCATAAATTCTTTTGTACATGACTATGTCCTGCAAATTATAAGCTACTATGCAGCTAAGGAAATACTTGACTTTAAATTGCATATGTTTTGAATCTTTTGTATTTTTTTAGTATTCTATCATTTTAATTTTTTATGAAGGACCTATAAAAAGTTATTTTATTTTGCCTTTGTTAAATTTCTTTTAGTGAATTTTGAAGTACTTTAAGAAGAGTGTACTAATGATATAGCTAAGTAATGTTAACTTGTTGAGATGCATCTGTTGAACCAGATGAAAGGCTTGCTATGTGTTGAAATCTGTGCTGACCAATAGATCCTGACAATCATTGTTTCATATTAATGTAATTTTGTCCTTATAAGAGATGGGCAGCTATATATGAATGTTCAGAGGTCTTTCTGACATTGATTAGTACAGTTTTGATTGAGTAGCAATAATTTTTGAGGGGGTAAAATGTAATCAACAGCATGCCATTCACATTGTCTTTGAGTTTATTAATTTAAAAACTTATATACCTTGTGTACTCACTCTTCCCTCATACATAATTATTCATTTTTACATTTCATAGACATTTCTTACATGTGTCATAGTCAAAATGTTTTCCTTTAATTCTAAGAAACATAATCTAAGTTAGTTTCAAACTGTACACTTTTGGAATTGGGCATGGTTGTATTCCAAAGTTAAATATGTAGAAGAGTCATATGGAATAACTGATTTTGATTCACAGAATCGTCATGACTCTGGTTATTTGTTACTGTCAGAAACAATTATGTTGCTTTACCCAAAGCTTCTTAGCTACTTTCATGCATGCTGTCTATACAGTTACATTTCTCTGGTAAATCAAATGTATCACAAGTTAACAACATGTTGTTATTATTTATTTGAGAATGATATTAACAATCAGTATTGCCACAGGTGTATGTATTTGTGTACTGTCTATGAAAAGTTCATTTAAAGACCAACTGTTATTATGATATGTCTGCAGATTGACTATTGCATGTATTTGTTCCTGATAGGGTTGCCAATAAAGCAGTAGAAAAGTATACTAGTTAGTATTTGTCAGATTTTCAGGTGTGTTTTAATTTGAAGCTATCCTAGATTGTGTCAATGAGAAATAAATATTTCGTGTTCTGGTAACTTATTCCAAACTGTTAACTTCTCAGTATTTTGTGTTTGTTTAGACATAATATTATTATGATAGTTTCAGTGCAACATCTACGGGAAATATTTGCCATTGCCTCATTTTGCTCAAAATTGCTAACTTGGAGTTTGAATGCCAGATAGGACTTTCATTTTACAATTACATTACTATCATTTTGCTGTCTGTTTTTGTATTACTGAAATAAGCACTACATTGGAGCTGTATACTATTCTTGAATATAACTATAATTAGTTGACAGTATTGCTTTCAACTGTTATTTTAGTTGCTGTTTCACTCTACGCACAACTGAAAATTGTTAGTGTATCATGAGTGCTGTAGTGGCTCAAGTAAATATATTTTGTGTATTGTATTGTAAGTGGCCAATGAATACAACCTTTATACAATCTTAAGAAATAGTCACTGGAGGTGTTTGTCAAAATAACCTGTGAACTACAGATCATTTATTATACATCCTTATACTGATCAAGTTGTGTATTATTTTCACAAAATTATAAAGGCTCATGTTCCTTCTTCCATTGGTAAACCGGGAAATATATGCAGATAACTCATTTTGCAGATGTAATATCTCAAAACAAAGTTGTTTGAAACCGAGGTGCCATTGCTCATACGAGCTTCCAAAAGCTAACAAATAAACTATGATTTTCACTCAGGTTCAAAACACCATATTTGTGATCAATCTGTGTGTCATTTGAGTGGTTCTCGTGGAATTAGCAGCAAAATATAAAATTATCATCTAAAGACATGTCTTTTGATATTTTTGAGTGCACTTTTTGCTGAGTTCCATGTGAAAGTGAAAGCTATGTCACGAGTTTCAACTGTATGCCAGAAATACTGTGTAATCCAAATTGTAATTTACAAATTGCTGTTTTATTAATAAAAACCATTTGTACTGTAATAAACAAATCATCAGACATTCACCAAGCTTTCTCTTTTCTGTTAACTTAGTCAGAATGGAGTTTTCAGTGACAATTATAATTTTATAGTAAACAATTTTTTATGTGAGGAACTGTATGTAATGAACCTAAACTGTATTATTAAATCATCCTGATTACAAAGTTGGAGTTGTATATGAGTATTTATGGGATCAGTTTGAGATGTCTGTGATTACAAGCTTTGTAAATGTCACCTACAGTTCTTACAAACGGTAGGCTAGCTGCAACACAAACTAGTTCCATCTAGACATGTTTTCAAGGTCCTTGCATCGGATGCTTGCTTACTGTGAAAGTAATTTGCTTATCACAATGTTTCCTTATAACAGGATGATCGAACAGCTTTATTGCCCTGAGCCTTCTTACTTCCCCATGAGTTACTAAATGGATATGTCATGATGCAGTTGCCTGTTGTGGTTTCTGGTTAGCCTTTTGCAGACAAAAGGTTACAGAAAATGATTGGTTCACTATATTATTAATCAAATGGAAGTAGTTCAGTTTTAGAAATGTTTGGATGAAATCTCCACTTATACTACTACAAATTTATGGTTTCTAGGCACTCTTACAACACTTTTTCTGTCTTCTATCATAGTAATTAGAACGGCTACTGTTGTGTGGTTCACATAACCACACTGGATGCAAGTGAAATTAGTCAAGTTATTGGTGTTTTGGAGCTAACATGGAACTTCGAGGTGTTCCGTGCTTTACTGTGAAGGTGTACTTGGAATGTCACTGTCTAGCCCATGTGGTATCATATGTAACAATTAGAATGATGAAAAGCATTAATGTTTTCACCTTCTTTTCATATTAGATTGTACAAACTCTTAACAAATCCAAATATTCGGAAACACTGTTTACTCATTGGAACCAGTAATCAGGTAAAGGGTTACATGTTTGGCATTCTCTAACATCCTAATTTTTAATGTAGTGAGATGTGAATATTGGTTGACTGGACTATCAAAAAGATAAGTGCCTATTAGATGCTTAAGGGATATTAGTGAGATCATAACTTTTGGTCTGTTTTTGTCTAATATAATGTAACTGTGGGAGGTAGTGGGAAGATGTATGCTCTAAATGCCCCTCTTTGGAACTGTGAAGTAAAATTCACATTCCTGCAACGACAAAGAGTAGCTAACAGCCCAAAAACCCTAATTTGAGAAAGAAAATACTAAGAATGTGTGGTTGGAGCACAGTATTATGTGGACATGTATCATTGACTATGGGGCAACTAGAAAAGAATTAAACTATGTGAGATGTGGTACCGTAGCAGGATGTTGAGAATAAGGTGTACTGATAAGACTAGGAATGAGTGAGGAGATGAACATGTTGAAAACATGGAGAAGAAAAAAGGGTAGGGTGATAGGACAGGTTTTAAGATGCCAGGGAATAACTTCCTTGGTACTTGAGGGAGCTGTAGAGGGTGAAAGTTGCAGGGGAATACAGAGACTGACTTCTATCCAACAAATTATTGCGGAGGTTGGGTGTATGTGCTATTCTGAGATAAGCAGGCAGGTACTGGAGAGGAATTCGTGCTAAGCCATATCAAAACTAGTCTGAAGACTGCTGAAAATGAGCCCAAACACCGTTGAGGAACCGGCAAGAAATTTTTTGCGTCACCTGATCACTAACAAATGTTCGTGAAAGCTCTTTCAGTAGCATTTAATTTTTTTTTCAAATATGCAAGCATTTTCTAAATTATTGAGTGTCGGTAGACGCTATAAAAAAGATGTTATACATTGCGAAGAGCCATGACGATCATTCCACTTGGGACCTGTGGAATGGTACATTAGCTTATTTGTTTTACTTGTAAATATTTGTCATGTATTGTTGCTTTCTGACATGTTCTACATCCTGGAGGACCTCCTCACTACGGATCAAATGGAATGAAAGTACATCTAATTTCATCTAATCTTATTCTCAAAATTCTGAGAGCCCAGTCACTGTACTGGTATGTGTCAACAAACGTTTAACAAATCCAAGAATCACGTTGCATAATGATAATGGTGAAAAAATTGGAGACATTCTAACCTATATAAATTGTTAGGGATAAACATTGTTTACAAATATTACACACGAATAAAGTAGTCTGTGGGGAATATTTGTGGTATATGATGAACCTTTGTGAAATATAGATGCAGTTGTAGACAGTTGGTGTCATAAAGAAGGATAGCCGCAATAGTTTTTCGTGCATAACATCCATGAATGGGAAAGGAAGAAACGGCCTGGGGAGTAATTTTAGTGTACTACATACCCTTCGTCGTACACTAAGGGATGACGTGCTGGGTACAAATGAGGGTTTTGTGTATTCAAATTTTGACTACAGTGATCGTTTGGAAGGAATAGTTTCAGATTTCGCGATTGTTGCTGATGTTCTGTACCGTAGTCCTCTAATCCTAGATCAGCCCAGTTTTCAGAAACTCGCCCCTAGCGCAGTTTTCAAGGAGTATGTTGCTTGCTCCTCTTATCCAAGATTGGGCCAGTTTTGAGAAATCCGCCAACAGCAAAATTTTGGAGGAGTATCTTTTTTGTACCTGGTCACATAAACTTGTTGCTCACCATGGCGTTAGACGCATGTTGCCTTCATTGTGCACATAGACTTGTGACTAACAAACTATAGCGTATTTGTTCAGCTACCTTTTGGTACTCCTAGTTGTATCTGCTTGTGAGTCAAGGTGCTGTGGTGAGGTAAGATCCTATTTTTGTCCTCTTCCTACTGCAAGAAATTCGTACGCTCCTCATAGATGAGCATAATGAGTCCTTCTGCAATGTGATATTGTGGTGGTGTTATGGATGAACAGGAAACCCATTACCGGCTCATAGGTAGCTGTGCCTGAGGAACGTCAAGAGCACGAACGGTCGAATCATCAGAAACCGTGTTGCACGTCTTGCTCTGTGAGAACCAGTGGAGAAATTTTAAGTGTAGCTAAGAATTGGCAGATTCAGGTGATCAAGAACCATCTCGGCTCCTCATCTGCCTGGGTACATACTGCAAGTGAAAATTTCTTTAATCAGCAGAGAAAGAACTTGCTCCTCTTCTAGCAGCAGGGTACTGTAGGTTGATGGAGGTGCGAAGAATTCCAAAGTGATTGGAAAAGTAGCAGGTCATTCTCATTTTCAGGAAGGGTCATCGAATTGCCACGAAGTACTACAGGCCTGCAGCTCTGACGTCTGTCGATTACATAATTTTGGAACATATTTTATATCCGCGTATTATGACATTTGTCGAGACCGAAAATCTCCTTTGTAGGGGTCAAGATGGCTGCCGAAAATAACGGTCGTGCGAAACCCGGATCACTTTGTTCGTCCACCAGACTCAGCAAGCTGGAGATAGCGCCGCCTAGGTTGACGCCTTGTTTCCTGACTTCGAAAGACGTTCGATACGGTTACACACTTATTCCTCCTGTGCTGAACAAAATAAGAGTATACGGAATATCAGGCCAGCTGTGCGACTGAATTGAAGACTTTCTAGCAAGCAGAATGCAGCAAACCATTCTCAGTGGGGAGAAATCTTCAGACGTAAACGTAACTACAGGTGTACACCGAGGGAGCTTTTTGGAAACTTTATCTTTCCCAATACATGTAAATGATTTAGTGCATAACGTCTAGGATCCATGAGGTCGCTTTGCTATTTTACCCAGAGAGGTTGCAAAGTTTGAAAATTTACCGCAATGCAGGAGGACGTGGATCTACACTTGGTACAGTGATTGTCGGGTAACCCTGAACAAAAACAAATGTAACGTAGTGTGTGTAAATGATGAGTACTGTAGGATACCTTGTTGGCGATGCCGTTGTCTGGAGAATTGTATCGCCGTTGGGTGTATGTTACAGAATACGTAATAACTAAGGTCTAGGCGTATTGAATGTCACCTCACTCAAAATGTAGATACGAGGGTAATCCCAAAAGTAAAGTCTCGTATTTTTTTATAAGTACGGAACTCTGTGTGGCAGTTGGTCACATTGTTATGAAGAGTGCTTCACGCGCTGTGTGTTAACATGCGCACGCCGCGCTGAGGCGCTTTCTTGGCTTGGCAGCCGTTGAGAATGGAGATCCCGTTGGATGTTACCGCCAAATGCGAATTGCGCGCATTTATTCGCTTTTTGAACGCAAAGGGCACTGCGCCGATTGAATCCTTCGCCAATTGACGGAAGTGTATGGTGAGTCGTGCATGGGAAATTCAGAACCGGAGAAGAGGAATGTTGAGCAAGGACGTACCACACATCGCTCGGTAAACCGTTGCTCTCCTGCAACAGTTTCAGTGGAACATAATCATCCACCCATCCTATAGTGCTGACTTGGCGCCCAGTAACTAGCACCTGTTCCCTAGGTTAAAAGAACATTTGGCCGAAAAGCGATTCAGCTCTGACGACGAGGTGAAAGAAGAGCTGGTGTGACATGGGCATACAAAAACTGCCACAGCGTCTACAAAAATGCATCAACAGAGATGGTGATTATGTCGAAAAATAGCTAAATGATCAAGCTGTAAACTGATGTAAACCATTGTAGAAATAAACAGGTCTATGTATTTATAAAAACAAAGGAGACCTTACTTTTGGGATTACCCTCGTAAATGCTACGCAGTAGTCATAAAGAAGAGAATGAAGGCGTTGGTATACGATTACAACAGCAGTTCTAAAATTCTGGAGCGCCTTGAGTAGTCCTTCCATATTTTAGGTCCTGATTAAGTAAATATCGAGGCGCCATACAAGGATCTGCGCGTAATGGTCGGCTTAGCTATATTCCACACCGAAGCTCCAAAGAAACTGGTATAGGCATGCGTATTCAAATACAAAGATGTATAAATAGGCAGAATACGGCGCAACTCCTATATAAGACAACTGTCTGGCGCAGTTGTTGGCTCGGTTACTGCTGCTACAATGGCAGGTTATAAAGATTTAAGCGAGTTTCAACGTGGCGTTATAGTCGGCGCACGAGCGATGGGGCACAGCATCTCCGAGGTAGTGATGAAGTGGGGATTTTCCTGTACAACCATTTCACAAGTACACCGTGGATATCAGGAATCAGGTAAAACTTCAAATCTCCAACATCCCTGCGGCCGGAAAAGGATCCTGCTAGAACGGGACCAGCGACGACTGAAGACTATCGTTCAACGTGGCAGAAGTGCAACCCTTCCGCAAACTGCTGCAGATTCCAATGCAGGGCCATCGATAAGTGTTAGCGTGCGAACAATTCAACGAAACATCATCGATATGGGCTTTCGAAGTCGAGGGCGCTCTCGTGTACCCTTGACGACTGCACGACACAAAGCTTTATGCCTCGCTTGGGCCCGTCAACACCGGCATTGGACTGTTGATGACTAGGAACACGTTGCCTGGTCAGACGAATCTCGTTTCAAATTGTATTGAGCGGATGGACTTGGGTGGGTATGGAGACAACCTCATGAATCCGTGGATCCTGCATGTTAGCAGGGGACTGTTCAAGCTGGTGGAGGCTCTTTAATGGTGTGGGGCCTGTGCAGTTACAGTTATGGGGCACCTGATACTTCTAGATACGACTCCGACAGGTGACTCGTGCGTGAGCATCCTGTCTGATCACCTGTATCCATGTATGTTCATCGTGTATTCCGACGGACTTGGGCAATTCCAGCACGACGATGAGACACCCTACATGTCGAGAATTGCTACAGATCGGCTCCAGGAACACTCTTCTGAGTTTAAACAGTCCCGCTGGTCACCGCACTCCCCAGACATTAACATTATTGAGCATATCTGGGATACCTTGCAACGTGCTGTTCAGAAGAGATCTCCACCCCCTCGTACTCTCACGGATTTATGGGCAGCATGCAGGATTCATGGTGTCAGTTCCCTCCAGCACTACTTCAGACATTAGTCGAGTCCATGCCACGTCGTGCTGCAGCACTTCTGCGTGCTCGCGGGGGCCCTATACGATATTAGGCAAGTATACCAGTTTCTTTGGCTCTTCAGCGTATATCAGCGGCCGTCAAACTGCGCCCCGCTGGCCACATGCGGCCCAGATCATGTATTCATTCGTCCGCGGTTCTCAGTCGTATTTAGTAGTAATGTGCATCCAGCAGCTAACAGCCTAATCCAAAAAGTCAGCTAATGTTGAGAGCTTCTTAAGAGTGTAGTTTTTCTGTTCAGTATCAAACAAAGATACGTATAGAGAGAGAAGAGAGAGTAATATTTTAAGATGCGCTTAATTTTAACTGACGATGGTGATGTCGGCCGGCAGCAAAGTTGGGAGCGTCCCTGAGGAGCAGAGGTCTAAGTAGTGCAGCCACTCCGTGACCTGTGAGGAGGAATGTTCTACTGTTTTTTTCCAGTACTGACAATTCACAGGCTTGCGATTTGTTGACCGAAAGGAGCTGGGTTCGATTCCAGGCCGGGCCGGAAGTTTTGTCTGTTCTCGGACGGGGTGTGGTTTTGTTCTTACGTTCGTATGGTCATAATTGACATTCCACTCTCGAGATGACGTCCCGAAAGCGAATATATTAATAAAAATAATAAAATAATAATTAAAAAATCCAGTGGGCTTGCGTGACTCGTACCGACCAGCTGCTATGGTGTAAATTTTTGACATGGAAGTAATATGGTTTCGTTAATATCTGTTATAGAGACTGCATTTTCAAATTCTGTACATATTTTCAGCAAAGAACACGAAAGTAGAATAAGCCAGTTGAAATGCAACGCAATGAGTAGAAGTAAAATGACATTCAAAACATCTGTGTCAGTCTCTCATATTGCAAAAAGTACAATTTAATCAACAATGGGCTTCCAGATGTTCTACCAAGTTGTTTCCATTTTCTATACAATATTTCGACGACCGACACAGCCGTCTTCTTCAGGTGCTGCGAGTTTTGCTTTTAGGTGTACTTGCTGGCTGGACTCCAGCCGAACTGTGAACTGTTGGTGGCACGCTGGTTTTTATAGCTGAGTTCAATTCCTGACGTCTATTACCTCCTTTGACGCTAGTTTGTTTTTCAGAGCCCTCACTGTTTATTCCGTATAAAGCAAATTCTGTCAGCGTTTTGCAACTGTGGCCGATATGTTGACAGAACACCCGCAAGTATGTTATTGGTTCAAATGGCTCTGACTACTATGGGACTCAACTGCTGAGGTCATTAGTCCCCTAGAACTTAGAACCAGTTAAACCTAACTAACCTAAGGACATCACAAACATCCATGCCCGGGGCAGGATTCGAACCTGCGACCGTAGCGGTCTTGCGGTTCCAGACTGCAGCGCCTTTAACCGCACGGCCACTTCGGCCGGCCAAGTATGTTATTATTATCAATCGCCTCGAGAAAACCCGAGAGATCACGTAAGTACAATTACTATTGTTAATTTATCGTGCGCTCACACAGAGGCACTTCATCAGGCAATTACAGGGTCTCAACTTCGGGGTCGTTGAATGTGGAAGGAATCAGAATAGTTAGTTGACACTATGTGTTCCGAATAGTGCCGACTTTTAACGACGAGAATTCACGATTGGCGCCAAGTTATCGTCCCTTTGCCATTGGGGGGTCATCACGGAGTAATTTATGTATATTACCAATTAATAATAAGATCGGTAAAATATGCGGCCAGAGCTGTCCTTCAGAATGCCAGTATTTGCTCTTGAGCAAAAATGTTTAACGACCAGTGGTCTATATGGCCAGAAAAGATCCCTGACAGCTGGCACGTTTCAACCACGAAGCGCGAAAGGTTGCCATCAGTGTTCTGCCTGAAAGCTATAGTCGACTAGAACTGCCACAACATTGAGACTTGCCCATAGAATCGAAACCATAATCCCGTTACGTGATTAGTCGTGATAGTCGCACGAAGCATGGGAGCAACCAACATTTCAACAGTCCGAGATCTTCTCTCACTGTAAGGACTATAAATGGCCGGCCGCGGTGGCCATGCGGTTCTAGGCGCTTCAGTCCGGAACCGCGCGACTGCTACGGTCGCAGGTTCGAATCCTGTCTCGGGCATGGATGTGTGTGATGTCCTTAGGTTAGTTAGGTTTAAGTAGTTCTAAGTTCTATGCGACTGATGACCTCAGATGTTAAGTCCCATATTGCTCAGAGCCATTTGAACTATTTGACTATAAATGCGGAAGCGTGACAGAGGTGCCCAGGTAATTACAATGGATCTGTCTGAAGAAAGGCGAGATTGTTCTCGGTAAAAGCCGGTAGGTAAATTTAGCGAATCGATTTGGAGACAGATCATTGAACATTGTTACTGGCCACAAAGGACATGACAATAAATAAAAGGAATGAGGCGTATACAAAGGGGTGCAACTACTAGTTATCCCGAGCTAAATACATCAAAGCAGTAGGGTGCAGAATGGCTCAGACAAGTATGTTTCGCCAAGCACTGTACAGTATACAGTGGCTTGATCAGTACAGAGGGTTTCAAAAAGGACTTTACAAATTTAAAAATTCTTATAAAGTTATTGGTAGAAGATAAAGAGCTGGGTTTAGTGTTATTTTGTAGGAAAATGCATCAAGTTTTTTAACCATAACCTAAAGATGTTGTATTTGGCTTCCGTTGGTTGTCACACACACATCCCATCGGAAGTCAATTTCTTCCCAAACTCGCTGTAGCATTGCATGTGTAACTTGCTCAGTGGTGGCGTAAATTCTTGCTCTAAGTTCAGGTAGAGAAGACGGCACAGGAAGTACAAACACGATATCCTTGATGAATCCCCCCCAAAAAAATCGAGTGGTGTCAGGTCCGGGGAACGTGGGGGCCACGCAATTGGCACATCACGGCCAATCCATTGACCTGGAAAACGGTCACTGAGAAATTCCCGAACGTCAGCCAGGTAGTGGGGTGGTGCACCGTCTTACATGAAGTAAAAATTTCATTCTTGGTCATCCTCATCAGTTTGTGGCATCGAAAATTGTTGTAACATATCCAGGTACGATGTCGTCAGATGTGCTTGGACGACCCGATGATTTGCCATGTCTTACCGAGCACTCTGTTTCTAGAACATATTTCTGCCACTCATTAACTGTAGGCGTACTAGGAGGATCTTTGGCGTACTTGGTACGAAAATTACGCTGAACTGTTGTCGCCGACTTCGATTCTTCAAACTAAAACACTCAGCTAGTACGGTCCAGTGAAGGTAGCCATCTTTAACGAATCTACCGCTAGTTTTCCTTACGGCGCGATTCGGCACTAGCGAACTACGCGGGACGAAGCTTGATGTATTTCCCTGCAAATTGATAATACAGTCATCTCTGTAGGTACTATGAATTAATTTATATGAATTTTCAAAGTTATAAAGTCATCTTTGGAACACCCTGCGTTTATATAGATGCAACCCAGTAGTGTGGTGTTATCTTATGAAACTCGAACTGTAGTCATAGTCAACGCTTTGGAAAATAATCCTGATGCACCAAAACATGGTACTACTAGTATCAGATTGTGATACATTCCAGGGGTCTTCGGTGAAAGTAATCGTCCAAAATGACCTATTTCTGAAAACCAGAAATACAGCACTCTGTGGAGTTCAAAGATCAGAATTGAGTAATAATTGTTAATGTCAAAGTGGTTACAATCCATTCACATCTTTTTGTAAGGGCTCAAATACACTGCTGTTGTGGTCTTCAGTCCCGAGACTGGTTTCATGCACCTCTCCATGCTACTCTGTCCTGTGGAAGCTTCTTCATCTCCCAGTACCCACTGCAGTCTACATCCTTCTGAATCTGTTTACTGTATTCATCTCTCGATCTCTCTCTACGATTTTTACCCTCCACGCTGCCCTCCAATACTAAATTGGTGATCCCTTGATGCCTCACAACATGCCCTACCAACCGATCCCTTCTTCTAGTCAAGTTGTGCCACAAATTTCTCTTCTCTCTAATTCTATTCAATACCTCCTCATTAGTTATGTGATCGACCCATCTAATCTTCAGCATTCTTCGGTAGCACCACATTTTCAAAGCTTCTATTTTCTTCTTGTCTAAACTATTTATCGGCCATGTTTCACTTCCATACATGGCTACACTCCATACAAATACTTTCATAAACGACTTCTTGACACTTAAAACTACACTCGATGTTACAAATTTCTCTTCTTCAGAAACGCTTTCCTTGCCATTGCTAGTCTCAAATACACTAGCCAATCAAAAATACGTAGAAACACATGATTGGATATTAATATGGGGTCTGTCCAGGCTACTCCTTTCTACCTCTACATCTAAATCTTCATACATATTCCGCAAGCCACCGTACGGTGCCTAGCGGAAAGTACCATGTACCGCTACCAGTGATTTCCTTTCCTGTTCTGCTCGCAAATAGAGCGATGGAAACACGACTGTCTGAAAAGCCTCTGTGCGAGCCCTAATTTCTCGCAGTTTACCTTTGTGGTCCCTAAGCGAAATGTGCGTTCATGGCAGTCGGCCTCAGATGCCGGTTCTTTTACTTTCTGCAATAGTGCCTCCGCGAAAAGAGGCTTGAATTCCACTGCGGACACTTTCAGTGAGCTGTCTGGATTATCTATAGACGAATAGCAGCCTATACGTTCTTAAGAGCCGAAACCAGGAAAGGTACTGATGTTGGACGCTGGAGTCTGGAGCAAATTCAACGTTATAACTCATCCAAGAGGTGGTATGTTGGATGCAGGTCGGGACTCCGCGCACGACAGTCCATTTCAGGAATATTATTTCCACAAACGATTACCTCACACATGATGTTATGCGACAGGATGCATTGTCACATTGATGCAAACAGTCGTCTTCTCCGAAGTGTTCCCCTACTGAAAGCATGTTGTGAAGTATGTTCATAACCCTTCTATCGGATTGCCACAGAATATGGAGTGGTTCAGCTCCTATCATCCAGTATTCAATGGCGTAGCTCTTTGCACCACCTCAAGCATCCCGTAGCATTGACTACAGGAATATGTGACTTGTGAGGAACTTCTCGATCGTTGTACGTACCCGACTGTTTTGATCTCTCTCACACGAGTGATTGCTTCCGCTGATTTCATGCTTGTTTTTACAGTTACCCTCCGTAATGCTCGGCGGTCCCTATCTGTCAGTACATAACGTCTCCTTGGTATTTGTTTATGTTGTGATTATTTCCTCGCGTGTTTACTTCACAGTCAAAAAATGGTTCAAATGGCTCTGAGCACTATGGGACTTAACATCTATGGTCATCAGTCCCCTAGAACTTAGAACTACTTAAACCTAACTAACCTAAGGACATCACACAACACCCAGCCATCACGAGGCAGAGAAAATCCCTGACCCCGCCGGGAATCGAACCCGGGAACCCGGGCGTGGGAAGCGAGAACGCTACCGCACGACCACGAGATGCGGGCACTTCACAGTCAGATCACCAGCAGTCGACATGGTCTCCGGTACAATGAATGAAATGCTAATGCTTCCATATTACATAGAGGTGTTCGGATACTTCTGATCAGACAGTGTGAAAATAAGTGGCACCACTATTTAGCCAATCATTTGTCACCTGTGCATTATAGTTTTCAGTTGACGTCGGTGTTACAGGATGAAGTTATCGTACATAAAAACCACCCTACAAGAGATAATGTAGACGGTCACAAGTGACCTTCCATGCTACCAGTATTTTCAAAGTCAGTTATTTTTATCATTTTAAAAAAAATTTTTTAGATGCGTGAAGAGAATCGATTCGAAGTTTGTATCTGTAGGTGAGGTACATGCATGGACAGTTTATAAACTGAGAGCAATAAGTACCTTCTTCTATTTAAGGTAAATATCTGATTGCGTAGGCTGTACTATATTTTTGTCTAATATGGTACACGTGAAAAATGGAACAAGTTCAGCAGTGATTCATTTAGCATCCGGCAAATTTGAATCAAAAGGTGGTCCTCCACATAACAGATTTTTTTCTGAGAATGATGCTGTAAAGAGGGGAGGGGGTGAACCTCATGATTCTGTTCTAGGTCAGCTGCTTTTCTTGATGCGCTGATGTATCACTGATCCGCCGCTAACCCTCGCAGATTTTTCAAAAACTCACAGTTTTCATTTTGTGTGAGTAGTATATAAATTAATGAGTGTGGTCACGGTATACAGAAAAATATTGTTGTTTAGCTGCACCAGAACACAGTCCATATAGCTTCCGGCTCTTTCTCTCATAAAAATAGGATATTATGATTACAGTGTAATCAAATAGCTGGTGAACTGAACGTTTTATGTCAGTGGTCGTGAATCTCGGTTGCATAAGAGCCAATACTGACACTGTGTTTTGGCACTTCGGACCACATAAGTAGCGATCGTATTATTAATTGCTAAGCAACATAAATTAGTATATTGTCAGAACGAAGAAGAAGCTTATTTTAACAATTGAAAATTCGCTTGAGAATTGCTTTAAAGTCGAAATCATGAATGCGAAAAATAAGTGAGTAATTAATAGTTAAATGCGGAAATTTATTTCAAAAAATTCTACATGTTTGTGGTCCCCCACGAAGAAAGATCAAGGTTGTGAGAAAGATCGAGGTTGTGACGTTGTAGTTGCCAGAAGAGGTGTTGCTGTGTTGTCTTTGCGAGCGGATGATTAATTTATTGGTAGTAGTACTTGTACATATACTTAAATGAATTATGCAATAAGAGACAAGCTCACAAATGTTTGCTGAATGTTTTAAATATCGTTTTTATTCTACTCATTGCGTTTTATTACAACAGCCTTAATTTAATTTCATATTCCTTGTTACATATACACTGATGATGCCAAACATTATGAAAACCTGCTTAATGTCTTGTTTGTCCGTTTTTGGAACGAAATACATCACTGATTCTGCGTTTCAGGCATCCGACAGTTTGTTGGTATGTTTGTGAAGGTATGTGGCATTAGATGTCTACGCACAAGTCATGTAATTCGTATAAATATCGGACAGCTGATTAGCGTACTTGGTGGTGGGGTCCGACAGTGACCCAGGTGGGTTCCATAGGACATACATCGCTATAATACTCCTCAAACCACTGCAGGACAGTTCTGGCTCCAAGACATCGCCTTTGGGAAAGACGTGTAAATGAATGCATGTGATTCGCAGCTGTCAGCATGTCTTCGTTTACTACCACAGGCCCCATGAAAGCGCAGGAGAATGTCTCCCATAGCATAATACTGCTGCCACCAGCCTGCATGTGTGGCGCGCTGCTCGTTGCGAGCCGCCGTTCACCTTCATGACGGCGTTTGTAGAGACGACCATCGACCTAGTGTAGCAAAAATTTGATTAACCGAAGATCAGACCTATTTTCATTGAATGGCGGTCGAATCTCAACTGTCCCATACCCACTGCAATCGCAATTGACGATGTCATTGAGTCGACATGTGAAGCCGATTCTTTTCCATTGATCGATGGTCGAATCCCAATGGTCCCGCGCCCACTGAAATCGTAATTGACGATACCGTTGGGTCAACATGCAAACACGTAGGTGTAGTTTGCTGCAGAGCTCCATGTTCAACAACGTATGGTGAACGGTGTGCTCAGAGACACTTGTGCATGCACCAGCATTGTGCTCTTTCGGCAGAGATGCCAGAGATCACGATCTATCCTACTTCACAGAGCAGAAAATCCTCCAAACCCCACGTTCTGTGAAGAGTCGTGGACGTCCAGTCATTTAGCGCCTAGTGGTAGTTCCATTGTCCTGCCTCTTTCTGTAGATGCTCACGACAGTTGCACGTGGACATTCGACTAGCTTCGCCGTTTTCGAGATATTCGTTGACAAGGTCTGCGTAATAATAATCTGTCCTTTGTCAAACTCGCTTACCTCATTGTATTTCCCCATTTGCAGCTCATATCTTCGCTAGGGTAACCATCCGTCCATGTTTTCTCCACTTACATACTATTGTTACCGTGTCACGTGCCCGAAATGCCACCAGGCTGCATCCAACGTCGCGGTGGACGGTGGTCGTAATGTTTTGCCTGATCGGTGTATGTCCTGCTTTTGAACTTGGTCGTCTCTGTAATGTGCATTCATGAATCTACGTATATTACTTTGGTGTCAAAAATTGTACCACTCCAGCTGATTGGCATTAGTCGCGCACACCCATGAGTTGTTAGTGCTGGAAGACAGGCAATGAGACATTCCCCCTCTGGCATGCTTTAATTCCGCAGTGGCCGCGCTACGTATCTTTCTGTGCCCGAGGTAAGCGGTAAACTTCACTTACTGATTTCACTAACGTCAATTAAAATTAAGCACCTTTTAAAATATTACTGTCTCTGTTATTCTTTTCTTTTTTCTTTTTTCTGAATGATAAAGAAAACTACTCTCATAAGAATCTCTTAACGTTATTTACGTTTTTGGATTCGGCTGTTAGTTGTTAGATGTATTTTATTATGAAATAAGGCTGACAACCGCTGCCCGTCGTGTGACGATCAGCATTTTATATTCTTAACACTGAAAGGTGGATTAAAAATTTTCTCACATGTCACTTTCGGACTTGTTCAGAGACTGAATGCTACTGATTTAGCAATAAGAATGTTCTCGACTGTCATTGTGCAAGCAGACAGCCCTAGCTGGAAAAAATAATCACGACTGTGTACATCCATGTTCTCAGTTTGTGTTACGATTTATTGAAGTCTTCCGGTGAACATTGACTCTCGCGACAAAATATGGCTCTACAGTCGCAGGAATGGGTCGTCTGCCGCAGTAATTCTGACCCAATAACAGCTCCAGATGTTTACTATGGTTTTTGTCGAGCACGTACCGATTAAGCACGTGAAATATATCATATATTGGAGCAATAACTGAACAAACATATACGCTAAAGAAAATAAAGCAGAATGTACTAAGCACAATGGTGTAGTTAAGTGCAACACTGTAATTTGGACTTTCAGTTAAAACGCAACAAGAAATGTGATGGCCTCACATAAAATTACGAAATGCATATAGGATCCCAACCGAAGTTTAATGAATAATTAAGATCATATCTAAGTGCAGTTACGACTGCATGAAAGGAGAAGAATACTTCCTGGCAGATTAAAACTGTGTGCCGGACCAAGACTCGAACTCGGGTCCCGAGTTCGAGTTTCGGTCCGGCACACAGTTTTAATCTGCCAGGAAGTTTCATATCAGCGCACATTCCGCTGCGGAGTGAAAATCTCATTCAGGAGAAGAATATTTGGCCGGTTCCTCATCTAAATCCGCTGCCTTGAAAGCTACCCTGAAAGCAAAACCAAAGTCCTAGCTATACATTACTGTAGTCTTTCATCAATGTTGCTGCTGCACAGTCCGCCAGTTTGTCATGAAATAAACTAACATTGTCGCCAGATTAAGGGTCTCCAGTAGCGAAAGCAGTGTGAAGTCCCCATGTTCTGCTCGAAGGACAGCAACTCAACAAAGATAAAACTCAGAACACAGGAGACACCCACAGATAAATTCAACGATCAGGAATATATGAACTCACATGCAACACTTATCAATCGGTGTACATAGGACAAATATTCAAGAACTTTGAAACAAGATACTCAGAACGCCTCAGAGCCACAAAAAGAAACAGCACCCATAGTCCATTTGCTGAACACCTGATAGCCCATAACCACCACCCAACCACAATAGCAACACATTTAGAAATACCGAAATGCAGCCACAACCTATACCACAAACTGACAACAGAAGAGAGCTTCCACATACATAAGGCAATAGTAAAATACAAGTTTTAAATGAAAACACTACACTCTGTAAAGCCACATCAATCAACACATTAAAGAACTTTACACAAAAGGCAACAAAAACCGCTAAATTAGCTTACACACACACACACACACACACACACACACACACACACACACAAATATACACACAGAAAGGCAGAGAAAAGTAAATAAAATTCAACTTCAGCTCCAAACTCTCTTTGAAACAAAGGAATGCCGATGAGGTTAGGAGACACATCATAGTGCTCACCATATTTTTCGAAGTAAAAATGCATTTATAAAGAAAGACATTACACAAAGTTCATTAATACGTGCGTGCAATATCCTCAGAACGCAAAAAGAAGAAAGACCAGTCACAACAAAACGTGAGTAGTAACAAATATACATGCAAAACATTTTGCTTCGCCAAAATCATTTTTTAAAAAAATCAAGGGGTGTTTTAACTTGCCAATAAAATTCGCATTGCATCGTTTGGTTTGTAGATGACCAGCTATCAGAGGAGGACACCATGCAGTTGGGCCTGCAAATCCATATAATGTAAGACCACAATAAGAAGCAAAACGAACAAAAACTTTCTTTAGGCCTCAAATTGTAAGATCAGTTACAACCTAAAGTATGTTAACCTTTTTTCAGTTTTCAGAAACAGAAGCCCACTGATGATGGCACAGAGGTGCTGAAACATCTTTGGATAAAAAGAAAAAAAAAACATTGTGTTTGCAAGAAGGCAGACCCCTTGACCTATAATTTAACTGCAAATGCTGAAAGAAAGGACAGCAGGTACGGATCCAAAAGATGAAAAGCTCCAGTAAATTCAGAACCAGCAACAGAAAAGGAACTATTTGCATTTATTCCCTTTCTAGGCGCAATCTCATATCAAGCTGCCAATATTTTCCAAAGGACAGAAGTTCAAATGAGCTTCTGGAACAATAACATTGTGAAAATTAACATTATCCACAGCACAGAAACCAACTGCCAAGGCCTTGAAAAATCAAGAATTTACAAGATCGTTTGTGACAACTGGCCCAGGTTTTATCTTAGACAGAACGGCAGAAGGTTCAGTATGCGTTACTGTAAACAACTGGATGCCTTTAGACCAAAATTTTTGGATAAATTTGCAATAGCCACTCCCATGAACCACTATGGCACACTGTTTCTAACATTAATGGCAACTTACAGGTATTACAGACCATTAACAATGTCAGGAAAATGGATCTCTTAGGAAAACCAGAAATATATAGTCACACCCTCAATCCACCCCAGTACGTTCTAAATGAGCAGCTGGAGCTAGTCAATGTATAATTTCTGAGTAATTTAATTAGACTGTTCTCAGAAATCAAACACAAACTGGACCTCTAACACTGAGAAAACTGACCAAAAAAAAAAAAAAAAAAAAAAAAAAAAAAAAATAGCTGTTTAAGATGTAAGTATAAAATTTTATAAATATGAACTGTCATGATGACAAATGTGTTGCTCTAAGCTTACTTTCCAACTTTTTAATTCTATAAGCAACTAACTTGTAAACTGTAAAGATAATCAAATGTCTGTGTATACAGATATGTGTACATATATGTCTAAATTATAGTACGCAATCAGGTAACTGTAAAGTATCCATCAAAATTTTTGCTGACAGGTACATTTCCCTGGTCGACAGAAAATGAATGATATATTTGTGTGTTTGTTTAATGATAATCTTTGCATTGCAAGCAGAAACATCGAGTGAGCAGCACATGTGTGGTGCTGAACACTGACATTAAGAATATCATGCAGTGTGCCACAGTCATTTATTTGCAATAAGTGTGCTGTTTGCGATTCAGTAACATATACATTGACCTGGAAAACCACATGGCCAAACTAAAACAAATTACCATCTACAAGGAACTTACGTAAGTTAATATAACCATTTCATATTATATCTAAATAAATGCAGGCATTTAGCATGTTTTTATTAATGAAAAAATTTAGTGGTACTAAATATTCAAATACTGTGGTTCCGTGTAGGAGCAGATGACAAACTGTTGATCAAAATGTCTGTGTGACTGAAAATATTAGACTTCTAAAGATGGGCACGGTATTCCAAAACAGGTAATGGCACTAAAATAAAACATTATAAAGTGTTTGTGGCTGGTTGCGTCATTCACAATAATTATGCCATAGAGCATTTCTGAAATTTCGAACTGGAAGTCCCTGAAAAATAATGAAACTTTCTGGCAGATTAAAACTGTGTGCTACACAGAGACTCCAACCCAGGACACCGTTTCAATCTGCCAGGAAGTTTCATAACAGCGCACACTCCACGGCAGAGTGAAAATATCATTCTGGAAACATTGAAAAATAGTTACGAAATACGGAATTTTTATGTGTTTTCGGCACTTGAAACTGTTTAGTATACATCCCTGAATTCTATCGCTGCACGATGCGGCGTTCTCTTGTCACAGCTTCTACTGTCTTGCGAGTCGAGCCCTTAATCGCCCATTGACAACGCTCATAACACAGTTAAATATAAGTAGAGGAACATAAGTCATATGTTAACAGAAAACTTCTTTCGATATTGGTATGGGGTGTACACAAATCAATACAAGATTTCCAGCATGTCAACATTAATTTTATCCCCTGTGACCAATGAAAAATGTGAAATATTTATTTAATGAACCAAATTTATATTTCTTGTGGACCATGAACATACAGTTGAGGACTAAATTTGACAGCCCTGTGAGCAGACTTAGTCGTTTTTAGACAAAACTGGGCCAGAGACAGGAATAAATCTGTATATTTTGAGGAGTGCCAGTCATACATAATTACATTTTGAAACCACAGAGAGGGAAACTGATAGTTTAGTAGCGATTGCAACTTGAGAATACTGTCACGATGGTAGACTAGAAACCGCAGTTACTTTAAAATACCATCCACTGACAGAAAAATTCACTGTCCAACAGTCACTATATTTTTCGTACAATTTTCAATCTGAAGTATCTCAATTTTTTGTCAGGCAGAGCTTGACATGAGCCAGTTAATTATTCAGGGCTTTCATCTCCTCTTGAAATCCAGAGTACTGGCCAGGCATGACTACAGTCCCAGGGAGCATAGGCATGGGTCACATCCATCTTAAGAGTATCCGTGGAATTTTTCAAGCATCTGTGAAATTTGCAGTTCCTTCGCTAGTTATATTGTACTGAATGGGCACTTACGTTGTAAAGCTTAAATTTTCACATCCAAAACCTGAAATCTTCCTGATTTGCACAAATCGTGTATACAAGTCTTCATAATAATTTTTATTGCAGTTTCATGGTCATTCCATATCACATCTTTAACAGGAAGTGCTTTGAAACCTAGGAAACGCTAGTGTCTGTCGTCATTGGAAGTCTCTATGATCAACGGATTATCCATTTCAGAGGCAATCTTTCGCTGTCAGATTGGTAGTGCCCTTACGAGGTTTGAGAGTAAATCTGTAAGCTTATGTTGACTGCCATTGATGATATTTTTTCGCATTATACACAACTGAACACTTTTAAGTTTTCAAGATGGTCATAAGCTTAAATTGGCAGCTGAAAACTGGGAGGATTTTGCGTATGTGAATATCTATTTTTACGTCTTTACTTAACATGTAATTATGTAATTATGGTGCGTTGTGGATGGTACATTATGTGCCACTACAACTAACCTCTCTCTGCCCTCCCCCCCTCCTGTCTTGCTCGAATTATAAATTACATGTTGAAGCCATTGGTAAACCAATGTATAAGACGAAGTTTCTCTGATGATCCTTACCTGAGGTATATATTGTGGTGACAGTATTCTCCACTGCAGAGAGTACTGCACCAGAATTGATAAGCTGTGCTTGAAATGCCCATAGCATAGCAGCTGTATGGGTTGGCAGTACAAAGTATACTGATGAGATCCGCCAGGGGCCCCAGCTACCAATGAATGGGCATCATATGTGTGGACAGCGACTGGTCGATGTCTCGTTAAATACTGAAGCACTGAGCTACGGTGGATAGTTCTCTTCAGATCGCCGAATCATGTATAGTCTCCAATTACAGCCGAGTCTACAAGCCTCAATGTTGATCAGTCATCTCCGACACTTAGGCTCCATAGGCATCATAGTTCAGCTCTGAACTGTACGTAGACATCACTCAGAGGCACAGTGATAGGATTTTAATATTCTAAGGAACTTGCAATAATTGTGTTGGACACTCCACAAGAAGTAACAATGCTTAAGTAGAGTGTTCCTTCAATTTGAATAAATATCATTTTATTACTAATTGTTGGAAATCTTTCTGATTGACCATAACCTACACCATTCTCCTGCATTACCAACATATATCAAACGAATTAATATAATGTTTGACTGTTTGTGGGATGGCAGATTTCGGAACATGAACGTAACTGGCTAATACATGACGTTGAATGCCTCTCTTGTACTACATGGCACTGGAAGTAGTTGAATATATATGTGAAGTTATTTGTTCTTCTTTGACACAGTTCGAATTTTATATTATTTTTATCTGAAAGAAACTTAGGAACGTTTTGCAAAATTAAACTTTTACTAGCGATGCACATAAACGAAATTAAACATTTTCCAGTTAACATACATCAAATGTCATTATTCGCTTCTGTTCTCCTAAGGTTGTTGTTAGTACTCATTGAAATAAAAAAATCTAGTTACATTTTATCCTGCATCTTGATGAAAGACAATAGAAGGCAATTAATCCTTCTCTCAAAATCTAAAGCTGACATGGAGAAAGAAGAGACAACCAATAAATTCCCCAGACACCTACTCCAGTATGTTTCACATAGATTATTACTGAATGCTGGTCGTATAATTTGGTACTTTGAATTACTGCGCAACACATAACATATGGCTCAGTGCAGGGTCAGCTACCAATCCCCATATTAACCATCAATCATATACAAATCTTACTTCATTTTATTACAGTTTTCATATGCTAATGATACTATTCATTGGATCATTCATAAGTACTGTGAACATTAACACTTCATAGGAGTACTCTTGTAGCTGCTTTCAAATTCGACAACTTCTTCTCATTGAGAATGACATCCTAAGTGTTGTTCTCTAGGACATCTGCAAACTAGCTTTCCTTTGACCTTTGAACTAACTTATCCATCCAGTTATATGAGGGGGCTTACAGTTCAATGTGGATTCTGAAGCACAGTGCAGCTAAGCATTTTTCACATCATCGAACATTGCAAGAGGTGAAAGAAGAGGTAAGTGACAGATAACAATCCTAGGATCGAGCAGGAATCGAATTTGAGGCTTTTTTGATTTGTAGTTTGGTTCTTTACCGTTTCTTTCCCTCTGAGTCACCTACCCACACAAGTATATAGTATAGAGTATGTGATAAAAAGTGTACGGACATCTATCATTGGACATTAATATGGGGTGTACCCACCCTTTGCCCTGCTGGGGACACTTCCAGAGATATATCTGAATATCTGAGAAGGAATGGCAGCCCATTCTTTTTCAAGACGTGTTTCGAGACTCATGTTGGACTCTGGGCTACGGAGCGATGTAATCGATTTAACTCATCCCAAAGGTGTTCCACTGGATTAACATTGGCACTCTGAACAGACTAGTCCACTGGACGAATATTATGGTCCACGAACCATTGCCTCACAGATGCTATATTACAACAGAGTGTGTTATCATGTTGACAAAGAATCGTCGTCTCCAAACTGTTCCTCTGCTGTATATGGAATAATGCTGTAAAATACGTTCATATCCTATAGAATTTAGCGCCTTTACATAACGTCAAGCATCGCGTGTCATTGACTACAGAAATGAGAAAATGCTTGACAATTGTACCCCAACCTTTCTAGCTCTCCATGCACAGTCATTGCGTCAGCTGGACTGTTGTCAAGATAATTCTGAAGTGCTTTGAAATCGGACGTAAACTGAAGAAAATCAGCTTAGAACGTAATCGTCATTAGCCTTTGACTGACACAAGCTATAAGGATTTGTTTGGGTTACATTTTAAGAACTGTACCTCTACAACTGATAAACACTGGACTCATTTTGTATGGAGTGTTATTATTCTGATTGGCATATATGCTAGTACATCATATTGACTATTCATTCTGAAACGACCAGGGTATGTCTGTTAGGTCTAATTGATGAATAAAGTTAGCTAACCATGACACGATTTATTCATCAGGAGTCTACTGGTATATTTGTTTCCACAGGGGCGATTTGGTGTCTCCAGAAACATCATCATCATAAACAAGTATGAGTTGGGTTCCTTACATGTACACTGCCCAAAAAAAAACATTCATCGCCATGTAATGTAAAAATAAAAAACAGTGATATAAAAAAATATACTGCAGTCTGCCAATGTAATCGTATTCTTAATGACTCAATAGTAGCGGCTCAAGACACTTTTCTGCAAATGCCTGACAAGAATGTTCTTAATAGTGCAATAACCTTTAACTTAGCCCAAAATATATCAGTAATTAATGAACTAGCTCAGTTCTCAGGGTAGTTACGTAATAGTCGATAGTTAAGTGTCCTTTCCTTCTTTAACCAACACCAAAGATATTATTCCAGGCTCATGAGAAGTCGTGTGCTTATTGCACCAGAGAATGTTTAATAAGTCTGTTCAATTTAAACTATTGCAATATGTAACTTAATAGCGTGGTTTCGTCGCATTTAATTCTTTCTGAAATTGTTTAATTAAATTAATTATTTTTGAGTGTACTGTTATTGAAATTTTTGATTTTGAAATTAATTCATTATGAGTGTTTGGTTCTAATGTCTGAAAATCTTTTATTTTTTCTAAATTGTTATTGAGCTCATTTTGAAACATGTCCATTTATTAAATTTAAAGTATCATTAAATTTATAATTCAAGCACAATAGTCTTAAAACAAATGGACACAAATGTCTACAAATTACTTCATCAAAGTTGTATTCCCACAATACGGTACTATGGATTAATTTTTTGCAAATAGTTAACTAGTTATTTAGGTATGTTTCCTCCATATGAATCAAAAACATATTTTATGTCTTTGTTTCTATAATAATGAATCCAATGTGTGGCAACATGATCAGATGTACCTAAATTTACTATTCCACATTCTAAATTTTTGGTTTATTAGGTAATTTATTAGTCATAAAAATGCCATGAAAATACTTAATTTTTCATTGTTTAACTAATTCTTCTATGTCAGAATTACATAAAGGATTATTACATTTTTTGATTACTTCTTTGAAAGTTTTTTCAACTTCCTTTCTTTTCTATTACTAAATTATGTCCTTTTCGTTCCTCTAATTCTTTATCACCTTTCTTGTTATTTATAACTGCATTTACAATATTGCAGAATCACCAGAAAGTGAACCAAGAGCAGTTAAATGTGTAAACAGCCAAAAGTAATGGTAAAAATCTACCTTTGTGTAGTGTTAGTCCTTTACCTTCTTTATTTTTTGTTAGATATTCAACAGTCTTTCTCGCAACAGGGATAGCTAATGTAACAAGTAAATTTTTACATTCTTTCTTTACCTTTCTTATCTGAGCATCAGGTAAAAATCGTGCAATATTTTTTAATTCTTTATTATTGAGTTTAAGTGATTTTGGTTTAATTTAGCCACTAGATAGCGCACTATAATCTATTGTAAAGTTAATGTATATAGATTAAAAATTAATAAAGATTTTTTTATAATCGTCAGTTTTCAATACCCATTCCGACTTTTGTTTTCCATACATTACTCTCTAATTGCATTTGAATTTATTTTTCCCCAAATGAAGCATCTAGAGCATGCATTCATTCTTTCGCAAATAACTGAAGTTTTTTAACAGCTTTCTTTCATCTAAAACTTTATCATCTGTATATGAAATATAATATTCTTTAAATACTTCATGTAATGGATTCCTTTATCTTGTTTAGATAATCTTTCTTCTAATTTTGTTCCCAGGCCACAATATTTATAACTTAGAAGATGCATTTCAAATGGTAATTTGTTAATTAAAGTATTAAACAGTCCTCTACCATATTTTTCAGTTTTCCAAAATGTGTGTGGTAAATTATTCAAAAAGTTAATTAAACATGGAATTCTTTTGGATCACTAATAATAAAATCACTAAGTGTATTAGTTAACATCTGAGTACCGCCCCGGTAGCTGAGTGGTCAGCGTGACAGACTGTCAATCCTAAGGGCCCGGGTTCGATTCCCGGCTGGGTCGGAAATTTTCTCCGCTCAGGGACTGGGTGTTGTGTTGTCCTAATCATCATCATTTTATCCCCATCGACATGCAGGTCGCCGAAGTGGCGTCAAATCGAAAGACCTGCACCAGGCGAATGGTCTACCCGACGGGAGGCCCTAGCCACACGACATTTCATATCTGAGTTATACCAACTTTTTCATTTTCATAATTTTGGTTTCCCACTAATTATTCTCCATAGATTACTGCTGATCTATCGATTAATTGATGAACATCATGCACCCAAACAATTTGATTCGTTTTTCAGAATTTTTTTTACTAAACCTTTTTCTGAAAAACTGATATTCCTCAAAAATTGTTTTTATCAAATTGTTATATTTATTTCCTTTACTTGATTCTTTATTATTTGGAATGCTTTTATTATGTACATGTTGAGTCACATAAAATTATAGCATAATTTTGTAAATCAAGAGAATCAAATTCTGTACCTAAATGTTCTACTAGTGTTTTTAGTGAAAAGATACATTAATCCATCTGTTCCCTTGTATTCTTACTCACCAATTTTTAAGTTATCACCATTTAATTCCAGTGATAATTTACTAATATATTTATCAGGACCAACAGGTCTTAATCCAAAACATTATCTTCATAATAACTGATAAAAATTCTGACATTCCTTCACTTACATTTACTTTTTTAACATCTTTTTGTTTTAATTGTGTTCTTTGTTTTTCATAATACTCTATCGAATCATTTATTTCTGTTCCACTTAATGAAGAATTTCTTTTATCACTACCACATTGTTGGTGAAATATAATTAAATTGTTCTAAATAATGTTGGTTATAAGGAACCATTTGTTTTTCTACTTCTCCATTTTCTTCAGTTAATTTTAAATTTTTTTCTCCTAATACTTCAATTACTTTGTCAACATCTTCAATTGTATCGATAATTGGTTGATCCACCTTTTAAAATTTTCATAGTTAGTTTTTGGTTGTTTTTTCTGTTTCTTAAACTCTTCTTTTAGTTGTTTCTTTTGTCTGCTATTTTGTCTGGCTTTTTTAACAACTTCTGGGTAGTATTTTGCAAACACTTATTAAGGATAAAAATATGAAAATAGTTATTAATTTTTTATTCACTGTTTATGATTACACTTCCATTCAATGTATATGTCCAACATTTATGATCAATCAGTTTCCATTAGGATAGTGGGTGCACCCTGCAAATGTGACAATTTATAAATAAATAGGGTGCAGCAGTCAGTCATCCATTTTTGCAGATTTTATTTGGCAAATCCAGATTTTGGCTAGTGCCTAGACATTATCAATGCACTAGTTTCTATTTTCAATGCATGACACTTCCCTGTTGTTCGAGTGTCAGTCACAGTTCTTTGAATACTACTGTACTGCTGCCCGAACAACAGGAAAGTGACATTCATCGAGACCAGAAAATAGTGCATTGATAATGGCTGGACACTAGCGGAAATTTGGATTTGTCAAATAAAATCTGCAAAAAAGGATGACTGATTACTGCACTGTATAATTTATAAATTTATGTTCAATCTTTCCATTCAACAATTATGTTCAACTTTTAAAAAATTCTTTACCTTTTCTTTATATTTACTTCCTTAATGTTTCTTGTCATATCTCTCATAATAAAGCTAAATTTATCTCTTTTCCAACATTTACTACATCGCTCTGAAAATTCATTGAACTTTAAATCTCCAACTACAAATTCATGATAAATGTGATTTAAATTTGTACCATCTTGCCGAAAAATATTTTAAAAATTAAAGTTATCTCTAACTAATTATTTTGGTATTTTTCAATGTGTTTGACTTAAATAAAAACAAACTATTACCTTATCTCAACAGCTAGTGAAATTTTCTCTAAATATATTTGATTTTTGAGAATGAAGTCATCAAAAACTATTACTGAATTATTATCATATTCCTGTAGTGGAATAATTTTAATATTATTTTCAATATAAGTTACAATTGGTTCATTAATTTTATCTTCCTATAAATCCTTAATATTTCGGTTGACCTAACTTTTTGAGTAACCACATATAGGTAAATCTTTTGTCAGTTTAACCATACTGGTACTAGATGATAATTATCAATCATTAATGCTGTTTCTCCTCAACAACTTTGTACTATTATGCACATACAATAGAATTTGGTAAAAATTTACCACATGTATTTTATAATTTCTTTTCTGGAGTTCTTAGTTCTGGTGCCAGTATATAATATATTTACATAATTTTTACAAATATAAATGAGTAGTTTATTTCAATTGATCTATAATTTGTCTGTTGTGAGAAATGTTGTTTCAGTAAGAGAAACTTATAAAAATGTTTCACTAGTTGGTTTTATTCAAGTTTTTTAGTTTCTGATATTACATTATTAGATAGCAAATTTTACTGTGATGGAGAGGCAATAGAAATTCCTGTTGTTCCATATAGATTGAAAAATCTAGAAAAATTTTGTACTCTAAAACAACCTAATATTCACATTAAGGAAGATAAAATTTAAAATGTATTTTATTGAAAATGATGTAGGATTATACATGACTATATGTGATGGTTATATTACAAGTGTGATGGAATTTAATAATCAAATTACTGAAGCTAATAAAGAAACTGTTGCTAAAATGTAGCAATTTGAATTAATTAATGTGAATTTTAATTTGACTGATGGAATATTTGTTTATACCTAATGATCATTTTCATAGGGAAACTAATATTATTGCCTCATTTAAAAATAATGCTGTATTTGTTGGTTCAATAGTTTATGAACCAAATCATCCTAAAAATATTCCAATTTTTGATACCATTCAGCATTTAGAAATAACTATAACTCACAAAAATGAAAATTTGATTGGCATCAATGGTGCGTATATAACAGTTGTTTTAGAAATGAATTTATAAATTTTTCCCTTAATAAATCATGAACAGCAATGAGAGTTATCAACCTTGCTCAGTTCCTGCTAATGAGAGATCAATAAATAATTTAAATCTGTATTAACAAGGAAAAAGAAATTAATATTATTATTGTTGATGGTTGGACTCATTCTAATATTTCACAACTTTATATTAATATATGGAATATTATTATATTTTATATATTAACAATTATTATATTAATATATTCAATATATATCAATATTGGTGTTGGCTGGATTCATTGGAGTAATTTACATGTTTATATTACCTTTGATGATATTCACACAGATGAAACCGATTTTTCAACATATTATAGTAAATTGAATATTAGGCTAATTGATAATTATGTATTAAAGTTGTTTGATGTTATTACAATTAAAATGGAAATGGTATTTTATCTAGATCAATCATCCTTATATTTCTTCCTCAACTCTAATTCAATTAACTTCAACCCTATCAAATAAATAAAATATCGTAGGCCATATTCTTTACAATGGTAAAATGAAAACCAAACAAAATAATGTACTTTACTGATTAGAATTATTTGGGGATTTTAAAGATTATAAGAAATTATGTGGAAAGAAAATTTAACTGTAATTTTTACTTGGAGTTCAAGAAGAGATCAAGGAAATTCTATTCTTCCTTGGACTACTGATGAATATAATAGTGCACTTCTTAAAGATAGCTAAACAGTTGTTAAAAGTGTGGAAATTTGTGCTCCTGTTGTTAAATACCAACCAGAAAATTCACTTAACTAGATCAAGAAAGACTTAAAATTCTAATAATTACAATTTGTTCTTTGAACTACAAAAAACTGAATTTGCTAGATTACAGCAAATGAGAGATTTTAAACTAGATAATATTAATTATTATAATTCTACCAAATCTTATGAGCCTTGCTTTATTTTTTTGTTTTCCAAAATAATTGAAAAAATAATCACTTAAATGGTTGTTCTTTACATGATCATGTTAAATTACAAAATATCTATGTGAAAAAAGCAAGAAATTAAGTTTTCCATCAAGAATTAAGGAATTTTGATCCTCTAAAAAACTTTTTAAAAGCTTACAATGCTTTTAGAGATTTTAGAAGAATAATCCAAATAACTAATGATGTAAATGTAAGTCCATTCAATTTTATTCAAAATTATCTTATCTGAGTAGTTAGTATGTCTAGAACAATGAATGTTGGAACTAGTCAAAAAATAACGTTAAAATTATGTGAACCCTTTCGTGAAAATGTAATTAATGACAAAATTTCATATGCTATTGTGTATGGTACAAAGAGTTTGTCTTGTGATTTGCAAGACAGAATCCTTTCTGAAAATTTTTAATTACATACATTAATAAAAAATAAGAAAAAATAAATAAATTTGAACTCAACTTTTTCATTTCCTTTTGAAGTATTTTCAGAAAACTAGAGAAGTTTAAAACTGAAAACGTAAGATTTTTCAAAAATTAAAACATTTTCAGAACATTTCTATATAAATAAAAATGAATGTGTATGCTAGCATTGAAAATCTGTTGACTGAACTTAACAATTATAGTAACATTTGTGGAGAAGTGTTTACCAATTTATCAGAGCTTAAAAAACATAAATCTTATGCCATTTCTAAAGCTTAAATTTTACCTATAAAAGTTTGTTGATAGATTTTTATTACTTTTAGATGATAAATATGAAATTATCTTCCAGAGCTATATACTAAAATCTTTACAAATAATGATGATAAATTAGATAAAATTGTTGGATTAAATTTTATTTATCGAAATAAAGAAAGTATATGAAGATTATTTTATTGATGTTATTGAATTTGAATACATTTAGAATATTTTGGACTTTCAAATTTAATTTTTGATGATTAAATTTTAATTAAATAAACATTTTGTTTTTTAGATAAGATGGATGCTACAACATTACAATCTTGGTTTCTATTTTGAAATTTATTGACCAATGTTTTCTTTGGTACAGAATTGGCATAAATATATTGCTTATAACGACTGTTTGGCTCAGTGGCACACTGATGGTTATTAAGGAAATTATGCTCATATGGTGTAGCAAACGAAATTAGGGATTGGGTGGAGGATTTCTCAGTATGGAGGACACAGCATGTTACTTTGTGTGGAGAGTCATCAACAGATGTAGAAGAACATCAGATGTACACAAGGGAATTATGATGTACCCCTGCAGTTCATGCTGCATGTTAATGACCCAGAAGGCAATATTTTTAGTTGCTTCAGACATTTTTCCAATGATGCAGTTACTTAAAATTTTGTATGTCTGAAACAATCTACACAAATGAGCAGCCTGATTTCGATAGGAATTCAAGGACAGTGGAAAGATTGCCAGCCTGCTTTAAATATTCAGAAATGTGGAACTGTGCACTTCACAAATCAGAAACACATTATCCCAGGACAACATTATCAGTGGGTCACGACTGGAATCACATAACTCAAGTAAATGCCTGTGTGGAACTAATTGTGAGGGTATGTCATGGAATGATTAGAGCAGTAGCAAGTTGCCATCTTCAGTTCTTTGGGGGGATATTGGCAAAATGCAATCAGTGTACAAAGGAAACTGTTTACAAACACTCATGCAACAGATTACAGAATACTGTTTAAGGGTGTAGGTCCTATTTCACGTAGAAATAACAGAAGGCACTGATCGTATGCAAAGAAGGGCGGGAAAAATGGTAACAAATATGTTGACCTTTGGGAGAGTGTCAAGGAGTTACTGAAAAACTTGAACTATCAGATATCCTAAGATAGACACTAACCATCCAGACAAAAGCCTATGTAAAGGTTACAAGAAACAGTGTTGTATATGTAATCTAGGAATATACCACTACCTGTCGATCCTGTAGACGTTATAAATACAAAAACAGCACTCAGAAGGAAAGAATCGAGGAGAAACAGGTAAGTGTGATACACACAAGTGTGGTTAAATATTCAGATCTGTGTACTTGTATGTGTGTAGCTGTATGTGAGACTTTATTGTTTGAGGGACGCAGAAGTTGTCTTTTGAACCCCCCTTCCTCTCATAACCTCTCCACGCTACCTTCTTACTTCACAGTGGTTTGCAAAGTTTGGATGTAGATGCAAACATTACGATCTGCAGGTCAGGCACTCTAATAAAGGCTATGCCATAAATAATGTAACTCTTGAAATGACTACTATTTCAATTCTACACGACCCACTCAAATTAATGTTCGACATCAATGTGCAGTAACCACTCTCAGAAGGCAGGTGGCATTTCTGACAGGGGAGGATATATAAAGTATGTTAAGGGTGGGGGGGGGGCGGATAATAGTGCAGTCGTTGTCGTAATGCGGAAATGGAGCGATTTGTCTGACGTCCAAATGGGGATGATCATTGTTTTCAGGCCAAGAGAGGAGGCATTTCCGAAACGGCTAAGTTTGTAAACGGTACATGAGCTGCTATGGTTAAAGTATACTGTACATGGTAAAATGGCGCTATCAAAAATCGGCGCCGGGTCAACTGTGGTGGAGTATCGGCCATAGATGACAGGGGTAAATGATGGCAATGGAGATGTAAAAGGGCGAACAGACATACAACCGTTGGGCAACTGACCACCCAGATGAATCAAGGGGCTACCTACTGTGTCCGCTCAACGACTGTTCAGCGAAAGTTTTTGCATGTGGGCCTCTGCAGAGGCGCCTGGTTCATGCATTCATGGTAACTGCTGTCCATCAGTGATGAAGACTAGAACTGGCACGTCAATACCGCAACGGAACGTCCACTGAGAGGCGACAGGTAGCCTCTTCAGATGAATCACGTTTTATGCTCCATCAGACAGATGGCAGTTGGCGTCAAACGCCTGAAGGCCAACAAGTAGGGAGCGTTATAATCTGAGAAATGTTTTCATGGCATTCTCTAGATGATCTCATCAATCTGGAAGGCACAGTAGGCGGCCAACACCATGTCCATCCCTACATGCAGTTTGCTTTTCCTCAGCATGATGGCATCCACCAGTGGGAGAACATAAGCAGAGCACACGAGTGGTATGAAGAGCATCCAGGATAAGTTGACTGTACCGCCCTATCCCCCCCCCCCCCCCCCGGGGCCACCAAACTTCTCCAATTGAAACCCAGTGAAGAATCTGGAGGCAAACTCTCTCGGGCTGTTCAGGCCTTGGATACTGAGCCGAGAACGCTAGCACAGCTGGTCATGGCACTGGAGTTGGCATGACTCCACAACTCTGTCGGTACCATCCAGAGACTGACTGACTCTCTTCCTGCACCTGTCGCAGCGTTCCATACTGCAGAATGTGGTTATTAATTTTGACAAGTAGTCGCATTAATGTGACTGGATCGTGCAGTTATTTGGCAGCATGAACGTTGGTACGTTTTTCATGTATTCTCTTGGTGGTTAATGGTGGAGCGTCCCACGACGGAACAACGGATTGTCATAGTGAAACCTTTGAGCAGTGTTTGTGTTAGTCATTCTGTGGCAAACATCGCCATCGTGAGCTATAATGTTGTGGTGGTCCGGTGAAATCTGTTTTCCGATGTTTAGAAGAACTGGAAGAAGATCTGCACTATGGGCCTATAAAATCCAACTGACACAAGAACTGAATTCAAACGGTCACTAAAAGCGCCGAACAATTGCGCGCTGGTTGCTTGCGAAACAAGAGGAAACAGTAATTACGCCAAGAAAATAATGTTCACCGGTGAGGAGCAATTTTTGCTGAGTGGCTTTGTGTCACGCAAAATCGCAGGCTCTGGGTTACAGAAGTTCCTCTAGTAGTTATGAAGAAACCGTTATGCCCACAACGCGTGACTGTGTGGTGTGGCGTTTGGGCTGAGGACATTAAGTGGCCCTTGCTTGTCCGAAGATGGAGCCGGAAATGCATTAATAGTGGACGGCGAATGCTATCACTGTATGGTTTTGTGATCTGTGATCGTGTGGATGCTGAAGAAGTTGGGTTTCAGTAAGATGGCGCAATCTGTCACATATCAGTTTCAACAATGGGCTTGTTACGAGAGGTTTGCCGGTTCGGTAATTTCTCGCATTGGTGACGTGAATTGGTCATCTAGATCTGTCATGTGAAACCATGTGATTTGTTTCTGTAAGGCTATCTGAAATGTCGATGTGTACACCAACAAACCTCGATCACTTCCAGAGTCTAGGGCCGAGATCTTGCATGTACTTTCAGAACTAGCGGTGCAAGTACGCCGAAAAGTTATGGAAAATTTCATCGAAAGAACAAGAGTGTGCCTGTAGAGTCGTGGAAGGCATCTAAGTAACAGAGTAGTGTCCAGACAAGAATGTTGCAGTCATAAATTTTAATGGTATCAGCTGTAAGCATTGTAGAGTGTTTATTCAAGGTCACAATTAAAGATAACTCACACACTCTTAGATAAGCGCATGCATAGTTACTGGTCTGTCGTTTTCCCACATGCAGCGCTGCACACACCACGTAGGTAAAATGGCGTCTCCTGAACGTAAAGCATTTTGTGTCCTACAGTTTGAACGAGAGTGAATTTGTAATTTCAGTTCAACGTACATTTAGTTTAAAGTTTAATTGTGGTTCCCCATATGGCAAAAACATCCGCCGCTGGTATAGTCAATTCGAAACGACTGTGTAAGGGTAAAAGCACGGGATGACAAAATGTGGTTGAGGAGGATGTTGACGATGTCAAAGCCTCTTTCCTTTGTAGTCATGAGATGTCTGTTCGGAAAGAAAGTTTTGAACTTACGTTACCAAAGATGACAGTGTGGAAGGTTTTAAGGAAACATTTACACATGCATCCAAACCGGTTACAGTTGCTACGTGCTTTAAAACCAGATGACTATATGGCGGACGTTATTACTTTGCAAGTGAAGTGTTGCAGAGGGAAGATTTTCTTCCTCGCCCATTATTCAGTGATGAGAGCCAAATTTTCATGTAACTGGTATCTGTACAATATCAAAGATATTCCCCAAAATTAAATGTTGTCTGTGGTGTGTCCCGACGTCCGGTGTACGGACCTTGTTTTCGCTGAAGTTACTGTAGAAGGGGTGGCTTATTTGGATATGTTGCAAGAATGGCTACTTCAACAAATAGAAGGTGAACCAGCAAACTTCACTTGGCAACAACGTGTAGCCCCTCCCCATTGGCATCTATTTCTACGAGAGTGGCTGAACGTCGATGTCTATGGCTGTTGAATTGGTTGTCTGGTCAGTGTGACCGAGCTCTTTTCCACCTCGCCTCCATATTCACCTGGCCTCACACCATGCCATTTTTTTTTCTTTGGGGATTTAGAAAAGATCGTGTCTACGTTCCACCGCTGTCAAATAATTTACCACAGTAGAGACACAGAACTAAAGAGGCTATGCTTCCATTACTCGGGATATGTTAACCAAAGTGTGGGATGAATTGGATTTTAGGTTGGATGTGTGCCATATCGCTAAAGGCGCACATATTGAAGATTTGCATGAAAAACTACGTTTACCTTCAATTTGGTATATGATTTGTACTATATAGTGTAAACTCTTGTAATACACCACTGAAACTGGGACATTCTTTTATGGACACCCTGTATACTTAATAAATAATCACAGGTAGCTTACACTGAAGTAATATGTAAATTACCTAATTCTTTCTGACATGAATTTTTTGCTTGATGAAGGAAAAGTTTTCTTTATGCTGTATTGTCCTTAGGCGATATTTTAAAATGATTTTAGACGCAACACTTGTAAGAAAATATGTGCCTGTTTTTAAAATATAATTTTTACACATGATTTCTTTTTTATGGGTCTGCCTGAGCGGTCAGCGCAGATGGTTGGCATGTGAAAGTCCCGGGCTCAATTCCCAGTACTCCCAAGGATTTTTTCTTGGTGGGCAGACTGGCAGGGGAAGCACTCAGCTTCGTGATGACAACGGTGGAGCTGTTTGACGGAGTAGTAGTTGCTCCATGGTCTGTAAAGTCTTCAAAATGGCCAGGTGAGTAGCTTACTGACCACATGCCCCTCCTCACCGTACCTGGATATCGCCGCGCGGTAGAGAATGACGCGGCGGCTAGAAGGCATCCCTTGGGCCTGCACGGCCTGGCGAAGGGCTCGTTGTGTTATGAACTAAAATATTTGTAACGAATTGTTTGTAATTAAGCTATCATTCGTTAATTCCTATGCAAGACAGTAATAATAATATTCAGTTGTACAGAGGATATAAGGAAATTTGGAAATTTGTGGCATGTTCCTATGGGACCAAACTGCTGAGGTCATCGGGCCATAGGCTTACAGACTACTGAATCTAACTTAAACTAACTTACTCTAAGGACAACACACACACCCATGCCTAAGGGAGGACTCGAACCTCAGTCACGGGGGAGCTGCACGAACCGTGGCAAAGCGTCTCAGACTGAGGATATAAGGAACAAACCACTTTCGTGTACTGTGGCGATCACAAGCGTCAGCGCACTTCTGTACTGGCTTGTTGATATTTTTATAGTGATGCCCAACGGTTGGCAGCTCTTATGCATATAAATAGACTGAACATTAACAAATTTATACATGAGGTTTGCATTGGGGAAAAATATTTCTGACGCAGTTAAGACACACAAGGATTAATTACATCAAAATTTTTTTGTTTTATTGTGCAATCAAAACTTTTGTTCTTTATGGGACACCCTTACCGTGGTGCCGGCCGGAGTGGCCGAGCGGTTAAAGGCGCTACAGTCTGGAACAGCACGACCGCTACGGTCGCAGGTTCGAATCCTGCCTCGGGCATGGATGTGTGTGATGTCCTTAGGTTAGTTAGGTTTAAGTAGTTCTAAGTTCTAGGGGACTTATGACCACAGCAGTTGAGTCTCATAGTGCTCAGAGCCATTTGAACCATCTGAACCTTACCGTGGTACAATGCGGCATATATTCTGCCATGTACTTTACAGTTGTTTGCAGAGTGTAGATGTAAGTGCAGAATGCTCCGATCTGATTTAGGGTAGTGTGAAATACAGTGTAAAATACGTTTTTCCCTTTCTTATCGGTTTTCGGTCATGGCCGCACAGTCATTCCGCTACATGGGGGTTGTACGCGGGCCAATCAGGAGGGGTAGCTGTGCCGCCATGTTTAGTTAATACGGCGCGCGGACGTTACGAGCCCCACAGGCGCAGTTTGGCCAACTCCCAAATATAATTACAGCTGCCGCAGCAGCAGCCCACCATCCCACACGCCCGAGCTCATTTTAAATTACGCGCAATAATTTAAAACTCACGTGGGGAGCAGCAGACAACAATGCGGTTTGTGACCGGGACCCTCTGTGGCCGACTGGATTGCTCTCCGCACCAGCGAGTCGCCGTCGGCAATCAGTGACGTTCAACCGGAGCAGGCCAAGTACCAAGTAAACAGCTGGCCTGAGCGAGGGCGTAGAGGCAGCGAGGGAAATGTTGATACGGGGAGAACAGTCGCAGTGTTCTTTTGTCACGTCGTTGCTGCCTCTGCATTCTGGTGGCACTGGCGGTGCAAGGGTAGCCTGCGCGGCTACGTTGGGAGTGACAAAAGGGCGGACCGACGGTAGCCTGGGGAGGGAAGGGAGGGGAAGGGGGGCGTGTCGCGAGATCATGCAACCCTCACCCCCACCACCCCGCAAACAAGAGTTTGTGTTTGTCTTTTTACATAAGTCAGTTTCCAAATTTCACAGCTTTCGGAGAATGAACTACCATGAAAACCGAAGTATCTCGAAAATGACAAGATATTACAGAAATTGCAGGCTTTTTTTAAACACAGGATATTTTTCAGTGGCCTGAGTGTTGGTCTGCCCAGGAGGATGTCCTGACCAGTGACATCTTAGCCACGTAAAGACACCCAGTCACAAGTAGACAGTACCTGTTGTCCAACGACAAATCCGGCGAGACTTGTGAAACCACAGGTATGACCGACGACCCACAATAACTTGTATAACGGAAGACGGAAGGGAATGGTCCTCCACCAAGAAAAAAAAAATACCGGAAAGGTTATCTTTCGAAACTACTGAAAGAATCAGCTTTACCCTCATTTCCAACCTGGTACAGGCATAATCAGTTCACACTCGCAGTGCTACTTGAAATACTGTTATTGGTAATTGCATAGTTCTATTTTGCACTATCTATATTATGAAGCTGTTAATGATGTACTTGGTTTATTGCTGTCATACACTGCCCAGTCACGTTAATGTGACCACAGGCTATGTCAGACGTCAGCGTGCAATAAACATTCACAAACGGCACGTAGCAGCACTATATAGAGTATGTCGAAGTGGGGTTGGTACGCAATAAGCACTGTAGTCATTGTCGTAGTGCGGAAACAAAGCAATTAATATGACGTCCAAAAGGGCATGATCATTGTCTTTCGGGTCAAGTGTGGAAGCATTTCCGAAACGGCTAGTTCTGTAAATGGTTTGTATGGCATGTATGGCAAAATAGCGCCGTCCAAAATCGGCACCGAAGGACATAGATCACAGGAATGAACGACGGTTGCGGAGGTGTTGTAGTGCCAAATAGTAAGGAAGCTGCTGAGCAGTTGACACAGAGATCAACCAAGGGGCTACCAACTGAGTCTTGTCAACTACCGTCCACTGAACGTTGTTTCATATGGGCCTCCGCAGAAGGCACATACTTCATGCACCCAAGCTGACTGCTATTCATCGTCAACGAAGGTTCGATTTTGTACGCCAATACCGCCACTGAACATGCACAGCGTGGCGACAGGTGGCCTTTTCAGATGAATTACGTTTTGTGCCCCATTGGACAGATGGCGTTTGACTTGTATGAAACGAAAAGTATGAAACCCAAAAAGGTGGGAGCATTATGGTCTGGGAAATGCTTTCGTGGCATTAGGTGGGCGATATTGTAATTCTGGAAGACACAGTGGATCAACACAAGTACGCATCTATTCTTGGGGACCATGTCTATCACTATTTTTTTCCTCTTTGGCACGATGGCATATACCAGCAGGACAATGCAACATGTCTCACCGCTAGCAGTGTACACGCCTGGTTCGAAGAGCACCATGATGAATTTACCGTCATCTCCTGGCGATCAAATTCCCCGGATTTAAACTCAATCGAGAAATTGTGGGACCACCTTGATCGCACTGTTCGCGCGGTGGATCGTCAACTGGGAAACGTAGTATAGCTGGGGACGGCACTTTCAGAACATCACCGACTCTTTTTCCTGCACATTCGCACTGCGAAAGGTGGTTATTCAGGCTTCTGACAGGTGGTCACATTAATCTGACTGAACCATATAGTATTATCTCTGACCCCAACCCATTTCGCCAGTTTCATATACTCCCAATATTTTAAACACCTTTTGTACCACAGACCTACAAGGATATTATGCTGTACACTGACGAACTAAGACATTATGAGCATTGGCAATCCCGAGATTGAGTGCCACCTGGTACACGTTCCATAGCAGGCAAAGCGTATTAGTGGACTAGAGACGAATGGGAATACAGCGGCAATACGAGCTACATATGGGGAAACCCACTGAAATATGCAACTATGGCAAGGGGAAGACTTTTATACCTGGGGCCTGAGAACGAGCATATGGTAACAGGGAATGTGGTCGGCTGTTTGCGTGCTTAGTGTCGTAAGCAACTATAGAAAATGGTTGAAGTGTGCTGATATCACGAGTGGGCGACAAGAAGTTGGATGTAAGTGCCTCATCACAGAACGTGGGGGTCGGAGGCTACCCCATTCTGTAAAGTAGGTTAGGCGGTACCCTGTGGCAGATCTGACGACAATACGATACTGGCTCAGGCTGAAATGTTTCGTGCCACATTGGTGAAAGCACACTGTTGAACATGGGGCTGCGCACGTGTTGATCGGACAACATTTTCACTTACGATTGTAGCGGGCAAGAGATCATCTACATTGGGCCTTTGATCAACGAAAACGTGTTGCCTGGTCGGATGAGTCAATTTTCCTGTTGTCACAGATCGATGGTCAAGCCGTGTATGCTACAATTCGGGCGAACTGCAGCTCGAAACATGCGCTACAGGCATAGATCAGTAGAGCAGTGTTACGTTATTGGGGACATTCACCTGATGCTCCATGAGACCAGTGGAACCGGAGACACCATGGCAGCTGTGGACTACGTGAACATTAATGTGTACCACCTGCATCCCTCCACGCTCAATGTCTTGCCCAACGCCGGTGGCATCTTCTAGTAGGATAACTATCGACTTCGCAGCGCCAGAATCGTGCTACTGTGGTTGGAGGCCCTTGATATTGAACACACACTGATGTCTCGGCCCCCAGATTTGCCTGATATGAGCCTGATGGATCGCACCTGGGGCACTATTGGGAGCCAGCTTCGCGTTTACAAACCAGCGGCCAATAATTTACGGGAGTCGTGTTAGTAACGCGTAGGTATCTGGTGGAAACTTACCAAGCACTTGTCCAATCCATGCGAGGCAGAACAGTTGCTGTACTGAATTCCGTAGGTAGCACAACACGCTATTAAACAGGTGGTTACAATGTATTGGCTGATCAATGCATTCCCATCAAGCTATAACTTTGCTGATTATGTTCAATTATTGATTTAAATAACAATTTGGTACAATGTGATGATGCTAGTTTTTAGGTAAAATCCTTGAGCTGAGTGGAGTTTGCTACATCTCTCTAGATGTACTTCACAAGCGAAAATACGTTTGGCAAAAGATCTAATTGTAACATAAATGATACAGCATACATAGGCGAGTCAGGAACACAGTTTCATTGTCCGCTCCACGTGTTCTTTTTGACCAGCAACAACTGTGTGACAGCAATGTCAGTGTTACTGATGTGCTCCTAATATAGGAGTTACTCTATTGAAGTTAGTGACAATGAATCTAACGTGCTATCTCACTTCATTTCAATAAAATTAGGCAACCCGAAACGAGTCTTGTCCATACTGAAGTACCTCCCAGTATCTCTAAGTGTTCAGCAGGAAACGCCATAAGGAAATGCAATTACCCACATATATCTGCTTATATGATAAAATAAAGACAAAAAAGACATCAACCATACATTTTCATTGTTCACACATACAGGGTTATCGTGAAAAAATGCTACCTTCTTAACTGTTGCGAAAACTTAATGTAGGTCTTCTTGATTTACAAATGCAGTCGTGTTAATGCGTCTTTGGAATTTCATGCGACGTATAGCACTAACATCTTAAAGATCACATCACTCAGATGAGAACCACCTTTATCGGAGCACTCATATAGAGCTATGAAGCTGATAAGCAAAGTATTCTCCAGTACGGAAATGGAAATAGCGGCGACGGATGTTAGTCTCCAGCGCCTGAAAGTTTGCAGGGCGATTTTCGAACATTCTAGACTTTAGGTTACCCCTAGAGGAAGAAATCTGGAGCCATCAGATCGGTGTAAGTGCCAGCGAAGCCACATCAACAGGTCGGGACATGAGATTTCCAAGAAACGGCTCACGCACTTCGTCCCTTGACAGATGGGCGGTACGTGCAGTTGCACCGTCCCGTTAATATCTCGCCAACGGACAGAGATGCTGTTGTAGTGCAGGAACGACAAAAGTCCGTATCATGGACGCATATCGCTCGGAAGTCACATGTTGCACCATTGTCACCCCGGAAGAAATAGGCACGGACTATACCAGCTGCATTGAGTTCACACCACACCGCTAATTTCTGGCTGTGTGGCGATGGACTTGCTGTGGAGTCCAAGTGCCCCAAAAACGGCAGGTTTCCTTGTTAATTGTCCGCGAGAATAAGAAGTGTGCCTCGTCAGTCATCCTGGAGTAGCCACCCACATTTCCAGAAATGCATCGCAAAACTAAACACTTACAACTTTGTCTATAGACCTTAAGCGTTGCACTGCCTGTATCTTGAAGGGCCATGTATGCAAATCTTGGTGTAAAATGCGCCGTTCATTGCCGTAGCTCATGTTTAATGCCTGGCATCTGCTGCGGAGCGATCGTCGAGGACTTTTCTGAACTGATGCCCGTACACGGTCGATGTTTCCCGAGTCGTCCAGGAGACTTGCTATCACGCAATGAGACAACCGTACGCCACTTAGGTATCCAACGCCGTATGGTATGGCCATCTGGAACGTGTCTGCAATGGTTTAATCTGCGGTAACCTCGTTGGGTCGCTACTACTGACTTGCCTTCAGTGTAAAGCTCTTCCACAGGGACACGATCCTGCACACTCCACTTCTCCATCGCAGCTGAACTTCCCGCTCCCTTGCAATGCCGCTAGAGTGTCACCGACTACCTGCTCACGCTGTCACAATAGCCAAATGAAAAGGATCGTTCTTTCCGATTGACCCTGTATATTGTTTTCTTTGTTTACTAATAAATATTCTGGTTAAGAGTAACATTCAAACACAAGTAACTTTTTCTTTAATAGCAGTGGAATACGAGGGGTAGGAAATACGAAAAACAATCAAGAACTAGAAATGTCATGTTATTGATTTTCTCAAACGCTTCAATTCTGCAACATTTTTTGTATATGCCACTGCTGATTTTGTTGAGGAAAGCTATAGAAAGATGGCTTATTATTCTTACACCTTAAGCCGTCTAGCTTGCTTTTATCGAATTATTTTGCCATGGTTTCGCTGCGCCTTCTAATTTTTTGGGTAACTGGATTGTTCTCTTGCTAGAGGCAGGTGTGTCTCGAAGGGCTCTATTAGTAACTTGAAGATACCTTGTACTATTTTGGAATTATGTGGAGTGGACACTTGCGGAGCGTGCAATGATTTTATGGCTTGTGTTAGACTACCGTGGGTGTCTTGTCAATTATCTTACTCTGGTATCCTGTCGCCACCGTATTAATTCTAGTTCTCTTAGAGGGCTAAGCTATGTGCTAGTGGTTTTATACTACCGAGTCCTCCAGAACGCTGTGAGTTATACTGCTTATACTGTTCCCGCGCCTTGGTTGCACCTGAAAGTCAAATTACCTTTATTTTCACGTCAAAGTTTCAACACTACTGTTACCTCAAGTTGGTCGTGTTTTGTTAACAACCAAAAAAATATCTGTTGCACGTAACAAGCATGTAAGTGCCATCACTTACGTTTCAGTAATATTGGTTTCTTATGCTAACAAACTTATACTGAAATGTTCTTCTTTGCTAATGCATCGTACACTGAAGAGCAAAAGAAACTGGTACACCTGCCTAATATCGTATAGGACCCTCGCGAGCACGCAGAAGTGCCGCAAACGATGTGACATGAACTCGAGACTAATGTCTGAAGTAGTGCTGGAGGGAAATGACACCATGAATCCCTCAGAACTGTCCATAAATCCGTAAGAGTACGAGGGGGTGGAGATCTCTTCTGAACAGTACGTTGCAAGGCATCCCAGATTTGCTCAATAATGTCACGTCTGGGGAGTTAGGTGGCCAGAGGAAGTGTTTAAACTCATAAAGGTGTTCCTGGAGCCGTTCTGTAGCAGTTCTGGACGTGTGGGGTGTCACATTGTCCTGATGGAATTGCCCACGTCCGTCGTAATGCACAGTGGACATGAATGGATGCAGATGATCAGACAGGATGTTTACGTCCAGGCCTCCATCAGCTTGAACAGTCCTGTGCTGACATGCAGGGTCCATGGATTCATGAGGCTGTCACCATACCCATAAACTTCCATCCGCTCTATACAATATGAAACGAGACTCGTCCGACTAGGCAACATGTTCCCAGTCATCAAACGTCCAACGTCGGTGTTGACGGGCCCAGGCGAGGCGTAAAGCATTGTGTCGTGCAGTCATCAAGTGACACCGAAAGCCCATAACGATGATGTTTCGTTGAATAGTTCACACACTGACCCTTGTTGATGGCCCAGCATTGAAATCTGCAGCAATTTGCAGAAGTGCTGCTCTTCTGTCAAGTTGAACGATTCTCTTCAGTCGTCTTTGATCCCGTTTCCCGTTCTTGTACGATCTTTCACCGGCAGCAGCGATGTTGGAGATTTGATGTTATACCGGATTCCTGATATTCACGGTACACTTGTGAAATGTTAGTACTGGAAAATCCCCACTTCATCGCTACCTCGGTGATGCTGTGTCCCGTCGACTATAACACCAAGTTCAAACTCAAGTAAATCTTGATAATCTGCCATTTAACAGCAGTAATCGATGTAACAACTGTGCCACATACTTGTCTTTTCTAGGCGTTGCCGAACGCAGTGCAGTATTCTGGCTGTTTGCACATCTCGGTCTTTAAACACGCATGCCTGTACCAGTTACTTTGGTGCTTAAGTGTAAATGCCACCTTGATCACATATTTGTTTAACAACTCAGGAAGCAGCCTTTTGACAGTGGGGCTTGTACCTGCGTGTTATTCGCAGCCAGGCTCTTAAGTTAAGTAATCTGGTTTTCAATTTGTCGCGTTGTAGGCTGTTCAATGTTTTAATTTGTCATGCTGTAAGCTAGTTAACGGCAATTACTACTTTGTTTTAGTAACAGGGAATCGCTATCTAATTCTAAGTTGTCACTACTGTTTTCTCTGAACTACCACTATTTGAAATAGCTTTTGCTTGTGATGTACGTTATTTGGTATTTGTGTATTGAAACTTAAATTTTGAAGTGTTGGCTAGCCGAGGTTATGTAATTTTGTTGATCTTTTAAAAATCTGTTTACTACAGTGAACTTTGTTAGAACGTCTTTTAAAAGTTTTAATAATTTGTATGGTAATTTCAAGTTAATTCTTCTGGAACTGGAGTACGTCAAAATTTGCGAAAGCGCAGTTGAGTTTTCTGAATCAGGCTTTAACTTGTATAGTTGTTATCTAAGGTCTGTGAAAATGATGTCAGTTTTGAAACCTTCTTTTTCTGAGTTACAGTCAGTGTGTAAAACTTGTTGTTAGAGCTTGATTTCAAGTGCGTTGCCATCGAACTGGTTAGATGTTATTCTTGTAGCACGGTGTCATTAGAAACTGTAATATGGGGTAAGGGTACGTTATGCTTCATTGAGAATGAAAACTAAGTTTTGAGCTGTAGTATTACAATCCAGTCTTCGTGATAAAATATTTTTTGGTAAAATTTCTAAAGTAATTTCGGGCCGTACTTTACTACTTTGTCCCCGCTCCTACTACTGTACACCCGTTCAGTAACGCACGAAATAATTCTTCTGGACAATTCTTCATTTAGACACACTCATTTATTGCACAGAAATATTTGCTGGAACCATACTAACTTCTAGAGTCCATCCTTGAACCTCTTATCGGCAGATGTTGAAAATCTAGGGATACTAATAACAGTCTCAATATCGTCAAACAATTTTGAGAAAACTAAAATCACACACCAGCATTCAAACGAAGTGACTGAAGTGAACTACAGGGCGGGCCGAAGGATATTTGGACACTGCAGAGACTAAAATTGATCTATCCACCACTACGTCGCATCCTCGGCTGTAACGGGGGCATGGCGAAATAGGCCTCGTTTTGTCGCAGTTACAGAGGGGGCGCAGAAACTGACCAGGAAATAAAATAAAAAGTGAAACAGAAAGAAAGAAGGTTTAATACTTAACCGGGAGACGTATATGATTTCTATTATCGTTCGTGTTGATAACCTCTGTCTCCCTCAAGGAAACTTGAAGGCACCACATAAGAGCGACGGATCACACCAATCCGGTGGACGAGCAACTGGCTCGTCACAATACGCCAGTCACTACTCTTGATGAACTATGGTATCGTGTTGAAGCTGCATGGGCAGCTGTACCTGTACACTCCATCCAAGCTCTGTTTGGCTCAATACCCAGGCGTATGAAGGCCATTATGACGGCCAGAGGTGGTTGTTCCGGGTACTGATTTCTCAGGTTCTATGCACCCAAATTGCGTGAAAATGTAATGACATGTCAGTTCTACTATAATATATTTGTCCAATGAATACCCGTTTATCATCTGCATTTCTTCTTGGCGTAGCAATTTTAATGGCCAGTGTGTAGATTTGTAGTGAACATTTAAACTATAATGTCATCGTTCATATCTCATACTGTTTGGAAGTTAAAAACTTTAAAAAGGCATATAACTATTTCATAAATAACTAAGTTATAAGATGGAGCCCTTGTATAGCCCCTAATATTGTCAACTTCCCATCTATTCTGCTTCTATAGCACAAGCTTCAAAACGCTCATCACTGCAAAATTGGAGGGTGTGTTTTGTATTACTTTTGAATATAATTGACAACTTTGGCTTCCACTTAATTTCTCAGAGTAGTTCGTAGTTCCTGGATAACTACAAATTCTAACATAAATTTCATACTCACCGTGGGCAAAGCGAAACGAAACACAATTGCACAACCACAATTGATAAATAGAGAAACGAACCGCAGCTGCATTTCCACTCACCGCTGCTTGCTAGCCAGGCAGCCATATTGGCTGTACGAATCGCATGCGATCAATCAGACTGTCTGGAATTTCTATGCGATCAGGAGTCAGTGACCGATCGCTGCGATTTGCCGACACGCGTGCGAGCTACGAAGCGATCGGTCCCCCATGCGACGGATCGTTGCGATCCGTCGCTCGTGTGTGGGCCCTTAAGGCTTCCCCTCGGCCTGAGACTGTAAATACATGCGGTTGTCACAGTTTCATTTCCACAGTGTCATTTCGTCCTAGTAGCATAGCAGCGTAACGACCACTGTCGAGCAGACGTCTGTCGCTAACATGGTTAATGTGGGAACATTGCGCCACATTGCGCCTTATTCACATAGCTGTCGTGCACATAGCTCGCTCAAGAACGGACATATTGCCGGCACTTTGCTCGGTATTGTAGAAAATGGTTCAAATGGCTCTGAGCACTATGGGACTCAACTTCTGAGGTCATTAGTGAAGTGTTGGCAGAAGTGGCAACACCGTGTTGCTAAAGGAGGCCGAAATACACGCTTTAACTCACGCAGACTGGCGTGAGGTCTGGAACAGTTAAGAGAATTAATAGTAGCAAATAAAGTACGTAGTTGATGTAATACTTAACTTTAATCCACAATTGGTGTACATTGCTCTTGACGGTACATTAATAATAAGCTCAATATAACTGGTAATGGCGCCTTGCTAGGTCGTAGCAAATGACGTAGCTGAAGGCTATGCTAACTATCGTCTCGGCAAATGAGAGCGTATTTGTCAGTGAACCTTTCCTAGCTAAGTCGGCTGTACAACTGGGCCGAGTGCTAGTACGTCTCTCTAGACCTGCCGTGTGGTGGCGCTCGGTCTGCAATCACTGACAGTGGCGACACGCGGGTCCGACGTATACTAACGGACCGCGGCCGATTTAAAGGCTACCACCTAGCAAGTGTGGTGTCCGGCGGCGACACCACAATTAGTCCCCTAGAACTTAGAACTAGTTAAAGCTAACTAACCTAAGGACATCATAAACATCCATGCCCGAGGCAGGATTCGAACCTGCGACCGTAGCGGTCTTGCGGTTCCAGACTGCTGCGCCTTTAACCGCACGTCCACTTCGGCCGGCCGGTATTATAGAATGTCAAAAGGTCTGTGAGGTGGAACTGAAGAAAATAAGTTCATTTGACCGAAAGATTTGGAGTTTTGCTGATTTCTACTACCTGAGGACTGGAGCAAGAGTGTCTGAAACGCAGTGGTTCAAGACAGCGCAGTAAAACTCCCCTTAACGGACACTTTCAATAGTGGCTTCCTCTCAATGGCGGAAATCTTAGAATTTCCCTGATCAATAACATTAGCGCTTATAGAAAAATTCTTCCGAATAACGGGCATTCTCAGTAACGGAGATGGAGACAGCTTAAGTACTGTAGAGCTAAGAAGTCACAAAAACGGAAGCGGTTAGCGCTAAATGAAAAGATCGAGATCATCGACGTCAATGAAAAGGAAAATCTTATTGTCAGATATATGGCCACAGGTTAGTGACATTTTAAGATACGCAAAGTACATTCTGAAATAGTGGACTGCAAATGAAAACTTTGCCAGTAAACGCGCTTTTCCCAACGCACCAGGCTTAAAAGTTGACAATTTGACTTTTTAATAGTTTTTCGTGCTCGCAGCATTAACTTGGCAGTTAGTGGACCTCTGATTAGAGAGAAAGCATTCCCAATCGCCAAGGAGTTAGGACTTCACGATTTTAAAGCATTTGTGGGTTGGCTTGACAAATCTGGAAGTAGAAAAGACATCTCTCCTCTAATACTGTGTGACAAGTCCAGTTCAGTGGACTAAAACATGGTTATGACGAAAGAAAACCATTTTAGTCGTGACGAGATTGGTCTTCCCTTCAGAACTTGGAACACGTATGTATTCAGTAGCAGCGATGGCGAGGCATGACAGAATCTCTGACCAGAGAGTTATTTATCGTTGCTAGTCTGCGCTTGACCGCGCGTCAGTTCAGTTGCGAGAAAGTAGTTGTATGTAGCGAGTCGCGAGAGCATGTAGTTCGTTCGTGCTAGTAGCGCGCGAGAGACAGCCGGAGTTGTGTGTGAGGAGTCGGCGGGCGACGACATGGGCCTCTGGTCAAGGTTCAGGATGAGGTAATGAAGCAGCATTGCGCAAATCAGATAATGTAATGTATGTTAACTGTAATTAACTTGTTCAAGAATTGCCCCAATAATAATTTTGTTCTGAGAGCAATCTTTTAAGAAAATAATCACTATAATTGAAACAATATTTCCTTTGCTTTTCCTCCCAGAATCAATTTATCAGGTTGATTTTAACGTTAATTTTGTGGGAACTTAACATTTTTTCACATTTTTATTATCATTGACCTTATTACTGCGGGAAGTTAACATTTGGCTCCAATTGCATTTTCATTCAATTCATATCATTTAATAATAATTGCGGGGAGGTTAGACTTAGCAGAATGAATATTCACATTTTTAAATATTTTCTTTCATTTCTCCGGGGAGGTTACACTTGGCGACATCCAGTCCAGGATCGTATTTCGTTGAGAATCTTCTGAGGAGTAGTCAGATATTTGCTTTTATTTACTTAATATAATTAGCATTTGGCGCAACGCTTTTACTAATTTTATGACTTTCTTTCCTCAGATCATCGGCAATTCGTTGCTCTGTTGTATTTGTGTTTGTTGCTTTTTGCATTGTGCTTATTTCATGTGTGAATAACTGTGACTATAGTAAAAATGCCGCGAAAGACTGTGAATAGTGTATCTCGAGGTATTATGAGTGAAATTACCGACTTAAACAACTTCACTGATAGTACTTGTGACACGCAGTGTAATGACGACAATCCTGCGTTCACTGAAAGTCAATGATGATTTTTATCTTACTGATGAACAAACGAACGCAATTGTCTCCTCTGTTAATTTGACGACAATTGATGACGCGGGGCGCTTTATTGTAATGAGCGCTGCCCAGCTTAACACACCCGGTTTGGAAAATTCAAATAACGTACAGACAAATTTTTCTAATGAAAATGGACAGTGTACTGAAAGTACGACGGATCCATTTAATTCCGAAATAGTGACCGATAGTGTACATTCGATTGGCAAACCTTTTTGTTAATCTCAGAATAACCAAATGGTTACAGAAAGCGAGACAATTCCAGATCCACCACTAAACAGCACAGAGAATAGAAATGCTAATTTTGTGTCAGATCCAGTTATGGCATTGTTGCTCAAATGACTAAGCAATTTAATGAAAAATTTGATAACAATTCCAAACAACAGAGAGAAGATTTCAAACAACAGAGTGAAAAACAAGACAAACTTAGTGAAAAATTAGACAACAATTCCAGACAGATTAGTGAACAGATCAAACAGCTTAATGAAAAACATGACAGCCTTAATGAGAAATTAGACAACAATTCTAGACAGCTTAGCGAGCAGATTACAGCCGTTGCCGCGCAGTGTCATGACACTAAGGAACAGTTACGCAAGGAAATTGAGGCTTGTTCAAGAAAAAGTAGCGAAGAAATTAGATCTGTTGCGCAAGAATTAAGGGAAATGCAAACAGCTACAACAGAAACACTTAGAGACGAAATTAGCGGAGTCGCTAAACAATGCTCTGAAAAAGCTACACAATTACGTGACGAGTTTAAACTAATGACAGCAGAACGTTCGCGCACAATGGATGAAAAGATTGACGCGAAATTCGACCAACAGAACACTCAAATTGACGAACGTTTTAGTCTTCACATACAAAACAGTGATACGCGTTTCCGCAAATTCATACAGGATCAAAATAAAGTAAAACGACAAGTAATGGAAACAATCACAGCACAGAGACAGGAAGACAAACGTGAATTGTTCGCGAAAGCAAAGACATACGTAGACAACAATATTGCTACAGTGTCCGACGAAATTAATACCATCAAACAGTCGAACACAGAATTACGTGACAAAATTTCCGATCTGTTATGTCCTAGCCAGTAATGCCAACCGAGCCCGCTGCCAAAAGGTTGGCAGCATCAAAGTCCGGACGCCGTCCGCATAAGCAGCGCCAGCGAGACAGCAAATCGCCGCAAGTCTGCGCGCGCCACCGCTGGCTTCTGGGTTCTTAAGCGCTGGAGTCGCGAGCGCTAGGACAGTTCTGTATTCGCCGCTCAGTTGTATACTCGCCTCCGAATTGTGTACTTGGTAGTCAGTTGTGTGTTCATCGCAGCAGAGTTGTTGTTTGTCGTCAGCCGACGCTGACCTAGCCGCTCCGACTCGAACTAGACAGATTTCTGTAGACACCGAGTTCACTACTGTGTTACTGTATCTTCATTAATAAAATATAAGTACCGACTTTTATTTAATATGAGTGTTTGGGCTTTCATCTTTCTGTTCACTGTTCCAGCGGACCGGTCGGCCCGCTATTAAAAGTGTGGCGGTGACTTCGTAAGCCATTTCTACAGCCAAGTGTTTGTCGCTACGAACACCGCCACAAAACGATCTTAAATCGAAAACAGACACATACACAACAGATTTTCAAACAGTGACCGACAGACTCGAACAATTAGAACTAACACAGGATTTCGATGTCGTCAAAGCTGACGTTAAAAAACTGAACGAAACTACACATAAATTGCAAAAACAGATTAATGTCTCTGACACTAAAACTGATGATCAGGTAAAAATACTGACTGAAAAATGTGATGAATTGGCCAGTCGTATTGATGTTATTGAAAGTAATAATGAGAGCAAATCAGACGATACTGCACCGATTTCATTTAATCAAACACCTGAATTTCAAAATCTACAGCAGACGATTAATGAGATCGATTCGTCTAGTAACACCTTGCGTAGAAAATTGTCAAGTATACAGCAAGAGGTAACAGAGATAAAAAATGTATCAGGGTTTAACACATCACAACAGACGCCACTTTACGAACATTTTTCAGACTCATGCAGTGCGTATAATTTGGATAATCTACAGAGAGTACGGGATTTAGATTCCGAACAGACACATACAAATAGATTCTCTTACAATCGTGAACCTGTTCAATCATACAGAGATGATAATTTCGATTACAAACATTTTCTGTCAGTGAGAAAATTTTAAGTATTTAAAAATGACAGAACACAGATTCACCCACTGGATTGGGTTGAACAATTTAGCTTTGCTTTTCCACCGACTTGGCCCGTTACGCATTAACTTGAATTTATTTGCAGTTTTTTGGAAGGCGAACCGGCAACTCATATGAGACCGATCGCAAGGCAATGCTATTCAGTAGAAGAGTTTCAGAATGCTTTTCTGTCAGCGTATTGGTCGAAGACGACACAGCGCGGAATTAAAGATCAGTTAATTAGTTTACCAAATTATGAGAACTCAAATTTTCCCAGTGTGACGCAATTTTTTGAGCACATGGTGCAACAAAACCAGTACCTAAGTGAACCGTACAGTGAATCTGCACTCATTCAATTATGTATCTCTAAATTACCACGGTCATTAAGAGTTTCACTTCTAACAGGTCAGCAAAAAGAAAATATTTCAGCATTCAGAGATCTGTTACAGGTCTTGGAAGTACAACAATCTGATTATTCTTTTGTAAACAAAAATTTTTCGTATAATAGCCAAGAGCAACAAACTTACAGTAATTACGATCAGACACGCAATTTCAATAGTAAAGGTAACAGACGCTTTAAGAACGACAACCACCAGAACTTTAATAGCAGACAAAATTCTAATTATCAATATCGTCAAAATTTTCAGCAACAGGAACCACATTTTAGTAACAATAGACGTTTTCCACCACAACAGCATGAAGGTCAGCCGGTTAACATACCTAACCAACAATGGAATGCACAAGGTCAACCAGGCCTTAATCCTTCGCCGCGTGCACGTATAGTCCCAGGTACAACAAATAGTAACGCACGGCAGCAAAGGAACAACTACGTACAGAAAACACAGTATTTCAATTCCTATCGTAATGCACCGTATAGGAATGACTATTACGACAGACGTAAAAATAATGAGGACAATTTTCAGCGTACATCTAACAACCAAGAGCAAAATTATCCACAAGAACATATTCTCATGAATGAACCCGACAGTAGGTATCATCCAGAGCGTAACACGTCTGGAAGAAATAATAGAACAGTTCAAATAGTGGAAATGCCACAACATCCTCCTGAAAATAATAACACGTCAGATAGAATCTGACTAGATACTGTACAGGTCTCATCTTCCAGTAACACAAGCACTACTTTTGACACGCAAAATGTTGTTCACGAAAATGTTATTACTTTTGACGACATCCGAGACACTCTTTTACAGGAAAGACCAGTTGTTCAGAAAACCATTTCACATCCTGTCATCGAAGTTAAAATTGGTTCATCGAAATTTTCAGCAGTAATCGATTCCGGATCACCTATGTCAGTAATAAACGAAGAAAGTTTTAACGAGTGTAACAAAGAGAATACCTATCCTACATTTCCATTAGGCAAAACGAAAGTAAAAGGAGCAGTATCGAGTAAAGAAGTAGACGTTAAATTACAGACACATTTATCATTTTGCATTGCAGGTCACACATTTCACTCAAATTTTTGGATTATTCCGTTATTGACGACAGACATTATTTTAGGTACGAATTTTCTGGTACAACACGATGCCATTATTGACTTTCAAAATTCCTATTTAATGTTGAAGGATGAAAATGTACAATTGGCTGTAGAATTTCAGCATTCTTTATCTGCGGAAGAACAAACAATTAATCGTACAGAGGTCATTTCCGTATCACGCAACATAGACTGTAATTCCACATTGTTCACTGATACGTACGTACATAACTACACTCCTGGAAATTGAAATAAGAATACCGTGAATTCATTGTCCCAGGAAGGGGAAACTTTATTGACACATTCCTGGAGTCAGATACATCACATGATCACACTGACAGACCCACAGGCACATAGACACAGGCAACAGAGCATGCACAATGTCGGCACTAGTACAGTGTATATCCACCTTTCGCAGCAATGCAGGCTGCTATTCTCCCATGGAGACGATCGTAGAGATGCTGGATGTAGTCCTGTGGAACGGCTTGCCATGCCATTTCCACCTGGCGCCTCAGTTGGACCAGCGTTCGTGCTGGACGTGCAGACCGCGTGAGACGACGCTTCATCCAGTCCCAAACATGCTCAATGGGGGACAGATCCGGAGATCTTGCTGGCAAGGGTAGTTGACTTACACCTTCTAGAGCACGTTGGGTGGCACGGGATACATGCGGACGTGCATTGTCCTGTTGGAACAGCAAGTTCCCTTGCCGGTCTAGGAATGGTAGAACGATGGGTTCGGTGACGGTTTGGATGTACCGTGCACTATTCAGTGTCCCCTCGACGATCACCAGTGATGTGCGGCCAGTGTAGGAGATCGCTCCCCACACCATGATGCCGGGTGTTGGCCCTGTGTGCCTCGGTCGTATGCAGTCCTGATTGTGGCGCTCACCTGCACGGCGCCAAACACGCATACGACCATCATTGGCACCAAGGCAGAAGCGACTCTCATCGCTGAAGACGACACGTCTCCATTCGTCCCTCCATTCACGCCTGTCGCGACACCACTGGAGGCGGGCTGCACGATGTTGGGGCGTGAGCGGAAGACGGCCTAACAGTGTGCGGGACCGTAGCCCAGCTTCATGGAGACGGTTGCGAATGGTCCTCGCCGATACCCCAGGAGCAACAGTGTCCCTAATTTGCTGGGAAGTGGCGGTGCGGTCCCCTACGGCACTGCTTAGGATCCTACGGTCTTGGCGTGCATCCGTGCGTCGCTGCGGTCCGGTCCCAGGTCGACGGGCACGTGCACCTTCCGCCGACCACTGGCGACAACATCGATGTACTGTGGAGACCTCACGCCCCACGTGTTGAGCAATTCGGCGGTACGTCCACCCGGCCTCCCGCATGCCCACTATACACCCTCGCTCAAAGTCCGTCAACTGCACATACGGTTCACGTCCACGCTGTCACGGCATGCTACCAGTGTTAAAGACTGCGATGGAGCTCCGTATGCCACGGCAAACTGGCTGACACTGACGGCGGCGGTGCACAAATGCTGCGCAGCTAGCGCCATTCGACGGCCAAAACCGCGGTTCCAGGTGTGTCTGCTGTGCCGTGCGTGTGATCATTGCTTGTACAGCCCTCTCGCAGTGTCCGGAGCAAGTATGGTGGGTCTGACACACCGGTGTCACCAATGTGTTCTTTTTTCCATTTCCAGGAGTGTATAATACTCCAGACGAAGCTGACTATGACGTAATGCAGATGATTTCTGATAAAGTTAAACAAAGCAGTGCAAATACAGACGACGAACGCACGCAACTACACAAAATTCTTTTACAGCAAGCTCCAGTTTTCGACAACATTCCTGGTACTATGTCAGGTTTTATGTATGAATTTCAAGTTAAACAGCACGATACATTTAAAGCCAAGCATTATCCCATTCCATACATCCACAGAGAACAAGTTAAGAAAGAATTGCAGGATATGCTTGACCAAGGAATTATAGAACCGGCAGTTAGTCCGTACATAAACCCGCTACATATTGTTAAGAAAAAAGATGGTTCACTTCGCCTCGTGCTTGATTCACGTCACATCAATGACATAATTATTAATGAAACAGATCGACCACAGACACTAGAGGAACGACTACAGAAATTTCACGGTACTGCTATTTATTCCACACTAGATTTGAAATCGTGATTTTGGCAAATTCAGCTTCATCCGAATTGCAGAAAGTATACAGCTTTTCTCTGTTTTGGTGACTGTTATCAATTTTGCATATTACCATTCGGCTTAACTATTTCTTCTGCAGCTTTTATTCGCGGTTTGAACACAATACTTCCGACAGAACTTAAAGACAGAATCACGACGTACGTAGACGACATTCTTATTGCAGAAGCTAACTGGTGTGAACACAATATGATTCTTGAACGACTGTTACAAACTTTTCGTGCACAAGGACTCACAGTTAATCTTAGTAAATCGCACTTTGGCAAAACTTCTATAAAATTTCTTGGACACGTAATTTCAGCAGAAGGCATTGCGCCTGATCCGGAAAAACTTCAAGCTTTACGTGACATTACTGTTCCTACGACGAAGAAACAACTACGCGGTTTTTTGGGTTTAATTAACTTTTTCCGTAAATTTATTCATCACTCTGCTTTAGACACACCTAGATTATGTCAATTGACAGGTAAAAACATTATTTGGTCTTGGGATAAGCAAGCACATTCTGAATTTATGAACCTGAAACACGCTTTGTTGAATGCACCACTTTTATCGCACCCAGATCTTACCAGAAATTTTTCCATTGCCACTGACAGTTCCAACACTGCTTTAGGCGTACACATTTTTCAGGAAATTGAAGAAGATGGCTCTACAATAATTAAAAACATCGCATTTGCAAGCCGCATTCTGTCACCTGCGGAACGAAATTATTCTGTTACATAACTGGAAACGTTATGTGTTGTTTGGGCTTTTACGAGATTCAGGCATTTTCTTTATGGCAGACATACCACTGTTTACACAGATCACAGAGCGATACAATTCTTACTTTCGGCTAAATTCACTCACGACAGATTAAGCAGATGGAAACTTTACTTGCAGGAATTTAATTTTACAATTGTTCACATTCCCGGCACACAAAATGTTATAGCAGACGCTCTATCCCGTTCTCCCAGCAACAATCAGCAAGACGTCGCAACCAACTTCTGCAAAGCAAATTTCAGCGTCATGTACATTCAGCAAGTTGCATTTGAAAATTTTATTTCATCGTCATTACAGGACATAGCAAAAGAGCAAAATGAAGGTGTGTGGAAAGAAATTAAACACCTTTGGCAAGATAAGAATAATGTTACGATTAGGAACCATTACACTGTACGCAATGACATTCTGTTTCGCCGCTCTCACCCTGACAGCAACAATTGGTCATTATGCATTCCTGACGAACTGGTTAACAAATTAATCTGGTACACTCATTTAAGTTATGCACATTACGGAGCCAGAAAATGTTTTCTTATACTGAGATAGAACTGTTATTTTACCAACATGGAAAAACGTATACGACGAGTTTTAGCGTCATGTAAAATTTGCCAGAAAGCTAAATCAGACACCACTTCACATATTCCTCCATTATATCCCATTGTACCTGTTAAATTAAGACACATGGCCACAGTAGACATTTTTGGTCCAATTCCGAGAACTAATAGAGGTTTTTGCTACATCTTTGTCGCTGTTGAACTCACTTCAAAATTTGTTACTTTCACTCCGTTACGCAAAGCTACTGCTAAAACTGTTTCGAAAGCATTTGTAAAACATTTTCTATTTCATGTAGGGCATGTGATGAAAGTAATTTCTGACAATGGATCACAATTTCGTTTTGCTATGTGGACACGCATGTTACGAGCTAGAAACATTTCTCCGATCTATATATCCAAGTACCATGCTTCTTCGAACCCCTGTGAACGATTAATGAAAGAACTTGGTAAACTGTGTAGAATATACTGCCACAAAAGACATATTGATTGGGACACACACATATTCTCATTCCAAGATGTAATTAATTCCATTCCAAATGAATCCACTATGCTATCTCCGTCTGTTATACTGAAAAATGTTGAACCACCTAACAAAATTAAAGAATTGGTAACATTTCCTACATCTCGTCAACTACGACACCGTGAAATAATTGACATTGCATTGAACAACATCAAACGTGCCGCAAAGTGCCGGAGAAGACAGCAAAAACAGGTTTGTACACGCCGAGACTTTCACGTGGGACAGAAGATATTAGTACGTACACACTATTTATCCAGCAGAATAAAAGGTAAGTGCAGTAAATTTGAACTTCTATACGCAGGTCCATATCGGATTCGCAGCATTCCTCACCCCAATGTAGTACACGTCGAAACACTGAGAACCAGAAAAAGTAAGGGCAACCACCATGTCTCTAACAGTAAACCCTTTATTGAATGAAGACACTTTATGATTTAACATGCTATAATGCCATTTACTAATTTTTATGATCACTTATGCAATTATATTTATGTGACTACTTACTGATGATTATCGAATTTTTTCTTGGCAAGTGCCCGGCAAGGTAAAGTTAGCAGGTCGCTCCTCTTGTCGTTACGCATCAGACCGTGCACATTTTTCATTTTTTTTATGTATGTACGATTGTTTTCATGTTTTGTTTGTATGGACTGTGAAATAGTTAAGATATAACACACAACAGTTGACTTTGACATTTTTTGCCCTATGATATCTCAACATCATGACTGTTTTACATTTTTTTTTTTTGCTGCTGCATTGTGATATTCTGTGTATATTTTTGCATCTGAACACTGTCAATGTCTTTGACATATTACGTTTTCTGTCATGGTATGCTGTATGCTTAATTATGTTACCATAAACCAGTCATTATTTAGTGAGTGTATGATTTAAATGCAAGACATTAATCTTTGTTCATCATTTTCAGAAAGAAATAACTTGTAAAGGAAATAAATTAAACAGAAATGGGAATTTCACCTACGGAATAAACGAAAGAAGATGCAAAAATCTTATGAGGAAGAGTAAATGGATCAGGATTAACAAGTATTAACAAGAATATACTATACACATCGTAGAATAGCAGTCTTAACTAATTTTTTCTTTCAGAATACAAGGCGATTGATGCAGGCTGTCAGACAGAACTACACATCTTAGTTTTAGTGATGAAATATGCTAGAGATAAGGAATGGTTATGTAATGAGTAATGAAGTGATTTTTTGCAGATGATAATGAATGCTGATGAATAATGATGAAGAATAAGCTACTATGGATAATGAAGTTTTTCTTTACAGGTGATGATAATAATGGAGTTATGATAATATAAATAATGAAGTGATGGATAATGAAGTTTTTTCTTTAGAGATGAGGATATTGTTGAAGTTATGTATTTATGCTATATAGATATTTAAGTATTTGTTGCAGTTCGTTTTGACAGCAGGTGTTATATTGCATAGTATAATGACAGAAGGTTTTGGAAAGGACCGCTATGGAACACATTTTTATACACATTTCACTACCTGTTAATTCGAAGTTCACTACTTTTCAGCATAAAATGCGCTTATTCTTTTAGCTCAATAATCCATTTTTTATATTTTGGCAGGAGAAATGATTTATGAAATTAATGTGCTATAAGCAGTTGTTCATTAAATCTATGTCATCTATGAATGTGATTACATATACTCTACTTGTTTCATAATCTTGCCACAGCTGACTTATGACGAATGACGTTACACATTTTCATTTACACCAACAACCCAGAAGCAAATTTTCTCTCTTGCTTTCCCCTATAATTACCCAACGCAATGCATTGCTAACAAAAAAGTATTACCAGTCCCAAATAATGATACCAGTTTAAGAGAATTCTGAGTAAGCCTGGTCAGCTATGAATAATATGTTACCTGAAAATTGAATATTACTAATTATTGTAATGCTTTGTAACTAGGAAAATACTACTAATTACTATATTGAGATGACCAATGCTTTATAACTAGAAAGAACTACTAATAATGCTTTGTAACTAGGAAAATATTACTAATTACTGTATTGAGATGACCAATGATTTGTAACTAGGAAAAGAATGCTACTAATTATGGTTTGTAACTAAAGAATGAATGCTATTCATTATGCTTTGTAACTGGGAAAATAATGCGATTATTTAATAATGCTTTGTAACTAGGAAAATACTGCTAATTACTATATAGAGATAAACAATGCTTTGTAACTAGAAAGAACTACTAATAATGCTTTGTAACTAGGAAAATACTACTAATTACTGTATTGAGATGACCAATGCTTTGTAACTAGGAAAAGAATGCTACTAATTATGCTTTGTAACTAGAAAATGAATGCTGTTCATTATGCTTTGTAACTGAGAAAAGAATGCGATTATTTAATGCTTTGTAACTAGGAAAAGAATGCTACTAATAACGCTTTGTAACTAGGAAAAGAATGCTACTAATTATGCTTTGTAACTAGAAACTGAATGCTATTCATTATGCTTTGTAACTGCGAAAAGAATGCGATTATTTAATAATGCTTTGTAATTAGGAAAAGAAGGCTACTGATTATTACTATATTGAAATGACAAATGATTAATTAATACTATTTTGTAACTGAAAAATGAATCCTACTAATTAATAATGCTTTGTAACTGAGAAATGATGACTGTATTGGGATGACCAATGATTGAGTATCAACATTGTTATTGACTACCTCCTGTTTTAAGTAATGACTTCTGATGATTTCTAATTAGAGAATGGGTGCAAATATCCTATGTAAAACAATTAATGAACATTTTTCTGTAATACTACATACATGGTACAGAAATGTTCAATAACTGGGCTATGAATGCCATAAACTACTAATGTAATTCCTAATGAAGACTAGTATGTGACTTAATGTCCTTCACTTTCTGACCTAGCTACCCTGAATTACTGCAATATCCATTTGTCCTGTACATCCTCCTGATCATGGAGCACTATATTTGGTTTTTGCACTAGTTCTACGTTGGTGTGCCTTGTAAGAGCGTGGTGTTGACACGACATGCTGTCCACCACCGTGAGCGATGGAGACGTTATTATGATCCCACTGTTTGGTGTACCTAATGTACCGCCAAAGTGAAAACATGGAATATTACTACGACATTTCAGTGTCTTGGCTACGCTGATAAATACTTCTGGGAAAAGAACTTCAAATTGTCTCACTTGGTGTTGTACTTCTGTGGAAAGATATGGACTTTCAGTGCAGCTGCGTGCAACATAAAGTGCTACAACCATGATGCAATCCTTCCCTTTCCTATCCTAATTCTTGTAACATAGTGACAATCATTTTTTTGCTAACATCATTTATATTCATGGCCTATACATTTTTTTCGATTTGCTGAACTGCAGTACATGCGCACTTATGTCACTTATCAACATGATTTTTTACCATTATGTTTATTTGTTGTGAAAATGCTAAAGAGTTTTTCAGTGCGTGTGCACTTATGTCATATGTTCTGTACTCATTTTTTTGTCATTGTCTGAAATGTTTTGTACTCGGTGCATGTGCACATCTGAATATTCTGTGAATTGTAAAAGTTAATTAATTAAGAAAAAATTTGTTGCTCATGGCAAGTTCAAATGACTCACCATCGCTGCCAAATTTTTGCCCCCACAGTGGAGGGTTATGAAACACGTATGTATTCAGTAGCAGCGATGGCGAGGCATGACAGAATCTCTGACCAGAGAGTTATTTATCGTTGCTAGTCTGCGTTTGACCGCGCGTCAGTTCAGTTGCGAGAAAGTAGTTGTACGTAGCGAGTCGCGAGAGCATGTAGATCGTTCGTGCTAGTAGCGCGCGAGAGACAGTCGGAGTTGTGTGTGAGGAGTCGGCGGGCGTCGACATGGGCCTCTGGTCAAGGTTCAGGATGAGGTATATTTTTTAAATAAGGTAATGAAGCAGCATTGTGCAAATCAGATAATGTAATGTATGTTAACTGTAATTAACTTGTTCAAGAATTGCTCCAATAATAATTTTGTTCTGAAAGCAATCTTTTAAGAAAATAATCATTATAATTGAAACAATATTTCCTTTGCTTTTCCTCCCAGAATCAATTTATCAGGTTGATTTTAACGTTAATTTTGTGGGAACTTAACATTTTTTCACATTTTTATTATCATTGACCTTATTACTGCAGGAAGTTAACATTTGGCTCCAATTGCATTTTCATTCAATTCATATCATTTAATAATAATTACGGGGAGGTTAGACTTAGCAGAATGAATATTCACATTTTTAAATATTTTCTTTCATTTCTCTGGGGAGGTTACAAACTCTTTCCAGTAACACCAGTAACCTTGGAACATGAAAACCCTTCAGGAGGCAAAATTTCAAAAGAACTACTCATTGTCGTACTTTGTGTTGATGTGACAGGCGAATTTGAAAAGCCTTTAATTATTGGTAAGGCTGCGAAGGGCAAGAAAAGCTGAATGGCTGCTATCATTCGAAAGAAGAACGGAAAGAAAAAAGGTGGAAGTGATTTTGTTTATGGTTAATGCTACTTCTTATCTGCGATGCTGCACTGAAAAATGCGAAAATAATCGTTTTGCCGCAAAATTCAACCTTATTTCGCCAGCCACTGCATCAAGCGATTATTCAAAATTTCAAAGTGTTTTGCCGGCATATTTTGTTTCTAATGGTCATTGTTAAATCTGGACGTGATTCAGACAATATATCATTGTATTAAATGCAATTTTGTGAATTTCTTCAGCCTGAAAAAAAGTAACATCCACTACAAATAGCAACCGTTTCAGAAAGGCGGGATTCATTTTCAACGAGCCCACCTGGCTAGCCGCGCGGTCTAACGCGCTGCTTCACGAACGGGAAGGCGTGCTGGTTTCTGGCACGAATCCGCCTGGCGGATTAGTGTCGAGGTCCGGTGTGTCGGCCAGCCTGTGGATGGTTTTTAGACGGTTTTCCATCTGCCTCGGCGAATGCCGGCTGGTTCCCCTTATTCAGCCTCAGTTACACTACATCGGCGACTGATCCACAAACACTTTCTCCACGTATGTGTTCACCACAATTACTCTACCACACCAACATTCGGGGTACACTCGTCTGGTATGAGACGTTCCCGGGGTGGGGAAGGGGGAGAGTGGGGAGGGGGGGGGGGTCCACTGGGGGCCGAACCGCACAATAACCCTGGGACCGGTGGGGGGCGGTGGTGGGGTGGGTGGACTGCTGTGGCCTGTTGTGGGGTTGTAAACCACTGATGGCTACGGCGGGACGAAGTCTATCCATCGTTGCTAGGTTCCTGGTTCAATACACACACAATACACAATACACATTTTCAATGACTGTGTGTCAGCGATTGACGACGGTGTCGAAGAAAAAAAAACCTCACGAAGTACGAGCATGAACTTCAGACTTTAATAGAGGAATTTGTTGGACCTGAGGAACTGAGGAATATACGGCAATATCTATGATGCACTTTTCACCGAAAGTACTCAACCAGCATAAGTGAACTCATACAACAGCATCATCAAGGTGGGTGCGGTGAAAATGTCGAGAATGGACAACAGGATAAAGGTATCGTAATTGAGTCGGACTTAACTCCACTTTCAAGGAAGCAGGCAGCTGAAGAAGTAAGAAAATTGAAACGTTACTCTTTAGTGAAAAGTGACAAAGAGGGTCTCAGTTTAACGTTAGCAGCTGAAACACGTACTGACAAGACAATTATACACGACTCTGGTTCAGTAAAGAATAAGTATTTCAAATGAACATTCCAGAAAGCACGAAAGAGATTGTAATACTGAATTATGCTAGTGTTTGGAAATTTGTTAATGAAGTACTGAAGAGTACTTGAAGATAATTATTCATTAATTTACTTACACAGTACAGCACTCTCCCATCCACAATACATTGTATGCACTGTACTGTATACGGTATTTTTATCCTTTTCTGAACAGCAGACACTTCTTAAAAGTGGTCAGTTTTATTTTCCCACTAGTTGTCAGTTATTTAGAAGTTTTACTGTATTTGAAAGAATAATAATTGAAATGAAAACACGTCTCACATATATTAGGCCATTTCATCTTACTTTAATTACCAGTCAGAACGCCTGAAAAGTAAGCACTGTGCTTTACGTTGATAAATATGGAGCTGATTTTGATGGCAAATATAGCTAAAATAGTGATATATCGGAGCTAGTTAACGAAATAGCTGGTTTACAGTCAAAGGTGAAGGAGCTAATGAAGAGAATTGATAGGGTTCCTATTTGGATGTTTTGAAGATTTTTTTTTCTAAGTATGGTTTTTAAGAGATGGTTAGCCAAACATCGAAGTAACTTTGAGGATACTTACAACAATGCCAGTGACTGCAGCATCTTGCGAAGGCGATTTCAGCGTATCAAAGATGATAAAAAACTGCTTAACGTCAATGTTGGGTCATTACAGAGTCTCTAATTTAACTGTTTTACTTACAGAATACACACCTTTTAATGAGATTTCTTCACCAGAAGCGAGGAAATGCAAATTAAAATTGTTATAAAACCACAGTTCCTGTAAAGGTATATTTTCTCCATTCTTAGTTTCCGTCCTTTTTATTTTATTTCTATTTAATGACTGATGTACTGCTAATAATTTATGAGGAGAAAATGAAATCTGTGCTTTATAATGCATCAGACTAAAATTAGTTCTAGCAGCTGCCATAGACAGTAAGGTATAGATCTGTTTTTACAGTCAATTTTTTAGGCAGTTTATACAATTTGTAATTTCAAACTTTGTAATATGAGCACCCACAGTTGGACGTATGCATTCTTCAAAAATAAACTGAAAACAGTTGTTATATGACCCTTTAATAGTCCTAACAGTTTCTCATTTTGTCAACAACATAGACAATTATACTTTAAAAAAAGTAGGGCCTCTGTTTCACAGTAGTTATTCTATTATACTGAAAATACCGAGAAAGGTTAAGACAAATATGTAGCCAGTTAGATTTCTGTACCCTGGAAAGACTTCTAATAGGATCGGTTCTACTTTGAAAAGAAAACATATAACCTCTGCGTTTTCACGTCTGACAAGGTAGGAGACTCGTATAGAGGGAGACGGCCTTAATTTCCAAATTTTATATCACCGGTGATTACCGAATTCGGTGTGACCACTGCCTGGTGTAATATGTACATGGGACAGATTGGTAGGAGTTTCGAGATCAGACTGCGAGAGCACCTAAATTTGACAAATTCCAGATCAGCGTTAAGTATCCATTTACGAGAACAAAGTCATAGCATCATTAATTTGTTAAATGACTCAAATTTTTACGTCGACAGATCAAAAGCCTTACTTTAAATGTATTGAAAGAGACTGAGATTTTGCGAAATAGGAATTCTGATACATAAAGTATAGTAAATAGCCAAACTGAGTTGAAGCGTTATACGAGTAATATACTGTCCAATTTCGATTGTTTGCAGTGTAATTAACAGTTCGTTGTTATATTGCAATAGTCCTTACTTCACTTTTTAAAGTTATAGTTCTGTTGTAAGGAAGTCTCCCAAAATTCTTATTCAGATTATTCACAATTTTACGTGCCGTCTGTCTCTTCCGAGTAAGCTGCGTCCGCTGTTTACTTGTCGATCAAGCTCGCCCTCAGTATTCTGCTGTCAACAGTCTGTGATGGTTTTCACCGACATGCACCACATTTGCTAAGCTAGGAGAAGTTTTATTTGTTTTACATCTGTTGATCGTACATTTATTCATTCTAATTTTATTGTATTACCCTTTTTTGGTGTTTTGCACTACATTCTGTTTTTTTGATCTGGACTACTATTTAATATCGCTGTACATCTTTAAGCTCCTTTCCCTCATTTTGCAAATTTATTGTCCTTTCAGAGTTGACCTACTTTTATGGCTGCCTTTTTGATTCCACCTGTTTTAAATTTTGACTCTCTTCAGTATTCCTGCGAATTTATTATAACCTGATTGGGAATGGTGGGACGTCCAACACGCTCAGCTTTTTCATGTACATGATCTGAAAATGATTGAGTTGACTGCTGTATCTGAATCTGATTTTGTCAGTAACGGATGGTACATGACACTATATTTTCTTCTTCCTAGACTCTGGCCATTTCTATAAAAAAAAAATATGATTTCTAAATTCCTCAGGTGCTATTCTTTTGCAGTTAGATGTACCTGAAGATGCATCTCTAACGTTCTGAAACGCGCAGTACTGTTAAAGGATCCTAAAACAGCTTTTTGGGGTTTATTTTTTAAGAATCTGTAATTTATTTACTGCAATGATACATTTAGTTTGTGATGATACTTTTAACTTTTCGTCAATGTAATTCGTTTACATAATATTCTTCAGTAACGCTTCATTTTCATTAATCACACTCATAAAATTTGATTTGACGTACCCCCATAGAAAAAAATTTCAGAAAGGGAGGTGGAGTGGGGGAGGTGAAGGAGAGAAGGCAGGTGTATCTCCTCTGGACGAGCCTGGTCATGTCCCCAGCTTACAAGTTCGAAAATCGCGTTTCGTGATCAAACAAGTAATAAAAACAAGCGAATAAAATACATTTAGTAAATAATACACCACGTACATGTTTTTTTAAAAGACATGCTGGAGCGTTTGTGGAACAGGGGACGGACTTGGTGCGTGCCGTGTCGCAGTGTGCCCCTGCTATGGGAGCGACGCAGCTGCTGCCGGAATGTATCATGAGGCGGCGGGAAGTTCCGTCAGGTGCAGCGGTTGAATATTTATAGCTTCATTCCAGCTGGAGCCCTGTCCAGGCCGCGCACGCGTAGCGAATGGCGATAAGTCATACCGCGGTGTCCGCCGAGAGCGGCGTACTTCTGAACTGGGGGCGGGGGCCAGTTACGTTGCAGATCAGCTCGTGAGCTGCGGCCAGTAGCGTATTTTTCCCCATATACATATGTATTATAACACTAAAAAAGCTTCCAGAATATTCATTAATAGCAAACCATTTTGGGAAGAACAAACGGTGGAAAGTAGTGCGCACGAATAAAGATATACCGTTAACCTGGGCAACACGCAGAGTCACGCTGGAAAGTAATACCTCCGAATTTTCTACGTGGAAACTCTTAAAGCTTTTTTTAAAAAGTTAAACAAACATTATTAACACCCTGCATCTCTATTCTTCGTGTCTTCATATTTACTTCTCAACGTAGTCACCCTGGCGACGAACTCATTCCTCCCAATGAGAGATCGGTTTGTCGGTATCGTCACTGTAGAATTAACTTTGGTTGACGGAGCCACAAACTCACCTATGCTTGCACCGCTTCACCATTATCAAAGTGAAGTCCTCGAAGAAGTTCTTCAAATTTTGGAAACAGATGAAAATCGGACGGGGCCAAGTCTAGACTGTAGAGGACGATCGGTGACAGTGAAGCCAAGACACCGTCTTGTCGCAGATGTCGGAGCTCTCTGTGTGATCTGACATGCTGAAGGGGAGAGCGCTCTGTGTATGGAAGAACTCTTTGAATACGTGCTTTCAGTTTTCTGAGGATCTCGCAATACTTTGCAGAGTTTGTGGTGGCGCCTTTAGGCATGAATCCCAAATGCACCACACCTTGAACCTCCCACTGCGAGCATGAGTTTGCCTGCTGATGGCATGATCTCGAACCCGATTCGATGACACTCGTGGGTTCCCGTACGAGCTAGGGATGGGAAAAATCGACCAGTTAAAACTGATACCGGTATTGTTATCCCAAACAACCGGTATTTTTCAGTGGTTGTTTGATCTCGGGTATAACAGGTGATTTTAATTTTTACTAAAAGTCGGGTACAAAAACTGAAATATCAATTTTTTAAAGAAAGAGTAATTTTTATTCGTAAAATTTACATTGCTGTAAATACAGCGTGATTTTGGTATAGAAAATTTGGAAAAGAGATCAGTGCTATTTTAGTAATAATGCAGATAGAAACGAGCCTTAAGAATTGGGACTGGTTTGCTGAGACAATAATGTCTCTGCTGTCATTTGACGTGGTCTAATAGGTGATACTCGTGTGCATGCAATACTCGTCCTATCTGGTCTATATGGTGGATTCTCAATATCGTCGGCGGATATCAATTGTGTTACAGAATGGAACCATCTCTCATCTAGACGTATTTTGGTAAGTGCGGTGTCAGTGAAGTACAGTGCTCCGTTAGCTTCAAAATATCAAAAACGAGAGGAGTCACAACAAAATTCGACCTAATATAAGCAGAAAACTTAAAACTTTACAGTTCATTCATAGTTTACAATAAAAATAGCAAGCAACCTGATTTACTGGCTGTGTCGACACAAAATGCCTTTATATGCTTTTAGCCCTTTAAAACGGATTAATTAACTCGAAGAATAGATTTCTTCAGCTTCAGTTTTCACCCTTTAGCACTGACTATTCGTAATGTTCAAATAAAGGCTTGAAACGCTATTGCAGCATGATTGTTTGAGCGGCGTTTCAAAAAATTAGAATCAATAGGAGAATACTGGTAATTTTTTGTAGTAGTTAACCACTTAGCACATTTCGAGAAAAGCAGCAAATGGTGCAAGGACTAAGTTAACTTTTATTTGCCTATTAAAATTTCTAAACCACGAGAATGACGTGCTGCAGACGCGAAATTTAAGTGACAGGAAGAAGATGCTGTGATATGCAAATGATTAGCTCTTCAGAGAATTCACACAAAGTTCGCGCCGGTGGCGACACCTACAACGTGCTGACATGAGGAAAGTTTCCAACCGATTTCTCATACACAAACAGTAGTTGACCCGCGTTGCCTGGTGAAATGTCGTTGTGATGCCTCGTGTAAGGAGGAGAAATGCGTACCATCACGCTCCCGGCTTTGATAAAGGTCGGATTGTAGCCTATCGTGATTGCGGTTTATCGTATCGCGACATTGCTGCTGGCGTTGGTCGAGATCCAATGACTGTTAGCAGTATATGGAATCTGTGGGTTCAGGAGGGTAATACGGAATGCCGTGCTGGATCCCAACGGCCTCGTATCACTAGCAGTCGAGATGACAGGCATCTTATCCGCATGTCTGTAGCGGATCGTGCAGCCACGTCTCGATCCCTGAGTCAACATATGGGGACGTTTTCAAGACAACAACCATCTGCACGAACAGTTCGACGACGTTAGCAGCAGCATGGACTATCAGCTCGAAGACCATGGCTGCGGTTGCTCTTGACGCTGCATCACAGACAGGAGCGCCTGCGATGGTGTACTCAACGACGAACCTGGGTGAACGAATGGCAAAACGTCAATTTTTTCGGATGAATCCAGGTTCTGTTTACAGCAACATGATGGTCGCATCCCTGTTTGGCGACATCGCGGTGAACGCACATTGAGAGCGCGTATTCGTCATCGCCATACTGGCGTATCAACCGGCGTGATGGTATGGGGTGCCATTGGTTACACGTCTCAGTCATCTCTTCTTCGCATTGACGGCACTCTGAACAGGGGACGTTACATTTCAGATGTGTTACGACCCGTGGCTCTACCCTTCATTCGATCCCTGCGAAACCCTACATTTCAGCAGGATAATGCACGACCGCATGTTGCAGGTCCTGTACCGGTCTTTCTGGATACAGAAAATGTTCGACTGCTGCCCTGGCCAGCACATTCTCCATGTCTCCACCAACTGAAAACGTCTGGTCAATAGTGGCCGAGCAACTGGCCGGTCACAGTACGCCAGTCACTACTCTTGATGAAGTGTGGTATCGTGTTGAAGCTGCATGGGCAGATGTACCTGTACATGCATTCCAATCTCTGTTTCACTCAACGCCCAGGCGTATGAAGGCCGTTATTACGGCCAGAGGTGGTTGTTCTGGGTACTGATTTCTCAGGATCTATGCACCCAAGTTGCATGAAAATGTAATGACATGTCAGTTGTAGTATAATATATTTGTCCAATGAATATCCGTTTATCATCTGCATTTCTTCTTGGTGTAGCAATTTTAATGGCCAGTAGTGTAGTTTGATTCTATGTGTCTTGACACTGAGAGTACCAAATTTTTTTATTTATTGGGAACGCAAATATGTGGTGCGAAGGATTACTTTCACATTACATTACATTCACATTACTTGTCTTTGCTGTGAGCTACGATGGATTTCTGTCTATTCCTGAACTTTATAATATAGTTTCGGTCACAAAGTTCCAAGTGCAACTCACACACACACTCGTCATTTGGTTCGTGAAATAATTTGTTGCAACACACGTTGTGGTGAAAACCATGGTTTGCCAGGCTCGTCGTCAGGTGTCGCATTTCACGGTTAGCTTCCATCCAGGTCCTGTCTCGCATAGCAGACGTTGCATAAAAGTCCTCCAGTATGTTGTTCTTCTTCTCATGCAGATCTTGTAGAAGCTGTTTGAAGCCGGTACTAGTTGCGAGTAAGAGCTCGCATCTTAGATTCTCTATCAGGAAGGTCTCGCTGGTAAGCTTGTACACTAGCCTCGATCTTGAGTTCTGTGTGACTCCTAAAATTCTCTTCAGCTATCTAGCCTTCACTCGCTAGAATTCTTCCAGCTGTTTGTATGTGAGGTATTCTCCCACGGATTCTAGGTCATACGTCAGAACACGTCTACGTCTACGTCCACGTCCATACTCCGCAAGCCACCTGACGGTGTGTGGCGGAGGGTACCTTCAGTACCTCTATCGGTTCTCCCTTCTATTCCAGTCTCGTATTGTTCGTGGAAAGAAGGACTGTCGGTATGCCTCTGTGTGGGCTCTAATCTCTCTGGTTTTATCCTCATGGTCTCTTCGCGAGATATACGTAGGAGGGAGCAATATACTGCTTGACTCTTCGGTGAAGGTATGTTCTCGAAACTTCAATAAAAGCCCGTACCGAGCTACTGAGCGTCTCTCCTGCAGAGTCTTCCACTGGAGTTTATCTATCATCTCCGTAACGCTTTCGCGATTACTAAATGATCCTGTAACGAAGCGCGCTGCTCTCCGTTGGATCTTCTCTATCTCTTCTATCAACCCTATCTGGTACGGATCCCACACTGCTGAGCAGTATTCAAGCAGTGGGCGAACAAGCGTACTGTAACCTACTTCCTTTGTTTTCGGATTGCATTTCCTTAGGATTCTTCCAATGAATCTCAGTCTGGCATCTGCTTTACCGACGATCAACATTATATGATCATTCCATTTTAAATCACTCCTAATGCGTACTCCCAGATAATTTATGGTATTAACTGCTTCCAGTTGCTGACCTGCTATTTTGTAGCTAAATGATAAAGGATCTATCTTTCTGTATATTCGCAGCACATTACACTTGTCTACATTGAGATTCAATTGCCATTCCCTGCACCATGCGTCAATTCGCTGCAGATCCTCCTGCATTTCAATACAATTTTCCATTGTTACAACCTCTCGGTACACCACAGCATCATCTGCAAAAAGCCTCAGTGAACTTCCGATGTCATCCACCAGGTCATTTATGTATATTGTGAATAGCAACGGTCCTATGACACTCCCCTGCGGCACACCTGAAATCACTCTTACTTCGGAAGGCTTCTCTCCATTGAGAATAACATGCTGCGTCCTGTTATCTAGGAACTCCTCAATCCAATCACACAATTGGTCTGATAGTCCATATGCTCTTACTTTGTTCATTAAACGACTGTGGGGAACTGTATCGAACGCCTTGCGGAAGTCAAGAAACACGGCATCTACCTGTGAACCCGTGTCTATGGCCCTCTGAGTCTCGTGGACGAATAGCGCGAGCTGGGTTTCACATGACCGTCTTTTTCGAAACCCATGCTGATTCCTACAGAGTAGATTTCTAGTCTCCAGAAAAGTCATTATACTCGAACACAATACGTGTTCCAAAATTCTGCAACTGATCGACGTTAGTATCTTTAGCCTAAACAGATCCATAGCTGTGATGATCGATAGCTGTGTGATGTTTCTGACTCATTCATAGTTCTAGTGACCGCCACTGCCATAGATCTTATGTAGTCTGAAACTTTTGCCCGTTGTTTGGATTGTGGTGCCTAGATATTTGAAATTGTTAACCCTCTTGAGTGGTTTTCCATTGCATTTGACGTTCTCTGCTTCAGTGAGTCTTCCTCTTTTCCTAAACACTACCAGTTCCACCTTCTCTTCGTTTATCTTGATGTCGTTTCGCTCCGCCCATTCGCTTAGTGTGTTTAGCGCTACTTGTAGTTTGTCTATATCTGTCGCTGTGATGACCGTGTCATCAGCATATATGTACGTGCTTGTTCCTGCCATTCCTTTCGTGACATCGTGTGTGAGGACGTTACACAAGATAGGGCTGAGTGGATCTCCTTGGGGGACGCCGTTCGTCTATGGCAGCCAGTCGGATATGCCTATTCCATCATCTATCTTTATGTGGTTTTCTGGCGGTATATTCGATATCAGGGTCGTTGTACTCGTTCTTCCAATTAGTTCCTCCAGTTTGTCTATTAAAACTTTTCTGTTGACCATGTCGAATGCTTTTGAGTGGTTGACGAAAACCACATATAGTTTTTCCTTGGGTCTTTCTACCGTCTACTTTATTTGTTCCAGCAGGTTTTCTGCTGCCAGGGTCGTTGACCGTCCCATCCTAAAACCGAACTGCTCCTCTAGTAGAAGGGGTTCGAGCTTCTCTGTCAGCCTTTTGGCGAGGATTACCGTTAGGAGTTTCAGTGGCGTGGGTTCCAAAGCTATTCCTCTGTACGCGTTTTGCGTTGTCTGCGTCTCCTTTTCCCTTAAATAGTAGTTTGATTGTTGACTTTCACCATTCCACCGGCATGTTCTCTACTTCTATACATTTGTTTAGAAGGGAGGTCCATATCGGCAGGTATTCTCCTGCTGTCTTTTTTAAGTGTTCGTTTCTTATTCCATCTGCTCCTGGTGCAGTTCTGTTCCTCATCTTCTATATTGCTCTCGCAATTTCATCTGTGGTTTGGATCTCATCAGCTTGTGGGGTCCTAGATGTCTTGATCGTGGGTCTTGTTTCTTTTGTGAAGAGATTACTTCTCTTATGTGGTGTTTGCATGTTTCCATGGGGATGTTGGGCTATATTTTCTGGCTTTTCGGTCTCAGAGGTCGGTATGCGTCTGCTTCTGCCTCCTCTACCATCTTCTTTTGTTCTTATTCCAGGTGCTGACTTTTCTTCGTTCTTATTAGGTCCTTGTATTTCCTCCGTTCTCGTTGGTATTCTCCAGTGGTTGCGCTTGGCATTTGTCCTCTAGTGTTATGTAGCGTTTTCAGCGTCAGTTTTCTTTGCTCATAGCATTCTCTGTGTGGTGTCACCGTCAAACACCACACTTGCTAGGTGGTAGCCTTTATATTGGCCGTGGCCCGTTAGTATACATCGGACCCGCGTGTCGCCACTATCAGTGATTGCAGACCGAGCGCCGCCACACGGCAGGTCTAGTCTAGAGAGACTCCCTAGCACTCGCCCCAGTTGTACAGCCGACTTTGCTAGCGATGGTTCACTGTCTACATACGCTCTCATTTGCAGAGACGACAGTTTAGCATAGCCTTCAGCTACGCCATTTGCTACGACCTAGCAAGGCGCCATATTCAGTTACTATAATTACTTCAAGAATGTATTCTGAACAGATATTGTAAATCATGTACCGTCAAGAGCGACGTTCATCATTAATGGATTAAATTTAAGTATCAAACTAATTTCGTCCGCTTCCTGAATTCTCATTCCTTGTCATGTTCCAGACCTCACGTCAGTATAGTTCTTCCCTCCATACGCCAGCCTGAGTGAGCTAAAACGCGTGCATTTCGGCCTCCATTCGTAACACAGTGTTGGCTCTTCTGCTAACACAAAACTCTGTCGAACCATGGCCTCGGTCTCCTATTTGTATCTTGTGTGGTGGACCCATTTGTCATATTTGATTTCTGCCACGTGGCAGCCTCGTCAATATTTCATGCTCGTGTTGCTCTTCCGACCTTATCTTTTTCTGTCATTTTCCCTTTGATTATTTCCGTGTCCAGGATCTTGCCAAGTGTTACATTTCGCCTTTCTTCTAATCTGATGGTTCTGTCGTTTTCTATATTTGCTTATACTGGAACGTTCTTACGAATGACTGCTTCTTCCTTTTTCACTGTAGTGGCAGGGCGGTTTTTCTGAAGGCCTTTGTGATTATTAAATCTATTGTGCTGTATGCCCTATGTACGTCCATTCCTCCTACCTGTTGCGTTCTGTGAAGTCCTCGTTTACTAGATATTCCATTACTTCTACTTACTACTAAAATTTTTCAATCTTTGTCCGACTTCTGTATGATAAACTGATTATTTTGAGCAGTTTTAAGTCTGTTTAAACTGGCGTTGAAGAAAACCGATTTAACAGAAAACCGGTTGTTTCAGCGATCACCTCCATCTATACTACGAAATGTCACAAGCTTTGAGGTTAGCAATGCCATTTCCTTCATTCTGAACACGAACAACGCAACGTCGGATAGTAGGGGTATCGATACAGTTATCACAGTAAACAGCTATCATTCTATGGATTTCAAGTGAGGGCACATTTTCTGCTGTTAGAAACTCGATTACAACACGCCATTTCTCACATACCGACACAGTTACATTACACACAGCCATGTTACACGTTACAGAGTGGATTCCTCTAGCGGCAGAGAGTTGCAACTTGCGTCAGTGGAGGAGGTTAAGTCGGCTGAATGCGTGACTTGTAATAGCTCAACCGATATTGAGAATAGAATTAAAAATCCGGATACTTTAATTCTGCAGCACGCCATTTCATTTTTCATAGCTGCCCAATTGCAATCATTCGCAGCACTCGATACGACTGATATACTACTTATGAAGAAATTAAAGAATATAAATATGTGTGTAGAGCCTAATTTATGCCCCTACGAAGTTCTGTAAGTCCCTCCAGATCCTCGAACGTCGTGTTCTCCACCTCGCTTTCCGCGTCCTCTTACCTTACCTCACAGGGAGCCTTTACCAACCTATCAAAATTCCCACCTCCTCTCGGTCACGTTGAACACCTCCGAGTAATCTGCACCATCCGTAAACTCGACTCCATCAATCCTACCGTGTCCGCTCTCTTTTTCAATATTAGTGTGCTGCCACGCTTCTACCTACACATCCCACCAACCCTTCACCTGCGCGCCCTCCAAAGAAATTTCAACCGTCTCCCTCTGCCAGACCACGAACTCTGCCCCGACATATATCCTTCCTACCAACCTTTAATTCATCTTGCCCTATCCAACCCCATCCCCCCGCTCTCCAGGGCTCCCTCCTTCTTTCCCCCTACCACACCTCATCCTTTTCCTCTTCCCTGCTGACCCCAATCCCCTTTTACACTCCAATCCACAGCTCCAAATACCAATTGCACCTCTCTACATGTACGCCACAACCACCCCTGTCTTGTTGAAACCTCTTCCCAGTTCGCCGTCTTTATCACCATCTCTCGCCAGCTGCCTTCATAACTACCATTCTTTTCCTCTACAATCTACCATCCCGAGGCAGGTCCTATTCAAGTTATAGTGAAAGTGCAGGGTACTCCGTTTTTAATGCTCAGTGTCTCATCTGTAGTGTTCAGTGTATCTTCACTAGGTTTTCAGGTGTATAGTGTTCAAGTGAATGTCTAATGTTTTTAATTACATTTTTTATATTTCTGCCATTCATTATTTTAAATTCATAGTACATGTTTCTCCTTGTTTTTAATTTTTAGCATCTCAGTTAGTGTTAACTTCTACCAGCTGAAGAGCGGGTAGTTTGTACCACTGCTAGCCCATACCTCCCTCCACCCCTCCTCCCACCTACATGGGGCGAAGGGGTGGTAACAACAGTAAAGAAAATAAACTAATTTATGCTAATCCATTAAAAATGGGGACCACTTCTAGATTCAGACCTACAAAGTTTAATGGAAAGAATTTGGGAGAGAGAACCCATTCTTATAAACTCAAATACCCCAGTTATGTGCTGTTTATTTAAAAAATATCCTCCTGCGTGTGATAACTACAGAGGAACTGCACTACTTGATGTTATTTATGAAATCCTGTCGATTTACCTTTTAAACAGCCTGAGCCACATAACTAAAGAGCTAATTTGGACCATTACCTTTGTCACATTGTAAACTACTCATATCTACGCTTTCCTCATCCCTCTTTTATTTGTGTCTTCTTCCTTCCATCTCTTCTGCTAATCTTAAGCTATTATTTATCGTCCTTTCACATAGATTTCCTCTGTACTGTTGTGACGCGTTTCTGTTAGACTTCCTCATTCGACAAGGACATAAAGAAAAAGTTGTTTAATGTTTATAAGACTGACATTTCCCATGCATTCGCTAACATAAATATTGTAATCATCATTATTACGGCTGTGATTATCTATTACTGATGTGCTGTTGTTTTTGTTGTGGTCTTCAGTCCGAATACTGGATTCATGCAACTCTCCATGGCACACAATCCTGTGCAAGCCTCTTCATCTCCAAATAATTACTGCAACCTACATCCTTCTGAACTTGCTCATTGTATTCATCTCTTGGTTTCCATCTACGATTTTTACTCCTCACATCTTCCTCCAATAGTAAATTCGTCATCCCTTGATGTCTCAGAATGTGTCCTATCAACAGATCCCTTCTTATAGTTAGGTCGTGACAAAAATTTCTTTCCTCATCAATTCTGTTTAGTATCTCCTCATTAGTTACGTGATCTACTCTTCTAATCTTCAGCATTCTTATGTTTCCCCCATTTCAAAAGCTTATATTCTCTTCTTGTCTAAACTGCTTATCGTCCATGTTTCACTTCCATATATGGCTGCGCTAAGAAAAAATCTTCAGAAAATACTTCCTAACATTTCAATCTATATTTTGTGTTAACAAATTTCTCTTATTCAGAAACGCTTTTCTTGCCATTGCCAGTCTACATTTCATATCCTCTCTAAATAGCCCATCATTAGTTACTTTGCTTCATGATCTAATTCCCTCAGCATCACCTGGTTCAGTTCGACTGCATTCCATTATGCTCGTCTTGCTTTTGATGATGTTCATCTTGTATCCTCCTTTCAAGACACTGTCCATTCCGCCGGCCGAAGTGGCCGTGCGGTTAAAGGCGCTGCAGTCTGGAACAGCAAGACCGCTACGGTCGCAGGTTCGAATCCTGCCTCGGGCATGGATGTTTGTGACGTCCTTAGGTTAGTTAGGTTTAACTAGTTCTAAGTTCTAGGGGACTAATGACCTCAGCAGTTGAGTCCCATAGTGCTCAGAGCCATTTGAACCACTGTCCATTCCATTCAACTGCTCTTCCAAATCCTGTGCTGTCTCTGAAAGACTTTCACTCTCACTGGCAACCTTAAAATTTTTATTTATTCTCCCTGAACTTTAATCCCTAGTCCACATTATTCTTTGGTTTCCTATTCTGCTTGTTCAATATACATATTGATTAACATCTGGGATAGGCTACGAATCCGCCCCACCCCCTCCTCAACTACAGCTTTCCTTTCATGCTCCTTGACCCTTATAACTGTCATCTGGTTTCTGTATAAACTGTAAATAGCCTCTTGCTCCTTGTATTTTGACCCTGCCACCTTTAGAATTCGAAAGAGAATATTCCTGTCGACAGTGTCAAAAGCTTTCTCTAAGTCTATATATGCTATAAACGTAGGTTTCCCTTTCCTCAGCCCACCTTCTACGAGAAGTCGTAGGGTCAGTATTGGCTCGCGTGTTCTTACATTTCCCTGGAATCCGAACTGATATTCCCCAGGGTCGGCTTCCAGCAGTTTTCCAGTCTTCTGTAGAGAATTAGTGTTAGTATTTTACAACCGTGACTTATTAAACTGATAGTTCGTTAATTTTTACACTTGTCAGCACCCACATTCTTTGGAACTGGAATTATCACATTCGTCTTCAAGTCCGAGAGTATTTCTCCTGCCACATATATCTTTCACAGCAGGCGGAATAATTTTGTCATGGCAAGCCCTCCCAAGACTATCTGTAGTTCTGACGCAATCTCATCTACTCCTGGGACTTTGTTTCGACTTAGCTCTTCCAGAGCTCTGTCAAATTCTTCTCCCAGTATCATATAATATTGCTTTCAAGTTCATCTCCTTTGTATAGACCCCCTGTACACTCCTTCCACCTTTCAGCTTCCCCTTCTTGGGTTAGGGCTTGTTTTCCATCTGAGCTCTCCATATTCATACAGCTGCTTCTCTTTACTCCAAAGGCCTCTTTAATTTTCCTGTAGGCGGTATCTATCTTTAGCCTAGTGAAATATGCTTCTAAATTTTTGCATTTGTCCTCAAGCTATTCCTGCTTAGGCATTCTGTATTTCGTATCAGTCTCATTTTTTAGACGTTTGTATTCCCTTTCACCTGCTTCATTTGCTCCATTTTTAAATTTCCTCCTCTCATCAGTTAAATTTTTCCTGAGTTATCCAGAAATTTCTACTACGCCTTATCTTTTTAGCTATTTGATCCGCTGCCGCTTTAACTGTTTCATCTCTTAAAGCTACCCATTCTCCTTCTACTGTATTTCTTTGTCCTGTTTTTATCATCCGTTGACTGATGATCCCTCTAAAACTTTCAGTATCCTCTGGTTCTTTCAGCTTATCCAGGTCTTATCTTCTTAATTTCCTAAGTTTTTGCAATTTCTTCGGCTTTAATGTACACTGATGTACTACACATATTATTATGTTGACTCACCAAGGGTGCCTGGTTACGTGTAAGAGAGGGCCTGAGGCCTCCAATCTTGACAGGTAAAATAGGTCTAAATCAATAATAAATCTGTAAAACTGTCGTGCCTCTCTGTCAGTTTGAACACGCTTCTGCAAAACTACTAGAAGAATTTTCAGCGAGTTTCCGCATGTAACCTGAGCACAATTTAGGGCACAGCATATAAGCTTCAATTCCTCAAAACTGAATTACCGAAAAAACGGTATCGTGATTTAAAGTTTTCTTAAAACCGTCTTGTCTGTCTGTTTGAACAAATTAATTTCCAGAACTATTAGACGAATTTTCGTAGGGTTTCAATAGGTAACCTGATCATACTTTCGGGCATTTAATTAAAATCGGGTCACAAGAAAAATATATATCGTGACTTAAAGTTTTCTCTAACATTGTTGTATGTGTCTCTTGCTCTGTTTGAATGCGTTTATTTCCAAAATTGCGGGACGAATTTTTATGGGTTTTCACAGGTGAATTGAGCATAGCTTGGGGCACCGTATAGGCACTATTTCATCAAAATCGGATCATGAGTAAAAAAAAGATGCCTTAATTGAAATTTTTATCCCTATTAATATTATAAATGCGAAAGCAACTCTGTTGCTTGCGTTTCCACAACTAACTCGATTTCAACAATTTGATATGGAGATTTCTTGAACCCTGAGGAAGAACACAGGCTACGTTAGAAAATGTGCAGTACAAGATACTTATTGACTCGAATAAAACTATGCGAATAAGCAAAATATTTACTTTTTGAAATTGTTATTTATACTTTCATTTTTGACCTTTACCACATTTGTGAATATGCTTTTAGCGGTTGATATGTGCTACGTGATACGATTCAAAGTAATGAATTCATTACTTATACAATCTTCAATGTGTTTAACGCAAACTTCCGCACTATTTGTTGCATAATGTACACGTTGTATAGTGTACAACTACTTCAGTAGCGCGATGCATATATGCACACTCCTCCCCATACCTTTCTGTACGCACTGTTCGTTTGTCGAGGCTGATGCATTGTCCATTGGGACAACGTGGGAGGTGGGACAGTGGGTGCACATTGTGGGTTACGCTCACCTGAATGGGCAGACGTGTGAGGGCATCTGATGTTATTACAGGTACAGTACCTTCCTTACTCACCACAACAAAACTACTGAAACGCAAGTGCAACTGCGGGTAAGAACTAGTAAATAAATAATTGGAGACAACCAGTGTGGTTTCCGCAAAATAAATTCCCATAGCATCCTCTGTACTCTGAGACAATAAACAGCGCAGACGCGGAAATACGAGTATCATATAGATTTCCGCATACTATTTTCAGACTTCAAAGAGACAGACGCTAATATGGGCAATTTGCCTATCTAGCACTGGAATACGACGCTTGAGGTATATCTGCATGAGTGCTGTACCAACAGTCACTGTTCTAAACCAAAACAGTCACTGTTCTCTCTACTGGTTGTAGTGTAATATGAATAAGTGAGACTGAAGTAATATATGTGACTACTATTGAAAATTACATTTGTAAATGTTTATGTACGTGTGACAATGTGAATGTGAGAAATCGTCTATTTTTTATTGGAAACTGAAATGTGAGACTTGACTGCATAACAGTCTAGAGCAGACATTAATTTAGTTCTGACTTATTCAAATAAAGCTGTAAACAGTAGAGACATAATCTTTCGAGTTCTGGCTAAGAACAGTAAACGTTGGTAATGCACTCATGCAGATATAGCTCAAGAAGCGTATTCGAGTTGTAGATAAGCAAACTAACCATTTTAGTGTCTATCGGTGAATGAAGCCATAGGCTCTTTGAAGTCTGTAAATAGTATATAATGTTACACAAATAATGCTAAGCGCACCTTTAAAGTTCACTATACGAGCAAGTTTCTTAAATTGTACCGGTGAAAATCGGAAATTTGTAGCGGTAAATTATATATATATATATATATATATATATATATATATATATATATATATATATATATATATATATATAAAGGTAGGTATACTAAATTATGTCTTAATTCAGTAAGAGTTCCTGTGTGTATTCACGTCATTAGCTCAAATTTTCTTACGTAAAGTTACGAATGTTTGACTTGTTGCAAATTCTTAAGAAATTCTGTTACTGAACCATACATAATGACTTGCAACAGTGTGAGAGAGCTATGGCGGAATAATTACTGTTATGTACATAGTCGTAGATGTGGAATTAATTATTTCATTAATATAATATTTTAATGTTACAACTGAGTTAATCTCTGAACTTAAGAAATAATTATTTATGACAGAGCTTAAATGCACTGTGAGATAGCTATAGCGATATAACTTTTGTTCTGAACATAATCGTATATGTCGAATAAGGTATTTGATTAAGGTAAGTTTTTAATATCACAATTGAGTTAATCTCTAAACAAAATTATTTTATTTTGTAACGATATAACACTTCTCCTTCGAAAAACAAGGTGTTCTTACTTGAGCTACACGGTAATCAAAAATTTCTATGAGTAATATTTTTTACTTTCTCTGGAGTACACTTCACAGAACGTATTTAATTTTAGGAGGAAGCTGTCTATATCGTACTGCCACCTATTCTGTATCACTACTATGGAGTTCGTACTCTTCGTAGCATCCGACATTTGCCAGCGTGAACTGGTTGTTTCTTGGTGTCGTATTGTCAGCTGTGAGTTCTGTGTGCTGAGGAAGAGATCGTGTGAAGACAGTGTTGATTTTGTTGTAGTTTTCATTTAACTTTCTGTGTATATGGCGAATAGAGCTACGGTTGCAAGACAAGCTGCAATGTAGTGTTTTACTTATGACTGAATGTACATGAACTAACCGTAGTGTTCAGTTTGCCTTAAATCTATACCCATTCATGTTCCTCCGCAGGAACTTGGCAAAGGAAAGCAGCGTTGTCGCCTGTTATGTACCACTGTAAGTTTCTGGTTTTGTAGCGGTACAATTTAAGAAACTTGCTCGTATAGTGAGTTTAAAAAATGCGTCTAGCATTATTTGAGCAACATAATATTTAGAAATGATGTGGTGAATTTTCTAATGGGTCGTTTAACCTAAGTTATTAATTAAATAAATATTTTGTATTTCTACATAGCAACAGAAAGACGTTACGGAAGGTGGACCTCCGATGAATTGCATTTACCTGTAGTAATATATCTAAATGGGGACAATGGAATAAATGAATTGCCACCCCCCTATAATGTAAAAATGTGCCTAACCCAACAGTTAAGAGGTACGCTGAAAATAAAACACAAATGCCCATGGAGATACAAACATTTTCGGCCACACTGATTTGCTTTCCAATGAATTTGAAAACAAATAGCCGCGTGAAGTGGCCGCGCGGTTTGAGGAGTCATGTCACGGATTGTGCGGCTCCTCCCGCCGGGGGTTAGAGTCCTCCCTCGGGCACGGATGTGTGTGTGTGTGTGTGTGTGTTGTTCCGCGCAAAAGTTGGTTTAAGTAGTGTGTAAGTCTAGGGACCGATGACCTCAGCAGTTTGGTCCCTTAGGAATTCACACACATTTGAACATTTTTTGAAAACAAATTGGAAGAGCATATTCATTCATTTAAAGAGATGATGTTCCAGTTAAGGCTGTCGAACCTAAGAAGACTCGCAGAACGAAACGGATTGCCTCATAATTCAGTTCCTAAGAAGCCAGGTGTCCATCCAAAAAATGTAGCTTAATCTGAGGAAAATGATAATACCTCCAACCATAACTTCAAGGCTTGGCTAAGAAGCCTGTGATGATGTTCTAGGTATCTGATTTAAAGAATGAAAATGCTTGGAAAAATAAACACGCTACAGGCTACACTTCATCTTCTAAACATCTGCAATTGGTAGAAATTAGGAATCGGGTTTCCTAATTTGTACCAGTAGTTGCAGTAAGTGTACCACTTATTAAGCTATGACCTTGGGCTTAAAGAATGTACTTGTCTAGGTTTTAGAATATATTCCATAATTTAGATATTAAATCAGTATTTGCGGACACTGCAATACACCATTATCCATCCTTTCTACACCCTTGCACACTGTGAATGAATCCACATTTTACATTTAATGCATCTAGTCATTTCTTCCATTCGATCTTCCTCTAACACCTCGCTGTACCATACCACTGTTTTAAAATGATTTTTTGTGTTGACTTCCCAGCTCTTTGGCTAGGCATTGCAGATTTTCTTGGAGCTGCCATCATTTCCCTCCTATTCGATGATGTTTCTTGGAGGGAGATCTTCAGCCCTTTTAACTGCCACAGCTTCTTCTCCACTGAAATTATGACGCAGTGTGTTTCGTTCTGCAGAATCGAAAACACGTCTGACATGTTTCAACCGGAAATCATCTATTCAAATGTAAAAATAAGCTTGTCTAATTCATTTTCAACTTAATCGGAGAACATTTTACTACGACCAAAAATTTATACATCCCCACTGGAACACCCATATGTTTCACCATGCTTTTAATTGTTGGATTAGGCACATTTTAAATTCGTGCACTTATATTTAATCCATGATCTCCATTTAGATATACTATTACAAGTAAATGCAAATCATCTGTGCTCAACTTTCCCCAACATCTTTCTGCTTCTAATTTTCAGTACAAAGTAATTATTTAAGTAATAATTTAGGAAAAGGCGGCATTAGAATTGTAAGACGTCGTGGTCTCCTGACCTTCATTGCTTACATATTCCGCCCTCACAATTATATTCCGCACATCAAGATGCTTCATTCGAACCCAAACTCGATGAGATAAAGTCAATGTTGTATGAATTCATGTAAACGATATGAAAATAACAAGTAAGCGCACCAGGGTTGAAATACTCGAGGCTGGCGTACACAGATACATTCCAGACATGACGGTCACAGGAGTTTATAGTTCGGCAGAGAAACCGCACAACGGGACGCCGGTCCCTTCAGAGGATGACTCAGCCAGTCTATGTCGGCCGGTGACCGCTCGTGGAGTGGACAGCGTTTGCCTGAGGGAAAGGGGGAACGACCCCGTGTTCGGCTTAAAAGCAAATTCTGCTACATTGTGTGGGAGCGGCCAGCCTACTCATTCTTTACACATAGCACGCAGTTTCAGAGATTTTCACAGGGAGACAGCAAACGCCAAACGCCAATGCTACGGATTTCTGGATTGGTCACCTTAAGCGAAACGTCATTCTCCCATTTTAGAAGAGCAATGCTGATTGGCAGACGATATTTCTGACTCCTTGAGCTGGAGGGGTAATGGTAGAGATCGAAAGATATAACCCTTCACGTCTGGCGTGAAGAGTTTCGTTGTCGCTCTTGGAGCGAGAACACGTAACGAGAGCATGCGCGCTCGTACGTGTACTCAAAGAGCGAGGAACAAGTTTCTCCTCAGTACTTCACTGGAAGAGCACCTCTGTCGAGAGCAAATCGAAGTGCGACTCTATGTTGAATCCTTGCGATTAAGCGTTGTTCACTGTGTTGGCCGACCCACTTATTGTGTGGTGTGAACGGACAGCGTTATAGTTAAACGCCTGCAAGCGAATTTTGAGTGGCATCGCGGTGGACTGGTTATCTGACCGGTGTACCACGCCAATAGTTCGACTAGGGGCGAATAGGAGTCCTTGACTTCATCAAGGCATAGGGAGAGTTTGATTGGCGAAGGTCAATACAGATAGAATGAGAGTTATCTTACTTGTCAACAGCGAGCGGCGCAGACAGCAGTCATCGCAGCTTACGGTATTGTGCACTACAGCTATTGCGAGCCCCACATTTCCTCCATAACACTACCCTTCACTGCATTTCACACGCGACATTTCGACCGTACCTAGCAACACTCTAATGGATAATTACTCAAGTTGAGTAGGCGCTGCTCTCAGCAATTCTGCCAAGTCACAAACAATCTTAAACTTTGTATAGAAATTTCAATAGCGAATCCTATCCTTGAGAGGTAACTTCACATTCCAAAAAGAATCAGGATATAACTTGTTGAATTCGTAACTAAAAGTGCCATTGTGATTTCTCAGAATTTTTGCAAAATAAATAATAATTTTCGTTAGTTTCATGTTTCTCTTACACTAACTAGCACTACTCCAGTACTCAAGTATCCTACTAGTTACGTAAGAAATTTTGTGAGTTTTTGTGTCATTTCCTTACAGCAGACTATTCCAGAAGATATTTATTGCTGGAAGTTTTTCAGGCATTTCTCTTTAGAACGTTAGGAGCGTCTGTCTGACTTCTGTAGTAGTGTGGGGGTGGAAATTAAATCTTGCAGGAGCCACAGGGTAAAGGGTACATCTCAGATTAATCCGTTGCGCAGAATGACAGAATAGCAAACCCCCGCCACTCACAGAAAATGGCGACCCTTCCAGGATAGGTAAAATAGGTAAGCTACCAGGATAGGAAAGTGTCAGGATAGTCAGGTACGGCAGGTTGCTGCAATAGCACTTTGAAGAACTTTCTTTCATGTATTAAATAGCTATTTGCAAAGATTGGGGTCAGAATAGATACAGGTAGTGCTGAAAGCAGAATTTTAGGGAAAAGGGCGTGTGTTATTGTGTTGAAAAGTTTTGCCTTTTTTTACGATTTTTGTATAGCTGTTAGGGCATGGGATTTTCAGGTGATAGTCACAGACGCAGAGTGGCGCAGAGACGCACTGTGACGCAGCAACGTATAAGTTAGAATTAAGAAATTACATTTTTCCTCCCTTTGCAAGCGCAGAGGTGGAGATTGGAGACTGTAGCATAGCAGACAGAACATTAGCCGAAAAGTCACGACGTTGTTGTTGTTGTTGGTTCAACCAACTGGTAAGTGGTCGTACAGTTTTGTAGATAGGGTTGTGGTGCGTTGAAAGAATTTCCATGTTAACGAGAGCACAAGTCAAAAGGTTACGTGAGAGACAGCAAGTAGACAAGATTGGGGAGAATCAACCAGATAGACAGCAAGTAAACGAGCTTAATGAGAATAGCACAGAAGGTGAACCTGAGAATAGGACAGACGGTGAATCAGAGAATAGGACAGTCGGGGAGCAGTAGAATCAGCAGGCTCAGTTAGATTGGGATAAAATTGAGACAGATCAAACAGATGGGAATCGAAGGGACGAGAACATCAAATTTCCAGAATATGAAATTCCAGGTATGGCACATTCTGAGCCAGAAATAGACAGCCCACGTAGGAAATGGCAAAGATTAGAAGCGAAACGAGCACAGGAAACGCGTTTGTTTGCCGCATATTCAGGGACAGAATACGCGTCAATACAGTCAATGAACCGGCAGTTAGGTAACGTTCAAAGAGAAGTAGATAGTGAGTAAAAGGGGGAACATTTAGAATACGTCGAACCTATCGTACACATTCTACATATGCCCCAACAGCAGAGACAGAATTATGCAGAGTTACGAGTGCCACGAAAAGGTTCCGCAACAGACGCAACTGTACCTGCAAACACAAGATATACACAACAGAGAGGGCAGAGTGCGGAGTTGTTTGCGCCACGTAATGATTGAATGACAAACGCAACTACTCCTCAACACAGACAGCACGGGTTATTGCAGTTATCAAACTTAGAAACGCCACAGCATAGCCCAGTACGCGACGTAACTGACCGAGTTGAAAACAATAGGTCGAGAATACATAGTTCAGCAGAAGGTAGTGTTACAGGACAGGACGCGATAATGGAGATGTTACAAAAAATGAACGCTGGTATGACGAAACAGAATCAGGATATTAGTACACAGATTCAGGATATTAATACACAGATGACAAAACAGTATCAGGAATTGAACCAGGATAATCAGGCTATTAAGACACAGATCCAACGGGTTAAACTCCAGATGGAAGAAGGGATCGCCAGTATTTATAGTCAGATCACTCAGATAAACAAAGACGCGAAAGAATCTAGAGAAAGAATTCAGGTACTAACACAAGGTCAGCAGCAATTACGCACTGACGTGGACAAGGTCCAAATGGACATCGTAAACGTTGACAAAAAGGTGGAACGTTTTACGAAAAAAGCCGTTCGACCAGCAATACAAATTTCGGAAGAACAAGCAATGTTCTTGTTTAAGAAATAGGTATGAGTAACTTTAAGGGGCAAACACAATCTATATTTTGCCACATGCGAGTGCAATGAACTCTGACACTTGCATATGTTCACGGTTAAGATTGGAAGCTGACAGAGCAGGACAGACTATTTGCATAAATATAACAGATGACGAGACACACTATTACTTCCAGGGCTTATTCAAACTGAATAAGTTTTATAACATTACTATTCATATTCACTGTGGGATCATAAATTGGACATAGGTTAAGTATTATTTTTCAGACACTTTCCTAGTTGACATAAAATCATAAATGTAGTTCACTGCAAAATTATGAACTGGTCACAGGTTAAATACCTCTCAACTAAATACTATTCTTTTTAGAATGAAAGTTAAATAGAATTCACTAACAGGTTTCTTCTCACTGTCTTTTGGATAAAGAAATTATTGTTTTCATAAATAGTGGTAAAGGATAACCTGTGGATCTTATTAAACTATTAATTATGCACTTTCAATACCCAAAAGAAACAAATGCTTAGCAAGCATCCAACTTTCCACAACTGCAATTCACGATTTTTACTGCAGTGAGACACAATGTTGATAAATTTAAAAAGAACCCTAAGTGAAGGTCAGCAGCTTACATAACAGCAAACAAACATTTTAAATAAAACAGAACATTTGCACATATTAGTACTTCTACAAAAATTATTCACACAGAAATTACAATTATATACATTAAGTTTTGTTCCCTCCAAATGGGACAAAGAATTTAAATGACAGATATACTACATTTCACAGAATCAAACCATGACATCCAAAGTTTTTACAAAGAAAGGAATATACAATTTTGTGTTATCAATTCAATCAAACATATTTACGGAATCTCAACGATGTAACATTAAATGAAACCACAGCTAAATAAATCACTAGAGCACTAGAGTTATGGTGTTACACATGCCCCATGTTTCGTTGAAGTTTTCTGTAAGGGATACTTCAAGGGAACATCTATAGCACCCAAGTGGTGTTGGCTACAAAAAGAATTATACCATCCAACTTCAGTTGGAAAAAAAAACATATTACAAACATACAGTATACACACTAAGAAATTTCATACATTTCTTCCAAAACATTTTCAAAATAATACATTTACAGTAATTTTCATTTTCACTCTGGTTTCAGGAAACTAATTTTCATCATTACATGAGATATCTTCAAGCATGTTCATTTCATACACATACAGTTCAAACAATAGACACACAGTACACAAACTAATCTACATATTAGTAGAATAGGTATAGCCCTTAAATAAAATTTAAAAAAATACATACACAATAGCACAGAACATTTGAACTTAACAAAACAGAAATTTGTCCTTCAATATTTTTAAAGGAATGAAAATTTCAGAGACACACAAGCATACTCATGATCACAGTACATTTCGCAAGGTTCAGCAATTACTGAAATATTGCAAATTTCAGTTTGCATCCACATGTGCACAAACATCTACACAAAACAACTATTAGAACCTTTTCCAACTGACTCTTTAAATACCAAAGTAACTTTGCAAGGTTTTTCAAAATTATTAACTTTAAAGCTGCTCTTCATTAATAGCAGTCCAAAATGTTCATTGCACATATACACACTAACATATTCAGAATGTATCTTTAATCATCACTGCTGTGTCTTACAACAAGACAGCCCAAAACTTCAAGTTACACCAGAAAACCTAATCTTGAAAACATCTACATCCATTTGAGTAAGAATCGATATATATTTTATAAGTTTTCACTGATTTCAATAAGAATAGTCAGTCTATAACACATTGGTCAAAAACCTAATTTACTTCACTGCTTGCCTCAGCATAAGCAGTCCATGTTACTCACTCTGCCCATTATTGATTGGGCAGTCTTTGTATGTAAACATTTAGGCACAAAAACACAATTTAGATTAAGAACACTAAAGAACACCTTTTTAAGTCGACACACCGCCCCATCCTCTAGGTTTGGCAGTTCGTGACCACTTATCAGCTCCTTGCCCCACAATGGCAAGTCCTTTTGGCTACTGTTCACATAGCATGTTTGGGTAGTCCTCAGCTTCAGTATTTTTATTGTTTTGTCTTGTTTTGCTGCCCAACAACATTTTTTTGAACAGTTTATTGTCATCTTTAAGTTTTTTTATCATTATGTCACATCTTTGGTACAAATTGTATTAATGGTATAAATCATAGCATCTGTAGCTTTAAAACAGTAATTAGACGCTGGTAACAAAACCAGTTCTTTTCATATGGCAACATCAGGTAACATATACATCATTAATCAAGAAAAATTTCAATGACATTTTTGGTATAATGACAATATTAAGGAGTTATTTGAAAGTCCCAGATTTGAGGTTTTTCTCCCTACTTTTTTACTAAGTAATATTTCCTTTAAAGTCAGTATTTAGTTTAATTATTTTTACACACATTTAGATTCACTTTGACAGAGAAGAAGGAAAGAAGATAGTAAAAGTCCTGAATGATGAAGAGGAAGATTGACAACACGAAAAGAAACGGTAGTAGTGCTGGCAACGACTCGGGTACCTAGTGCTCGTCAGACACTTGACAATGCAAAGAGTGCATGTCCTCTGAGGCTTCAACAACTCTCATCTGAGGACATGTACCTTTAAATACACAACATGGTGCAAACATAAGCCCTTTCTGGTCTTTAAGTAGATTAGAAATTTATTATTATCTTGTGGAGGTCTTTGCACTTTCATTTAAGATACCATGAGCATCATTATTCATAGCATTTTCAGGTCTCTCACACTACATGGCCCTATCTTTATAATTAGACTGGCAACAATAAGTATTCAATTGAAAATGAACAGTTTCTAAGCAAAGTCAAACAGTACACTACAGTAAATAAGCAACAACCTGCCACAGGCCTCAAGATCAACAAAACAATAATTCACTTTCACGTAACACTCAGATACAATAAAAATGCATTATTTTAACAATATATATGCAAATACAGCATCCTGCGCCCAGTATCTTGATTAAAAATGCAGTCTTTTATGGTTAATAAAACAGTCACTTAAATCTGGTGGCTTTTTAGGCCTTTTATTTTCTACATCATTCACTAACCTATTCAGATCTTGCCAGCGTTTTGTTTCATCAGGTGGCTTTTTGGGTTTTGGAATTTCAAAGTCTGTAGCAAGGTACAACATCTCCTGTTCTGTTATTATTTTATCAGGTGGTTCTGTTTGTTCCTGTAATTCACACTCTTTCAAAACATTAGTTAAGGCTTGCCCCAATATAGTGTTATAAGGAGGTACATGGAAATCATGCACCTGTGCAACAGTACTCAGTGATTTCTCCGATTTAGGCCCAGTTTCACTTTTGTTAATACCTGAGAATCCATCTTCATTGGGTCCATCACTACTTTAACTTTCATAACCAGTTTTTCAAGTTAGCCACTTTTAAGCAACAAGAGAAGTTAGTATTTACATTTTCGTCTGTATTTACGTACCTTTCATCATCTGAACTACCACTAACTTCATACTCGTCCTGAGATTCTATTATTAACCCAACCTTTAAACAGTGGGGCAGACCATAGTTAAGTATCTCATCTACTTTATTTCTTGAATAACTTTCTACACATGGCACATAGTTTGGACATGTAGACACTTCAGTAGTAGCACTTTGGACAATTTCAGCCTTAGTTTCGTGCATAGTATACTCATCATATACATCGATAACCTTCATTTCACTGTTTTCTTTAATATCAATTTCAGGTAATCGCGCGAAATTCCTACCAGGCCCTTCTGCATCTCATTATATACATCGATAACCTTCATTACACTGTTTTCTTTAATATAAATTTCAGGTAATCGCGCGAAATTCCTACCAGGCCCTTCTGCATAAGAACCACAAAACACCTTTCCATCAACAATAATTTCATCTGCACTGCTTATAATGTCACGCTTACTAACGTCCTTCTTTACATCACTTTCACCTATTATTAATTTTGCACACGTCTTTTGCGTGGCATAGTCTACCTCCCTATCCTCTTTATTCATCATAACGTCCCCCACATCTACGTCTTTTCTCATATACATCAGTAATAGTACAAATATTCATGATATATTAACTTTATTTTCAGTTTTACATTCGTCTATTACTGAAACCGGCCAACGGAAGTGTCCGATCCCGCCACTTCTGTTTCTCTCTACGGCAGCCATCTTGTTCTGACCTCGGCCATTTCTGCGTGCTGCCAAGTGCAATGTACGGTGCTCCAGCAAGTGCTGCCCCGAGCACAAACGGTCACGTGACTTCGCACTTGGAACGCCACTATGTATCACTCCGCACCCGTCTTCCATAGACGCGTCTTTAACCTTCCTGCCCCGTATTTAACATCTTTCCTTCTCGAATCTAATATTTTACATCTTTTCTTTGAGCCCAAAACCGGTTTCCGCGTGAATCCGGCCCGTAACACCCGCGGTTTTCAGTTTTCCATCTCGTCTCTAGTTTGGAGATTCCGAGCCCTGTATCCCCTGCCGCGCGTGGTATAATTTCCCCTACCTCTTGTGTGACTTCTTTGAATCGTGTTTACACGAAATCTATCATTTTCAGGTCGTTCAGTTTGGTCATCACTTTCTCGCAAATAATTGTTGTTATTATGGGGACGGGACTCGCGATTTCTTCGCCAGTGATCTTCATCCTCTACCCTTTCCAAGAACGCAGAAAAACTTCTGTGGGTACTCCCAACATACCGTTTAGAATCCTCAGGCAGTTCCTGCCAAAGAACCCAAACGATCTCGGCTTCAGTCCTTCTTGCTTTTAGGTGTATCAGTTTTCTATACCACGATTCGCAAAACTCTTTCATGGTTTGTCTACCCCTGGTATCATACAGCCTGGCCATTAGGAATTCACACCACAACTGGTCATGTTTCTGTTCTGACCAGTATTCGTCAATATATTTTTATTTAAAGCTTTCGAAAGACATCTGGTTTGTATCCAGATTCAACCTAGACCTTTTTGCTTCTCCCGTTAATGCACTGATTACAATATTAATTTTTTCCTGGTCAGATAAATATTCAGGAAAGTTCCTTTCGCAATTGTTTACAAAATCAAGGGGGTGCTATCCATTATGTCTCTTTGCAGGGTCAAATTTTTCCTCGCCCTCTAAGATTTTACTGAAAGGCATTCTTTCAGTAAAATGTTTAGGTCCTGTTTGTATTATTCTTTCTAAGTCATACATTTTGCCTTGGATTTGTGAAGTGTTATGGTCACACTTCTTTTCGCAAGTAACAATCTGTTGGGTTAGTTCTCTACTTGTTTCTGTTACAGATTGTTTAATCTGTGCAAATTTTGCGTTCCACTCTGTTTGTATTTCGGATTTAACACCGAATACCTTTTCGTCCACTTTAGTACTTACTAAAGGTTCTATTTTGTCTTGAATTTTAATTACTTCAGTGTCAAATCTTTCGTTAATGTCATTAATCTGTCCTTGTACATTGGCAATATTGCCATTGATGACAGTAATTTCGCTTTTAATACTTTTAATTTCATTATTCACTATTCCTATCCTTGTGTTGACTTCTTCAATTTGTTTGCTAAGTCTGGTTCTCTGCATTTTGATTTGTTTGCTTTGTGCAATAATCTGTTGGTTTTGCTCAACAAGGTGATTATTAATGTTTCGGCCCTGTGCTGCGATTTGCGCCTTGATATTGTCATTGTCTGCTGCATTTTGTTGTCCCTGTGCTGCAATTTGTGTATCAATATTGTCACTGAGTGCTGCAATTTGTGTTGCAAATTGCGCAGACAACATCCTGATGAAATCAGTCACATCTGGTGTCATTTCACTTTTGGTTTCTACAGCATTTTCGTGTTCGAGTACTACTTCCCTTTCAGTTTCTGGTGATTCGAACATATCCTGCGATTCATTAACATAGCACTGTCTTCCACAACATCGCTCATATTGTCTTGCTTAGTATGGGCGACATTCATAGCTTCGATCTGTTTATTGACGTCCACGTGATAACGTACGTAATTTAACTCACGCGTAGTGCCATCTGTTGGTGTGCTGCCTGAACTGCTCTAAATTGCATTCTGTACTCGCGTGTCTAGATTTATTTCTAGTTTCCTGTCCAATTATGTTACTGTTAAGTATTGATATCTTTAATTTTCAATTTGAGCTGAACTTTCACTATCCGTTAAGTCAATAAGTTACAGGTTCGTGTCGCTGGACGTTTTCTGTTCACTCTATGTTTGTAAAATACTAAATACTTATAATTTTTTCCGTCTGTAGGTGCAAATTGAACAACGTCCTGTCATGTGGCGCCACATATAACACTGCAACCGCATTTACGTAGCTTATGTAATCAAATACGTTTTGCGAAAAAAGCCACTCGAACAGCAATACAGATTTCGGAAGAACAAGCAATTCAAAGCAAGGTCGCAAAGGTTGCACTGAAAAAATATGATCAGCGTATAACACTTCTGTCTGCTGCTACTATATCATTACCTCAAAGCTGAAGGCACTTCTTATAGTGAAATTATTCTTATTCAAGTAATTATAGTATGAAGAAGCAGAAAAGTGTTACCCTCTGAGAGGAATTTTGTTATATTGACCGTGTTGTGCCTAACGGAGGTGGCTTAATGGAAGTGAAAGTCAGAATTATGTAAATATTCAAATAGTAACAAATAGTATTTTACCAAGCTACACTGTTTAAAGAATAAAGGAAACGGTCGCCAGCCTAATTAGGCAAGAGAAAGATTAACGTTCTTGTTTTAAAAAGTAGGTATGAGTAATTTTAACGGACAAACACAACCTATATTTTGCCACACGCGAGTGCAATGAACTCTGACACCTGCATATGATCACGGTCAAGACTGGAAACTGACAGAGCAGGACAGACTATTTGCATAAATATAACAGATGCCGAAACACACTATTACTTCCAGGGCTTATTCAAACCGATTAAGTTTTATAACATTACTATTCATATTCACTGCGGGATCATAAATTGGACATAGGTTAAGTATTATTTTCAAACACTTTCCTAGTTGACATAAAATCGTAAATGTAGTTCACTGCAAAATTATGAACTGGTCACAGGTTAAATACCTCTCAACTAAATACTATTCTTTTTAGAATGAAAGTTAAATAGAATTCACTAACAGGTTACTTCTCACTGTCTTTTGAATAAAGAAATTATTATTTTCGTAAATAGTGGTAAAGGATATTCTGTGGATCTTATTACACTATTAATATGCACTTTCAATACCCAAAAGAAACAAATGCTTCGCAAGCATCCAACTTTCCACAACTGCAATTCACGACTTTTACTGCAGTGAGACACAACGTTGATAAATTTATAAGAAACTGACTCACCTTTTAAAATTTACTACAGGCAGCACTATGCTCATTAACTAAACAAAACTTTTTAAGCCTCAGTTTTAAGAACTTTTGATTTTTAAAAGAAATAGCAAATTGTCTTTATTACCACAGTCTTCTACTTTCAAGTAAATAATTAAATAGGTGACTTTGAAACTCCAAAAAAAAACTTTAAATTGGACTGTTTCCATCACTGGTAGGCATTCAATTTTTCCACGAACTAGGACACTCGACAATCATAGTTCAAATGGAGAGGAACCTGAGAGGTGTTATGATAAGGAAAAAATCAAGGTAGGTACATGAATTCGATTGTAAGTTACCTTATATTTGAGCACACTAACACATCCAATAAGCTGATCCTTCACTGTACATTATTATAGTATTCCGTTACAGAGATTGCGCAATGTGGTGGCAACTGCATGTTGGTAGGTGGATTTGCAGACAGAATTGCTGGACTCTGTCACTTCTTGGTGGCAATGATGGATACCAATTCCAGAATCGTACCAGCTATTTATCTATCCATCCGAGGCATTGGAAAGTGGCAGAAAAAGCCTCTCTCGGAACCAGCACAATATACAACTTTTGCATGGCAGTGCACAGTTTGGTAGCTCGTCCCCGACTGATTCTGTTCCACCTTTTCTACCTAGGCCAACCACAATTTGACGCGCTACTAGGTTCCGTTCCCGAGGGGAACAACTATACCTTTAACATACAAACTAACTAAGAACCCTAAGTGAAGGTCAGCAGCTTACATAACAGCAAAAACACATTTAAAAAAAGAGAACATTCGCATATATTAGTATCACTACAAAAAGTTATTCACACAGACATTACAATCATATACAGCAAGTTTCGTTCCATCCAAATGGGACACAGAATTTAAATGAAAGATATACTACACTGCACAGAATCAAACCATGACATCCAAAGTTTTTACAAAGAAAGGAGTATACAATTTTGTGTTATCGATTCAATCAAACATATTTACAGAAGCTCAACGATGTAACATTAAATGAAACAAGAGCAAAATAAATCAGTAGAGCACTAGAGCTATGGTGCTACAAGCGGATCAATAAAATAGAACTCAAAAACAAAAATCAGTTTGAAAAGCTTCGAATAGACTTCATACAAACTATGGAAGAAAAGATCGAGAGCGATTACACCTGTAGCGAAACAACTGACGCGTCAAGCATTAATTCAGTACACGAACACGTCTAAGGAAGTTCAAGCAGAACAAAGGCTAGACATAACACTCGCGCAGAAATCGAAACAGAAAACCCCGATTAAAATAATACATGATGTGCCACAAGACCAGGCACAGTATCTAGAAAAACGGAACACATACATTCAGCCGATACCAATCGAAATACAGGTGAATAGCTGTGATAATAATTATAAAAGGTGGCAAATTTTTTTACGCACTGTCTTTTAAATAGATATGATGGTATCTGATACTCAAGTACTAAAGCAAAGACACGTAATGATGCTAAAATGTTTTAAATTCTTGCTATGATTTAATCTTTAAAATTTAACTCTTCCTGTTAATATTTAATTAATTAACTTACGTCGATCAGATTTCGTAACGCTGACGGCGTTAAAATTTAAAATTGTTCAGTCCCTGTTTTGTTTTCTTTCAATTGTTGCGAGCCAGCGATGGTGCAATTCTGTTTGCTTTCAAGTCTACACATTTGTAAAAATCAGGTCCAGGAAACACTTTTGTGATCACAGTTGCGATTTAGACGGTATTCACGTAATTGTACTGATTAAGAGTTATCGTTTCCGAAAGATGCAGGTTCGATTAAAGCTGTGTGCACTTTTGCGCGTATAATGAAAATATTCTTAACACGTCGCGTAACAAAAAGTAACATGCGAATCACAACCGTGGTCAAACCTTCGACCATAGATACTAATAGACTGGCCTTGCTGTGCAGAAGCTATAGGGCTGGCGTGGACCAACATAAACCACGTGACTGTTGGCAAAACGTGGCGGGATATCAAATCAGCGGTCTGCCATCCTATGTTTGTATCGTGTTTTACCCACATTTTTCGGTTGACTGCCAAACGCTTCCAACAAAAATTACTTTTTTTATTTGCGAAAAATTATGTCAGAACTACATTTGACCTGGATTTGTTCACAGTACCATTTATAAAATCTAACAAATACATCGAACGCCCCTCTGGTGGGCAGCGGGACGAAATTGCTATAAACTATCAATTAAAGTAAAATGTCGTTAAAATTATTTTAAACAGTAAGAGTGGGCTCGTGTCAAAACTTTTAAACATCGGGTTCGCCGCGTTTTGAGCTCTAGCCACTTATGAAAGAAAATGGGATATGGGAATTATGTCAACTATAGGTGCCAAAATTGTCGACTTTAGGAGCAGATCCATTTTAGAGTATCAGTTTTAGGTGCACTTCAAAGGTTCAGTTCCTACTATTTTTACAAAAGTTTAAACTATCAGTTTAAAAAAATGATATTTTAGATGAAAGGTGAGACTTTGAAGTTTCCGAAAATAATTTTGGAGCCTACATTTATTTAATAGTATTAGAAGGTAGAAAAAAATTATCTTCATGTGTCGACTATAGGTGCTCTTAACTTATTATAATTTCACTTATATATACAAAAAGGCGCGTATGTGCAGATGGCTTAAAGTTTTTCCGTTTCAGGGCCTGTATCCAAAGCTGCCTTCGGTTTTCATTCTTAGGGAACCTATGAGTAGGAACGAGAAACAGTTATACTTACTTCTGTAATCGAATTATCACAGATACTTTCCAAAATGTAATATGAGTCTGACTTTACAGGCATCACTTTCAACACTTTAATTTACGTGATGCTCTATTTCAAGTGTAAAAAACATATAAAAGTCACGTCAGCAGATTTCAATAAACGCATTTGCACTATCATAGGAACACTTACACGTGAAATGTAATGCCATTTCCCCCGACAAAACGCTGAGTACGCCATAAGCGCAACACGAAACAACCATGTTTTGCCAACATTCACGTGTCTTTAGCCCAGAGATGTTGGAGCCACGAAAATGACGTCAGGACCAGTCTATTACATTTATGGTCGAAGGGTCAAACGAAGAAAATATATGATGACATAAATGTTCTTCGCTGTTATTCAGGACAGGTTTAGATTAAACACCGCAATTTTCAGTCTTTAGAAATCACAAGACGATACACTTTAGAGATATCTGTTTTGAATAACTTGTATTTACCTTTTCTTATACAATATGGTGACTGACCGCAAGGATTATCTCTCTCTCTCATTTTATAGCCTTTATACATTCACATTACATACAACAATTAAGAAACTTTTCTTTCTCTACCGACCAGTGCGAGAACACAATCCGTCCAGACAAAATGTCTTACATAGAATCAGTTCTCACTTAACAATCATATATAGTTTCGTAGTACATACAATGCTAGTTTATTCCGTGCGCTAGAAAGTCTTTGATTCACTGAGCACAAAAATTAAAATAATAAAATTATAATTACATTTTTAATATCGTCAATTCTTCTTTATATCATAAATATAAGGTTTGACATCGTCGTAATATTATTTTTCGTAGTTGTAGCGCTATACAGGCAACTGAACCAGTAAATTCAATGAAACAACATAATAGCAGCACAGGTACTACACCGCGAACGACGAGAGTAGAAACACACGAACAACACCTTTGTTCACCAATCATACGATACGACTCGGATATGAGTCAGGAAATTGAGAATAGGCAGACAGGCAGTAGATTACCAGAGAATAAACACGACGACACAAGCAGTGGCAGATTGTTTGAGTCCATGAATCAGCCACAAACCGGGTTTGTGAGTAGATATGATACAGACCACTTCCTTACAGTTAGAAAATTTCAACATTTCAATGAAGAAGGCGGTAGCTTGCATGCACGCACATTCATCGATCAGTTTCAAGTAGGGTTACCAAACCACTGGAGCGTAGCTCACAAACTTGACTTCATTTGTGCACATATGTCAGGGACAGTAGCAGAGATGATGCAAAAGATCGCGGCTACCTGTACGTCTTACCTACAGTTCAGAACAGCATTTCTCGAAAGATATTGGTCTAAGGAGGCAAAAAACAAAATTAAATACGAGTTATTTCAGATGACGCCATATGAAAACTCAGGAGAGAAAAACGTGGTAAAATTCTTTGATACAATGGACAAAAAGAATCAATGCCTAGACAAAGCATACAGTAACGGAGAGCTGATACGTCTATGTAGAATGAAATTACTGGTAAAGTATCAATAGGCGACACTAGGAAAAAATGAAAATACCGAAGAATTCAAAGAGGTTTTAAGGGAACTTGAATTTATGTTTAAAGAAGACGAGGTAAAAGAAAAAAGAAAGGAAAGGGAACAGCAAAAGGAGAGGACTAGGAACGAATATTCCAATAATAATAATCGTAATCCTAACACCAATAATTTCAGGCAATTTAACAGACAAGGACAGTGCCACAATGGAGACAATTGGCATAGAAACGTTAACCAGAATAGTTGGTACCGAAATAGGAACGGTAATGGACGCTCATACAGTGGCGGATATGGGTTTAGGAATCAAAATGCCAACGGTCAAGGGTACTTTGAAAGAGGTCACGATGTTAGAAACAGCAACTGGCGAGACCAAGGCGCGAATAATTACCGAGGAAATTATGGTCCACAGAGACAAGAACAACACAGCAAAGGGAAACCAGAAGTAGAAATTAGGCCACCAAATCCTGAAAAACGTAAAGATTGACGGGAAAATCCGGAAGAGGTTATTCAAACTGATGTCCATTCATTAAAATAATCAAAAAAGGACATTCATGTTTTGAATGTAGCTAGGTAAAAATTAGAAAAAATTGAAAATAGCCAAAATTCAGACAAACAGGGACCTACGAAAATTTCCGATAAAGAGTCAGCACCAGATACACTTGAATTACACTACGTAGCCTGGGAAAACAGCATAGAATGGGAAAACTCTGAAAGCGAGGATGAACTGCCACCACTTCCGTGTATTAAAGAATCAAGCGTTGAAGAATTGTTAACAGGACTTAGCAATATATTTGACGAGAAGCAAGTAAATGAACGCGATAAAACAGAGCAGTGTGTCCTAGATAAAAAAAAAAACACAGACGCCACGAACAGAAAAGACGTATAATGTATACAACATGGGTGACTATGAGGAGATAGAGCGAAAGTATATTCGGGAATGTTTGGAAATGAAGGAAAAGGAGAGATAAGAGCTCGAAAACAGACGAAAAGAGGTAGATAGGTCGCAAACGGTTTTGCTCACGGAGTTAACGCCAAAGCAAACGCAAACACAAGGGGAAGGTACAATTATTCACAGGTAAAGCTATGAATCTATAGCTGAGGATTTGATGCAAGAAAAGGAAATCGTAACATCCACAATTATACAACCCATATTAAAGATAAACACTGGTGAAATCACGACACAAGCAATCATAGATAGTGGGAGTCAAGTGACGGCTATATCAGAAAGCCTATTTGAAAGGTGCAATAGAGAGAAAGAATTACCGATTTTAAGGACAAAAAGGATAAGAGTTTTTGGAGCCTTAGGAAAAAATGCAACAGAGGTGAAATACTAAACACGTCTGTCATTCAATTGTCAAAGTTACGAATTTGAAAACAATTTTATAATCGTACCAAAACTTACGGCTGATATGATAATCGGTGTAGATTTCATTAATGAGCGTAAGGTTCACATTTGCATACCACAAGGCTTCGTAACAATAGATGATGTAATACTACATTTTATTCAAACTTTGAACGATGAGAAAGAACAGGGAAAAGTAAAGCAATTGCATTTAAGTCAAGAAGGGAGTGAAATAGAGGAGGAGAGACACCATAGATATAAGTTTGAGGAAAACCTTGACCCACTCCCACGAGAAATAATAGAAGAAATTCATCAAGAGATTAGTAAGAAGATAGAGGAAATAGATGATATTTCGCTCCACAATAAAAAAATTTAGAAGGCATATTGAGATCACATGCGGAGGTATTTGCACCAAAGACAGGTAGAATTAAAGATCTTCAATACAAATTTGAGGTCAAAGAGCATAAACCCTTTTGTGTTCCACCTTATTCCATACCATATAGTTATCGAGAGCAAGTATTTCTTGAAGTCAGAAAAATGTTAGATGATGACATAACTGAACCCGCCAAGTCACCATATAGTTCACCCTTACACGTTGTAAATAAGAAGGATGGGATCATACGTTTGGTACTCGATTCAAGACAAATAAATACAATTATAATTTCGGAAACAGATAGACCAGAGAAATTAGAAGAGTTGATTCAGAAGTTTCATAGAGTACAGATTTTTTCATCCATCGATTTGCGTTCAAGTTTCTGGCAAATAGAATTGGAGCCTTCATGTCGAAAATACACAGCCTTCATTGTCTTTGGTCGTTGCTACCAATTCAAACGTTTACCGTTTGGCCTCAAAATTTCGTCAGCTGCCTTTATTCGCGGTCTGAATTCTATACTGAATCTTGACATACTTCAGAAAATTACTTGCTATGTGGACGACGTTCTTGTGGCGGAGGCAACTTGGGCAGACCATAATTATATACTGGATAATTCCCTACAAATTATGAAAAAAAACATGGGGTCACCGTCAACATTACTAAATCGCATTTTGGAAAATCAGAAATTAAATTTTTAGGACATAACATATCTGCAAAAGGTATAACGCCAGACGAGAAGAAGATAGACGCTATTCGTAATATTCCTACTCCCTACAACAAGAAAAGTCTAACGGGATTCTTGGGGGTTGACAAATTTTTTTACAAAAATTATATGGATAGACACACTTGCAGCACCTAGGGTGTGTGCACTGACAGGAAAAAATACACCCTGGGTATGGGATAAACAAGCAGATGAAGAATTTCATAAGTTGAAGGAGGCATTGAATAATGCTCCAATTTTATCACACCCAGATTTGAGTCAGGAGTTCTGTCTAGTAACTGATAGTGCAAAGACCGGGCTAGGGGCGGTACTGTTTCAACAAATTGAGGAAAACGGTAAGAGAATACGTAAAACAATAGCCTCTGCAAGTGTGTACTATCGAAAGCAGAAAAGAATTATTCTATAACAGAATTAGAAGCTCTAGCCATAGTATGGGCATTTCAAAAATTTCGACATTTTCTTTTTGGCATGTAAAACACAAGTATACACCGACCATAAAGCATTAGAGTCTTTAATCTCCTCCAAATTAACCCACGGACGTTTGGCAAGATGGATGCAAATACTGCAGGAGTATGACTTTTCAATCACATACATACCAGGACCTGAAAATATTCTGGCCGATGCATTGTCTCGTTCACCACAGTGAATGGCAGAGGACCAGAAAATCAACATTGAAGATGAAGAACCGACTATCCATTATGTAAACAACGTACCATTCGAAAATTTTATCGCAAATGCTTTTAAAAATTATCTGACGAACAAAACAAAGATCAGACCCTCCTCAAGATTAAACACCAACTTACTGATAAAACCAACACAGAAATTAGAAAAAATTACATAGTAAAAGATAATATCCTATTTTTCAAACGCAATAATGATACTCCACAATGCTTAGCATGCATCCCTGACGAACTTATTACTAAATAAATTTGGTATACCCACTGTAGCAGTGGACATTTTGCACCCAAGAAATGCTATCTAAAAATGAAACAAACAGTACATTTCCCGAATATGGAGCGACGTATTCAACACGTTCTTAAAAGTTGTAAAAAATGAATACAGTCGAAACGTGTGACATATCAGACCAGACCCCCATTGTTTCCAATTATCCCTGATAAATTAAGACAGATTGCTGCAACCACTATTTACGGTCCAATTCCACGAACAAGGAAAGGTTTCACCTACATATTTCTTGTAAGTGAACTAGCATCAAAATCCACTACACTTACACCCTTAAAGAAAGCCACTGGATTTACGATTAGTAAAGAACTTCAAAAGAACTTTATACAACAAGTTGGGAGAGTGAAAAGAATCATCTCAAGTAATGGGCCCCAATACAGATCAGTGCATTGGAAAAATACATTAGACAAATTAAAAATCAAACCCAGCTTTATTTCCAGATACAAACCAAGTGGAAATCCGGCAAGACGTACCATGAAACATTTGGGAACACTTTGTAGACTGTTTTGTAGAAAGAACCATTGTACTTGGGACCTATATCTACGAGACTTCCAAGAGGTAACTAATGAGACACCACATAGTACCACGACGTATCCACCAATTACAGTATTAAAGAATATGGATCCACCAAAAAGAATAAAAGAAATCATTAAATTTCCAGTTATTCCCCGAAAGCAACATAGACAAATCGTCGCTTCTGCCCTACAAAACATTCGCTCATCAGAAATGAGACGTAAAATCACTCAAGACAAATCTGCCACAAAGAAACGCTCCACACTGGGCCAAAAGGTGTTCGTAAAAACTCATTACCTTTCACATAAGAGTCAAAATAAATGCGGAAAATTTTTTGCAATCTATAAAGGGCCAATGATAATTTCCAGGATCACTTACGAAAATACCGTAGAGCTAACGAACCCAAAAACGGGTAAAAGTATTGACATCTACCATGCGAGCCACTTAAAGAAGGTGAATGAAAGAAATGGTAAAAGAGAAGAAAGGGAAACAGACAGAGGGGCAATCGCAAATCGTGTACTAACCACTAAATCAAAAAATAAATTAAGAATCACCAAATAACACATTAATTAAAAGAAAAAGAGACACAATACACACTAACAATCACTTGTAGTATCAAGTGCACTACAACATGCACACAAACAATTAATGGTACACAACAATTAAAAGAATGAAGAAGTGGTAGGACATAATTAGAATAAAGAAAAGACATCATATATATACAATAATTTTTGCCACTATCAGAAAATTTTTACATTATATAAAATCAGAGTTTTTTTGTAAATAACAAATATATGTAAAACAAAAATTGTAAATATTTCTACGTGTCAGAGGGACATCGCCACCGAGATCAATCACCAGCTCCCTTAACACCAGATGCTTCGAGATAGCGACGGAGAGGGTACAGACATGTTGAAAAAGCACTTAGGGCAATAACAACAACATGAAGACCAACACCACACTGGAAATGCAGGTTGCAACCAGATTGGACTTCAGGAGGACAACGCACAGCACAGACATTTCATACATCACGACACTGCTACACAACGGAAGAGCATGGGGAGAATCATAATATGACGAGACGACAATGAAGGTACAAAAAATTAATACATCTACATTTATACTCCGCAAGCCACCCAACGGTGTGTGGCGGAGGGCACTTTACGTGCCACTGTCATTACCTCCCTTTTCTGTTCCAGTCGCGTATGGTTCGCGGGAAGAACGACTGTCTGAAAGCCTCCGTGCGCGCTCCAATCTCTCTAGTTTTACATTCGTGATCTCCTCGGGGGTTATAAGTAGGGGGAAGCAATATATTGGATGCCTCATCCAGAAACGCACCCTCTCGAAACCTGGTGAGCAAGCTACACCGCGATGCAGAGCGCCTCTCTTGCAGAGTCTGCCACTTGAGTTTGCTAAACATCTCCGTAACGCTATCACGGTTACCAAATAACCCTGTGACGAAACGCGCCGCTCTTCTTTGGATCTTCTCTATCTCCTCCGTCAGACCGATCTGGTACGGGTCCCACACTGATGAGCAATACTCAAGTGTAGGTCGAACGAGTGTTTCGTAAGCCACCTCCTTTGTTGATGGACTACATTTTCTAAGGACTCTCCCAATGAATCTGAACCTGGTACCCGCCTTACCAACAATCAATTTTATATGATCATTTCACTTCAAATCGTTCCGCACGCATACTCCCAGATATTTTACAGAAGTAACTGCTATCAGTGTTTGTTCCGCTATCATATAATCATACAATAATGGATCCTTCTTTCTATGAATTCGCAATACATTACATTTGTCTATGTTAAGGGTCAGTTGCCACTCCCTGCAGCAAGTGCCTATCCGCTGCAGATCTTCCTGCATTTCGCTACAATTTTCTAATGCTGCAACTTCCCTGTATACTACAGCAACATCCACGAAAAGCCGCATGGAACTTCCGACACTATCTACTAGGTCATTTATATATATTGTGAAAAGCAATGGTCCCATAACACTCCCCTGTGGCACGCCAGAGGTTACTTTAACGTCTGTAGACGTCTCTCCATTTATAACAACATGCTGTGTTCTGTTTGCTAAAAACTCTTCAATCCAGCCACACAGCTGGTCTGATATTCCGTAGGCTCTAACTTTGTTTATCAGGCGACAGTGCGGAACTGTATCGAACGCCTTCCGGAAGTCAAGGAAAATAGCATCTACCTGGGAGCCTGTATGTAATATTTTCTGGGTCTCATCAACAAATAAAGCGAGTTGGGTCTCACACGATCGCTGTTTCCGGAAACCATGTTGATTTCTACAGAGTAGATTCCGGGTTTCCAAAAACGGCATGATACTCGAGCAAAAACATGTTCTACAATTCTACAACAGAGAGATATAGTCTATAGTTTTGCGCATCTGCTCGACGACCCTTCTTGAAGACTGGGACTACGTGTGCTCTTTTCCAATCATTTGGGACCTTCCGTTCCTCTAGAGACTTGCGGTACACGGCTGTTAGAAGGGGGGCAAGTTCTTTCGCGTACTCTGTGTAGAATCGAATTGGTATCCCGTCAGGTCCAGTGTACTTTCCTCTGTTGAGTGATTCCAGTTGCTTTTCTATTCCTTGGACACTTATTTCGATGTCAGCCATTTTTTCGTTTGTGCGAGGATTTAGATAAGGAACTGCAGTGCGGTCTACCTCTGTGAAACAGCTTTGGAAAAAGGTGTTTAGTATTTCAGCTTTACGCGTGTCATCCTCTGTTTCAATGCCATCATCATCCCGGAGTGTCTGGATATGCTGTGTCGAGCCACTTACTGATTTAACGTAAGACCAGAACTTCCTAGGATTTTCTGTCAAGTCGGTACATAGAATTTTACTTTCGAATTCACTGAACGCTTCACGCATGGCCCTCCTTACGCTAACTTTGACATCGTTTAACTTCTGTTTGTCTAAGATCTACAAACTCATCAAGTAACATTTGGGAAGGCAGCCTGATCCTACAAATACTATATCACTCCTACACTAAAATTCACATATTCCTAGCCCAAGAAGAACTGAAGAATGCAAGAAAGAAGAGAAGAACAGAAGATGCAAGATGAAGAAGGGCAGAAGACAGCAAGATACCTTTCTCTCCTATCTTACAAAGCAAATTTCTACAAACGTCTTTCCATGAACTTTGAGGCATGGCAACTACTACAACCACCTCTCCAAAAATAGACCTTGAATCATCAAACAAATACAAGCGAACGGCAAACGGAATATTAAGTAGTACCAACCAACATTATATAGAAATAGATTCAGCAAAATGAACAGTATTCTCCCTACCACATCACCAAATTGCTGTACCGAACCAGGTGTGAAGTACCAAGACGTCACAGCACAATATTGGGTGACGGTCGTCGGTAGTCAACTACAAACATCGAACTGCCACACCGTCCCAGGTGTGACAGCAAAGGAGTACCGAGTCATCACTGTTTACGCAGTAAACCACAGTCATCGTCATCGGTTAAAAGTACCACTCCATGAGGACAATGTAAACAAGCAAGGCCCAGCATCGCATGCTGTAGTGCTTCTCACATAATTTGTGACGCCCATTCAAATGAGTCGACGCCTTCCAGTATTTCAGTGGGGATCGTCGAGCACAGAAACTGACGCAGCACAAAACAAAAACAAAAAACTCATAAAATATAACTGTAGAGTTAAAAAAATGATATGTTTGTAAATTTTTTTTTCCTTTTTTGTAAAAGTAATTATTTCTATTATGTATGTAAAGTCCATAATTTATAGATACCTTAAAACCTTTTGTAAAGAAACTTAATTAGTACAGTTATATAATCTCACAAACTCATGGAAAGTCTATTTATTGCTTTTATATGTAAAATTAGAAAAGGATTGAGGCAGGATTTTTCTTCTTTAAGTAACATTCAAAATCACCTTTCTGGGGTAATAATATTAATACTGAGGATAGAATTAGGAAACACTTCTTTCCTCTTAAAACATTGATACAAATAATGCCTAAATAAATAAAACAAAGTCACACAACAGAGCTTTTGCGAACATTTACGCAAAGCCTAACTAAAGAAAAGAGATAAGCACACCAACACATAATACACTGTACAGTTACGAGTTTAGAAAAGTTAATATTGTAAAAAAATTTTTTGGAAATGAAAAAGAAAAACCGAGACACGTTCTGGTATTGACAAAGAATAACAACCTTTGTAAAGTCTATATTTGCCTAACGGCAAAACATAAATTGAAGAATTAAAAAATAGAAACAGTAGCTATAAAGAAATAATTAGAAAAAAGTGTTAAGAAAAGTTTATTGGAAAATCTAAAAGAACAATTTTTGCCTGACTTTGTCAATGTTTGCCTTGGCATTGACAAACCCCAGACAAAAATTTTGTCTGAAGCAGGGAGGTATGTAAGACGTCGTGGTCTACTGACCTTCATTGCTTACTTATTCCGCCCTCACAATCATATTCCGCACATCAAGACGCTTCATTCGAACCCAAACTCGATAATATCAAGTCCATGTTGTATGAATTCATGTAAACGATATGCAAATAACAAGTAAGCGCACCGGGGTTGAAATACTCGAGGCTGGCGTACACACATACATTCCAGACACGACGGTAATAGGAGATTTAGTTCGGGAGAGAAACCGCACAACGGGACGCCGGTCGCTTCAGAGGATGACTCAACCTATCTATGTCGGCCGGTGACCGCCCGTGGAGCGGACAGCATTTGCCCGAGGGAAAGGTGGAACGACCCCGTGTTCGGCTTTAAAGCAAATTCTGCTACATTGTGTGGGAGTGGCCAGCCTACTCGTTCTTTACACATAGCACGCAATTTCAGAGATTTTCACAGGGAGACAGCAAACGCCAAACGCCAATGCTACGGATTTCCGGATTGGTCGCCTTAAACGAAACGTCATTCTCCCATTTTAGAAGAGCAATGCTGATTGGCAGACGATATTTCTGACGCCTTGAACTGAAGGAGTAATGGTAGCGACCGGAAGATATACCCCTTCACGTCTGGCGTGGAGAGGGGCTGTTCCGTTGTCACTCTTGGAGCGAGAACACGTAACGAGAGCATGCACGCTCGTACGTGTACTCAAAGAGCGAGGAACAAGTCTCTCCTCAGTACTTCACTGGGGGAGTACCTCTGTCGAGAGCAAATCGAATTGTGACTCTATATTGAGTCCTTGCGATTAAGCGTTGTTCACTGTGTTGGCCGACACACTTATTGTGCGGTGTGAACGGACAGAGTTAAACGCCTGCGGGCAAATTTTGAGTGGCATCGCGGTGGACTGGTTATCTGACTGGTGTACCACGCCAGTAGTTCGACTAGGGGCGAATAGGAGTCCTTGACTTCATCAAGGCATAGGGAGAGTTTGATTGGCGAAGGTCAATCCAGATAGAACGAGAGTTATCTTACTTGTCAGCAGCGAGCGGCGCAGACAGCAGTCATCGCAGCTTACGGTATTGTGCGTACAGCTATTGCGAGCCCCACATTTCCTCCACAACAGTACCCTCACTGCATTTCACACGCGACAGCCTCGACCGTACCGAGCAACATTCTAACGGATAATTATTCAAGTTGAGTAGGTGCGGCTCTCAGCCATTCTGCCAAGTCAATAACATTCATAACCTTTGTATAGAAATTTCATTAGCGAATCCTACTCTTGAGAGATAACTTCACATTCCGAAAAGAACCAGGCTATAACTTGTTGAATTCATAACTAGAAGTGCCATTGTGATTTCTCAGAATTTTTGCAAAATAAATAATAATTTTCGCTAGTTTCATTTTTTTCTTACACTAGCTAGCACTACTCCAGTACCCAAGTTTCCCACTAGTTACGTAAGAAATTTTGTGAATTTTTATGTCATTTCCTTACAGCGGACTACTCCAGAAGATATTTATTGCTAAGAGTTTTTCAGGCATTTCTCTTGAGAACGTTAGGAGCGTCTGTCTGACTTCTGTAGTAGTGTGGTGGTGGAAATTGAACCTTGCAGGAGCCACAGGGTAAATTGTGCATCTCAGATTAATCTGTTGCGCAGAATGACAGTAAACCCCCGCCGCTCACAGAATACTGATTGCATCATTTCTAATCATCATGTTGCGCTATTAATGTTAAATGCCTTTCTTAAGCTCACTATAAGGGCAAGTCTGTTAAACTGCACCGGTACAAAACCAGAATCTTATAGTGGTCCCATTTCCTTTTTGATAATTTTCTATTAACAAACCACGACGAGACCTATCTGAAATCTAGTGTTACTTCATGTATATTCACTCATAAATAAAACATTATGTCACCACCCACCTTACAAAAGTAGTTCTCTTTTCCACGTCAGCAAAAAGTTAGATAAAAAGTACAAGAAAATTAACGCTGGTTTCAGAGATGTCCATTACACGTTCATTCCTCTTCAACCGAACAGCCTACTAAACTATTAATTACCACTGTATCTATAGTCTCAGAGAGCATCGAGCGTATCTCTTCATTACTTAGTGTCTCTGTATCCGCCTTCTCTGCGTGTTGATTCGTCCTGACTAGTCTCTTGTACTTCAGTATGCTCTTCATCATTACTAAATTATAATCTGAGTCTATATCTGCTCCTGGGTAAGCCTTACAATCCAATATCTGATATTGGAATCTCTGCCTGACCATGATGTACTCTATCAGAAATATTCCCGTATGTCTTGACATTTTCCGAGTATGCCTCCTTCTCTTGTGATTCTTGAACAGAATATCAGCTATTACTAGCCGAAGTTTATTGCAGAATTCAGTTACTCTTTCTCCTTTCTCTTTCCTAGTATTAAGCCCATTTTTCTGATAATCCTTTCCTCTACTCCTTCCCCTAAAACCGCTTTCCTGTCCCCCATGACTATTAGACGGCATCTCCCTTTCCCTGAATTACCCGTTCAATATTCTCATACACACTCTCTATCTCTTATTCTTCGGCTTGCGACGTCTGCATGTATACCTGGCCTATCGTTGTCGGTTTTGGTTTGCTGTCGAGTCTGATGAGAACAACCTGATCACTGATGTGTTCACGGTAACTCACTCTCTGTCCTACCTTCCTATTCATAACGAGTCTTGCTCCCTTTTACCATTTTCTGCTACTGTTGATGTTACCCTATACTCAGCTGACCAAAAATCCATGTCTTTTTTCCGTTACAGTTCACTGACGCATATATCTAGATTGAGCCTTAGCATTTCACTTAGAAACTTTTCCAGCTTCCCTGCCACATCCAGAATTCTAATATTCCACGTCCCAACTCATAGAACGTTATCCTTTCGTTGGTTATTCAATCTTTTTTCATGGTGACCTCCCTTTTGGCAGTTCCCTCCCGGAGAGTCGAACTGTTTGAGTTATAATAATATTTAACACTGAACTTCTAATTGTACATGTTTTTTAATATGCGACTGGTATCGTCACTGTGATGCATCCCACTTTGGAAGAATTCGCTTGTAGAGGATATAAGTTCAATCACACTCTTGCACATTCATCTGCTGCTGGAATAGATAACAGCTGGTAGAAATCAAGAAACGAGATTTTTAATTTTTGCCACACGTAGATGTTTAGACAATTAAATATATGGGGTTGTTATTTCTCGTAATTTCAGTTCTTTAAACCATATACCAAGAAAAACATCCTGCACTTGAGGATGATATGATTTAAACAACTTTATAAGCTATTATGTACGCTATATTGAATGAAATCTAAAAAATGGTACAACTTGGGCTACTCTCTCTAGATCCCGAAATAATTATTAGTGTTCATAAGTATTTGGCAATAAATTATTCCAAAGTGGACGTTGACGGGCTATTACGTTCATGTATACAATTCTTCCGGTGACTGTTGTGAAAATGGCTGCCTCTAAAGATATAGAACTTTTGTTTCTCCCCCTCTCACCTACGGCTCCAGCAATGGCGCCAGCTGAGGGACATCGCTGACCACGGTACGGCAGATGTTCTCGATCTAGCTGGAAGCTACTAACACGGGGACGAATGCTCTATTCAGACGCTGAAAATTGTAAACAAAAATTAATGTCGTTCCAGACGGCTGGCTGCTCCAAAAAGTAATGACATAAAATTATAAACTCTTCAGGCGGGGTAGAGAGGAGGGTATCTTCCAGGCTGCAGCAAGAACATACAGTTTTTTAATTTTAGCAATGGATGCTCAAGTCATAATTTACTTGAGTGGCTTTGTGTCTATTTATTTAAGCTTTCCACTTTCAACGTTAACCTGTGCTAGGCCCTCACAGTAATTAATTCTGAATCTCTGTCATGTCTGTTTTCGGTAAACGCAAAAGATCGCGGTCAGTTCTTTCGTACTATCTGCTATCGCTGCACATCACCGGCTCTCTGTGCTTCTTGGTCAAGCAAATAGCTGTTATTTTACCCATATACGATCACTGCTACTGTTCTGTGTACTCATTCAAAATACTGTTCATTTCACGTTGTTTCGATGTCTTGTTTTCTTCGTTTTTTTGCCACCTTCTGCACCGATTTTCTTGAAATGTCTTCGGTCTTCGTCTCTTCGTCCCCTTTTCATTCTTCTCACTCGTAAGGCTCTCTTCAACGTCGTAAACTTTCTAAAACCTCGATGTTTCTTTCTAAAATTTAATGATTCATCGCGAAAATGTCTATGGCAACGTCTTCATTCTGCTTTGTAACTGAACCAACAAACGTGCTTACACCTCCTCAGCACTTCGACAGTTCTCTCCACATTTCACCATTCGACCATTACGTTATGAAAACAACTTTTTCTCTCAGAGTACAGTTTATTTCGCTACCAATAAACTGCCATGTGCACTGTGTCTATCTTTTCACTTCAAACTCCCGTCGTCAGTAGTCACTTCCTTTTCGATAAAGTTACAAATATGAATTGTTACCTACCGTTGATTATACACAGAATTTGCGTAGACAAGGTATGTGTTTATATACAACCTCGGTTCCGCTTACATTTGTTACGTTTCTTTACAACTGAGTCGATATACATAAATCAATGAGGAACAAATTATGTTTAAATCAACTTCCAATTCATCGTGCAAGATCTAGAAATATGAAAATTTACAGTAGAGAAAACTCTCCGTCCAACACTAGTAAATATCAAGAGAAAATATGAAATGCCCTCAAGTTATCACATTAGTTACAATGTGTGTAGATGAAACTTTGTGTCATTGTCACTAGCAGGAGAAACTAAAAATCATAACTTGTACTTGTACACTGGACTGAGGCACGTTCTCACTAGCCACCTTCTTTTACGAGCGAGTGCTGAAAAGTAATACCACCGAATTCGTTATTCTGATCTCAGTACCGGTTGAGATATTACATGTCATGCATATACCCAGCCTTCGCTGATGCAACTTACAAGCCTTTTCCGCTACAGGACTCCGAAGTGAAGCGTGTAAGGTGTCGGTGTGCAACGTAACTATGTCGGTGCGCAAGAGAACTTCAGAAAACCGAAATCACGAATTAGAAGACTACGCCCTTACATTGAACACCTTATCCTTCATATTGGCAGTAACAGGCCGCACACGAGCGCTGCATCATCTGCAACAATTTCACGCCTTGGGTTCACTGCCATCGATAATCCTCCATCAGTACCGACTGGGCGCTATACGACTTTCAACTGTCTCAAAACTCAAGGAACTACTTCGAGGACTTTACTTTGGTGTAGATGTAGCGGTGCAAGCAGAGGTGAGGTTGTGGCTCTGCCAACAAAATCAAACATCCCACACTGACGGTATCAACGAACTTGTCTCTCGTTGTGAGAAATGTGTTTGGCGCCAGGGTTACTGTGTTGGGAAATAAATATGTAGACATGAAGATTAAAGATTTAGAATGTTAATAGAGCTTGTGTCATTTAAAAAGTTTTAAGAGTTTTCACGTAAGAAATCCGGAGGCATTACTCTTCAGTACGCCCTCGCATTTAATTTCATCCCAGAGAAGTCTGACAGCGAATCTCGTAAGAAACAACTCAGAAGCACTTAACTACAGGAGGTAAACATTGCTAAACTTTGCTATGCAAATGGTGTAACATTAATAAGCAATTCCTGTCCAGAAGTAGTTAGTATGATCCAAAATAATGATAAACTAGCTAAGCAAGCTTAAATCTTCGTCCATATATCGAGCACTCTCGCCTTCAGCATGGCAATGCAAAACGTTATAACAACATAATGAAAAGTAAGGAAAGTTATGCTATCGTAGCAATGAGGAGAAACAACGATCCTGGGAATGTTCATTGCAATCCTCTTTAACCTCAGTTCTTGATTGATATAGTACATGCTGCAGAAAGCATTGGCATTAAAGAGAATTAAAATCAATGAGAACAGCTGATGCACCCTTGATTGTAGACGAATTATCCTTCGAGAGATTTGATAATTTGTGTCCTTAGAGAGTCCCTTCAGTAACAACAAAGCTGCAAGTATGATGACGATGTGGTTCTGTCGGCGCTTGTACTAAAACATGATGAGGCGAGCGTCATTAAAATGGCTGAACGTTAAAGAAACTGTATTCAAATAAAAAATGAAATACGTTATGGAAAGTCATTTTGTGCAGTTTTACGGTCACAGTAAAACGTCTCCGAAAAGTGGAATTGAGCGTTTGGAGTCATTGGTCGGCAGGCCCCTTGCGGGGCAGGTCCGGCCGCCTTGGAGCAGGTATTATTACATTCGACGCCACATTGGGCGACCTGCGCGCCGGATGGGGATGAAATGATGATGAAGCCAACACAACACCCTGAGCGGAGAAACATCTCCGACCCAACCGGGAATCGAACCCGGACCCGTAGGACGACAAACCATCACGCTGACCACTCATCTATTGGGGTGGATGCCTATGATTAGCCTAAAAAACTCACATATACAGTAAAAAAACGCTTAACAGTTTATAGTAAATCTATGTGGTTGGTGATCACTAGAGGGCGAGTGGAAAAACCTCGCGGTGCAACTCATACTAGACACCAGAGCCGGATGAATCTGTTAGAGGTCCGGATGTACTGCGAGCACATCTTACAAGTACGTATTCAAAACATTATTTCACACCTGTTACTGGATGAACACTTTGAACAGAAGGGAACAAATGGTTTATGATCATTGAGGTTCCAGCACAATGTTCCTACACTTTCGTATTCTTACCAAACTAATTTGAGACGAATATGGCTAATATCGTTAAAATTACTTTTCAAATGGTAAAATAAGAAATATATACCTGATACACTTTGCTTCATTCTTACGCACTCGCATTCACACTAATTGTTGTAAAATGAGTAAATAAGTGTTGAAAAATTATATTTTTATTTGATCAGTGTATTCAGCATTTTCAGTTTTTGTGACAAGTCGTTACCTTTTAATTAAAAATATGTCTAAGATATTTTTTTACTGATTCCAGATGAGTGAGGACCATTTCACTCGGGACCCGTGAAAGTTACTTATTTTCTTTGTAAATATTTATTGCGTATTCTTGTTTTTCTGACATGTTTCATATCCTGGAGGATTTCCTCACTGTGGACCTATTGAAACGAGAAGTACATCTAATCTAATCAAAACACAGATACACAAAGTACGTAAGACTCAGTTATTTTCTGAGATCCACTGGCAAAATACGCTGGCTGTATCTTCTCAATAGCTAATAATGTATCAGGGAACTATGACTGGCTGATCACCGTGAAAATAAGAGAGTGAGACAGTCACCATGAAAACACATTAATGTTTTATGTATAAGGTCTGATGATACACAGAATATTAAAACGCAATCACATTCGTTTCTCCGTTTCCTAAAACAGAGAGCAGGTCAGCTGGTAAGCTGCTTTCAGCACTCGTATTTTAATATGAAACATATTCTGTTAAAGTGCGGCATTAAGTGCTGCATACTTGTAGATCCTTTCACCGGGGGAGGAATCCATACATAAAAGGGAATTACTGTATCCAGAAGCACATTAAAAGTACTCTCTCTTGCTTCAGTGGCTTAAAGGCGTAACACCACATCCAAGGCCGTGCTTTATTACCCACGTGTCCTGGTACCCAGCAGAATGACACGTCCTTGCCCTGCCTTTCTAGGTGGAAAGAGAAATCGTGGATCAATTCGATATGTTATCCTGCTGGGTGCATGTGGTGGATAGCCCGACAGGCATTTAGCGAGTGACTACAGACGAGTAATTTCTTAGCACGCCTACAATGGTTACACACCTGCTGCAGTGCCCTGAAGATAGGGTATAATTCAATATAATACACTGTGAATGTTTTCAGTAAGTAAATCTTGAGGATATATTCTGGAAATAACACAGTGCAGCGGACGGGATTCAAATGCTTATTCCATCAGCGTACATTATGCAACGTAGTTGCAGTGATAATTTAAATTCTGCAAAATGTAGATTTAAAAACATAATCTGCGTCACAATTTTTTCTGTACCCCATGTTCTAAGAGTAGGATCATGATTGATAATTCTCGGACCCGGGTTCGAACCCCGTCACAGCTTCAATTTTGAATAGAAATCATCAACAATGGCGGCAGAAGACTTCGGTATAGGAAGTCACCCTCATTCAACCAACAGCCTGTCAAAGAGGGCGGAGGAGCGAAAAGGGGTTCAGGGCATTCTCTTGCCCTTGGGGTGGGCAACTGCAATGATCAACAGCATGGGAACGTAGAAGGAAATGGAAACCATTGCATTAAAGACACATAATGTGTATCCAGCGGACGTCTGGCCTATAACTGAAAAAGCGTCATGATGGCTGAGGGGGTGGGGGGTGCTAAGAGGGAGGTGACCATGAGAAAAAGAGTGAATCTCTTGAGTAATTGATTGTGATGTGTCGGCAGAAGTGCCGACACAGTGTTATTTTGAGGGGGCCGATAGGCACGCTAAGTAACGCAGACGGGCGTGAAGTCTGGAACAGGATAACTATTGAATGGTAGCAAGAAAAGTACGTAGCTGCTTTATACTTAACTTTAATGACTCCTTGTGATACATCTCTCTTGACTATACAAATGCGACTCGTAAGATACATGCACTGTTACAATTGGCGCCTTGCTAGGTCGTAGCCATGGACTTAGCAGAAGGCTATTCTAACTGTCTCTCGGCAAATGAGAGGAAGGCTTCGTCCGTATGATAGCTAGCAATGTCGCCCGTACAACTGGGGCGAGTGCTCTATCGTATATCGAGACCTGCCTTGTGGTGGCGCTAGGTCTGCGATCACACAGTGGCGACACGCGGGTCCGACATGTACTAAATGGACCGCGGCCGATTTAAGCTACCACCTAGCAAGTGTGGTGTCTGGCGGTGACACCACAGATTGTCATTCTGCTGGAGCAACGTCGACATCCATATTTTGTCCAACTTTAAAATGCATTATCATGCGCGCATGTATAGAGAAGCAATAGAGATTCACAAACACCATTATAATTTTAATAGAAAAGAGGAAGTTTTAAAGTTGAACAAAATATGGATGTCGACGTTGCTCCAGCAGAATTGCAATCGATTACTCTTAATCGAGAATGGCGACGCCTTCCAAAGAAAAGCATACCGTCGGCATCACGTGACGAATGGTGGTGCCCTCTCTGCGCTCTATAAATGCGTGAGTACCTGGAGCCTCAGTGGCAGTAGCCGGACGACCTCAGAAGATGTCTCCCGCAGATGGAGACGAAATGTTAGGTGGCAATTTTATACATCGACCATGGCCTCTCAGCCCGGACGTTTTAACTGAAAAAACTTCTGGTTTGTTAGAAGAGTTATTACAAGAAACCCTCGCATAAATTAATACAACACGTAGCATCTGGTAATTTAATACCACGTAGCTATAATTAAAGTGCAGCTACTCACAGAGGTCCAGTGTAGGCTGCAGTTAACGTATGGCAGCGAAGCTTGGTAGATATTCTAATGCGTTAATGCGGAACCGATTTACGCTGGAAAAATTAATTCCAAGTTTGCACACCAAGTGCGAATCTAGCCCACTGATTCCAAGAAAGTCGTATGGAAATGGTTCTATAGGTAATGGATTAGCAATGGGACGTAGGCAGAAAAGGCGAAACAAATGAGAAATGCATAATGTTGATTTTATTATTAATCGCCACTTACACGGTTTGTTCAATATGAGCACCAGAGACGCCGATGAGATGGTGTACAGTGTCAGATTTGCATCTGGTGTCCCACATTGGAACTAATTTTTTCCGGCGTAAATAAGTTCTTCATTAACGCATTAGCATATCTGCCAAGTCTTGCTGCCATACGATTATATTACGGCCCAGACTGGACCTCTGCGAGTAGCTGCACGTAACACCTGATAGTTGCATTTGGTTCGATTCCTGAATCCGCAGTATTAAGCAAAACACAGAAATATTTCCCACTACGAATGTAATGTGACTCTGATCACTACAGAAAGCCGCCACAGAACAATTGCGCTTTTCAGCTTTTAGGAGATTTGGAAAAGAAAGTAAACAGCTAAAACAAAGTACCTGCTACTTGTAGAAACTTACCACCCTTAATGTAATTTAGATGATATGTTGTGTACTACTTCGACGTTGGACGACATTGCATCAACCTGTGTTTTCGCGACACAGACGTTCCGACTCAAAAGATCGTTCTCTCTGTTGACTGGTGCTTTCCTCACTTGCACTCTCTGGTTACAGAGAATATTAATAGCACTCTGGGCGTATAGTAGGGCAATCAGCTCTACGAGATATCTTTTTTTTTCTTTTAAGCCCTCGATAATATTGTGGGACTAGACAGCGCAGCTGCACGGAAATCCTTCATTTGAAAGCGAAAACGCCGTATCGCGTGCAGGCCTGGATTATTTATCCAACCAGGCCCCCTCACTCCGCCACCTCACCCCCACCGCCAACGAACGGCGAGCGCATCGTGGGGCACGCAGCCGCCCCGTGCGATACATTATGGAGAGACCTGCCGCGTTGTCATGGGAGCCAAATTCCCTCGTCAAAGACTGATTGATCGTGACGGAACAGGCAAGGCAATGTTTGAACGGCAGGCTGTAGAAACTAATTGGAAAGGTAAATAATTTCTGCCCGATCTGTACGTGACAAATGCGTGGGAAGGGGACGATATACGAAACAGGTGAAATGATTTTCTTGACGATTGGAAAACATTTTCAGGTGTTTCTTCGCTTATTCAAGGCCATGTTTACATAAATAAATCGAGTGTTCTCACAGTTCTAATATAGACTTCAAACGCCATCTCCGTTTCCTCTTCGGGGAGGTAAGCGTAATAACAGTGACAGTCATGATAATATAATATCTTATAATAGCCCAGCTCACAGAACTAAGACATTGCAGTACAGTTATTAAACCAGGATGCCTCAATGGATCAGAAACACTTTGCTGTGTTCATTTTTGGACTGCTCTGATGATGATATCGGAGCCTGCTACTTTAATTAACATTAGTTACTGCAGTGGAATTGCCGTACGCATTATTTTCCGTTCGTTACCCCTACTGAGGAGTGTAGCCAATTTTCAACGGGGAAACACATTGAAAATACTGAGAAAAGGGACCGCAAAATCGTAAGAAAATTCTAGTGTCAAAAGCTGTAGGAGAACAATACAGACTCAGAAGAAATCAGGAAATCAAACAATACACAAATGTCCGTGGTGACGTTAGCAAACGCATGTTAAGATTCTATAAAAACTAACCTCAGTGGATGTGTAACGGTCACCTTGTCATCCTCAGCCAACTGGCTTCATGCAGATGCGGAATGAAGGGGCATGTGGTCAGCACATCACTCCCCTAGCAGTTTTGCAGACTTTCCAGACCGTGCGGCCGCTACTACTCGGCCAAGAAGCTCTTCAGTTGACATCACGAGGCAGAGTGCAGCCCTAACCAGCCCTCCCACCAAGGAAAAATCCTTGGCACTACTGGGAATCGAACCTGGATCCTCTGTATGGCAGCCATCTACGCTGACCACTCAGCTACAGAGGCGGACTTAAGATTCTATGGACACATTAAAAGAATGAACGCAGAGATAGAAAACAAATAGTAGATTGTTTTGCCAGTAGGAGCAAAGCCAAAATGGACACTATGAAATGGCTTGGGGAGATGGTATCTGAGCTGAAATCAGAAAGAACTTTCCCATGAAATGCCAAAAACTGTGAAATCTTTAGGTAAAAAATTACCAATGGCAAGTTGATCGAGATAAAAAGCAAAGAAGGAGACTTGAACAACATGGTATGAACAGTATGAACAGAGAAAAGAAGCCCACAGAAAGACAATAAAAGAAATATGGGAACAAAGGAAGGCAAATTTCCAAGTACTTAATTTTTTAATACAACAAAGCAAATTTCATTCTATATAATTGCAACCAAAACTAAATGACCAACAAAAGTGACCTATTTAAAAACTTAGAAGGATATAGTAAAGGAAAGTATGGATTGAGTTACAGAGTTAGAAAATTATTGTAAAGGAGATCGTTATTAAAATCAAACTATTGCAAGAAGAGAGAACTGAAACATAAAACTATAAAAGAACTTTAATCCGTTTGTAAAACAGAACGTTTATTCCAAACTTAATAGACAAAATTTAATCAATCTTTAAATCCTGTAAACAATATTAACAATGATGAGAATGATAATCAATAAAAAATCCTTAAACAAACTTCATCTAATCTGTAAAACAAAAAAATTAAAAATGCTAAATTTAGAAAATTATAATCAAACGACCTTATCAGAATATCTGAAGGTAAAATTAAAAGCCATAACAATTTGAGTAAAAAAATCGATAGATAATCTGTGTAAAATTTGTAAAAAGAAAAATTTAGAAAATTATTCCAGTTTTAATAAACAACAATTAATCAATCTTATCAACAGATCTGAGAAAAATATTAATAATAATGATAATGAGAATTATTTTCAGAAGCTTCTAGTAGTTAAATATCATGAAATTAAGCAAAATAATTATCAGAAGCATTTACCAGGTTTCAACTTTCTAGATGTCACAGATTTTTTTTCAAATCACGTAAACGAATTTATAGATAAGTTTCTGCTTTCAAATCAAAACTGGTAAGTTATTGACTTGACAGCAATGATAATATTGTTGAACCACAAGAACTTTATTAATCAAATTAAAGAAGAAATAATCACCAAATATAAGAATATTTTAATGAAAAGTACAGCAATTAAAGTTAACATAAAATTTTATTGTAACTTTAAAAAACAAGATGAAATAATATATTTTATTCTAAAAAAACTAATCAAGTTTTATTAAGAACAACTGATTTAGAAGATGATTATCAATGAATAAACTATAGCTGAAATGGAAGAAATGCAAAGAAAAAGTTTGGTTGGTCTTAATGTTATATAGATTGTTTAGAATTAAATCTTAATAGACACAACACAGCAAATGATCATGTAGAAAGAGTTAATAATTATGAAAATATTGGGTTCGGATTAGATGAAATTTTTAAAAAGAGGAAATTAATTTTGCTGTTACATTGATTGATATTCCAAAATTTGGAAAGGAATAAAATATTTCTGTTAATATTGATATACATGAAAACAATGAAGAAGGAAAAAATATTGTATATCCTCTTTACCTCACACAAAATAAACAAGAAAAACATGTTAAAATCCTTTTAATTCGAGAAGAAAAACGTCACTGTTCGCCACCCCTACCCTACTAACCCTTTCCTTGCTCACCACAGCCTCCTCTTCATCCCCAACCAGTGGCCACTCCCATCATGCACTGGTGCTCGTGCTCAGAATGTGCCCTTAGTTGCCTGAGACTGCTGTCATGCGTGTGAGTTGCATTTGAATGAGTGTGTATGTATGTATCTGTCTTCTAATTTTAATGAAGGCCTTACTGGCTGAAAGCTATATTTGTGACAGTCTTTTTATTGTGCCTACCTGCAACTCAGCATCTCCACTATATGGTGAGTAGCAACTTTCCTTTTCATAATATTGTTACATTCTGTCCTGGGTTATTCATTTATATAGACATAAAATTAATCGAGAATTTTTATAAACACAATCCACTTTCATCAATTTTTAAACCCATTTCTAATATTGTTTTGCATACATTATTCCTCTATTTGCAGTTGCAGCAATTTTTTCTCATATTAAGAATCACTTGCATGCATTCTTCCTTTTTCAAATAATTAAAATTATTTACCTACTTCATGTCTATTCAAAATTCTTTAATAACTCTGTGAAAATAGCATTCTTTCTACATTCTTCATCAAACAGATTAATTACTTTATCACCTCTAGATAAACAACCTTTTAATTTTGTTCTTAGACCATGAAACTATAACTGGGCAAATGCACTTCAAATAGTAATTGCTTAATTAAAGTATTAACTAATCCTTTTCCATATTTTCCCATTTCCAAAACGTGTGTGGTAGATTATTCAAAAATCCCATTAGATAAAAATTCCTTTTTGATCATTAATAATAAATTTGTTTGTTGACATTTAAGTTATACCAACTTTCTCATTACCATAATTTTTATTTTCATCTAGTCCTTCAAGATGAATTACTGTCAATCTATCAAGTAATTGATGAACATCATATGCAACTGATCTTTCTGAATATTTTTGGATAAACATTAACCAACTTTTTCAAATGAATCGCTAAGATTTATTTCTGAAAAAGTAGGGAAATGTTCTTGAACAATTGTTTTTATCAAATTAGTATATTTAATTCCTTTACTTGATTTTGTATTATTTGGATTTCTTTCTTTATGTACAGCACTTGAGTAGAAAAAATTCTTGCATAATTCTGTAAACCAAAAGAATGAAATTCAAAATCTAAATCATCAGTAGTTATTTGGTTTCTATTTAAAAGCTTCATTAATCCATCTGTTCTTCCCATTTTTTTACCAATTTTTAATTTATCATCATTAAATACTGCTGGCAGTTTACCAATATATTTAAAAGTACCAAAAGGTTTAATTGAAAAACATTATCTTCAATATGCTAACAAATTCTAACATTCTTTCACCATATTTATTTTCTTAACTTCTTTCCCTTTTAATTTTGTTCTGTCTATAATTTAATTCTGATTCACTAAATGTATAATATGTATCACATTGATTAATTGACACAATATCATTAAATCCTTCTTAATACTGCTGCTTTTCTTCAATTCTTTTTAAAACTTTTCTCTTAGTCTGTAAATTCCTCAGTGAAGATTTTCAGTTTTATCGATAATTGGTTAATGTTCTTTTTTAAATTTTTCATATTCTGTTCTACATTTTTTCTATTTCTTAAACTCTTATTTCAATTGTTCCCATACTCCTCTGTTTTATTTGGCAAATACTGGATCATACTTTGCAAACATTTATTAAGGATAAAAATATGATAATCGTTTTTATTTTAAGTTTGACATTTATATTTATTGTTGAAGTTCATCATTTACATTCATCATTTATGTTCAATGTTCATGTTCAACATTTACATTCAACATTTAAATTCAACATTTATGTTCATTCTTTATATTCAGTGTTTATGCTGAATGATTAAAAATGCTTAATCTTTCCTCTATCATTACCATTATTAAGGTTTCTTGTCATCACTGTTTTTGTAAAACCAAATTCATCTTTATTCCATCCTTTACTACATATTTCTTTAAAGTCATTAAACTTTAAATCACCACCAACCAATTTATGATTTAAATTTGCATCATCTTGTCTTAAAATATTTAAAAAATTAAAGTTATTTCTAATTGTTTTGGTATTATTGAATATGTTTGACTTAAATGAAAACATTCTATTCCTTTATGTCTTCCTGTAGTAAAATATTTTCTAACTGTATCTTGAATTTCAAGATTGAAATGACCAGAAACTAAAACTGCATTATCTTCACATTCCTCTAACAGAATAATTTTATCATTATTTTCAATTAAAGTAACAATTTTTTCATTATTTTTATCATAAATTTTTTTCAGATCTTTTAAAAATTCTTGATATTTTGTTTCATCAAAACTTTTAGAATAAAGATACAAAAGATTATTTTTTGCAGTTTAACCATCCTGGTGCTATCATCAACCCATTAAGTGGATAGTTCGCATGTGTTCACTTCTTCTGCAGCTGGTAATATGCAAGAGCACGCCTGTGCCCGGTGGTGCTGCATACTGTTCTTACACATATAAGTTGTCCTGCATGTTTATTTGTGAATTTAAATTGATATTGGGTGGAAATGAATAAAATCTATTGCAGAAGTTAGCAAAACTGTATTTTCACAATATTGTAAGTGGTTTTCACTGTGAAACATTTTAAAACAAGGTGCTGCACGCATGGAAACCTCGCATTCATGACACCAGTATGAAGTCTCTTTGCGAAGCCCTTTTCTCGTGCACACCACATACCTCCTTGTTGGTCTTTTCTTTGTTGTGGGCAGCAGGAGGTCTGGAAAATGCATGGCTGTAAGGTGTGTTGCTTTCAGTGTTTCAGGTGGGTGTCCTACTGATGTCCCATGTTGTGGTGCAAATGTGGTCAACTATCCACCAAGAATAATCATGAAGCTCATTGTAGTTTGTTTGACATCATGCTTCTTTTAAAGAAAGTATGCATTGAAGCATGCAATATACAACAAGTGGCGGAAAAGTTTGTGATAATATTTTTTCAGCCTCCTCCTGGCCATCTGGTAGCTTTGTAACTGAGAATCGCACCTATCCAAGCCCCTCATATTCTTGTTGTAGTCAACGACAACATGTGGCTTTTGAACGATTCCTTTCTTTGAGCTTACATTTAAAAATGTATTGTCATGGAAGATGCTGACCATAACGTCTCTTTTGTCCTTCCAGTTCATTATCATCTGCTTGCCTCTCTATCCTGTTATGTACTCCCCTTTCTTCAGTTGTTCCCTTTTTCCAAAGTCAGGGAACCCCTTCCTGTCTTTCTGCATTGTGCACACCATCAGTGTTATTGCTGGTTAGTTTGTCCACCAACTCTGGACTGGTGTACCAGTTGTCAAGATAAATGCAGTGGCCTTTCCCGAGTAGATCGTGGGCAAGCTCCAAAACAATTTGAGAGGTTAATTTTTCGTCTGGATAGTGGCTACCATAATTAGTGTGGTTTGTAGTATAAACAATAAAGTCCCATACATACCTGGAGCTGCTTTCACGCTCTTCATACAATTTGATGCCAAATCTGCTACGCTTTGACAGATTATATTGGCTCCATCCAAGCCATCCTTTCCAGAGCAACAACGATTCGTAACAGTGATGTCCCTTTCTGGCACATATACTGATCTGAATTTACTCTGCAGATGCTTCATAATGGGGTGAATTTTGTATAGTTTTCTTCTGTTAGTGCCTGTCAGCAAAACTGGAGGAATTTCAATAAAACATGAAACCACTTTTCTCATCAGTTTCCTGAAGAAAGGTGTGTCAACTATTCCCTCTTTGAAAAGTACATCTTGTGGTCTGGTTAGTGAAGAATTCCTTGAAGTATCACCATTCCAATAAGTGTTTTTACCTCATCGCGTGCAGTATCCTGCCAACTGTGAACCCTGGAGCATGCCTCTAAATTGGGATGAGAAGCTAGGAACTGTTCTGTATATAAGTTCGTCTGTTCAGCTATTATTGCACACAAATCATCATCCACAAAACACGTAAAACAACTGATCACATCATATTGTTTTAGAGGCACAACTGTACCATTACTACCACTGAACAAATATTGATTGCGAACTGAACTAGCATGCACAAATGCACTAGGTACTGTCTGCTGCAGAAATGTCTCGTCGTCAGATGTTTCTGAATCAAAGTCACTTCCACTAGCCTCAATATCCGTATCTTGAAAACTTTCAGAACTGTCACTGAAATTATCATCACTTTCTAAAAGGAGCTGCTCTAATTCCGAATCGGATAAACGACTTCTTTTCGCCATTGCGAAATATCACTCACTAACGGGGAGTAAACACAGACAAAAAGGCCGTGCTTTTGCGGTCGCCTCACTGTATGTATATTGTCGATGGACAATGTTATAACTAGCCTAGAACACACTGTGTTGCCTGACAAGAGCTGCCATCTAGTGGACGAAGCTCAACTAATACCACAGTGTCAATGGCAGGTCGATAACTCGTGATTCCCTCTAGCTACTAGCCACAGAATGCAGTGGACAGATATATCAGTCTAACCCACTGTGAATTAGCAGACCATGGACGGATATATCCGTCATGCCCACTTCAAGGGCTAATGTTGCTTTTCCATAACTACTTGGTCCTATTATTGGTCATCATATAGAAATTGGTAAAAGTTTACCAAGTTTGTTTTTTAATTTCTTTTCCAGAACTCTCATTTGTTTGTATACTTTTTACTAATATAAATGAGTAGATTATTTCAACTGAGTGATAACTCATCTTTTGTGAAAGAAAGATTAACTGTTCCATTAAGAGAAATTTTTAAAAACGTTTTATTAGTTGGCTTTTAAACAAATTTTTTAACTTGAAATATTACATCGAAAAACAATAAACTTTACTGTGGTCTAGAAACAAACGAAATTCCTGTTGCTCAATATGGTTTGAAGAAGTTGAATAAAATAATGTAAATATTAATTTGGCTGATGGAATGTTTGTTAAACATAATGATTACCTTTGTTACAAAACTAATATTATTGCTTCACTTAATCGTAATTCTGAATTTGGCCATCAAATAATTTATGAACCAAATCGTTCTATAAATATTCCACTTTTTTCTACTATTCAGAATTTAGTAATTACTATACTGATGAAAATGATAATTTAATTGACATTAATGGTGCTTATGTAACACTTGTTTTAGAAATGAATTGAAAAATTTCCCTTGATACATCATGAACCATATCAAAAGTTATCGATTTTACTCATTGCCTGTTAATGCTGAAGCTAAATATAATTTAAATCTGCCTAACAGGGAAACAGAAGTTAATCTTAATATTAGTGATAGTTGGATTCATCCTAATTCTTCACAACTTTACATGACTCTTGGTGTTATTCACATAGATGGAGCTGATTTTTCTGCATATAATGGTAAATTAAATATTACACTAATTGATAATTATGTTTTAAAATTGTTTGTTGTTGCAATTAAAAAAGGAAACTATTTTATCTAGAACTGAACATCCTTTTATTTCTTCTTCAAGTCTTATTCCATTAACTTCTTACCTATCGAATGAATTAAATATGGAAGGATATATTCTTAACAAAGGAAGAAATAAAAGTAAACAAAGAATTAGAATTATTTGGAGGAATTTTTAAAGATTATAAAGAAATTATGTTTGAAGATGATTTAACTGTAATTTTTACTTGGAGTTTGGGAAAAGATCAAGAAGATTCTATTCTTCATTGGACTACTAAAAATGATAATTCTACACTTCCAAAAGAAGGTAAAATTGGTTAAATGTATGGAAATTCGAGTTACTGTTGTTGAATTTCAGCCAGAATATTCACTTGGACTGTAACAAGAAAGACTTAAAAATAAAGAAATTCCAATTCCTTTCTTCAAACTCCAAACAACTGAATTTACTGGATTACAGGGAAAAAGAAATTTTTAACTAGATATTACTATTATAATTCTACCTAATTTGGTACTCCTAAGTTTATTTTCGTTGTTTTCTGAACCCAATCGAAAAAGTAACCAGTTAAATGATTCTTCTTTATTTGATCATCTTAATTACAAAATATCTATGTTAAAAATGAAAGAAAATAATTTTTAATTATGGAATCTTGATTCACAAAATAACTTGTTAAAAGATTACGATTTTTTGGAGATTTTAATAGAATAACCAAATTAAATAATAATATAAATGTAAGCCCATTCAATTTTATTGAGAATTATGTGACTTATCTAATTAATATGACTAGAAGAATGAATGTTTTAACTGTTCAAAAAACAACAATGGAATTATGTGTATTCTTTAATGAATATATCCCAAATGATACAGATGCATATGTTATTATGTAAGGTAAAAAGAACTTTACTTGTGATTCACAACATAGAATGCAAAATTCTAATTACATAAATGAATTAAAAGGTAGGAAAAATTAAGGAATTTTTAACTTCATGTTTTCATTTCCTTTTGAAATATTTCCAGAGAACCAGACAAGATAAAAACTGAAAACTTTAAATTTCCAAATTTTCCACTAGGGGCTGAACAGCACAATAACCCTGTACTCGACATGGGACAGCGGTGAGATGGGTGGACTGCTGAGACCTAGTGTGGCGTTGTGAACCACTGAGGGCTACAGCGGGATGAAGCCCCTCCGTCGTTTCTAGGCCCCGGCTGACTACACAATACACATTTGTGTTCTTTCATTTTGTAATAGAACTCATTAATTCGATTTGTTTGAATGTTGTCTAGCGATCCGAGAAAGCAGGTTTCCTAGACACCTCATATTTGACGACTAGGCTGGATTTAACAGGGAGAAGAAATAAAAACTTCGAGGTTTGCCGAAATTTAAATCTATCAAAGACAAGAAAGGGTTCTGAAGAGCAGTTGAATGGAATGGACAGTGTCTTGAAAGGAGGGAATAAGATGATTATCAACAAAAACAAAATACACATAATGCAATGTAGTCGAATGATGATTATGAGGGAATTACATTATGAATCGAAACACTTAAAGTAGTACGTGAGTTTTGCTATTTGGGGAGCAAAATAATTGATGATGGGCAAGTAGAGTTGTTGTAAAATGTAGACTGGCAATTGTAAGAAAAGTGCTTCTGAAGAAGAGAAATATGTTAACATCGAATATAGATATAAGTGTTATGAAGGTTTTTCTGTCGGTATTTGTCTGGAGTGAAGTCGTGTATGAAAGTGAAACATGGACGGTAAACAGTTTAAACAAGTAGAGAACTGAATTTTTTGAGTTGTGGTGCTGCAGAAGAATGTTGGAGATTTGACAGGTAGATTGCGTAACTAATGAGGTACTGAACAGAACTGTTGAGAGAAGAAATTTGTGATAAAACTTGACTAAAAGAAGGGTCCTTGACGAGACACATTCTAAGTCATTCAGTCGTACACAACGAAGTTAAAGTACCAATTTTTCCAGTAAGCATCTAATCCTATGTACGTTATCCACATTTTGTGCTCCCAAATTTACTTTCTCCCTTTATCATCTGTATAAGTAAGTGGGTAATAATAATAATAATAATGATGTGTGACGAGGGCCTCCCGTCGGGTAGACCGCTCGCCTGGTGCAAGTCTTTCGATTTGACGCCTCTTCGGTGACTTGCGCGTCGATGGGGATGAAATGATGATGATTAGGACAACAGAACACCCAGTCCCTGAGCGGAGAAAATCTCCGACCCAGCCGGGAATCGAACCCTGGCCCTTAGGATTAACAGTCTGTCGCGCTGACCACTTTCTTTTTTTTTTTTTTTTTTTTTGACCGTCGTGGTCGCGCAGTTCCAGACTGTAGTGCCTAGAACCGCTTTTTTTTTTGACGCTACCCCCTTTTTTCTTTTCAAAAGAAAGCAAAGACTCCAATTATACTGGTGTCTCCTTCCAGTAAACAGAAATGAGTCCCCTTCGTCTTGTTGGCGAAGAAGCTATCTTTTGGAACAAAAAAAGTTTCTCAAAGCCAAAATCAAATTTCTTTTTCCTTTAAGAACAAATTATGAGGAATAAATAAGGAAAAGCTTTTTTTTTTTCGTGCGACTTGTAGTTAAAGTCCAGTTCTTACAGGAGCTCCTGAAGTGTATCCGCCTACAGCATGCCAGCACGTCCAAATGTGTCTTCTCATGGCGTAGGCGTGGGTTCTGGGTAGCAGATCTATTCAGTTCGGTTCGGTTTATACAGTTTTCAGCTTCTCACGGCTTGGACGTTCCAGCTACTAGGTGGGTCATCGAAAGTGCTCCGTAAGAAATTGGAAAAATATTGTTTATAGCGTGGGTTGCGTATCAGGACGCAGTGTCGTTCGTTGAGATAAGTCCAATATCCTAGCGTAGACTTGTCGCCAGAAGTAAAAAGATAGCGGATCGTGTGGCCACAGATCCAATTCACAGAGTTAGTTTTGGAGGAGGGGTAGAAAGTCTTATCGGGGTACAAAAGCATGTGGACGTCGATCTGAGCCGGTGTCTGGCGAGTAAGAAACGCCAAAATTCGCCGCGCAAGTGTCCAGACGTCTAGCGCTGTGCCACAGTGGAACCGCTGGACATCCGTGTCATCCACTCCACAGTGGGTGCAGAGGGATGAATCGGCGAGATGGATGCGGTGCAGACGATCTCGGTTAACTTGTTTGCCATTCATGGTGATGTACCACGCTGATTGAACGTCTGATTCGAGAAAACGCGCATGGATCGCCTTCCATATGTGTCGCCACACGTACTGTGGATACTTACGTTCGATGGGGTTGGACGGGCGGCACTGTTGTAACAATTCGGAGACTGTTTTCGTGAGGTACAATCGTGTAAGTGGTAAGGACCGGTAGAGATAACTGAACTCCAGGAAAAATCGTTGGATGTAATAAAAGGGGGTTGGAATGGTCGATACCAGTACTGGAGCGGACAAGGATGCCGGTGCAAAGTTGTGAAGCAGGAGGCTAGTAAGGCTCTGCGGGCAACGATGCCAAAGTTTCAGTTGGGAGCTGACGTATAGTGCCTTGACACGAGTCGGCACGTGGATGAGTCCCATCCCGCCACGATCTCGTGGCAGTACAAGGGATTCATACTGCACCTTGAATAACATCCCCGAGCTGACGAAGGAGCCGAAAGCCATCAACAGTCGTCGCGCCAGGAGATTTGGGACTGGTAGTACTTGAGCCACGTGTGGTATACGGGAAGCATCATACATGTTCACGTATTGCGCGCGTTGGATAACGTCGAGAGCTCGTAGCCGGTGATCTGCGAGATTTGCTCCGATTGTCTGTAGCAAGCGTCTACCATTGATAGTCGCTGAGTGGCGCAGGTCTGCTGTGAAATCAAGTCCAAGACACCGTATGGTGGCGGCGACACTAATGGGGGCAGCGCATCCCTCCGGCAAGCCCTCACCAATGAGCAGGACCTTGGAGTTTGACACGTTGAGGCAGCTCCCCGACGCTTCGCCGTAAGTCGCCACCCATGTCAGTGCTGCTCGTACTTCATCTTCACTGCGCAGATAAGTACTATGTCGTCTGCGTAGACCGTACAACAAAAACGGTGGCCTTGCACAGCCATGCCTTCCAAACGTTGGCGCATGCCCTGGAGCAGGGGTTCCATGGCGAAAGCATACAAAATCGTGGAAAGAGGGCATCCTTGTCGTACAGATCGTGCGATGACCAGGGACGATGTAAGACGACCATTGTACATGATGTTAGAGGTTGCACCACTCAACAGGCGCATAACCACTGTGACAATACCGCCAGGAAAACCCATATGCTGAAGAACTGTCCGTAAATAAAAGTGGTCAACACGGTCGAAAGCCTGGCGAAAGTCCAGTGAAGCCAAGGCGCCAGGGAGACGCTGATGATGCGCTAATGCTATCATGTCTCTGCAACGGCAAAGGGCCGTACGGATGTTGTTGTCGCCTCCTAGGGAAGTCTGCTCGCAGGATGTGACGTAACGTGCGACATTCTTGAGTCGCGATGCCAGTAGCCGTGTGAATATTTTCATGTCGCTGTTGAGCAAAGTAATTGGTCGATAGTCCTGGATCCTCGATAACCCGCGCGGTTTATGTACGGGGATAATAATTCCTTCTAAAAAGGCGCTCGGGACCACTGTCATCGGTGACATTAGCTCTTGTGCGATTGCCGTCCACGTGGAAGCCAACAAATAGTGAAAACTTTTATAAAATTCGATGGGTCCAGGAGATCTGTTATCGGAACCCGCCTTGATAGCATCTACCACTTCATCTGTGGTTACGTCGTCTTGGAGGTCATGCACTGCATCCTCCGGAAGAGTGTTCGTAGTAAGCTCAGCGACTTCTGTGATCAGTGCTGCAGAATGCGGTACGGCTGCGTATAGCCCGGCAAAATGAGCATGGAGAGCACGACCGATGCTTTGTTGGGTGTCGTGCCGGCGCCCTTCCACATCAGTGAGGACTTGGATCAGAGCTCGTCGTCGTCGTTGTCTTTCCTGAAGAAGGCGGTACATCGACGGACGTTCTTGAGGGATTCGATTAGAAGCTCGAGAACGGACTACAGTGCCTTCCAAGTTACGCCGCATGATTAAGGAGATCTGCGCCTTCGTGCGATGGACCATCGACTGCCGGGCTGGCGAGAAAGACATCGTCGTACAGTCACGTAGAATGGTGTAGTAGAAGTGCAGGGTATTAGTTTGCCACGCCTTTAATTCCTTCCCATAACTCATCAGAGTCTTCCTGAGGGTCGGCTTTGCACAGGAGAGCCACCTTGATAAGGTGGAGTCATAGGCTTCTCGACGATGGTGGCAGCGTGCCCACGCTTCTTCGACCATACGGCGACAGTCTGAGGAGGTCAGGTGAGCGACATTGAGTTTCCACAGACCACGACTATGCCACACTTGCTGTCGGGCGAGAGTGACGTCACAGAGGTATGCATCATGGTCTGCATCATGTACCATCAGCAAGGGAGCGGGTAACGTAGATGCGATCTATGCGGCTTGATGAGTGAGAGGTGTAGAATGCATAGCCCGGTTGAATTCCGTGGAGCCTGTTCCATGTGTCAACAAGTCGTAGATGGTCGATGACCCTGAGAGAGATGCACAATGGGAATGTCGCGGGAGTTGGTCCGCGGGCTCTTGTGTCGAGTTAAAATCCCCACCGAGTACCAAATCGTCCTGCGGACCGGTGAAGAGGGGTGTGACGCTTTCGGCAAAAAAAGTTTGTCGGTCATGACGGCGGCCAGTGCCGGACGGAGCGTAGATATTAATAATACGCACGCCGAACAGTGTGAGGGCCATACCTCGCGCAGTGGGGAGGTAGATGACGTCCTCTGCAGGGAGTCCGTCGCGTAGCAGGATGGCGACGCCGCTACCGGTATCGGATGCGGGGGAAACATGGGCGTTGTATCCGGTGGGAACTAGGAAGTCAGCCACAAACACCTCTTGTAAGAGTGCTATATCCACATCCGCAGAGTAAATAGTGTCTCTGAACATGGCCAGTTTATGGGGGGCACGAATGGTGGCAAGATTCATCGTGGCGATACGATATTGCTGTGTACGGGCATCCTCAGTATTTGCAGAACGTTCGGTAGAAGTAGCCGGCAGGTGGAGACCCGCCGGTGGTCCCGCAGTGGTGATAATTACTGGCAGGGCGCCAGCCCCAGTGTCGCCGAGGTGGACTCCTGTAACAGAACAGAATTGTAAACAACTTTACAAAGAAAATAACATATTATTAATGCAACTTATATTTGAGGATAACAGTATTCCTCCTCATAGTGAATATAGCTTAGTATTAGAAGAGAAAAAAATTCTATGAAACAGTACACAGAGACAGGAAGAAAACAAATACTCAAGGGTACACAAACACATAGTGGGATAACACCAATAGGAAAGGACAGGGTTCGTTTTCAGTGTAACATTTGGTACTGCAGTCCAACCCAAAACTTCATATATCTTTCCTCTTATTTCATCCTTTGTTTCCACCAAAAAAATTCTATCTAAGCATGCTTTCTGTATTTATATGTTCACACATTTCTTACCTCAACATTGAAACGTCCCTTTTGAACAATGGTACATGACTGTGCTTATCCTGACACACAATATTTTGTTAGCGCAACGCAATCTGACTTTCAAAATTCTCTACAAAAGAATGGCCCTGATTAGCATTAAACTATACCTTTTACAAATCACTTACCTCACAAAATCTTCGCTGCTCAAGCTACTGCAATACAGCGAGCGCCACTACTGCCAGCTAAATAAAAGATTCAAACTACTGAAGGCACTAACTACTGATAGGGATAGTTAGCAAATGAAAGATATTAATAGAGAACAAACAATGTATTTACCTTGATATCATCATATATAAATATACCAGTTCATGAAAAATTACAAAACTCCGCCATCTCTCTCCCCACATCCACCACTGCTGGCGGCTCACCTCCAACTGCGCAACGCTACGCGCTGTTCACAGCCAGCTGCCTAACACTACAATGGCGAGTATTACAACAATGCAAAGCAGCCACAGACTGCACACAGCACAGCCAGTGATTTTCATATTGAGCGCTACGTAACATTGCCAATAAGAAAACATAAACAGCCTACTTACATAGAGAAAACATAAACAGCCTACTTACATATGTAAGTAGGCTGTTTATGTTTTCTCTATGTAAGTAGGCTGTTTATGTTTTCTTATTGGCAATGTTACGTAGCGCTCAATATGAAAATCACTGGCTGTGCTGTGTGCAGTCTGTGGCTGCTTTGCATTGTTGTAATACTCGCCATTGTAGTGTTAGGCAGCTGGCTGTGAACAGCGCGTAGCGTTGCGCAGTTGGAGGTGAGCCGCCAGCAGTGGTGGATGTGGGGAGAGAGATGGCGGAGTTTTGTAATTTTTCATGAACTGGTATATTTATATATGATGATATCAAGGTAAATACATTGTTTGTTCTCTATTAATATCTTTCATTTGCTAACTATCCCTATCAGTAGTTAGTGCCTTCAGTAGTTTGAATCTTTTATTTAGCTGGCAGTAGTGGCGCTCGCTGTATTGCAGTAGCTTGAGCAGCGAAGATTTTGTGAGGTAAGTGATTTGTAAAAGGTATAGTTTAATGCTAATCAGGGCCATTCTTTTGTAGGGAATTTTGAAAGTCAGATTGCGTTGCGCTAACAAAATATTGTGTGTCAGGATAAGCACAGTCATGTACCATTGTTCAAAAGGGACGTTTCATATGTCGACCCTTAGCCTAGGATACCTCACTGGAATCTTCTGATTTTTTCTTGTAGTTTGTGTATTTAGTGTAGCTTTTGTTTATTGCTAGCGCGTAATTGTAGAGAGAATTTCCTTTGTAGTTGCAGTCTTTCATTGTTGTATAGTAAAACAGTTGTGGCATGCATGTAGATTTGCACCAAGTATTTCGCAGCTGCGCTTGCAATTAACTAGATATTATTTTCAGTGCTATGTTAATGTATTCTCTTATTTTTGATCTTCAAATTGTGTTTTTCTGTGTTGTCGTGTGAAATACTGTGACAATAATGGCGTGTGAAAAACGTAACACTAGGCTCCAAACTAAACTGAGAAATAATAGTGATGACGAGCGTAGCTTATCAGCGCCGCCGAGTAATGAATTTACTAATGTTCAAAGTAGTAATTTGGTAACTGCGCACAGGGAAATGGAGCGGGCGTCAAACAATGGCGTGGACAGTGAAACAATTAGTGAAGAGAGAAGTATTATCGATCGACCGGTCGGCAATAGCTCGCCTCAGGAAACCGAAATGACACGACACGATCTCGCAAATACTGTAGATTCAGGTTTTGGATCCTCACCGTTTTCTCAAATAAGTCAAGACACATTTTCTGCTTGTCAAAATGTGAATGTTTCCGGTGTAAATTCACTGCCGAAAAGCACTGAGGAACATGTTTCAGACACCAATGCATTGTTATTACAATTAATACAACAAATGGGACAGACACAGCAAAAGCTTCAAAAGTTAGACACAGTGGAACAAAATCTTAAAAAGTTAGACACAATGGAACAACACCAGAGACAAACACAGCAACAGTTAGACACAGTGGAACAAAATCTCAAAAAGTTAGACACAATGGAACAAAATCTTCAAAAGTTAGACACTACACTTGAACAAACACGTGAAGATTTAACCACTGAGTTACATAACATTGAATCGAAATGTCAAAAAGTCTGTAATGACGTAAAAACACAAATTTGTGAGCATTTTCAACCTATTTTTTCGCGGCATGAAAATGCATTACAGAATCACGAAGCAGCCATAAAAGAACTGCAAGCCATTGTTCATGAAAATCATGAGACCTTGTGGGCTAAAATTGACTCAGTTGCATCTACCGATTCGGTTACGCAACTTGCAAAAACTCAGGAAAACTTAAAGGACACAGTAGATACTCTGAAACTTGGTTCAGAAAAACACACTGAGGAAATGTGTTCACTATCGGAGAAAGTAGCCGAACTTTCGGATCAGGTCACTAACTTATCTACAAAGGTAGATGATGATCTGAATGACACAAGACCTGTAGCCTTCACTGACACTGAAGAGTGCGAACAAATTAGGAAATTCAAACAAAATCAGAATCAGATTAATACGCAACACCAAAGAGAAATCCGGGAAGTACAAGATCAGCTGACACAGTTAATACAAGAATTACGTATTTCAGAGGATACTCGTGCCCCAACTTGGGAAGAGGGACTCAGAAACACGGAAAAGCCGCAAAATAATAACACAGGGCATTTCAGAAGTTATGAAAGAAATTGGCAATGTGCACCGAATTTTGAGATGGAACGGCCGACACGACCTAACAATGACCGATATGCGACTCGCCGACATGATGATTTTGACTATAAGCTGTTCATTACTACACGTAAATTCAAAACGTTTAAGAATTCTGCCAACGACATTCATCCACAAGCGTGGCTCCATCAATTCTCTCATTGTTTCCCTCCCAACTGGTCATTAGAGCACAGGTTAGAATTTATGTGTGGCTACTTAGAGAATGAACCAGCTGTAAGAATGCGATCGGTCATTCACGATTGCCACAGTGAAGGAGAATTTTACCATACCTTCCTCTCAGCATATTGGTCTCAAGCCACACAAGACCGGGTAAAACATGGTATCATAATGATGAAACATTTCGAACAATCTGAATTCTCCAGTATTGTGAAATATTTTGAAGACATGTTGCACAAGAATCAGTACCTGTCAAACCCATACAGCCCCTCAGAACTCATCCGCATTTGCTTAATCAAATTACCTGAACATTTACGACATATTATTTTGGCAGGACGTTGCAAAGACGACATTGAGGCTTTTCAGGGACTGTTACAAGAATTGGAAATTGACACTGACAATCGCGGAATGCGGAAACAGGAACACAACAATTACAGGTCACATCCGTCGCAATTCCGCGATGAAAGAAGTAATAACTGGACACGACAAGGCTATTCTCACAACACATATCGTGACCAAAACAGACACCACCCGTATGACAACCGTTGGCAGAGTAGTAATAATTACAGGGAAAGATCACCTCTCCGTGGTAATGACTATCACAGAGACAATCAGAGAAACAGACAATATGGGAACCAAAACAATTATTATCAAGGGAGACAGAATAACTTTAGACGCAACGGTCCAGCGCGCAGTTACGATTCAGGGAGAAATTCTCCACCACATGACCGACAAACAAGAAACTATGTAAACTACCGACAAAACGACAGACGTGAATTTCATCAGAACTGGCGGGATTCAAACAGAGCTGGGCCCTCTCGGCAAGGCGAATTTGTGGAAGTTAGGCCTCCTAATCCCAATAACGACGTGCGCCAACAAAGGAACAGACAATGACTCGCACCGCAGGCAGCCGCGTGCGCCAGGTGGCTCAGAGAAAAATAACATAGACGCTAACCTTGAGAAAAATTCCAGTATTCTTTACCGACGTATACCGCATGACAATTGCATTCAAGTTGAAACTCTGCGTACTAGGAAGAGTAAAGGTTAACACCACATTTCTCATGTAAAACCATTTATTGACAGATAATCTGCCTTTTAACTTTGTCTTTGCCATAAAACGTTTCACTTCACGTTACTAGTATGCTTTAGAAACTGTTACCATGCAACAATGTTTGAAGTTCAATATCCAGTCAAGAACCAAGAGAACTTATTTAAACAGAAATTACGAATGCATTGTTATTGCGAACAGACGACACAGTGTAATTGTGTGTGTACATTCTTGCTTGTTAGTTGTACGATTAGAACATTTACCAGTACTGCTAATGAGATTTTAATGCAACATTTTGGTTTACTTGAAAATACATTCCGGATTTAAAGTACTTTCTGAGAGATACCAGATGACACAGAGGTTAGTTAATGTGACAGCTACACGATTTTATCACGACGCTACTAATGAGTGACAATTTACAATGTTGCTTTTGCAGTGTATCTGTTTTATATCTGCACAGTTTTCTGAATTCTTCTAGGAAGAAAAACATGTTTTAGTAGTAACTTTTGTGGTATAGCAACAATGAGACAGCCTTTTTCGTGGCATAACAATACGTTACTGTACAGTACTTTCCTCATCACGGCAATAAGCGTAATAACTAAGATATCTATACGCAAAGCATTTCACTTTTGTGTATCATGAGGTAAGTACATTGACTTTAGCAGAACTTTGCTTACAGAGGACGATAACTACGACAGTTCCACAGAATTATCTTACAGCAAGACGCGCATTTAGCGCTACAGGACACGCATTTGAGTGATTAATCTTATACTTAAAACACTTATTTTCAAAGATTTTTTAATTACAAAGAAAGTTTTCCATGATACATTTCATTCCATTGCTGTAATTTGTAACACCTGAGGGTATAATTACATTTATCCTCAGGGGGGTACACACTTACTTTGTGTACCATGTGTGTGGCAACCACAAGGAACCCTAGCTAATATGGTATTTGCTTATTCAACTTTACACATCGGTACCTTATTTCTCTAACACACAAATTACACAGCTATCTGATTATTTAACTGAGAGAGACAAACATTTATTTTACTGCATCAGTGACACATGTTTACGCAATTACACGGTTGGATAACTTCACACTTATGAAACTGTATTTTGTCTGTACTTTGTAAACTGTTCATATTTTTTCGGAATCACTGTGATACTATGAGAGCTTTGAATGATATATTGGGTATGAGATCATGATTTTTAAAGTACGTTTGAGGTAGATGACACTATTTAAATGAGCAGAGAATTCTTTTTAGGCTTAGAAATTATTGGAGGAAGCTACGACGATTTTGAGATTTGACTGAGGTGTTATGATATTATTACGACGACGATGTGTATTATGTTGTTGAGGAATGTTTATTATGCTACGTATTTCTTATGATGAAATACTGAAGAAGTGTCGACGAATAAGGTAAGGAATAATGAGTAGTGTTTAGGGACTCTGATTTGTGGAAAAGGTTGTTGGAAACCAAGAATCGTACTTTAAGAGTTATGAAATGTGTGTGTATATTCGTGAATGTATTACAATGCAGACGAAAATTTTTTTGGACACTGTTATATCAATAGCATTTTGTTTCTACAGATTTGCAACGCTAATTCTTGACCTGTGAAATATTTCTATGTGAGACGGTAGCAGAAACTGCTGTCGTAAATATTTCCGTACGAAAGTTAAGTGACCACCTGCACGTAATGCGTCGCGGGCACCCAGCTGTGTCAGACGCCTGGAGAACAAGCCATTAGTGTGAGTGCCTCGTCAGAAGCACAGGTAGAAAAAAAAAAAAAAAAGAAAGGGAAGGCCATTGTCCGCGCTACTGACATCTCCTTGTTGAAAGCATACTGTGGAGCTCGTAATTTATGATATTTTACTGAAATGCCTAATGAAACGATGAGAAACATTTCACAGCTATTGTCTTGCTAGTTAAGAAAAATGCCATATGGCTTGCTTTATGTATTTATTTACACATTTTGTTTAATATCAAGTTTCTAGCTGCACTGCAGCACTGGTTAAAATAAAATTTAATATATGTACTAATATAGTTATTTTATGCCTACAGATCCAGTCAATAAGAAATTTATGATCTACTTACAAGAAAACGAGGGCACATAAATAGACATTTCCCTTCACAGGAATTGCATAAATAATTTCTTTACGATTTGGTAACTTATCTGCTAGTGTAAGTTCTCGTGATGCATCACTCTAGTGTTAAGATGTGACATAGGTTTTAGACATGGCCATTTTAGTGTAATATTTTTTCTGCTTGAGCTATGTCATGTCTAGGTATAAGTTGCTGCTGTTTGCCAGGCGTAGTGCTACTGAATTTTAATTTGTGTTACTCTGCTAAGCCAGGTTTAATGCTGCTTGCTTTGCAAATTTGAATTTTTTTCGTCATTGATGTTTGTGTTAATTGTTTTGTGCTGCTGCATTGCCTCGTCCCTTAGTTTAGCATCTGAGCTCAGTAGATTTAAGTTAGCTTAAGAGGGGGTAGACTATAGAAGAGAATGAGTTGCGATGAATTGGAAGAAATGCATTGAGAATCTATACGAAAAACGTACAGAAAGCAGGTATAGGTAGGATTTTCTAGGAAATAAATGATGAGGTAAGATAATGGAAAATAAAAATGAGGTAAGAAATGTGTGAACATATAAATACAGAAAGCATGCTTAGATCGAATTTTTTTGGTGGAAACAAAGGATGAAATAAGAGGAAAGATATATGAAGTTTTGGGTTGGACTGCAGTACCAAATGTTACACTGAAAACGAACCCTGTCCTTTCCTATTGGTGTTATCCCACTATGTGTGTGTGTACCCTTGTGTATTTGTTTTCTTCCTGTCTCTGTGTAATTTCATAGAATTTTCTTCTTCTTTTAATATTAAGCTACATTCACTATGATGAGGAATACTGTTATCCTCGAATATAATTGGCATTAATAATATGTTATTGACTTTGTAAAGATGTTAGACATTATTCATTCTGTTTAAATGCTCACATGTGAAGGTGATGTTTCAAAAGTTATTGTGATCTTTTATGTATGTACTCATGTCATAATTCCTGTAACATTGATGTATATGTTTATTTCTATTCTTTTGTAAAGCCTGTTTTACTACAAATGTTATCTGTATTGTTATGTTTTTAATAATGTATTTTGTACCTTTGTTATTGTATTCTTATGTTATAAAATTGTAATTGTCACCAGTTCATGATATTATTAACATGTAAGTTACATTTCACTGCACACGTTTCTGTTGGTCATAGTACATGGACAATATGTGAGAAGTAGGGACTGTTAGTGTTTGCACGTTTGTTAATAATTCTGCAAGGGACTGGATAACAGCATTGCTGGTTCTAAGGACAATTCCAAAAACTTTGTGAGTGCACAAGTGATGGTTTATGGACTTGCTATATTATCCGCAAGACTCTTCAATGGTGATTGTGCACCTGCACAGTCACAACAGATGGCTGCTGGCTATCTCTACAAGGACTACAGTGGGTCTACATCTTTGATGATCCATCAATACCATTATCTCTACAAGGACTACAGTGGGTCTGCACCTCTGGTGGCCCACCAATACCATACTCTCTACCAGGACTACAGTGGGTCTGCTCTGTGATGACCTACCTACCAATATTCTTCCAAACTACGACTGACTCTGCTGTGGGTTTGCTCTGTTGTGGCCCGTTATCTGTCAGCATGTCAAGAGTCAGCACTGTCTTTCCGTTGGAAGGACAACACTACTTCTTCGAGACTGCATGGAAATCCACTACTCCTGTGTGCAATTTCTTTTACTAATGAGACTTTGTGAAAAAAAACCTGTAATTACTGTTATGATGTACGATTAGGACTGTCTTTATGGACTGTGAGACAATTTTAGCTTTTGACCAACATAATATCAATAAGTGTGTGCATTTGATTTCTTTGTTATTGTAATTATGAAAAATTTTATCAAATCATTATTGGCCACTGCCCAAAAAAATTTTGTAAAATTTTTTGTGGGGAGCATGGGGGCTATGTAAGTAGGCTGTTTATGTTTTCTCTATGTAAGTAGGCTGTTTATGTTTTCTTATTGGCAATGTTACGTAGCGCTCAATATGAAAATCACTGGCTGTGCTGTGTGCAGTCTGTGGCTGCTTTGCATTGTTGTAATACTCGCCATTGTAGTGTTAGGCAGCTGGCTGTGAACAGCGCGTAGCGTTGCGCAGTTGGAGGTGAGCCGCCAGCAGTGGTGGATGTGGGGAGAGAGATGGCGGAGTTTTGTAATTTTTCATGAACTGGTATATTTATATATGATGATATCAAGGTAAATACATTGTTTGTTCTCTATTAATATCTTTCATTTGCTAACTATCCCTATCAGTAGTTAGTGCCTTCAGTAGTTTGAATCTTTTATTTAGCTGGCAGTAGTGGCGCTCGCTGTATTGCAGTAGCTTGAGCAGCGAAGATTTTGTGAGGTAAGTGATTTGTAAAAGGTATAGTTTAATGCTAATCAGGGCCATTCTTTTGTAGGGAATTTTGAAAGTCAGATTGCGTTGCGCTAACAAAATATTGTGTGTCAGGATAAGCACAGTCATGTACCATTGTTCAAAAGGGACGTTTCAACGGGCATCCTCAGTATTTGCAGAACGTTCGGTAGAAGTAGCCGGCAGGTGGAGACCCGCCGGTGGTCCCGCAGTGGTGATAATTACTGGCGGGGCGCCAGCCCCAGTGTCGCCGAGGTGGACTCCTGTGCAGACACGCTGGCAGTCTGTTCCACTTCTTCTTCAACGTCATCGGCCCAGGAAGCTGACGACGTGGACATGTGACGGTCACGTACTTCCGGAACGGGTGTTGTGGATTCCGCAACATGAGTGGCAGGGGGACCGCCGTCAGCATTCGTTGACAACGGCGAGGACACGTCCCTGGCTGGGAGAGTAGGCGTCACAGGAGGGGCGCCTGTTGCTGCCACATCGCGTGACTGGACGCAGTGTGGGGGGAGATCACCGTCAGACATCAGGTCGACATCTCGCGGGGCCGTCTGAGAAAGGGCGTCATCGGAAGGCGTTCGTCGTCGTTTCCTGTGTTTGCGAGGCGACCGCTGTTTTCTGACGTGGCCTTCTGAATCAGAATGTGGTCGCCCGTCGTCTGACGCCGAACCCGTCTGGGCAAAGGCAGACGTCGGCACGACACCGAGGTCGAGGTCCATGGTTCCAACAGGAACATCGGTTTCGGTCTGCAAACCGGACGGTCCTGAAGCGAGCACTGGAGGCGACGCCGTGCTTGTGCCCTCGGCGCGTTGTGCTACGGCGGGTGGTGTTGACGATGCTGCTGGTCCAATCGAGATTGGTACGACGGGGTCCTGCGCAACCTTGGCGTAGGTGAGGGGTAAGGACGTGACCGTCGAAGCCTGGGTCTCTTCATGTAACGACGTTTGTATTAAACGGCGGTGTAAGCATTCGGAACGTACATGTCCCTCCTGGCCACATCCTGCGCACGTTCGTGGCTGTCCATCGTACATGACGATGGCCCTCACACCGCCAATCAGCAGGTACGATGGGACATGTTTCGTCAGCTCAATTTTTATTTGCCGGACGCCATTTAATACGGGGTAGGTCGTAAATGTTTGCCACTTCTCCGCGACATGACCCAAGACGGTGCCATATGGTTGGAAAGCGGCAATGACCACATCCTGAGGCACCTCGAACGGGAGCTCAAACACCCGCAATGTCCGGAGACCGAACCCAGCATGGGCGACTGTCACAGCACCCATATGTCCATCAGAGTGTTTAAATTTCAGTCCGGTGGCATGACGGTGAATTATGTCATTGCAAATTTCCTCCGTCGACATCTTGATGTAGACAACACTTCCAGTGATGGAAAAATGTATGCCGATTATGTCCTGGGGGTTCAAACGTAGATCCTCACGTATGAACTGTTCGACTTCGAAAGCTCTGGGTCGTGGATGTTCGGCCTGAAACGTTACTTTGATCGTTGCACGGTGGTACGAGTGCGCCATGGTGTACGTTAGTACTGGACTCGATAGACACAAACACCGCGACGCGGAAGTAAACACCGCCGAGAGCGGAGCGTCGGACTGCGCCCGGAGCAGCTCCGCACGCTAGCACGGCTGCGAGCCGACTGTCCACTCAGCTACCGAGGGCGGGCAGTAAGTGGGTGAGTGTGCATGACTTTGTCTAGCATTTAGCTATCTGCTGTGTTAGCGACAGTGTAGCCAACGTAGCTTCCACAATCAAGGGAAAGAGATTTGTACCCTTTCGATAGTCATTCGGCAGTAGTTAATTTGGTGACGGAAAGAACCCCTCTGGTCTCTTACGGCTACCTGGGGGCGTTCGCTACAGGGAGAGCGTGCTTTCAGCACTCAGGGCGAGACCTTTGGTGAATGAAGATGGTACTCTTAAAGAGCAACTTGGTGCTGGTGAGTGTGTTAATGTGTGATGGTGCATAGCTATTGTAACTGTACACATTTGATCTGTTAGTCCATCTTCATCTTCGGAAATCGAATTTTTATATTTTTCAGAGTGTAGTCACGAACATATTTCCGGTGTTTAGTAAATTTTTCCGATCCTTACTTTGTGTAACCAGAACACGTGTTACAGGAAGCTCATTACCCCAGCACAGATTTAAAATTAAACTGTCTGACTTTCCTTTTAACTGAAGTGTATTTATGAACTTTTCTCTTGTGTATGTGTTTTATTTCTTCTTCTTTTCATTTAGTTTCGGACTTAAGATTGTGGAGCTTTGTTCATGCCACGTGGTGGGGATTTGACTGTGTGCAATTTCAGTACCATCTTGAATAAGTTTCATTCTTAAGTGTGCACGATATTTTACTACTGTTTGTGTCGATACGATTTAAATTTGTGTTCTTGGAGTTTTCAAGAGTCTTATTAATTTTGTTTTGTCTGTGAATATTGACGGCATTTGCGGGTGTTTCACGACAGCATAGCTTAGTTTGATGTGCACAGCGCCGCAGATAAATTTCTTTGTCTGAAAGTGTTCCATAGTATTCTTATTCACATTAATTCAGTCATAGTGATAGGGATGAACTTCTGAGCCTCTGACTTACCGTGATGGCCAAAATTCTTTTTATCTCTATTCTTGTGTGTGAATCGTGTATGTCTGTGTGAACTTTTGATATGAGAGCGGAAGCTTTCCTTTTCATTTATCACCATAATGTACCATAGTACTCAATAATGAATTACATAACAGGCAAAGACAGATCATAGTTTAGAATTATTTTGTGAATTTTTAATATGAATATTTTATTTTAAAAAATATGTTAAACTGTGATCACTGTTTCTCAGTCAAACCCTTACCCTTGTGTAAGATCCCATCTGATGTTTCTGAAGCGCAAAAGGCGTGTTTTATATTTGTAGACTTTTCTGATTATCTTATTCTTTTTGTTGAGGCTTAAGCTACTGCTAGTTCTGAATTATTTGATTTAATGGTTGTATTTAAATTGTTTCGATATCCTTATTCCACATATTCAGTTGGATCTTTTTATTGATATGAACACATTAGCTATACTTACTTATTCAGTGATTAATTAAATTCTTATATTTAATTTTGCCAATTTTAATTAAATTGGATGGCGAGCCAGAAAAATTTTGTGGCACACTGTAGAATTTCATATCGGCTAACTTCCGACAGTTTCTGTTTGCAAATCACTCTTCAGATAATCACTGACCCATTAATAACCATTTACAGTGAAGTGAAATGGAAAGAATATAAGGATCTAGGGCCAGACGATTGTACATTAATACAAACAGCACCAGAAAATGATATAACAGGATTAGAATTCGTTATAAATAGGAAGGTAGGGCAGAGACTGACAGGGTTGTTCTCATCATAATCGACAAAAACAAATGACAACAGCAATAGTCTAAATATAGCTGCTGATGTCACGAACAGAGGGTACCCGCCCTGACGGCGGCGAGTGTTAACGCACTGGCCCTGGAAACTGCGGAGAGAATTAATGGCGACAGATGGTGTGCCTCCCAGCCTGGATATGGCTTTTAGGCGGTTTCTCGCATCCCACTAGGAGAATACTGGGCTGGTACCCAAGCCAGGCCTGAGTTATACAACTCGCAAAATTCTCGTTCACTTTCACATGCAAACGGAGTATGCGTATTGAATCACAAAGGGTAAAGGGATGGCGACAGGAAGGGCATCTGGCCATCCTTAAACTAACCATGCGAAAACAGTAAGTAGCCATGCCGACCCTTCGTCAATGTGGAACAAAGGCACAAGAAAAAGAAGCAGATGTCATAATCAGAGGCTCAGGAGACTGAAAAAGTATATGAGAATTCTGAACAGATAATTCATAGTGTAAAGGAAGATGATAATGTAATAAGCATTGACGAGTGGAAAGTGGTAGTGCAGAAGGGAATAGAAGAAAGAGTTTCTGCAGAATATGGGCTCGCTAGTAGGAATGAAAGAGGATAGACGAAAACTGAGGTCTGCAATAAATTTCAAGAATAGCAAATACGTTTTTCAAAATCACGAGAGCAAGAGGTATAATTGGAAAAGGTCTGGAGACACAGGAAGATTCAAACGGCATTACACAATGGCCAGGGAGAGATTTAGAAATCAGATATTGGGCTGTAAGGTGTACCCAGGAACAGACATAAACTCAAATCACAATTGAAGAACCAGATGCAAGAAACAGCGAGCTCCACCTTTTGGACTTTTTTTTTTTTTTTTTTTTTTTTTTTTTTTTTTTTTTTTTTTTTTTTTTTGCCGTTAGCTATCACAGAAAACCTCTATCTCTCGTGCAAGAACTGTACTGCTCCACGCAATAGGAAGTGTGAGTGTAGAAATAAGCTGTCGGGTTTGTTTTAATTGCTTCTGCCAGCACACGACCCCAGACACCTCAAGGAGCAGTCAATTTCTCGCAGCGGCCATAGTTTAGCCTTCGTCTTGTTCAACCACTGGGCCCTGTGGAGCTGGTACCACGGCAGCACAAGGTCCACACGTTGTTCCTGTAGTACTATGTTGTATTGGATCAGTAGGCAGCGCGTAACGTACGCAGTGTTGGAGGAAGTACCTTAAATATGGACAGTGACAGTGCAGTAGATGACATAGGCAGTGTTCATCCTTACAGTAGCGATAAAATCCAAACAGTTCCGGGAACATCAGATGGTAGTCCAGCCAACAGTACCAAGACTGCAGCTAAAGGAAAAGAGTGCCACAGAAGGGAAATCACGGATTCCATAGTTTCTTAAATGATATTCACCCAAAAATAAACTGTTCCTTGGGGGATGAGAGTGAGTTAGGTCTCCCGTCACTAATGTGTAGGTATACAGAAGGTCAGACAACACTCTAGGACAGAGAGTGTAGAGAAAGCGTACTCACACAATATTTAAATGTCACTTCGCATTACCGCGCAGGTCAGAACCAAGCAGCACTAAACAAACAGTCTTCAAGTGTCTTCCGTATCAGCGACGGCAAAAGCTTGGAATCGGAGTTCCATTTTCTAAAGAAGGTAATGAAGGCCGATTTCTCCATGGACAGGGCTTTTGAAAGAAATGTTAATTATCCTAATAGGATGGCGAGGAACCATCTTCTCACTCTGTTAAACTACCGTTTGTTTCTGGGGTCATTTTCTACGGAAAAATCGTTTACAGACCTCTTTCTCCAGCGAAAACAAAAGAAAAAGACATTTTACGACGCAAAGCAGAGGCACCCAATTACTTCCACAGTGCGGGCATCTACTAAATGACATGTGGCTGCAGGAAGTGTGATACGCGAAACTCGGACTCTTCAAGAGCGTTATAGGGAACACGGATGCCACACGTAGCTAAGTGTGAAATCTGCGGTGGCAGGAAATCACGAAAACTGAGGTCTTGACGTTGATTTAACCAACTTACGTATACTGTCTAAGGAAACCGACATTTATATTTAAGGAAGAAAAGTCAGGGAAGCGACTCAAAATTTCTTAGTACGCATGTAACTTAAACAGAGAGGACGGCTATAGGCTTCCGGCTACGTGGCTCCTCGTCGTCAAGGAAGTGAATAAGCGGTCGCGGTGTGCGAGTAATTCAAACAACCTCGACAATAATATTTTGGAAAGACATTCCTCCCACCTTGCTCTGGCCGTTTCGTTTCTATCCGACGGTGGCCCACCAAAATCACCAGCAAGAATTTTAACCAATAACTCTTCTCAAGCATAAGTGCGGGAAAAATCATCTCTGTCCAATGACGATGATCCACTGAAGGCAGCCACAAGACTTTTAGGGAGGAGTAGGAGATTAGTGTTTAACTTCCCGCCGGCAATGAGGTCATTAGAGACAGAGCACTAACTCGGATTAGAGAAGGATGGGGAGGGAAATCGGCCGCCCCTTTCAAAGGAACCATTCCGGCATCTGTCTGAAGCCATTTAGGGAAATCAAAGAAAACCTAAATTAGGATGTCCAGACGCGGGTTTGGACCGTCGTCCTCACGAATGAGAGTCCAATGTGCTTATCACTGCACAATTCGCTCAGTACAAGCATTCTAGCCAATAACCTTACTTCTTCAGCATCAACGCGGGAATACTTCGGTTACTATCCAATGACGATGGCCCGCCAATGGTAAACACAGGGATTTTACCCAATCATCCCACTTCTCCAGCAGAAGCACGGGAAAACTCCACATTTATAAGAGAACTCAACATCGGTCTTGACAGTGTTCAGTCAACCGAGGACACCGCAATAAATATCCCAGCAGTGGGGTCGAAACGCCGATCGTATACAGTAAATATAACGTGACCTAACAACCCAGATGATTTTACATTCAGTAAGTAATATATATATATATATAGTAACTGTTCTCGAAATAACAGATACCATTGATGACCGTGCAGCGTCTCTAGAATAAATGATAATTAATTGAAACCCTCAGCTGCCGACAGGTTTTGCACCGGAAGCATGCAAGGGGCAAGGGATAAGTTCCTGCAGACACGCTATTCATCTGTGTCCTCGGTGGCTCAGATGGATAGAGCGTCTGCCATGTAAGCAGGAGATCCCAGGTTCGGTTCGCGGTCGGGGCACACATTTTCAACTGTCCCCATCGAGGTATATCAACACCTGTCGGCAGCTGAGGGTTTCAATTAATTATCAGTAATATATACGATCTTCCTGTCAGATCAAGACTGCCAGAAAAGGAATCGAACCTGGGACCTTTGCCTTTCGCGGCGAACTCTATACCGAATAAGCTGTCCCGAAGACGGTTCATGATTCTCCCTCACAGCTTCACTCACATCAGTACCTCTTATTCTGTCTCAAACTTCACAGACGTTCTGCTGCATAGCATGCGGAACTGCCACTTTTGGAACAAAGGCACTATTATTTCCGGCCTCTAGATCTCACGGACGAAGAGAGCGAATTAGCACCCATAGTGCTGATAGATTGTTCAAAGCTACGCAAGGCGGTGAAGACTAGAACTGTGGGTGTACGAGTACATACTGAATTCAAATTATCTGAAAACTTCCCTACGAGCGCTGCAGCATATCCATTTATACCAATTGATCGTATCATAAAATACTCATCGGTAACAGGACTTTTACAACGTGTAATATAAATGTAGAGGCATTACGCACTGTATAACATATACAATGAAGCCTCAAAGAGCCAAAACTGTTGCAGACACAAGAGGGTTTTACGGTGAGTGCGGACGATTTGTGTTTAAAGAAGTAGTGTTACTTGCGTTTCTCTAGTGTCGTACAAATATTACTGAGGTATTCAGCAATTGTTGCATCTCCGAATCCGTTTACGTCAGTTCAGCGTGCTAAAACTTGAAAAAAGCGGTGTAGTTGACTCTAGATTACCAAACAAATCGCTGGAACGAAGAAAGGATGGGGTATGAAGATATGTTGTCGTTACCCTCCAAACTCTTTAAACAGTAAAAATTCACACTAAGGCTTGATTCACACAACTGTACCAGGAAATCGCTTTCGGTTGTAGTTGAGTCTACTTCGCTAGTAGGAATTTTGTGTGTGGTGGAACCTTTGAAAGTTAGTGAAATATTGGATCAGACAGACTGCTTAGTGAAGAGAAGTATTGTGCAAGTATGAGAAATAAATGATGACAATATGGTACCTATATTTATGAATAATTTCTGCGCCGTGAATTTACAGTTAACGAAGGGCTTGTCGATCGCTAATGTGGATATCCTACAAGAGGAAAAGTGGGACACAAGTGGTGTTGACCCCGGACAGTCGCCAAACACCATTAAACTGAACTATGAGGGAAGGTAAAGCACCAAAAGAGAAGTGATAGAGAATGGATAGAAGAGTTTCTTTTGGAATTTACGAATATTATGCAGCATTGGATAGCAACAGGAAACTAATCACCTGTTTACCGCAAACCATATAGGACACCAAGATTTTTGCAGCCGTTTCTGGAATTTATCGGTCAGCAGATCAAGGCTGGAATCATTGAGAAGAGTAACAGCCCATGGGTGACCAGAATTTTCATGCCCAAGAAATCAGTGGATGGATCACGGAAGTATAGATTTTCTTGAAATTTTGACATCCGGCTACTGAGACTATAATTACCCTTTGCTGAACATTATGGAAATCATGCACTATTAGGCCAGTGCAAGTATTTTTCAATGATGGACATAAGGAGCGACTACCATTAGCTATAAGTCGCTCCAGAAGATCGGACAACAGCTGCATTTTCTTCAATGTGGGGTCACTGTCAGTACAGAAGGATGTCTTTCGGATTAAAGAACACACCTGCGATGTTTCACAGATTGTTGAATGGAGTTCTCAGATGATTAAACTGTGTCAATGCTTGGTGTATCTTGGTGGTATAATCGTCTTTGTGAGGGATAGGGAATAGCACATACAACGCTCGGTGGAAATATTCCTGAGACTAAGGGCAGCGAATTTAACTTTGAATACAGTAAAGTGTAATTTTGTGTTGGAAGAGGTAGCACACCTTGGTCACATAATCGGTAAGGGCGGAGTTAAGACAGACCTCGAGACTGTTAAAACTATTTGTGCATTTTCTGTGCCTGAGTCTGGGAAGGACCTACAATATTCTATGTGGCCAGAAATTACTACTGAAGATTTGTATGCGGAATCGCATACAGCGTGCACAGAGATCGGATTTGTGTCAAACGAGGGTACTATTGTCGAGACTACCCGAAGAATTATAGCCGTTTGGATTTCTTGTAGTTCATGTTTTAAGTCCTTTGAATAAAACACCTGCAGCTAATAAATACGATTATAATTCATTTTTCGAGATATGAGGTGCGTGAGCAAAGTAATGAGACTGACAACACTGTGAGCGATCTGACAACGCAGTGTTGTTGTACTTGTGTAGACCGGTGTGTTCATAGCTTCCAGATGCTGTGTCGGAATATCAGCTCTGTACAGCCATTACTTGATTTTTGAGAGCGCCATCACTGAAGCTGTGTTTTTGTTGTGTGGTACGAAAACGGAACATCGGAATTTAGAGCAACGTTATACAATCCAGTTTTATGTTAAACTTGGCGAATCCGCTAGTGTGACATTTGGAAACTTGAAACAGCCCTGTGGGGAACAAACTTCATCATGAGCCAAGTTTTTCTCTGGCACAAAGTATTTTTGGAGCGCAGGGAACACGTTGAAGTTGAACTTCGCTCAGGGAGACCTTCAACTTCAAAAACCGACGAAAACGTCGAACATGTGCATGCTCTTGTGAGATCAGATCGACGGTTGACAATAAGGACGATGGGTGGCTTGTTAAAAAAATGGTTCAAATGGCTCTAAGCACTATGGGACTTAACATCTGAGGTCATCAGCCCCTAGAACTTAGAACTACTTAAACCTAATGACATCATACACGTTCACGCCCGAGGCAGGATTCGAACCTGCAACCGTAGCAGCAGCGCGGTTCCGGACTGAAGCGCCTAGAATTTCTCGGTCACAGAGGCCGGCTGGTGGCCTGTTAAACTTAAACAATTTAACCGTACACAAATTTTGACAGAAGACTTGCACATTTGAAAGGTTTGTGCCGAAATGGTGACGAAAAATTTTGCAACTGATCAGGAGGACAATCGAAGAAACGTGTGTATTTATCTTCTTTAGAGGATTGCCAGTGAACACGAATGGTCCAATGACGTGATTACGAGTGATGAATCCTGGATTTATGAATATAATCCTGAGACAAAGCGGCAATGTGAGGAGTGGCACACTGAGCCATCTCCAGTACCGAGCCGGCCGCTGTGGCCGAGCAGTTGTAGTCGCTTCAGTCCGGAACCGCGCTGCTGCTACGGTCGCAGGTTCGAATCCTGCCTCGGGCATGGATGTGTGTCGTGTCCAGAGGTTACTTAGGTTTAAGTAGTTCTAAGTATAGGGGACTGATGACCTCAGATGTTAAGTCTCATAGTGCTTAGAGACATTTGAACCATTTTTCCAGTACCGAAAGCAGCTCAAGTGAGCAAATCAAAGATCCAAGCAATGCTGATTTGGGCTTTTGATGGTGGGTGCATCGTGCATAAGAAATTTGCTCCTGTAGGACAAACGGTGAATCAAGTGTTATACTAAGATGTCCTTGAAGGGCCCAGGAAAAGGGTGAATCGAGTGAAGCAGGACGTGGTTGACAAGTCGATGCTGCACCAGGACAATCCTCCATGTCACACGGCTACTTCCATCACAGAATTTTTACCTCGGAAGGAATTCCTGTTGTTTAGAGCCCGCTCCTCTCCCCCTCCAGTCACCTGATCTGAGTCCTTGTGGCTTTTTTCTTTTCTCTAAATTGAAAATTGTCTTAAACGGACGTCATTTTTGGGCTCTGCAGAATATTCAAAAGAACGGCATGTAAAAGGCTCTATCAGTTGATGCCTTTGAGCGTCGCCACCAAGACCGGCAACAACGTCTCCACCAGCGTATAACTGCTGAAAGGAACCATTTTGAAGCGGACAATATTGTTGTTTGGAAAAAAGCTTTCGTAAATAAAAAAATCAGTCTCATTACTTTTCTCATAAACCTCGTACGTGGAAGTGGTGGTAATGCCGAACCAGAAGGCAGCAACAATGGCACAAGCGTTAGTAAACAATAGCATACTGAAATTCCGGGCACCTGAAACGATAATAACGGATCAGGGAAACGACTTTACGTCGGCTTTGTTCAAGGAATTGTGTAAGCTGTAATGTGTCAAGAAACTGAGAACGAGTCTTCTACATCCTCAAGCTAATGGGAGAACGGAGAGGATACATAGAACTATAGGGAAGATGCTAAAACACTATGTGGTCTCGCACCATGCCAATTGGGATATTTATTTAAGGTATGCGGTCTCAGCGTCCAGCTCGAGAACGGGATTGTAACCATATGAGGTAGTAAATGGTCATAAAATACCGTCGCCGTTCGACATGTTGCCAACCAAGAAGTGGAAGATAGGAGGCTCGGTGAAGGAATTTACGAGGTCGATAAGAGAAATATGGGAAAGTGTGGGCAGGGCAGCCGGCCGCGGTGGTCTCGCGGTTCTAGGCGCGCAGTCCGGAACCGTGCGACTGCTACGGTCGCAGGTTCGAATCCTGCCTCGGGCATGGATGCTTGTGATGTCCTTAGGTTAGTTAGGTTTAAGTAGTTCTAAGTTCTAGGGGACTGATGACCACAGCTGTTAAGTCCCATAGTGCTCAGAGCCATTTGAAGAAGCCATTTGGGCAGGGCAAATACACAGGTACTGAAGAAGCTAGAGGAGGCGGTAAGCCGTACAGCAAGAATTCTGCAATACGTGGTTGGCCAATGGGTAATGCTATCGACTTCCTACACTCCAAAGAGGAAGACGAAGAAATTTTTACAAAGTACCAGGTGCCATATCAAGATGTAGAAACTACGTTACCAGTGGACGTCAAGATTCAGTTGCCGATGAGAATGACAACCTCTTCGAGGAAGTCTGGAGATTATCCCAGGAGCTGAAGGGCTCGACCGAAAAGCGAGGGTGGAATAGACGGTCCGGAGAAGCTAGCGAGAGGTTATAAGAGAAGCAGCAATAGGAAGTCCGAATGGGTTAAGACCTAGGAGAGAAGAATAGATCTGTATTTTCTCTGTATTCGATATAGGTGTAGCATAACGGTTAGTGCAGGCTCAATGAACTGCTGCGGTGCTGCAGGGGACTTTATGGGGATGAAAGGGTAACAGGTATCTCCGTCCTCAGGTGAGGTATAGTTTTAGACGCTCCCTCATTGAAGTGGAAGTGGGACACCGGCTGGTCATGAACTTGTAGAAATAAGAAATAATAACAGCCGTAGCTTTTGTAAGGTACCTTAATTACGTGACCAGTTTCGACACTACATTATTGTCATCTTCAGGCTCCTATGCAAACTGAATGGGGGTAGCCGACCTTCGGTGCTTTAGGACAGGCACCATATATATTTATTACATGGACTTATATTTACACGATGCCTGAACTCCAGCCTTCTAACAAGAACTGTTGATTCAGTAGCCTGGCTATAGGTGGTTTACGCTGCTGAGCTATAGTGATTCTATCTAATTCATTTGGAAAGTTCGATTGGTCAGAGTTGGTTCTGAACAGAGGATTCACGGTATATTTTTGGAGAAGACTTGCTCTTAGGAAGCTGTGATTTTACTCAAGAATCGTAATAATCAGTTTATCTAGTTGAAAGAATTCAAATTTTGTTGATAATTTACCGGCATATTCGCTGGTAAATAGTGATCTGTCTTAGGGGATTTAGATCTAACCACTTTTTTTGGGGATATTCCTGTAGTGACTTTTACATCGTCAAACTCCTTGAAGTAGGGCCGCAGTTAGACTGAATAACGTGCATCAGTGTATGAGAAAACTCATTGATAGGTGATGCGTCACAGGTTGTTTGGGGGCAATTACGTAAAGAACTGTAACGATTAGTAGAAACACGTGACTAGTATCGTACAGTGACAAAAAACGAGTTTATTTGTTGACTCCGGGCAAAAAACTATCGAGGGAGGACATTCAGAATGGTTTTTGGGAAAGTTCTAGTCTGAACGACTTCCATGGTTGCTGGGCAACTGTCGACGAAACACAGGTTCGTCGTTACACGAAAGGAACCAAACTGCAGACAAAACGCCAATCGGTTATGCCACGTAGACTTGTCGACACATGGTAGCGGAATCGAGATCGTTTTTACATTTTCATTTTGAGACTATTATGGAATATGAATGTGTGACAAAAAATATAAGCTGCTTCCCGAAGACTTAACTAGCGTTGAAATTTGGCTATGTGTAAAAGACACTGTGATGAAATAGTCGGCGAGAGAGAGGTTGCCTAGTGATTTAACGACAGTGTGTAGATTTTATTCATTTCGACTCATATCCATGAAGTAAGAGAAATTCAAATCTCGTCCGCAGTCAGATACTGAAACAAAATTTCTTCTGAAGCCAAGATCGGTTTCGACAGAAGCTGTCTGTCATTTTCCGATCTTCGGAGGTTTCAAGTGCATACATGTGAATCTCATAGCGGGAGCACATTACACTCATCATACAGCGTAAGTGAATTGTAAATCGTAAAAATAAAGTTCTGCGTCAGCTCTTTGAAGGTGTGGCCTACATACTGCGAAGGTGAGGTGGCGCTTGAGGGACGGGTTCCGCGTATTGCTTCGTAGCAGTTATTACGATGTGAGACGCCTAACAAAAGAAACGTAGGCATCCTGCAAAATGCATATTCACGGAAGCATGGTTGTTGCCGCGGTTAATGATCATTACAGCTAACATAAGGAACTAACGCATTGTTCTTCGGGGTTAAGCTGTGTTCCTCACAAGAAGTGTTCGAAAAATTTTGGTTTTTTGAAAATAATTTTACTTATTGGTTTATGTCAGTGTTATCCGCTTCAAAATAGCTCGACACTTAACGCCAGCGCATTTTCCAATCTCCGAACCGCTTCTGGCACTCGATCTTTGGGAGAGCTTTTGGTTATTTCATCGATGCTCTTTTAATTTCAACTTTGGTTGTAAAACGACGGCCTTTAAAGTATTCTATAGTTCTGAGAAATGAAAAAAATCATATGGAATCATGTCTAACGAATATCAAGTTTACGGCATCATTGAAGTATTGTTTTTGGCTAAAAGTTCGCGGACAGGCAAAGAAGATGAACAGGTGCATTATCGCGATGCCAAAGCCATGAACTGTTTCGCTACAAACCCGGGGGGATTTTTTCATGAAAACGGCCTTGTAGCAAGAACTTCTGGCTCACTATGCCGTTAAAGTCGAAGAATATGGGAAGCATAACCGTCACATCTGTCCGTACTTCGCAAACTTTTTTCGGTTTGGCGATTCAAATTGCCTCCTCTGCGGCGACTAAGTCCTAGTTTAGACTTTACATCGTGAAACCTAAGTTTAGTCACTATTTTGACACGTTCTGTAGTTCTGTGTGGTTGATGAATACATCTAGCGACGCTTGTGCAGCTTGCATTCGCCGCTGTTTTTGTTCCAAATTAAACACTCCTGGAACTAGTTTCGTATCCAGAACACATGAAAAAATTGCATGACATGACCCAGTCGATATACCAATGTCATTAGCGGCTTTTCCGATTGTGATTCGGCGATTGTTCACAGATGGATAATGAGGAGAGAACGAGAGTAGATAACGATCTAATCTCAAGAGAAGTCCACGCGTCCGGGGAATTCCTCCCTCTTCCAACGTTTGTCGGGCAATTGCGTGAGGTACTTCCAACGTCAGGATGTCAGATTCCCTCCCTCCCGCCAACCAAGCTATAGGGCACGTTATGTGGTACATTCAAGCTCAAAATGTAATCTGATCCCCTACCTGTCCATATCGGGTAATTTTATGACATAAAAATGTCGGGGAAATGAAGGTCACCCATCCACTGTGCGGGTTATAGCTAGACAATGATCTAAAACAAGTTCATCCTTCCCTCCTTGACGACGCCCAATACGATGGCTTAAAGAAGGTTGGAAAATCACCCCCCCCCCCCCCCCCCATAACATTGATCTAAACCAATAAGAACAAATTAAAATGGCTGGAAAACTTCGCCCGTCCCTCCTTTTATTATAATTGCAGTTACGCGAATTTCATCATTCGATGCCGCGCGACGTAGCCGCGCGGTCTTGGGCGCCTTGTTACGGTCCGCGCTGCTCCACCCGTCGGAGGTTCGAGTCCTCCCTTGGGCATCGGTGTGTGTCGACCTTAGCATACGTTAGTTTAAATTAGGTTAGGTAGTGTGTAAGCTTAGGGGCCGATGACTTCAACAGTTTGGTCCCATAAGACCTTACCACAAATTTCCAATTTTTTTCATCATTCGAGGTCTGTAAGCTATAGTGAAATCATCACGAAGTACCAGCAGAGATCAATCATCACCTCCGGCCAGAATAAAAGAAATAAGAAGACTGTCAGATTGGAAAGTAAATATTAATGTGACCACCGTCTACGTTCAACGTCAACGTGGGATAACCACTCATAGATAGCACAGGTAGCATCACTAGCAGTGCAAGGTATATAAATCTTTTTAGAGGGGTGGGTGGCGAGGGTCAAAATGGTGCAGTTGTTATCGTAACGCAGAAGCAGAGGGATTATTGTGATTTTTTTTTTGTCCGGTCAAGCGTGAGAGGACTTACGAAACGGCTAAGTTTGTGAACTGTACCCTTGTCGCTGCGGTTAAAATATATCGTGCGTGGCAAAATGGGGCTATCCAAAAGGGGCGCCGAGGCAACTGCGGTGCACCACGAGTCATAGATGACAGCGGTGAACGACGGCTGCGGAAGTGTGTGCAGACGAATAGATCTGCAACTGTTGACCAACTGACTGCCCACGTAAACTGTTGACCAACTGACTGCCCACGTAAACTGTTGACCAACTGACTGCCCACATAAACCAACGGACTACCATCAGTGTCGCCTCGACGACCGTTCAGCGAAAGTTTCTGCATATGGGTGTCTGCAAAGGCGCCTGGTTTATGCATCTGCACCGACTGCTTTTCATCGGCGACGAAGTCTGGGGCCCTATTCTGTATCGTTCATACCGATCGGTGTAGCAGGTTAGTCTCGGTAGTCACGTCATTTTCGGTTCTTTATCGAAATATCCTATTCGGTAAGCTTCTGAGACTTGTTACCGAACGGTCCTCCCATCGATTTTACGACAATTGTACCGAGAGGTTTTGGATTTCGGTCTGGCCCTGTCGATCGGTGAACTGTGGTTTATGTACACCTATAACTTGTTATTTTAGACATATTTAGCGGTTTTAGCTTTGGATTTAGTGATTGTGTTGCTAAAGAATCACCAGAGGACGCATCTGGTTGGAAAGCGAGTTCGTAATAGACTATTTTCCTTTGTTAGAAATATGGTGAGGTTAGGTTGTTACTGTGAATGATTACATCCCAAAAAATACGTTTTCGGTCAATATTATCTCAAAATACGTGTTATTTTTATGCAAATAATAGTTTAAACATCATTAAATATCAAGACATCGGCTCTGCTTACGTATATTAGATGAGTGTGAACTGACGTTACTAGTGCCTTTGTGTGCTTTTTCCCAGAAATGGGTTAGTTAGTAATTATCGAAACGTGTTTACAACCTCTACACAATACTATTGAGCACTGCGTGTCTGTTGTTAGGTGTCGCTAAGTGGTAAGCGCACGTGAATGTAAACGAAAGATCGCGGGCTCGCGCATGGGTGGATGCAAAAAATTTTTTTTTCCTCTTCATATACGCAACACGTTCTGAGACATTGTTATTCGTGTAAGTTAAGATTTTTCTGCAATATTCGTTATTACTTACATGTAAGAGCGCACTTCCTCAGTAATGATTTCGTGATTTCTGTGTGTTTAAAATACGAAATATGAAAATGCTGTGAGTGAAACAATCGACAGTGATCTTTTTATTTTTCCTTGTCAGAAATAATTCACCATTTTTTCCGAATATGTAGCGATTTCCGAGTATGCGGTTAGACAGGAATCTAAGAGCGCAACTTAAATTACTGGGAACGTAATTAGCAGCAGTCATCTTCATAATCTTGCTTGTCACAAGAATTTATCTGCGATCGAATCCTCAACCATAGTAGACAGAGATGAAAGATCTCTGCCGTAATATTTTTAGACTGTAGCACCATATACGAAACGTTTTCATTCATTAGATGCATGTTATAAACTTCGACGAACTGCAGGAGCTCTCGAAAATGCGATTTCTTTTTTTTTTCAATTTTGTTTTTAAGCTCCAAATCGTTGACACATCATATAGAGAAGTGGGCTACTTAATCATTTGGATCTCTAGGAACGTGTTATTACCACATTATGTTTATCTTTTTATTCGTTGAAACTCTCACAATCAATTTTTCGGGTGTTTTTACAGATTTATTAGTACAATATGGTACTACACACTGTTCCTAACTCATTTTCCGAAGCGTAAAATCCAGAACACGATGTCAGTGTGAATGAGAATAAGATGACATAATGCGTCATTTACGACAATCTGCAGAATACAGTCAAATACTCTATTGTTATTATGCAGGCTTGGAAACATGCGGTCAGAGGAACTGTAAAAAATTTTATGAATTTCATCTGAGAATGGATATACTGTGCCTGATACTGTTAAGGAGGAGGCAAGAGCGATGAAGGCTGGCACGTCAGCTCGATGAAATGCGGCATTATACGTTATGGGAACGTAAACGCAATTTTCGGTACTTTGTGTTCGTGCGCATGCGCGGATCTGTGGCCGCTTGCTTTTGATTGGGTTGCACGACAAGAACCAACAACAGCGCTTCGGTTCTCTAGACCCGAACGGTATCGCTACCGAAATGCATACTGAATAACGCAGGGACTCTAATTCGAGTACTAAACCGTTCGGTGCTATTGAGTACCGAAACGATCGGCACAATGGCGGAAAGATACAGAATAGGCACCCTGGAATTCGCACGCCACTGCTGCAGCTGGACATTACCGAATGGTGACAGGTGGCCTTTTCTCATGACAGATTGCCGTTGGAGTGCACGGCTTGAAACGTCTTAAAGCAAACATCCTGCGACAATCATCATAAGGTAACAGGCCAGAGGAAGAAGTGCTATATTCTCAGGAATGTTTTCGTCGCATTCCCATGGAATTTCTTGGCTTTGATTATTAACACATATATGCACATATCCTTCAGAATCACGTACACCCCTGTAGTTTGTTTCTCCTCAGCATGATGGCACCTACCAGCAGGACAATGCAACATGTCACGCAGTGGGAGTTAGGTTCTCGGTTTGAAGAGCACCAGGGTGAGTTTACCCTACTCCCCTGGCCACCAAACTCCTTGGGTTTAAACCCAATCGAGAATCTGTGGGACCACCTTGATGTGGCCGTTCGTGCCGTGGATCCCCAACAGAGAAACCTAGCGCAGCTATCCACAGGTCTAGAATAGGGCTCCAGATATCTACCTTCCAGAAACTTACTGACTCGTTCTGCGTGTGTCACAGTGATCCGAGCTGCAAAAGGTGATTATTCAGACTTCTGACAGGTGGTCACATTAATGTGAGTGGACACGGTATCATTATTAACCAGTTGGCTATAATTATTAATTTTGTATAATATCGCAAATATTTGCGTATTTTTTATTTTTAATTTCCAGCAAGGCAATGAGACCCTGTTGTAGAAGTAGCTAAGAAGTTGGACTAGGAAACGCAGTTGTTAGAGATTATATTATCTGTGCCATCACAGCAGCAGCAGCCCACAGTCGAATCTGCCGCTGTACTATTCTGCACTACCACACACGTGTCAGCAATAACGGTAGCAGTCGGAATTTCTTCAACCCGTCGAGCCGCAATTAATTAGTTCCAGAATACTACACTTTGCTGATACTTACTACATAACCGCCAAAAGATCGAAGCACGTGAATGTAAGTCCCGCAGCAGATACTGACTTTGATGTAATATCTGAAACTGTACAACTTGCTGGTGTTAAAGTGCAGTATACGTGGTAAGAGTGGGACTATCTATATAGCATGACAGAGTACACTGACAGGAAAGTGACTACCGATTATGGCGCATCTCGTACTCTAAATGACGACCATTTGTTTGGAAGGAAGGTGCCCATCATCGATATATACAGAGAAGCAATGCTGGAATTAACTGCATGTGCATTTACATTAAACATTCAGATGTTGTGGATTTTCGTGAGCTATACAGTAATGGAATGTAGTCAAATTAAGGCGGGTGATGCTGAGGGAATTAGATTAGGAAATGAGGCGCTGAAAGTAGTACATTAGTTTTGCTATTTGGGGAGCATAATAACTGATGATGGTCGAAGTAGAGAGGATGTAAAATGTAAACTGGCAATGGCAAGGAAAGCATTTCTGAAGAAGAAAAGTTTGTTAACATCGAGTATAGATTTAAGTGTCAGGAAGTCGTTTCTGAAAGTATTTGTATGGGAGTGAAACATGGACGATAAATAATTTGGACAAGAAGAGAATGGGAGCTTTCGAAATGTGGTGCTACAGAAGAACGCTGAAGATTAGATGGGTAGATCACATAACTAATGAGGAGGTATTGAATGGAATTGGGGAGAAGAGAAATTTGTGGCACAACTTGACTAGAAGAAGGGCTCGGTTGATGGGAGATGTTCTGAGGCATCAATTTAGTGTTGGAGGGCAGCGTGGAGGGTAAAAATCGCAGAAGGAGGCCAAGAGATGAATATACTAAGCAGATTCAGAAGGATGTAGGTTGCGGTAGGTACTGGGAGATGAAGAAGCTTGCACAGGATAGAGTAGCATGGAGAGCTGCATCAAACCAGTCTCTGGACGGAAGACCACAACATACAATGCAGTAGCAATCGAGGCAGATTGCTTGAGTGGCTGGGAGCCTGCTGAATTCTGTGACTCTGTATGCTATTTGCGTGAGCATAATGTAAATATCAGTTGGAACTATGTACGATTTACTATGTTAATCCTGTGCCAAAGTACGCAACTGTTGCTACCATAAGTATGGAATCCGTAGAAGCGAAATTATAGACAGAATACCCATGCAGTTTGTCGATCCTATAGCACTGAATGCCAAACAGGTAGAATTTAAAGCACACAGTGTTTGCGAAATAACATTTCGATAACCGACCCATCTGTCTTCTTCAGGTGTCGCAAGTTTTGTTGTTACGCGCACTCTCTGCCTATACTCTCAGAATGTGAATTATTGTTGGTCTCCTGCCGCTATTTATTGCCGATTTCGGTTCTTGACGCCCACTGCGCCCTGTGATGCTCTTTTGTTTTACAGAGCACGCACTGATATTCCGTGAAACGCAAATTGCCTCAGCGTTTTACAACTCTGATGGATGTGACGATCGGTCAGATTTTGATAAACTGATTGCTGAACCCGAAACGTTATTCAAGTTGAAACCTCCATCCCACTCGCTATTAATCAATCACGCTGAGAAAACCTGAGAGATCGAAGAACAACTGAAATTTTATGATGATGATTGACGTTATGTATACAGGGTGTTTCAGAATTATACCGACAAACTTCGAGTGGGTGTGGAAGGTGTCTTGAGGAACAAAATTTGGATAGGAACCCTTGTCCGGAAACTTCATCCGATATGAGACGTATGTTCCATAGTAGCGAAGATGAGCATGTACTCATAGTTCCTCAGGAACGCCTTTTAGAGCCCGTATTTACCGGAATTTCTTTTTTTTTTTCAGTCCTTGCAGCCACTTCTGACAGTTGTCTATCCTACGATCTTAGCAACAACAGTACTGGTACGTGCATTCTACTGTCAAACTTGTTAGAACAATTTTCGATTATAATGTTCGACTGTTTCGTTCCCTGATCAGGGTAGGACTGTGGAAAATACGTCGATACATCGATAAAATTTCCATAACATAGCGATATGCCTGAACGATATTTTTCCACGATACATAGATATCCATATGGCGATATCGAGTCCCGATATTTTTGTTTTACATTAAATTTCTTTCACAATTTTCGGGAAATATTTATTCTTTTTAAATTGCAGTAGAACATTATATTACTTTCACTGTGTGAAGGAGTCTCACCACTTTTTGAGCTTTCATGATGTGCAGTCTTTCTCTTTGACTGTGTGAAGCAATTATAGGTGGCACAAAGAAAAATTCCGACTGCGCTGTGGGGTGGCGGTGTGGATGGAACGACAAGATTTCCGATGTGAAGAAATGGCACACCAGTTGTGTTCAGAAACAATTTTAACGCAACTATTGTGCTATTTATTCACGTCGGCATTCTTCAAAAACATTTGCTGAAAATGACGAATAAAAAACTAAATGAGAAGATTAGTCTTTGCAGTGGGTAGATAAGTGTCAGGAGAAATGCTGACGTAATCGGCACTCGGTGCTACCAACAGAATATGTAACGTTTAACTTCACCACGCAATTTTGACACTACAACTGCTGGTATTGGCAGACATAGAAAATAAAAACAGGGAAGTCGACATTAAGTGTTGCGGATAAATCCAGTATGTAACGAAATCGAACGTCGGACCCATCTGACACCTTTTATTGTGTCACTTACATGCAGTTATCATTGTTAGCAAAGTGGTTATCGCCAAGCGTGAACGTGAATCGTTTTCGTTTCAAGTCTTGGTCTAAGGGGGATAGGAAGTCTGCTAGCTTGCTGATGTATGGAATATCTAATAATACACCAATACTTAAATATTCATCTCCAAAAGCGGCAGTATATTTACAATGTTCCACTGATACTTTTATAGGCCGGTACGTCGATATTTTTTCTGCCGTTATAACGATATATCGATATATTATTTTTTATAAATATCGACATGAGGGATTCCCGAAATTTTTAAAAATATCAATGTTCAAGACCAGGATTTCTTACATTAAATTGATACATTTATCCTTCTCCATCATTCCGAGAGTTTAAGACACCATCACGGAATGGTTCAAATGGCTCTGAGCACTATGGGACTTAACTTCTGAGGTCATCAGTCCCCTAGAACTTAGAACTACTTAAACCTAACTAACCTAAGGACATCACACACATCCATGCCCGAGGCAGGATTCGAACCTGCGACCGTAGCGGTCGTGCAGCTCCAGACTGTAGCGCCTAGAACCATCACGGAATCACCCTGGATATAGACAAATATACAGGAGCCGGCGCCTGTATCTTCCAATCCCTTTAGCGTCATTGGATGACGTTTCCGCACACGGGTTCGTATCCTCATTTTCTTCCTCAAGACATCTTCCACCTTCCCTCGAAGTTTTTTGGTATAATTTTGAAACACCCTGTATAAGTAAATGTGATAAAAAATAATATTTCCTTTAAAATTGTTTTTATTCTCCCCAATTTTGTCATTCAAATATTTTATAAAGATGTGTAGCCACATGACAGTGGAGAGAGAGGTGGTCGCCCATACATCAGAAAAAATAGCACTTCCCGTAAACACTCCCATTCCAATTTACAATTTGTCACAGATTTTCAAGAAGATGCACATAAATACGAAACTGAACCATTAGCACGCTGCAACAAAAAATACATACCGAGTCTGCACGCAGACAGCTGGGGACAACACGCGACTCTGCATGGCCTACTGCCGCAGCTGCCGTCGTCTCGCATATACAGTATGTAGTGCAGCGTCGGGCCGTAGAGAGATTCAGCCACAGAGATCCCGCCTACATGGGGTAGCTCCGTTCTCGATAAGCCAGCAGGTGTTACGAGCCGCTGCCGCTGCCGCCCCCATAGCCAAAGCTATGGAGCATCCTGAGCAGCTGAGAGAGGAAGAATCGCTGCGCTCCTGCCAGGCATACCGCATATGAAAGAGACGCCCACTGTTCTTCGTCTACACACACATATGTGCTAGGTAACTTCTTCGTCCACAAATGTGGACCGTCTTAAATCTTCCTTTTTTCCACAAATAGCGGATTTTACCGCTTATAGAACGATGGTCCACAAGTGCGGACCTTCTATTTCTTAGTTGTAACGCAAGAACGCAGCATATTGGAATGAACGATTTGTGTCATAGTTTAGTTGGTAATATGCTCAAAATGGCTGCTTCTACAAACTGAAAAGTTTTATAAATATTTATTACGCCTAAATATTAGACTGAGAATCTGTGTTTTGCATCTAAAGTTCGTTAATTATTCTGCATGGTGAGAATTAGTTCACATTTGCATTTACTATCACGTAACACAATTTCTGAGCGTCGTTGTACATGGTCTTCAAGCCATGAAGCAGGTAGGAGAAAAAGAAGTTAGATGTTCCATAACCAGTAATAGTGAAACACTGTAATGAACACATGGTTGATATTGATCTTTGTAAAGTATTTTTATCGTATTACTAATCTTACATTTGCACAGGAAACTGGCCAGAATGGATTTTTAATCATTTTGTAGACCACGTGATTGTCAGTTGTTGGGTAATACAGCACAGATGGCGTTCCATCAGACAAGGAGCTAAACAAGAAAAACTGTCGGTGATTGACTACAAAGTTATAATTAATTAAAAATATGTCATGCTAATTCCTGGGTGAAGAGGACATTCCCGGGTAGTGAATTTCTCTGACAGTGAGGATGTAAAACAAGCAGAAAATCTGGTTAAATTGACTAGAACAGATGTTTTGCAACCAATGTCAGAAGTTAGGTTGGTTGGTTTGTGGGACTGAAGGGTCCAGACTGCTACGGTCATCGCTCCCCAGAAGTTAGGTCTGACAATGTTGAGCACCTACGTAAATTTCTTGACACAAAGACTGTTTCAAAGTGCAGGAAATCTAGCTGCGATTCCAAGGCAAGAGTAATGTGCATCAAATGTGAAATTTATTTATGTTTTGCGGAGAATATTTTTGGAGCTTATACTAAAAAGTAAAGAGTCTTTACTATAAGTAGCAAATTATTACTTGCCACAAATTATCGTACGACTCTGAGTTCCTTGCATTTATGAAGCTTCAACAAATATCTGTATTGGAAATCATATATATCGAAAATGTTGACCTATTTTCTGTGTACATTAGCATATGCAGTTAACTGTTCCAAATAAAATAAATATTTTACTGTAACAGGAAGAGAAAATACAAAGCCAAGGCAAGTAGATTTTCACGGTAAATGAGACTAGAGGACTTACATTTATACCTAAATGAATCATCAATATATATAGATATATTTATTTATTTATTTCTGTTACATTTGTGTCCTCCTTGAACTAGTTTGCTGGAATATGAAAATAGTAAATCCCTGTGCATGTTTTTAATCTCAGGAGTGAAGTGGTTATCCCTTCTGGAGATGACCTTGGCCTCTCAGTCTTTCTCACACATGAAAGCATCTGGTAGTGTTACTGTGCAGCGGCGTCATGCCATAGTGGAAATAATCTGGATATCGACGATGTGTTATGCAGTCAGGAGTCAAATGTAAACAAAAAGTTAATAAATTCCCATAGGCATTGTGGCTCATTCGATATGGCGTTTGATTTTTATTTGTTCCTTTTTACACCCGTCACAATGTAATTTAACAGGAGCAGGGCCGTAATCTGACATCACACACTGAAATCAAAATGCTTGTAGCAAAGTTCGTACTCTGAAATCAGCGCAACCTCCCGAAACACTTGAGGTAGACGGTGAATCCGGTATGAGATATCAGATAACAGTCGTATAAATTGTGTAGGAAACAAATTGTAGCCAGTTGCCTTCAAAATTTGATGCCATTTGTAAGGTTTTTATAACTACATGAAAACAGTTTACTCACGTTTTTAGATTTTGGCTACTCGAACATGTAATAAGCATTGATATGTTCCTCTTCCTTCTCGTCAAATCTGTAGTCCTCTGGTTGAATCAGCTTGACATATTTGGGGATAATTAGTTCCAGAATATGCATGACCTCTGGTCTAAACTGATTTCTTGAATACACCTGTGTCATAGAGTCGTCATTCTTCTTTAATAGTGACTTAATGGATGTCTTCAGACTCCGGGCAGGTGATTCAGTGTTCAGAACATAAAGTATACATTCACTGCCGTCACACAAGTTAACAACGAGTACGGTCGTTCTGCTTTTATGGGGTTTTAATGTCAAACTACCTCGCTGATTCACACCAGCGATAGCGATGAGCTGACCGTGTGACCGAGAGCTTTTTCTTGTATACCTGAAAAAAGCCAAGATGATATAAATTAATACCGTTTGGAAAAGTTGCATACACGTGCATCAAATCACGAAAGAACTCTCAAAGACTAAAAATGCCGAAACGCATAGTAACACTACCCTCTGCAAGACAGCCGTGATGTAAGTATTAGTGACTATGATCAATAAGAGTGCAGTCGCACAAAGAGTTAGACTGTCTGAAAGACATATAGAATAAAATATGTAGCTGACGTGGAAGCTATGTAAAAATTGGGGATTTCCAGAATCACTAATGGAAATGAAAGAAGAGATAACAATTACTCATTATACCATGTCTACGTACGAAGGGATAGAAGTGAGCAGAACATCTTTGTGATTTTGTTACATTGGAACCTTGTGTTTCAAACTACGTAAAAAGTTTTAATGGCTAGGAAAAATATGTAGCTGACGTGGAAGCTATGTAAAAATTGGGGGTTTCCAGAACCGCTAATGGAAATGAAAGAAGAGATAACATTTGCTCATAACACCATGTCTACGTACGAAGGGATTTATTTGTCAAAAGAGAGGATTAAGCGGACAAACAAATGAGCAGCCCAGTGCATACTATTAGGTAACGATATTGCCTCAGTCACAGATTCGGAAACGAAAATCATCAGAATTATGCAATTACTAGCAGATGAAATGAAACAGTATCAGTAGCAGATAGCAATTAGCAAATCCGATCTGTCAGTGGTAGGCAGGTTTCTACATACACTGAGGTGAAAAAAAGGTCATAGGATAGCGTTATGCACGTAAACAGATGGCGGTAGAATCGCGTACGCAGGGTATATAAGGGCACTGCATTCATGGAGCTGTCATTTGTAGTCAGACGACTCATGTGAAAATGTTTTCGATATTATTACGGTCGCACGACAAGATATAATAGACCTTGAACGCGGAATGGTAGTTGGAACTAGACGTATGGGACATTCCATTTCGCAAATCGTTAGGGAATCCATTATTCTGAGATCCACCGTGTCAAGAGAGTGCCGACAATACCAAATTTCAGGCATTACCTCTCACCACAGTTTTGCAGTGACCGACGTGTCAGTACAAGCAGACAAGCAATTCTGCATGAAATAACGGCTGAAATCAATGGTGGGCGTTCGAGGAACGTATCCGCTAGGACAGTGGGGCGAAGTTTGGCATTAATGGCCTATGGAAGCAGATGACTGATGCGATAGCCATTGCTAACAGCACGATATCGCCTGCAGCGCCTCTCATGACTTGGTAGGATGAGTCACGATTTCAGTTGGTAAAGGGTGATGGTAGGGTTCGAGTGTGGCGCAGACCGCACGAAGCCATGGGTCACAGTTGTCAACGAGGTACTGTGCGAGCTGGTGGTGGCTCCATGAAGGAGTGGTCTGTGTTTACATGGAATGGACTGGGTCGTCTGGTCCAACTGAACCGATCATTGACTGGAAATGGTTATGTTCGGCTACTTGGGGACCATTGGCATCCATTCATGGACTTCATGTTCCCAAACAACGATGGAATTTTTATGGGCGACACTACGCCATGCCACCGGGTCAAAATTATTCGCGATTTGTTTGAATAACAGTCCGGACAGTTCGAGCGAATGATTTGACCACGTATCGAACACTTATGGGACATAATCGAGAGGTCAGTTTGTGCACAGAATCCTGCAAGGGCAACACTTTCGCAATTATGGATTGCTATATAGGCAGCATGGCGCGGTATTTCTGCAGGGGATTTCCGATAACTTTTTGAGTCCACGCCACGTCGAGTTGCTGCACTGCGCCTCGCAGACGGAGGTCGGAGACGATATTAGGAGGTATCCCACGACTTTTTTCACCTAAGTGTATATCTTGATAATTAGAAGTTTATGACTACACCTCGTGTTTAGGGAGCAAAATGGTTCAAATGGCTCTGAGCACTATGGGACTTGACATCTGAGGTCGTCAGTCCCCTAGAACTTAGAACTACTTAAACCTAACTAACCTAAGGAAATCACACATATCCATGCCCGAGGGGCAGGATTCGAACCTGCGACGGTACCGGTCGCGCGGTTCCAGACTGAAGCGCCTAGAACCGCTCGGGCACAGCGGCCGGCATCTAGGGAGCATCGATTGAGAACAAAATAAATGCGCAGGGGAAATAAAAAAAAAAGTGGTAGCGCTTGATAAATGTACATTTCAGGACAAGCGATTGTCTTGACGAGCAACTAGATGAATTTCGACCAAAATATTTTGTCTGGAAGGTTTTTTTTCTATGCAGGTGAGAAATGAACATAGGGTGGAAATAATACCTTTCAACTCGGATTTGAGTACTTGTCTCTCAATTTTTCTGTTTTCCAGGAAGCCTATTGAAAATAAAACATGCTGAATGGTGCACAACTTTCTTTACATTTTTTAAGAGACTATTATAAAAATTTATATCTTTTTAGCGTCCGGCATTCACCGAGGTAATGTTGCAGACTCTTCTGAATGAGTCAGTAAAGTCAACAATAAATACCATGATGGGTTCGCGTTCTCATACCGCAGATCCGTCAGACAGCCCGTTTCTGGGCTAAGAATATTCTTGATAAGTGCACTGAGTTGCCCTAAAATACGATGGAAGTCAAGAGGAAAGCTGCATGCTTTGAGGGGTTTTTCTGAACAAAAAAGTTAATACGGAATACCGGTATGCCCTTCTCCGAATGGTTTACGAAATGCAACACGTTTAATGTACATTGTCATTTATTATCTGTATTATTCAAACATTGACATTGTTTGCAACTAACCACAGTAGTGTTTAGAAAGTCAAGACGAATAGTTCGTATTGGACACTTGTGGTCTACCAGGTTGGGAAACTGCCTCAAACTGGTCTACGAAAACACCTAAGCTAAAGTACATGCGCGTCACGCGAGATTTTCAACATTTCCGCGCTCTCTTCGTGCAAACTGTTACTGCAAGAGAAAAATTGACGGAGATATTTTTGTATGAAATTTACCATAGTTTAATTTTGTACTGCAACGCGTTTCGCCTGGGGGTGCGGTTCTCAAGTTATTCAAGGAAAACCTACAAAAGCGATATTAAATATGTTGTGTCTCGGAAAGGATTCAGAGTAGGGCATATGTCAGTAAGAAGTTTTTTGTTCAGAATTCCTCATACTATCGCCTTTCAATGCCTGTGTCTTTTCTACTAATTCACCCCGTAAAACATCACACAAGATAATAGCATGAAAGTAATCAAAGTAAACAAGCTTTCGCGTTTCGGTATCACACACAGTGAATATTGGTCCTATATTGAAGACAGTAGTATTCAGTTTCTGCACAAGATCTTGAACGTGATGCTTCCAAGAAAGCCTTCCGTCTATCATCAGACCTAAGAATTGAAAATGGTCGACTTCAGTGACCGTTCGGCAGCCTTAGGACAATAAAATTTCGTTTTTACAAGAGTTCTGTGTCAGAAACCGTATGCATTGTATTTTGTTGCAATTACGAATTAATCTGTTCTCTGAAAGCCGCGTGCAGATGTTACTCACTACCCTATTAGCTACATTACTTACAGGTTTTTCGGAAATTTCCGTTACAGACATCTAGGACTTACAGAGGGGAACGGGTAAATAATATTTTCAATTGAAACCCATGTATGGGAAAGTACTGTTTCCGCGCTACAACCAAACTTATTGATAACGCGACCACTTTTACAAGTAACTGATTAGAGGTGACCTGGTACATCACTTATAATTCCACTCACTAATAGCCAGAGAAATTGCTTATGTATTCGTTGACGGAATCTCTACAACGTGATGCAGTACATTCTCCTTCCACTCCGGTGTGCGGCGTCTCCTTGGAGCACCTCAGTCACATCTGCTGGCGGTGAAGGTAACCTTTCTCGGAGCTGTTGTGCAATTGTGCCTTAAAGAGAGTGCGGTGAAGTCGGACATTGTGGAGAATGACGTTGATAAAGGCGACGAGCAGCTCTTTCCTTACCGTGAGCTTCGCCATTCAGAAGGACCATTTCGGTATGTTCAAACGTGTACTCAACCATGTTGCTCTAACACTCGCAGAGACATGAATGAGGCTCGAGCCAGGTCAGAGAGGTAGGAGAGACGCCAAATGATATCAGCCGACCCGACTTAACCATCTTACGTCATATCTACCCTGTTGCATACGTACCTAGCAAACATGTTTTCAAACGGCTGTAGCACGGAAACAGTACGTTTCAGGAAATTTGGAAATTTGTGGTAAGGTCTTATGGGAGTAAACTGCTGAGGTCATCGGTCCCTAAGCTTACGCACTACTTAAACTAACTTATGCTAAGGACAACACACACACCCATGCCCGACAGAGGATTCTAACCTCCGACGGGGGTGCTGCACGGCCCATGGCAAGGTGCCTCAGATAGCGGGGCTACCCCGTGCGGCTACGTTTCAGGACATGGGCTCCCATTCAAAACGTTATGCACTTACTCCCCTCTACAAGTCGTAGAGGTTTGTAATGGGAATTCCCAAACTCTCCGTACATTATTTTGATCTCTTTCCCAATAACACACACTTTGCCTGAAAAAAAACTGTGTTATCTGTTATGTTTAGTGGCAGATCAAAAAAATGAAGGGCTTATTTCAATAGTGGTACAAGTCCATTTTTGTTCATTCTGAGATACAGAGTCCTAAAGTTAAATAAGCGCTGCAAAATCTGCAGTTAGGACTCTGTATCTCAGAATCAACAAAAGTGGACTTGTATCACTATTGAAATAAGCCCTTCCTATAAAGGGCGATCAAAATGTTTCCCGTAGAAGCCCGTACACTCCAGAATCTGTGCGCCCTTCAGGCAAAATCGCCGTGAGCATTGAGGTAATCATCCCACTTACGCCCCAGGTTGGAGACAAAAGTTTGACAAACACCGTGCCCTGCTGTGTGAAGAAATTCTTAACTGCCTGCTGCACATCCTCGTCCATCAGGATTCGTCTATCTTTCAAAGCCTGTTTTTAGAGCAGGAGGTCGAATGTCTTCCACATCAGTTGGCGTAACTTCTGCATTACGGCATTTACCACATGGGGCGTGCGTTATGATGAAGCTCTTATCGGGAACCATTCCACAACGCTGGATTTAGACAGACATGCTGCTCCATTCTTCATTTGCTGGTATATGTCTACCGCTGCTTGTCCTTCGGCAGCGAAGAAAAGAATAACAGCACATTGGTCCAGCTTGGACACATTTGGTAGTAACATCGCCATAGTCCACGTTTCCGCATTTGCGCTTTGTGAGCAAAAGTATCCCGACATCACCAAAAACAGACGTTTTTCATATTAGGTGCATTGTGCTGCCACTACTACCAGGTACTCCATATCAGCGACCTCAGTACTCATTAGACATTGTGAGACAGCAGATTGGGGCGCTCTGCGGGACTCACGGATTTCGAAGGTGGTCAGGCGATTGGGTGTCACTTGTGTCATACGTCTGTATGCGAGATTTCCACACTCCTAAACATCCCTAGGTCCACTGTTTCCGATGTGATAGCGAAGCGGAAACGTGAAGGGACACGTACAGCACAAAAGTGTACAGGCTGACCTCGTCTGTTGACTGACAGAGACCGCCGACAGTTGAAGAGGGTCGTAATGTGTAATAGGCAGATATCTATCTAGACCATCACACAGGAATGCCAAACTGCATCAGGATCCACTGCAAGTACTATGACAGTTAGGCAGGAGGTGAGAAAACTTGGATTTCAGGGTCGAGCGGCTGGTCATAAGCCACACATCACGCCGGTTAATGCCAAACTACGCCTCGCTTGGTGTAAGGAGCGTACACATAGGACGATTGAACAGTGATAAAACGTTGTGTGGAGTGAAAAATCACGGCACACAATATGGCGATCCGATGGCAGTGTGTGGGTATCGCGAATGTCCGGTGAACGTCATATTCCAGTGTGTGTAGTGCCAACAGTAAAATTCGGAGGCGGTGGTGTGATGGTGTTGTCGTGTTTTTAATGGAGCGGGCTTGCACCCATTGTTTTGCGTGGCACTATCACACCACAGGCTTACAGTGATGTTTTAAGCACCTTCTTGCTTCCCACTGTTGAAGAGCAATTCGGGAATGGCTATTGCGTCTTTCAACACGATCGAGTAGCTGTTCATAATACACGGCCTATGGCGGAGTGGTTACACGACAGTAACATCTCTGTAATGGACTGACCTGCACAGAGTCCTGACCTGAATCCTATAGAACACCTCTGGAATGTTTAGGAACGCCGACTTCGTGCCAGGCCTCACCAACCGTCATCGATACCTCTTCTCAGTGCAGCACTCCGTGAAGAACGGGCTGCCATTCCCCAAGAAACCTTCCAGCACCTGACTGAACGTATGCCGGCGAGAGTGGAAGCTGTCATCTATGCTACGAGTGGGCCAACGCCATATTGAATTCCAACATTACCGATGTAGGGCGCCACGAACTTGTAAGTCATTGTCAGCCAGGTGTTCGGATACTTTTGAACACACAGTGTGCCTCACGTATGTACAGAAGACCGAATGCCACACAAATTCCTTGCCTAGACGTCGGTGCATATACGGAGTGTCCCCTCTAAAAGTCCTCAAGTGATTTTTTTCTGGTAAATTAGCAGATATTTGCAATTTAGGTTATGCAATTTGTAGTTGGAGTCAGCCCAAGAAAATCCTGCTCATTACGCCTTTCATGCGACGACCAGCGTCGACGGAATGCGTCGGTTTCTTTCCGTTACAAACGAAATAATTTTTAAAGTAGAAAATTATGTGCCCATTCGACTTAGCGGCCCCGAGTTAGTCTAGTGCGATATTCGTTTTATCGAAATGTGTTAATAGGGCCAGTAAAACACGAGGAATAACGAGTACTCCAGTAGCGATAGCACCGCTCTGGCCTGCGCTGACTGCTACCACTATGCAAGAGCGCGCCTCTCAGATACAGTGCAGGTTATTTTTCTTGATTTACTGCTCCTGTTGATACATACTGGTAAAACGAATATCACACTATACTAACCTGGTAGCACTCTGTCGAATGGGCACGTAAAATTCCGATTTAAAAATAATTTTGCTAGAAATGGGAAACAAACCGACGCATTCCGTGACACTGAGTGTCGCGGGAGACATGTGATGGGCGGTATTTCTTTGGTCTGACAGCAGCTACATATTGCAAAAAGGAAACGGTTTATATCCGCCGAAACACTACAGAAAACGCGCCTGATATCTCTTAGGGGAGACAACCGTTACACCCGCATCGGGGTTGCGCTACGTTGCATGTACGCTGCAGCAACCGCATCAAACGGAAACGTTTTGATCTCCCCTTACATACACATATCAAGAAAAGTGTTGACACCGACCACTTTACAAGAAACCAATCAGATTCTAAGCTCTTCCCTGTTTGTTGGTACTTCAGGGAAATTTTCTGCTACTTACTTTCCAGATATGAGGGGAACCATTGTTGAAGTTTTGCCTTAATCAAATTATGTTCCAATATACGTAAAAGTGAGGAAAGTGAGAGTGGAAAATAGGATTACAGCTACGCGTTTAGCATGTAGAGTATGCAGAGTATGGCGATGAACTGAGTGGTAAATAAAGCAAAATACGCTAGTTTAGCTTTAAAGCTGGCCTCACAGTTCATGTACCAAAATTAAACTCTACAAAACCTAGCTTGGCGATAGAACGAGACTGCGAAAGGAGCTTGCCCTCCTATCGGCAAGTTTCGCATCTCGGAGTTTCACTGCTGTTGAAACATTTTCGAAAACGGGGAGAGTGAGGCAAAAGGAGCGAGAACGAGAGAGATAATTACAGAGGCGGTAGCAGCAGCAATTTAGTTAAGTAATTTATAATTTACTTTATCCATTATCCTAAATATCGCGGGCAACAAGCTGGCGCCGCACAAGTTTGGCCACACCTACCCCTGCAGTGGAGGGGGGCCACACTCCGCCCTGCCCCCTCCAACACCCCACCATCATCCCCTCTGTGAAAGTCGGCAGAGCTCTAGAAAGTTTTGCAAGTAATTTAAAGTTATCTTTTTGACAGGGTTGCTGCCGAAGAGGTAGTGGATATAGTCGGCGAGCAAAAAGTTTTATCTCATTTTTGGCGTAACGAAGTTTAAGCGAGCGCCGTTCGCTGGTTGGAGACAGCGATTCGGCCGCGCCACCTCTTCCTTTCATATTGTTTCCGAGTGGAGCCGTCTCTCATCTACTTGTCAGCACCGGTCGAAGACAAAACTGCTGTCGCGCATTGCTTTGGCACGGACGTAACAGCAGAAGCGCAATCGTTCACTAGAGAACTATTTCTCTAAGGAGAACTGATTCGCCCTAACGCCTAGCTTCATGTACATCATACTTCGCAAACCACCTAACCTCACGTGGCGGACGGTGCTTCTGGTACCACTAACTGATCCCGCGTTCCCTGTCCCTCTCACGAATGACGTATGGGAAGAATAATTGTCGGTAAGCCTCTATATGGACCGTAATTCTTGAATTTTACCCTCGTGGTCATTTCGCGAAATGTGTGTGGAAGAAATTAATATGTCTAGAATGAAATTTTCACTCTACAGCGGACTGTACGCTGATATGAAACTTCCTGGCAGATTAAAACTGTGTGCCGAACCGAGATTCGAACTCGGGACCTTTGCCTTTCACGGGCAAGTGCTCTACCAACTGAGATACCCAAGCACGACTCACGCCCCGTCCTCACAGCTTTACTTCCGCCAGTATCTCGCCTCCTACCTTCCAAAATTCACAGAAGCTCTCCTGCGAACCTTGCAGAACTAGCACTCCTGGAAGAAAGGATATTGCGGAGACATGGATTAGCCACGACCTGGGGGTTGTTTCTATAATGAAATTTTCATTCTACAGCGGAGTGTGCGCTGATATGAGACTTCCTGGCAGATTAAAACTGTGTGCCGGACCGAGACTCGAATATCAGCACACACTCCGCTGTAGAGTGAAAATTTCATTCTAGAGACAACCCCCAGGCCGTGGCTAAGCCATGTCTCCGCAATATCCTTTCTTCAAGGAGTGCTAGTTCTGCAAGGTTCGCAGGAGAGCTTCTGTGAAGTTTGGAAGGTAAGAGGCGAGGTACTGGCGGAATTAAAGCTGCGAGGACGGGGCGTGAGTCGTGCTTGGGTATCTCAGTTGATAGAGCACTTGCTCGCGAAAGGCAAAGGTCCCGAGTTCGAGTCTCGATCCGGCACACAGTTTTAATCTGCCAGGAAGTTTCAATTAATATGTCGTCCGACTCTTCCCGGAAAGTACACTCTCGGAATTTCAATGGTAGATTTCTCGGTGATGCACCGGTGATGTAACGCTCTCACACCGTCTGAACAATCCAGGGACGAAAAGTACCGCTTTTCACTGAGTCTTCTCTGTCTCATCAGTCTTACCTAGAAAGATTCCCAGATAGGCGAAAAATACTCAAGAAGCAGTAAGTGACTTCCTTCGTGGGTGAGTTAAATTTCCTTCATATTCTTCCTATAAGTCTCAATATGGCTTCTGCTTTTCCTACTATTTGTTTCATGTGTTCACTCCACTTAAGGTAGCTCTAGATAGTTCCTCCTACATACTTCACAGTAGATACTGTTTCCAGCAGTTTTGCGTTAATAGTGTAGTTGCGCAGCAGTGGTATTTTTTCTGTGTTTGCGCAATATTTTACTTTTATTTGCGTTCAGGATCAACTGCCAAAGCGTGCACCATCCGTCAGTCCTCTGCAGGTCGTTCTGTAAATCGAAACTGTCTTCCGGAATTGCTACTATACAGGGTGGTCGGAAATTCCCGTCACAAAATTCTAGGATATGTAGAGGATAATGAGTACATACATTTTGAACAGGAACCCATGCTCGGAATCGTATCGTTTCCGTTTCGGTATAAGTTCAGATGTGTACCTCGTCAACGTCTGCATAGGGCAGGAGAAACGTCTCAGAGTTCCCTGTCCTGATACGCAACGTGTACTACGTCAAACGATCCCCAGATGTCACTTATTGTCTGCTTTGCTATGAGACCGAATCAATACCTGTGCGTCACCGATAGAGGTACCATGGTGCAGTCACTTTTGCGGAATACACAGACATGCTCCTTGTGTACGGCGAAGCTGGAGGTAACGGAAGAGCTGCAGGTCGGCTGTATCACGAACGTTTTCCACACCGTCACACTCCATCGCACAAGCTGTTTGCCCAAGTTACACAACGGATACGAGAAACGGGCGCCTTCACCATGAGGAGGCATGACTGTAGTGCTCCACGGCGACGCCGCACTCCAGAATTTGATGAAGGTGCACTGCGTCGCATTGAAGATAGCCCGCCAACGAGTTCGTGAACAACTGATAGTCACAGTACCGTCTTGGACGTCCTGAAATAGCAACAATTACATCCATACCATTTACGAAGGGTACACGCTATGGGTCCAGCAGACTTTCCACAACGCGTCGCCGTCTGCACATGGTTCCTGCATCGTTGCATCGGCGCGCCCGTTTCCACATCGAGTTCTCTTCACAGATGAATGTAGGCTCACAAGGAATTGTGTTCTGAATTCTCGAAATAGCCATGTCTGGGCGGACGAAAACCCTCATGCCGCGCATGTTCAAGGATTTCAAGACAGATTTGGAAATAACGTGTGCGCAGATAAATGGTTCAAATGGCTCTGAGCACTATGGGACTTAACTTCTGAGGTCATCAGTCCCCTAGAACTTAGAAATACTTAAACCTGACTAACCTAAGGACATCACACACATCTATGCCCGAGGCAGGATTCGAACCTGCGACCGTAGCGGCCGCGCGGTTCCAGACTGTAGCGCCTAGAAACAAGTGGCCACTCCGGCCGGCTGTGGGCAGGTATTCTGGACAATCATGAGCTTGGACCATACCTCCTTCCATCCAAGCTCACGGGTCCCGCATACTTAGTCTTCCTACGACACGTAATGGACCCGTTCTTGGAAGCTGTGCCATTGAATGTCCGTCAGGAAATGTGGTTTCAGCGTGATGGAGCACCACCTAACTTTTCACTGGCTGTCCGGAGACATCTCAACAGACGCTATGGTGAAAGATGGATAGGCCGTGGTGGTCCAACCGCGTGGCCGCCACGATCGTCGGATTTAACCCCTATGGACTGCTTCTTGTGGGGTCGTATGAAGAGCCTAATTTTTGATAGACCTGTAGTGACAGAGGGAGATCTTCTGGCACGAGTTCTGGCCGCTGCACAAGATATTGAAGAGACACCAGGTGGGATGGAGAGAGTGAACCAGAACATGCTTCGGAGGTACAATGCGTGTAACAACGTCTGTGGTCGCCACATCGAGCCGCTGTTGAAATGCATCGGTACGTTGCGGCTGGTGCCGTAGATGCTGGGTACTTGTTGTTGTCGACTAATGTAAACCATAAAGTGTAAGCTGTAAAGCAAATGCGCAAGTAATAACGGAACGAGTCAGTATTCTTTTCAAATGGATTGCAACAATTGTACTGGGACACGCCTAAGTACATTCCTCACGTGGGTGTGGATGAGATAAGAATCTGAATTGAAACTGTCGTAGAACGGAACGATACGTTTCCGGACATGGGTTCCTATTCAAAATGTTATGTACTCAGTACCCTCTACATGTCCTAGAAGTTTGCAAGGGGAATTTCCGACCACCCTGTATTATAGACAACCGCATCATCTGCGAACGGTGTTAAAAAGCTTCCGACGCCTTCTATTAGATCATTTATATACGTTGTAAACAGTAACGGTCCTATCACAATTTCTTGGGATACTGCAAAAATACATTTACACGTGTTAATCACATTCCATTAACAGCGACGAGTTGTGTTCTGTCCACAACGAAATCCTGAATCCAGTAGTAAATACGATCCCACACTCGTTAAGCTCGCATTTTTCCACGAAACAACAGTGCGGAACGGTGTCAAATGCTTTCCTGAAGTCAAGGAACACGGCATCAATCTCAGCGCCATTGTCTACAACGCTATGGATCTGATGGAGGCTTAGACTGAGTGAGCTAAGTTCCGCAAGATCTCTGTTTGCGGACTGCATGTTCATCTTTATAGAGCAGTTTCCTGTTCTCCAAAAACTTCACCAAAGCGCTCTTTGCGTATGACGTGGCCACGTGCGCTTTCCACGTGCAGTCTACTGGTGCACTTCACACATGTAGTTAGTCATCTCAAGTTACGAACAGACGCTTTTATCCTTGTGCTACCTTTGCACCTGAATCTCTAAAGATGGAAATAATTCCGAAACGCGTCAGTTTGTGATCAAAAAATTTATTCTTCACCTGCTGTGTGGTATTTTATGCGACAAGTTTACGCATAATTAACGGTAAGTGAAGTTTAAGGGAATCTCCTAGAAGAGTCAGTGCGGAACAAAATCAGAAATTGAAGTGCTGAAGATTGATGATGGGGGTTTGAAATTCTAAAGGTTGTAAATACTGCGATACTGAAGTTGGCAGTTCTGTTGAATAGGAATGGACACCTGTAACAGGATAATTCCAAACACTGGACCGACAAATAGGGGTGTAAGGAGGATAATTGCAAAGAAACTTTGGATACTGAATGAAACAAGTTTACTGTTAGCAGTCACAGTTTATTTATCATTACGACGCGTCTCAAAGGTTTAAGGCTCCATCGTTAGGATTTACATTTGTTTGTATGACATGTGTATGTTGTGTTACAATTTTTGGAAGAACTTGTGGCCCTGTCTAGTGGAGAAACAAAACACTGTTTCAGAACATGGTTTTGCTTTTTTTTTTTTTTTTTTACAAAAAACTAAATGTGTATCTAACGGTAAAAATAAAACGAGTAAAACAGAATACCTCCAGCGGTCACAAGTTAATTTCACTATCGTAACACATCGTATGTATACTGTCATATTTTGTAAACAAAGATGGCGTCTGGAAATTGTTAGTTGCAAGGATCATATAGCAAAAGAGAAAGTACAAAGAATATTATTATAGAATAAGTTTTAAAGGATTTTGAAGATATTTGTTTGAGGTGTTAAATACATGCGTTGGAATAAATATTTCAAGTGGTATACAAATCCGATTCTGTGAAGTTTTATGTCATACTCATTTACATAAACAGGTGACATGTTTCAAACTTTGGCTGCAGTGGTAAAATTATACATAAATAACAGTTTTGGCTATAATTCGGAGATAGAGATGAAAGGTTGAAGGCAGAGGGAGAGGAAGTGAATGAAAGAGAAGGAGAGAGGGAGAGCGAGAGCGAGAGCGAGAGAGAGAGAGAGAGAGAGAGAGAGAGTGGAAGGAATGATTGGATGAGAGCAAACTTTCAAAGCGCGTGGTGCTTAAGGTTATCTTGAAATGTCCCCTTGAAAAATTATACATGACTGTGCTTAAACTGACACACAATATTTTTAGCGCAACGCAATCTGACTTTCAAAAATCGCTACAAAAGAATGGCCCTGACTAACATTAACCTATACCTTTCACAAATCACTTACCTCACCAAAAATCTTCGTTACTCGAACTACTGCAATACAGCGAGCGCCACTACCGCCAGCTAAATAAAAGATTCAAACTACTGAAAGCACTAACTACTGATAGGCATAGTTAGCAAATGAAAGATTTTAATACAGAACAAACAATGTATTTACCTTAATAGTGTTGAAAAATCATAATATACATAGCAGTTCATGACATCCAGTCTTACAAATTTCAAAACTCCGCCATTTCTCTCCCCACATCCACCACTGCTGGCGGCTCACCTCCAACTGCGCAACGCTACGAGCTGTTCACATCCAGCTGCCGCTGCCCAGCACTACAATGGCAGACAACAATGCAGACTAGCCACAGACTGCACACAGCACAGCCAGTGATTTTCTTACAGAGCGCTACGTAACGTTGCCAATAAGAAAACATAAACAGCCTACTTACAATCTGTTACATATAATAACTAACAACTAACTAAACGATGGGTTTATACATTAGTTAATGCTTTAAATTATGCAGATAGATGTAACTTTTTTGTCAAAAAAAGCCATATTCTGAAATAGTGATTTGTTTCTTCACCAGACCGCACCACGACTTCCTATAAAAAAAATCTTAACACAACACACAAATTGTCATACCAAAAAATGTAAATCCACCTGATGACTGGTAACAGTACACTATTTGTTTCATTCGATGTCAGTACCAGTCACTGTGAAACCTAACGTAAACATGTTCGCATGTAAGACTTGGGTAACTAATAGACAAAAGAAATAAGTGCAAAAATATAAGGGAAAAAGACTGGAATGTAACAAAATAAGTCAGTTAATAATATAAGTGAGATAGGAACGACGAAATAGGAAGTGTAGGCAAGCCAAGGCCGAAAGGGTGCAGGAAAAATGAGAAGAAATCTAAGAAACAATGGTCGTCTAGAAGAATTATTCAACATGTAGAAAAGTCGAAACGATGAAACTAGGAGTCAATATTAAGAGTGCAAGAGGGTTTCCACTCTTAAACGCATGGGAGAAAAAATAATTAGGTTGGTGCATAAGTTGGTAGCGTTTTTGTTTTCCATGTTGCTATTCCGGTTGCTACGGGCTAGTTATCGATTATCGTTTTTTATTTGTAGTTCACTGTTATTTGTGGTTACATACTGTCAGTTTATCATTTAGGGGAGTGAATGGAGCTGTGGACGCTGGAAAATAGAGGGAAAACTGGAGAAATCGGAAGATTTCCGGCTTATTGTTTTGCTAGAGTTCGATAGATGGGAGATAACAACGGAGGCCGGCATAAACATGGGGATCGGTTTTACATGATTGACTCTCCACATTCAGGAAGATCTTCGGGATTTGATGAAGATCGTTTAAACGCATTAATCCACAATGATTCACGTCAGCGTACTCGAGAAATGGCAAATGTGATGAACTATGATCATTCAGCCGTCGTTCGACGTTTGCATGCTATGGGGAAGGTTCAAAAACCGGGTGTATGGGTACCCCATGATACAAACCAAAATCACAAAAATCAGCGGCTGGCCGCATGTGCATTTCTGTTTTCTTGTCATCATTGGGCTCGCAAACAAACCGACTGTTCCTACCCTTTATCGTTACTGGTGACTTAAGTGTGATTAGACAAGTAGCCCAGATATAGGGATCTTGATGTAGTGAAAATTTATAATAAACTAAAATCAAAAATTTGTGACAAGAAGGAGACAATAGAATTAGAGGGCAAGAAGTTTGTTGCTATCTCGTACAATGGTGCATCTTCCGATAGAATTGCGCACTCTTTCAGAAAAACAAAAATAAAAATGGGATTTCAAACGAAAAGTGAATTGTTTGTAGGCCACGCCACGAAGTTGGCAACAACAGCAACCAGTATTTGGAAACTGGTGTCTGTAAGATCAGCTGCCAAGATCGTGACAAGTTTTTTATCGGTCAGGCAGGAAGGAATTTCAAGACTCGTTTTAGAGAGCATACATATAACAAAAGAAAAGTTAGAGCGCTTTCGGTACACATCTGGACAGAGGAAAACATTGGGTAGGAAACATCGAGAATACGAGTGGCGTTTAAAAAGTCCGTGCAAAAATTTAAACTACTCACATGTTTGGGGTAAGCCTTTTGTATTTTTCAACATTGTCTCCTTTTAGACTTATACACCTCGCCCAACGCTGTTCTAATTTGTTGATCCCTTCCAAATAATAGGAATTGTCCAAGTCTGAAAAATAGCTATTAGTTGCTGCAATCACCTTCTCGTTTGAATAAAATCTTTGTCCTGCCAGCCATTTCTTCAAATTGGGGAACAAATAGTAGTCCGAGGGAGCAAAGTCTGGAAAATAGGGAGTATGTGAAACGAGTTGGAATCCTATTTCCATTAATTTTGCGACCACAACTGCTGAAGTGAGTGCTGGTGCATTGTCGCGATGGAAAATGACGTCTTTGCGGTCCAATCGCCGGCGTTTTCCTTGCAGCTCGGTTTTCAAACGGCCCAATAACGATGAATAATATTCACCTGTAATGGTTTTACCATTTTCCATATAGTCGATGAGGATTATCCCTTGCGAATCCCAAAAGACAGTCGCCATAACCTTTCCGGCCGAAGGAACGGTCTTCGCCTATTATGGTGCAGATTCTCCCTTGGTAATCCATTGTTTAGATTGTTGTTTGGTCTCAGGAGTATAGTAATGCATCCATGTTTCATCTACAGTGACGAAACGACGCTTGAAGTCCCTCGGATTCTTCCTGAACTTCTGTAAACCAACCATGCAACACTTCACACGATTCTAGTTTTGGTCAAGCGCGAGCAATCGTGGAAGCCATCTTGCGGATAGTTGTCTCATGTCCAAATGTATATGCAAAATATTATGTACCTGTTCATTCCGAGATGCCCATAGCACTAGCAATCTCACACAACTTAACTCTTCTGTCATCCATCACCATATCATGGATTTTATCAATGATTTCTGGCGTCGTAACCTCCACAGGGCGTCCAGAACGTTCAGCATCACTTGTGCCCGTATGGTCACTCTGAAAATTTTGAAACAGCTTATAAACTGTCGTCATCGAAGGTGCAGGGTCACCGTAATGTTTATCAAGCTTCTCTTTAGTGTCCTGAGGCGTTTTGCCTTTCATAAAGTAATATTTAATCACCATACGAAATCAATTTTCGTCCATTTTTTGACAATCGCTCGACTTCATTGATTCACACGAATGCCAAACACAAAGAAATAAACTAATATGGCTGAAACTTGTTGTGCGTCCTTTCCAAAGATGTTATTAACTAAACATGACCTCTATACGCGTCGATGGTGCCACATCTCGGACTTTGCATGGACTTTTCAAACACCCCTCACAATGTGAAAGTGTTGCATAGGGCGCTAAAGGGGAACTTACTGAACCTACTAGAAGAAATGGAGATTTATGTGCACAGAAAACGGCAACCGGAATTACTGCTGAATGAACAAAATTAGTTTAATTTTGATATATTCAGAAACCTACTGGTTTGAGCAGCGTCGATCGCCCAAGCTGGTTGGCGTGGGGTCGCGTGCGCCGGCCGCCGGCGACGAGGAGACTGGGCCTTCCTCCGTAAGTTCCAACGCAGGAAAACATGCACGTCATACAGAGAAGCCATAGTGTGCCGCCACTGAGACCACACTCTTGATGTATTATCGACTATCGACTTTTTAATATTAATTAATAGTCATTGTTTCGTTAATTACCTTATGACAACGTTTGCGGTAGCTGATTTGTCAGGCTGGAAGATTTCATTTTATAACGTGTTTTTAATCTTATACTTTTTATACTGGTTTTTATATGATTGTATGTTTTACCTTACCAGGCTAGGAGCTTCACATTATTAGTATTTGCACTTTTTATGTGGGTTTTATGTATGGATATAATTCCACGTATAGTGTGTCAGTACATGTTTTATTGTCAGACGCTCGTTTTTCCATGTGAAGTGATTTAATTAATGACTATGCATACCGCATTTTAACGATTACCTTTGAGATACTGGTTAATCATGTATAGTGCCCTCTCCTGGCCTCAGTTTCTTTGTATAAATACCAGACCATTCTGGTCATCACCACCACTTAGTATGTATCTACATGTTTACTTTGACGTTGATACTACATCAGAGTATTTTATGGTATGTATGGCTGGTATACATGGCTGTTAATCATATATACACTTTTTATCTTTCTTATGTATCACCAGGTCTTTTATAGATTTAGCGTCAGCAAACTGAACTTAAGACTAGTTTACACGACGGCGCTAGGTTGCAGGCAACTGCGCTACCGGCCACTGCGCATGCGCGCCGCGCGTTTGCACAACTCGTTGGTGAATCTAAACAGTTTCGGCATGTTCCAGCTTTGGCGACACTAGTTGCATGAGTTTTGAGGTTATGTGTGTTTGTAGTGTTGTAGACGAACTGGAATATGAAGTGGGGGAACGGAGAATAAGGTTCGCTTTTTGGGTATCTATGCTTTGCGTAGGTGTTTGTGGGATTTCAGTGATATTGATTACAAAAATAAGCATGATATTGCTGCCGCTGAGACCATCATGTACGACCATAACACAGATGGTTTGGCCGGCCGAAGTGGCCGTGCGGTTAAAGGCGCTGCAGTCTGGAACCGCAAGACCGCTAGGGTCGCAGGTTCGAATCCTGCCTCGGGCATGGATGTTTGTGATGTCCTTAGGTTAGTTACGTTTAACTAGTTCTAAGTTCTAGGGGACTAATGACCTCAGCAGTTGAGTCCCATAGTGCTCAGAGCCATTTGAACCATTTGAACAGATGGTTTGACAATATCTGAGCTGCAGGGCAAAATTTATTAAGTTAGAAGCACATATACAACCGAATTAAGAAAAATACAAGCAAGTGTAATTCTAGCTGTGGCAATGCTCTCGTCTACAAGATTGAAACCCCATCGTTCGATTTGCCCAGCTCTTTGTTAAGCAATATTGTTGACACGAAGGAGGGCTATACAAATTCAAGAAGCCACATTCTTTACTCAATATTCATCTATTTAAAACGTCGCAGCAGTGCTCCCCATTCACATATGTCAGAATTTTGAATTATTGCCACTATACAGATCTATTTTCTAGACAGTAGTTTGCAAACCATTCTATTCTTAATACAGTCTGCTTCGAATAATTATTGTCGCTAACGTTAATAATTATTACTGTTAAGGGTAACAATTATTGGTGTTAATGAAAAAGCGTCATCACCAACTAAAACCGTATCTTATAGCATGCCGAGTGTTCCCGATTGTAATGCACGCAATAATGACATGTAATTTCAGTTCTGGCAACAGTGCTTCATGCATTACAGTACCTTTATTTCTTCTCGCATAATTAACTCTATTTAGAAGAAACGTAAACAGGTCTGGTGACAGTCTAAGATAATTAAAAAAACTTCTTGGCTCTTCCGCTATAAATTATTTCAGCAAGGATGCTGAGCAACTGAACTGACATCTTTTCTTCATCCAGTCACGAATCAATACACGTTTCTTATTTTTTTCTTATACAGCGATTCCACACAACAGGCTTTAACTCCATCACAACTCGTGCGACGTGCAGCTGCCAAAACTTTCATTTCGGCATGACACAGGAACCCACAAAACGACGAAACTAAAGTGTATACTGGTTTCGCCGTGTCTACAGTCAAATATGAAACCATTTGCGTGCAACTCATTCCACGCAACGAGTGGCGCAACCCAATGTCGTCATTTAAACTAGGCTTAGTTAGTTAAACACTGTCGGCCGCGGTGGCCGAGTGGTTCTAGGCGCTTCAGTCCGGAACCACGCGGCTGCTACGGTCGCAGGTTCGAATCCTGCCTCGGGCATGGATGTGTGTGATGTCCTTAGGTTAGTTAGGTTTAACTAGTTCTAAGTTTAGGGGACTGATGACCTCAGATGTTAAGTCCCATAGTGCTCAGTGCCGTTTGGTTAAACACTGTTTTTGTTTGTAACAGACCTGAAGATGGCAGTAGCCGAAACTGGTAATAGTGAAATGTGAAAGTTTTTGTTGGACCAGTAAAATAAAATGCCAAAAATTTGATCACGAACTCGTTTTCAGACTTTGTCTTCAATTGATGAATAAATATTATTGCTGTTATTAAGCTCAGTTCGCAGTTCCTCCTCAGCCGCAGCTTATCTCCTTATGCTGTTGTGTATCACATAAACACAGTGTTTATGCGTGACGGCCCCAGTGTTTGTTTTTCATTTTTATTCCGCAAAGTGAAAGTAGTTGGAAACATAAAGGAAACTATCTCCGCGACTGCACGCCAACCTACGCTTATCCTCTTGTGGTAACGCGTCTACCTGCCATTGTCTTCTTGTTAATTGCTACTCCGTCTTGGCTAGTTTACTTAGCGGGCCTCGTAATGGCCGCAGAATGGCGTTGTAGTTGCACGTTCTCCGATCCCGTGCACATAAAACCGTGCAGTATACACAACTCTGGCGGCAATTGTCTCTAATTAGCAGAGTTTCGAAACTCGTAAAAGGAAAACATAACTATCAGTGTGGGCATAAAATACAGTGAATTCCCAAGCATGCGTTGAGCGACGGCACGCGAAGCAGATTATCCTGCATACTCATTGGTAAGGATCTTGTAGAGTGATGTACGTGTTCCGTATACGACTATAAATCTAGACAATGCTTTGGAAACAAATTTCAACCCCTCCCCCTGTAATTTGCTATTAAGTACTGTCCCATTAGAAGGCTATAGATCTACTGTAACGCGACCCTTGAGTATTTGTTATTCTTCATCATAACAACTGGCTCAAGTTTTAATGCATACGCAATTTATAGACCTTTGTCCCGTATCGGAGCGGACACGGTATTGCTATGAACGAAATTGGCGCGGTTAAGTTAAGGGGCTGCCGTGTGGCCTTCCTGTTGCCTCCCGAGACAGAAATGTGTACCGCAACTGTCTGCGTACAGTGTTATCCGTGGGAAAGTGGGAGAAAGATTTTTAAATGTTTGCGAATCCTGTAACTGGGGTGGTATTTGGGTAGCAGCCCGGTACCCGGTATTCACCTACCGCGAAACCACCTCGAAGCAATATCCAGGCAGGCCGGCACACCGACAGAGTTAATCCGCCGGGCGAATTCGTATATATAAATGGGATACCTAAATTTGGTTTAAAATTTGAGAACAACAATAAATTTTACATATAAAATGATACATTACTCAAGGCCATGGAAGGGTTCAATGAAGGTCAAATAAGCTAGTGTTTTTACTTCTAATAGGGATTAACTCGGAATAGAGGAGTCATACAGAAAAATACAATGTTATATACAAACTGGAAGGGGTATCCCGAGGAATGATAGGCGAGAGGACGCACTCAGCGACTTGTAAACCTATGACATCGTTTTATTTATGTATGTTCTATCTTGCAAAATTCAAAATAGCATTTATACGTAGTGGTGTATTCATTTTTGCCAATAAACATTTAAATTAAAACTTAAGGTTCAAATTCATATTCGCTCTTTCAAAATCCGACGTCACAAATAGAGATTTCCATGAAACAAAACTCAATTTTCGAATGACCTTCAATAATTACCTCTACGCTCACGGGTACTGGCAATAATACGTAACCCCTGATGCCCCTTCCAATTTTTATCTAAATTGTATTTTGCTATATCCCTCCTCTATTTCGAATTAATCTCTACTGGACCTAAAAACATATTTTCTTATTTGACGTTTATTGAGCCTTGCCATGGCGTTGAATAATGTGTCATTTTATACGTAAACTTTATCGCTCTTTTCAAATCTTAAATCAAATATGAGGGTTCCCGTTTTTTAAAAAAATCACCTTGAAAATCACGTAATGCGTAACACTCTTTGGCACCCACAACTTTCATCTAAAACAGTTTGCAGTACCTCACCTCTGTCCCGAGCTATTCCCCGTTATGGATGAAAATGGTCCAATCTGTACGTATAGGGTGGTAAGAAAATGTTTGAAAGGCTTATAAGGGTTTTTCAGGGTAAGTTCTGCTAGAAATAACTGTCCAGAAAAAAAATTAGACATGTTGTGTCATTTCCGAGTTCATTAGCGCTGAATTTAACCAGTCAGGGTATTGCCGGTCCAAGCTCAAGCAGCGTGTGAAAGACAATGTCACCAAACGTGCTCCTTATTTGGTTTCCTAAAACCGAACAAGAGAACGATGAAAAAATTGGGCACGGGCTCATAGTAAGGATTGAACCTGACCGAAAGCTGAGCAATTTCGTGCGCTTTCGACTACACTATGAGAACAACTGACACTAATTTTATCTGGCGGCCGCTTGAATTTGCGCGTGCAAAGTCCTGACTGGCTATCTTCGATGCTAATTAACTGGGAATCGGCACAAAGTACCGAATTTTTTCTTAACAATTGCTTCTCAGCACAACCTACCCTTACATGCTTACTGCTTCTGACCACCCTTTATATACAGGGTGTGGTGTGTATAAGGGAAGATATTTTTATATTTAGCACCTTAATATGTACACAGAAAAGTGTGTCGGTTGTTTTTTCTTTAAGAGTTCTTCCACAAATACGTCACAAACTTTACAACCTAATGTATTCCGCACGGTAGCAACTGTACCACTAAGCAGACTAAGCCTGCCAGTACGGATCAGCTGCTTTGCCTCGACGCATCCTCCTGACCTGTTGGCCAGGGGAAAATAAGCATTAAAGGCTTGCTCTTGCCATGTGTACCTGAAGCTATTACACAACATAAAATATATTACTTGTAAAAACTATACTTATCAATCTGCAAATAGCGTAAATATTGATGTAATGTTGTTCTAGACCGTCCTCGGTCACCAACAGAAATATCTTCACTTATACACATTTTGTATTGTGTATTAAACCGGGGACCTAGAAACTACGGAGAGACTTCGTCCCCGCCGTAGCCCTCAGTGGTTCACAACCCCACAACATGCCACAGCAGTCCACCCACCTCACCGCCGCCCCACACCAAACCCAAAGTTATTGTACGGTTCGGCCACCAGTGTCCCCCCTCCCTCCCCCCCCCCCCCCCCACCACTTCCCTCTCCCCCCCTCCACTTCACCCACCCCGCGGGAATGTCTCATACCAGACCAGAGTAACCCCAAATGTTTGGGTGTTAGAGTAACGATGGTGTACGAGTACATGGAGACAGTATCTGAGCAGCAATCGTCGACATAGTGCAACTGAGGCGGAATCAGGGGAACCAGCCCGCATTCGCCGAGGCAGAAGGAAAACCGCCTTAAAAACCATCCACAGGCTTGCCAACGCACCGGACCTCGACACGAGTCCGCCGGGCGGATCCGTGCTGGGGACCGGCAAACTTTCCCGCTCGGGAAGCAGCACGTTAGACCGCGCGGCTAGCCGGGCGGGCTGATACACATTACACCCTTTGTATATAAATCGTAATTAAATATTTTATGACTATAAAATATGCACATAACATACATTAAAAATTTAAATCTATAAGATATGATTGAAGTAGTAGGGAATTGTACCTGATGCTCCGAAAGTTCTTCGTGCATCACAGATTGCATCCAGTCGCGCTTAAAAATAGCTTTAGTTATTTTAGAGTGTTCCACTTGACATAGGCAATGGGAGAACATACATCTATAGGAATTTTTTTCGAGACTGTCATCTGTAGTCGAGTATTGGTGACAGAAGAGAGAGATGATAAATGCAGCTGATCCAGCACACTGACACAATGTCACACTCAGTCTCCAGGGGCAATGGCGAAGTGAAAACGGCAGATTAGCATAGCTGGCGTTGATCTGCTTGGGATGGCTGCCCGAAAAGAACCTACTTCCAACTGCTCTGCGTTTCAAAGTCTTTGATATAAAACATCTATGGGTGGTAGATTGTGTCATTAGGGTCTACTATCTTTGGAGACAAAGTATTCACAGATGCTTCCTTTCGAGACTAGGCGTCATTTATTATTAGTAACGTCCCTTACAGGCGGCAGGGTGTAGGCATTCTGCAGCATGCACTCTGTGTTGCCTATAAAGCAGTCACCTGCACCACGTGAAAGGCAGCAGGCAGAGCAGAATTGAAGTTCCTGGTTTGCTTCTTAAACAGCATTTCACCTTCCTGAAAATCACTCCGTCAATTTACTGGGTTAGGTAAAATGCAGATCCAGCATTTCTTATACACCCTGCTAGTTCAATGAAATCTCGTCTACCAAGGTCAGTGAATTCAGTGAAAGACACCCAGTGCCACTGGGAAATATCAGCAAAAATTTTGTCTCTAACAAGTGTAGTTAGTTATCACCCCTAGACGTCTGATGCAAATACTTTGATATACCCCGTATGTACTCTTTGCTGGAGAATTAAGGGGTGACTTTTTAAAACTCTGGGCCTTCAAAGGCCTGTTCGGACGGAGTTTAGTTTTTAGTCATTTTCGTTTTCCCCGCGGCGATGTAAGAGTGTGAAATTTAGCTCAAAGGTCCGTGCCTCTATAATGGTGCAAAAGTAAGGCACCGTGCAATGTCACACACTGAATCGGCGACGCTTGAAACGACAGTGTGTTGTTACACATGAAAAAAGAAAGGCAGTGCTCTGAAGTTCATGTGAGGTGTAAGGTGGGTCAACGACGTCACATTGGTAACAAATTTCACCACTATTCTGCCCAACTCCACCATACATGTCACACGATGAGGAGGAATCCCTTGTACCTACATCTCACCTATTCTCTTGAGGATTCTGAGATGGAGGTAAGAACCACGGTGCCTAGCACTGAAACAAGCGGTTTTCTTATGGGTAGTCGAAGACACTGGTGAACCCCTTACACACTGTGTAAGGGGTTCACCACCCTGCTGGAGCAAATGTAATCTCGACGTATTGCTCACTTGCTAGAACGACAATATGCAGGCGCTACCTGAGACATAAAATATCTTTGCCGCTGTTAAAAGAGAGCTGCAATAGAGTCGCAGGTCAGAGCAGTCTTTGCCGCAGTTGCAGTCGCTCGTTGCTACAGTGTAGTTGTAGTCTGTCGCTGGTACAGCGCAGTTTACAGTTAGTAGTTTTTAAAGTCATAGTGCAGAACAAATTGTAAAATTTTAGTATATGGAACTGAATAATAATTGTGATCAGCCGCAGAGCTAAATGATACCATGGAATGAGATGATGATGAACAAATGGATAATTAATAATATAATGAAAAATCAACAGTGTAATTAAGTCAACCATCTATTGTAAGGTAAATTTTATTATTTTTATTGGTATGCGCGTAGTTAAGTCACTTGTCTGAGATGTTAATATGAATTCGTTTCAATCTTTTCTTTTGTGATTCGTCAGCATTAGTTGACACAGATTTGTAATATATTCAATTTTCCCGTGTAATGGGTTGTAGGTCTTTATCAAGAACGTAAAAAGTTTTCAGAATATAATTGTTTTTACCAGTCAACTTGAAAAGTATAATTTCACCTTAAGTCATTGGCAGTCCCAATCCAGTCATTTATCTAAATTAAAATATTCCAGAATTTTTGTCAGATCATAGTCATGTGTTCTTTAGTAATCAGACGACCAGCTGTGTCATTAAGTAAAGTAAGTTTTTCTCGTAATTCAGGTCTCAGACAAATGTTATCCAGTATTGCACTAAGCTGTGCCATTTACGAGCAGATATATAGACAGCGTTATCCGACGACACCATCACGAGGTTAGAATTTTTCAGTCTATTTCTCATGTACAGATTCATATTGATTTCAGAGGGCCATGGTGTTGCGTTGCTTACGTAAAAATTTATCAGTTTTTCGTGCGTTAAGATTTATCAGTTTTCATACGTCAGAATTTAATTAGCCAAATTTCATTATTTTATATTTTTTTTAATTATACGGGAAGGTTACAACTGTCACCCAGAATCGAAGCAACAAGGCTTCAAGAGGTTGAATATAGGACTTCAATGAAATCACTTCTTCCTTTGAGGTGTTCCTTTACACACATTTTGTGCGCAGTAACGAGTTTGCAGTTTGATATGCAGCAGAACGATATTCTTGACAACCTTTAATGCTGATGCACACCCCCTCTGCCCTCCTGAAGATTCAACGCTTCACTAAGGACTGAGGGGCTGCAACCTCATTGAATGTGATCTGACACTTTAGAAGCGCATCCCAACCACAGTTATTGCTCTGATATAAGTATGGGACCACAAGGGACTTTTGAAAAACTTACTTCCATGCTGGGTATATAGGAACGGGGGAGGTCGCGACACGACCACGGTCGCATTGGGCAGATATGTGGTGAAATTTGGTGTCAAAGTGACATCGATAGCTCATCTTACAACCTCGAACTTCAGTGGTGTGGCATTTTGTTTCCATGTGTCGAAATCTTGCCGTCTGAAGCGCCACGAGACAGAGCGTGGCGTTACAGGGATCTACTCTATTGCACCAGTACAGAGGAAGGTTGTAGGCACTTCTAAGTGAACTGACCATTTATGCGTCCCAATGGGGGGGAAATGACTGCGTTTGAAAACAGTGATCTTTTAATTCTTGTACGCGGTTGTATTCTGTCCACAAATTCCTGGAGTATAAGTGGTGACAGATTGAACCAATAACTGTAGTGAACCAACGGATGGGCATTTGACCAGTCAGTTGTGAGCAGGCAGTGTTCGGTAGCGGGCGTGTGGGTGTGGTGCGTCAGTGTTACAGTGTCACGAATCGCGATGGAGTAACAACTTTAAAGCAAGTGTTCAAGATATTCCAGAATATTTTGATACGTGTGTGTTAAACTTGTTCAGCAAATCTTGGGGCTCTGCTGGGACTTGATTGAAATGTAGTATGCGGACAACTCTTTTCTGAAAAAATTATCACTGCTGACGAGGCTTGCTGTTATCAGTACGAACTCCCTGCAAAACGACGAAGTGCAGGAAATCACATGGAGAGTCAGTGCTTTGACGACGGAACTAGCCTTCAAGGCAATGTCTCCTGCGAGTTGGACAACATCGCAGAGAAGGATATTTATGACAGTTCACAGTGTTGTATGAACATTCTGGGCATTGTACTCAGTTGGGGCAGGAAAATACTGAATATTGAAGCTTTAAAACCACCATCTGAACATTTCTCTATTCTTTATTAAAGCAGTCTCTAAACTTATTGAAACTGGCAGGACGCTGCATGGCAAAAAAAGGAAGCACCCAGAAGACATTGACGGATGTCATTGTTATATATACACACCATCGGAGGGTGGAACGGTCACAAGAGTGCAGTGCTGTTCCACGCGTTTAGTGTCTAGTGTTCTACCAGGACAGACAGATCTTTCTGTCGTTGAGCCATCAGTCTTCTGACTGGATTGATGTCGCCCACCACGAATTCCTCTGCTGTGCCAACCTTTTCAACATCTCAATTATTTGGAGGCTGCATTCCAGTCTCTGTTCTCTCCTACAGTTTTTATCTTTAATTCCTTTTTTACCTTTGTGTCCCCGGTAGTACATTAGTCCATCTAGTACCACGGAACTATCCTGTCATCCTGTCCCTTCTTCTTGTCAGTTTTCAATGTATCCCTTATATGTTGCCGATTCTACGGAGAACCTCATCATTCCTTACATTATCAGTCAACCTAATTTTCAACATTCTTCTGTTGTATCACAACTCAAATGCTTTGATTCTCTTCTGTTTCAGTTTTCCTGTTGGCAACACTGCCGTACATTTCATGCTAGTGGAGATCTCTTGGCCAGGAATGCCCATTTTGCCAGTATTAGTCTGTTTTTTATTTTATGCCTGCTACGTCAATCATGAGTTATTTTGCTGCCTAGGTAGCAGAATTCCTTAACTTCATCTTCTTCGTGATCTCCAATTCTGATGTAAGTTTCTCGCTGTTTTTGTTCTTGCTTCTTCTCATTACATCCGGCTGTCTTCGATTTATTCTCAATCTATATCTTGTACTTACTAAACTGTTCTTTCCGTTCAACGTCATCAGTTTCGCTGAGGATAGAAATGCCATCAGCATATCTTATAATTGATATCCTTTCACCTTGAATTTTAACCTGACTCTTAATTTTTTTTTTTTATTTCCATCTTCCATTCTTCGATGTACAGATTGAGCATTAGGGGTGAAAGCGTACAACCATATCTCACACTATTTTTAACCCGAGCACTACGAACTTGCTCTTCCATCCTTATTCTGCCCTCTTGGCTCTTGCACATATTGTATATTACCCGTCTTTCTCTGTAGCTTACTCCCTGTTTTCCTCAGAATTTCGAACATCTTGCATCATTTGATACTGTCGAACGCTTTTTCCAGGTTGACAAATCCTATGAACGTGTCTTGATTTTTCTTCAATATTGCTTCCATTAGCAGCCACAACGTCAGACGTCCATCTCTGGTGCCTTTAGCTTTCCTAAATTCAAACTGACCGACATCTTTGTTTCCATGAGGAACTGTTACGCACAGCGACCGTCGACTGTAAGAAGGAGAGACACACAGCAATCACAATATCCTTAGTTTTTATTAGTTTTGCGTATCTAGATTTCAGCTATAAATAGCCATCTGTTTGTAGCCGAAACCTAGATATGCAAGAGTAATGAAAACTAATGGGTTTATAGACGCCAGTAAGATCATATGATCTCATATACTGCCGAGAATTTGCTGGATTGTAACTCATGTGCACAGAAGATGGTTATTTATAACCGAAAACCAGATATGCAAGAATAAAAAAAAAAAATGGGTTTGCAACTGACTGCTTTCTGCCTTTCCTTCCTAATCGTCATTTAACATATCCTCAGTTTGCTTTTCCGTTCTTCTGTATATTATTATTGTCAGCAACCTGGATGCGTGAGCTATTAAGCTGATTGTGCGATAATTCTCAAACTTGTCGGCTCTTGCAATCTTCGGAACTAAATGGATGATGTTTTTGCGAAAGTCACATGGTATCTCGCCAGATTCATACATTCTACACTCCAACGTGAATAGTCGTTTTGTTGCCACTTCTCCCCATGACTGTAGAAATTCTAATAGAATGTTATCTATTCCTTGTGCCTTATTCGATCTTAAATCTTCCAACGCTCTTTTTAACTCTGACTCTAATACTATATCTACTGTCTCCTTTCTTCTTGTGTTACGTCATCAGACAAGTCCCCCTCCCCCTCCCCTCACGGTGGCCTTCAATGTAATGTTTCCACTTATCCGTTCTCTCAGTGAATGCAACAGTGGACTTCGCATTGTACTCCTATTATTACCGCCTTTGCCTTTAATTATACCGAAGGTCGTCATGATTTTTCCGTATGCTGATTCAGCCCTTCCGATGATAATTTTTTTTCCGACTTCTTCACATTTTGCATGTAGTCATCTCGTCTTAGCTTCCTGCTCTTCCTATTTATTTCGTTCCGGGTATTCCTGTCTTTCCCTCAACATTTTTGAACTTCCTTCTATCGTCGATAAAATTGAAGTATTTATTCTGTTACACAGAATTTCTCCGCAGCTAGCTTCCCTGTACCTACGCTTGCCTTTACAACTTCTGCGACTGCCCTTCCTAGAGATGCCCATTTTTCTTCTACTGAACTGCCTACGGAGCTATTCATTATCACAGTATCTACAGCTCTGTAGAATTTCAAGTGTACCTCTTTACTTCTTAGTACCTCCATATGAGACTTCTTTGCGCATTGATACTTCCTGACTAGACTTTCAAATTTCAGCCCACTCTTCACCATTACTGAAGTGTGCTCTGATTCTATATCAGCTCCTGGGTAAACCTTACTATTTAATATCTAATTTCGAAATCTCTACTTGACCATGATGTAATGAAAATCAAATCTTCCCGTATCTCCTAGCATTTTCTAAGTGTGCCTCCTCCTCTTGTGACTCTTGCGTAGGGTATTATAAGCTAAAATTTATTGCAGAACTCAATAAGCCTTCCTTCTCTCCAAACCCTCTTACCAAGCTCATATTCTCTCACAACCCTTTCTTCTTCCCATACAATCACATTCCTATCCACCACGACAATTATATTTTCATCTTTCTTTACGTGATGAATAACCCGTTCAGTATTCTGAAATATTTTCTCTGTCTCTGCATCTTCCGCTTGTGACATCGGCATGTACACCTGCACTATTGGTGTCAATGTTGGTTTACTACTGATTTTGATGAGAACAAACCTATTTCTGAGTTGTTCATAGCAAATCACTCCCTGCCCTACACTGCTAGTCATAACGAATCCTCTTCCTGTCATACCATTTCCTGCTGCTGCTGGTATTACACTATACTCATCTGACCAGGAATCCTTGTCTTCTATCCATTTCACTTCACTAACTCCCAATATATCTAGACTTTTCAGACTGTATAGCTTCCCTACCACACTTAAACTTCTAACATTTCACGCCTCGCCTCGTAGAACGTCACTGTTTCGTTATTTATTCAGTATTTTTCTCATGGTCACCTCCTCCTTCCCAGACCCCTCCCAGAGATCTGAATGGAGAACTATTTCTAAATATTTGGCCAATGGGGAGAGCAATTAGTGACCAAGTATTTTGTGGATACATATTGCAGTGGTTTCCATTACCTTCTGCATCTTCATGCCGTTGGTCATTGCTGATTCTCTCCACGTTTTAGGGGCAGTTTCCCACCCCAAGAATAACAGTAATTTAACCTATATCTTCTGTTCTATGCCAGGGTGTACAATGCCTTCTTCCATCCTTCTTCTCACTGAATAGCTGTAGAGCTCCTTTCAAGTCACTACCTCTTTTATTTCTTTCAATTTTCCGTTCCTATAATCACCATATATTTGACCTGCTTCACTATACCACTCAATTACTGTTGTGTCTAGATAAGACAGCCTAGACACAATGAGAGGAAGCCGAAAGGCACGCGCTTAAACTCACGCAGGCTGGCGTGAGGTCTGAAACAGGATACGTAATGAATGCTATAAAGAAAAGTACGTAGCTGCTGGAATACTTAACTTTAATCCACAATTGGTGAACATTGGTCTTGTTGATACAGTATTATCATCTCAATGTAACTTGGTGATGGCGCCTTGCTAGGTCGTAGCAATTGACTTAGCTGAAGGCTATGCTAACTATCGTCTCGGCAAATGAGAGCGTATTTGTCAGTGTGGCGTCGCTAGCAAAGTCGGCTGTACAACTGGGGCGAGTGCTAGTACGTCTCTCTAGACCTGCCGTGTGGTGGCGCTCGGTCTGCTATCACTGACAGTGGCGACACGCGGGTCCGACGTATACTAACGGACCGCGGCCGATTTAAAGGCTACCACCTAGCAAGTGTGATGTCTGGCCGTGACATCAAATGTACAACGTTCGACTCATCCAGTTGTCGATAATTACTGTTGACCCCATCGACAATGTTCCACTCTCTAGGAACTTTCGATCTATCTCGTACATGTATTTGTTTTCCAATCCGGCCATCCCTTTCAGATATATTACTTTTCCTGAAATTTCGTTGGTCGTGTGTCTCATGCTAAGAGTCCGTCGAAAGTTTTGTGGTTGCTTCCGACCTGCCTTTTCGAAAAGTCTGGCAGTCTTTTTCGTAACTCCCACACTATTTCTGATTAAGAATGCCTAATTTTAAGATGCTCTTGGTCTTTTAAGCCACATTCCACGGTAATTTTTCGTGGAAACCCTTTCACAATTGCCATATAATATCTTGATTTTGGATCGACCAAAACTTTTCCAAAAACGTCTTTGAGTTCAGAAATTTCCACATTCGTCGTACCTAAATTCAATCCCCACGTTTTTGCGTTACCAGCTGTGGCATCAATGCCTATGTTCATTTTCTCTATGTCACTCATTTCGTTCAGTAACACTCGTCTTGCTAATTTGCTGTGGGCTCAAAGTCTCAGGTGTTTTCTGCTTTGCATAAGCGTCATATTGACAATCTCGGAGTGCACACAGCAGGACGCGGGCTGGGGTAGTGTGCGGTGTGAAGTGGGACAATTTTAATGTAAGACGAAGACCCACAATTGAATGTCTTTCTATTCTATTTTATTTTAGTAACGCTGCAATTGTAGTGATAGCCTTTTAGTGTTTTCACCTCATGACATAAGTTTTTACAAGCTGATGATGAGAGTATTGTAGAACAGAAACAAGGTTGAATGCTGCCAATGATGACTGTAAAAACGTAACATCCGTTATCACACATTCTTAAGGGATAACATTAAATTAGCAACTTCAGTTTGAACTTAAGACAATATTACTTTATGGAACCTATTGATTTACTGAGTTTAGCAATTTTTTGCCTTTGTTCAAAATAATCAAATTACTTTCTGTTCTGCCGAAAAGATTTGTATCTGCGCCAGATTTCTTCTTTTAGTATTTTCTTCTATCTTACTATTATTTCCTTTCATTTTCTTATATTTTCCTTTAGTTTTCTTTTTAATGTTAGTTTCCAATTTACTGTTTCAGTTTCCATCTGTCTAGTGAGATTAGTTTGTAAGACACCGACGTTACTATTGGAAGCGGTCATGTTAGAAACCATGTTTTTCGACAATTCTGTTATTTCAGAGTTGAAAGACTAGTGATCTACTCCCATAGTTAGACCCTGTGCCACATTTTTCTATTCATAAACTATTGTTTCATCCACTTTCTTAACTTGAAGTGGTGTGGATTCGCTTACGGCAGGTTCGTCCAAACTGTGCCCCTGGGGCGCTAGCGCCCGCGATCGCCCGCGGCCAGCGCCCCGGGCGAATTCGTATGTTGCTGCAGTGACCGAGCCGTGCCGCTTAGCTGGCCGTGCGGACCGCCCGAACGCCAGCCGATAGATATATTTGTTCGCCCGTTTTCCCTTCGGGCAGAGGAAGTCTCACAAGTGCTTCAACTAGGGCTGATTGACCTACACTGCCACATCCGCCTGAAGGACCGCTTTCTTATGTGTAAAACTCTGGATTACTTTTACAGCTGTCTTCCACGAGAGAAATATCCTCTTTCGCCCAAGCACGCGGCCAAAGTTCTCTCAATGTGTGGTTCCACGTATATTTGTGAGCGCTTTCTCTCTCTTTTAAAGCTTGCTAAAACTAAGAACCGTTCATTCCTTGGCGATAAAAATTTGACCAATTCTTTGAGGTTGGCAGTCTCACGGAATATTGTACCAAGCCTAGACAAAAGCCGGTCGAAGTGGCCGTGCGGTTAAAGGCGCTGCAGTCTGGAACCGCAACTCCGCTACGGTCGCAGGTTCGAATCCTGCCTCGGGCATGGATATTTGTGATGTCCTTAGGTTAGTTAGGTTTAACTAGTTCTAAGTTCTAGGGGACTAATGACCTCGGCAGTTGAGTCCCATAGTGCTCAGAGCCATTTGAACCATTTTGAACCTAGACAAAATCGTTTCCTCGAAAAAGAAAAACGTGTAAAATGTTAATTGTCTTCTTTAACAATGTTGACTGCAAGAATTAAAGAGCTTTATAACCTTAATTCTATTTTAATAAGTTTTCAAACTTGGTCAGTTAAAATTATTACGTACAAAACAGCAAACTAAGGATCCGATTTGTAAACTCCGAAAAGGGATACAATAAATGGTCTCGCTCGCTCCTACGCCGACACTAGCGACACACGGTCGCGGACGGGGCGCTGAACTACACTGTCTTGTCCTTGGATGAGCCTGGCTTACGGGATGTGTAATATCGTGCGAACTTCTGCAACTCGCTGTTAGTGACACCTGCTGACTACCACTTAAGCTATCTCCACTCGTACCTACATCCACTATACGTAAACGCAACATCATCGCTTACTTTGTTCGGATCCACTTACAGGATGTGTAATATCGTGCGAACTTCTGCAACTCGCTGTTAGTGACACCTGCTGACTACCACTTAAGCTATCTCCACTCGTACCTACATCCACTATACGTAAACGCAGCATCATCGCTTACTTTGTTCGGATCCATCTGGATCTGGATCACATTGTTATTCAGATCTTAATCCATATTTTATATATAACTGCGAGAAGTACCACGACTGAGTCACTGACGTAAATAATTTTCCAGTTGTGAAGCAACCAGAATAACACTAACTCCAACTTTTCATAACATATAAAAACCAAGATATAAAAGAACCACCACAATGGCGCGCAGCGTGTGGGGCACGAACCACCGATTTACATAAATATACCACTTTTGGAGGTACATAAAGCACCACCACAGCTGGAGCCCAAAGCGTGCAGCTCGAACCACTTACGTGAATACCGGGTAATCAAAAAGTCAGTATAAACTTGAAAACTGAATAAATCACGGAATAATGTAGATAGAGAGGTACAAATTGACACACATGTTTGTTGGAATGACATGGGGTTCTATTAGAACCAAAAAAATACAAAAGTTCAAAAAATGTCCGACAGATGGCGCTTCATCTGATCAGAATAGCAATAATTAGCATAACAAACTAAGACAAAGCAAAGATGATGTTCTTTACAAGAAATGCTCAATATGTCCACCATCATTCCTCAACAATAGCTGTAGTCGAGGAATAATGTTGTGAACAGCACTGTAAAGCATGTCCGGAGCTATGGTGAGGCATTGGCGTCGGATGTTGTCTTCCAGCATCCCTAGAGATGTCGGTCGATCACGATGCACTTGCGACTTCAGGTAACCCCAAAGCCAATAATCGCACGGACTGAGGTCTGGGGACCTGGGACGCCAAAGTGGCGGCTGAGTACACGATCGTCACCAAACGACGCGTGCAAGAGATCTTTCACGCGTCTAGCAATATTTTTTTTTTTTGTTCTAATAAAACCCCATGGCATTCCAAACATGTGTGTCAATTTTTCCCTCTCTATCTACATTATTCCGTGGTTTATTAAGTTTTCAAATTTATACTGATTTTTTGATAACCCGGTATATCCCAACAGATGTGCAAGCAGATATATAGCTGTATTTAGTTGTGGTTAAACTCTGAATCTCGAACTAAAACTTAGATTTTGTGTATGTAGAAATTCCAGGTGGTACATATTTTAACGTTATAAAAATAAACTGTTTCATGTATCACTCCCATCAAAATCCTACAAGCAACCTATCCATGTGTGAGAAGTAGCTGCAGGAACTGATCCTTGGGCTGCAGCTTTGAGAAAATTACAAATAATCAGAACAATAAACCAAAAACTACAAAAGGTAAGAGTGCAGATACAAGTGCTGCTGGCTGGTGGACGACAAGACATAAATGAACAGGAGGGCAGGCACTCTGCGCAGTGAAAATTTTTAAATTGTCTACATATTTTAGCGAATTTACATTTGCATATTTTTGCAGTGAAGTCAAAACGATTCATTTACTAAAAGTAGTGAATGATAGTGTTTAACTAGAGTGTCTGACATAGATAGTTTAGTGCAGTGTATATATAATACAAATTTACTTGCCAGATTTAGTGTAAAGTAATTTAAAGTGTGCACAGAGGTAACTTCAGAGCATAGATCACAAGATGATTTTGCAGTGCTTTTTAGAATTAGCGATTCAGTATAGATAAAACTTGCACTGCAGTTGCAGAACGTTCTGTATAGGTGTACTACAGAATACAGAGTCAAGTTTTGAGCCAATTTGAAAAGATTTTAGTTAATGATAGGCTTGCATAACTAAAAGTGAATTTAAGTAGAAATTTCTATTTTATGTGTTTTTTTAGTATATTGTGAGACAATTTCGCCTAAGGTTCAAAATGGCTCTGAGTACTATGGGACTTAACTTCTCAGGTCATCAGTCCCCTAGAACTTAGAACTACTTAAACCTAACGAACCTAAGGACATCACACACGTCCATGCCCGAGGCAGGATTCGAACCTGCGACCGTAGCGGTCGCGCGGTTCCAAACTGTAGCGTCTGGAACCGCTCGGCCACTACGGCCGGCTCACTTAAGGTGTGTGTTGCTTTTATTGTGGTTTGTGTGTGTCTTGATTATATTGTCATTGAATAAGCATGGGGAGGCCACGTAGAGAGAAACATACCGAGAGTGAGACTCTGTCTGATACGGAAGTGGACGATAATGTCCACGAGCCCCAAATAAGACCCATCGGAGATTGCCCTTTCGGAAATTCCTCAAAAGGAACCAGAACAAGGACCATCATCTAACGATTTTACTGAAAAATACTGAACAAGCTCAAGTGAACACACATGTTCATGAAATTAGGCCAGAAACGAAGAGTGATGTCACAGCATCAGCTGATGTTGCTTCAGTAGCAGCAGGTCCAAGTCCTGATTTTCTTGCGATGTCGTTAGCACAATTAGATATCCGGGACAGACAACGCGAACAGGCACTTATACAACAGGTAAGAGACGAGTTGCAATCAGAGCGTAACGAACGTGAGGAAAGGGAAAGGGTACAAGCCAAAGCTCTTCAAGAAAGAGAGAAGGCTAAGTCCCGGCTAGGGAGAAGAGGGAGAAAGAGCGTGATGCTCATCTTGTTCAGAAATTAAACAACCTTTTAGAAGAACGAGATAAGGGTATCGTATCACATCTATCGCAAGAGATGAATGTGATAAAACCATAAGTTTCGGAACTTTTAGAACAAAGTAAAAATGCTCAGTAAAAATTGAATGAATTTAACGATTAAATAAATAAGCTAGAAAATCCCTATGCCATGCTCGAAAGTCAAGTTAACGTTATCAGATTGGTGGATGATAACCTCACACAAAACTTAGTCCAACACATTGAAACGTGTGTTGATGACGATTGACCCGTTGCCGAACGAACCGTGTTGATGGCGATTGGCCCGTTGTCAAACGAACCACCCATCGTGTTAGTCGAGTTACGACGTTCATGAAAGTAAGTAACGGCAACTTTCCATTTAATATATGCCGTAACGATAAATTTGTCTGCGAGAGTCAAACAAGCCAGACTCCGCCGAATTTTACTGGCGCTGTTGGTGCTGCGGATTCAGGCATATTACCAACCCCTACCCAAGTAAAACTTGAGGAATCGTTGATAAAACATAGAAACTTTCTGATATACAACGATGAGAAAAAGATTTTGCACCCTGTCATCTTTATAAAAAGTTTTAAAAACGTTAGCCCTGTTTCATGGACAGACAGGCAAAAGATTCGGTTTGTCACATCCTTAATAACAGGAAATGCTGCGCTGTGGGCACTAGTAACGGCCGAACAGTGCGCGTCATTTTCTGATTTTGAAAACAATTTCTTGCAAGGTACTGGTCCCGATCTGTACAAGAATGTTTAAGGAAACAGGTCTACAACCCCGAACTGTTTAATTCCCGCCAGGGGAATTTACGAAAGTATTTTGACAAATATCTTAATAAGACGCGCTATTGGGATGACCCAATGTTGGCAAGAGATATATTGAGAATTCTTAAAGGAAAACTACCTATTGCCATTCGACAAAAAGTTGTGCACGTCTCAGACACGGACATAGAACAATTTATGTCAACACTAGATCCTTTCGGTTTAGTCCAAGAAGATGCAAGTCAAAACGAATATGGCAATGCGGGGAGCTATCAAAACAACAATAAATCACGACAGTTGAATAGTAGCAGTCCCAGAAAGAACGGGTTCGCGAAGAATAATGGCTTTTCCAATGGTGAAGAGTACAATAAAAGGCAGGCGGGGCATAGCCAAGAATCGAGTAACAGTAATTGACATCCTAAGGAAACCGATATGCACGACCTACTTACTCACCGAGTAAAAGCGGCAATGAACAATACAACCGTAAAAGGAGAGGTGAAGGAGGGGATTACCACAACTTCTCCCAGAAAACCGTGCGCACTGCAACGACCAGTGGCAACGCCTATGGCCTGCAAACTGGCAGGCACAAAGTTAAATGTCAAGTACTAGTGTACCGATCCATCACATAAACGTTATACCCATGCCACCGCCACATTCATATAACCCTAATGCCCAAGTGTATGTACCACAGAGACAGTCTTGCGCTCAAAACGAGAGCGTCAGACTTGTGGACGTCACAGATGAGAGACCTGAAGCGGGAGACAGGCTGTAAGACACCGGCCGACCGCTGTAGGCCCCTTCCACTCGGTCAGCAGTGAATCAGTAGGGGGCGCGCGGAATGTAACGTGTGAATGCTGAGGTACAGTGATGGCCAGCATTTGAAGGACGAACCAATAACTGAACCGCGACTGCGAAGTACGAATGATATGGAAGTAATTCAGGCTGCCTTTCAGGCTAAAATTATCGGTATTTTAATAACAGTGATTCTGGACACCGGTGCCAGCACATCCGTGATAGATGAACAATTGTTCTGTTGTGTGGACAAGATAAGGAAGCTGCCGATTTTGCCAGTAGAAAACAGAGTGGAAGGAGCCCTGTGAGGGAAGGGGCAGATAATAGAAAACCAGGTGCAGGTAGAGCTAACACTGGAAAAAGAAGCATTTACAAGCTCATTCATGGTAGTCAGAAATATCGCCTGGGTTTAGATGCTCTCCGTGAAATGAAGGGGAGAATTGACCTTGAACGGGGCCTCTGCACCTTATTATACCGTGATAAGCAGATCGAATTGGTGTTAATCAGGACGCCTGATGCGTCCACGAATTATTGTCGGCACGTTAGCGTTGTGGTCCCAGCCAGTCCCACACTAATGAAGGTGAATAATCTCTCACTAGAGAGTGAAAATGATACGGAAGATGTCTGGGTGCAGGAGTCATGGAACATCAAGCAAAGTATTGTCGAAAAGGTAGACGAATCCACATATTTGAGTGACCAGCAACAAAGTGAACAGACACAATTGCTTAACCAATTTGCCGATGTGTTTACCGAAAGACCCGGTATAATCATAGGGGTTTTTTTTTTTGGTCATCAGTCTACTGACTGGTTCGGTGCGGCCCGCCACGAATTCCTTTCCTGTGCTAACCTCTTCATCTCAGATTAGCACTTGCAACCCACGTCCTCAATTATTTGCTTGACGTATTCCAATCTCTGTCTTCCTCTACAGTTTTTGCCCTCTACAGCTCCCTCTAGTACCATGCAAGTCATTCCCTCATGTCTTAGCAGATGTCCTATCATCCTGTCCCTTCTCCTTATCAGTGTTTTCCACATATTCCTTTCCTCTCCGATTCTGCGTAGAACCTCCTCATTCCTTACCTTATCAGTCCACCTAATTTTCAACATTCGTCTATAGCACCACATCTCAAATGCTTCGATTCTCTTCTGTTCCGGTTTTCCCACAGTCCATGTTTCACTACCATACAATGCTGTACTCCAGGCGTACATCCTCAGAAATTTCTTCCTCAAATTAAGGGCGGTATTTGATATTAGTAGACTTCTCTTGGCCAGAAATGCCTTTTTTGCCATAGCGAGTCTGCTTTTGATGTCCTCCTTGCTCCATCCGTCATTGGTTATTTTACTGCCTAGGTAGCAGAATTCCTTAACTTCACTGACTTCGTGACCATCAATCCTGATGTTAAGTTTCTCGCTGTTCTCATTTCTACTACTTCTCATTACCTTCGTCTTTCTCCGATTTACTCTCAAACCATACTGTGTACTCATTAGACTGTTCTTCCGTTCAGCAGATCATTTAATTCTTCTTCACTTTCACTCAGGATAGCAATGTCATCAGCGAATCGTATCATTGATATCCTTTCACCTTGTATTTTAATTCCACTCCTGAACCTTTCTTTTATTTCCATCATTGCCTCCTCGATGTACAGATTGAAGAGTAGGGGCGAAAGGCTACAGCCTTGTCTTACACCGTTCTTAATACGAGCACTTCGTTCTTGATCGTCCACTCTCATTATTGGTTGTTGTACATATTGTATATGACCCGTCTCTCCCTATAGCTTACCCCTACTTTTTTCAGAATCTCGAACAGCTTGCACCATTTTATATTGTCGAACGCTTGCACCATTTTATATTGTCGAACGCTTTTTCCAGTTCGACAAATCCTATGAATTGATTTTTCTTTAGCCTTGCTTCCATTATTAGCCGTAACGTCAGAACTGCCTCTCTCGTCCCTTTATTTTTCCTAAAGCCAAACTGATCGTCACCTAGCGCATTCTCAACTTTCTTTTCCATTCTTCTGTATATTATTCTTGTAAGCAGCTTCGATGCATGAGCTGTTAAGCTGATTGTGCGATAATTCTCGCACTTGTCAGCTCTTGCCGTCTTCGGAATTGTGTGGCTGATGCTTTTCCGAAAGCCAGATGGTATGTCGCCAGACTCATATATTCTACACACCAACGTGAACAGTCATTTTGTTGCCACTACCCCCAATGATTTTAGAAATTCTGATGGAATGTTATCTATCCCTTCTGCCTTATTTGACCGTAAGTCCTCTAAAGCTCTTTTAAATTCAGATTCTAATACTGGATCCCCTATCTCTTCTAAATCGACTCCTGTTTCTTCTTCTATCTCATCAGACAAATCTTCACCCTCATAGAGGCTTTCAATGTATTCTTTCCACCTATCTACTCTCTCCTCTGCATTCAACAGTGGAATTCCCGTTGCACTCTTAATGTTACCACCGTTGCATTTAATGTCACCAAAGGTTGTTTTGACTCTCCTGTATGCTGAGTCTGTCCTTCCGACAATCATATCTTTTTCGATGTCTTCACATTTTTCCTGCAGCCATTTCGTCTTAGCTTCCCTGCACTTCCTATTTATTTCATTCCTCAGCGACTTGTATTTCTGTATTCCTGATTTTCCCGGAACATGTTTGTACTTCCTCCTTTCATCAATCAACTGAAGTATTTCTTCTGTTACCCACGGTTTCTTCGCAGCTACCTTCTTTGTACCTATGTTTTCCTTCCCAACTTCTGTGATGGCCCTTTTTTGAGATGTCCATTCCTCTTCAACTGTACTGCCTACTGCGCTATTCCTTATTACTGTATCTATAGCGTTAGAGAACGTCAAACGTGTCTCGTCATTCCTTAGTACTTCCGTATCCCACTTCTTTGCGTATTGATTCTTCCTGACTAATGTCTTGAACTTCAGCCTACTCTTCATCACTACTATATAGTGATCTGAGTCTATATCTGCTCCTGGGTACGCCTTACAGTCCAGTATCTGATTTCGAAATCTCTGTCTGACCATGATGTAATCTAATTGAAATCTTCCCGTATCTCCCGGCCTTTTCCAAGTATACCTCCTCCTCTTGTGATTCTTGAACAGGGTATTCGCTATTACGAGCTGAAACTTGTTACAGAACTCAATTAGTCTTTCTCCTCTTTCTTTCCTTGTCCCAAGCCCATATTCTCCTGTAACATTTTCTTCTACTCCTTCCCCTACAACTGCGTCCATTCGCCCATGACTATTAGATTTTCGTCCCCCTTTACATACTGCATTACCCTTTCAATATCCTCATACACTTTCTCTATCTGTTCATCTTCAGCTTGCGACGTCGGCATGTATACCTGAACTATCGTTGTCGGTGTCGGTCTGGTGTCGATTCTGATTAGAACAATCCGGTCAATGAACTGTTCACAGTAACACACCCTCTGCCCTGCCTTCCTATTCATAACGAATCCTACACCTGTTATGCCATTTTCTGCTGCTGTTGATATTACCCGATACTCATCTGACCAGAAATCCTTGTCTTCCTTCCACTTCACTTCACTGACCCCTACTATATCTAGATTGAGCCTTTGCATTTCCCTTTTCAGATTCTCTAGTATCCCTACCACGTTCAAGCTTCTGACATTCCACGCCCCGACTCGTAGAACGTTATCCTTTCGTTGAATATTCAATCTTTTTGTCATGGTAACCTCCCCCTTGGCAGTCCCCTCCCGGAGATCCGAATGGGGGACTATTCCGGAATCTTTTGCCAATGGAGAGATCATCATGACACTTCTTCAATTACAGGCCACATGTCCTGTGGATACACGTTACGTGTCTTTAATGAAGTGGTTTCCATTGCCTTCTGCATCCTCATGTCGTTGATCATTGCTGATTCTTCCGCCTTTAGGGGCAATTTCCCACCCCTAGGACAAGAGAGTGCCCTGAACCTCTATCCGCTCCTCCGCCCTCTTTGACAAGGCCGTTGGCAGAATGAGGCTGACTTCTTATGCCGGAAGTCTTCGGCAAGTCCGTATGAGTACAATATGCAAGTCCGAGCACACGGTACATTCTGCCGCGCGACCTACTCTATCCATTCAGTGTGGAACCGCGCTACTGTTACGGTCGCAGGTTCGAATCCTGCCTCGGGCATGGATGTGTGTGATGTCCTTCGGCTAGTTAGGTTTAAGTAGTTCTAAGTTCTAGGGGACTGATGACCTTAGCTGTTAAGTACCATAGTGCTCAGAACCATTTGAACCATTGTAGTCCATCCCCTGCTCAGTGAAAATTGTAAATAAATTCGTACTTGATAAACAAGCATACTTCAAACAAATTTACGTCAGTTTGAATACGTATTTTTGCGATTTATGTGTGCTTTGTTCATTTTTGTGCATAAATTTTCTTGTTTAGTGTGTAAGCATGTGTGTTTTTAAATGAGTTGGATTGAATGTGTGCGTCATGTATGTACATGAACTAACATATTAGCAAATGAATCGCACGTACGTGTCCATAAATGACTTACCAACACTGAGCACAGCGTGTGCGTCCGAAAATTTGTCCCATTGAAATTTTTATAATTCCCATTCTCTGGACGAGATCGTTCATATTTCTCATTTCAAGGGCAGTACAGCTTGATAGATTTAGAGCTAATACCAGGTAGAAGTACTTGTGGGCGCACTATCACGTGAAAGGCAGCTGCAAGTGCCCAATCTACGTTAAGCGAATGATCCTGTGATGAATGATAACATTATGCACAAAATTTGCTGAACCCACGATATCAGAGTGGCCAAATGGCCGGCACTTCATGAATAAGAGGATTTGGCAAAGAACATGATAATATTGTAATATACGAAGCATATTACTGATTAAATTACTTGTCAGTAAAGCCGACGAAAAATGTAATACCGATTGTCTATGTATATACTTATTAAAAGGATCAAAATGTGCTCAATGTGCCTTTAATGTGAAGTACTATTTCGGACACTCAGATAGTGACATGAGGAAAGAAGTTACTCGCGAGGTACAAACTTTAAAGAAAGTATGAGTGAAACAGACTGTAGGTGTTATAGCTAGGCAAAACATTAATAAACTGACCAAAGTGCAGCAGTAATAAAGTAAACGAAAATGCCCGTCGCATATGGCTGAACTGTAATAAGTGCTATAAGATTGTTATAGTTTCGCTGAACTGTGTAAACTGAGTAGTTAAAACTGAGAGGTTAAGAAACAGCCAACAGCAAGCTAAAATCACAAGTGAACGCTTTCAGCGGCACAAGTGTTAGCGGAACAGTGGGAAAGTATCACAACGATAAACATTGTACGGACGCCCACCAGAGTGTCGTACAGGAAAATCATAGTGAACACGTGTGTTAGGAATCACTATTTACATTAAATTAAAAGGGAGATCTGAAAAAGCCAAAATCCTAATTTAAGTACTACTATTGTCTGTTCTTGACCAACATAGTACAGACACTTACAAATACACTTGTGACTGTGGAGCGTATAGCCTAATAACGTTTCCCTTACAGCCAGTGTATTTTGTAGCACTATTGGTGAGAAACCCAACGCTCGGTGGGTTACTTTTCATGTCACGCGAGTGGCGAGCGGGCGCGTAAACAGTTCTGGACCGCTCAGCTGATAGGCGCCGGGCGACGCTCGCTTGTTCGCTGACGCCATCCATCAGTCATCGAACCTGCTTTCCGCGCCCCTTGTTCGTGCTTCTGCCGCTGCTCTACGCTGAATAGTAACCGAAACCATAGTCAACGGCGTCACGACGATTTGACATGAACACTTCACGAAAGTAATTGAGAAAACATGGAACATTTTGCTCATGAATGTAAATTCAAATGAACTTGATTTGCTAGAACATCATAAACCTGTCGCCAATATTGCTGTACTGACAAAGACTTTTACCTTATATGTGGAACTAGTATAACTTGTTACGGACTTCAAATTTAAGTGACAAAACATGTCATGGACATTCTTAACCAGCCATTTTGGAAAAACTTTCTAAAATAATTTGCACTTTAACCATCTGCTACATGAACTATTTTTCTTTTGTGTTGCTGTAAATACTATTTTATCATAATTGTAGTATATATGCATGTTTAAATGTCTATCATTCGAAAAAATCGTTAAATATCACAGGAAAGTGAAGAGTTCGAAGACTCTGGGCGGGTTATTTTCGACCCGTTTTTTTGCATACGCCCGTAATCCGAATGAGGGAGTATAAGCTTTTTGTTATTGGGTCATAGGTTATTCCGAACTGTTCGCCTTCATGTACAGACACAGGCCAAAGAGTAACTTAAACATGTAAACAAATACTGTAGATGTAAGTTAAAGTGCAGCGACAAGTGTGACTGAAGACTTTAAAAATCGTGTGAAGTGATCGGGTCTGGTAGTGAGACCCAACAATGGAAATGTTTGGGTACACCCTCACTAGGGGGCGCATGTGGCGGTACTCCACATAACGCGATAAAAATGATATTGAATAACTTCGCAAATATAGCAAAACTGATATCGCAACGAAATAAATATTATCGCAGAAAAATAACAAAGACTGTAATCAATTAATATGATCTGCGAATGTAACTGCAATCTCTGTTCCTTTTGAAAAACGGTCGCTCTCTCTTCCCTTTTGGTTCTTCGTAGTGTAAGGAGCCATTTTGTGACGAGGCACGAAAACGTGTAAGTTTCATGCAATATTTGGCCTAAATATAATCAAATATCACTTAAAAGTGTCGCTAATGTTTTTCTGTAACAGCTCCTATAAGCATGAAGTAATAGATTTCAATAATTTATGCAAATTTTATAGGGGAACATTGGTGCAGAGGTCAGCACCATTGCCATAAGTGATAACGGCTAAGAGTCGTAATAAATATCTTAATATTTGCTAATTTTGACAAACAAAAATAAATATAAATGTAGGAGAATTCTCTTGATGAACGATTCTTCGTTTGAAACAGTAAACGTAATCAGTTTTTTAAATATTGTCTCATATTAGAATAAAGTGACTTCAGGAAATTTATTTGAACCCCGCTTAAATGGGGACTCCGAGAATCTCCTTAGCTTTACATATTGAAGACAATAATTAATTACTATCAACAGACAGTCTCAATAAAAAATATCGATATACCTGCATAATTGTGGTGCCTTTTAATATAAAAACATCGTGTTGTGCAAACTAACTGCGAGAAGTACCACGACTGAATCACTGACGTATATAATTTTCCAGCTGTGAAGCAGCCAGAATAGCAAGGCTCACCCAGATGCCTGTAGAACCGATTATTTGTAATTCAGCTATGGCTCAAATACTCCAGGTATTATTATGACCAGAAAATCTTGCATTACGCGACAAATAAATTTCAGAGACGACTTCTCTATGTGTACTCCACACGAAATTTTATCGGAATTGATGGAGATTTAGGTATTTTTACAAATTCACATTTTCAGACATGGACATCAAGTTCAAGTCTGGATTCAATGCTATCCTATCTGCAGCTCTTTCTGTGCTATCCGTGATGTGGCACTATGAGGTCATTCAAACAATAGCGTATGGGAAACCCGTGTATACCCATGCCTTGCGTGATTAAATGTTCAAAAATAGGATTTCAAAAACAACACTCCCTTGGAATGTTATTGTCATTTCCTACAACATTTACATTCTTTGTTATCATATCTCGGTAATTATTTAATACATGTTAATACACCATCATTTAGGCGGTACCGAAAATTCGCAACATTCATACCAGGATAATATCGATACATTGTTACATTTTTTGTAAATTTAATGATGTTCACTTCTTATAAAAGAACGAGAGTGTATGTGAGTATTCTGGGATGTCCTCCCAAACTCCTGGATCGATATCAACCAAATTTGACTCAAGAGTATCAGCACTGTGGGGCTTTTAACCTCCCAGCTGCAATATGAGCGGATATATAGGCAAAAACCTATTTTTTTTCAGGCCCCATCGCAAGCTCCCTGCGTGACATGCACGGGTAGGAACATTATTGGTCTGCCACAGATCTGCCTGTTTTTTACGGTGGCCTATATGTGAGAGACAAGGAACAGCTTTCTGGGCCTCGACATGCAGGCTGCTTGCAGGACAGGTGTTTTGTGTTGGAGTACTATCGGCTTGCTTTATTGACCTGCTTTGCATGACGTCATGTACATCAGGGGCAAATAAATGATTTTCAAGTCCCTAATATGTAACTTGCTCTTCTTGACAGGTATGGTGTGGGAGTGTGGGAGTAGTATTGACCTGCTTTACCGAACTGTATTGTAGGGGCTACATGTGCCAATGAACTCGGCTGAGGACAGGTTGAGATGGATAGAGGAGGGATGGACAGAGTGAGGGGAGGAGGGGAAAATGCGTTAGGTGGAAGGTGTAGATGGGGAGTGGGAAGAGAGGACGTGGCGGATATGGTCAGAGGGAAGGGGGAGGCAGATGTGGTCCAGGTGGAGGAAATGGACAAACAGAGGGAAAGGTGGAGATGAAGAGAGAGAGAGAGAGAGAGTGGGGAGGAAGAGAGAGATAGATAGTGGTGGAAGGATAAGGTGGACAGAGGGAGGGGACAGAGAGGGGAGGAGGAAGAGGTATGTTCAATATATGTACCGAACACATATGAAACATGGTAATTAAGGAAGGCAGGAGGGGCTACGATTGTGGATGGGGCACGAATCAATTACTATTGGTTTGCGTTGCAATTTCACTCACATATTTTAATAAATAATTTTTGAAAACAAGCCAATGATGTCGCAGTCAGACTTTTAAAGCACTTAACCACAATCGCGGCTGAAGGCCTTTAACGCGAACAATGGCAATTATTTAAAATTTAACAAATACATAAAATACAGACAGCCAATAAATTTTGAGACAAGATAATGTGGTCGCAATCAGAATTTTAAGACAAGTAATTACAATCACAGCTGAAGGCCTTTAACGCCAGAATGGCAATTATAAAAAATTAAACAAACATACATGAAATATAGACAGCAAATAATTTTGGAAAATAAGCCAGTGTGGTCGCAACCAGAATTTTAAAGCAAGAAACCACAAAAATCGGCTGAAGGCCTTTAACGCCACAATGGAAATTATAAAAAATTTAACAAATATACTGCCAAACGGGGAATGGCATTGCAAAAGTTAATTAAAAAAAGAAACAACAGGTCACCAAACAGGTGAGAAAAATGATGGCAACTTAATAATACAATAATAAAATAAAACGCAATGGCCAGTGACAGACGGTGCTCCAAGAATCGACCTCTGAGTAGGTCACACCAAAACACTTTCGCGAGCGAAGAGAAAGGCAGCCAAGAGTTGCATTCAAATCACAAAATGGTAACTCGGATTAGTGGCAGTCTAACGAGCGACTAATGATAATCTTGGTGAGGCTACCTGACATCCAACAAAACAAATGCAAGATGTAAAATTACGCCAAAGCCGGAACCGCCGGTCTGTGCTCCGCCCGCAGTATACTGTGCTTAGAGCACCCGGAACAAGAAGGAATGACTACCACTAAGGTAGAAGAACGCCACCCAACCTACAATCAAGAAGCTGTCAAATTAACACGTCTCACTGGGTAGCTGCGGCAAGGCGAAGAAATGTACACTGCTGTTACATACACTAACCCCCAGGGTAGGTAGATGGGGCGCTAGCGGCCACAAGACAGAAAAATACCGCTGGTTGAACTTAACAGTGTAAGAAGCTGAAAATAGTAATTAGAAGCTCAGGAAGGCTAATCAGATCCGCCTTCCCCAGGTACTCTACTCCCTGCTCTTCGCCTCGGCGACACTATGAGCAGCAACACAAACCCAAGTCACTGGAGAATAGCGAGATTTCACAATGGTGGAGGTTTCTCTACGCGAATTGCAATGCACTCAACTAAAACATGCAGGATCCGGTTTCGACGAGGTCGTGCACCCTAATGACCACTGCCCTTCGATCCGGCAGTCCATACACGCCAACAGCGGTCCCGACGTGTTTGTCGCTTTGCGCAGACCTCCGCGCTCCTGCGTCCCCCACCAAACTCCACTCTCACCACCCGGAAAAGAAACGAGGTCGCTCCAAAGACAGGGCAGCAGAACTACACTCCTGGAAATGGAAAAAAGAACACATTGACACCGGTGTGTCAGACCCACCATACTTGCTCCGCACACTGCGAGAGGGCTGTACAAGCAATGATCACACGCATGGCACAGCGGACACACCAGGAACCGCGGTGTTGGCCGTCGAATGGCGCTAGCTGCGCAGCATTTGTGCACCGCCGCCGTCAGTGTCAGCCAGTTTGCCGTGGCATACGGAGCTCCATCGCAGTCTTTAACGCTGGTAGCATGCCGCGACAGCGTGGACGTGAACCGTATGTGCAGTTGACGGACTTTGAGCGAGGGCGTATAGTGGGCATGCGGGAGGCCGGGTGGACGTACCGCCGAATTGCTCAACACGTGGGGCGTGAAGTCTCCACAGTACATCGATGTTGTCGCCAGTGGTCGGCGGAAGGTGCACGTGCCCGTCGACCTGGGACCGGACCGCAGCGACGCACGGATGCACGCCAAGACCGTAGGATCCTACGCAGTGCCGTAGGGGACCGCACCGCCACTTCCCAGCAAATTAGGGACACTGTTGCTCCTGGGGTATCGGCGAGGACCATTCGCAACCGTCTCCATGAAACTGGGCTACGGTCCCGCACACCGTTAGGCCGTCTTCCGCTCACGCCCCAACATCGTGCAACCCGCCTCCAGTGGTGTCGCGACAGGCGTGAATGGAGGGACGAATGGAGACGTGTCGTCTTCAGTGATGAGAGTCGCTTCTGCCTTGGTGCCAATGATGGTCGTATGCGTGTTTGGCGCCGTGTAGGTGAGCGCCACAATCAGGACTGCATACGACCGAGGCACACAGGGCCAACACCCGCCATCATGGTGTGGGGAGCGATCTCCTACACTGGCCGTACACCACTGGTGATCGTCGAGGGGACACTGAATAGTGCACGGTACATCCAAACCGTCATCGAACCCATCGTTCTACCATTCCTAGACCGGCAAGGGAACTTGCTGTTCCAAGAGGACAATGCACGTCCACGTGAACCCGTGCCACCCAACGTGCTCTAGAAGGCGTAAGTCAACTACCCTGGCCAGCAAGATCTCCAGATCTGTCCCCCATTGAGCATGTTTGGGACTGGATGAAGCGTCGTCTCACGCGGTCTGCACGTCCAGCACGAACGCTGGTCCAACTGAGGCGCCAGGTGGAAATGGCATGGCAAGCCGTTCCACAGGACTACATCCAGCATCTCTACGATCGTCTCCATGGGAGAATAGCAGCCTGCATTGCTGCGAAAGGTGGATATACACGTACTAGTGCCGACATTGTGCATGCTCTGTTACCTGTGTCTATGTGCCTGTGGTTCTGTCAGTGTGATCATGTGATGTATCTGACCCCAGGAATGTGTCAATAAAGTTTCCCCTTCCTGGGACAATGAATTCACGGTGTTCTTATTTCAATTTCCAGGAGTGTACATATCGATAAGCGCCGCTGCTGCCACTAGCGGACAGGCAACGCTTACGAAACCGAGTGGCACCAGTGAACAAGAGAAGCAGACAAACAACGTAACGATGCCAACGATACGGTCTGGCCGAAACCTACACACGGCACCAACGCGAGCCGCAGCATGGCTCAACATATGTGGTTGAAGTTGTGGGGAAAAGGCTAGTATTCATATGCAAAATAAAGGTGCTACATCACAACGCGTGTCTCTTCACTCCTCAGCTGCCACAACAGCTGCAGCCAAACAACAAATCCTGCTTGTTTATAATGGGAATGCCTTAAGCTTTCACTGAATGGTCCTAACTCAGTTGGATCCCTCAGGTGTCACTTATTAAGGGGGTTACCCCTTTCAGAGCAAAGCAAAGGATTCTGTGAAACTGCGCCTGTCCATCGTATGTGACAGTCAAGAAAGTCTCACTATGTCGCGGCATGGCTTAAATAGAGCCTTTTTGCTCTGAGTGTCAGGCTGTGAACTGTTAAGTATTTACATGCAGTTAGTATCAGGACCGGTCATACAGAAGGAAAAAATGAAGTTACGACACATGATACTTTGATTTAAGAATAGTCTAGCGACCAGGTTGGTCGGCCACTGGTAGTTCACCATCCAGATGCGATAGCAGTGTGGTGGTGAGTGGAGGCATGGTAGACTTCTGATGTGTCGACAATGAGACAGAGTTTATAAACTACACATTACTCAGTACGACAATTGTGGTGCCGCTGCCCAGAGAGACCAACGCACACTGGACGTAAGCTACAACAGCTGACAGGGAGGACGCTGTTGTCAGCACATTGCTCGGCAGTGTCGCTCATTGGAGAAAGTGATCGTAACGGCAACGTGAGGCTCCTGAGAGCAGAAAGGCAGAGTCCAATGGTAGCAGCTAAGCTGCGTATCAGCAGCCGCGGAGCCCCAGATTAAGCGCACTGTGGCGGGCGAGATATCGACGTGGACCCAGTGTAGAAGATGCAGCTCACCACAGCAGTGCCTGTTAGAAGAGCAGCCGCGTTGAGTGGCCGCGCGGTTTGTGGCGCCATGTCACGGATTGTGCGGCCCCTTCCGTCGGATGTTCGAGTCTTCCCTCCGGCATGGGTATGTATGTTGTTCTTAGCATAATTAGTATAAGTTGGTTTAAGTAGTGTGTAAGTCTAGGAACCGATGACCTCAGAGGTTTGGTCCCTTAGGAATTCACACACATTTGAACATTTTGAAAGAGCATAGCTGGCACCCAGGAGTTTGTCAACCAAAGTGACGGCAGATGAGTGGCTGTACGGCAATGGGAAAGAACCTGAGACCCATACGCTGGAAGGCCAGCAACGGCTGAAGTAGGCCCCCAGGTGACCTGTCGGTTAGTGGGCGATAAGTCACAGCATTAGACCCGGAACCAGCAGTAGGGCTGCAGCTCACAGTGGCAGTCAAGAGAGGGTGAGTGGTTGACCTGTGTAGACTCGTAGGTATGTGGAATCGTAGAATCCAGTCATAGACTCGTGGACTCCTGGACTGATGTAGGTGCCTCCAAGAACTGGTGGCCAGCAGACTTCGATACCTTAATGGTTCAAATGGTTCTGAGCACTATGGGACTTAACATCTTAGGTCATCAGTCCCCTAGAACTTAGAACTACTTAAACCTAACTAACCTAAGGACATCCCACACATCCATGCCCGAGGCAGGATTCGAACCTGCGACCGTAGCAGTCGCACGGTTCCGGACTGAGCGCCTAGAACCGCGAGACCACAGCGGCCGGCTTCGATACCTTACCTTTGACGAAAAATAATTTATTCGGTATCGGTGTGTACTTATTTTAAAACAGCATCGGTTTTTGTCACGTAAGCCCCAAGTCCGCGGCTCAAATGTAAAGTAACTGAGACACCAACATTGCAATGCTCTGCCTTCCTGCAGTATTGCTGAAATGGTATACTCCCGCTGTGCCCTGAGGTGTAATAAATTTCTGGCATCGCAGCACATTTCTACCGCATCAACAGCAGTACCTAGCACAACGACATTCTGTCGGCTCTGGTCACACCCGCTTATATGGTCCCTCCGCTTAATCCAGGACAGGTTTTTTAACTTTTACTCAGCTGCGTCCATTTTATTATTTGCGGTGTAGCGATAATTATTTTCTCGTTTACATATCTTAGTACCCTGCAGATAATGAGAACTGCATGGCTGTATAAGTGAGCTCGCTGCTTTTATACTGTGGACTGCTTCTCAGCATCTCTCTGTGCTCCTGAATATATCATTACAGCATTTCTAGCATTAAAAGAGAGGTTTAACTGCACGTGAGTTGCAGATATCCAGAGAGAGCTTTACTTCTGATACGTGATACATCATAGATCTCGTAGTTGGTTTTATTATACACCTTTACTGTTTTTTTATTTTTTTATTTGCGTAACTGGGGACCACGTGACCTCCATTTATCCTAATTTGCAATTTTGTTTTCTTCAAATATTCTTTCACTTTTCACCATGTCCCTTTTTATATACTAACTGCAACACTGACTGTACTGTCGCGATAAGTGAAAGAATTCGTTATTTGACACAAATCGCCAAATAACTTTCACTCATTGCGATACAGTGAAGTGTTTTATCTATACTCGGTACTGAGTATCGCAATATAGAAATAAAGATCTAACCTCCACGTGCGTCACCTACAGATGAGCCTAAAAGTGTGCGAAAACTAGTTAATGTGAGTAAATAAATGTTGCAACTAGTTGATAGATACCATTTACTTTACTTGTAATCAATAAACAATCATGGACTGTGGAACATTCATAACTGATTAGCTCAATATGTCACTCTTTTCGTTCTTCAGACCAATTCACACTTGTTCTCTTGACGATGCAATCATTTTAAATTCAAAGCTTTCCTTCTGAGAATATCTCATCTGCTACTTCTTCAGCCTTAATAATTTCTAAGTCCTATTTAATCTATCGGATCCAGCTTGTTAATTTCTTTTCCAAGAGATACCTGAAGATCCGTTTTAACAGCGTGGTGTCATTAATCCTGTACAAATATAAAAAAGTCGTCTTCGTCATTGTTTCTGACATTTTTTCCATATTTCGATACATATGTCATTGCTTATTATGGAAGGTAAATTTTTCCTCATAATTTTTCTCTCTAATATTTGTAATTCCGTATTAGGTATTCACTTGTGTGGAGACATTCTGATCCCACAAACTTATACTAATGCACTGCCCTCAGTTTTTGACAAATTCTTACAGTAAATAATTTTGTTATTTTATTCCATTTTAGTTTTGTGTAACCTTTCTTTTAAGGTAGATTTTTTTAACTCATAATTTTTTTAAACAGCAATCTATTTGCTGCATTTAGACAATGAATATTTATTAAAATACATTTTTTTACAACCGATAGCAGTCACAATTAGTGCATTTATTATTTAATCTCATTCACGAGGCGAATTTAGAACTAGAACATTCATAAGGACATTAAAATATTAATGTGAGCACACGGTGACTTTTTAAACCGTAGTATTGTCATGAAGTGTTCCAGGGAACGCATGAAACATTGTACTGTTCAGTCCTGTAGCCGTTTCTGTGGTGACCTCTTAGCCGCCACTTCAGTCGATATTCTAAGACTGACATCTTGTTTATTTAGATAGCTTCCAGTTTTTCAGTGTTTAATTTTGTCATTATTCACTTATAACCATTGCGAGGGACTACAACGAATCATTGCGTGACGGCTGCATCAGTGGTTACATAATGGCTACAGCTGTCACTGAATATTGATAAATATCAGCGAAGGAAAAAAAAAATATCCAACGACATTTAGAAAGCAAGCGTCAGCTGTGCGCTAGTATGACTGTCCGAAACGGCTAAACTTTGTTCACCCTTTCCAGCAGCATTCAGATACTGACATTAACCGTCACTGTATGTGGGAGAATGACAATCAAAAACAGACGTATGGACGTCATGTTATAGTGCCTATGTATGGTATGGTGGTTGAGCAAACTGAAAGTTTGTTCACTGTCTCCGTAGATTTTTTAATACTGACATATATTGCCACTGGATATGGGACAACGCTAAAGAAAAGAAAATGTCATTTGACCTCTCCATCGGCTTATCGAAAGTGATGAACTGCTTCATTGCGATGGCGAACTACAGTAGAGCTTTACTCGAATTTCTACTAATGTTTTGATATTTGGAATAATTGTTATTGTATCTGGTAAGTTGAACTGAGTGTACGTAGGTTCACCATTACGCTATTAGTACCATGACGACCTACGTATTGAAAAACTGGTTGCTGCTATATCTGACGACATACTGAGAGATGATTACCCTTTCCGACTAGCCACATCTCACCCTTGAATAGCGACAGAACTGTTCTAAAATGGCTCTGAGCACGATGGGACTTAACAGCTGAGCTCATCAGTTCCCTGGAACAGGGACGGCCACGGCTTGCCAAACTGTACGCGTGTACAAATGTGCTGCACGCGTGCCGTCCAGGGCTCGGTCCGCCTCGCCACTACTCGGCTTTCCTCGGTCTTTCGCGGCACTGCTCGGTACGGCGGGACATTAGACCAGCTGTGCGATGCGACATCTTTTCATCCGGCATAGGCTGCATTAGTTGATTCGAGTGACAGCCATGTTTATTCCTCGCTATTTGTTAGCGATTCGTAGGAAGTTTATAAGTACTGTACAGTGGTTGTTGCAATGGAACACACGCTCACAAACAGGCGGTGTAGTGACACAACGTCACGAGCCTTCAGAGCTGAATGGGAATTGCAATATTTTTACGAAGAGAAGGATGAAAATTCTCAATGTCTATTATGCAGTCACATACTCGCCGGGCACCGCAAATTTGCAATAGAACGGCATTATAACGCCACACACAAAGGATTTAATGATTTAGTTGGGTTGACAGATCAAACAAGTTGGCGGAATTAGGAAGACGTGTTATGCAGCGAGACGGACCGAACGCGAGTACCACTTACAAATCTTTGTGTTTCTGATGTTTGTATTTGTACATATTTGTCGTTAGAATTCGAATTTAGAGTTCACTCAATTTTTGTTTCCTTTTTTTAGCCTGCAACCGAACGTAGCGACCTGTATTTAAGAGCAAGCTACAAAACAGCGCTCAAAATTGCAAGAGCGAATAAGCCTTTCAGTGATGGTGATTTCATCAAGGAGTGTATTTTTGAGGCGGCGGATCTCTTGACGCCACTGGAAGTAAAGAAGTTTAGTGAAATTAGTCTTTCCAGACAGACAATAGCTCGCCGCATAGCTGGTATGGCAGCGGATGTCTACAGGCAGTTAATTGATAGTGCCTGCAAGTTTATTGCATTCTCGATTGCTTTGGACGAGTCGACCGACATTTCGGACACAGCACAACTAGCGATTTATGTTAGTGGAGTCGACACAAATTTGAACGTGACGGAAGAACTGTTAGATTTAGTACCAATGAAACACACAACGAGGGGTACCGACTTGCTAAAAGCAGTTGAAGAGGCAGTTGAAGCCGTTGGCCTGAATTGGAAAATGTTAGTTTCAGTCACCACGGATGGAGCGCCAGTAATTCGAGGTGCTCAAAATGGGCTTTTAGTATTGTTGCGTAAAAAACTAGGACGATCGACAGAAGATTTGTACGGAATTCATTGTTTTGTACACCAAGAAGCTCTTTGTGGTAAGTATGCAAATTTGGAGTACGTGATGAAGTTGGTAGTCACCATAGTACATTTTTTGAAGTCGCATGGCTTAGTACACCATCAGTTTTAACAGTTTCTCATGGAACTGAACGAAGAGTACGGAGATGTTATTTACCACTGGGAAATACGTTAGTTAAGTCGAGGATCATGCCTCGAAAGATTTTTCAATTTAAGACTCGCTATTGTTGAGTTCCTGAAGGAAAAAGAAAAGGCAGAGCCAAAATTAGAAGATCCAAAATGGATTGCAGACCTCGCCTTTTTAGTTGATCCGACTGCACACTTGAACGCTCTCAATAAGACTTTGCAAGGTGAGTAGCAGCTTATTTCTGATCTAATGAAAAAAGTGGATGCATTTAGAAAGAAACTCGCATTGTGGAAGGAACAACTCATGAAAATGAATACCGCCCATTGCCCTACGCTCTCTAAAGTCAGAGAGAACGGAACTTCTGACGAATTCGTTTCTGTGTTGGAGGAACTACAGGCACATTTTTCTACACGTTTTCAGGACACTGCCAGTCTGACATATGTTTTTGAACTATTTTCTAGACCCTTTGCCGTTTCAGTTGAAAGTACTCCAGTGCATTTGCAAATGGAATTGATCGGTCTGCAGTGTCATTCCCGCTTAAAGGACAAATTTTTTTACTTAAAAACTGTCCAGGAATTTTAGGAAGGTTTTCCTCCGGAAGAGTTTCCCGTCTCCACAATGAGGCAGCAAAAGTTATATCAGTATTTGGATCGACATACGTGTGCGAAAGGTTTATTTCGATTATGAAACTAAATAAGTCAGGATTACGTGGCAATCTGAGTGACGAAAATATGAGAAACTGTCTGCGTTTGTCCGTGTACCGTCAGTTTGTGCCGGATATGTACTTTATTATGTCTACAGTGAACCAAAAATAATTAAATTAATGGTGATAATTTTGTTATATTTGTCATATGTTTTGTTGAGAATTGTAGTTATTGCAAATTTTGTACAGTAGTTCCAGAACATAAAATTTGCTTGTTTCACATGTAGTTGGAAACACTTATTCCACATCATACTGCATGCTGTAGACTACTTTCAAGTCTGTTTCTATATCTCAGCTTAAATGTTGTAAGAATTTTACGAGTGACGATGTGAGAATGGCTCTGAGCACTATGGGACTTAACATATGTGGTCATCAGTCTTCTAGAACTTAGAACTACTTAAACCCAACTAACCTAAGGGCATCACACACAACCATGCCCGAGGCAGGATTCGAACCTGCGACCATAGCAGTCGCGCGGTTTCAGACTGAGCGCCTAGAACCGCTAGACCACCGCGGCCGGTCCGATGTGAGAAGCACGATATTGTTAGTGTAATGCAGTTTCAAACCCAGCGTTATTGTTATTTTTCTGTAGGTGTACGAACAGCCAACAAAGGTTCAGTATTGCTCAACATGGTGTATTGTACAGAGCTTAATATTATCAAATGTCGTAAGATGAAACTAAGTCACATGCTAGCAGGGCAGTGTTCCTTACGCGAATGCACTGTCGTGTGCGGCGTGTTCGTAGTTCCGCGCATGCGCGCGCAGTCAGCTGGTGTGGTAGTGGGGGACGTGTGACGTCAGAAGGGAGCGATCCGCACGCGTGTGAAAGCTCGGCACGCGTGCATGCACACGTGCCGCGTTCTTGGCCGTCCATGCCCTAGAAATTAGAACTACTTAAACCTAACTAACCTATGGACATCACACACATCCATGCCCAAGGCAGGCTTCGAACCTGCGACCGTAGCGGTTGCGCGGTGACAGAACTGTCGAGGATGGCAATGACAGACGTGATGTAGCAGTTGCACGTAGATTCATGAGGTGGGGCATGGCAATGATTACAGAGGCAGTAGTAATTATCTATGCTTGCTCTTTCTTTATTGGTATTCTATATCTGGAGCATAGATCGTCAGCAGGTGGACGAGAAAGACACACCGGCAGCATGAGGAAATCCGGAGAAATTTCGTTCCCGGCAGGCAGGAGCATACACTCTGGATGTAGATAACATCTATAGACACCTGATCAATAAAAACACCGTAATCTGTGCCGTTATAGCTGTACATTTGACTCTCAAGGCCAATGTTGAAAGAGTACGAACGTATTTTTTCCGTTTTCTTTTCCCAAATTGGCGAGAACTGTTGGCAGGAGGAACACGCCGTCAGTGTTGGACGGCCTGCGACGTCTGTACTATGTTTCACTTTTATGAGCAGACACGGGCGCTAAGCAAGTGGACTAGGACAGGAGTTTTTACAGAGCGGATGAAGGGAGTAAGAGAGTTTTTATAAATTTATGCGTGGAGAACGTAGGCGGCAGAGCGAGAGGGTCAATAGAGAATTTGGAGAGACGCGAAATGCAGTAGAGCGGCGCGGCTTGTGCCTTTTAGAGTAAGAGGGACTGGGAGCGCGAAAAAGAGCGGACTTTTAATATTCGGACGGGGTACACAGGAGAGAGCAGGCGTGAAACATTCCAACGTGGTGGAATATGTCGGTGGGGAACCACACGGCCGGCCGTGACGGAGGGCCACCTGGAGTACTACGATAGACGCCAGACGCCACAGCTCACGGAATAATACGAGGGGCATTCAAAAAGTGATTCAACACAGATTTTTTTTTCTGAAAGCAGGTTGGTTTTATTCCCGATTTCGATATACCATATTCCTCATCGTTTCAGCTTCTTTTCGACATTATCTCCGATCAGTGAGACCTTGTATGTATTGTACTGTATGTTAACCGGGGGCCTAGAAACGACGGAGAGGCTCCGTCCCCGCCGCAGCCGCAGTGGTCCACAACCCCATACGACTACCGCAGTCCACTTCACACATCTGCCAACCCACACCGAATCACTCTTTCACGGTTATTGTGCGGTTCGGACCCCGGTGGAAGCCCCCCTCCCCAGGGAACGTCTCACACCAGACGAGTGTAACCCCTATGTCTGCGTGGTGGTGTACGCGTACGCGGAGAACTTGTTTGCTCAGCAATCAAATGGTTCAAATGGCTCTGAGCACTATGGGACTTAACTTCTAAGCTCATCAGCCCCCTAGAACTTAGAACTACTTAAACCTAACTAACCTAAGGACATCACACACATCCATTCCCGAGTCAGGATTCTAACCTGCGACCGTAGCGGTCGCGCGGTTCCAGACTATAGCGCCTAGAACCGCTCGGCCACCCCAGCCGGCGCTCAGCAATCGACGACATAGTGTAGCTGAGGTGGATTAAGGGGAACCAGCTTGCATTCGCCGAGGCAGATGGAAAATCGCCTTAAAACCATCCACAGACTGGCCGGCTCACCGGACCTCGACACAAGTCAGCCGGGCGGATTAGTGCCGCGGACCAGGCGCTCCTTCCCAATCCGGAAACCCTTTCGTTTGACCTCGTGGGTAACTGGGCGAGCTTCAATGAGACCTTATGGGACGGTTTGCGTGCCCGCATGATACCACTCTACCGCTCGACGACTTGCTATATCAGTAACCTTTTATTCCAAAAACTGCTTCCCGCGGAGTGCATCCTTCATTGGTTCAAACAGGTGAAATCGAGAGATGCAAGATCCGGGCTATAGGGTGGATGAGGGAGGAAGTCCAATGAAATTTTGTGAGCTTGTAAGAGGTCCAAGCAGATGTAATTTCGATGTATTGCTCATGCACTGCCTGCGATATCTATCAAAACAGCTCTTCAACTATCGATCTATCTAGGATTAAGAATGAGTAAAGAAATCTGATATGACGAGTATTACCGAAAGTGACAGTTTTCATTAGACGCTCCAGAAATGACAACCACGAGAACTTTAATACCAGACAAAAATTTAATCATCAGTATGTGTAAAATTATCAGCAACAGGAAACAAATTTTGGTAACAATAGAGGGTTTTCCCCACAACAGCAACAAAACCAACCGGTTAGCATGCGCAACCAACAATGTAATGTGCAAGGTCAACCAAGCTTTAATGTTTAGCTGCCTACACGTATAGCGTCGGCTCCACCAAACAGTAACGCACAGCAACAAGGAAATCAATATGTACAGAGAACACATCATTTCAATTACTATCGCAACGCACCGTATAGCAATGACTATCATGACAGACGTAAAAGTAATGAGCACAATGTTCAGCGTACGTTTAATAACAGTCGGTCTTACCAGCAGCAAAATCATCAGCAACAACAGATTATCATGAATGAACCAGACAGTAGATATCATCCCGAACCTAATACGTCAGGAAGAAATAACAGAACAGTACAAATAGTCGAGATGCCACAGCATGCTCCCGCAAACAACAGCACGTCGGAAAGAATTTGACTAGATACAGTACAGGTTGCATCTTCCAGCAACGTAAGCAATACTTCAGATAGACAGAATCTTGTTCACGAAAATGTTATTGCTTTTGACGACATCCGATACACACTTTTGCATAAAAGACCGAATCACAACGTATGTAGACGACATTCTTATCGCATAAGCTAACTGGTCTGAACACAATCTGATTCTTGAACAACTGTTGCAAACTTTTCGTGCACAAGGACTCACAGTTAATCTTAGTAAATCACACTTTGGCAAAACTTCTATAAAATTTCTTGGACATGTAATTTCAGCAGAAGGCTTTGCGCCTGACCCGGAAAAACTTCAAGCTTTACGTGACATTACTGTACCTACGACGAAGAAACAATTATGCAGCTTTCTGGGATTAATTAACTTTTTTCGTAAATTTATTCATTACGCTGCTTTAGACACCCCTAGATTATGTCAATTGATAGGTAAAAACACTATTTGGTCCTGGGATAGCCAAGTACATTCTGAATTTGTTAATTTAAAACAAGCTTTGCTGAACGCACCTCTTTTATCACACCCAGATCTAACTAGAAATTTTTCCTTTGCCACCGACAGTTCTAACACCGCTTTAGGTGTACACATTTTTCAGGAAATTGAAGAAGATGGTTCTACAGTAATTAAAAACATCGCCTTTACGAGTCGCATTCTGTCACCTGCTGAACGCAATTATTCTGTTACAGAACTTGAAACATTATGTGTTGTATGGGCATTTACGTGATTTCGGCATTTTCTTTATAGAAGACATACGACCGTTTACACAGATCATAGAGCTATACAGTTTTTACTTTCAGCAAAATTTACACATGACAGATTAAGCAGATGGAAACTTTATTTACAGGAATTTAATTTTACAACTGTTCATATTCCCGGTACACAAAATATTGTAGCAGACGCACTATCCCGTTTCTCTTCTTCAGAAACGATTTCCTTGCTATTGCCAGTCTACATTTTATATCCTCTCTACTTCGACCATCCTCAGTTATTTTGCTCCCTAAATAGCAAAACTCCTTTACTACTTTAAGTGTCTCATTTCCTAATCTAATCCCCTCAGCATCACCCGATTTAATTTGACTACATTCCATTATCCTCGTTTTGCTTTTGTTGATGTTCATCTTATATCCTCCTTTCAAGACACTGTCCATTCCGTTCAACTGCTCTTCCAAGTCCTTTGCTGTCTCTGACAGAATTACAATGTCATCGGCGAACCTCAAAGTTTTTACTTCTTCTCCATGAATTTTAATACCTACTCCGAATTTTTCTTTTGTTTCCTTCACTGCTTGCTCAATATACAGATTGAATAACATCGGGGAGAGGCTACAACCCTGTCTCACTCCCTTCCCAACCACTGCTTCCCTTTCATGTCCCTCGACTCTTATAACTGCCATATGGTTTCTGTACAAATTGTAAATAGCATTTCGCTCCCAGTATTTTACCCCTGCCACCTTCAGAATTTGAAAGAGAGTATTCCAGTTAACGTTGTCAAAAGCTTTCTCTAAGTCTACAAATGCTAGAATTTGTATTATGTTCTGGGATTAATGTAAATTAATGTAAAAAAAAATTTTGTGGGGAGGTTACAAGCTCCTCTCTTCTGCGCAGACTCGTGAGGTCCTCTCTGGTGCGCAGACTTGCGCGAGGCCTCGAGTTGTCACGGAGAAGGAGAAGTTTGTTCGCATTTTTGTGGCGACGAACAAACTGAGCAGTTTTTTTTTCGATTTCCTGAGGGTAGCACAGCTGTGTGCGGTCGGCTGGCACGCGAGAGGTCGGGCGGGTTTGCGCGACCTTGTTGCCATGATGACAGACGCCTTGCTCATCTCCGTAGACACTCTGCAACACGCCTGTGATACAGACGCCATTTTGAGGGCTACGTAAAGCGCCGCCACCTATCGAAATTTCATGGAACCGTAAGAGCTGAAGCTGGAATATTTCCCTGTATTCTACAATAAATTTCGCGTTTTTTCAACCGAAAATGGGACAGAAATAATGTGTTCCTTTTCTTACCAAACGTCCTCAGTTAAAGGCTGCAGCAGCAATTCAGGGACAGAGAGGCAGAACAATTCATTTTTGAACAGAAGCGGCGGCATTCAGTGTGATCATTCTGCCGTAGTAGGAGAGTTATCTTCATTCGCTATCAGTTCCTTCCGTGCAATCGCTGCTTACCTGCCATACCACTTGGCACGTCTATAAAGATATATCCTTACTCTTCTCCAAACCTTGCTAACCACTAATGATGATTGTCAATGCGAAATGCCCTATATTAATTGAGATGAGGTTGTGAATCATAACTGTTCGTACAAGATTGGGGTTATCGGAAACGTACGATTCCACCCCCCTGCTTTGACCAATGACGTCACCAATATGGCGGAAACGATCATTTACAACAACTCCCATATCGCGACTATGACGTCAATACTTAAGCATGATAACAATCACAAAAATAGATCGAAAAACCATCAAACACATATTCCTCCAAAAATAAAATGAAACTAACGAGACAAGCGGGGGAAATCGGGGTTTTTTGGGTGGGGACAAACTAAAAATAAACACACGCCACTAAACAAAACGACAAAAACGATAAAATAAAACGACCACAACTTTCCCAAAATCAACTAAAAACAATATCCACTGGAATCGAACACTTTCCTTGAGTTATATAGGTCAACTGAAACTACCGATACCAAATCATAAAACCCATCCACAATCATTACTACCTCAAAAAACACAAAAAAAAAACAACAAAAATTGGAATCGAACACTTCTCTTGACCTATATAGGTCAACAGCAACAACCGATACCACACTATAAATCTCAAAACTTTCGCCTCCACCACACTTAATACTACCATAAAAAGACACCTAGAAAATCAAAATTGGAATCGAACACTTCCCTTGACCTGTTATCCTTACGACATCTCCACATATAGCCGTCCCTGGTCCGAGACGCTGGAACTTTAGTAAGCCTCATTTCTTCGCGACGCACTGAACACTTCACGACTTCATCCAAAAATCAGAATAGTTGAAGAAATTTTGTTAGAGACAACGCACTGTCCCCCATCATCGCCGGCAGCCAAAAACTGTCCACGTTGTCAGTCACATCCATACCTACCAAAGACATAAACAAAGTAATTTACCAAAATTCACACACGACGAACAGAAAGAAACTACAATAACGTCGGCATAACAAAACCAAAATCGTTAACTCAGTGAAAAATATTCCGCTGAAAGCACTGTCACTACCGACACCACACACGTGCAATGCTACCACGCAACTGAACCCCATACGCCACATAACACGCTACCCAAAAACACACCACCAGAGAGAACCACCAACCGCAACAATACGCCACCTATAAACAAGCCACACATGCGAACTAAGCCAAAAACGCATAAACACACCACCAGAGAGCACCATCGATCACATCAAAACGACACCTACAAACAGACCACTCTCAAAAACTAAATTCTGCGCCGTTGTGACGTCACACACCATAACAGCCTTACGTCACAGGTCAAAGCCGAGGGATGGAATCGGACGCTTCCGTTGACCCCAAGATTGTATTGACAATTGTTACGCTGACTGCTTGTGTCGCAGTCATATGTTATTCGACACTTTTTTGAGTTGTCAAGGCTGTACGCCTGGTTGGTTAGGAAAGAGTTGAAGTTTGTGATGTCTGAAGATGGGTGTAATCCCGAAACGCATAACATGTTCTAGTAAGAGAGTCAATTGAACATCTCTTGACTTTATTGCGATTGTGCAGCATTGGTTGCCAACTATTATGATTATTAGACAACGTTTTTGAAATTACTGAAGAAAATTCGAAAACAAGTAACACAATTCGCAGACGCGATCAGGAACGAAATGTCTGTACAATTAATATTCAGCCACAATTTGACAGGCTCTGGCTCTGAGCGCTATGGGACTTAACATCTGAGGTCATCTGTCCCCTATAACTTAGAACTACTTAAATCTAACTAACCTAAGGACATCACACACATCCATGCCCGAGGCAGGATTCGAACCTGCGACCGTAGCGGTCGCGCGGTTCTTGACTGAAGCGCCTAGACCCGTTCGGCCACACCGGCCGGCTGTTATGAACATAAACAATAAAACAAAAATACCAAAACTTAGTAAATGACAAGTTTCAGAGGACTTAATGTGAAATATCTTACACAAACAAGGGCAAATAGTAAAATTAATTTTATTTCAACTGCAAGGACGTTCACAGTCATGCCACCATAAATTGTCAGCCGTGGCACGGCAGCTCTTTGTGTGAATATTCTCTTTGCTTCATACGTCCATAGTGGTTGACTCTTTGGTTGCGACTTAGAGAGTGTGATGGAGGGAAGAGGATGCAGAGGTGTGCTCTTTTGGTGAGCTACCAGGAGAGAAAAGCAAAGTTGAACGGCGTTCTTTGAAATGGCGTGAGTTCTGGTGCGCTCCTAGTGACAGTTGCGCACTAAACACGGGCTTGAGTGTTGAACGACCGGATCACACCTGTATCGCCGTGTTGTTTGAAGCGCGTCGCTGCGAGAGGGTCCCCTGGCCTGGGTCGTAGCAGACGGAAACTTCTACTGCACAACTTGGGAGGAGCCATGGATATTGAGATACGGCAGTGCGAAGGCGACTTCTCACCTGGATCGTGAAAATACTGTGGATCCGGCTTAATATGTCCGCTGGATGTGGAGATTCCCTTTTTTTAACGGTGAACCCTCACAATTTTCCTTGGGAAACCGTCATTCTTATGGGGAAACCTACCGGCCTTAGCGCATTCTCGCTGTCTACCGGGTGTGGGGGTTTAAAAGATAAAAAGAAGAGTGACTTCGAACGAGCTGAGTGTAATTAACAGGCCTCTGATAAAATTTTTCCTGATACTAGTGAAGTAATTAAAATGTGCTGAGCACGGGCAAGTTCGGTGACTGAGATTGTCACAGTGGTTAAATAAGTATCTAATTGTGTAAGACACTATTCGGCGTGGTTAATACATATTAAATAGGTTCCTTAGCGTGATAGTTGCTAAAGTCCAATTAGTTAAATTTTGTTCATTTGTGGAAATCTCAACGGATACCTTTTAACTGTGTGTTGACTTGTTCTGAGCCTGTGTTTATGTTTCGTTCATGTGTTCCAGATAACTTAATAACTGTGCTTGTAACTCCTGAGCTGTTACTGATAGCTGATGAGCGTAATGTATGCCACGGTTTAATGGTTCCTTTTTACAGCCATGTGTAATTATTCTGTTGTCACCTGACGCCGTAGCTTGTCACTAGCTCTGCGCGTCATGCCTACATCTGTTATTACTGTAATTCTTGAGACAACGTGCACCCTTACTCATGTGTAAAATTTAATGCTTTAAGTAGCTCAGAGAGTAATTCATTTAAAGGAACGCTGTGTAAGGTTGTAGCTGGTTTTAACTTTGTTAGTGTCTTGCAATTTTACTTTGGTCATTAGTAAATTTTGTCACAGTAAGAACTCTTCGGCTTTAGCCGCTATAATTTTCTGGAGTTTAAAGTTAATCGAGCGTTTCTTGGTTAAATGAGAATTTACAATTAAGTTTTCTTCTGTTGTGGCTGATTTTTTAAAGTCCTTTGTGGACGTGATCAGTTAAAGGTGTAATTACTATCCTGTTTATCCTCTGGAAAATTTTATCAGTAATAAATATGTTTTGAGGTATTCTGTGTTCATTAGCTAATCCACCCTTCACCACTCCATCACCTAGCTCCTAGCAACCGCACCATTTCAGATTCCTTCCGCTTATTGGTGAACTACACCATGTGATCAAAAGCATCCGGACACCTGACTGAAAATGCCTTACAAGTTCGTCGTGCCCTCAATCGGTAATTCTGGAATTCAATATGGTGTTGGCCCACCCTTAGCCTTGCTGACAGCTTCCACTCTTGCAGGCATACGCCCAATCAGGTGCTGGAAGGTTTCTTGGGGAATGGCAGCCCATTCTTGCTGCACTGAGGAGAGGAATCGATGTCGGTCGGTGAAGCCTGGCACGAAGTCGGTGTTCCAAAACACCTCAATGGTGTTCTATAGGATTCAGGCCAGGACTCTGTGCAGGCCAGTCCATTACAGGAATGTTATTGTCGCGTAACCACTCAGCCGCAGGCCGCGATTATGAACAGGTGCTCGATAGTGTTGAAAGATGCAATCGCCATCCTCGAATTGCTCTTCAACAGTGGGGAGCATGAAGGTGCTTAAAACATCAATGTAGGCCTGTGCTGTGATAATGCCACGCCAAACAACAAGGGGTACAAGCCCCCTCCATGAAAAACACGACCACACCATAAAACCACCGCCTCCGAATTTTCTGTTGGCACTATACACGCTGGCAGATGACGTTCACCGGGCATTCGCCATATCCACACCCTGCCACCGGATCTCCATATTCTGTACGGTGATTCGTCACTCCACACAACGTTTTATCACTGTTCAATCGTCCAATGTTTACGCTCCTTACACCAAGCGAGGCATCGTTTGGCATTTATCGGCGTGATGTGTGGCTTATGAGCAGCCGCTCGACCATGAAATCCAAGTTTTCTTACCTCCCGCCTAACTGTCATAGTACTTGCAGTGGATCCTGATGCAGTTTGGAATTCGTGCGTGCCGGCCTCTGGTGGCCGAGCGGTTCTAGGCGCTTCAGTCTAGAACCGCGCGACCGCTACGGTCACAAGTTCGAATCCTGCCTCGGGCATGGATGTGTGTGACGTCCTTAGGTTAGTTAGGTTTAAGTAGTTCTAAGTTCTAGGGGACTGATGACCTGAGATGTTAAGTTCCATAGTGCTCAGAGCCATTTGAACCATTTTTGGATTCCTGTGTGATGATCTGGATAGATGTCTGCCTGTTAGACGTTACGACCCTCCTCTACTGTCGGCTGTCTCTGTCAGTCAACAGATGAGGTCGGCGTGTGTGCTTTTGTGCTGCATGTGTCTCTACACGTTTCCACTTCGCTATCACATCGGAAACAGTGGACCTAGGGATGTTTAGGAATGTGGAAATCTCGCGTACAGACGTAGGACACAAGTGACACCCAATCACCTGACCACGTTCGAAGTCCGTCAGCTCCGCGGAGCGCCCCATTTTGCTCTCTCACGATTTCTAATGACTACTGAGGTCGCTGACATGGAGTACCTGACAGTACGTGGCAGCACAATGCACGTAATATGAAAAATGTATGTTTTGGAGGGTGTCCGAACACTTTTGATCACATAGTGTATCTGACTCCCAGCCAAGAAACATTTACAAGCTTTTCCGCTCTAGTAAAATTACTGCAGCGGAATGGCCGACCAGCAAAACCTTCGAAACAATAAATGCAGGCCAGACAACAGTACTACTGCAGATAAAGCACACAATTAAACATAGGCTTGTAGTATACACTATTAAATTCTATAGAGTTAAGGCGGCAAATCCGTGAAAGCACGTATGTAGAGTTAGTACGCTTAAGACTCAGCCTAACAGAAAATGGTACTGTCAAGATAGCTGAATGCAGTATCAGTTTTTACTTTAGCACTGAAGGTGAATCAACTATTATACCGGTGACAAAAACTTCAAATGTCTGGCCTGCCGAACACTACCAATCAGCCATGTTAACTACTATCGAAAACAAAGGGAATGTAAGGTTCACAAATTACTTATACGCAATGTATTCTCTGCGGCTACCAGGCCACACTCGTTAAGGAAGTTGACTAACATTTGTAAGTCCAGAAGTCCAGGCTGTTTTCCTTTCTGAGAGACAGAGCCACATAACCAGCCCAGCACCGCTTGAAAATCAGCACCAGTGTGGATCAAAGTTCACCACGCAGCCTCACACAGAATCACCGGCCAAGGTCACTCCCGGTTATGTGACCAGCCGGCAGTCACGAGGAAAACATCTATAATCTCCGCAGTCGGCAGATTCCTCCACCTTGCCGGCAGAGTCTCTTAAATCGCCTTCTCCGGTCATGCCCTCTCTCGGCTGGCCAGGGAACTCATAAAAGTCTCTGAGCAAAGACTGTTGTTGTTGTGGTCTTCAGTCCTGGGACTGGTTTGATGCAGCTCTCCATGCTACTCTATCCTGTGCAAGCTTCTTCATCTCCCAGTACCTACTGCAACCTACATCCTTCTGAATCTGCTTAGTGTATCGATCTCTTGGTCTCCCTCTACGATTTTTATCCTCCACGCTGCCCTCCAATGCTAAATTTGTGATCCCTTGATGCCTCAAAACATGTCCTACCAACCGATCCCTTCTTCTAGTCAAGTTGTGCCACAAACTTCTCTTCTCCCCAATCCTATTCAGTACCTCCTCACTAGTTACGTGATCTACCCACCTTATCTTCAGCATTCTTCTGTAGCACCACATTTCGAAAGCTTCTATTCTCTTCTTGTCCAAACTGGTTATCGTCCATGTTTCACTTCCATACATGGCTACACTCCATACAAATACTTTCAGAAACGACTTCCTGACACTTAAATCTATACTCGATGTTAACAAATTTCTCTTCTTCAGAAACGATTTCCTTGCCATTGCCAGTCTACATTTTATATCCTCTCTACTTCGACCATCATCAGTTATTTTACTCCCTAAATAGCAAAACTCCTTTACTACTTTAAGTGTCTCATTTCCTAATCTAATACCCTCAGCATCACCCGATTTAATTAGACTACATTCCATTATCCTCGTTTTGCTTTTGTTGATGTTCATCTTATATCCTCCTTTCAACACAGCATCCATTCCGTTCAAATGCTCTTCCCAAGTCATTTGCTGGCTCTGACAGAATTACAATGTCATCGGCAAACCTCAAAGTTTTTACTTCTTCTCCATGAATTTTAATACCTACTCCGAATTTTTCTTTTGTTTCCTTTACTGCTTGCTCAATATACAGATTGAATAACATCCGGCCCGCATCTCGTGGTCGTGCGGTAGCGTTCTCGCTTCCCACGCCCGGGTTCCCGGGTTCGATTCCCGGCGGGGTCAGGGATTTTCTCTGCCTCGTGATGGCTGGGTGTTGTGTGCTGTCCTTAGGTTAGTTAGGTTTAATTAGTTCTAAGTTCTAGGCGACTGATGTCCTCAGCAGTTGAGTCGCATAGTGCTCAGAGCCATTTGAACCATTTGAATAACATCGGGGAGAGGCTACAACCCTGTCTCACTCCTTTCCCAACCACTGCTTCCCTTTCATGCCCCTCGACTCTTATAACTGCCATCTGGTTTCTGTACAAATTGTAAATAGCCTTTCGCTCCCTGTATTTTACCCCTGCCACCTTCAGAATTTGAAAGAGAGTATTCCAGTTAACGTTGTCAAAAGCTTTCTCTAAGTCTACAAATGCTAGAAACGTAGGTTTGCCTTTTCTTAATCTTTCTTCTAAGATAAGTCGTAAAGTTAGTATTGCCTCACGTGTTCCAACCTTTCTACGGAATCCAAACTGATCCTCCCCGAGGTCCGCTTCTACCAGTTTTTCCATTCGTCTGTAAAGAATTCGTGTTAGTATTTTGCAGCTGTGACTTATTAAACTGATAGTTCTGTAATTTTCACATCTGTAAACACCTGATTTCTTTGGGATTGGAATTATTATATTCTTCTTGAAGTCTGTGGGTATTTCGCCTGTCTCATACATCTTGCTCACCAGATGGTAGAGTTTTGTCATGACTGGCTCTCCCAAGGCCATCAGTAGTTCTAATGGAATGTTGTCTACTCCCGGGGCCTTGTTTCGACTCAGGCGTAGATGAGCAAAGATAGGCGGGCGTAATAACTATCGGCACGCGTACTCGCACGGATCACCAACATTTTTATAAAATATATTCTAAAACTAAAGTCCGCCCGAGCAGGCCTTGGAAGGACCAACGGTACCGACAGGCTGCCGTGCCATCCTCAGCCCACAGGCTTCACTGGATGCGGATATGGAGGGGCATGCGGTTAGCACACCGCTCTCCCGGCCGTATGTCAGTTTACGAGACCGATAAAATATATTCTCGGTGTTATAATTTATCTTCACTTTCATAACTAGTCAATTCCGTGTCATAGAGCTAATGAGGCTTCAAAGAGACCCCACTCAGGATACAGTGCTTACGCCTCCTTATCTAAAATCTTCACTGCTTATCACTGCTCTCTGAGGAGAGATCATCTACTGGAATCAGGCCTGTCAGATCAGGCAGCAGAATCACAAATACGATCCAACTTTCCATACACTGGGGTGGTTTCGCAATATATCACAGACAGTGACGTGTCGGCTGCAGCTGTGTAGGAAGTACAGTGCGACACAGGAAAGGTCCCAGTATTACAGATTTCACAGTGATGTCAGGCTGTTTCGACTCTCCATGGAGCATGTGCTCCCATAGGCTGCCCTCAGGTACACGTAGGGTAACTACCCACCAAGCAGACCTGTTGGAACTGTTCTACACGTGTGCTCACCACTTGCTGACAACTGCCCATGAGTGCTTGGTCAGGGTAGCGGGGTCGCATGAGCCATCTGAAAGCTATCGTTTAATCTTTTTGTCCACCCCTGACCACCACAGCCAGTGACTGAGCGCTTAGTTTGGAACAGTCTCCCATATTTACTAGTATTTATATGCAGGGTGTCTCACGTAAGGGGTAACACCACTTATTTCGTGAACGGTTACACGTATCGAAACGCGGTTTTCGGCAACGTTTTTGTTTGGTTAATGTTTTTAGCGCTGGTGTCAACTGAGACACTGAAGTACGCACGTTTTGTTAAATGGAACCCTGTCCTTTATATAACTGCATTAGATAGCTCTTCACAAGACAATTACAGTGGTATGAGGTTTTTGATGTTGACGTTGAACCTGTAGTAAAAAAATTCGAGAAATGTCCTAGAATTTGAGAGCAAGGTGGCTGGAAACAACATTTGTAACGCAAACACCGCCAGGCAGACGTCTCGGACCAAGCTGCGTAGCTGTGTACCGTAAGGTACCGTACGCTACGAGAATAAAGTTTTATTTTCGCTTGAACTAACTTATGAGGGTTGGGTTGGATTGTTTGGGGAAGAGACCAAACAGCTAGGTCATCGGTCTCATTGGTTTAGGGAAGGACGGGGAAAGAAGTCGGCCGTGCCCTTTAAAAGGAACCATGCCGACATTTGCTTAGAGCTATTTAGGGAAATCACGGGAAACCTAAATCAGGATGGCCGGGTGAGGGATTGAACCGTCGTCCTCCCGAATGCGAATTCAGTGTGCTAACCACTACACCACCTCGCTCGGTAAACCAACTTATGACCTAGATGCAGGCTCACCTACGAATATTGTACATGGAAATACGATATAGGCTAGAATCTTGCGTGTCACAAAGGGTTTACACATTTGCATATCCTCCCAGACTTATGAGCTCAAACAGAGAAATCAACTGTTCAGTCTTCTAAACTGTAGAGGTCTTATACGCTGTAAAAAGCAACTGTTGTACTTAATATCTAAATGTTAAAAGGAAGGTTTGACCTATCTTTTCTCGTGGCTGTGTGCTTCTTTTAAAAGTACTTTGGTGACCACCCGTAGACCGCAAAATAAATATTCTTCTTAACGAAACGCCGTTCATGCTGAACTATGACACTGCAATGCAATTTCGTACAAATGTAAACGATATAAACAGTTTACTAACGATGATTTGGTAACCACCCAAAAATTAACATTATCCTTTATTTAAGCACGTGTTCAAACTGTTGATTATGGACTGAGAGGGACATTTCCACTCGCCGTTCGAAAGAACGATGAACAGAGTAATTACAGTGGATGATACGGTACGGCATGCACTTGCGATTCGACGACACACATCGTCTGGCGTAGTTGGGGCTTCGTCATAGACTGCATCTTCGAGCTCTCCCCAAAGGAAGAAATCAAGAACAGTCAAATCGGGGTACCTCGCAGGCCATTTGACAACAGAATTTCGTCATATCCAATGTCCAGGAAAGTTCTCATTCAGTACTTGCGTTGCAAAACGGGGCAAGTGGACTGGGCAATCGTCGTGTTGCAGCCACATACACTGTCGACTATCCAGTGGTACCTCTTCTAGAAGAACCGGCAAAATGTTCGTCAGAAAGTGTGCGTACGAATGTGCATTTAGAACGCCTGAGATGAAGTAAGGTCCCACAATGTAATTTCCTATCATGCCTCATCATACGTTTACGCTTGACGGCCGTTGGTGTAGCACATGACGAAGCCAGTGTTGATTTTCGGCTGCCCAGTAATACATGTTATGCAAATTTACATTACCGTGCTTAGTAAACGTTGCTTCATCGGTAAAGAGCACATGTTGGAAAAACGTAGGGTCGTCTGCTAGTTACTGAAGGGCAAATCAACAGTATTCTGTACGGCGTTTGAAATCACGATCGTCAAGTGTCTAATGCAGTGACAAATGATAGGGGCGGAAATTCTGTCGATGCAATATCCGAATGACACTCACCTGACTGATTCCATATTCCTTGGCAATAGGTCTCATACTGTTGTTTGGATTTATTAGCGTCGTAGCCAGAACAGCTTCTTCATGTTCTCTGTCAGTTGCAGTCTTCTTTCTTGTTTTCTCTTTGCAACCTGACCGTACTAGCGTCTTAATAATTCGTGCAGTTGTCTGGGGCGTCGGACATTGACGATCAAGATAGATAACCTTATACCGCTCTACTCTTTTTACGGCATTTATCTTACATTCACCATAAAAAAGTAGTATATCCAAATTCTCCTCACTGGTATACGTATTTGCAGGCAACGAATGTTGAAGCAGAAATGAGCAGCGTGCATTGCAAGGAAGTAAACAGGCAAATGTGTTGACATTCTGAGATAGCGTAGCAAGAGAGCTCTGCTAGACGGTGTCTGCTCCGCTAATGCAGACTCCGGCCACCCTGCTCTCAAATTGTAGGACATTTCTCGAATTTTTGACGATGGGTTTCAACGTCAACATTAACAAAAGCTATATCGATGTAATTGGTTTTTCAAGAGCTATCGAATGCAGCTATAAAAAGTATACAGTTCCATTTTCTTTAAAGTGCTTGCTTCAATATCTCCGTTGATTCCAGCGCTAAAAGCACTAACCGAACAGAAGAAAAAAATACATGTCCGTCAATTCTCCAGCATTTGCCGAAATCCTAGTTTCGATATGTGTAACCGTCCACGAAATACACTACTTGTTGTATCTAGACAAGACAGCCTAGACACAATGAGAGAAAGCCGAAAGGCACGCGCTAAGCTAAAGCAGGATGGCGTGAGGTCTGAAACAGGATACGTAATGAATGCTATAAAGAAAAGTACATAGCTGCTGGAATACTTAACTTTAATCCATCCTTGTGGTACATCTGGAGATTGTGGCGATACAAGTGAGACTCTTTAGATACATGCAATGTTACTAATGGCGCCTTGCTAGGTCGTAGCCATTGACTTAGCTGAAGGCTATTCTAACTATCTGCTCTGCAAATGAGCGAGGCTTCGTCAGTGTGCATCGCTAGCTACGTCGTCTGTACAACTGGGGCGAGTCTAGTAAGTCTCTCGAGACCTGCCGTGTGGTGGCGCTCGGTCTGCTATCACTGACAGTGGCGACACGCGGGTCCGACATGTACTAATGGACCGCGGCCGATTTAAAGCTACCACCTAGCAAGTGTGGTGTCTGGCGGTGACACCACACTACTGGCCATTAAAATTGCTACACCAAGAAGAAATGCAGATGATAAACGGGTATTCATTGGACAAATATATTATACTAGAACCTACATGTGATTACAATTTCACGAAATTTGGGTGCATAGATCCTGAGAAATCAGTACCCAGAACAACCACCTTTGCCCATAATAACGGCCTTGATACGCCCGGGCATTGAGTCAAACAGAGCTTGGATGGATGGTACAGGTACAGTTGCCCATGCAGCTTCAACAAGATACAACAGTTCATCAAGAGTAGTGTCTGGCGAATTGTGACGAGCCAGTTGCTCGGCCACCTTTGACCAGACGTTTTCAATTGGTGAGAGATCTGGAGAACGTGCTGGCCAGGGCAGCAGTCGAATATTTCCTGTATCCAGAAAGGCCCGTACAGGACCTACAACATGCGGTCGTGCATTATCCTGCTGAAATGTAGAGTTCCGCAGGGATCGAATGAAGGGTAGAGCCACGGGTCGTAACACGCCTGAAACGTAACGTCCATTGTTCTAAGTGCCGTCAATGCGAACAAGAGGTGACCGAGACGTGTAACCAATGGCACGCCATACCACACGCCGAGTGATACGCCAGTATGGCGATGACGAATACACGCTTCCAATGTGCGTTCACCACGATGTCGCCAAACACGGATGTCACCATCATGATGCTGTAAACAGAACCTGAATTCATCCGAAAAAATGGTGTTTTGCCATTCCTGCACCCAGGTTCGTCGCTGAGTACACCATGGCAGGCGCTCCTGTCTGTGATGCAGCGTCAGGGGTAACCGCAGCCAAGGTCTCCGAGCTGATAGTCCATGCTGCTGCAAACGTCGTCGAACTGTTCGTGCACATGGTTGTTGTCTTGCAAACGTCCCCATCTGTTGACTCAGGGCTCGAGACGTGGCTGCACGATCCGTTACAGCCATGCGGATAACATGCCTGTCATCTCGACTGCTAGTGATACGAGGCCGTTGGGATCCAGCACGGCGCTCCGTATTACCCTCCTGAACCCACCGATTTCACATTTTGCTAATAGTCATTGCATCTCGACCAACGCGAGCAGCAATGTCGCGATACAATAAACCGCAATCGCGATAGGCTACAGTCCGACCTTTATCAAAGTCGGAAACGTGATAGCACGTATTTCTCCTCCTTACACGAGGCATCACAACAACGTTTCACCAGGCAACGCCGGTCACCTGCTGTTTGTGTGTGAGAATTCGGTTGGAAACTTTCCTCGTGTCAGCACGTTGTAGGTGTCGCCACCGGCGCGAACCTTGTGTGAATTCTCTGAGGAGCTAATCGTTTGCATATCATAGCATCTTCTTCCTGTCGGTTAAACTTCGCGTCTGTAGCGCGTCATCTTCGTGGTGTAGTAACTTTAATGGCCAGTAGTGTAAAAGGGGTGATACATCTCATGTGTCTTGCCCAGTATATGACATCAGATAGTTAACGATGTATTCTAACAGGCACGCTGTTCTTCTCTTTGCCACGCCCAGCTGTCTGACCAGTGCTACTCATGTGCTCTGGTTGCTGTATAGGGCACTCGTCTCTGCGAGTTTGCCTGCGCACTGTCTTGGCGAGGCAGTGACATGGAGGCAGAGCCGTTGCCAGTCGGGATGATGGACCTGAATCAGCAACGGCTACGTGAAGCCAGGGGCTGTGAACTGTGGACAGAGGCTGTCCTGTCAGCGGTGTGGTGCTGGTACCTGCGTGGTGCAGCGCCCGGGATTGTTTGTGTTCAGCGAGGCTCCATGTAGATGGAGGGCAGGGAGGCTGCTGTCACCCACGGACTGGTAGATACTTTGGAGTGGAGGTAGTTGTAACCGGCCAGTGAAAGACAACTCTTCTAGCAAGCTGCAGCGCAGGAGCTGCTGCTTGGCGATGATTTGGGAACTTTGGAGGAGCAGCAAGACAGCGCATCTGATGCATTCGTGGCCGATGTTGATTGATGCTGGCTGCTAACACAGGGCGACGTTTGTCTTCGCACTTCCATGGCACACGACGCTGCTGGGAGGGCCGAGGAAGTGCTTGATGCAGAGTGGTGTACAGGTGGGGCGTATGGGCAGACGGTGGGCGTTATGAAATGAATACGATAATTTTTAGATAAAGGCCATTTATTGGCGAAAGCATGTAAAAAAGGGATCACTTGGGCCTAGGGAGGTGACGGTGAGCCAGAGCGTAGAGATTGGCGAAAAATAGTTCGCGAATCTACCGAAAGTAGTTGTCTGCCAAAACTAAGTCCACAGCGCCGCAGCACCGGGACAAGCGGGAGATGTTCAGTGCTACAGGGCGCGCATCTGACTCGCGGGCGAGCAAGAATACAAGAGAGCGGGCCCGGCGACGGGCGGCCGGGTATAAAATGGTTCAAATGGCTCTGAGCACTATGGGACTTAACTTCTGAGGTCATTAGTCTCCTAGAACTTAGAACTACTTAAACCTAACCAACCTAAGGACATCACACACATCCATGCCCGAGGCAGGATATGAACCTGCGACCGTAGCGGTCGCTCGGTTCCAGACTGTAGCGCCTAGAACCGCACGGCCACTCCGGCCGGCGCGGCCGGGTATATTCGACGCACCACGCGGCTTCCTCCGCCCTGATTGGTCGGGGTCGAGAAAACTGTGCGGGCGGCATGGAATTTTCCAGAGTGTCGCCTCCTAAGCGACGCCTGGGGCGGCGTTACCTCGTAAAACATGAGAGAGGCGCGTCGCCAAGGTGCCCTTGCTCGGTGCTGACTTCCTGTTGCTAAACCGTGGGACGAAAGAATTTACAGGCAGCTAACACTGCCGTCCGTGGCTTGGCCGTAATGGAAAAATGAAGTTGCCGTTTGAAAGCTCATATAATAAAGTAAAATCCCCTACTGTCTGGCTCATCCTTTACAATGGTTTCTGTTACGGCAGCTTGAAGAGGGCGTGTTCGTGGTGACTAGTTTTATACTGTAATGCAGACAGTAGCGTCAACAAGAAACAACGTTTGTGAAACACAACGAGGATGCTATTGAGCCTGGGAATTGTAAGGCAGACATCAAATTGAATTATACTTAGCTGTTTTTACTTTTACTTTTATTTTACTTGCTACAGCCTATACATATGGTTAATGCCTTATTGCTGGGGACCGATCACCTCAGAAGTTTGGTCCCATAAGACCTTACTACAAATTACCACCTTATTGTTTACTTCATCGGCCTATTTTTGTTTTCTGTCTAGTTTTGATGTGTCACGCTTGGTGGGTTGCATTTTATGAGTAGGTACTGGACTAAGAGCCTTTATTGAGAATTGATGTGTTCTCTTGTTGCTGTTCAAATGGTTCAAATTGCTCTAAGCACTATGGGACTTACCATCTGAGGATATCAGTCCCCTAGACTTAGAACTAATTAAACCTAACTAACCTAAGGACATCACACACATCCATGCCCGAGGCAGGATTCGAACCTGCGACCGTAGCGGTCCCGCGGTTCCAGACTGAAGCGCTTGTTGCTATATTGTCACTTCTGTGTACTAATTCGTACCTCCTTTATTTTAAAATTATTAATCTAAGAGGGGTTAGGCTGTTAGACTGTTGACAACTGATGCTATTGACTTAGACACTTGCCTTGTTATTTTGGTGTAAATATCCGTGAACCAGTTTGTAAACTCGATTAACTCCAATGAGTGTTTTCCTCACATATCTCAAAATTACCGCCAGACAGAACATTAAATTCGGTAGTGGAAGGGGCCAGAGGCGGCCGCTGTGACCAAGCGGTTCTAGGCGCTTCAGTCTGGGACCGCGTTGCTGCTACGGTCGCAGGTTTGAATCCTGCCTCGGGCATGGATGTGTGTGATGTCCTTAGGTTAATTAGGTTTAAGTCGTTCTAAGTCCCGGGGACTGATGACCTCAGATGTTAAGTCTGATAGTACTTATAGTCATTTGAATCATTTTTGAAAGGGCCAGACGCACACGCCATGAAATAAGCAAGTACAGTTTTTTACAATATTTTATTTTATCAAATAACTCCAATTAAAACGGCCAGCTTAAAAAGTTAAAAACAGTGAAGGACATCAACGGAAACGATTATTTACCTTTAAAATATGTACAATCCAAACGTTAAACGGTTTGAATTCCTTTCTTGAATCCAACTCCTCATAACAGCTTCAAATAACAGCCGAATGCAGCCTCCCAAAATGCATTGGGCTATGTCAGACGGGTTAATTATGACATACAGGGAACCACACTCTTCAGTAATCTACGACGCAAGTAAGAAATCAGTACAATACATGTCTTAAAGTGAACCAAGCAACTACGTGCTTTACACTGTAAAGGAAGGAGAACATTTTCTTGCGTAATGTAATCTGAAAACCAAGTAACGGAACTAGAACAAATCTTAAATCAGGTGCCCCATTGAATAAAGCGCTGCTGTTAACTATGACTTAAATAACAAGGTTTTACCAATGCCTGGACAAATATCAGTCATTAAAAGATTAAAACAACTCCACCACGATATTATTTCTAAAGCAACTTGCTTGACTCGAATCACAATTTGGACAAAACCTCTCTGAGGGCAACGGATCGCTAATCTTAATGAAGAGCAGAGATATAAAATAAACAACTTTCAGCAAGGTAAGCGGCCACATATATACAGGGTGGTCTATAGATAGTGACCGGGCCAAATATCTCACGAAATAAGCATCAAACGAAAAAACTACAAAGAACGGACCTCGTCTAGCTTGAAGGGAGAAACCAGATGGCGCTATGGTTGGCCCTCTAGATGGCGCTGTCATAGGTCAAACGGATATCAACTGCGTTATTTTAAATAGGAACCCCCATTTTTATTACATATTCGTGTAGTACGTAAAGAAATATGAATGTTTTAGTTGGACTACTTTTTTCGCTTTGTGATAGATGGCGCTGTAATAGTCGCAAACGTATAAGTACGTGGTATCACGTAACATTCCGCCAGTGCGGACGGTATTTGCTTCGTGGTACATTACCCCTGTTAAAATGGACCGTTTACCAATTGCGGAAAAGGTCGATATTGTGTTGATGTATGGCTATTGTGATCAAAGTGCCCAACGGACGTGTGCTATGTATGCTCCTCGGTATCCTGGACGACATCATCCAAGTGTCCGGACCGTTCGCCGGATAGTTACGTTATTTAAGGAAACAGGAAGTGTTCAGCCACATGTAAAACGTCAACCACGACTTGCAACAAATGATGATGCCCAAGTAGGTGTTTTAGCTGCTGTCGCGGCTAATCCGCACATCAGTAGCAGACAAATTGCGCGAGAATCGGGAATCTCAAAAACGTCGGTGTTGAGAATGCTACATCAACATCGATTGTACCTGTACCACATTTCTATGCACCAGGAATTGCATGGCGACGGCTTTGAACGTCGTGTACAGTTCTGCATCTGGGCACGAGAGAAATTACGGGACGATGAAAGATTTTTTGCACGCGTTCTATTTAGCGACAAAGCGTCATTCACCAACAGCGGTGACGTAAACCGGCATAGTATGCACTATTGGGCAACGGAAAATCCACGATGGCTGCGACAAGTGGAACATCAGCGAGCTTTGCGGGTTAATGTACGGTGCGGCATTACGGGAGGAAGGATAATTGTACGGGAGGAAGGATAATTGGCCCCCATTATATCGATGGCAATCTAAATGGTGCAATGTATGCTGATTTCCTTCGTAATGTTCTACCGATTTACTACAAGATGTTTCACTGCATGACAGAATGGCGATGTACTTCCAACATGATGGATGTCCGGCACATAGCTCGCGTGCGGTTGAAGCGGTATTGAATAGCATATTTCATGACAGGTGGATTGGTCGTCGAAGCCCCAAACCATGGCCCGCACGTTCACCGGATCTGATGTGCCCCGGATTTCTTTCTGTGGGGAAAGTTGAAGGATATTTGGCATCGTGATCCACAGAAAATGCCTGACAACATGCGTCAGCGCATTGTCAATGCATGTGCGAACGTTACGGAAGCGAACTACTCGCTGTTGAGAGGAATGTCGTTACACGTATCCCAAAATGCGTTAAGGTTGACGGACATAATTTTAAGCCGTTATTGCATTAATGTGGAATTTACAGATAATCACGCTGTAACAGTATGCGTTCTGAGAAATGATAAGTTCACAAAGGTACATGTATCACATTGGAACAACCGAAATAAAATGTTCAAACGTACCTACGTTCTGTATTTAATTTACAAAACCTACCTGTTACCAACTATTCGTCTAAAATTGTGAGCCATATGTTTGTGCCATAGCGCCATCTGGTTTCCCCCTTCAAGCTAGACAAGTTTTGTTCTTTGTAGTTTTTTCGTTTGACACTTATTTCGTGAGATATTTGGCCCGGTCTCTATCAACGGGCCACCCTGTATATCGGTAAGCAAGGACCTTCTAAGGACATAACCCACAGATACCAAGTCTGCCTCATAGATATTGGCAAATGGGCCGCAAGAGGGATAGTCGATACCAGACCTGAATCAATGGCGCCAGGCAGAACAGTCTACTAACTCTATGGCGCCACGGCTCAATTTGCTTATCCGCAATGAATTTAGAAATTCCAATGGAATGATTTCCATCCCTTCTGCCTTATTATTACCGAGTGCCATTCATGAATGGAAAAGAACGGTGGAATGTGGGGGGAGGGGGGGGGGGGGGTGGTAGAGGGAAGAAAAAAAGGAAAAATAATAGCTTTTGAGTCTGTATGTGGACGGAGATGAAGCCAGTGACAAGACCACCTTCCTCCCTCCCTTCCTCCCTCCCACCATTTTCTCCCTGCAGCCCCCCCCCCCCCTCCACGCGCATCTCAAAAAAATTGCCCTTCCTTGTGAAATTTACCAGCCTTGAGTTTGAGGAGTCCTCCACGTGACACGTAGCTGCCTCTCTCGGGTGGGCCTCAGTTTGCTCAGGTCTCCGGAGCGGCGGAGGCTGGGAAAGGAAGGAGGGTGAAGCTGTGGAAAATACAGGGGGCGCCGGACGGACGGGGTGGCGCGGGTCGGCCTGTCGCAGATCAGGAGTGCCTCAGCGGGATTTTCCAGCCCAGCGGGCGTAGTCGCACATACACAGAGGGGGCAGCGGAGGGCCGCGCGTCTCTCGCCGCCCAGCTGCAGGGCTGCGTATTTCTCCCCGTGCCCAGCATCTCCCCAACACCCGCCTTCTGCGTCACGGCCTCCAGTCCGTCAGCAAGGGGATTAGCCGAAGTTTACACACTGTACACTCCTCTGAGGAACCAAACAAAGTGCTACGTCCGTAAAGCGGATCGTAGCACAGGTAATGCGGTGATAGCGGCTCAGTTAACCAGCTCATGGTTTCGTTGTGGAGCAGGTGTAGCTGCTCTGCGACGTTGTGAATGATGCGCTCGTTGTTGACGATCATCATAGCTGCTAACGGTAATCACGTCGGAGAAGAGAATCGTCACTCTGTACATTAGACGAACGTTATAAAATACTGTCTCCACAGCGCAGGATAAGAAACTGCTCACGTACAATTCAGATGACAAACATTTATTTCACATCGTACTTAAAACCACTACAGTGTGAAATGCAAATCTATGAGAAACCTCACTATTCACAGACGACATGTGGCAGCACTAGCAGTGGAGGTCATATGAAGCGTGCCAGGGGACGCGGAAAACGGGGAACTCTTTGTCATAATGGGGAAACGGAGCAATTTATCTGACGTCCATAAGGACCCATGCATGGTGAAACGCCGATAAGCCAAAGCCGGCGCCGAGGCAGCTGTAGTGCATCAGAGGCCATAGAAGACACGGGTGAGCAGCTGCTACAGAGATGTGAACATATGTGCAGATATTGAGCATCTGACCGCCCAGACGAACCAAGGGTCTACGCACAGTGTCACCGGCCGTTCTGCGAATGTACACTACTGGCAATTGAATTTGCTACACGACGAATTTGGCGTGCTACAGACGCGAAATTTAAATGACAAGAAGAAGATGCTGTGATGTGCAAATGATTAGCTTTTCAGAGCATTCATACAAGGTTGGCGCCGGTGGCGACACCTACAACGTGCTGACATGAGGAAAGTTTCCAACCGATTTCTCATACACAAACAGCAGTTGACCGGCGTTGTCTGGTGAAACGTTGTTGTGATGTCTCGTGTAAGGAGGAGAAATGCGTACCATCATGTTTCCGACTTTGATAAAGGTCGGATTGTAGCCTATCGCGATTGTGGTTTATTGTATCGCGACATTGCTGCTCGCGTTGGTCGAGATCCAATGACTGTTAGCAGAATATGGAATCGGTGGGTTCATGAGGTTAATACGCAACGCGGTACTGGATCCCAACGGCCTCGTATCACTAGCAGTCGAGATGACAGGCATCTCATCCGCATGGCTGTAACGGATCGTGCAGCCACGTCTCGATCCCTGAGTCAACAGATTGGGACGTAAGCAAGATAACTACCATATGCACGAACAGTTCGACGACGTTTGCAGCAGCATGGACTATTATCTCGGAGACCATGGCTGCGGTTACCCTTGACGCTGCATCACAGACAGGAGCGCCTGCGATGGTGTACTCAACGACGAACCTGGGTTCACGAATGGCGAAAAGTCATTTTTTCGGATGAATCCAGGTTCTGTTTACAGCATCATTATGGTCACATCCGTGTTTGGTGACATCACGGTGAACGCACATTGGAAGTGTCTATTCGTCATCGCCATACTGGCGTATCACAGTCGTGATGGTATGGGGTGCCATTGGTTACACGTCTCGGTCACCTCTTGCTCGCATTGACGGCACTTAGAACAATGGACGTTACATTTCAGATGTGTTACGATCCGTGGCTCTACCCTTCATTCGATCCCTGCGAAACCCTACATTTCAGCGGGATAATGCACGACCGCATGTTGCAGGTCCTGTACGGGCCTTTCTGGGTACAGAAAATGTTCGACTGCTACCCTGGCCAGCACATTCTCCAGATCTCTCACCAATTGAAAACATCTGGTCAAGGGTGGCCTAGCAACTGGCTCGTCACAATACGCCAGTCACTACTCTTGATGAACTGTGGTATCGTGTTGCAGCTGCATGGGCAGCTGTACCTGCACACGCCATCCAAGCTCTGTTTGACTCAATGCCCAGGCGTATCAAGGCCGTTATTACGACCAGAGATGGTTGTTCTGGGTACTGATTTCTCAGGATCTATGCACTCAAATTGCGTGAAAATGTAATCACATGTCAGTTCTAGTATAATATATTTGTCCAATGAATAGCCGTTTATCACCTGCATTTCTTGGTGTAGCAATTTTAAATGGCCAGTAGTGTATCTCTGCAGCATTCACACACGCTGACTGCTATTTATTGGCGACAAAGGCTGGAATTTGCATGCACAGTACCGCAATTGAATCCCACTGTCTGACGACAGGTGGACTTTTCAAATGAATCAAGTTTTATGCTCCATCGGACAGACGGCCGTTTACATGTACGACTTGAAACGTTAGAAGGCAAACACGCTGCAAGAATCGTTGGAATGGTCCAGACCACTAGAGGGAGCGTTATGGTCTGTGGAATGTTTCATGGCATTCTCTGGGCGATCTCTTCATTCTGTATGGCATAGTGTATCAACACAAGTATGCGTCTTCGTTGGGACCACCCGTGCATGTAGTTTGCTTCTCTTCGGCACAATAGTATCCATCAGGAGAACAGTGCAAAGTGTCACATAGATCGTAGTGTTCAAAGAGCACCAGGCTGAGCTTGCCGTACTCCACTAGCAAACAAAGTCCACGATTTTATACCCAAATGAGAATCTGTACGGCCAGTTCCATCGGGCCGTTCGCGACATGGATCCTCAACCGAGAAACCTAGAGCATCTGGCCACGCTATTGTAGTCAGCATGGCTCCACAGCCCTTTCGGTACATATAAAAACCTCATTGGCTCCCTTCTTGCATGTCTCGCAGCGGACCGCGATGCAAAAGGTGGCTATTCAGACTTCTGACATGTGGTCATATTCATGTGACTGGACAGTGTACAAGATTCTTCTTTATTACAGGTAGAAATTGATGGTTCAAATGGCTCTGAGCACTATGGGACTCAACATCTTAGGTCATAAGTCCCCTAGAACTTAGAACTAGTTAAACCTAACTAACCTAAGGACATCACATACACCCATGCCCGAGGCAGGATTCGAACCTGCGACCGTAGCAGTCCCGCGGTTCCGGACTGCAGCGCCAGAACCGCATGGCCACCGCGGCCGGCGGTAGAAATTGATGTGTCGACAGAAGTGCCGACACAGTGTGGTTTGAGGGGACCGCAATGCACGCTATAAACACCCGAAGGATGGCGTGAGGTCTGAAACAGGATACGTAATGAATGCTATAAAGAAAAGTACGTAGCTTCTGGAATACTTAACTTTAATCCATCCTTGGTACATCGCTCTTGACGATACAAGTGAGACTCTTTAGATACAAGCTATGTAAGGCTAATGGCGCCTTGCTAGGTCGTAGCCATGGACTTAGCTGAAGGCTATTCTAACTATCTGCTCGGCAAAGTCAGTGTAGTCGCTAGCAAAGTCGTCCGTACAACTGGGGCGAGTGCTATTCCGATCCTCGAGACCTGCCTTGTGGTGGCGCTCGGTCTGCGATCACACAGTGGCGACACGCGGGTCCGACATGTACTAATGGACCGCGGCCGATTTAAAGCTACCACCTAGCAAGTGTGGTGTCTGGCGGTGACACCACAGAAATGAAAGGGACGAGTATAGAATAATGAAATGAGCAAATAATTTTTAAACATATAGGTCTGGATACCAGTGGTTTCCCCGATACAGCTTATTACGACTGATTACCTGAACACCTTATAATATAGTCCACGAGGGTCAAAACTGCAGATATGAACTTGAAGACAACCGTATTACGACTGTCGCACGTGGACACCGTTCGTGTGAAGGCAGGCTTCAGTAAATGTCCTCACCGAAGCTCGTATACGTTCATAAATCGCAGGAGTGTTCCAGACTTCCAGACCCATTGAAAACCGTCCACAATGCGTTCCCAGAGCTCATCGAGACTATAAACAGCTTTTAAATGTCACCACACACACACACACACACACACACACACACACACACACAAAAAAAAAAAAATATCCAACGGGTACAAATCGGTAGACCTACGAGGCAATGGTATTGGCGAATCAAATACACTTGTTCTGCAAACACTATGTACCATTACTTCGGCATACCGAAGCATCTGCAATGACGACAAAATAAAACAAGGGCAGTTTGTTACTTTGTAATTTACGCCTCACTTACGCTAGTTCGAAATAAACATAGCCTTAGACGTTAACAGACTTTTTTCCATTGCAATGAATGCACGTACGCATACGTCTTATCACCTACGTATACCGATAACCCAAAACATTATGACCACTGTCCGCTGCGACGTTGGATGCCGCCTCGTGGCATTGCGGGCACATGACGCGGTAACAAACGTAGTAAGCGGAGCAGACACAGACGGCGGAACATCCTAGCGAAGATGTGGGCTGCAGACTGGAAAATCCATTGAAATAAGCGAATCTGACAAAGGGCAGATTATTAATACGCAGAGCCTGTGAACGAATATCCCGAAAACGGCGAAGCCGGTCGAATGTTCACGTGCTACTATCGTGTGCATCTACGGCAAGAGTTAGGCAGTGAAACTACCACAAGGTGCTACATGGTTGAACGTCCACGACTCTTTACAAAACGTGGGCTTCGTTGGCTTGTCTGCTCGATAAAGTAGAAGTGATGGTAATCTGTGGCATCTCTGCCGAAAGAACACAATACTGGTGCACGCACAAGTGTTTCGGAGAACACCGTTCATCGTACATAGTTGAACACGGAGCTGCACAGCAGACCATCCCTGTGTGTTCACCTGTCTTCAGTTACGACCGAAATAGCCACAGGACCATCAAGATTCGACCGTCGATCAATGGAAACGTGTCGGATCTTGGGGTGAATCGCATTGTTGCTACAGTAGGTCGGTGCTCGTCTCTACAAATGCCGTCGTCGAGGCGAACAGCGGCTCGAAACGTCACGGACACAGGCTAGTGGGAGCAGTTTTATGCTACGGGAGACATTCTCCTGCACTTGCGTGGAACCTGTGGTAGTAATAGAAGACACGCTTACAGCTGGGAACCAACTGCATCCCTTCATGCTTGATGTATTCTCCGACGGCGACGTCGTCTCTCAGCAGTATAATTATCCGTGTCTCGGAGCCCAAACCGTGCTACAGTTGTTTGAGGTGCGTTATAGTGATCTCAAGTCGCCTGATATAAGTCCTATGGAACCCATCTTGGTCGCTATAGGGCGCCATCACCGCGTACACAAATCAGCGGCCCGTTATTTACTCAAATTACATGACCTGTGCGTAGGCATGTAATGCCACTTATCTCCAAAAACTGTCGGAGCGCTGATGCGCAGAGTCGGTGATGTATTTGTGCCATAGACGTACAAATAAAGTATTAAGGAGGTGGTCATAATGTTTTGGTTTATCAATGTATTAGGATTATTTACCTTATTCAGCCTCTTAAGTCATGAAATCCACTGACGGTAACCTATTACCTAGGAAACACTTAAAGAAGAATTCTAATAGCAATTTTACAATCAGATCTTTGCAATGCCAGCATCTAGAACGCGTGATTACCCTAAGGAGCTCAAAAGGAACTGAGAGAATCCGAATGCAAAAATATTTTTGTTTTTTTAGGAGAAAAGTTATTTCATTCGAGCAGCAGATGCACAATGAGTGATTATTTTGTAAATAATTTACTCTCTCATAGTCATGCTAATTTCAAACGAAATAACTGATTTAGGCTGGCATCGGCCATCCTCAGATCTACAGTAAAAAGTTTAAATATTAAAAGAATTACGTCAAAATAAAAATATAGGAAATTAAAGTGATGTCATGTTGTGACTGAGGCGTACTGCTGTGGAAGCAACATTGTCTACGGACACGTATTAGTATGGGCCTGTATATAAAAGCTACTGCTTTGAAGGTCTACTGACTATTCATTCACTGTGGACTCATTTGGATAGAAAGTATTTCCTGAAAATTCTAAAAGGGCATACACAAGTACTTTAGTCAATGACGCTACACATAACTCAAACATGACGTCGTCTCGCCCATCTCCACCTCTAGAGCTTCCAGCAACAAGTGTCCTTTCGAAACTTTGCCTCCAGACAAGCTCACAGAACCATTGGCTGCGCTACCCAATCCAACTGGAGTTTGTGCAAGAGGAAGAAATCTCCACAGACGGCATACTTGAACATAGCCTCTCTTCGACTATTTTTAACGAAGGCAACAACTCTTTTTACAGAACGAAGTCCACGACTCGAGCGCCGACCTTTAATTCGTCCATTTTGTATTCAGGTGGTCAGTTGCGTACTTTTAGTGGTAAGAGAGCATGTTGCATCGCCAGCTATTGTGGCCATCTCCATGGGGCTTCGGCGACGTTTTGGCGATAAATCACACAAATTTAAAGGCTGTCAGTTGGGCGAAATATCTAGCAATTGCAATTACGAACAACTTAAACTGGAACGATCACAACGCCAATGTTGTGGGGAAGCCAAGTCAAAGACTATGTTTTGCTGCCAAAGCAGATAGAAGATGCAACAGATATATTAAAAAGACTTATGCTTGTTCGACCTCTGCTAAAGTATTGCTTGAAGTAGTGTAAGCGGCAGTTTCGAGACAGTGTGACCCTGTGACTCAAAATTCATTTCGTTCGCGGTATTCCATCTGGAAACTCCCAGTTTTCCCAACTCTCTTCCACGTGTACAGTATTTTTTCATGATACACACATAAAGAAGTTTTGCATCACCTCAATCCCGAGAGTTCCGAAACCTGTACAGAAAATTGGAATAGGTATCAACATAAACATCATTTCCGCCCTTTTTATTGCTGTACCACCATACAGCGAGACTTTCATAGGTGGTGGTCCAGATAGCTGTACACAACGATACCTCTAATATCCATTAGCACGTCCTCTTGCACTGATGCATGCCTGTATTCGTCGTGGCATACTATCCACAAGTTCATCAAGGCACTGTTGGTCAAGATTGTCCCGCTCCGCAACGGCGATATGGCGTAGAGCCCTCAGAGTGGTTGGTAGGTCACATCGTCCATAAACAGCCCTTTTCAATCTATCCCAGACATGTTCGATAGGGTTCATGTCTGGAGGACATACTGGCCTCTCTAGTCGAGGGTTGTCGTTATGCTGAATGAAATCATTCACAAGAAGTTTACGATGGGGGCGCGAATTGTCGTCCATGAAGACGTATGCCTCGCAAATATGCTCCCGATATGGTTACACTTTCGGTCGGAGTACGCCATTTACATATCGTACAGCCGTTACGGCGCCTTCCATGGCCACCAGCGGTGTACATCGGCCCCACATAATGCCACCCCAAAACAGCAGGGAACCTCCACCATGCTGCACTCGCTGGACAGTGTGTCTAAGGTGTTCAGCCTGACCGGGTTGCCTCCAAACACGTCTTCGACGATTGCCTGGTTGAAGGCATATGCAATACTCATCGGTGAAGAGAACGTGATGCCAATCCTGAGCGGTCCATTCGGCATGTTGGGCCCATCTGTAACGCGCTGCATGGTGTCGTGGTTGCAAAGATGGACCTCGCAATGGACGTCGGGAGCGAAGTTGCGCATCAAGCAGCCTATTACGCAGAGTTTGAGTCGAAACACGACGTTCTGTGACTGCACGAAAAGCATCATTCAAAATGGTGGCGTTGCTGTCAGGGTTCCTCCGAGCCATAATCCGTAGGTAGCGGTCATCCACTGCAGTAGCAGCCCTTGGGTGGCCTGAGCGAGGCATGTCATCGACAGTTCCTGTTTCTCTGTATCCCCTAAACATCCAAACAAAATCGCTTTTGTTCACTCAGAGACGCCTAAACACTTCTCTTGTTGAGAGCCCTTCCCGACACAAAGTAACAATGCGGTATTAACCGTCTAGGCATGGTTGAACTACAGACAACACGAGCCGTGTACCTCCTTCCTGGTGGAATGACTGGAAATGATTGGCTGTCGGACCCCCTCCGTGTAATATGCGCTGCTCATGCATGGTTGTTTACATCTTTGGGCGGGTTTAGTGATATATCTGAACAGTCAAATGGACTGTGTCTGTGATACAATATCCACCGTCAACGCCAATCTTCAGGAGTTCTGGGAACCAGGGTGATGCAAAACTATTTTTGATGTGAGTATTAAGCCAAGTGTTAGCGATGATTAAACAATGCTGTTCACAAAATTCTGTCAGATTGCTCCATGTCTGATTCATGTCTACAAACACACACACACACACACTCCGTTTTCTACTCTTTTTCCTTCTTTTCGTTTTCCAATTACATTTTCACAATACTTAATTATCTGAATAATTTCCGTTATCCTATCGCATTTTTATTTTTTCAATTTCTTCGTCATCTGCGACCCTATTTGGAATGCATACTTGTACTACTGCGGCGGTTGTTGGCTTCATGTGTATCTTGGCCACAGTTACGCTTTCAGTATACTGTTCGTGTTCGATTACCTACATATCTACTTGTTATTCATTTTTAGGTTACTACCGCCTTACTCCTTTTGGATGTTGATAAGCCTGTAGTGATCTGATCAGAAGTCCTGTTCTTTCTGCCAACGCACTTAAATAATTTCTGCTACATATAAAATCAACTTATCCATTGTCGTTTTTATTTTGTTCAACTTACCTAGTCGACCTTGTCAAATGTAACATTGGATACTAGAACGCTTACTGAATAGAATTACCATTCTTTTTAACACCTGGCGGTCAAGTTATTTAAGTACTCATCTGAGTCTGATGTCGTGCAAATGAATTTAGTGAGAATCAAGCTAAGTCCTACAAGCAACGAGGTACAGCCCTTTTACAAACAGAATCTCTCCCATGACTCAGAAGCAATATTATATTTTCATTGACAATCTGCTGCCATCATACCATAAAACTTTCTACCTTGGCTGACACTGGATCGACAAGAGCAACAACTTTTCTTCTTCTCTTGACTTACTCTGGTTTACCCGTCAAAATCATCTCTGGTCGAGACATTCCTACGCAATAACGGAAGAGACAATCTGAACGAAGTATACCTACACATACATCTACACGATTACTCTGCAATTACAATTAATTGCCTGGCGGAGGGTTCATCGAACCACCTTGAAGGTATTTCTCTTCCGTTCCACTCTCGAACAGCGCGCGGGAAAAACGAACACTTAAATCCTTCTTTGTAAGCTCTGATTTCTCTTATTTTATTATGATGACCATTTCTCCCCTTGTAGGTGAGCGCCAACAAAATGTTTTCAAAGTCTGAAGAGAAATCATATCCATGGCGCTGTCTCCCCTATTTTGCGCTAGTACAAAACGAGCTGCCCTTCTTTCAATTCTATCCAAGTCCTCCGTCGATCCTATCCGATGCGGATGCGACATCGCGCTGCAGTACTTCAAGATATGACGTACAAGCCGTGGTGTAGGCGGTCTCTTTAGTAGATCTCTTGCATTCTCTCAGTGTTCTGCCAATAAATCGTAGTCTTTGGTTTGATTTACTCGCAACGTTATCTACGTGATCGTTCCAACTCACGTCATTCGGAAGTAACCTCTGTAACGATTAGGGACCACTGTGTCAAATAGTTAGTTAAATAACGGTGATAATTAGCTATACAAAAATCTGTACGTAGATACTATAATACCTAGAGATCACTTCAGCAATGCTCTTTCTTCTCTAGCAATAAGTGCGAAAGAACGTAATTAGGGGAACTCGGGACAGAAGGGAATAGCAGTTCACGGCGCTGTTGTGCCCTTTTCTAGACTGGAGAGTGCTGCAACCCATTGTAGTAGCACGTAACTATGTCTTTGAGTGGAAGGGAAGGTACAGCAGCCACTTCAATTTAGTTTGGAATGTAGCTTGTTGGTAATCGTTTGTCCTTCACTTTTCCAATTGTGTTTTTATAACTTTTGGCGAAATTCAACGCAATTTAAGTCTTTCACTGTTAGTAGCACGTTCTTAAATATCATGTAAACTTAAAAGTGTACTATTCACTATACGTTAGTTACATAATACATTTAAATAGTCAGTTATTACTCCCCATAAATGTGATTAACTTGAAGTGTTGTATTGGGGCGGGACGGGAATGGCAGAACGTACTAACGTGCATTCTCCGGAGAAATCTTTTCCGTGTTATTTCACTTTTTCTGCTTTGATGTGAAAGTTTCCGTCTTTTCCTTTATCTCACCGGGCGCTCGCAACGATTTTGTGAACGTATGTTCTCTACGTGCCAGGAGCTTGGCACGATGTACTTTCACCAATGGCTGGATGAATGGACGCACGTTCGGCTTGCCGACTAGGAAAAGCTGCAAAAGTTTAGTCAGTTTCACCTGAGAGCAACTTTTTAAATCGAGTGTAGTTAGATTGTGATGGACTGAACCGATGACATAAGACAAACATCACCCGAAAGCAGCTGTCAGAATTTTTCCCCCGGGGTCATCAGTATTCTGACTGGTTTGCTGTGGTCCACCGCCATTTCCTCTCTGATGCCAATGTCTTCGGCTCACACTATCACTTACACACAACGTCCTCAATTACATGCTCTATATATTGCAATCTCTGTCTCCATAATATTTGTTGTGGTTCCCTTTAGTCCGGTGAACGTTATTGGCTAATTTCTAAGTACATGCCCAATGGATCTGCTCCTTTTTCTAGTTAACTGTTTCCAATGAAACCAGTTCCTCGACAATGCTGATGATAAACTCATTTCTTATGTTATCAGTCTTTTCAGCAATATTCCTTAACAATGCATATTATCAAACGTTTCTCCGCGTTTTAGTATTTCCCTCAGCCTCTCTACATCTACATGATTAAGCTGAAATTCACAATTAAGTGCCTAGCAGAGGGTTCATTGAACCACCTCCAATTTATTTTCTACCCTCCACCCTCAAATTTATTTTATTTCGGTTTAGTTAAGGGTATGTGGGTTTTCGCACGCAGGCTACATATAATGGCCGTTTCAATTTTAACTACTGCATTAGGAGCCCAAAGTAATTTATAATGATCTCACAGTGAATAAATAGGAAAGTAATGTGCACTGTGTGACACGTAGCACTTTGTAGTGAATATTATATCATTTAAGTGTAATCCGTAATTAGAGATCCATATCAAGCCAGCAGACATATTGGATCAGGATGCTCGAATTTGAAACAGTGTTTCGTAGGAGAGCATTTAAGTGCGCCTGTAATTGGATTAACATGTCTAGTTAGTAAATTATGTCAGGTCATGGAATGTATATTCGAAGGGAGGCGTGACAGAGGGGCACTATATGAAAAAGACTGTTCATGCAGCACGCATGACTAGTAACGCAATTACGTAAAATGCTTGAGTACACGTGTTTCAGTATTCGTCCCTGTAATTCACAACAGGATTCACACGAACGGATACACACTTAGAGTACAGGCAACGCGATTTCGGTGCTATGAGACGCTGCTTTAGAAGAACAATGTAGCTGTTTTTTACACAACTTATTGGCTAAACAAACGGTATGTACTGCTTTCGAACGTTTTACGTATGTGAACTATTTGTATGTAACTATCGGAAGACAACTGTCTGTACGTTCACCACAAAATTTGGTAGACTTCACACTTTTAATTATTTAGATCATCTTCTACAAAATATTAGTTCCATACGCAATTATGAGAACGAAACATTACCAACTTGACCTCATTTTTAAGGAGAAAAAGCGCACTTACATGATATCAGATCGAAAAATCTATCTCGCCCGAAAATTTGGCCCATAATTCTAAAAGAGAGCAGCTATGCCCTTCGGAAAGTTCGGCTTTCAAGCTTTTCCTCCAACCAATTGTCATCTCTCAGCCCCATTGCGCCCTCTTAATGCTAGAACGCGAACTTAATGCCCGAAAACGAAGCACTATAGAATGGACTGAATTGTGACATATTGTTTTGACATTGGTTATATTTTTATTTATTGTGACGAATTACTATTCTAACCTTTAGCTGATGCCCGAGATCTCCTTCCTTCAAAAATTTTAAGTCGTCATTCACAAGAGTTGTATAAATGAATGCAACAATTTAGTGTGTCATTAAAGAAGTAGCGCAGCCCTATTTATATTTAATTATTAACATCGCTATTATGCGTTCTTTGGGTTTAACGGGTTGACTGCCGTCGGCAGTGCAACAGAGACGCTTGCTTTGACCGCTTTCGACCACGCTGCGTTCAGTGTCTTAAAGCTGACACTGTACCGTGAAGCATATTTGCAGGAGATGCGCTATTCTCCAACGTAACTGCCATGATTGAATTGTAAAACGGATATCCATAACTTCATTTCATAATAATTCTGCAGTTGCTTAGGTTTATTCATTCTTATTTTAGACGTATTTATAGTTACAATATATCAGTACGAGAATACTGTTCAAACAATACTGAAATACAAGCATAATCCCCATGGCTTCACCTGCATGTACATTAGACACTTATATAGAATAAATCTCCTCCTCCCGCCCTAACTGTGTCCACCTTTTCCGCATTCTGTCTGTCCACCTTATCCTCCTACCTCTATCTGTTTATCTGCTCCTCCCAAATCTCTATCTCCTCCTACCCCTCTCTTTTTCCATTTCCTCCATCCCCTCTCCCTGACCACATCTTTCTCCACTCCTCCCACTGGCCATATCCGCCTAACCCTCTTCCTTTATCACCTGCACACTACCCTTCTACATGTCCCAAGTGCCTCATCCATCACCCACTCCTCCCCTCTGTGTCCATTACCTCCTCCACTCAAAACTCAACTTGTTCCAGACATGCACATCGACACGTGTTGCCCCTGTGACATAACAAGTCGGTACTACTCCCACAACACACTTGTCATGCAGGGCAGGCTAACACTTTCGGGGCTTGAAAGTAATATATTTGTCACTGAAGTACAGGTTACCAAGCAAAGCAGGTCGATAAAGCGTGTCCTTACTATTCCAACTCAACATGGTTGTCATTCAGGGTAGCCTACATGTCAGAGACCAGAGAACCGTTTCGTGTCCCTGACAGCAGGTTGCCCTGCAAAAGCAGATTGATTTGGCAGACCGATACTGTGTCACACAACAAATTTGGATTAAATCGATCCAGAAGTTTGGTAGGAGATCCTGGACATACACATAATACTCACATACATAGTTTACACATATATCAGGTAACATGTGAGGTTAACATATTCATGCTCATATTACTTATTATATTTAGCGGAGATTAACATGTGTTTTCAAACAAGATTTCATATCAAGTTGGGCAGATGTGTCTATGGACACTCTGCTCTACTCTCGCTTTGAGTGTCGCACAAATAGGAAGGTTCTGGCTGTCACTGTGCTGTACAGTACTTCATACTCGAGTGTTAGGTGGCTGCAGTGGAGTGGGGCAAGTGACAAACAACTGGTGCACGTAAAAGTTTAAGACCTGTATGTTCAGAAGTTCATATCTGGGTCTATCAGAATTATTGTTCAGTTTGTGGCGTGGGAGCGATTGCCAGGGCTGATGTCTTGCAGGAGTGTTTTATTTCTCACTGATGTGTGAGGTCAAGTTGGTGATGTTTGCTAGAGAGAAATATCTTCCTCAAATTACAAGGTGAGCTCTGGCGTAGAGGTGAAGTAGCATGGAAGTCACGTACACGTATTTTCCTTCCAAGCTCTGTTCGATGCACAACTGGGTCAGAGTCATTCTTGCTGTCAGGGGTAGCACCTCTGTGTACTACTCCCACAACACACTTGTCATGCAGGCCAGGCTAACACTTTAGGGGCTTGAAAGTAATATATTTGTCTCTAAAGTACCAAATTGTGCACTCTTTACAGCTCTAAATGACCTATAAATAAGATAATGTATTCCTCCTATCATATTGTATAAGCACAATAAGTAACATTTCGTTACATGCCATCATCAATGGATTTGTAGTTTTGATGACAAGCAGAAAATAAGACGCTGTCCACGGGAAACAGATCGGCACTATATGATCAACTGCCGTGTAGTCGTGTCACGTCATTTGCTCTCGTTAGCCATCAGCGGGGTATTTGCACCTCACGGGAATCTCGTTAGGCGCGCTCTGAGTGTGTTCCAAAATTCAGCGGGAAATAGACAGACGTCAGCGACATGAGCGAGCAATTACGCGAAAGCCCCGGCGCCGGCGCCTGGACGCGATGGACGGGACGTGTATGTAGCGCGGAGCCGTGTCAGCCGGTAATTGGAGATGAATTGCAGCGCCGATCGAAGCCGAGTTCTGCATCGTGCGCCAGGCGCAAACACGGTTCAGTTCGGCGCTTCGCTGCTACCTGGCGTTGGCACCTACCCCGTCACTGTTCGCTGACTCCACGTTGGGCGGCTATCCGATATTCACACTTCCAACGTTATTTTAACCTTGCTGCCCATTTTTATCACGGCCAGACTGGCAAAAACAACGGATGCGTACAGAATGAAAAACGTAAGTTAAGCAACTCTACATTTTTGAGGACCCTGAGCTCAACGTCCACCGTATTGGTATTGTAAACGAGAAAAATGTCACCATTGGTCGTAAGAGGTTTGGAATCTTTTATTACAACAAACCGATTTCAGTCACTGTGTGACCATCTTCAGTGCTACAAAAGTGTAACACGTAATTTTTTAAACTGTTTTTTAATCCCCCATCACCCCATATAGGAGGGAGGTGGACTGTCGACGGTACAGGCAACACGCCCTTCTGCCAACTAATACTAAACATTTTGATGAAAAAAGGAACAAGAAACAAACATGGTGGAAACTTATAATGAATTTCAAAAGTAAGATTTTAGATGTTCGAGAGATAAGACCTCTTGCACTGGTAGTTAAAAACAGTAATACAAAAATGTAAAACGAATCAAAATAAGCGGACATTTAAAAACATTTATAACCTGATGCAGAAGCACTGATATTTAAAAGGACTTTTCTGTGTAAGACATAAAATCAGGCCTCAACACCGTATTATATAATATAGTCATAAGTGACATCGACTAAATTACGTTGATGATGTATAGCAAGTATCAAATATTAAAACCTTGAAGACTGATTAATAAAAACACGTATTACAACTTCAACAACGCGTCTATATAGAAGGAATTTTGAACTGAGCTTGCTGTTTACAGTCACATACAACAAAGCTCGATACATGGGATAGGTATGACAGTGTCCTCTTTATTCAGATAAACCATTACACAGGAATATTTCATTGAAAAAGGAGGACCAAGATTTTATACAAAAGAACAGTAAAAATCAATTAAAACTAAAAACACAATCTTCATAACCCAAGAAATCGACAACACAAATGATATAAAAATATAGCAATAAGAGGAATTGTGCCCTCTGACGTATAATTTGTAAATCCATCAATAGGCATTAATAAAGTTTGCATGACTGTAATTCAATCAATAATTGGAAAAATCCAACAAGTAATAACAGTTTGAATAGCATTACTTTATATTAATATTTATTTTTGCTTCATCTGTAAACGACGACTTCTAAGCCAAACAAGCGCAGTGAATGACTGAGATGCAGTTCATAGAAAATACCATAAGTGGCCATAATCATACCTACTATACCCAGCAATGGGACAAATAATCACATATATTGCAAGATGCAAACGGAAATTATTGGAGGAGACGCTTAACACACCAATGATAACATCTGTACTCATATCGTGAGTAATCGTGTGGTACTGTGTAAGAGGTAACTTTCACATGTTTTTTTTTAAATCGAAACTGTTCTGATATTCATACGATTGTGTACCAACTTCTTACTCTGCCCTTAATTAATCTTCACTTTCACTCTTCCCTGTTCATAAGTCTTAGCTGTTTTATTGTAAATATTCTTTACATAGTCTTTAGGATAATTATTCATTTTGGTTATAAATTGTATGGTTTGAACCCCAGTTTCGTGGTTAGATTCTGATATTGGTAGTTTAAACATTCTGTCAATAGTAAAATTTTCTGATACTGGCTGGGATGGTTGGACCTATAATCTAGAAAAACATCAATGCAAGTATTTTTTCTAAAAATTCATAAGCCAATTTCATTTCTTATGACTAGGTCAAGGACGTTAATCCAACCATGTATACCCACTTCAACTGTAAAAACAATTTTCTCGTGGAGACTGTTAAATTTAGCTACAGTCTCATGATTTTTGCTTCTGTTTCCTTTAATTAGGGAGAGTGTGACATATACATATATGTGTTAAATAATAATTTTACTAGTGAAATCAAGCTATTCATGAAAGAATCTCTCTTCAAGGTAACCAACAAAAATGTCTGCTAAAAAACAGAGCTGTGGCACTGCCCATACTTAAGCCATATTTTCGAACCTATATTTTGTAATCAAACATAAAGTAATAGTATTTTAAACAGAGAGAAAACAAATCCATAAATTCAGTAATTTCAAACTGCACGGTCTTCTAAATTTCTCGGTGATAACATGAACAGTCTGATCTACAGGTACATTAGTGTGTAAGTTAATAATGTGCAACAAAGCGAAAGTCATGTAATCAATTGTAGGCACGTTTTTAATTAAACTTGTTAACCTAACACTGTTTTTTATTGAAAACCGACGACTGAATTTCTAATATTTATTAAGAAAATATAGGCATTTTTATTTACTTTGTATAATGTGGCCTTCCCTATCATCAACAATTGTCTGCATTGATTTCAGTTCCATGCGGACATTAACTTGCATCCTCAGCTTAGGAGCTTGGGGGTTAATTACTTTAAGATATTGCACCTGTTTTGGAAAGACAGTTTCACTACATGATTTAAGCTAATCAACCAACTTTTTTGAATCTCGTTACAGGATACGTATCTACACTTTTAATATCATTTTCCTGAAAGAAATTTTACATTTTTTTCAGTATATTCACATTTATCAATCACAGCAACTGAATTACCTTTATCAGCTTTAATGATAAATGCAGTATTTTCTGTTAACTTCTGCCATTTCATCATTTTTACGCAACCATTACTGTTATTGGACTCCATACCATTCACTTTATCAACCGAAACAGCAATTTTATTCTGAGTCACTTCCGAAACCTTCGTCATTCCCATTGCGAATTTTATGTCAGCTGAAGTATTTCTACAGCCTTCCTATCAATTCTGTTACGAATCCCTTTCTGTAATAGCAATTCCTCCTGGTGCTCAGACACAACGTTTGTCAAATTTAAAACGCTTGGATAAAAGTCAGAATTTTGTTCACCAACAGCGTTGGTGGTTCATGACTACCACATTAGGTTTAAAGTCATTTTGTTATGTCTTTGCCTTACATCATCTACTGCTTATGCTATAGTGTTAGGGGCAACATCAGACATTAGATCAAAGACTAGTGGGGTAACTAAATTAACCAACTCAAAATATGTATCTTATAATTCTACATTAATCACTTCCATTCTTGCATATAACTTTCTAATTTCACACCTTATCAAAACAACTTCACATTTGCTCTGAGCCAACATTTCAGCATTTAGTCTGTTGTTGAAATGTACTCGTACATACCTCAAAACAATTTTCTGAATTAAATATTCCTTATTTAAATTAATGTGCTGGATTGTAACTGCTAGTATAACTTTAAGGTCCTTAAACGAGAAGTATGCATGCCCAGCTAGGCAGAATCCTCTTGAGGTTGGAGATATTGGGAACCATGTGCTCAACGACAGCAATACTAGTATTGTGAACAAGAGGAACCGGAGCAAGGGTCGTAAGAGGGTTGAAATCATTTATTACAACAAATCGATTTTACTCACTGTGCGATCATCTTTGGTGCTAAAAAACAATAGAATGTAGAATCAGACCCGAAGACCATATATGTAACATAGGCATAAGTCACACTGGGTACATTACATTTATGATGTATAGTACATACCAGATATTAAAGTCTTGAAGACTCATGTAATAAAAGCAGATATTAACTGCTATGTTCTTCTACGTTGGTGCTATGTTGAAGATGTACTATGTGATTTTATTATATGAACATTCAAGGCTTTAATATTTGATATCCACTATACACCATAAATGTAATGTACTCAATGTGACTTGTACCTGTATTATATAATATTGTCTTCATGTCTAATTTTATGTCTTATACTTTTTTATCACTGCATATGGTCACACAGTGATTGAAATCGATTTGCTGTAATAAATGATTTCAAACCTCTTACGACTGATGGCGCTATTTTTCTTGTTTACAATAATTCTACATTTTCCACTCACATCGATCGATGTGAACAATGCATTCCAACAGTTACAGAGAACTTACAGTTATTCCAGAGGTACAAGAAAGGCAAGAAAATGAAACTGCTCGAAGAGTTATGAATACGAATTCACACTCTTACTTCACCTCAGTTTATCCACATGAGCAACTGTAAATATGTAAGAGACCACTCATGGAAAATTTTCTTACGCTCTTCACGCAAATTAAACACAAACACGAAATGGACTCTCACCAGTCATAATTCTGAGCAAGAACTGCTTGCGAAGTGCATTCGGTCCTGACTTCATTTTTATGGATGGCAACGTGCGATCGCATCGAAGAGCGCAGGTGGAGGAGCTCCTGGAACGAGAGGATATTCGGCGAATGGACCGGCCTGCCGGTCCTCGGCTTAACTGGCATGAATCTGTGTGGTGCGTTGGAGATGAAATGCAGCCCGTCGTTTTGCGCAAATGACAATTCAGCTGTTGTCAGCCGCAGTGGTGGAGGGAAGGAACGCCCTGCCACAGGAACTCTTTATCACCCTTGTGGCCAGGAAGGTGGCACGTTGCAGAGCATGCATTTCCATCCTTCGTGATCACACTTCGTATTAAGCTGCACGCCCAGCCTTTTGTAATTTCCAGGGGACCATCGTAAATTTGCCGTGACTTCAGAGTAATTACCATCTTTGAATAAAAGTGTCATTTCTGTTCATCTCCTTGAGCCGTGCGTGGCTCGTGTTCCCGCCATCATGTATTTTACACCCTGTGTTTGAAGTACTTCCACCTCACTACGTTAATTTATATTACCACTGCCTTTGAGTTGCTACTTTGTTTGACCGTGACCGACGCTACAGCGCGTAACGATATATCCCCTCTCGTAGTATCTTTGCTCGACTGCTATTACTTCCCGGTCGTTGTCTGTCGTAAGGTAGTTCCGGTCGCGAGTTCGGATCTGCCAATCAGTTGGAGCGCGTCTGGAGCGCAGTCCGGATCTGCCAGTTGGGGAGTTGCAATACGGCACTAGTGTAGTCGGGTTGGAGCAGCAGTGAGGTCTGCGACGACATGGTTCGCCCTACTATTGCCGCCACGCATCACTTGATCCGGGCCACGGTCGTAGTGGATCGTCGGTCGGTCGTCCTACCGGCCGACCCAGTTTGGCTCGCCGATCGTTCATGAGTCGGCTGCGTGTGGGTGTGGGTGTGGGTGTGGTGGGGGGGATCGACTCCTGATTTGTCTTCGTGTGTGGTTCGTTACTGTTGGGTATCGTTCAGGTCTTCGTGCAATGCTTGTCAGATTGTGTGTGTAGTTGGCGTTATTTCCATTGACGACTATTTTAGATGTTGTCAGCATTTGAGGGTGTTGGTCGGTTGCTGCGGACCAGAGAAGTTATCTCCGCGCGGTGCAGTCGGCTAGGCCTGCTGGCGGTCCCTGAGCAGTGTCAGAGCGTGTGTGGTGCTGTCCGATCGCTAAGAGCTTCGTGGTTCACCGACCCAGGACGTCAAAGTTGAGTAGTGGTTTCAAGTACCCAAGCCATTTCCATTCACGTTTTGTGGTTCGTTTCGGTGGTTCGCTGTTGGGGAGGTTTTCCTGTGAGCAACACAGAGTATTTACATTGCTGAAATTTAGCCTCTATGCGATGGAATTAACTGTATTGGTTGACTACAATTCAAGTGCACCAGCGGGATTTTGTGCGTTGTGGCCGTTAGTGTTCCAATTACCTGCCGTAATTTCAGGCAGTGTCCTTTCCTCACCTGTTGTCACTGTCCAACACGGTGTGTAGTTTTGACAGCTTAATACATATGCATATTGCATTGTGGATAATCACACCCGTAAAATTTTGTTTGAATTCTCATGTACCGATTGGTGGCAAGCAAGTCGTTTGTCGGTCGGTCCGTGGCTGTCTCTTGGTTGGCTTCCGACGGATCAAGTGTAGTTGTGCTTACCACCTGTCTCACCTAAGTGAGCGAGGGCAGACCGACTCCCTGGATGCTTCTGAGTGCTTTACTGTCTTTATCACTGGTGTTTAATTGTCTGTATATAATCTATCATAGTCAATGATTAAAAAGTCTTGGTTTTACTGTGTTTTATGTAAGTAAGTTTGAATTCCGGCAAGTTGATATTTGCTGAAAGGTTATTGCCGTTGTATGGTCTTTCCCTTTAGTCCAGTTTCAGCTACTTAAAACTTAAGGCTTATGGTTATATTTTTGCTTAAAATTTTGAAAAATTAATTGTAGGCCTTCAGCCTTCGATCCTTATTCTTTAAAATTACACTTTCAAGCTTAAACATTGCGGTCTTCTGCCTTTGAAAGATTATGGTAATCTATTTTTAAAATCTTGAAAATTTTATTGTGGGCCTTCGGCCGTTTGTCACCTTGTATACGTCTGTTCTATCTACTTTTGCCTTGAGGCATATATATATTTTATTTTATTTGCTATTTTAATTGCATTTTTATTTTGTTGATTTTTAAGATTTCTTGTTTGGAGGTCTTCAGCCGTGAAAGAATTCCATTTTGAAACTCGTAGTTGTACAGGTCCGGCTATGTGCCGTTTTGGTTTAAAGGTGTTATTAAATTACAACAAATAAAAAATTTTAAGGTAAAACTGACCCCAACCTTATTTGGCCATTTCCACAATCTGAATCACCTGTTCTGCCGAGCGGATTTAGCGGGCGCATCACTCCTGACTTATTTCTTTCAATTATCTTCTGCACCATACTTAGGAGTTATTTGTACGTATTGTCCAAGTTCCATCGAGCTATGTTACTTGCCAGTGACACATCATGTGAAAGTTACTTTCTACTTACGTTTAGCACACTCCGTTCTGTTATGAACGCGAATCTCGTCGTCCCAACTTCTTTGCGAGCTAAGCTTTTCTCTAGCAACGCTGGTTACACAGGGCAGTCTACTTTCCAGGCGGAGAGAGAGACCGCTAGCAATTCGAGCTGACTACAACAGAGGTCGCCAGCGTAACAGGATCTCTGCTGCATGTCCGCAGTCACGTGGGACAAGTAGTGTGCAGTCTCATATCACTGTGCAAACGAGGATATAAGCTGCATTGTGCAGCTTAATGGAAGTTCCAGTTTGCATTAAGCTCGGCAGTTTCATCGGCTCATCTGCCGAGGTGCATCGATCTTGTTCTTTGAAGGAATCATCACGCATGCCGACAACTAACTCAACGAGAAATCAGGAGCTCAGAGACAGAACACCGCAATAGAACATTGTCTATGCTGGGAAGAAGACAGCAGTATTCACAAACATTGACTTGATCTCTGAATGGTCGCTCGCACATCCTTATACTATTTCTACAACGTTCACAGAGAAGTTAAGTATTCGTGTTAGTAAATATGTCAGTGTTTGGACACTGACATTTATAGACATTTCTGTAGTTATAAAAATTACGTGCGTGTGTGCCTGATACCATTTTTTGGGAGTTGTGTTCATGTTCTCGCAGACATGTAGGTGATATACAGTAGCCACATAGACTGCCGACGAAGTGATATTTACAACAGTCGGGCAGCAGGCATTCTGAAAAATCCGCTCAGTTACGTAAATTTATTTGTACTTGCGAATGGCTCACAGTGCCAGGCAGCATTTAGTTTGGCAACAGAACAGCACCAGTGCAATGTGTTCGACAGAAAAAAGACCGTAATTCGGAATGAAAGATATAAATGGCTTAGCGACTTTGACTAAAGAGCGCTCCCTGCCTTATCCATCCCCAGTGTAGCTACATTTGTTAACATTTATGTTAAAGCATGTATTTCTCGTAATATGTCCATATTTTTGTCCAGCCCCTCTATTAGGCCCAAGCTAGGACTGAACGGATATCGTAAAGAAAATAGGCTGCATCCATTTCACTATTTAGAGAAACCACTGTAAACCACCCTAATGTGGTTCCAGCACCGTAACCACTTTCATCGGCGGCTTGGGTATGTATTGAGTTGGTGCACAAGTTCGTAGCATTATTCAATAATTTTAATAAATACCATACGAGACTTTAATTATGAATAAACTGTTATACTTCTCTATTTACAACAGGCTCTCAACACTGGAGTAGCTTTTCGATTCCGCGACTATAGAAACCACGTTATTTTGAAGCGAAGAACTCATGAGAACCATGTTCAGAGCGCATTTTCATCCATTGTTCGATAGGGAGCACTGAAAATCTGACGACAAAAGATCAGGTGAATAGTGTGGGTGCGGAATTACTACTGTATATTGTTTTTTTTTTTAATTATTATTCTAGCAGGATACGAGCGAGCGTGATCGTCGAGTAGCAACACTTGACCCAGTCTTCCTGGTCGTTGCCTGTAAGACGTCTCAGTACTTGACAATAAACGTCAGCAGTGACTGTTACACCTCGGAAAAGCAATTCGTAGTGCATCACACAGTCGATGTTCCACCATATGTGTAACTTTAGTTTTTGTGGAAGCGCGCAGTTCTTTTTGGACTCAGCCATTCCTTTCTTTTGCTTATGTGAGCATAAACACACTAGTAACAGTAAAATATAGAAATGGTCGGTGTTTTTGAGATAAGTTATGACCTGCAAGCAGAGGTGCTCATATGGCTACCAGCTGATTTTTGAGGATTTGGCTTTAAGAGTACGGTACCTATAAACCCGGTTTTTTGAACATTCCCCATTGCATTCAAATGTTACCCTATGGTAGAATTCTCGCAGTTCAATACATTTGCCGGTTTTCGAGTACACTGATGTGGATCGTTACGAATTAATGCGTTTAAACGATCTTCATCAAAACCCGAAGGCCTTCTTGACCGTGGACAATCACTACTGTCAAAACGATCCTCCATAAAATGAGAAAACCATTTCTTGACGTGCTCTGTCCGATGGTATTATCCCCATACACGTCACAAATCTTCTTACCTGCCTCCGCTGCTGTCACTACGCTATTGAACTCAAACAGAACAATATGTCAAAAATGTTCCGATTTCGCCATTTGGCACATCAATTTCTAGCATCCACAGCTCCACTTGCTATCTCTAATTCACAAAATAATAGCAGTAGTGAACTATAAATAAAAATGACAGTCGATAAATAAACCCATAGCAACCGGACTACCAACATACAAAGCTAAAACGCTACGGACTACGTACTAGCCTAATAGTTAACCCAGAAGTGTAGGGGTGGCGAGAGGAACGAATAACGGTGGTGGTGAATGATGCGCCCTCCACCGTAAACCGTTAGGTGGCTTTCAGAGTGCTAAAGTAGATGTAGATGTCAATTTACTGCCTTCTTGCCAGTTAGTCTAATGTCTATTCTCCATGGGACTTCACTAAACTACTATGTCAGTTTTCAAGTGCCTCTGGATATCCCGACTTGTAACAATTTCAGATTCGTTGAATGTTGGCTTTATTAAACTTTTCCCGATTACATCGTTATCAGAAGTTGTGACTCTTCCCGTTGTAGCCCTTTAGTATAAAAGTGGCACTATTGATTTTAGATACAATACTGTACCTTTATCAGAAATAAAAACATCCAACTCATAAGGGAGAACCATAAAACAGAGACAATTCGGAATCACCGTACAGCAAGTGATTAAAGAACTGTGTTTTCATCGTTGTATTGTGCCATAAACTGCCACGTCCGACAACATTTGTACATCTTCTAGAACTGAGAATAGAAGTGTACGTAATCAAGTATTTTACATTAGAAAAGCTTTAACACAATAAGTTTAAATACATTTTTGGCATATTTTAGTGACCTACTGAGACCATACAGCAAACTACAAATAATCGCTGTCGTATGGAAAATAAAATCGATGAATAGCTATGCTCATAATAGAATAAAATAGTAATAAGGTACAAGTAGAGCTGTGTAGCTAAGAAACATTGTTAGTAAAGTGTGTCGTGGAAAACCGAACTGTTTCTGGAAATACAAGTTAACTGAGTGGGTGGATTCGGCTATCAGAAACACAAAGATGGCTGGTTTTGGTTTTACGTTTATTGATGCATGAAAGTCTTAAAGAAGGCTGTATGAGCATAAGGCAGATACAAGGAGGATTAGCTTGAATGGTTAAGAGAAGACATTTGGCTGAAGCATCGTTAGTGAATCTATGCTAAAAAATTCGTCGCCATTTTTTCCGCTGATTGTGAGGGCCGCGTAGTCTAATTAAATTTCCTTTTACGTCTGTTAGTTCATCCTAAATTCGGTAAAAACGTTTCATTGTCCCACATCAAAATGCCGTTCCTCTTCGCAGAGCTATTTTTTTGGGACAATGACATAACTAACAAGAGCAATTCACTTATTTAAGTACATTGATCAACACGTTTTAAAAGCGAGAAAGAGCATTTAAATTTTTTTTGCCTCCAGTCCACCTAATCACGTTTACTGATTTAATGCTTTTACCTGGCACACGACTCAACCATGCCTATATCAAATTACTGTTGTTGCATAATTCATGAATCAGTTTATTCTGACACGATTGCGCAGGTGGATGTGCCATCTCCATTGCTCTTCCTACCACTGATATTTTTCTTAATCTGCCACCATGACGTGGGTCCTCCGGCGTGATTAACAACGCTGTCTTTTTTTCCTATTACGATTAATCTATATTTCAGTTAATGCGAAAGTGTTATTGTGTGTGACGGAAGCTGGTCAGCGCAAAATGTATAGGAAATTGGTTTAGGCTGTCTCTGCATCCTTTTTCATTGTCTCTGTGTGGAAGCATAAATTTAAATAATACACACTCGATCTCGGTTTTAGTCAATCCGCTAGCGATCAGATTAAAATTTACCTAACGGGAAGATTGACGTATAGGCCTGTCCCCGCACTGCATTTTAATTAAAAAAAGCACGCAGGTAACGGTAACGGTTGATAACAGGTGCGTATTAGATTACAGAGATCACTACGTCAGTCAGGAAATTTAGTCAGCTGCGCCTCGTATCAGAATACAACGGTAGCGTTTCAAATTGTACACTTGACGTCACAAAAACTGCCCAGCGAAAATAGCAGCCATAGTTAGCGCGCTCAGCACTGCCGAGAATGAAATGCAACATATCTGGTTTTTCTGTTTATCTTAAGGACACTCACAGGAGGATAAATTACTTCAAAAATTACTGCTAACTGTTCATTTCAGTATCCCAGATCGATTCCAAGAAGGCGCGAACTCTTTTTCTGCAATCTGTCTATGCTAGTATTATCTACAGATATAGAGCATGTTAACTGAATGGATGTAAATTCTTAAATGGGTACCGTATATGAATAAACGTCGTGCAGCCATTGTATGTCAAGTGTCTCATTCACAATGTGAATTACTTTTTCGCCATAATAGACACATTCTTCTGGTTCAACAATTTGTTGTCTATGAACTTCTCCATTACATTTTAGAAAACATTTCGATGATGTGTGGCTAATTTCTAACAGACGATGCGAGGGATTTTTGGCTATAAATCAAATACAATCAAGTCTAGTGGAGAATTACTTCTCTGTAGCCGAAAAATTAAATTTACTTTCTCTATTTGATGTAATACGTGACAATTATTCACAGTTTCATTGAACTTCGCGTTGTTAGGTCTGAAATTGCACCATTTGTCCAGTAACAGCCAATGTCAGTATACGAATAACATAAAAAAAAACTGCACCACATAACTTTGAGTCGAGTCACATTATTCATGCGCCATTCCTCGTCATCAACAGCGTTTTCGTGACCGCGTCAAGAGCTCACTTTGCACACTGGGCGATGATGGATAAAACATTGTCGAGATACTGGAGAATCCAACAGTCGTGTGAGAGTGGAACTTCGACGCGTAACACATGTCCAGAATAATGAACCTATCAATATGCGACGGTAAACTGCTTTCTTTGAAATACGATTCGGTGGATACGGTTTTCCGAGGAAAATGTCAGTCGTGAGTGGAGGAACGTGGTATTTTCCGACGAATCGGTTTCGTACTCAGTGAATGGTGATTCAGTACGAGTATGGGCCGCAAGATGCCCGTTTCGATACCAAATACATTCTTGAGTCATCTCGCATTGGAACAATGGATCCATGGATATTTGGGACTGGGTGTGTTTCAGTGGACGTTAGTGCTTCACAAGACAGTTGATCTACATCTGCGTCTAGACAGACACTCCACAAGTCACCTATGATGCGTGGCGGAGGCACCCTATACCAATACTAGTCATTTCCTTTCTCGTTCCACTCGCAAATAGAGCGAGGGAAGAACGATTGTCTAGATATTTTGACTAAAGTTCAGTCTTGATCACATCATATATGTTTTAATGATACAGGTAACCGGTTTCGGTTCTTTCTACAAAACCATCATCAGACCCATGGCTCCCTTAGGATGGTAGGCGGAGCTCTCCTCGCTGCTACGCAGTCAACTGATCAGTTGACTGCGTAGCAGCGAGGAGAGCTCCGCCTACCATCCTAAGGGAGCCATGGGTCTGATGATGGTTTTGTAGAAAGAACCGAAACCGGTTACCTATATTATTAAAACATACATGATGTGATCAAGACTGAACTTTAGTCAAAATATAACAATTAATTGATCACTGCTTTACAAAAATGTTTACCAAGACTGTCTAGATACCTACGTATGAGCCCTAATTTCCCGAATCTTATCTTTGTGGCCCTTACGTGCAGTGTATGTTGGCAGTAGTAGAATCGTTCAGCTTTTAGCTTCAAACGCCGGTTCTCTAAATTTCCTCAGTAGTGTTTCTCGAAAAGAACGTCGCCCCCCCCCCCCCCCCAACCCCAAGGGATTCCCATTGGAGTTCCCGAAGCATATCCGTATCACTTACGTGTTGCTCGATCCTACAGTCACAAATCTAGCAGCCCGCCTCTGAATTGTTTCGATTTCTTTCTTCAATCCGACCTGGTACTGATCAGAAACGTTCGAGCAATACTCAAAATAAGTATCACCAGCGTCCTATATGCGGTTTCCTTTCCACTCTTTCCTAAAATTCTGCCAATAACCGGAGTCGACCACCCATCTTCTCTATCACAGTTCTTATTTGCTCGTTCCGTTTCATATTGTTTTGCATCGTTACTCCCAGATGTTTAAACGAATTGACTGTGTCAAGCAGGACACTAGAAATACTGTATCCGAACATTACAGGTTTGTTCTTCCTACGCATTCGCGTTAACTTACTTTTTCCACGTTAGAGCTAGCTGCCATTCATCACACCAACTGGAAATTTTGTCTACGTTGCCTTGTATCTTCCTACAGCACTCAACTTCGACACCTTACCGCACACCACAGCATCATCAGCAAACAACCGCAGATCATTTACCGCAGATCATTTATGTATGCAGAGAACAACAGCAGTTCTATAACACTTCCCTGGGGCAGTTCTGACGATACTCTTGTCTTTGGCGAACATTCGCCGTCGGTGACAACATACTGGGTTCTATTACTTAAGGAGTCTTCGAGCCACTAATGCATCTTTTAACTTACTCCGTATGCTCGTACCTTCGTTAACAGCCTGCAATGGGGCACCGTATCAAATGGTTTCCGAAAATGTAGAAATATGGACTCTGCCTGTTGCCCTTCATCTATAGTTCGCAGTACAGTATAATGTGAGAAAAGGATAAGCTGAGTTTCGCACGAGCGATACTTTCTAAAGCCGTGCTGATTTGCAGACATAACCTTCTCAGTATCAAAGTTTATTATACTAGAATTGAGAATTTGTTCAATGATTCTGTAGCAAAAGGAAGTTAAAGATACTGGGTAGTAATTTTTCGGACCCGTTTTTTTACCCTTCTTAGATATAGGAGCCACCTGCGCTTTTTTCCAGTCGCTTGGGACTCTGTACTGGGCAACAGAATCACGATAAATGCATGCTAGGTAAGGGGCCAATGCTGTAGACTACTCTTTGCAGAACCGAATTGTGATTATACGCGGATATCGTGATTTATTTGCTTTCAAATCTTTCAGTTGTTTCTCTACTCCAGGGATGCTTACAAGGGAACCTCCCCATCGCACCCCCCTCAGATTTAGTTATAAGTTGGCAGAGTGGATAGGCCTTGAAAAACTGAACACAGATCAATCGAGAAAACAGGGAGAAGTTGTGTGGAAATATGAAAAAATAAGCAAAATATACAAACTGAGTAGTCGTTGCGTATGGTATGCAACATTAAGGCTAATGTGAGCTCAGGAGCGCCGTGGTCCCGTGGTTGGCGTGAGCAGTTGCGGAACGATAGGTCCTTGGTTCCAATCTTCCCTCGAGTGAAATTTTAATTTTTTGTTTTCAGACAATTATTATCTGTCCGTCTGTCCGTCCGATGCGATCACTTTTTTTGGAGTCATAATCACATCCACAAGAAAACCTAAATCGGGCAAGGTAGAAGAATCTTTTTACCCATTCGCCAAGTGTACAGGTTAGGTGGGTCGACAACATATTACTGTCATGTGACGCACATGCCGTCCGCAGCTCGTGGTCGTGCGGTAGCGTTCTCGCTTCCCACGCCTGGGTTCCCGGGTTCGATTCCCGGCGGGGTCAGGGATTTTCTCGGCCTCGTGATGACTGGGTCCTTAGGTTAGTTAGGTTTAAGTAGTTCTAAGTTTTAGGGGACTGATCATAGATGTTAAGTCCCATAGTGCTCAGAGCCATTTGAACCATTTGACGCACATGCCATTACCAGTATCGTATAGAATATATGAGACGTGTTTTCCTGTGGAGGAATCGGTTGACCTATGACCTTGCAATCAAATGTTTTCAGTTCCCATTGGAGAGGCACGTCCTTTCGTCTACTAATCGCACGTTTTTGCGGTGCGGTCGCAAAACACAGACACTGAACTTATTACCGTGAACAGAGACCTCAATGAATGAACGGACAGATCATAACTTTGCGAAAATAAAGAAGGTAAATATTTCACTCGAGGGAGGACTTGAACTAAGGACCTCTCGTTCCGCAGCTGCTCAAGCTAACCACGGGACCACGGCACTCCTGAACTCACATTGTCCTCGTTGTTGCCTATGTTGCCCAAGGACTACTCAGTTTGTATATTTTGCTTATTTTTTTTCATAATTCCACACAACTTCTTCCTGTTTTCTCGATTGATCTGTGTTCAGTTTTTCAAGGCCTATCGACTGTTCCAACTTGTAACTAAATCTGAGGGGGGTGCGATGGGGAGGTTCCCTTGATAGTAGTATGTCGTCCATACGGGTGTCTGCCCGATGGTCGACTTCATGCTTCCCAGCGTCCCCATATTGTGAGTAATAGTATTGTCTCATCAGTGCGACAATGATATCCTGAGAGAGTAATAAGTTTTCCACAGGTCCAGTATATCCTATAAACATGCCAGCGATGCTGCAGAAGTGGTTTGCAGAACAGAATGTTATTTTTAGATTGACCTCCTGCACCAGACCTGAGCCCTACTGAAAACGTATAGACAGAGACGAAACGGACCATACGAGGAAACTGGCCTGATTTTTGCACCGAGAATATATGATAACCATTAGAATGTTATTCTAGCTGCCTGGATGGAGGTGGCAGAAAATGAGTTATTACCCATCTCATAGACTCTCTTCCTCGCAGATCGCAGACAGTCAATGAAATTAAGAGCCTGTGGGCAGGATATTAGTTGGAGGAGGAGGAGATTAGTGTTTAACGTCCCGTCGACAACGAGGTCATTAGAGACGGAGCGCAAGCTCGGGTGAGGGAAGGATGGGGAAGGAAATCGGCCGTGCCCTTTCAAAGGAACCATCCCGGCATTTGCCTGAAGCGATTTAGGGAAATCACGGAAAACCTAAATCAGGATGGCCGGAGACGGGATTGAACCGTCGTCCTCCCGAATGCGAGTCCAGTGTGCTAACCACTATTAGTTGGTAAAGGCGCTGCAGTCATGGACTGTGCGGCTGGTCCCAGTGGAGGTTCGAGTCCTCCCTCGGGCATGGGGGTGTGTGTTTGTCCTTAGGGTAATTTAGGTTAAGTAGTGTGTAAGCTTAGGGGCTGACGACCTTAGCAGTCAAGTCCCATAAGATTTCACACACATTTGAACATTTTTTAGTTGGTAAAGAAGGTACATGCTGTTCGCTTTTGAGGGGTGAAAATATCTTAATAAGAATCTTGAACTGTTCGTTGTATTAATTACGTGATTTTTACCGATCAAACACATTAACAGATTACGGCAAAAAAGAACTGCGCTAAGCCAGATACTATCCAAACCTGTCAGAGAGGTGCCTCCTAGGCCGGCAATTATGCCACTGAGCTACGAATGCATTATGCGACAGCTTCTTCCTTCTCATGAAGCCACATCGCGAAATTAACTGCCTTCACTGGGTCCAAAATGCTACGAATGATGCGACGCAGTTTTCTTGGCTGATTTCTGAGGGTGCGTTCTTATGGTAAGGGTCAAAAGGTGTTGTTTCCACTTCACTCACAGTTACTAGTTTTGAACAGATCTGTACACGCCGTAATCTGTTTGGCTCCCGTGTAACACGTCGGTAATTCAAATTTCAGCTACGGCCAAGTTTTGTGCTGTCAGCCGTACACTGCCAAATGAAAAAAAAAATCGCCTGGAAGACACTTTCCTTTATTGATCATCTGTAGGGTTGGCGTTAATAGTTGAAACAACCGGTTTTCGATTGTATCGTTTTTTTTTTTTTCTCAAGGGCTCTTTAGCCTGACTGTTAAACCGCTCAATATAATTTATTTTCCGTTTTTTATTTCAATTAATTTCTGTAATAAAAGTAGAAATCGAACAACGGCTGAAAAATTTTGAGCCTCACAGTTTCAAGATACATGGAATCAAAATATTAAATGAAATGAGCAACTGAAAGAAACTTTAGCCAGTCCACCGTTCGCTGCTTTTCTCGAAAAGTGGTAAGTGTGTGAATACTACAAAAAAACACCAGTATTCCCTATTTACTGTATTTATTGGAAACTCTGCTCAAAAGCCGTGCTTTAATAGCGGATTATACGACTGTTTGGGTCTTACGAATAGTCAGTGTTAAAGGGTGAAAACTGGGTTTAAAGAACTCTATTTTTCTGGCTAATTTGTCAGTTTTCAAAGTTTGCAAGCAGATAAAGGTATATTATGTAGACACAAGCAGCAGGTCATCTATTTTCTGCTTTTGTTTAACTATAAATGAATTGTTAAGTTTTAAGTTTTCTCCTTATATGATGTTGCTAGTTTGTTGTGGCTTCTCCAGTGTTTAACCTTTTAAAGCAAATGGATCATCGTACTTCAGTCATCATTTTGTAAAATACTCCTAGACTACGGATGGTGACAGTCTGTAATAGAACTGATAGAATATATAATATTAAGAGCGTACAGTTGTTCTGCTGTGCCGCAGTGTAGTGCGGTGCGGGGCAGGTTGCCCCGGTCCCGTGACGGCGTGAGATTGTCAGCCGTAGTGCTGCCTGGTGGTGTAATGGTCAGCATTCCTGCCTTGTAAGCAAGGAGACTGGAGTTCAAGACCCCCGGTAGGGTAGCTCAGCGTGTTCGGTCAGAGTGGTAGCTGCCCTTTGTAATAAGAAAACTGAGTGAATAGACCAACGATGACCATGAACGAGTGTCAGAAGACGTCTGCACCGAACAAATGCAACCAACGACAACGTACAAATTGAGATACACACAAAAAAAAGACATGTCATGGGACGGGCTTCCCGAACAAATAGGACGAAAGTCACGAACAAAATGTGATAAAAAGAGGAGACCAGTCCTGGATACGAATTTTAATTCATTTATTCAGCTTGCATCATTATCGTAGAATGTATACGTGTTTGTTGCTCGTTTGTTGGCATTGTTATTGAAACAGCATTGATCACTTTTCACGTTTTCTGTTATAACGCAATATTTCAAAGCAATGTAAATTTTACGAATAAAAGTTTCTCGTTTCTTAAGACAGATCTGTTTAAAAACCAATAATTTTAGCACTGCTGCCACAGTTAATTGGCACTTTCATTTGTTTTCACGGTTATTAGTACAAAATAAAAAAAAACACATGTTATAACTGAGGCAAAACAAATACCGGTTATTCAAAAATGGATCAAATGGCTCTGAGCACTATGCGACTTAACTTCTTAGGACATCAGTCGCCTAGAACTTAGAACTACTTAAACCTAACTAACCTAAGGACATCACACACATCTATGCCCGAGGCAGGATTCGAACCTGCGACCGTAGCGGTCGCTCGGTTCCAGACGGTAGCTCCTAGAACCGCACGGCCACTCCGGCCGGCCCGGTTATTCAGAACAGAAATACGGGTACTGGTTTTGCTCCGGCGTAACATCAAGTGCCAGCACGTCGGTCAAGAACGTTAGAGCAGAGAGGGTTGTGAGACGACCTCAGCCAATAGTACGCTGACCGACCCCACTCCAGAATGACACCGAGACAGCAGAGACCCCGTACGCAAAGAGAACATAAACGCCGCTCCGTGTGGCGCCAGCCCAGTTGAAGTTTAGGCGTGCTATGAAAGCTACAGTAGTGACTTATAAACTATACTGTTTCACTTTTAGTAGGAGTTGAATATACTGAAGAGCTTGCTTATGTTTGTCAGCCGCCCTTTTGCTCGCGACACGTCTGTATCTCACACAAAGTTAAGTATTGTCAGTTACCTTACTGTAATAGTAATATGATTTGCTTGAATTGTTGTCTAGCGATACGAGGAAGCAGGTTGCCTAGGCACCCTATATTAGACGAGTGGGCAGGACACAACAGGCTTCAACCGGTAGGTTTTTCCGAATCCTACTATGGAGGCGGACTAGTTTTTTGTTGAGAGCTCACAACTGCCAGAGAGTATACCATACCGTGCACTATTGAGGAAACGCTGACTCTGTGTACTGGAGTAGAGCAGAGTGAGCTCCGTAGAGAATACCAGAGGCTGCTGAAGGGCGCACAAGTTGGGGGGTGCGAGGCAGCGCGCCCTGGCCCCGCGACGGCGTGGGAGTGTTTGCGTGCGTCTCGGCGGGAGTCGGGACACAGCGGCGCCGGCAAACTCGCCGCCCGCCAGCGATACATCGCATCGGTTCGCTCGCTCGACGTCGCCTCGGTCGATACCTGGCAGCGGTGAAGCCCCGGATGCGGCGCCACCTGAGGACGCGGCGAGTTCCTCGAGACAAAGGGCCGCGGAAAGAGAGCGGCCGCTCCTCAGACGACTGCGCAGCCTCTTTGGTACACAGTTTCCCTCTCAACAGCACCCGAATGTCGTACATTTGGAAGCTACTTACTATAAATAGCCGAAAACGACGAACTCGAGTTTGCTTAATTAGCTGATGCTCTTTGTCTCTTTTTCAGAGAAGGATACTGGAAAACTGTGGCTGACCTTGTTTTCTTTTGTTTTAGTATGCTTTGTAAAACAAAACTGAGACACAAAAATATATTCGCATTTCATTTTTACTAAACCAACTTTCAATAACAATACTAGAAGGTATTTCTTTTGCCAATGCAGAGATGACTTTTTTGAATTACAGGCCGCATGTCCTGTGGATACATTTGATGAGCTTTCAGTTAAGTGTTTCCAATTCCGTTCTGCATCATTGCTGATTCTGCCTTCCTTTACGGGAAATCGCCCATCCCAAGTGCAAGTGATCGCATCAAAACTTTGTCCGCGCCTCCGCCCCCTTTGACTAGGCCCTTTCCAGAAAGAGGGGGACTTCTAATGTCGGATAGGCCATTTCTGGTGGTATTTCTGCAAAATGTAGGCTGTAACTCAAGATCGAGAATATTTTGATTACTGTTGTAGACTCTTGGTCTAGGCTGGTTCGTTGATTAGAAAGAGGGGACCAAACAGCGAGGTCATCGGTCCAATCGGTTGAGGGAAGGATTGAGAAGGAAATCGGCCTTACCTTTTGAAAGGAACAATCGCGGCACTTGCCTGACGCGATTAGGGAAATCACGGAAAACCTAAATGAGGATGGCTGAAAGTGGGTTTGAGCCGAATGAGAGTCCAGTGTGCTAAGCACAGCGACACCTCACTCGGTCTTGGTCTATGGGTAGCATTTTTGATTAATAATCAAACAGTAATGGGTCCTGGGTTCGAACCAGCCACTTCTTAAATTATAAATAAAAATGATGACCAATGCCCAAGAAGTCGCCCTCGCCTTGGCAAACATTAATAAGCAATGATATACGGTATGAGGACGGAGAAGGCTCTGGAAACCACTGCAGAATATTAAAGGGGCATAATATTCCACAGGCATGTGACCTGTAATTGAAAAAGTGTTATGGTAATATTTCCATTGGCAAAAGATTCCTGGTTAGTCCCCAGTTCATATCTCTGGGAGGGCTGTTTTGCCTGACTCGCATACAGATTTTGGACTGCACGGTCTTCGAACGGAAACCTTTTGTTCGCTCTTTATAGAACACATCATTAACGTGTACATAAATTGGGGACATAGAGTGTGCGCATTCAGTACAGAGCTGCCACCTATGGAATCAATAACAGCTCTAAAACGGACATATATGGCTTCGAGCTAAGGTTGGATAACAGATGTGGGTATGTAATTCCATGCCTCTTCAGTTTTATGGCAGAGTTGGTCAATTGTAGTGACTGCCGAGTGGTGGTGTGCCCTCTCAGCAACCCACGATTATACATGCTGTGACAGAGTGAGAGATCTGCAGATGTGCTAGCAAGGGCAAAAACTGAACACCATTGCTATCGAGGTAAGTCGGAACTGCACCGCCAACATTCGGTCTTGTTGTTGAAAGATGACGTCACTGTGCCTTTGAAGATAAGGTACTGCAACCGGTCGCTACACGACAGAACTGTAACGTCTGCAATCCAAACAAAAGGCTAGGGGTCATCGTGTTGTATATTCAGTGATGCCCCATACAGTCATGCTAGGTACTGTGCGAATGATGATGACGAATGTTATCTTGCTGTACTCCGAACGTGTGCTGGTGTGACAAGACGTCATGTCACGCCTTTCTCCAGTGTCGTCATTGGAAGCAGCGTTGTCGACGCGCCCCTCTCTGCTGCCGTATGGTAAACTCCAACAATGCTCACTGAGCGGACACGCAATGATACTCCACATGTCTTCGCACTGTTCCTTTGGATATTTGTCCTCTTACAAACAAGCCCATTTCCTGACCGTGGATACGTGGAGTGGCTGTACGATCCTTCATGCCCGAGCAAACAATATGTCCTCAGGGACACTAGTCGCGCGGGACTGTGAAGATCCTGCATTTCGGCGAGTACGGCTTTCATAAGGCCATCGTGGCGTGCGAGCCTGGACAACTTGAGCTGGAATATTTATTTATTTGTTGCTTATTTAGCCTGACCATATTAAGGTTTTAAGGTCCTGGCTTACACGTGATCAGGAACAGCACACACCAAAGATATTACAAAACATTCCCAATAACAAAAATAATGATAACTAATAATAATAATAATAATCTAATAGTAAAGGGCATTTAGAATAATGCAGATCAGCTTAGCACATTTGAAGTCATATTTAGTATTATTAGAAGCGGGATGGATCTAGGAAGAGGAAAAAATTGAAATGATAACAGTGGCTGTTAGCAAAAAACAGAATATAAGTAGAGAAATGCACCAAGAACGGATAGGGTAAAGTTGTTGTGGAAGGAGTCTGAAGAGAGTGAACTGCTTAGGATGTGGGAGAGATGGCTGCTGTAATAAAAGGCGGACCATAGCTGTCTTTTGAAGTTTGGAAGGAACTTAACATCACTGATATTTTGAAGAATACTGTTCCAAAGTCAGGCTGCTTACACAGGAAATGATTTAGAGAATTTGGCAGTCTTACATGATGATACAGAGAGGATTTTGTGTAGTCGAGAACGAGTACGAGTGGGGTAATGCAACCACTCCTTTCCTGAAAGCAGGTAGGTTTGCTTTAGGACTGCAACACACAGTATTATTCCCCACGCTTTAGGCTACAAAAACCCATTTTTCATCTTAATCTCTGTTCAATGCGACGGCCTAACGCACCTTAGTGGGAGGGACTGTGTACCCACGTAGTTTCACTCTACTAGTCGACGTCAGAGCCAACGTGTGTAACCTCACCGTCATCCACGTACTGCTTCCAGCGGAGTCCATCCTTTATTGGGCCAAACAGATGGAAGTCGGAAGGTGCGAAATACGGCTGTAGGGTGGAAGAACAGTCTAATGATGTTTTATGAGCTCCTCTGGGATGCGCAGACCTGTGAGAGGTCTTGCGTTCTCATAGAGAAGTTCGTTTGTACTTTTGTGGCGGCGAACTCAATGAAGTCGTCTCTTCAATTTCCTCAGGGTAGCAGCAAAGACTGAGGGTGCGACTTTGAACTTTTTCTTTGGAGGAAAGGTGGTATGGTGTCACTCCATGGATTGCCATTTTGTTTCCGGTTGGAACTGATTTGACCAAGTGACGAGTTCGACAATAAATGATCACGATCGGCCTCGTAACGCGCAAGAATTCCACACAGATGGTCTTCTGGTCTTCTGTGGGACGGCGAGGAACCCAGTGGTCACGCTCCTTTGAGGACGCCAACTGGTGGACGAGTGTGTTAGCACTACCAACAGAGATGTCCAGTTGAGCAGCGAAGTGTTTGTGATCCACCGACCACCTAGAGTGAGAGTGTCCGCACGTTCCAACATTGCACGAATCACGATTCACAGCTGTGTGCGGCTGGCCGCTGTGGTCGAGCGCTTCTAGGCGCTTCAGTCCGGAACCACGCGGCTCCTACGGTCGCAGGTTCGAATCCTGCCTCGGGCATGGATGTGTGTGATATCCTTAGGTTAGTTAGGTTTAAGTAGTTCTATGTCTAGGGGACTCATGACCTCAGATGTTAAGTCCCACAGTGCTTAGAGCCATTTGAATCACTTTGAGGTGTGTGCGGCCGGCCGGCACGCGGGAGATCAGACAGGTTTGCGCGATCTTGTTGCGATGACGACAGACGCCTTGTCTAACTGACCGTGCTTTGTTCACTGCTAGGTTTCCGTGGGCATTCTGCAAGCGCTTATGAATGTCTGTGATGCTCTCGTTTTCCGCCAGAAGAAACTCGATGACAGCTCTCACCTTGAAAACGCCCTTCCTTTAGAGACGCCGTTTTGAAAGGAGCCATCTACCAAGACTTCATTAAACTGTAGGGGCTGAAGCGGGAATATTCCACGATTCCCGACAGCAAGTTCCGCATTTTTTTTCAGCCGAAAATAGCCGAGAAAAACCATGTGTTCCTTTACTTACTGAATGCCCCTCGTATTTATACTGTGCCGTTCAGATACCAGAGTAAGAGTTGAAGGCAAACATAAGGAAGTGCAGTGGTTGAGGATTCGGCAGAGCGAACAAAGAGTATAATAGTCTCTACGCACATAGGCACGTAACCGTGATAATTGTTCATAGAAAATGTTGTGGGGAAAGGAAACTAAAGACTGTGATTTGTTGGCAGATTACTTAGAACATGCAAAAGGGGTACTAAAGAGGCTGCTCACACTACACTTGTCAGCCTTTTTCTGGAGTATTTCTGTGCGGTGTGGTTTCGCGTCATACAGGATCGACGGAGGACATGGAAAAAGTTAAAGAAGGGCAGCTCTTTTTGCATTATCGCGAAATATGTGAGAGAGTGTTACGGATTTGACACGCAAATTGGCGTGGCAATCATTAGAACAAAGGTGTGTTTAAATGCGGGAGGATCTTCTCATGAAGTTCCAATCATCAGCTTTCTCTTCAGAGTTTGAAAATATGTTTTTACGCCCACCCACATAGGGAGAAATGATCGTTGCAAGAAAATAAGTGGAATCAGAGTTCGCAAGGATGACTGAAGTGTTCGTTTCCCCTTGCGCTGTTCGAGAGTGGAACGGTGGAGAAATAGCTTGAAAGTGGTTCGATGAACCCTCCAACAGGCACTTAATTATGAATTGCAGAGTAATTATGTAGATGTAGATGAAGATGTAGGACAGTATGATATGGTCGAAATAGCATACGTCACGAATGTGTCGTACACAAGCATTCGTCGCCAGTCCAGGCCAGGGTGAGATTTCGTACGACCGTCGTTAAAGAATGGCATCACCATAGTCAAGCCTGGGCAGTATTAGTTACCCTACGAGGTTCTTCTTAAGCTTGTAAGGAAATAGCATTTTTTCCTTTCGTTTCCTTTGTGAGTAAAGTGATGTTGAAATCCTTTTACAAATGGCTCTGAGCACTATGGGACTCAACTGCTGAGGTCATTAGTCCCCCAGAACTTAGAACTAGTTAAACCTAACTAACCTAAGGACATCACAAACATCCATGCCCGAGGCAGGATTCGAACCTGCGACCGTAGCGGTCTTGCGGTTCCAGACTGCAGCGCCTTTAACCGCACGGCCACTTCGGCCGGCAAATCCTTTTACAGACTGTAGTTGTGTGTTCAGCCCGGTCTAAGTAATGATCCAGAATTATCCCCAAGTTGCTTGCAGAAGAAGCAAAAGTTATTTCTGTGCTGTTTACGATTAATGTCGGAAGAAATTATCTGAGTTTTGGGGTAATAAGTCTTTTGTAAGCGACTAAGGCTGCTTGCGTTTTAGGTGGGTTAAATTTTCATGTACAGTCCGTACGGTGCACATAACAATGGTGCCATTAGCTAAACATTGATTTGCAAATGTTTTGCAAAAGGAATTAATCGATTCGCACATTTCGCTTGGGCGACGGCTCCGGTTCGTCTTTCAGACCTAATATACTGTAAAATAGCTACAGGAGGACAGATGTTCGAATGGTTATGCGGATGGCCGCTGGTCAAGTCTAAACCAAAAACTTTTTACCCTATGCTCTTAGCTTCCAGACTGTAACGGTACAGACTGACCGTACTTGAAGCATATTTAAAATAATTTTTTGAAACACCCGTTGCATGATTTATGGTGTTGAAGAAATGCCCATATGAGTGGCTGTTAATTCTCAACGCCCACTAACCTCTTGGACAGAACAACCCTTTTATGTTTCTCGGACGACCATTGTCAAGTGGTACCCTCACCTTCGGGAACCACTGGCCTGGACAGAAATACTGAAGAGTACCATTCACATTTTGACTCCGTCAACTTTTTCGAGCATGCATCCGGGACAGCTTGAAACTAATTTGCTTTTAGATTCAGCAACTGGAATCTGTGTGTGTGCCAAAACCCCTCATTAGGATTATGAAAGCAAGCACCCAGTTCTGATTACAGTGTCCGTTTTCGAATCATATCTATTACCCTATTTTTGAACACGAACAAATTTACGTTTGACGCGTGTGATATCAATGAATGTAAATTGTATCTTACTATCTGTAAATGAATGTAAAGAATATTTATCAATAATACTCAGAATAGCTTTGTGATGAGACAATCATACACATTGGCAAACAGCTGCGTAACGAAAATATACCTCGTTAAAAAAAATAAAAAATAAAAAAATCTACTGAATTTAAATGAAATTTTCAAATGGGAACAGTTCCTAATTTCCTCTCAGAAAGGTCATTTAGGCCATACATTTAAGTCTTATCTTACAACAGACCTCTGCTCTGACGCCAGTGCAAGAATGATGAGCTGAAAGAAATCACTGCGCGGCAGTTTGCGTTCTTATTTTATTTTATGCTGTTTTTGAAAATTAAACTTTTGTCCTATTTCTAAAAATATGATTCCCTGTCTTGCGATAGTGCAAGGCGCAGCAGTGCAGGTAGCAGTACAGGTTTTACCAATACAATTTTCATCTACCAATGGGATAAACTTCATGAAATATTTGTAAATGAATAGGAACGTATTTTGAAGGTACATTGAATCCTTTTAGTGACACAGAAACAACTTGAGCTAACATGAGCTATAACCTTTCTATAGCACTGTCATTTATCATAAAATTTGCTTTTACACGCAGTGTTTATCATATGTAAAAATTACCTTTTGCTTTCCAAACAGTCGAGGGAGGAAATTAGTTAGAATACTGAACACATGCCTGATAATTCACCCTGGATACCAATGCGTAGATATTGTTAGACACAAAGAACTACTTCGCGAGTAGCCCTTGTAGCAAATAAAACCTGGTGCATTTTATCTTCTTCCAGAAGTGACATCGCTCTATAAAATCATATGAAAATCAATTCCTATCCTCAGTCACGTCAAGGAACATTTCAAATAATTTTCCTTCCTGTGCAGCATCTCCGCCATCCAAGCTCCTCATTCTGCCACGATGTAACATTCTCCCTCGCTCTCTGAACGACAATTGCTTTCGACTCCATCGCTTGCGCGAGCTCTGCTTAGTAATAAACCTCTGTTAGCCAAGGCACACGTGTAACTCATGTGTTCAGGCACGCAAAGATGTTCGCAGTGCCAAACATTTCGAACAACTTTGTTTTCTCTTAATATTTGCATTCAAGGGTTGCAAACACACCATACAAATTGTGATTTCTCGTTATTTATATTTTTACAACCATTCCTCCTTATAGAGATACCTTTTCTGGCTATTTCTCCTAATATTTACCCCTTTCCTGCTAGAGTATTCTGTCGCATTGGTTTCCGAAATAGCATGACATTTGACCTCGATGAAAGGGAAAGTAAAAGATTTTTGCTTCCTCTTTAGTTTCCTTGAAAAACGAACGAACCAGAAGTTGACAAACAGTTGCTCTCAGTCCAAATGAAAAATTCTGCACGTTTACCAACATGTGTAAGTTACCGACATTCCACCGCATAAACGAGACAACTGGTATGGCGAGCGAAGTGGTCGCTAACTAGACGGGAGTGCACGTGATGCGTTCTGCGCAGGGGGAGACAGAGCAATTTGCGGTTACACCAGTGTGTTCTCTGTTCTCGCACACACCACACACTTCAACTGTTCTCCCCCTCCCAGGCTGCTGTCAACGTTGGGGCATGTTCATTACGGGGACACAGCTCTGCTCTTGCTGCCATAACAAAATTTTGTATGCACGAACCACCGTCGCCACCAAATATCGCCACCAAATACTATCGTCATACCTTTTGCTCTATGAATACCACAATGTACGTTAAAGCGTAAGTGCCCATGACAGCTCAAAACTCAATTAAAAAATTAGCCGGAAACGGAAACTAAACAACCCGCAACATTATCTGGGACCACGTCACTCACCATGAGATACAGAGTTGCTAATGGAAAAGATCTTTTGTCAATATGAGTAGGAAATTAATCATACAGTTCCACATTGTTGACAATTAACATAAGGATGCACTTAAAAAAAGTAGCACAAGAAACCAGTGTTGTGCAATTCATGCTTTTCTTTTTAGTCATCAGTCTTCTGACTGCTTTCATGCGGCTCACCAGGAAATCCTCTGCCGCACTAACCTCTTCATCTCAGAGTAGCACTTGCACCCTACATCCTCAATTGTTTGATGGATGTATTCCAATTTCTGTCTTTCTCTACATCTTTTACGCTCTACAGCTTCATTAGTACCACGGAAGTTATTCCCTGACATCTTCTAGCACGTCCTATCATCCTGTCCCTTCTTCTTCTCAGAGTTTTCCGTATGTTCCTATCTTCGCCCATTCTGCAAAGAACTTCCTCATTCCTTATCTTATCAGTTCACCTAATTAGTCAGTAGCACTACATCTCAAACTATTCGATTTTCCTCTATTTCCGTTTTCCCGCTGTCCATGCTTCACTACCGTACAATACTTTGCTGCAAGCATACAATCTCAGAAATTTCTTTGTCCAATTAAGGTCTATGTTTGGTATCAGCAAAATTCTCTCTCTTATGAATGCTTTTCCTCGCCTTCGTCTGTTTTTCATGTCCTCCTTGCTTCGACCGCCATAGATTATTTTCCTTCCAAGACAGCAGATGCCTTAACTCCGTCTACTTCGTGAACACCAGTTTTGATGTTATGTTTCTCGCTAATCTCATTTCTGCTACTTCTCACGACTTTTGTATTTTTCCATTTTACTCTCAGTCCATATTCTGTACTCATCAGATCGTTCATTTCATTCATGGGCGAACTATCGCATTCCTGTCTTACAGCCTCTTTCATCCGAGCGCTTCGAGTCTTGCACATATTGTATATTGCCTGCCTTTCCATATAGCATTCCCCTATTTTTTTCAGAATTTCGAACATCTTGCAACATTTTACATGGTAGAACGCTGTTTCTAGGTCGATAAATCTAAGACAGTGTCTTGATTTATCTTCGGTCTTGTTTCCATTATCAAGAGAACCTCCAGAAATGTGTGGATCATATTTTCTCGAAAGTCTGATGGTATATCGTCAGTCTCTTAGATTCTACACACCAATTTTAATAATTGGCCGCCCCGTCCCCAATTATTTCATAAATTCAGATTGAATGTTATCTGACTTCTATCTTATTTTATGTATTGCCTTCCAGAGCCCTTTTAATTTCTAATACTGGATCCCGTATTTCTTCTTCAATCACGTTATAAGATGAGCCCTCTCTTTCATAGAGCCATGCAATGTACTCTTTACACTTATCCGGTCTGTACTCGGTATTTAATAGTGGAATTCCGCTGCATTCTTAATGTTATCACCTTTGTTTCTTAATTTCATTGATGGTTAGTTTGATTATTCTGTATGCTGAGGCAGTCCTCACTACGATAATTTCTTTTAAGTTTCTTCATATCTTTCCTGCAGCCATTTAGCCTTGACTGGCCTGCACTTCGTCTTTATTTCGTTCCTTAGGAATTTATATTGTTGTTATCCTGTCTTTACCTGAATGTTTTTATATTTCCTTCTATCCTTTCGTAATAGTAGTATTTCTTCGCAGTTATCTTCCTCGTACCTTTGTTTCTCTATCCAGCATTTGTAATTGTTCCTTTTAAAGATTTTCGCACCTCTTCAACTGAACTGTCTGCAGTGATATTCCTTATCACAGTGTCCACATCATTAGCGAACTTAAAACGCTTCTGATCATTCTTGAGTATTTCAGTATCCCAGTCCCTTCCACATTGATTCTTTCGGACTTTCTAAACCTTACTCTGCTCTTTATCATACCAAAATTGTGAACTGAGTTTATATCTGCACCTGAGTACGTCTTGCAGGCCAAAACCTAGTTTCGGTTTCACTATTCACCTTATGGATTTGCAGCTCCTGTGTTTTTTCCGTGTTTGCAGTCAAAAATATTGAATGCATGTTTCGCCTTTTATGCAAAACGCTGTTTTTTCTTGTTACTCAAACATGTTTCGGCACCTCTGTGCCATCATCAATGACTTTTTATTGAACGACTGTAAAAAGTGAACATATTTTAGGCTGTAACTGTTCTAACAAAATAATGCCTAAAGACAGTTTTTGTTCGTTCGTTCTTTCTTACGTTATAACGATTTGCAGCACCATCTGTATGGTGTCCTGAACTGATAACTTGTCATCCGCGAACCAAACGATGTAAATGTGAATTTAATCAGCGAGTTAACATATCCTTTGATTTTTGAACATGATTTTGGAGAGGCAAAATGTTTTGCGCAAATATTTTGTTGTTACTCACGTTTTGTTGTGACTGATCATTCTTATTTTGCATACTGAGGGCACTGCACACGCACATTAAATCTACTTTGTGTAATTTCGGTTTTACAAAATCCTTTTCACTTCACGAAATGCGGTGAACACGATGTTGTTGTGCCCCTAAACCCGTCGGCGTTCATTTGTTCCCCAGTGAGTTTGGCGCGGAATTAGAATTTTATTTACTTTTATCCCTCTTTTTCTGTGTGTGTCTGTGTGTGTGTGTGTGTGTGTGTGTGTGTGTGTGTGTGTGTGTGTGTGTGTGTAAGCTCTAGTAACTGCTTGTGTTGCCTTTTCTGTAAAGTTCCTTTAATGTGTTAAGTAATTTTCCTTTACAGAGTGTAGTGTATTCATTCAAAACTTGCTTGCCTTTTGCTATTACCTTCTGTATGTGGAAGTTTTCTTCTGTTGTTAGTTCGTGGTATAGGCTGTGGCTGGATTTCAATATTTTAAGTATGTTGTTATTGTAGTTGTACGGTGGTTACGGGCTATTGGGTGTTCAGCAAATGTGCTATGGGTGCTGTGGATTTTTAGGTCTCTGAGGTGTTCTGAGTACCGCGTTTTAAATTTCCTGCATGTTTCCTGTGTATACTGATTGGCAAGTGTTGCCTGAGAGTTCACGTATTCCTGAGCTGTTGAATTTATCTGTAGATGTCTCCTATGTTCTGAGTTTTTCTGAATGGTCTGAGTGTTGTCAACACAGAAAAAAACTCAGAACATGGGAGACACCCACAGATAAATTCAACAGATCAGGAATATATGAACTCACATGCAACACTTACCGATTAATAAACATAGAACAAACAAGAAAAGCAATGTTTTGCATAAAAGGTTGAACCTACGCCAATAATTCGGTATCACTGTCTGACCGCTATGTAATCTAGCTGGAATCTTCCCGTGTCTCCGAATCTTTTACAAGTACATCTTCTTTCCTTCTGATTCTTGAACACAATATTCGCTGTCACCATCTGTCATTTTTGCAGAACTCAGCTAGTCTTTCTCATTCCTAGTCTCAAGCCAATATTCTCCCGTCACCCTCTTTTCTATTCCTTCCCCTGTAACCATGTTCCAGTCCCTTCAAGATTTTTGGATTTTTTTCCTCCCTTTACATGCTGAATTACGTTCTATATCTTACGACTAATTCTTCATCTACTAATTGCGACGTTGGCATGTCGGCGCTGGTTCGCTTTCAAATCTGATGAGAAAAACCCTATCACTGAACTGTCCACAGCAGATCATTCTCTGCCCTACTTTCCTTTTCATAATGAATCATGCTACCGTTATATGATTTTATTTTTTTGATGATATCACCCAATCATCGTCTGACCAAGAAGGATTATCTTCTTTCTGTTTTGCTTCCTCGACCCCCAATATATCTAAAAGGAGCCTTTCAATTTTGCTTTTAAAATTTTCTAGATTTCGTACTAGATTAAAATTTGACATTCCAATCGACGACTCCTAGAATGCTACTGCGTCGTTGATTAGCCCATCCTTTCCTCATGGTTATCTCTCCATTAGTAAGTGTGAGGCATAGAGGATCCAAAAGGGAGTACTTGGGAAGGGCAGATCCAGTTCCAGCATTGGTTGTACAACTGATGAAAACCTCCCGAGAGCTTTGCTCAGAAGTAATTGTTGGTAAGGCGGGTACCATCAACAAAGGAGGTGGCTTACAAAACACTCGTTCGACCTATACTTGAGTATTGCTCATCCTACTTATACCTCCCGAGGAGATCACAAATGTAAAATTAGAGAGATTCGAGCGCGCACGGAGGCTTTCCGGCAGTCGTTCTTCCCGCGAACCATACGCGACTGGAACAGCAAAGGGAGGTAATGACAGTGGCACGTAAAGTGCCCTCCGCCACACATCGTTGGGTGGCTTGCGGAGTGTAGATGTAGATGTAGAGGATGGGAACCATTTTTTTATATGCTTAACAAAGGATATGCGTCTGAGCATCTGCGTATGTTTAAGAAAGTATAGCAGATGAATTTCTCAACACGTGCAATGTACCTACCCGACGATCCGATTCTGCAGCAGCCTCTGTAGTGTGTAGAGGACTAACATACCTGTTCTACTAAACTTTGTTATCCTTGAAGAGCCTGGAACACTAATCTATCCGTACTTTTCTTTGTGAACGTATATGCTGCAGGAGTGCATAGCAAAGTAAAGCCCGCAACCAGGTTATTCCACGACAGTATAAAGTTTGCTTCAGAGCTCATCCAGGACAAAACCGCACAAATTTAATTAGGAAACTTGTGTCACGCGTAGAACATATATTTATTTTTGTAAAGCCCAAAGCAACGTGGTGCTCGTTGATACAGATGAAAAACAGTACTTATTTTCGGGAACTTGCAGGAACAAACCTTAAACTGTAAAAAGGTAAGGCTTAAGTTTATGTATTACGACGCGATCCTGTGGTTTTACTCCATAACCGAGTACTCGGGAAATAAAAATTCTTGATATAAAAACTTACTGAAATGTAAAGTTTTAACTACAAGTTTGTGTTCCGTATTCAGTGACATCGTCTTTGGGAGGACATTAAACCCAATCACCCTTACTTCCCCCTTTTTTTCTTTTCTTCTTTTCTTTTGTAAGTGAAGAGTGCTTCCAATGATTAAAAGCTGCCCGGCATCCAACGGTATGTTTTTTTCATTTATCCACCTTTACAATATCTTAGATCTGTTTTGCATGTTCTAGTCTTTGGCTGTTGGCCTCCGTCGTCTAACCGCACCTATCGCAGTCGAATGAAAGTCACAACAAATGCCCTGCTAGCTTGTTTCTTCTGGACGGTGTGCTCCGTAGACTATGTTTCTTGTCTGTTCATTTCGAACTTCGCCTCTCCACTTAATTATTATTAATATTCGTATTTAATATTGCATTTCACATGCTTCTGCTGTGTTATTCCCTGATTTACCATTGATATATGATTCTATATCGTATAGTGTTGTTTTAGCTTTTAGGAAGTTCTTGCTTTTCATATCAAAATGCTTCTATTCATGAAACATTTCCTTTTATGTTTCAATTAGTTTCTGATATATACTGTACTCTGACCATACGATCTAATCTTTCTGTATTGTCAGGTTCTGGAAGATACTGAGAGTGATTTGGAAGCATGCCGACTAAAGTGCTGTGGCCAGCTGCTCTAAGTTTCTCGCCTGGGGATCCATGTGCGAACACCCTGGTTGTGGTGGTCCCACAGATCCTCGGTTGGGTTTAAATCGGGGGAGTTTAGTGGCCAGGGGAGTACAGTAAATTCGTCCTGTTGTTCTTCGAACCACGCAAGTACACTTCACATTATGTGAGACGTTGCATTGTCCTGCTGGTAGATGGCATCGTGCTGAGGAAGAAACAAAGTGCTTATAGGGTAGACGTGGTCCTCAAGGGTAGATACTTGCGTGTGTTGATCCATTGTGCCTTCCAGAACGATGAGGTCACCGGGGGAATGCCAAGAAAGCGTTCTCCAGACCATAACGCTCTCTCCTCCAGCGTGGAACTTTCTGTCGATTGTTGCATGGTCCCATCTCCCCTGTTCAAAACAACAGCTATCTGTTCGATTAATTTGAAACGGCAACCCGACGCCACTCGGCGGACGTCCAGTTGCGGTATCCGCTTGCAAATTCCAGCCTTCGTCGCCGATGAACATCAGATAGCATGGGCGCCTGAACCAGCCACCTGCTGCGGAGGCCCGTACGCAGCAACATTCCCAGAACGGTCGTTGAGCAGACGCTGCTATTAGCCCCTTGATTAATCTGGGAGGTCAGTTGTTCACAGTTGCTATATATTCGCCCGTACACATCTCTGAAGCAGTCGTTCACCCCTGGCATGTATGACCTGCGGTGCATCACAGTTGACTCGACCCCAGTTTTGGATAGCGTCATTATGCCATTGCCTGTCATGACACAATGCTGATGCGTCAAGGGAATGTCAACATCGAATCATATTTAAAGTGTATGCTATCAAACGCTTTCCCTAGAATCAAAAACAAAATGATTTTATCAACAAAGTACAGCACAGATGAAGTATTTTTATGATGACCATCTTCAGATTCAAAGTATGAAGGGATTGATAGCTATCAGCAGAAGCAGCAGGTGCGAGTCATTGAAAGAGATACCGGAGACTGAGAACCTTTGATGGCACAACCAGTTGGTAACTACTAGCACTCCCTCCTATTTAGGATTTACATAGACCCTAACAAGGCCGAAATCGGTCGTTACAATAGAAATACGTGATCTACAATACGCTACTTTCACAAAATTGTAAAACAAAATCATTGCTTTTTCTTGGCGACGTACTGCCCTTTTTCTACAAATGATAAACATTCGAAGAAAAAAAAAGGAGATTTCACACTAACAATGTGTAACGTCGTCTCTAGCACAGATAATAGCTTCAGTTCTGGAGGAAGTGTGTTCAGAAGTGTTTTCAGGTACAGAGGGTGGACAAAAATATGGAAACACCGAAAACACAGTACATTACCGTGCCCAGTACTGTGTAGGAGAACTTTTGGCTTTCAAAGCAACTTCCAGTCATCCTGCAATGGATACATTCATGTCCTGCATGGTTTTCAAGGGAATCTTAAACCACTGTTCCTGCAAAACAGTGGGAAGTTGGAGTAACAATGATAGAAGTGGATAACGATCCTGTATCTTTCTCTCCGAAGCGATCACGAAGGCTCAATAGTATTGAGATCTGTTGGCTGTGGTGGCCAGGAGAGATGTGAAACTCACAAGTTCTGGACGACGTGAGCTCTATGAATATGGGTCCAGTCATTTTGGAACACAGCATCACCATTGGGGAAGAAACACTGTACCGAGGGATGAAGCTTGTAAGGTGGCAGAATATATGGTCAGACATACACATTACATGAGAGCTTTATACATCGCAACAAGAAGGTGAATATGACACCTAACGTAATTCGACGGTTATGAGAACATTTGCCTGTCAGTATGTAATGCAAAAAGGGATGACAGTGAATCGATGGTAATTACCACACTGTTCCTATACGATCCATGTCTTTGAGCGGGAGGTGGAACAGGCAACGTAAGTCGTTTTTAGTTTGAAAAGCCAGGCGGACGACGGCATAGAGAAGGTGTGATGCAGGGGTTACGAAGGAAACCAATTAAAGGGGTGGCAGAAGGAAGGTCAGCGACCCCGACCAGGTGATTCAGGAGGGAGGACCGTATGTAGCAGCACATCTGCACAAGGGACAGAGAAAAAGCTTTAGAAAGCTGCGTTTCGGAATTCCAATGGGATACGAGCAAAAACTAGTAACCCATTTCGATCACGTGTCCAGTGAGTGTGACACACTTAAAGGTCAATGAACTTTATACGTCCAGAACGGGAACAAAACGTCCGATTGGCGGAAACGCACTAGGAACGAGAAAAATACTATAGTTTTAATGCAGTTTGAGAGAAGGGACATTGCCGTTCGTAGAGAGAGTTTCCACAAAATAAGAGGAACGCTCCTATTGGTCAAAAAGTCTGTGACGTGAAGAACAAATGAACCCAAGTGGGGCAGGAAATTCTGCCATGAGCAGGACAAGAGAGAATTTTTTGGGGACTCTTCTCTGAACTGGCATCAAGTGCAGAACGGATTGCTTATCGCTCTGTACGATGCAGAGAGGAAATTTGTGTGGACACTGCGTTCACAGCGCCTGAAATCCAGATAGAGATTAGCTGTAGCAACTTTTAGCTCTAACTGTCGAGAAACTAACCAGCCAAATTAGTTAATTGTTCTTGCGAGAACTGAGTGGGCACTATAACATGCATGCTGCTCCAATCATGCACGTGTATATCACCACATGCTAAGACTAGGGCTGAGTACATGTTTTCTCGCATAACGAGAAACATAGTGAAAGTTTCTGCTGGAAAGTTCAGCAAAGCCCTGATTAGTTTTGTAGGAATTTCAGTGGAAGAGAGCAGCCTTGCAGTTGGCAGCTCATCGCAGCTTCAGGTAAATACTGCGTGCAGAGGCGTAAACTTTGTTGGTTCACCGTCCTGCATCCACTGTAAACTCAAATGGCTTTGGGTAATCTTGCGCACAAATTTGTCACATAAGTAACCATCCACCGTATACACGATTGTCATCCTAAATATTGCCGAACTTTGAACTGGAATCGGACGATTTTCGTAGTACTGAACAGCATCATAACGTATCTGTAGGAGCAATTTTGTAAAGAAACTTCCAATTAAATTTCACGTTATTGTGCTTAGAATTAATGTTCTTTCAGAGAGTTAATATTTAATTGTGTTGTGTATAGAATTATTTCACTTTTTGATGTTGGCGGGATGCGTTATCCATTGCACTGTTTTTATGTCGTTCAGTTGAAAACTGTGTAAAAGCTATAATTTTTGTGCAGAAATTTGTGACATTAAACTTGTCATTTCAACTTACACAGTTGTTCTCAATTCTAGAATCAGCACCCACAGAACAAGCTGATCAGCCAAAATGGTTACGATATCTCTGAGAGTAATGCGTCCTTGCGAAGTATCCATGGGGCCCATGGAGCACCACAATGTGGCTGTCTAAATTGTCTCCGAATCCCAATGTAGTTCACTCTTAGGAACCTAAACTCGGTAGCAGTGTGCAGCAAGACTCATCCGACCAAATTACTTTCTTCCATTGCTCCATAATCCAGGTTTAACGGCTTCTGGACCACGTTTTCTGATACGGCGATCTGCATCACTGATGAGCGGTTCTGGAATTTCAGCTCGCCTTACAAAACCGTGCTTATGGAGCTCTCTTCTGGTTGTTTCGATGCTGACAGATTTCTCGAGTGAGAAATTCGGTTTTGCTTTTGTATGTCCATCCTTTTAACAGGAGGCCTCTGGGACGACGGCTATTTGCTATCGTGACAAATAAATAAAAACACCTACATCCGTCCTTATAAATTTATTTTGTTTTGTCGCTACCAATTTCAAAGCTTCAGTGCGTCGTCTTCAGGCTGTTTTTGATGCGGTACAGGTTTATATGATCCTCATGCATAATACATCAGTTGCCAGCATTACTGGATATGCAGATAATGTGTCGGCACTCCAACCATCAACTGCCGCTGGTGGACAGGTCGGTTATTCACTCCTGGATGATCGGCCCAGCCATTATCTTCCGCTGTCGCCGTTGCTACTGGTTCCCTAGCCAGACGGATGTGGACTTGTAGCAGTGGACTGCAAGGTGACAATGGTTGTAGGTACTTTATTGTATTTACTAGGGCATCCTGCAGCTAGTAAAGGTGACATTCCATCAGTATCTGTGATACAGATGCAAGCGCCTAACTCTGAAAGTGAATGGAAGGAAGGCAAGGGTGTGATAGAATGATAGAAGTCAATGATGTGATCCCCCCCCCCCTCTACCTCCCCCCCCCCCTCTCCACCAAACCGTACCTGTGATCAGATGTCCTATTTTCTGAGCCTGTCAGCGCTCTTGGCTGGTCTGATGTTTAACTTCACAGCTTCAGATCATTCCTTGATGTACAATTTGCAGCCTGAACGGCATTCTTGTCATCCCAAGGTGGAGTTATTGAGCGTACCATCGTTACAGAAGAGTCATGTGACTGCTCGGCACTGTTATCTAGCGTCCTCTCACTCACACATCAGGCAATAAGCTCCTTCTCTGTTTAGTGCACGCAGAATACCATGGCCAGTAGATGCGTAGATGGCAGGGCATGCTTGAGGAGAGTGGTAGTGGTGGGAGCTGCAGGAAGGCGCTGTAGGGGAAACGCCGAGCAGTTGAGGGAAAGTGCTGTTCCATGCTGAAGCCTATGTTCACATTTTTTTGTAAATATTAAGTGGGACCCCTTCACGCCCGGACTTTAATGGTCATTCAAAAAGGTCTGTGACCTCTGCTTTCTTTTGTATCTAAAAAGAATTCCACAAAAGTGCAGCGATTTATTTTCGCCTGGCTTGTTAGCCATTTGAACTTTCAGAGAAGTGTCAAGAGTGGGGAATTTTGAGTGAAGCCTACACATTTCTCTTTCTTCCATATCAAAATTTGCTTCTTTTGGCAAAACTTAACCGAGTTTACACAGTCTCACTAACATATTATGCAGACGCAAATACGAGATTTTCCTGAAGAGTTTATTAAGTTTAAGTGAGGAACTGAGGAAAGTTAAGGTTAGCATCTTATAATAAAATTCATCCTTGGTACTAAATAAACGTGTAATGAACTCACTAATATTGTTCCAAAACCTATAGCATTTCTCGTTTCGCCAGCTATCGGTGGCCATTACAAATTTCATTCTTTCATCGGAAAAGTCTGTTGATAGTGGTATAGCTCGTTAGATAATGAAGTTCTGTATAATAACTACACTGTTATTACTCTTTGCGTGCTATCATTTGCCAAACTCTCGTTTCATATCTCAAATGGTTGTGAAATATGAGGAATGTTGTGGATATTTCACTCTGGTTTTATCGCTGGTGCATAAATATCACAATAACTAAGACAATTAACGAAATGATGGGCACATCATAATGAAGCTGTGTAATATAATAAAATAAAAAATTTTTGTGACTCTTTTTCTTTGCTTTCAGTGTAATGTAATAGAATGAATATGAGCCGTGACTTATATAAAAAAGAAACACACATTAATGCAATGGCTCAGCATAAAAGAGAAATAACTAAAGTAGGAATATTATTAACAGTGTAATATGTTGTTTAATTTAGCCCGATGTGTATAAGCACACAGTAAACTAGCTCAGTTCTCAGGGTAGTTACGTAATCGTCGATAATTAACTGTCCTTTTCTTATTTACCCAACACTACAGATATTATTCCAGGTTCGTGAGAAGTCGTGTGCGTATGGCACCAGAGAATATTTGCCAAGTGTGTTCGATGTTCACTACTGCAATACGTAACTTAACATCGTGGTTTCGTCTCTATTCCTCAATATAATATAACAAGAAAAGCATCTACAAATGAAATTCTATAATGGAACTGGAATCCTGTGATCAGACCTTTTCTGCGTGGGATGTTATCTCGTTATATAATGAAAATCTGTAAGTTGTTGTTGTGGTCTTCAGTCCTGAGACTGGTTTGATGCAGCTCTCCACGCTACTCTATCCTGTGTAAGCCTCTTCATCCCCCAGTACCTACTCCAACCTACATCCTTCTGAATCTGCTTAGTGTATTCATCTCTTGGTCTCCCTCTACGATTTTTACTCTCCACACTGCCCTCCAATACTAAATTGGTGATCCCTCGACGTCTCAGAATATGTCCTACCAACCGATCCCTTCTTCTTGTCAAGTTGTGTCACAAGCTCCTCTTCTCCACAATTCTATTCAATACCTCCTCATTAGTTACGTGATCTACCCATCTAATCTTCAGCATTCTTCTGTAGCACCACCTTTCGAAAGCCTCTATTCTCTTCTTGTCCAAACTATTTATCGTCCATGTTTCACTTCCATACATGGCTACACTCCACACAAATACTTTCAGAAACGACTTTCTGACATTTAAATCTATACTCGAGGTTAACAAATTTTTCTTCTTCAGAAACGCTTTCCTTGCCATTGCCAGTCTACATTTTATATCCTCTCTACTTCGACCATCGTCAGTTATTTTGCTCCCCAAATAGTAAAACTCCTTTACTACTTTAAGTGTCTCCTTTCCTAATCTAATTCCCTCAGCATCACCCGACTTAATTCGACTACATTCCATTATCCTCATTTTGCTTTTGTTGATGTTCATCTTATACCCTCCTTTCAAGACACTGTCCATTCCGTTCAACAGCTCTTCCAAGTCCTTTGCTGTCTCTGACAGAATTACAATGTCACCGGCGAACCTCAAAGTTTTTACTTCTTCTCCATGGATTTTAATATCTACTCCAAACTTTTCTTTTGTTTCCTTTATTGCTTGCACAATATACAGATTGAATAACATTGGGGAGAGGCTACAACCCTGTCTCACTCCCTTCCCAACCACTGCTTCCCTTTCATACCCCTCGACTCTTACAACTGTCATCTGCTTTCTGTACAAATTGTAAATAGCCTTTCGCTCCCATTTTACCCGTGCCACCTTCATAATTTGAAAGAAAGTATTCCAATCAACATTGTCAAAAGCTTTCTCTAAGTCTACAAATGCTAGAAACGTAGGTTTGCCTTTCCTTAATCTTTCTTCTAAGATAAGTCGTACGGTCAGTATTGCCTCACGTGTTCCAACATTTCTACGGAATCCAAATTGATCTTCCCCGAGGTCGGCTTCTATCAGTTTTTCCATTCGTCTGTAAGGAATTCGCGTTAGTATTTCGCAGCTGTGACTTATTAAACTGATAGTTCGGTAATTTTCACATCTGTCAACACCTGTTTTCTTTGGGATTGGAATTATTATATTCTTCTTGAAGTCTGAGGCTATTTCACCTGTCTCATACATCTTGCTCACCAGATGGTAGAGTTTTGTCACGACTGGCTCTCCCAAGGCTGTCAGTAGTTCCAATGGAATGTTGTCTACTCCCGGGGCCTTGTTTCGACTCAGGTCTTTCAGTGCTCTGTCAAATTCTTCACGCAGTATCGTATCTCCCATTTCATCTTCATCTACATCCTCTTCCATTTCCATAATATTGTCCTCAAGTACATCGCCCTTGTATAGACCCTCTATATACTCCATCAACCTTTCTGCTTTCCTTTCTTTGCTTAGAACTGGGTTTCCATCGGAGCGCTTGATATTCATACAAGTGGCTCTCTTCTCTCCAAAGGTCTCTCTAACTTTCCTGTAGGCAGTATCTATCTTACCCCTAGTGGGATAAGTCTCTACATCCTTACATTTGTCCTCTAGCCATCCCTGCGTAGCAGTTTTGCACTTCGTGTCGATCTCATTTTTGAGACGTTTGTATTCCTTTTTGCCAGCTTCATTTACTGCATGTTTATATTTTCTCCTTTCATCAATTAAATTCAATATTTCTTCTGTTACCCAAGGATTTCTACTAGCCCTCGTCTTTTTACCTATTTGATCCTCTGCTGCCTTCATCCCTCAAAGCTACCCATTCTTCTTCTACTGTATTTATTTCCCCCTTTCCTGTCAATTGTTCCCTTATGCTCTCCCTGAAACTCTGTACAACCTCTGGTTCTTTCAGTTTATTCAGGTCCCATCTCCTTAAATTCCCACCTTTTTGCAGTTTCTTCAGTTTTAATCTACAGTTCATAACCAATAGATTGTGGTCAGAGTCCACATCTGCCCCTGGAAATGTCTTACAATTTAAAACCTGGTTTCTAAATCTCTGTCTTACCATTATATAATCTATCTGATACCTTTTAGTATCTCGAGGGTTCTTCCATGTATACAACCTTCTTTTATGATTCTTGAACCAAGTGTTAAGCTATGATTAAGTTATGCTCTGCGCAAAATTCTACCAGGCGGCTTTCTCTTTCATTTCTTAGCCCGAATCCATATTCACCTACTATGTTTCCTTCTCTCCCTTTTTCTACTCTCGAATTCCAGTCACCCATGACTATTAAATTTTCGTCTCCCTTCACTACCTGAATAATTTCTTTTATCTCGTCATACATTTCATCAATTTCTTCATCATCTGCAGAGCTAATTGGCATATAAGCTTGTACTACTGTGGTAGGCGTGGGCTTCGTGTCTATCTTGGCCACAATAATGCGTTCACTATGCTGTTTGTAGTAGCTTACCCGCAATCCTATTTTTTTATTCATTATTAAACCTACTCCTGCATTACCCCTATTTGATTTTGTATTTGTAACCCTGTATTCACCTGACCAAAAGTCTTGTTCCTCCTGCCACAAGACTTCACTAATTCCCACTATATCTAACTTTAACCTATCCATTTCCCTTTTTAAATTTTGTAACCTACCTGTCCGATTAAGGGATCTGACATTCCACGCTCCGATCCGTAGAACGCCAGTTTTCTTTCTCCTGATAACGACGCCCTCTTGAGTAGTCCCCGCCCGGAGATCCGAATGGGGGATTATTTTACCTCCGGAATATTTTACCCAAGAGGACGCCATCATCATTTAATCATACATTAAAGTTGCATGCCCTCGGGAAAAATTACGGCTGTAGTTTCCCCTTGCTTTCAGCCGTTCGCAGTGCCAAAACAGCAAGGCCGGTTTGGTTAGTGTTACAGGGCCAGATCAGTCAATCATCCAGACTGTTGCCCCTGCAACTACTGAAAAGGCTGCTGCCCCTCTTCAGGAACCACACGTTTGTCTGGCCTCTCAACAGATACCCCTCCGTTGTGGTTGCACCTATGGTACGGCTATCTGTATCGCTGAGGCACGCAAGCCTTCCCTCCAACGGCAAGGTCCATGGTTCATGGGGGGAATCTGTAAGTAAAATTGTTAAATTATTAGTAGCTGCCTCCGCTCTCGTGGGATCTGAAATAAGGTTAATTGTCCTCACCGACGACACGTCTCGTAGATGAGCTAAATGAAAAATGTTGAAGATATTTCTAAGATGGCGCCTAACAATGAAAATTCTTTGTTAAGGCCCATATCTACTTAAGACAATCCAGGTATCAATTGATTGACCACATACACAAATTCTTTTGACAAAATAACCATTACATTTTTCGGGTTTTAAGTACATTATCAGCTGGTACAGCAAGATGAGCTTTACACAAGAACGTCCTCTTAGGTCCGAATCCAAGCAGATAAGTGAAAGACAAAGGAAAGATAGTTGATGCATATAAGCGCAAGTGTCCATGGAATAACATGTTCATTGTAGTTCTATCTCTTCTTCTTTGGCGTATTTGTCGATTATTTATAAAATTTATCGTAATATTTAGTTTACATTTTTTAAAACCCAAGTCAACCCAGGAGAAACAGTACAGCTAACATATAAAGCTACAAGTAAAGCAAAAATGATTTTTTTCCCAAATAGTTTCTATAAAATCGGCTGAGGAAGATTGCAGGGCGTGCACATCGATTCTGTCATCGTCGACTGGCAATAAGATGACAAACGCTTACCAGCTTCCTCTTATGATCAAACGAATGAACTCGCCGAGCGTGTTGTACGATCGGCCACCGTATACTGTGTTACCCAAACTTTTGCACTCCCGGTGTTTTCATTGGCTATGGCACCGCTGGCGGGCGTGTTCCGCACAGCGTTGTCCCAGCCGATTCAAAAAAATTTCTACACTTCATTAATCTTCTGCTGTGTAACACTTTCCTATTTCCATACAATCGACTTGTAAATACACACTATTTCAATGACACGACTTATGTCAGCGATAGAGAATCACATGAGCAGTTCCACACCGTTCGCACTGCTCCAAAGTGATCGTTGTGTTCTTTTAATGGGGTGAGAAATGCACATCCGAAAAAAAAAAATCACAGTACCAAAAATTAACCTGTGCAGATTATGAAATTTTGGGATACATTTGTCTAGGTAACATATGTAAGTGATTAACATTGCAAGATCACAGATTAATGTAAGTATCAGATGAGTCTTAGCAAACGTGAAATGCTGGTACATTAATAACTGAAATGTTGGTACACTAATTGAGCTGTGGGGGAGTCGCTGGCGCCATGGACTCTCTTATCTAGTAGTGAAAGTAATCCCAATCGCTCTGGCTGCACGTTTTCTCTTTGGTTTTCCTCTTCTGGGCACTATATAAGCGCGGCGCTTCCGGCTATGGCTCTCTTCTCCTCTGCTTTTCCCCACTCCCTCTCCCGTCTGCCCAGCGCCACCCCCTCCCCTCTTATGAGTCCTCGTCCTCCGTCGGCTCCTTCCCCCCCGCCAACCCTCCACCATCACACTTCGTTTTTCCTCTCCATCCCTCTTTTCTTTCCCATCATCTGTCCAGGTTCCCCCCCCTCCCCCCTCCATCTGCTCTCGGCTGTGGTGTGTCATATTTGTGCCAACTTTTTAGTGCAGTGTTCAAGTGAGTGTTCAGTGTTGTGCGTCTTTTCCAAAGTGTTGTGAACAGAAATCATGCTGCCGCTGGGCGTGATTTTTATATCTCTTGCGAACAGAAACCAGACTGTCGCCGTGTTTTTTAATTGTCTGTCTATTATTTTACCTGCTGCATTCTGTGTATTTTATTATCATCGCCAACCCTTTGTTTTATGTTTTAAGTTCTACAATTTTCCGCCGTTTTACCAGTTAAGTCACCGATTTTATTGCCTGCTTTTATTATTTATCATCTTCGTTTTTTAAAAAAAACAATTCTGTAGGCTGAAGAGCGGCGTACTGAGCTGCTGCCAGCCCACCTCGTTCGGGGGAATCGAATCTTAATAAAGGAAAAAAAAGGCTATTGTTCTCTTGGTTTTCCGCTACGGAGCCCCAGTGGTCGTGCTTGCCCGTTGCTTGGGCATATGTTGTCTTGGCGAGTCTTGGAGTGACCGTTGCGTAGGAGCTTTGGTTGCTCGCGACGCTGTGTTATGATTTGAGGAATGTGTGGGCTGGTGGTGATGGCCTCCAATGCACTAGCAAGTGTGTATATTGCACTGCCTGATGCTGGATGCCTATGTATGCTGTGAGGATTCTCGTGGTTTGCTGCTGCTAATGGTGAGCATCAGCTATTTCTTTGAAGTTATGTTTATCACCAATCTGATCGTAACGTGTGTTCACAGTCGGAAACACTGATTTGTATGTTACTATCCCCACCGTGGCGGGAGTAAGGAATTCATTCTTCCTTCCGGTATATGTTGAGTAGTGCTGTTAAGATTGTGAAACTTTGCTCAGTGACGGGAGCACCAAGCGTGAGTAGCATGAAGGCTGCACGAGTCAGCCTAGGATAGTGTGCAGGCCATGTTTACTGTTAAGACTGTGTGTTCGTAATGTTACTTGAGTATCTTATGATTTATTCTGTTGTCTTCGTTTGGAGGGGCCGTGAACTTTAGTGTCTTCTATTTTGGGTTTTTATGCTCTTGGTTCGGCGGGCCGTTAACTTCTCCAGACTTCATGCTTTTTATTGGGGTCTGCCTGTAAGAGTAAAGATGTGTGAGTTGTAAGGAATTTTCCATGATATTTGCTTCGAGTCTTGCCAGTATTAATGGTATTAAATTTCAGAGGGGGTGGGGGCATAACTCTGAAATAAGAGGGTTCGTGTTGTGTCCTTATGTTTGGTTGTCTGTCCTTTATTTTTTTTTTAATGTTACCGTGTACTACGAGCGGCCGGCACAGTCATTTCCGGATTGACCAATACAGGGGGCGGCGCCTTGACTGATACATGTTCGGACCCCGTTAGCTCGGCCAGCTACGTCTTGGTCACGCTCGGGGCAACTTGGCTAAATCCTGTCAGAGTCGCTGCTCGCCCCAGTGGTTGACAAAAGTTATTCTCTCTCATAATTATTTGGAGATTCCTCTCGATAATGTGTTCGGGCTGCACCAAGGACAGTCCCCTGTTCCCAGTTGTTTGGTTACTCTTGTTTTAGGGTGGGTCATCCGTTCGGGTGTGCCCGCTGTTGCGTGGAACATAAACTATTAAGATATCGGTCTTTTCTGCCTAAATATTCTTATACTTGAAAGGGATTTCACGATTGAGTTCAGTGGAATGTCACTATATAATTGGTGGAATTCCATTGTTTTATGATCTGTTTATTAGTCTAAGATTCCCGTTGGGGATTTTGCTCTTTTACTTTAAATTTGGTATTTAATATTATGTACTGTTGCTTGTTTTACCAAAGGGGATTTAGTCCCGGTAAATTCCCGTTAAATTTGTGTGCAGTCATGGTTCAAATGGCTCTGAGCACTATTGGACTTAACTTCTGAGTTCATCAGTCCCCTAGAACTTAGAACTCCTTAAACCTAACTAACCTAAGGACATCACACACATCCATGCCCGAGGCAGGATTCGAACCTGCGACCGTAGCGGTCGCGCGGTTCCAGACCGAAGCGCCTAGAACCGCTCGGCCACTTGAGCCGGTTGTGTAGTCATGCTTGTCATCTATATTTATCTGGGACTGTTTGTTATTTAGTTAAAAGGAAGGATATCTACTTGTCATTCCGTATAATCATACAAAGATTGTATAAGGTTTTTAATTATGTTTGTTATTGGTGGATATTGTAAGGCTGGTTTGCAAAAGATTTTGTACAACTGTTTTTGGGGATATGTGTAATAAATCTCTGTGAACTGCAGGGCCGGCCGAAGTGGCCGAGCGGTTCTAGGCGCTTCAGTCTGGAACCGTGCGACCACTACGGTCGCAGGTTCAAATCCTGCCTCGGGCATGACTGTGTGTGATGTCCTTAGGTTAGTTAGGTTTAAGTAGTTCTAAGTTCTAGGGGACTGATGACCTAAGATGTTAAGTCCCATAGTGCTCAGAGCCATTTCAACCATTTGAACTGCAGGCCTGTGTTTGCGTTTTCTTTTGACTCACGTCATTACCGATGTAACAACTATAATGTTGAATGCAAGCATGCGTACATTGTGTTCTACATCTGCTGGATATCAGTTTGCGGGATGGAGTTCCATGTGTAATGCAATTGGTTGCTCAATAAAAAAAAAAAAAAAAAATGGCTCTGAGCACTATGGGACTTAACATCTTAGGTCATCAGTCCCCTAGAACTTAGAACTACTTAAACCTAACTAACCTAAGGACATCACACAACACCCAGCCATCACGAGGCAGAGAAAATCCCTGACCCCGCCGGGAATCGAACCCGGGAACCCGGGCGTGGGAAGCGAGAACGCTACCGCACGACCACAAGATGCGGGCGGTTGTTCAATACAGGGACGATTAACGCTGTTTGTGGACGACGCTGGAGTTGTCATCCGATAATGTGTTTGATTGGAGGGGATCTGGTGATCGAACAGGTCAAAGCAACATGTCGCACTCGGTACAGCATGTTGCGTGATGCTGTTGTTCATGAATGGCAGCCTAACAGGTCGAATCATCAGGCTGCATGGGGCAGCAACACGAATGCTCCTGCTGTCATACGAAATCGTATCCCAGAGGATAACTGCAGGTGTATGTCCAGCGTGTCTACCAAGGAGACGGATTGGTTGCAGGCCGTCGACTTGCATCCTTGTAACTTACACACGGCCATCACTGGCACCGTGACAGAAACGGCTTTTATTAGGTAACACAACAGACCTCCACCTTGTCCTCCAATGAGCTGTCGCTTGATACTACTGAAGTCGCAAATGGCGATGGTTTAGGGTCGGTGGAATGCCTTGCTCGGAGTTGTCCTTGAAGTGACCGATTTGTAATAGTTCGTCGCATCACTGTTGCCAACTGCTGCTCAAATTGCTACTGCAGATGCAGTGCGAGGAGTCAGAGCCATACGCGAACACGGTGGGCTTTCCTCTCGGTAGTGCATGTGGCCATCTGGAGGTCGGTCTTGTTACGACCGTACATTCCCGTGACCACCGCTGCCAGCAATCATGTGTAATGGCATCATTTCTGCCAAGTCTTTCTGCAGTATCGCAGAAGGATGATTCAGACTTTCGTAGCCCTTTTACACGCCTTCGTCAAACTCAGTGAGGTGTTTATAATGGCGTCCTTGTCGCTTTAAAGACATTCTTGATTGACTAATATCAACTCACCACGTCCAATCTCAAAGGTAACTAATGCTCACGACCGTCACAGCGTGTATTTAAAGCAAACCTGATTTGCATCCTCATAGTGGCACCACTCTTATGTGACTAGAGAGAAATACGAGTAGACATGATCTTTGAGATGTAGAAACAGGCCTACATGTCGCACCACTCCTTTTCCGCCAGTGCATTATACTCGCGAACTTAGAATGCATTCCGAACGGGTTTTCTTAGTATAGATTTGCGTTGTGATTACACGATCATTATACACACAGCACAGGTTCGGATCGGAGAAGTGTGGAGCAGGAAATCGACCATGATGCTTCTTCCGATACCATTCCAGCATTCGGTTAAATTGATGAAAACTTCAAAATGCAACTTAAGTGGCACCCTGCTCGGTATCGGAAGATTGGGCAGCCATATGTACGAGGGTTGGAACTTTAATAGTGGCAGCTATTTATTTACAGCTCGTACAAAATAGATACGTGTTTCAAAACTTCACTGACCTTCAAAGTAGTCACCAGCGTTGTGTATAACCCCTTTCCAGCGATGTGGAAGTCGTAGGATACTCTTAGCAGTGCCAGTTGTGTCGACAGTTCGAGCGGCGCGGTCTATTGCCCTACGAATTTGTAGCAGTTCTGAAGCGAATTCCGTGAAGTGTTTGCTTAAGTTGAGAAATCGAGTTGAACTCACGAGGGCTTAAGTCAGGGGAGTGCAGTATGTAGTATAGCACTTAGCAGCCCCAGCAGTCAAGCAAATCAGTAACAGCTTGCACTGTACTTGCTTGAGCATTGTCCTGCAAAATGATGGTTAGGTCCTGCAGAAAGTGTCATCACTTCTGTGTCTATGCTGTTCATTATTGGGACACAACCTACGACCAGCTTCCAACCCTCGTAGATGGTTTACTTAGTGCCCCACGTGTCAATACAAAAGTGCAACTGCATGATTCACAAAGAGAGTGCCTTCGTGCTGAACTGGAATCACTGACGTACAGTGTCGACTTTCGTCGGGAGCAGTCGACGAGCTTTCCCCGTGTGGCGGCCGGCAGTGCGTGCCGCATAATCCAGTGGCACCAGCGGCCGCACGTTCAGAGCGATTTGCATCTAGATGAGGCTCCTGGCCTGGGCCCATGAGGCGTTAATTCAAGGACACGTGTCTGCGTGCGTGGGCGCGACAGCGAGGCGTCAGCCAAGTTAATCACTCTGACCAGCGGCGGCGAGCGAGGGTTCGCTGAGGCGCTGTTTTCCATAAGGCGCCCGCCCGGAAGGCTTGTATCAGGCAGCTAGCCACATACAAAGCACGTCCTTCCATTTCTTCGGAGAATTAGTGAGTTGTGAGTTTAGTTTGTTACTACGCTGTACGAAGGTGGTTCCCAACTACACTGTGGAGTCACATTGATGTGGGCTCTTGTCACTTGAATGACCACTTTTTGCAGCATGCACAGCTGCGAGATGTGCCGACCCAAGAGCTTTGCCGGCTGCGCTGGGTTTCTCGGTTGAGGAACCATGGCGTGTACAACCCGATCGAGGTGGCCCCATAGATTCTGGACTGGGTTTAAATCCAGTTTGGTGGCCAGGGGAGTGTGGTAAATGCATCGTGGTGCTCTTCGAATGATACAAGCTCAGTGCGAGCTTTGTGACACGTTCCACTTGCGGGCTGTTAGATGCCATTGTGCCGAGGAAAGACAAACTGCATGTAGAGGTGGACATGGTCCCCACTGGTAGATGCATACTTGTGTTGAGCCATTGTACCTTCCAGAATGATAAAACCACCCAAGAAATTGTAGCGCCGCTACCCTTTGGACTCAAAAATGAAAAATATAAATCTAGTCCTCTCACCCCAATACCTAAGATCCAAATTTCATATAAAGAAAAACAAAGTCCCTGTGTACTAACATTGCATGACTAGTAGCAAGTAGACTGAAAAGAAAGTAATATAAAATGAAATAGAAAAGAATCTTGGTAGCATAGTAACTTAATGTTTTGAAAAAGAATAAAAAAGAAATAGAATCCATTAGTTTCAAGATAAAATATTAGAAGATCGCAAGGTAGTAGACTTGTAGGTCACGGAGTATAACAAGTGACCTCAAAGAATATTCCTAGTGAGTACTCTTTGCGGACACTGCGAAATACAGAAGCTAACGTTGTACATTGTTAATATGCTTCTGGTGCTTGCGTTTTCGTGTCGTAATTGAACTTGTGTTCTCATACGTAATATTGGTAGGCGATACGAGATGGTTTGTTACATTTTGAAGATTTGCGATCTGCTAGAAATGATTAAAAACTGAAAGAGGTAAATCAGCAACTACGAAAATATCTTTGAAAGAATTCAAGCTAGGAAAATAACCGATTATATTGTCTTAATTTGATCATTATCAACGAAAGACTGAACTTAGACCCAATGTGATAGACAATTTATAGTTCAACTGATAGTAAGTGATGAAAAGTGTAAACTGTGAGCAATATACCTAAACTGCGGTCAAGTAAATAGGGTGTTCTGGATCTTGCTCTAAACTCTTTGGCTGAATTTACGTAACTAATTCCACCCATGTATTACTTCTTTAAGACAATGGTAAGATGTGCATAGACTAGAATAAACCAACATAAAGTGAATTTACAGTGTTTGACATTTATTTCAACCCATTTAATATTACGTGCTCATGAAACATTTATCTGTGCGACAACATAGATTATCAACACAGCACAGCATTCATAGATACTCTTTAGCGCTCTAGAAAGTTATCGTACTGATTCAGACTTTTAAGCTCACGCGAACTGTAAACTTTCGTAGATAAACTCTGGATGTATATAGACTGTAATCATGAGTAGGGCTATAATCTCAGTTTGTATGCATTTACGTGTAGCTAGTCTCGTACACGTCGGGGAGCAAATATTCATCTGAGTAAGCCGGTACAACTAACACGCACTTGGCGTAAATACAGTGCAGCAAGACAAGTCTTTTTCTGTGACTTTCCTCGCAAACATTCTATCGCGAGCTAGCCAGAGCCTGAGCTACATTCATTAACAAACAATCAATATAAAAGGGGGAAGTTACAGAATGCCGCGGAAACATTCCCCAGACCGTAATGCTCCTTTCTCCTGTTTCCGGCGATTGTTTCTGGGTGTTAGCTTTCATAGTTTTCACTCTCTACACTCCAACAATCATCTGACCGATGGAGCATAACACGTGTATCGTCAGAAAAGGCCATCTGTCGCCAATCAGGTGACATCCAGTAGGGGTTAATGCCTGCAGATTCCAGCCTTCATTGGCAATGAACACCAACCAACGTGGGTGCGTGGAACGGGAGCCTGCTGCGGAGGCCCATATGCAGCAACTTTCCCTGAACGGTCCTTAAGGAGACACTATTGGCAACCCTTTGGATCGTCTGATCAGTTGCTCAACAGTTGCACGCCTGTGAGCCCGTACGTATCTCTGCAGCCGTCATCTATGGCCTGTGGTGCACCACAGTTGCTTCGGCGCCGGTTTTGCCTAGCGTCATTTTGCCATGCACTGCATACTCTGATCATGGAGGCACATGAACCGTTTATTAACTTAGCCTTCTCGTAAATGCTTTCACCCTTGGCACGAAAGCCAATGATCATGCCCTTTAGGATGTCAGATAAATCGTTCCTTTTCCACTTCACAACAACTCCTGGACCGTTTTCTCGCCCCCCCCCCCTCCCCCCCCCCCCTCCACCTGACACACACTGTTTTCCGCATCCTCCCGACACACTTTGTTCTTTCCACTGCTAGTGCTGCCACCTGTCGCCAGTGAGTGGTTATTGCACGTTGACGTCAAACATAGACGGTGGTCACATTAATGTGAATGCATTTTTTAGAAGTAATTACTCCCTGGGGGTCAATTGAAAGTTTCCGAGGAGTAGAAATAAAAAAAAAACGGTTATTATTTAGGCAAAATTCTACATTGCTTTGGATACATAATCTTTAATGTAACAATTGTTTCAGGCTGTTATCATTCACTTGACATGCATTGCTGGACAAACACTTCTTCTTCTTCTTCTTCTTCTTCTTCTGCACTGCATGTATTAGGCATTTGCGTGTTATCTCTCTTCCTCAGCCTTTTCAGACTTCTTCAGCCCTAGAATTTTTGAATTCGTGAGGTAGTCGCCGCAGTCCTTGCCGATGAGATGTACAGTGCAATTCCTTCTGTTGTCTTCAGTCCCGTTAAATTTGTTAACTTGCTTCCTAATTTCGCTATTTCTTAGTTTGACTACTCTGGTACAGTCTTTCAAACCGCAAAAATATCTTTTCAGCTGCCTGAATCTTTCTTGTAGATTGCAAAAGACCCACGAACCATTTCCGTAGAGTTGGGATACCTGTTACTTTTAAAAATCTTCATTCATGTTATTTTTTCTTATTTTTAAACTTGCTGTTTATTACCCAATATCTATTCCCAAATTTTGATATTTTCTTATTTATACAGAAGTCATATGCAATACAACATACAAGGTAATTGAAACGACTGATTCGTTCTGCAACTATATTAGTCACCCCTATTTCTGTTCTTATGGAGTCCCCTCCTTAAAAAGTCGTTGGTTTAGTTTCCTTGCGGACGTGGTTTCTTTGTAGTCTTTGGCAATTTTGTTTGGACGTTAAATTCCTTTTTGCAGGTAATTTTTTTCCCCTGAAGTCCCTTGAAGTCCCTTCCATCTCATTTTTAAATAGCGATATATTTTTTTCTTTTGCCATGTTATGGGTACGACATTTTCCAACATGTACTGATGAGATTTACATGTTTCAGATGGAGAGAAATTCCACCGTATTTTAAGAATTAATCCCCATCCCTGTAGCTTACCTGTTTTTCAAATCCACAATAGCGCCCGTTGCTTCTTCTGCATAAATAGTTCACGTCTAGCTAGTCTACATTTTTCACTTTCCTATTTTCTCTGTCAGTCTGCACACCAATGAAATAACAGTTTTGTAGCATTTTAACTTCCCTCGACGTTTTAATGCATTACCTTTGTAGCACTTCCGTGCTCCCTCAGCAAAAATGTGTTTATGTAGTGGCAAAGAGGAGTCATGCAAACTGATATACCGGTGACTCCGTTTGCGTGTGACACGCTTCTGTATACTGATGTAGGAAGTGTGTATGACTCGCTTCAAAACAACAGTTTGTGAGAACTGAAGAAATACCGCAGCGAGCAGAAAAGCTCTCCCTTGCAAATCCGCGTTAGATGTTTGTCGGTTGCGGCCTGGCGTGTCTTGACAAACCCCTCTAAGCCGCTAAGCTTGGTCTAGGGCGTAGGGGAAGTCCGGCTCTGAAGAACGACTGCAGCAGGGGGGAACATCTACGCCAAAGATGTCACTGGAAAATAACTAATGGATGAGAACCTGGCGGTTTTAATAGTAACGGTAATTTTTATACGTACTTAGATCACTTTTACAAGGACAGTGAACATATCGTGCTGTTGCAGTTTACGAGGAAGAAAAGAGAAATAAAGAAGAAACATAATTCGTATAAACGGACATTGGCGTAAATATCAGTCAAGTTTGGAAAGGATGGGTGAGGGAGTCGGCCTTAAGGTGCATTTAAACCTACGAGTAAGCAACTATCTGTGGGCCTAGGTGCATGTGGCTGTTGTACGAAGACGTGAAGTCGCCCAAGTCTCTCATGTGTGCGCACGGGCCATCATATGCAGGCAAAGGAAGCCCCCAATTCCAAATCTTCTGTTATTTTTTTCCGCTTGGGAATCGAACCCAGGCGTCTTGCAAGGCATCGTGAGGCATTCTGCTGCGCTCAGCTCTCAACTATGGAGGTGGCCATCCCAAACGGTAAGACACGTGCAACAGTAGTGTACCTGTCCGCCCTTCTCTTTGTTCGGTGCTTTGTTTTACTGCGTCCTGCTGCTAAAAGATTCTGTTTCTCGCACGCATTCAGATGTGACTTTGCATTAACTCTTTGGCCAAGTGGTCTGAGAAAAAAGGCTAATGACATCTTAGAGACAGTAGGTTCCTTGAAATGGCAGTGGGCTGGCCACGTCGCAAGAAGAAAAGACAACAGATGGACGAAGCTAGTACTGGAGTGGAGTCCGAGAGAGCACCGGAGGCCTAGAGGAAGACCACCAGACAGATGGGACAAAGACATCAAGAAGATCGCTGGTAACACCTGGCAGAGAACTGCCCAAGACCGACCCACTTGGAGAAGACTGCTGAAAGCCTACCTGAATCCACGACTCGAAGAGGCCACATCATTTAATGATTGAATTGACTGATGATAATGATGATGATGATATCTGACTTATCAGTAGCTGAAATTAGTCGTTATGTCTTTAAGGCGATGAAGACGCCATTATCAACACCGAGTTTGATGTAGTGTAATAGGGCTACGAGAAGCTCCATGTTCGTTTTACGATACTATAAAAGACTTGACAGAAATGTAGCCACCCTACATAACAGCTGGCAGTGATAGTCACGGGAATGTACTTCCGAAGAAGATCCTGTTGATATCATTGTCTTTGTGTGCTAATACATATATACATATGTTGTTAAATAAATGGTATTGTAAAGGATGTGTCCACTTGTACAACTCCCGCTCAAATTCCACTGCCGAGAGGGAAGGCCATTGTATTCAGCATATGACACTGGTGCATCGCACTGCGTCTGGAGCAGCGATCTTAGCAGCAGTTGGCACCACGGTTACACAACATACTCTTATTAACCTGTTGCTTCAAGGACAGCTCCGAGCCAGATGCTCTATAGCGTCCATTCCACTAACCCGAAGCCATGAACCTTAGTGACTTCGGTGGTGTCATTGGAGAGCATGGTTGGAGGTCTTCTGCATTTTCTGATGAAAGCTAGTTCTGTCTCGGTGCCAGTGATGGCCGTGTGCTGGTTACAAGGATGCCAATTGGGGGTCTGCAACCAACCTGTGTGCATGCTACACACACTGGACCTACAGCTGCAGTAATTGTCTGGGTGCGATACCGTATGATAGCAGGAGCACTCTCGTGGTTATCCCACGTACCCTGTAAGCAAATCTGAACGTCTGTCTGGCGATTCTACTTGTGAGCTGCCTTTCATAAGCGGCATTTCCAACAAAATAACGCTCGCCCACATACCTCTGTTGTAACCCAACATACTGTACAGAGAGTCGACGTGTTGCCTTGGCCTGTTCGATCACCAGATCTGTCTCCAATCGAGAACATATGTGACATCATTGCACGACAACTCCAGCATCATCCACAACCAGCATGAGCCGTCCCTGTATCGACAATGCAAGTGCAAAAGGCATGGCTCTCCATCCCACAAACTAATATCCGCCATCTGCAGAACACAATATATCTACGCTTCCATATTTGCGTTGAACTTACTGGCGATCACACCGATTATTAACGTATCAGCGTTTCACATTTGCAATGGCTTATCTCGCGCGTACATTAAGCTGCGATCTTGCAACTACTTTTTCCATCGGTGTATTTAGCATTTATTTTTAATTTAATTAAATACTGCTGCAATATCTCCATCATGCCCCTTTGTCCCATTATACGGTAAGTGTGCTGTCAATTTGTTTCAACAAGTACTCTTCTTAGTTTTGATCAGGACATGTAGACAATGATCCCTACCGTTTGTATCTCTTGTAGTGCAGGTTCTGGGTGGAGTGGAGTTTGGGCAGCAGTTGTATAAGTGGAGAATTCCTTTACAATAGCATTTATTTAACAAAATATTTATATATATTAGCACACAGTCACACTGACATCAATAGGAATGATTTACTGTTAATAAGAAATCAACAGTATTTTGCTGCGAAATAGCTCTGATGCAAAAATGAGTGTCCCACAATAACAAGTAAGAAATAAGAAACGTATCAGGAGCAAACATATGTACGATATGGTCACCCCCTATAACAGAATATAAATTGCAGTCTTCATAAATTCAGCCTATACTACATTATAATCGGGAAACCATAATAACATACTATAATAAATGAATAAAACGACAACTGGAGCGACCTCTACTACCAGGAACCTCCATGAACTCGTCACTGTTGCATCATACCACAGGAATACACCAGGCTACCTAGTCTACAGACAGCAAACATCAACATAAATTTTAGAAAACTATTAACTAGGTGCCCGCATCTCGTGGTCGTGCGGTAGCGTTCTCGCTTCCCACGCCCGGGTTCCCGGGTTCGATTCCCGGCGGGGTCAGGGATTTTCTCTGCCTCGTGATGGCTGGGTGTTGTGTGCTGTCCTTAGGTTAGTTAGGTTTAAGTAGTTCTAAGTTCTAGGGGACTGATGACCATAGATGTTAAGTCCCATAGTGCTCAGAGCCATTTGAACCATTTTTAATAACTAGGTACATTTTAGTTGAACATTCCTTTAACATGGTTGCAAAATACGATACAGAACTTTCTCTTGTACATGGCTGAACCTGCTCGCAGTGTGAAAATAAGGCACTATATACAACGTACAATTTTGTGGCCGCACGACCACTCCATACAATATCCCATTTCGTAATGAACACGTTATATTCAAACGCACACATACACCAGCCACTGCCTGCCTTCCATGTGCTCATTATCCCCAGCATAATATGAGCCTTACTCTTGTCAGCTGCCCACCAATTACTATGGACAACCGAACCACTCTCTTAGTGGTGTCTAGAATGTGCTAGGAATGAATCTCCACTGTTCCCCATTTCTCACTGTGGTTGCCATCTTCTCCGTCCACTTGGAAGAGACACTGTCCCCTCTACTGGTAGGCGATACTTTACAGCATTTTCCGGTTTGGTTTGAGACTATCAGACAACAGACAAATAATAATAGATGATGATAATAGTATGTGATCAGAGTATAAATTTCTAATGATGCTTAATACAAACTTTGGACACTTGATAATGGCTTTTTTTGCGTAAGGTCCGTTCATTGTAAGTTTGACCATGAGTGGCTCTTCTGAAAATGTTTCTTTGTTGGACTTCGTAGATCGAATAATTCCAAAGCATTGGCTCGTACTGGACCAATCATAAAATTTGTAGCACCGAACCTTTAGCCATGCCAAGATGCAGTTTAATTGGAACAAGAGCTTGCAACATAAGTAAAATACGAGATCAAATACTATCATTGTATTCACAAAATATTACACTAAATTAAATTATATAGACACTTACATTAATTCTGTTGCTGTGTGTAACTGAGAATGCCTAGTGACATTGCGACTCGATAAAAAGTAATAGTAATAGTAGTGGTGTGCCATAAAATTATCTGGAGCTATGGCAGATATGCGTCCCATATGGACTGCCACCAGAGCAAAAAAAGTTGCCGTCTTCTCGGCAAGACAACTGAACTGCGTAATTATTCTAATGTTTCAGCGGTTGCACACCACAATCGTTGCAACCGCTTATACTAATTAATAGCTGAAGTAATTCTTTATTTATATTCTCAACTTATATCTACATTTTTGCAATATATCAACGCCCATCCTGCAATTGTCCCTTTAAATTGCCCCATAAATTGCGAGGCGAAAGAAAGCACCTGCAGGCGAGCAATTCACCATAAATCACATTCAGTACAATATTTACATACATATTCAAATAAAATTCATGGCATACAATATTTGAATGAGGTGCGTGCGCCCACAACATTTCAATGTTGGGATTGCGGCTGCCGCGTATGCACAGCCACGTGTATTTCAGTGTGGCAGTAGCCGTTACAGTGTTATGAACTCGAGCACGGTGATCACAGTTTATATACAGTTCGGATGCGTGTGTGCGAAAGACATCCCTGTGATAGGACATTCCATGAAGTTTTCACAAATAATATGCACTAACATCTAAAACAGGTACAATAATCTTAAAACTACTACATACTTAAAGCAAAATACATTTCACTATTGGTCGTTGTCTTTCATGGACAGTATTGCATGTAAAATATTTTTCTGTTTCAGATTAACTGTCTCTGCACTACGTGTCGTCGTTTGCAGTTCATATTCGTAATACATGCAATAATAACGCAAAGGTAAGCATTGTTTCAGTAGTTGGCATAACGTAGATGTTGTTGCATATCGACGTCACTGTTAACAGATTTGGCAACCGATATGTGGGCATGTTCACTCGTTGCACTGTTTATTTTCACTGGTAAATAATGTTTTTCCTAGGTCATGCGTCGCATGATTGAAGACTTGTGGATTTCCATTCCACAGCACAAGTTCCATGAAGGCATGGATGCAAGACTTCGGATGGGAAAATACTGGCATCGATCCTCGATTTGTCCAGGTGAGAGTGGCCAACGTATTCTGAGAACATTACATTCTCTGCAGTCCCATCCAAAATTCCTCCACCCAAGAAGTTGTCTTCAATGCTTTTGTGCCCAAATAATTGAGCCTTTTCCAGAAGATATACCTGAATCTACAATTTGTCTGAGAGGGCATGGTCTATAAACAGGCTGTTTTAGTTTTATTTCTAGACCATGACCTCTTAGGCAAATTGTAGATTCAGGTATATCTTCTGAAGAAGGCTCAATTATTTGCGCTGAAACTTAGATAAAGGTTGGTTTCACTACCGTAATGGCTCATAATTTCATATACACTGTAAATGTTAGTTCATTTTACATGCACAGTTCCTTCGCGCTCAGAGTTTATCTGGCGATGTACAAAGAATGTTTGTTAACAAGGTTTTACATTAATACTTCATCGCGATGTACGAAGAATAGTTTTTAACAATTTTGCAAACATACTTCATCGCTGTTACAGACGTTGCGGTGTATGTAGAATGTCTTTAAAGCAGTCTCTTTCTCATAAATCTCGAGGTTTTATACATTTTAATACATATTACAAATTCCGAACACATCTACATACAAACGTATTACATTTTGCTTTACATCAAAATAGATAATTACAGATAAATATATATTACATTTTGGTTTTAAGTAGATTACAAGTATATACATAATCTTACAAACATTACAGATTTTTGAACCAAATTTTGCATTGGCAAATGATGTGAACTGAAATTGGCAAGATTAGACACATCTGGATACATTAGCAAACAAGCCCAAGCTCACATATACTAATGGACGAACGTCTAAAGCAACACACTAAAATCAAAGCTAAAAAATTCTCGCGTTTCGACTGTGTTTAGAGTATGTATATGGCCTTGGTTTCACGTAAACATGTGTTATACAGTATAAAGTGCTTCTACTCCGTTAAGAGGTGGTAGTGTTTGGTTATCGTGTGGTTTCGTGGATACATTAATCAGTCATGAATAGTCCTTGATCGACGCTGCATTTAATCATGTTGTCTCAAAAACATTTTCATCACACTTGCGTAAATGTCATCATAATAGTTGCGTTAAAATTTAGGCTTATGTTGTTCAGGTACATTCGGCGAAGTCGAAATCTGTTCTTTCTTCTGCTAATGGCTGGATTAGCTGAAATAAAATTTCTTATGCTACCCAATTTCCTTGCGACAGTGCTGACAGGTACATGTTTTATAAGTATACGGTTTACTTATTATTTATAGATACATGTTTAATGCTTAGAATGAAATACTCCTAAGTAAATCCCAATGATTTTTTTAAAATTTTTTTGGGCTCTGCAACAGGTATACACCAGGATGCAGTTTGTTGACAATTACATATGGACCGTCGTACAGCGGATGGCACTTCGCGATGAGCCGCTTTGGTGCAGAAGATTTGTGGTGAGTACGCAGTAGTACTTGCATGCCTACCTTGTATTCCCGGTTTCCCTTAATAGTACCAGAGCAGTATCTGTTTTTCGCATTAGTATGCTGCGTCAGCGTGGTTAGTACTTCTGTCACCTTTTCATCATGCGACAGCTGCTGAGATGAAATCTTTGGCAACGGATCGCTCAACTCATTTCATTCTTTGCGGTCGAACATAAGTGTTGTGTCTAGACAAGACAGCCTAGACACAATGAGAGGAAGCCGAAAGGCACGCGCTTAAACTCACGCAGGCTGGCGTGAAGTCTGAAACAGGATACGTAATGAATGCTATAAAGAAAAGTACGTAGCTTCTGGAATACTTAACTTTAATCCACATTTGTAGAACATAGCTCTTGATGATACATTAATAGACTCTCAATATCAATTGAAAACGGCGCCTTGCTAGGTCGTAGCAAATGTAGCTGAAGGCTATGCTAACTATCGTCTCGGCAAATGAGAGCGTATTTGTCAGTGAACCATTGCTAGGAACGTCGGCTGTACAACTGGGGCGAGTGCCAGGACGTCTCTTTAGACCTGCCGTGTGGTGGCGCTCGGTCTGCAATTACTGACAGTGGCGACACGCGGGTCCGGCGTATACTAATGGACCGCGGCCGATTTAAAGGCTACCACCTAGCAAGTGTGGTGTCTGGTGGTGACACCACAATAAGCTCGTTGGGTTTATAGGTTGTCACATATATAGAGGTTGTGAACTTTGTCAAATACTGACAAATAACTTACCCAATCAGTATGCTGTGTAGGTATATATGTCCGTATGAATCTGCTCAATTCCCTGAAAACTCGTTCAATAGGATTGGATTGTGGGCTAAAGTTCGAGACAGATGCTCTTAACACTATTGTCCTTTAAGAATTTGTACCATTTGTACCCTGTGTAGTACGTGGCGTTGTCACATAAAATTGGCTCGGGTTTTCCCACTTGAGGAATGTAGTCACGTGAGGATCGTCTGATGATAGCGATAGCAGTTGCAGATTTTATGGCGTACACCTTATAACGTTCTTTAAATTAATTTCATCGTTTGGGATACTTAAGTGAGTGTCTGAGCACGTAGCAAATCTGTAACTTTCGTTAAATAAATTATTGAACGAATGCGCGACTGTCCATTAGATACATAACTGGACTTAACGTGTAGCGTGTTGTAACTGCAAGTGATGTGCTTACTATGTGTTACTGTTAGCAAAACTTTAGGCGAACTGGTTGGGCAATACAATTCCCAATACCACTAAAGAAATACAGTCAGTGTGAAATACATCGAGCTCCTTAGGTACGCAATCCTCTGCCCCTGTTCAAAACTGATAACTTTAATCCCTGTGCACATAGCAAACAAATTAAACTGTCTTACCTCTAAAGCAGCAATGGTAGGAAGCAATATTTGTGGCCTCTCATAAAAAAAATAAAAATATGCTAGCTACAGGCTTAGCAGTACGCAATGCTGGCCGTAATACTTTGAAATGTACATGAAATTCTTTTGGCTGATAAATGAGAACATGTAAGAAAATCCAACTTCTTCGAAAAAGATATGACCTTGACAGGGAGGCGGTACTGGTTTGGTGAATTAATAACACTAAGTTTTTAGTAAAATTGTATTCCAAGTTAAGTTTCGTTTTTCAAAACATCTGACAATTGAAATTACATTACTCAGAAAAATTACATCCTTTTTTACTAATTGACTCACAAACAGCGAAATTTATGCAAGTACTGTATAACCTCACTAAAAAGGCATAAATACAAATCATCAACTTACACATACCTGTGTTAACAAATCTTTGAACCATTAAACCATTGCAAAAAAGAAATATCTAACTAGCCTTTTCATCAAACCAGTTTACGTACATTCTGGAGTTACTCAAAAATTACAAATTATCAATCAACTCATCTACACTAACACGCTGGCAAAATGAGTCATAAATATTTAACATATTTATCTTGCTTGTGAGAAAACTTCTGCTTACATGTTCTCGTAATTCCTACATTAATGTAATACTTAGTGGCTTCACAGAGCACACCACAAAAACGGCCTACTCCATCCTCTTTCGCTCACAGATAGTTATCCACCACTGTGCGCCAAGCGCTCTCTTACTCCAACACTACAATCTCAGACCAGAAGCAATATCTTTGGCTCTGCGGTCGTCCACAGGCAGCGATCCGCTTTATATAGCCTATCAGAGACATATGTCGTTTATAGTATAATAGTTTCATTTTAGTTTACTTTAGTATTATTATCATATTCGGGTGCCACATATCAAGTGTACCCCAGTAGATTCCTTTCAAGCTTAACATGTTTAGAAGATACGTCATAAAATGCTCAACTTTACACCACCACTACTTGTTGGATGTGGACCACTTGCATCAGTACTTACAGTCTCTAGAGGTTTGCTGGGTGCTATGGAATGTAGATCGGTCTTTGAAGATAGGTTCTGAGGTTTATGTTTCTGACAAGATATGCATGTTTTAAATACATTGTGAATTTTTCGCCTCATATTAGTGAAATAATAATACGTGATAAGTTTTGCAAGGCACTTATTCGTTCCATTATCTGGCACAAACACATAGTTTGGGGAAACAATGTGTGTGTGCCAGATTGTGTCCAGAATCCTTGGGAATACATACACAGCAGTTAGAGCCATAAGGATGACAGTAGCATAACACATCATTATATATCAGATAATGGCTAGAACTTGGAGATGCTCAAATAGATCTATGAATGAAGTTCTTACTGTGTTCCAGTGCGGATCAGCTTTTTGTAAAGCTGCCATATTTCTACACATCATTTTAATATTGGTAATATTGTTTATCCTGCATTAGGAGTACTCTGTAGTCGTTCACATTTTCAATATCAGTGTTACAATCATTCAAACCTTGTGGAACACGAGACAAAGCATCAGTAATGATTTTCTCTTTACCTTTAATGTATACACTTTCAAATGAGTAATTCTGCAGAGATCAAGCGTGATAATGTAGAATGAATTAACTCACATTTTAACAGAAATGTCAGAGCATGGTGATCTGTATACATTTTCGTGTGTTTACCATATGAATAATAGTTAAACTTTTCGAAAGCCCAGACAATAGAAGGATTTTGAAGTTCCGTGGTTGAATAAGTACGTTCACATTCACTTAAGGTACAGCTTGCAAATCTAATGATTTTTACCTGTTCCTCTTCTCCATTCTTAACTACTTGGAACAGGCAACAGCCCAAAGCCACTGCATGAGGCGTCACACGTCGTACAAAAATCTAAACTGAAGTCTAAATGGTCTAAAATGATTGCATTCACCAATACGTGCTTAACATTATCAAAATCTTGGTGGCTCTGCTCAGACCACATTCATACCTGATTCTCTTAAGTAAATCTATGAGATACTTACTGTTCAATAGTGGTTGTGACAGGAAAAGTCGAAATAAAGAACAGAGTCCTAGAAATTACTTAAGTCTTTTTTTAGCATCCGACTTACCTGGATCAGGGCGTAAACCTTGTACATTAATTACATGTCCAAGAAACCTAATCTCACTACAAGCAAATTTTGACATCTTTAGGTTAGCTGTTACACCAGCTTGTGCGGATTTATCCAGAATCTTTTCAAGGGTGTCAAGAAGTTCATTCCTAGTCTTAGTGGTTATCAAAAGATCGACTTAATGTGTAACAGTCTCAACAAACCCGTCACCAAGCACAGTATCCAAAGCAGTAAATGTCCCCGAAAGGGGCAACACAGAATTGATATGTTCGCCCGCCCCATGAAAGCAGTATATTTTCTGGAATCTGGAGTGATTGCCACTTCTCAAAACGAATTTTTCAAGTCGATCGTGTCAAAGTGCTCAGCATCTTAAAATTTCTGTAATGTTCCTCTATATTTTCTAGTTTAGTGCGTATGGGTAGTACAATTTAATTTATGGCATTTGTGTCCAAGACCACTCTAATATTTCCGTTAGATTTCTTGACAACAAGTAATGGACTATAGTAGGGAGATATGGAAGGTTCGATGATCTTCCATTGTAACATCTGTTTAAGTTCTTGCCACACTGCAGGTCGTTAATATAGTGGCATATTGTAGGTTTTGTGATAGAAAATTTGGTGAGGCTTGACTTCAGTTTTAAAAACATATGTCTTAATGACACCTAGTCGTTTAGTAAAGACCTGTACGTACTTAGATAGTATTTGATCAGTTCATTGCGTCCATTATCAGTAATAGTACTGGTTTCACTTAACTTGTGGCTGATCAGTGTTTCCAAATCATCATATCCTGCATTAGGTGCGAGTGTCTGTGTTTCTTTCGTCGCTCTCTTGCAAAAATTGAATTTTGTACCCAGTACAATAATTGTTATGTTTCAGAGACCTGGTATCCAAGTCAATCGTGATTTCACTGTTCTTATGTCTAAGGAAACATTTACGTTCCGAGAAGTCAATAATACTGTCATTCTCACATAACATATCTAAATATACTGCATAATACAATTAGTAACTAGATTGTGAAGCACGAGGAATGGCCATTGTACTGTTCCATTACCTACCTTAATGGTCTCCAAGAACCTCTTTCGTAACTCTATTAGTCTTATCACCTACAGCAGTTAAAATCTTACGCTTTTGAACAGGAAACTCTGGTACAGGTTAAAATTCAGTTATTTTCTCATAGAAATTATACGACAAAATACTCACAGCCGCTCCTGTGTCCAAAAAAATACTTGTTGGAATACCTCCTACTATACCAGTAGTTGCAGCTACAACTTTTTCATTGCTAGGTGATCGAAATTGTGTATTTTCCTGCAATAGTTCATCATGATCGCAGCGTATAAGTAACAGTGGCTGCCGCTTAAAACTATTTACTACATAATCACTGTGTCGTTCATCAGTGGGTGTATCAAACAGTGATTTGATATTAAAGTCGCCCACCAAACCTTCAGCCACGACCTGGGGCACAATAGTGAACGTCTTTAGTCTGACGTCGTCGTAATTGGTGCAGGTATCGATACAAACAGAGGTGGAGTTTCACTTGACACTTCTAATATGTTTACATTAGGGTATTGTGTATACCGCACTCCAATCTGTTGTGGCTTTTGTGGTTGAGCACCTTGACTTACCTGCTGATTGGTGGGTAAAGTCAAATTTTGATTTGTACAGGCTCTAGCGGCTTTTGCCTCGTACCTGTCTTAATGTTGTACTGAGGTGGTGGACCAGTATTTTGGCACTCATGACCGTTGTTAGTGTTCCAATTTTACTGTTGATTTTGTACAGGCTGATAATTGTTTTTGTTTTTGTTTCAGTTCTTGTAGTTTCCAATCACGTTATTTCCATTATTGTTGTAGCGGTGCCTCTTGTGTGGGTTGCCGCCTGTTGTGTATGACGTGTTATGATTATTGTTCATATTGGGGTGTGTATGCTGATTTTGGTACGTGCATTGGTTTGCGGAAGGAAGCTGTCGATTCTGCTTCGTAACCGAAGTGGCCAGCGCGCCTGAATTAAGTTGGCTAGCCTGCGCGTTTTGCATACCACTGACGTAAACATTGTGGCAGCTGTTTTGCCGTGTGGAATATTGATCCTCATATAACATATCAAGAGAATCACGGACAGTCAGAAAATATTCTGCGACATTGCCTGGAATGTGCAGTAACTTCTTTTAATGTCAAAAGGCAATCTGGCTTTCAATGCGCGGATTGATCGCGCTAAGCTACAGGTTCATCAAGAAAGTGTCCCGTATTCAACTATTTCTCAAAATATCGGCGCAAATTGCAATGTTTAGCATTGAAAGGCTCTGGTTCCACAACCTGTTTCCGAAGACGTTCTTGTACCGATTTGGACCAAAATTTGGCCAAGAAAGCTCTTTGAAATTGCTCATATGTAACGCACTGTCGGCTTCATTATATGCCCAGACAGCTGCGTCACCCTGGATATAACCTACAACGTTAGAAATTCTCTTTTGGTCACTTCATACTCCTGGGTACGTAGTTTTAAACGCTTTCAGAAAAATTACAGAATGAAAGGTTGAAATTGCCGATGTTTAATAGACTTTCTTCTTCTTTGATACTGTAATGTCGATTGCTTTCACTGTAATTATTGAAGTGATTGGCTGGTGAATGGAAAGGAATGTAATGCCCATAAATGTCACGATTGTAATTAGATGTCACGTATACAGGTGTGTACTGTTGTTGTTGTTGTTAGGAGTTTGTTGTGTACGGAGGATACGTGTCATACATGTATCTGATTTCATTATCAAAGTGAGCATTTTGATTATTGCTACACTCCGGTCGTATGGTATCGTTTAGTTGTTTCTGTTGTGCTGCCTGAGCTATGACATGTTTATTATTTTTCACAAATTTGGCTACGGTGTCTTGCACACCCGTCGGTAATTTTTCCTCTATACATTGGTCAAAATATTTATTTTTCTGGTCAACCCAGTCATGAAATTCTTTATTTATGTTGGCAAAATGGTTGTCAGTATGTAATTGCAGTTAGTTTGTAATTGTTTATCCATGGTGTTAACTTTGCCTTCAATTACAGTAATGCGTGTTTTTATTGGGTCATTAACTGACGGATAAGATTTGACTTGAGTGGTAACAGCTTCACATGTAGCGTTTAAATGTTTGACTTCAGTTTTAATATCTTTTACGTGTTTTGTGGTTTTCTGCTGCTGTACATCTACATCTACATTTATACTCCGCGAGCCACCTTACGGTGTGTGGCGGAGGGTACTTATTGTACCACTATCTGATCCCCCCTTCCCTGTTCCATTCACGAATTGTGCGTGGGAAGAACGACTGCTTGTAAGTCTCCGTATTTGCTCTAATTTCTCGGATCTTTTCGTTGTGATCATTACGCGAGATATATGTGGGCGGTAGTAATATGTTGCCCATCTCTTCCCGGAATGTGCTCTCTCGTAATTTCGATAATAAACCTCTCCGTATTGCGTAACGCCTTTCTTGAAGTGTCCGCCACTGGAGCTTGTTCAGCATCTCCGTAACGCTCTCGCGCTGACTAAATGTCCCCATGACGAATCGCGCTGCTTTTCGCTGGGTCATGTCTATCTCTTCTATTAATCCAACCTGGTAAGGGTCCCATACTGATGAGCAATACTCAAGAATCGGACGAACAAGCGTTTTGTAAGCTACTTCTTTCGTCGATGAGTCACATTTTCTTAGAATTCTTCCTATGAATCTCAACCTGGCGCCTGCTTTTCCCACTATTTGTTTTATGTGATCATTCCACTTCAGATCGCTCCGGATAGTAACTCCTAAGTATTTTACGGTCGTTACCGCTTCCAATGATTTACCACCTATGGCATAATCGTACTGGAATGGATTTCTGCCCCTATGTATGCGCATTATATTACATTTATCTACGTTTAGGGAAAGCTGCCAGCTGTCGCACCATGCATTAATCCTCTGCAGGTCCTCCTGGAGTACGTACGAGTCTTCTGATGTCGCTACTTTCTTGTAGACAACCGTGTCATCTGCAAATAGCCTCACGGAGCCACCGATGTTGTCAACTAAGTGATTTATGTAGATTGTAAACAATAAAGGTCCTATCACGCTTCCCTGCGGTACTCCCGAAATTACCTCTACATCTGCAGATTTTGAACCGTTAAGAATGACATGTTGTGTTCTTTCTTCTAGGAAATCCTGAATCCAATCACAAACCTGGTCCGATATTCCGTAAGCTCGTATTTTTTTCACTAAACGTAAGTGCGGAACCGTATCAAATGCCTTCCTGAAGTCCAGGAATACGGCATCAATCTGCTCGCCAGTGTCTACGGCACTGTGAATTTCTTGGGCAAATAGGGCGAGCTGAGTTTCACATGATCTCTGTTTGCGGAATCCATGTTGGTTATGATGAAGGAGATTTGTATTATCTAAGAACGTCATAATACGAGAACACAAAACATGTTCCATTATTCTACAACAGATTGACGTAAGCGAAATAGGCCTATAATTATTCTCATCTGATTTATGACCCTTCTTGAAAATGGGAACGACCTGCGCTTTCTTCCAGTCGCTAGGTACTTTACGTTCTTCCAGCGATCTACGATAAATTGCTGATAGAAAGGGGGCAAGTTCTTTAGCATAATCACTGTAGAATCTTAAGGGTATCTCGTCTGGTCCGGATGCTTTTCCGCTACTAAGTGATAGCAGTTGTTTTTCAATTCCGATATCGTTTATTTCAATATTTTCCATTTTGGCGTCCGTGCGACGGCTGAAGTCAGGGACCGTGTTACGATTTCCCGCAGTGAAACAGTTTCGGAACACTGAATTCAGTATTTCTGCCTTTCTTCGGTCGTCCTCTGTTTCGGTGCCATCGTGGTCAACGAGTGACTGAATAGGGGATTTAGATCCGCTTACCGATTTTACATATGACCAAAACTTTTTAGGGTTCTTGTTTAGATTGTTTGCCAATGTTTTATGTTCGAATTCGTTGAATACTTCTCTCATTGCTCTCTTTACGCTCTTTTTCGCTTCGTTCAGCTTTTCCTTATCAGCTATGATTCGACTACTCTTAAACCTATGATGAAGCTTTCTTTGTTTCCGTAGTACCTTTCGTACATGATTGTTATACCACGGTGGATCTTTCCCCTCGCTTTGGACCTTAGTCGGTACGAACTTATCTAAGGCGTACTGGACGATGTTTCTGAATTTTTTCCATTTTTGTTCCACATCCTCTTCCTCTGAAATGAACGTTTGATGGTGGTCACTCAGATATTCTGCGATTTGTGCCCTATCACTCTTGTTAAGCAAATATATTTTCCTTCCTTTCTTGGCATTTCTTATTACACTTGTAGTCATTGATGCAACCACTGACTTATGATCACTGATACCCTCTTCTACATTCACGGAGTCGAAAAGTTCCGGTCTATTTGTTGCTATGAGGTCTAAAACGTTAGCTTCACGAGTTGGTTCTCTAACTATCTGCTCGAAGTAATTCTCGGACAAGGCAGTCAGGATAATGTCACAAGAGTCTCTGTCCCTGGCTCCAGTTCTGATTGTGTGACTATCCCATTCTATACCTGGTAGATTGAAGTCTCCCCCTATTACAATAGTATGATCACGAAACTTCTTCACGACGTTCTGCAGGTTCTCTCTGAGGCGCTCAACTACTACAGTTGCTGATGCAGGTGGTCTATAGAAGCATCCGACTATCATATCTGCCCCACCTTTGATACTTAACTTAACCCAGATTATTTCACATTCGCATTCGCTAATAACTTCACTGGATATTATTGAATTCTTTACTGCTATAAATACTCCTCCACCATTGGCGTTTATCCTATCCTTGCGGTATATATTCCATTCTGTGTCTAGGATTTCGTTACTGTTCACTTCCGGTTTTAACCAACTTTCCGTTCCTAATACTATATGCGCACTATTTCCTTCAATAAGAGATACTAATTCAGGAACCTTGCCCTGGATACTGTAAGTTCAATTCAGAAAATTTTGAGTCAAGTTCGGACACTTGTCCGCTCAGTCTCTCGTTAATCTCGTCTACTCTTTCACACAAAGTGTCGTTACAAGTTTTTAGTGCTATTAATTCAGCCTTAATCTCGTCATATCGCGTTTTTAAAACTGTCATGTGTTCATCAATGTCTTATTTTCGGTCATCAGATTTTTGTTTTCAGTTATGTGATTATGTATTGATAACATGTACGTTGTGTCTTTCTTGTTTTTAGTGATTTGATTTTGTATCGATGTCATGTGATTTTTGTTTTCAGTCATTTGCTTGATAATAACTTCAAACATACTAACAATGTTTGTCAACTGAAAGTGCTCTGCTTCCGCCACGTGGTTTGACATGACGTCACGGACAAGAATAGGGTCTGAGCTATTTGACTAATGGTTGGCATATTTACGACATTTCCGTCACTAGGCATGTTAACTGCTGATTGATCGTTAATATTGGAGTCAACTCTGGAGCCATTGTCAATGCTTTGTTCAATGTCGAAGGAGGATAAGATATGCGTCTGTTGTCTGTCATGTTCCAGTTTTGTTAATTGTTCACGTGTTACCACCATGCTACACGTAATGTATATTGCAAGTAAAATCTTTACACCCGTTTCATAATGAATTCGTGAAATTAAATTCGTATGACAACAATGCTGGCTTAACTGAGCAAGAATCGCAGTTAATGGTGAAATAATTAACATTAATAGCTGCCTGCCATCGTACGTTGCACATGACAAAATTCGTCCATTTTTTGGAATGGTATGACTGTACTGTTGTAATAAACTGTGTGATAAAAATAATGTGGAATACGCGATCTTGCGCAAAAAATGACTGCTACGGTTACGAAAAATTTTGACAAAGCTAGGAAGCAAGCTACAATTACTGAAAGCGCTTGGACTAGCGTGCTAATGTAAAACTGCGATGTCTTAGCTTGGATCCAAGTATGCAGTGTAAATTCCAGGTTTCATCAACAATTCCAATGATTTGTCTTTTTGTTTGGCATTTACAAATATTCAATGGCAATGGTTCGTCAGATATAATCCCATTATCCATGCAACAAAGAAAAACAATGTAGCAAGTACAATAAAAGGTCCAGACACGAAGTCGCCAGTTTAATTTATAGGATTTCCCGGTCTGGTTTGAGAATATCAGACAACAGACAAATAGTAGAAAATGGTATGTGATCAGAGTATAAATTTCTATTGGCGCTTAATACAAACTTTGGGCACTTGACAATGGCTTTTTTTCCGTAGTGTATGTTCATTGTAAGTTTGACCGTGAGTGACTCTTCTGTAAATATTTCTTTATTGGACTTCGTGGATTCAGTAATTCCAAAGCATTAGCTTGGGCTGAACCATTCAAACGATTTGTAACACAGAACCTTTAGCCATGCCAAGACGCCGTTTAATTGGAACAATAGCTTGTAAAGTAATGAAACACAAGATTAAATAATATTACGATATTCACAAAATATTACACTAAATTAAATTATGTTGATACTCACATTAATTCTGTTGCTATGTGTAACTATGAGTATGCCAAGTGAGATTGCGCCTCAATAAAATAATAATAATAATAATAATAAACCCCGTGGAGGCCCGGGAAAAGAATAGGCCTTCGGTATGTTCTGCCAGTTGTAAAAGGCGACGAAAAGAACAAACCACTAATAGGGCTAACCCCCCTTTTAGTGTGATTAGTTGGTTCAGGACAGAACTACTGAAGCCTTGGACACGCGCTGTCATGGTCGGGGACGACGCTTGAACCCTATGCCCGTCCACAATGGTAACGACACTGGTAGCCACACGGAAAATGATTTAAATCCAAATAGAGGTGTTTGCAGGATATGCTTCCTGCAACCACTCTAGAAGGAAAACAAAGACAGAGGATGAGATGGTCAGATGAAGTTAACCGACACCTCAAGTTCTGTTATTACCAAGCAACAAACTTAGGAACCAACACAACTGGATACAGATCACAAGTATACACAAAATTTATTACCAGATACCCAGAATTAAAATTTTTAACAGAACAAGACTAGCTGATCATCATCATCATCATTTAACCATCATCATCATCATTTAAGACTGATTATGCCTTTCAGTGTTCAGTCTGGAGCATAGCCCCCTTATAAAATTCCTCCATGATCCCATATTCAGTGCTAACATTGGTGCCTCTTCTGATGTTAAACCTATTACTTCAAAATCATTCTTAACCGAATCCAGGTACCTTCTCCTTGGTCTGCCCCGACTCCTCCTACCCTCTATTGCTGAACCCATGAGTCTCTTGGGTAACCTTGCTTCTCCCATGCGTGTAATATGACCCCACCATCTAAGCCTGTTCGCCCTGACTGCTACATCTATAGAGCTAATTCCCAGTTTTTCTTTGATTTCCTCATTGTGGACACCCTCCTGCCATTGTTCCCATCTACTAGTACCTGCAATCATCCTAGCTACTCTCATATCTGTAACCTGAACCTTGTTGATAAGGTAACCTGAATCCACCCAGCTTTCGCTCACATACAACAAAGTTGGTCGAAAGATTGAATGGTGCACAGATAACTTAGTCTTGGTACTGACTTCCTTCTTGCAGAAGAGAGTATGCATCCTAAGTACTTGAAACCGTCCACCTGTTCTAACTTTGTTCCTCCTATTTGGCACTTCATCCGTTTATATTTCTTTCCCACTGACATTACTTTCGTTTTGGAGATGCTAATCTTCATACCATAGTCCTTACATTTCTGATCTAGCTCTGAAATATTACTTTGCAAACTTTCAATCGAATCTGCCATCACAACTAAGTCATCCGCATATGCAAGACTGCTTATTTTGTGTTCACATATCTTAATCTCACCCCGCCAGTCTATTGTTTTCAACATATGATCCATCAATAATATGAACAACAGTGGAGACAGGTTGCAGCCTTGTCTTACCCCTGAAACTACTCTGAACCATGAACTCAATTTACTGTCAACGCTAACTGCTGCCTGACTATCCATGTAAAAACCTTTAATTGCTTGCAAAAGTTTGCCACCTATTCCATAATCTCGTAGAACAGACAATAACTTCCTCCTAGGAACCCGGTCATATGCCTTTTCTAGATCTATAAAGCATAGATACAGTTCCCTGTTCCACTCATAACACTTCTCCATTATTTGCCGTAAGCTAAAGATCTGGTCCTGACAACCTCTAAGAGGCCTAAACCCACATTGATTTTCATCGAATTGGTCCTCAACTAATACTCGCACTTTCCTTTCAACAATACCTGAGAAGATTTTACAAACAACGCTGATTAAAGAGATACCTCTGTAGTTGTTACAATCTTTTCTCTTTCCATGTTTAAAGATTGGTGTGATTACTGGGGGTTGTACCCGTGGTCTAGGGGTAGCGTCTTTGACTCATAATCAAAACGTCTTCGATCACGGATTCGAACCCCACCACTGCCTAAATTTTGATAAATAATCAGCATTGGCGGCCGAAGACTTCAGGCATAAGAAGTCAGCCTCATTCTGCCAACGGCCTTGTCAAAGAGGGCAGAGGAGCGGATAGACGCTCAGGGCACTCTCTTGTCCTAGGGGTGGGAAATTGCCACTAAGGCGGAAGAATCAGCAATGATCAACGACATGAGGATGCAGAAGGCAATGGAAACCACTGCACTAAAGACACGTAACGTGTATCCACAGGGCATGTGGCCTGTAATTGAAGAAGTGTCATGATGATCTCTCCATTGGCAAAAGGCTCTGGAATAGTCCCCAATTCGGATCTCCGGGAGGGGACTGCCAAGGGGGAGGTTACCATGAGAAAAAGATTGAATAATCAACGAAAGGATAACGTTCTACGAGTCGGGGCGTGGAATGTCAGAAGCTTGAACGTGGTAGGGAAAGTAGTGAAGTAAAGTGGAAGGAAGACAAGGATTTCTGGTCAGATGAGTATAGGGTAATATCAACAGCAGCAGAAGATGGTATAACAGGTGTAGGATTCGTTATGAATAGGAAGGTAGGGCAGAGGGTGTGTTACTGTGAACAGTTCAGTGATCGGGTTGTTCTAATCAGAATCGACAGCAGACCAACACCGACAACGATAGTTCAGGTATACATGCCGACGTCGCAAGCTGAAGATGAACAGATAGAGGAAGTGTATAAGGATATTGAAAGGGTAATGCAGTATGTAAAGGAGGACGAAAATGTAATAGTCATGGGCGACTGGAATGCAGTTGTAGGGGAAGGAGTAGAAGAAATGGTTACAGGAGAATATGGGCTTGGGACAAGGAATGAAGGAGGAGAAAGGCTAATTGAGCTCTGTAACAAGTTTCAGCTAGTAATAGCGAATACCCTGTTCAAGAATCACAAGAGGAGGAGGTATACTTGGAAAAGGCCGGGAGATACGGGAAGATTTCAATTAGATTACATCATGGTCAGACAGAGATTCCGAAATCAGATACTGGATTGTAAGGCGTACCCAGGAGCAGATACAGACTCAGATCACAATAGAGTAGTGATGAAGAGTAGGCTGAAGTTCAAGACATTAGTCAGGAAGAATCAATACGCAAAGAAGTGGGATACGGAAGTACTAAGGAATGACGAGATACGTTTGTAGTTCTCTAACGCTATAGATACAGCAATAAGGAATAGCGCAGTAGGTAGTACAGTTGAAGAGGAATGGACATCTCTAAAAAGGGTCATCACAGAAGTTGGGAATGAAAACATAGGTACAAAGAAGGTAGCTGCGAAGAAACCATGGGTAACAGAAGAAATACTTCATTTGATTGATTAAAGGAGGAAGTACAAACATGTTCCGGGAAAATCAGGAATACAGAAATACAAGTCGCTGGGAATGAAATGAATAGGAAGTGCAGGGAAGCTAAGACGAAATGGCCGCAGGAAAAATGTGAAGACATCGAAAAAGATATGATTGTCGGAAGGACAGACTCAGCATACAGGAAAGTCAAAACAACCTTTGGTGACATTAAAAGCAACGGTGGTAACATTACGAGTGCAACGGGAATTCCACTGTTAAACGCAGAGGAGAGAGCAGATAGGTGGAAATAATACATTGAAAGCCTCTATGAGGGTGAAGATTTGTCTGATGTGATAGAAGAAGAAACAGGAGTCGATTTAGAAGAGATAGGGGATCCAGTATTAGAATCGGAATTTAAAAGAGCTTTGGAGGACTTACAGTCAAATAAGGCAGAAGGGATAGATAACATTCCATCAGAATTTCTAAAATCATTGGGGGAAGTGGCAACAAAACGACTATTCACGTTGGTGTGTAGAATATATGAGTCTGGCGATATGCCATCTGACTTTCGGAAAAGCATCATCCACACAATTCCGAAGACGGCAAGAGCTGACAAGTGCGAGAATTATCGCACAATCAGCTTAACAGCTCATGCATCGAAGCTGCTTACAAGAATAATATACAGAAGAATGGAAAAGAAAATTGAGAATGCGCTAGGTGACGATCAGTTTGGCTTTAGGAAAAGTAAAGGGACGAGAGGGGCAGTTCTGACGTTACGGCTAATAATGGAAGCAAGGCTAAAGAAAAATCAAGACACTTTCATAGGATTTGTCGACCTGGAAAAAGCGTTCGACAATATAAAATCGTGCAAGCTATTCGAGATTCTGAAAAAAGTAGGGGTAAGCTATAGGGAGAGACGGGTCATATACAATGTGTACAACAACCAAGAGGGAATAATAAGAGTGGGCGATCAAGAACGAAGTGCTCGTATTGAGAATGGTGTAAGACAAGGCTGTAGCCTTTCGCCCCTACTCTTCAATCTGTACATCGAGGAAGCAATGATGGAAATAAAAGAAAGTTTCAGGAGTGGAATTAAAATACAAGGGCCGGCCGCGGTGGTCTAGCGGTTCTAGGCGCTCAGTCCGGAACCGCGCGACTGCTACGGTCGCAGGTTCGAATCCTGCCTCGGGCATGGATGTGTGTGATGTCCTTAGGTTAGTTAGGTTTAAGTAGTTCTAAGTTCTAGGGGACTGATGACCACAGATGTTTAGTCCCATAGTGCTCAGAGCCATTTGAACCATTTTGAAAATACAAGGTGAAAGGATATCACTGATACTATTCACTGATGACATTGCTATCCTGGGTGAAAGTGAAGAAGAATTAAATGATCTGCTGAACGGAATGAACAGTCTAATGAGTACACAGTATGGTTTGAGAGTAAATCGGAGAAAGACGAAGGTAATGAGAAGTAGTAGAAATGAGAACAGCGAGAAACTTAACATCAGGATTGATGGTCACGAAGTCAATGAAGTTAAGGAATTCTGCTACCTAGGCAGTAAGATAACCAATGACGGACGGAGCAAGGAGGACATCAAAAGCAGACTCGCTATGGCGAAAAAGGCATTTCTGGCCAAGAGAAGTCTACTAATATCAAATACCGGCCTTAATTTGAGGAAGAAATTTCTGAGGATGTACGTCTGGAGTACAGCATTGTATGGTAGTGAAACATGGACTCTGGGAAAACCGGAACAGAAGAGAATCGAAGCATTTGAGATGTGGTGCTATAGACGAATGTTGAAAATTAGGTGGACTGATAGGGTAAGGAATGAGGAGATTATACGCAGAATCGGAGAGGAAAGGAATATGTGGAAAACACTGATAAGGAGAAGGGACAGGATGATAGGTCATCTGCTAAGACATGAGGGAATGACTTCCATGGTACTAGAGGGAGCTGTAGAGGGCAAAAACTGTAGAGGAAGACAGAGATTGGAATACGCCAAGCAAATAATTGAGGACGTAGGTTGCAAGTACTATTCTGAGATGAAGAGGTTAGCACAGGAAAGGAATTCGTGGCGGGCCGAATCAAACCGAAACCAAACCAGTCAGTAGACTGATGATCAAAAAAAAAAAAAGTGATTACTGCTTTTGTCCAGTCTGATGGAACCTGTCCCGACTCCCAGGCCATTTTAAGACCTGACATTCCACTGTATTTGATTAGTTCTGACTTAATTTCCTCCACCCCAGCTGCTTTATTGCACTGCAATCTATTGACCATTTTCTCCACTTCTTCAAATGTGATGCTATTTCCATCGTCATTCCTATCCCATTCTACCTCGAAATCTGAAACATTACTGATCGAATTTTCACCTACATTGAGCAACTCTTCAAAATATTCCCTCCATCTGCCCAAGGCATCCACAGGATTCACCAGCAGTTTTCCTGACCTGTCCAAAATGCTTGTCATTTCCTTCTTACCTCCCTTTCGGAGACTGCTAATTACACTCCAGAATGGTTTTCCCGCAGCTTGACCCATAGTCTCCAACCTGTTTCCAAAGTCTTCCCAGGATTTCTTCTTGAATGCTGCAATTATCTGTTTGACTTTGTTTCTTTCTTCAACATAACTTTATCTGTCTACCTGAGTTCTAGTATGTAGCCATTTTTGATACGCCTTCTCTTTCCTTTTACAGGCTGCCTTGACTGTGTCATTCCACCAAGCTGTTTGCTTCATCCTACCTTTACACACTACTGTTCCAAGACATTCTTTAGCCACTTCTAGTACTGTGTCCCTGTACCTTGTCCATTCCTTTTCCAATGACTGTAATTGACTACATTCAACTAACTGGTACATTTCTGAGATCGCTGTTATGTACTTGTTCCTGATTTCCTTATCCTGAAGTTTCTCCACTCTTACCCTTCTACATATGGACCTGACCTCCTGCACTTTCGGCCTCACAATCCCAATTTCACTGCAGATTAAATAATGATCAGTGTCATCAAAGAATCCCCTGAATTCACCTGTGTCCCTCACAGCCTTCCTGTATTCCTGATCTGTTATTATATAGTCGATGACAGATCTGGTTCCCCTGCCTTCCCAAGTGAATGTTCTTATGTTTAAAAAAGGAGTTTGTGATTACTAAGCCCATAATGGCACAGAAATCCAAGAGTTGTTTCCCGTTCCTGTTGGCCTCCATATCCTCTCCAAATTTACCCATAACCTTTTCATACCCTTCTGCTCGATTTCCAATCCTGGCGTTAAAATCACCCATGAGCAGAACACTGTCCGTGTACTTTACTCTAACAACTACATCACTGAGTGACTCATAAAAACTATCCATCTTATCTTGATCAGTCCCTTCACAAAGCGAATATACTTACACAATCCTAATTTTCTTGCTAGACACTGTCAAATCTATCCACATCAGTCGTTCGTTTACATACCTTATTGCAACTACGCTGGGTTCCATTTCTTTCCTGATTTAAAGCCCTACACCCCATTGTGCTATTCCTGCTTTGACTCCTGACCGGTAGACCTTGTATTCTCCCACTTCCTCCTCTTTCTCACCCCTTACCCGAATGTCACTAACAGCTAAAACGTCAAACCCCATCTTACTTGCAGCCTCTGCCAGCTCTACCTTCTTCCCAGAGTAGCCCCCATTGATATTAATAGCTCCCCATCTCATTACCATTTGTTTGCCAAGTCGTATCTTAGGAGTCCCTGGTTTGTCAGTTGGAGGTGGGACTCCGTCACCTCCAAAGGTCCGAGGCATTTTGCTCTGATTGTTGCCAGCATCATATTTAAAGTACCAGGGAAGCAGGTTGCTGGCCTTACTTGCCCCGAGTCCCATTGGATATTACCCCTAACAGTTGAGGGACTAACCGGTGGATTTGGTAGTCTTTGCCGTATGAGCACAAAGGTGACCACGACTCAGAATATGTCCGAGATGCCCAGTCTTATTCAAAAGTAACTGGTATCCCGGCTGTCGGGACCACTTACTTGGCCACTCATACGTTGCCCGTGGTTCATGAACTAGGACATGACTACAGGAACCCCTGTGTAATAATTAAAAATAACAGGATACCCCAGTCAGAATTAGAAAACATCAAACAACAAGTACAACAAATACTGGAACAAAATAATGTGCAATCAGAAGAAGAAGAAAATACAGTAATGGACTCAAACATCCCAGAGCAAACAAACAAAGAACACCATGCATCAATTAAACAATCAGAGGAAAACGAAATCTTAAGATAGCCACCAGTACAAGAACAAATAGAACATGAAGTGACACACATGTCAGATATAGAAGAAAAATTTCAGCTAACATATATAGAATACAAAGACACAAGTACAGGCAGTAGACTATTCTTGCATAGACCACCAAATAACCCACAAGTCAAAACAACAATAACAACTATCAACACAATCATACACAACAAAATAAACGAAAATACAACTATCGAAGAGTTACAACTACTGGTTTATATAGGAGCACTCACTACACTAAATATACACGCTAGGCAGAGACCAGAACAAACCAACACACAGAAGAAACCCACAAAACCAGCATGGCAACACAGGCTACAGATCAGAATAGAAAAACTGAGAAAAGACATCGGACAGCTAACACAATTTATAAGAAATGAAATATCAGACAAGAAACGAAAAAGGTTAGGTAAAATCTCGCAACAAGAAGCGATAGAGCAATTAGATGAAAAGAAGCAAAAATTACAAGCATTGGCCAAATGACTTAGAAGATACAAAAAAAGTGAACATAGAAGGAAACAAAACCAAACATTCAACACAAACCAAAAGAAATTTTATCAGACAGTAGATAACATACACATAAAATAGACAACCCACGAAACATAACAGACATGGAACACTTCTGGAGCAACATATGGTCAAACCTGGTACAACATAACAGGCATGCACGGTGGATACAAGCAGAAACAGACACATACAAGAAGATACCACAAATGCCTGAAGTGATAATTTTGCAACATGAAGTCACCCAAGCAATTAATTCTACACACAATTGGAAAGCCCCTGGAAAAGATAACATAGCAAATTTCTGGCTAAAGAAGTTCACCTCAACACATTCACATCTAACTAAATTATTTAACAGTTACATTGCAGATCCATACACATTCCCTGATACACTTACACATGGAATAACTTATCTGAAACCTAAAGATCAAGCAGACACAGCAAACCCACCAAAATATCGCCCCATAACATGCCTACCAACAATATACAAAATATTAACTTCAGTCATTACACAGAAATTAATGACACATACAACACAGAACAAAATTATAAATGAGGGAACAAAAAGGCTGTTGCAAAGGAGCACGAGGATGTAAAGAGCATCTGATAATAGATGCAGAGGTGACATATCAAGCTAAAACTAAACAAAGGTCGCTACACTACGCATACATTGATTACCGAAAAGCTTTTGATAGTGTACCCCACTCATGGTTACTACAAATATTGGAAATATGCAAAGTAGATCCTAAATTGATACAGTTCCTAAACATAGTAATGAAAAATTGGAAAACCACACTTAATATCCAAACAAATTCGAATAATACCACATCACAGCCAATACAGATTAAGCGTGGAATATACCAAGGAGACTTATTAAATCCTCTCTGGTTCTGCCTTGCTCTGAACCCACTATCCAACATGCTAAATAATACAAATTATGGATACAATGTTACTGGAACATACCAACACAAAATCACACATTTGCTATACATGGATGATCTAAACCTACTGGCAGCAACAAATCAACAACTCAACCAATTACTAAAGGTAACAGAAATATTCAACAATGATATAAATATGGCTTTTGGAACAGACAAATGTAAGAAAAATAGCATAGTCAAGGGAAAACACACTAAACAAGAAGATTACATATCGGATAACCGCAGTGACTGCATAGAAGCGATGGAAAAAACAGATTTCTCTAAATATCTAGGATACAGACAAAAAATAGGAATAGATAATATAAATATTAAAGAAGAACTAAAAGAAAATTATAGACAAAGACTAACAAAAATATTGAAAACAGAATTGACAGCAAGAAACAAGACAAAAGCTATAAATAACTATGCTATACCAATATTAACCTACTCATTTGGAGTAGTGTAATGGAGTAACACAGACCTAGAAGCACTCAATACACTTACACGATCACAATGCCACAAATATAGAATACACCACATACATTCAGCAACAGAAAGGTTCACATTAAGCAGAAAGGAAGGAGGAAGGGGATTTATCGACATAAAAAACCTACATTATGGACAGGTAGACAATTTAAGAAAATTCTTTCCAGAACGAGCAGAAACTAGCAAAATACACAAAGCAATCACTCATATAAATACATCGGATATACCACTGCAATTTCATGACCACTTCTACAACCCTTTAGATCACATAACATCAACAGATACGAAGAAAGTAAATTGGAAAAAGAAAACACTACATGGCAAGCACCCGTATCATCTAACACAGCCACACATCGATCAAGACGCATCCAACACATGGCTAAGAAAAGGCAATATATACAGTGAGACGGAAGGATTCATGATTGCAATACAGGATCAAACAATAAACACCAGATATTACAGCAAGCATATTATTAAAGATCCCAATACCACAACAGATACATGAAGACTTTGCAAACAACAAATAGAAACAGTAGATCATATCACAAGCGGATGTACAATACTAGCAAGTACAGAATACCCCAGAAGACATGACAATGTAGCAAAAATAATACATCAACAACTTGCCATACAACATAAACTAATAAAACCACACGTTCCCACATACAAGTATGCACCACGAAATGTACTGGAGAATGATGAATACAAATTATACTGGAACAGAACCATTATAACAGATAAAACAACACCACATAACAAACCTGACATCATACTCACCAATAAAAAGAAGAAATTAACACAACTAATCGAAATATCCATACCCAATACAACAAATATACAGAAGAAAACAGGAGAAAAAATTGAAAAATGCATCCAACTGGCTGAGGAAGTCAAAGACATGTGGCATCAGGATAAAGTTGACATCATACCAATTATACTATCAACTACAGGAGTCGTACTACACAATATACACCAGTACTTCAACGCAATACAGCTACATCCAAACTTATATATACAACTACAGAAATCTGTAATTATTGATACATGTTCAATTACCCGAAAGTTCCTAAATGCAATGTAACATATACCGTTAAGTTAAAAGGAAGTCACACTTGATCAAGGTCCGCGTCACTTTCCATTTTTAACCAGACATAACGTCTGAGACAGGAAAGAGAAATAATAATAAAAGTGGTGTACCATAAAATTATCTGCAGCGATGGCAGATATGCGTCCGATCTGGATTGCTACGAGAACAAAAAAGGTGCCGTCTTCTCGGCGAGGCAACTGAACTGCGTCATTATTCTAATGTTTCAGCGGTTGCACCCCACAATCAATACAACTGCTTATACTAATTAATAACTTAAGTAGTACTTTATTTATATTCTCAACTTACGCGTTTTTTCAACATATCACTGCCCATCCTGCAAATGTGCCTTTAAAATACTCAACTACTTTTCTCTGCAACACACCACGTGGCAGACTGAAACTTCCGCCTCGGTTGCTGAGCGCCAACCGACTCACTCTGATCTATTTCACCTGCAGCCCACGGCGACAACAAGGGCCCCGAACGCTGTGCCGAAAAAAGTCATCCATGGCAGCACATCCTGACTCGACTGTTAGCCGCAGTGGCTAAATCTGGTAGCTGAAGCTGCTGTTGCTACATATCCCCGTCGTGCTGAGCAACACGTCGAGGCCCAGACTACCAGTATGGACAACTTCGGCCACTGAGCCAATCCTTGGCCCCAGCCCCTCACACCAGGGTTGTCTGATGCTTACATCACCGTGGCAGCACTCTTAGCACCTGACTCAAACTATTATCACAGTAACTATAGACACTAAACATAAAAATAAAACCAGTGACCTACCAACCCAACACACACTTCAAAAACCATAAACAATGTGGTGACTAAAATACACTGCATCAGATTCTGCTTTCCTGTTCAGGCCAGCAGCAACTGGCTAACACTCCAGGCTATGCTCAACTAAGAAAAAGAGAACCCACCAGGAAAGAATCAAACAGCTACTTACCATTCTCCCTGGAGTCTGAACATCCCCCATCAGAAACGCCATTCCCTTACACAACAATGACTTATCCTGCTACTCTGCATGGCTGACTCAGATTAAAAAATCACTTAACCCAGTATCTACCTATGCTGCTGTATCTAATAATTCAAATACGGCCTGCCTATCTTCTCCTTCCCTCACTAACAGCAACAAGTCGTCAGCCCCCCTTACATAATGTGTAGCCCTCTTATGTAGTATGCGGAAAGATGACTCACTTTCAAAAAATAGCAGTATCGGTTCTCCCCATGTGGAGTCGGTTTTGCTACTCACAACCATACGCTCTCCCACTGTCAACTTCAAAGGCTCCCCCATGTCTTGTAGAAGCTGCCCGCCCTCTACTGGACCTCATAAGCCAACTACTGCCTGTGTAGTCATTCTGCACCTGGCACCTGCCGAGCAGCCCTATCTGCGACACCACAAAGGACACCAAGACACAGTTTCTTAACAATCTGAAGCCAAAGCTATTGGCACCATACCGCGGCAGTTCAGTGACGCTATGCTGGCATATGAAGTGCAGGTTTTAGGTGGAGTGGCGCTTGGTCTGGAGGTTGCACAAGTATGGGCTTATTTTGAAATTGCATTTATTTGGACGAATGATTTGCAGTTGACAGGAAACGAATAGTATTTTGCCGATAAATAGTTCTTATGTAAAAATAGGCGTTGCACGATAAAAAATATCAAAAATGTGCCGCCATATTCTCTGGATCTGAACACATGCGAATCCTTTTCGTGGGGCAATGTTAGACACAAGGTGTACAGCAATAACCCCAAAATCTCTGCCGACCTGAAAACATCCATTCAGGAGCTCATCGACAGCATCGATGTTCCGACAGTTCAGCGGGTCATGCAGAATTTCGCTATTCATCTCCGCCACATCATCGCCAATGATGGCAGGCTGTAAGCTGTCAGGCAAATCCAACACCTTCCATGAAAACCCTGACATGATAGGCAAATCCAGTAGTATGTCACATAGCTCCGAATAAATCGCGACATTAAATTAACCAAAGTAATACGAGTAACGAGTGAGCAAATGGAATACCACAGACTAACACAAGAATGCCTAAATGCATGTCATACCTTCCCACCGTGAGACAGACGCAGTTCCGAGGGTAGAAACGAGAACAGAAGCCGAGAGCAGAACCGTGTTAAGCTAGAAGGCCCTACGATAAGGGATGGACACCCACGTTGCCAGCTAACCACCAGGACCACCCCCCCAGCCCATGTTAAAAGCTAGAGCCCTCCAGAAGAACAGTACAGATCTTACGATAACACTAAAAGGGCCGGCCACACTAGCTGCAAGTTTTAGCGTGAGACTTTTTCGCGTCTCTGTTACGTTGCAAACTTGCCCCAACACGAAAAGTATAACGTTTCTCATTGGATGGACAGAATTCTTGTAGGCAGAGCTTAAGGTTAACATTGAGACCCTGATTGGTCAGATGAAAACACAGCCAGATAGTTTTTTTTTAAACCAACTTCGGTAAACTGTAGTAAGGAGAAGTTGGAGAGAGTTGCTTCCGAGACGGCGAGCTGTATGGTGCTGCGCCAGCCGCCGCCGCCCCCTGACGAACACCGACAAGGTAATGAACGCACGCGATGCCGCATTTTTGAGCGCATAAGGCTTCACTCAGCACTGCAGAAGTCTCATCTGTTACACCCCCTTTTTACGTAATACTAGTGTCGATAGTCAATTGAAGCTCATGGTATTCACATTTGCTACGTAAGTTAAAATCTGAAACGCGATGATTTTTCTGTTATATAATTATTGAGAAGCCACATAAGCTACTGTAATTTACGATAAGTTAGATAAGTAATTAAACATAATTGAGGGTCACTGTAGACCATTTTGATAGTTTTCTCTTTTGGAAACCTAGATTGTAGTTGTGATATGGCATAGGTCATCCTTCGATCCATTGTAGAAGTTGGAAACCCACTCAGGGAGTATTCGTTCTTATTTTTGAACGCAGTTGGTTTTTATCATCCTGTATTAAAATATTTCCATTTATCAGCAGTGAAATTTATAAACAATGTTTTGTGAGTAGAATAAAATTTCCAATGGTAAACTTAACTGCTTTTTCGACGTTATTTTACCAGCTAACTAAAAATAGGAAAGCCTTGAACCCCTTCCACTAAATTTAGTTAGTATTAAGATTCTTTTACAGGAAGTGCAATGGCGCTGACGCTGAAATCATTAAGTATTTGGTTATATCATCGCTAGTCTCACTGAACTCTTCTGAACTCTACATGTCATGCGTGGTCTGGTGTCTCCTTACCAGCAACAGGTCCCAGGTTCAAACTAGTCAATTCCCTAAAAAACACGCTCAGAGCATCGTTGCGCGAAAGTGGTAGGGAAACACGACTTAGAACAGACAGACACCATGCAGAATGTTAGAAGGCATACTGAACATGTCACAACCTAAAAACGAATATCAGTAGTGACGTCTACATGTTGAATAAAGTGTTCGAACGCCACAGTTTGTAACTAATTTAAATTTTTTTCATATAGTTCAATAATTGTCACCCTGTAACTACAGAAAATGTAGCCCAAAACGTCAAACGCGTTTTTCTTGGAACCGTTTTTTTTCCAGATTGGTGGGAAACATAGCTTGAGAAAGGTACATACGTTTCTTTGTGAATTTGATGCCAACATTCTAAATTGTATTCACTGCGAGCGTACATAGGCGTTTGGCGATATCTTCAAAGGTATACTCTCGGTGCACGTTTTTGTCTCAATTATTTTATCGAAAAACTTGACATTTTTTCAGCACGTCACCATTCTAATAGAATGTTATGATGACGACGAACGAATCGTCGCCAATGTTGAACGACTGGTGGCCAATGCTAAGTAGAAACATACAAATATTTTCCTTACTTATACAGCAGGTTTGTCAGTGAAGTCGGTAAGGAGCTGGCTGCATGGTCTGGGTCTGCAACGACTAAAATAATTAGAAATCGTTGGGAAAAATGTACTTAACTGGTGGTACAGGAGTCTTCTTAGTCAGGATGAATATAATTACAAGAGAGAGGTATAGAGACATCATATAGGCCATACTTTAACGAAGTTAAAGCTGAAGGCTGTACTGCTTTCCTACTCGACGTCCCGAGCAAGAGTGGCCGAGTGCACGCTAGAGACTTGTTGAAAGCCGCGGAGCGGCGCTAGTCTCGACTCGCGGGTCCAGCGATACTAGTACAGACCGCGGTCGATAACTGAAACCCCTAACAAGTTTGGTATCGAACGTTGATACCACACAGAGTGTAATGTTTTTTCACTTATCCCATGTATTCTCACAGAAAATATATTGAAAAAAAAAAATAAAGAAACTTGGCCAGGTGCGAGTAGGACTCGCTCTGAGGGTGCTGTACAAACTTAATTATATGTACAGACAGTTAATTCATCCCTCATCTAGAGGGTTGGATCCCCTCCTTCGAAAGCGTCAGATTGCAAAGCCTGGGCTACTCTCAGGGTGGAATCTCCGTCTTCGAAGATTGTGTGTGTCTGTCTGTCTGTCTGCCCGCTGCTGTCGCTGTTCGTTCGTTCGTTCGTTCGTCCGTCCGTCCGCCTGCTGGCTGTCCATCGCCGTCGTCGTAACCGCTGCCGCTGCCGCCGCCGCCGCCGCCGCCGCCGCCGCCTGCTGTTCGTCCGTCTGTTCGCCGCCGACGCCGACGCCGACGCCGCCTGCTGTTCGCCGCTGCCCATCGCCGACGCCGACGCCGCCTGCTGCACGTCCGTCTGTCCGTCGCCGTTCGTCTGCAATGAGTACTCCCACCTCCACCGTCATCTACACCTCCCCCTCCCCCTCACCCACAGTCACTTCCTGGAGTGCCGCCTCTGGCCTCCCTCCTTCCACCTCCCCTTCCCTTCCTCCACTTACCCACCCCCCTATCTCCTCCCCTGCTGTATACCCACACCTCTACACCCTTCCTCCTGCCTCCACACCCTCAACAGCTCCCACTACTACCCCCGCCCTCACGTACGCCTCTGTTGCCGCCTCTGCTGCCGCCCCTCAGGTGGTTGGCTTCCCCTCTCTCACCGACCCCGTCGCTTCGTCTTCTGCATCTCCCGCACGCATCACGTTGCGCCGAGCCACCATCGCCACCACTGAACCAGCTGCTTCTCCCGGTGCCTCCACTACGCCACAGGGATCTGCCACCCGCCACCTCCCTCTCCTCCCCGTCCCTCTCCCCTCCTCCCAGCCTCCAGTCTCCAAAAAACCCCAAAAGCGCGTCCTTACCGACTCTGCTCCCGCCACTTCCCACAAAAAATCAACGCCACCTCCCCCTCCCCCTGCCGTCACCATGGACACCACCCCTCCTCCTGCCACCCCTACCTTGGCCCCTACCCTCCACACCTTTGTCCTGTCCACTCCCGATCCTAAGTTCCTCGACGCTCGTACCCTCACCAAGGAAATACGAAAGTACTTACCTGGTGCTCCCATCTCCCAACTCATTCCCCGCAGGGACTCAGTCCTTATCAAGTCCCCGTCCCCATCATTTCACACAGACCTCCTGCGAAAACTCCCACGAGTTATGTTTGGCCCCCACGCCTCTCTGACACCCTTTCTTTCCGCTTCCACTCCTCGTCAGCCCCAGCCTCCCCGTCGCCCCCCCACCTACACCGCTGTGATCACCAAGCTCAGCCCGGTGATCACAGAGGATGAAGTGTTGGTAGAACTGAACTCCCACCCGGACTTGGAAATCCGCTCTGCTCGCCGTATCCACAATGCCTCTGGTCCCACCTACCTCATGCGGGTATTCTCAGAGTCCGCCCCGTCCATACACCATCTCCTCACCCAGGGTGCCCTGATATACCACCGTCGCCACCCTGTTGAATCCTCCAAATCCCCTCCACAATCCTACCGTTGCCAACGGTGCCTGATGTACAATGACCACCTGACTCCCGACTGCAAAAACCCCCCCACCTGTCCCCATTGCAAGGCCTCCCACTTTCTCAAGAACTGCCCCAACCTCGCTGCTCCTCCTTCCTGTAATACCTGCAATGGCCCCCATCCCACATACTCCCACAAGTGTAAAGCTAAACCCCCTCCAGCCACCCCTGAACTTACAGTCCCAGTTCGTCCCGTCGATCCTCCTGTCCATCCTAACAATTCCCTCCGTCCACCCCCCACGGCCGAGGACATCATCCGGTTCATTACCGTTGTACTCCAAAACATTCACCCTTTCCATCGCCCGCACACCTTCCAACAAATATCCCTTGCTGCTCGCTCTGTTTTCCACCTGAACACCTTCGCCACTTACTCCCACAACCAAGCCCACTTCACCTTCACCCGCCTCGACACCCTAGTTTAAGTCTCTTCCCTTCCCTCTCTTCCCCCCCTCCTTCCCGTCATGGCGCGGCACGAGTGTCGCATCCTCTTCCAGAACATTCGCTCCTTCCGCTCCAACAAATACCTCCTCATGCACACCCTCTCCCACCACCAGGTCGACACCTTCCTCTTGAACGAAACCTTTCTCCAGCCCAACCATTCTATCCGCTCCTCCCCCTATATCCTCCACCGCACTGATGCTCCTGGTCCTCGTGCGCAGGGTGGAGTCGCGATTGGCCACCTTAAGCATATCCCCGTCCGGCCACAACCTCTCCTCAATGACCCCACTGAACACCTTATCCTTAGCGTCTTCTTCCCCTCCCTCACCATTACCTGTGCCACCATCTATGTCCGCTCCACTGCTCCTCTTCCTTATGACTTCATCTCACACATTGACCACACCTTCTCCACCTATGTGATTGCCGCCGACCTCAACGTCCATAGCCGCACTCCTGCTGCCCTTCGGCGGTGGCATCAGTTCCTCTCCACAATCCAGGGTGACCTTGTTCCCATTCCCCAGCACACCCGACCCGAAAGTAACACCACCCCCGATGTTGTCATTGCCTCCGCCAACCTCCTTGGGCGTATCACTGTCGCCGTCCTTGACCCCACAGGTAGCGATCACCTCCCTGTCCTTCTCACCATAACGTCTGCAAACCGCCCCCCTCCAGCTCCGCAACCTGCACCCCCTCCCAAGGTCGTCCATGACTATCGCCGTGCCAACTGGGATGCCTACCGGGACTCCATCTCCACCCAGGTCGAAAGCCACCCTCTTACCTATCGCCATCCTGACGACATCATCCGCGCCTCGTCCTTCCTTCAGACGGTAATTACTGACGCCGTGGAGGCCCATGTTCCTACTAAAACCATCCACCCACACCGTCCCACTCTCCCTCCGCGGGCTGTCCTCCTCCTCCGTGAATCCCGCCGCCTCTATCGCTCCTTCCTCCGCACTCGTGACAGGGATACACTCCAACGCCACCGGCAAATACAGCGACACGTACGGAACCTTATTACAGCAACGAAACGCCGGGACTGGCGCCAGACCTGCACACGACTCAATGCCACCCTCCCTATCAACTCCTCCAAGTACTGGTCTGCCTTCCATCGTCTTACTGGTTCCCTTTCCGCTCCCCACTACCCCCTTCTCCATGACGATCACCCCCTTCCAGACAACCTCAGTAAGGCCAACCACTTCGCTTCCCACCTTTCCGAGGTCTTCTCCATCCCCGATGATCCCCACTTTGATTCTTCTCTTTTCCCCACCGTCATGGAACGTGCTGATACCTCAGTCGCTCCACTTGCTCCTAGTCTCCAGTACTTGGGGCAGTTGCCCCCCTCCGACGTCAACACTCCCATCACAGCACAAGACATTAAGCTTCTCCTCCAGTCCAAACGCAACACGGCCCCTGGTCACGACTGTGTCACCTACCGTCACCTTCGAGAAAGCCCCTATTCCTTCCTAACTGTCCTCGCCCATCTCTGTAATGTCATCCTCTCTACTGGCTTCTACCCTGACCTGTGGAAGACCTCCCGCGTCCTCCTCTTCCTCAAACCCAACAAACCCCCTTCTGCCGCCTCTTCCTATCGTCCCATCTGCCTCACCTCCGTCTTCAGTAAGGTCCTTGAATCCATCCTCTCCCACCGTATCCATCGGCACCTTGCTCAACACCACCTCCTCCCCCTTACCCAGTGTGGCTTCCGACCCTCCTTCTCTGCTGACGACCAACTCCTCCACCTTGTTCACCTTCTGTCCCTCCAGCTCAACTCCCGTCGCTCCGCCATTTTTGTTTCCCTTGACCTCCAAAATGCCTATGACCGTGTATGGCATCCCGGTCTCCTCTTTAAACTCCAAACCTACGCCCTGCCTATCAATTTTGTCCGACTGGTCGCTTCCTTCCTCTCGCACCGTCCTTCCTATGTCACCCTCCACAACACCAACTCCCGTATCTTTTATCCCACGGCTGGCGTCCCCCAGGGTTCTGTCCTCTCCCCTCTCCTTTATCTCTTGTATACAGCTGATATGCCCAAGCCACCCCCACCAGTTCACCTTCTCCAATATGCTGATGACACCGCCTTCCTGGCTCTCTATCCTACCCTTCAACGGTCTCAACGTACCCTCCAAACCCACCTTAACCAGTTCACCACTTGGTGTAACCAGTGGCTCCTCCGTCTGAACCCCTCCAAAACCCAGGCAATCATCATAGGCCGTACCACTCGCTCCTTTCGCCTCCAAGATTTCTACCTCACCCTTTATGGTCGTCCTATCCAACTCACCCCCACCCTGAAATACCTTGGCCTCACCCTTGACCGACACCTCACCTGGACCCCTCATCTCCTGACCATCCAGCAGAAAGCCCATTCCCACCTCCGCCTGCTGAAACTCCTGTCCGGCCGGACATGGGGATTGCATCCTTCCACCATCCTCCACACCTACAAATCCCTCATCTGTCCTATCCTCTGTTATGCCAGCGTCGCCTGGATCTCCGCCCCCACCCGCTTTTACAAGGCTCTCCAAATCCTTGAACGCCATGCGCTCCGCCTTGCCTTCCGTATCCGCCTTCCTTCCCCCACACGGATCCTGTATGAACTGATCCCCTTCCCCCACCTCCTCTTGTTCCTCCAACATCTCCGCATCCTTTACATTGTTCGCAGGGTTGATCCCCCCCACCCTCTGGTTTCCTCCTTCCTCTCCACCCCTCGCCCATTGCCGCACCTCTATCGCTGTATCCCTCCCTCTCTCCACCTCCACACCCTCCATCTCCTTCATCAGGGCAATTTCCAACGCCTCCCCCTCCCGGATGACGAACTTCGCCGTGACATATACCCTTCCTTCCAACTATAACCCGGCCTTGTTCCCCCCCCCCTCCCCAGGGCCCCCTTCTCCTCTTTCCTCCTTCTCCCAGAGCGGATTATCCTCCATCCCCCCCTCCCCTGGGACCCTGCACCCCATACTTGCCTCTCTCCTTCCCACATCCCTCCCTACCTGGCCCTCTTCCGAGCGCCCCCCATTCCCCTCCCCCATCTTTCCCCTCCCTCCCTTCTTCAGGTCTCCCTCATCTCCTTGAACCTGGCAGATCCTTTGTATTGATCATCATCAGTGTGCCACGTCAGTGTTGTTTCGTGCTGTTTCTCGTGTGCATCCAGAGGTGTGATTTTAATTGTGTACTGCCTTGAGGTTCGCCGTCAGTGTTCCGTTGTGTGCTATGCCATCCGTCAACACCTTTATGCTCCAGTCATACTGTGCCTTGTGTTCTTTTAATCGTCGCAGAGTGTGGCTTTTTGTGTGTGCTACTTTTAAACCGTTTTTTTTTTTATCTCCATTTTACAGTCACCTCGTTTTTTTTTTTGTATATTGCCTTCCATGATGTTCTCCCTTTTTTATATCTATGTTCGCCTTCTTCTCTCCTTTGCTGTTTTTAAATGTCTTCTATTGTTTTGTTCTATGTCTTTCGGCTGAAGAGCAGCGTATATGCTGCTGCCAGCCCGCCCCGATGGGGAATTGAAATACAATAAAGAAAAAAAAAAAAAAAAAAAATTCATCCCTGGAGCTAAGAAGCTCCAATATTTTTGCCTGTTATGCACTCTGACAGTGGCAAGACATCGGTCCCGTGAATTCCAAGAGTTTCGAGAATGTTTTAATTTTATATTTGAAGTCTTATCATAAATAACAAAACAAATGCTTTTTCGTACGATATAAGGAAGGAAGGAAGATTTCGTTTAACGTCCCCTCGCCATCGAGATCATTAGAGACGGAGCAGAAGCTCGGATTATGACAGGGATGCGGAACGAAATTGGCCGTACCCTTTTGAACTAACCATCCCTGAATTTTCCTGGAGCGATTTAGGGAAATCGCGGAAAACCTACATCTAGATGGCCAGACGCAGATCGAACTGTCGTCCTCCAGAATGTGAGTACAGTGTGCTATCCACTGCGCCACCTTGCTCGCTCGTGCGATAGAATTAGAAATTAACAATTTCCTGTTTTTTCCCTCCTTTACTTACTCTTGGTTCTTGCTAGGTTTCATAATTCAACGTCAATGCGAAGTAAGCTATAGTTTTTAATGAATGAGTTTGTGAGTATCAAAATATGTGACATGCATGACCGCATCTTTTGATTGAATTTAGTTAGAAGCTTACATTTCTTGCACCACCAAGAGACTCCAGACATAAATTTCTATTTGCTGAGAAAAATAGGTCTTAACAGACGGAGGGACAGACAGACGTTCGGATTATAGGTAACGAAATTTTTTTTCGTCTGATGTAAAGAGAAAGTAACCATTTCTAGATTTTTCCCTTTGCTAGTACTGTGAATCATCCTTCTTGCTCAGTTTCATAATTCTAGGTCAAAGTGAAATACCATATAGGATTTGACCGCAATGACTCAGAATGTTAATTTTGACCCGCCAGGGTAGCCGAGAGCGCTAATGTGCTGCTTCCTGGGTTCGGGTAGGCGCGCCGGCCTCGGATCGAATCCTCGCGCTGGATTAACGAGGGCTGGTATGCCAGCCAGCCTGGATGTGGTTTTTAGGCGGTTTTCCACATCCCGCTAGGTGAATACCGGGCTGGTCCCCAAGTCCCGCGTCAGTTACATGACTCACAGACATTTGAAAACTTACACTTACACTAGATGCAGACAGCTGGGGTACAATATTTCCGTCCAGGGGGGGAGGGGGGGGGGGGTTCGGGGTGGCGTCAGGAAGGGCATCCGGCCACCCTCTGCAATTAGCACTTCCAAATCCGTACTAACAAAGCCGACAAAGTCCCGACAAAGAAAGAAAGAAAGAAAGAAAGAACTCAGAATGTTAATTTTGCTGCACTGGCAAGAAGCTGTAGACCTTACTACGTGACCTAAGTTTTGACTTGATACGTCCACCATTCCCTGAGAAAAAGGGGTGTTAACGGATGAACAGACAGATAACAAATGGCAAAGAAATCTATGTTTTGTGTCACATAATTACAAATTAACACCTTTTGGATTTTTTCCTTTACTTGTGCTGTGAAGCCTTGCTTCTTGGCGTGTAGGTCAAAGGGAAGTACCCTATAGGTTTTGATGAGTGAGTTTGGGAGTAGCAAAATATGCGATAAATGGCCGCATCTTTTGACTGCATTGACGTAGAAGCTTCAATATTTTACACAGTCAAGTGACTGTAGCCGTTTGCACGTGACATAAATTTTAACTCGATCCTTCTACGCGTTCTGAGAAGAAGACTATTTAACAGTTGGACAAACACTTAGATACGCGGACAACAATTTCATCCTACAAGGGTTCCGTGTTTACCGATGGAGGAACGAAAGCCTAATGACATATAAGTCCTTCCACCTGGTAAGATATGGTCACAAATACGTTTGTTTAAAGATAGTTCCGTGTCGTCAGCGCGTACACAACTTTCCCACTAGAGCGCGTTCCGCTAAGCACAACAGCGCAGGCGCAGCGCTCGTCTGTCTCCGCACTACGAGAAGGCGCTGCTTTAGAGACAGACCAACTTCCACTGATCCGCGTATTAATATGTAACGCAGCCAATGCGATTGCTGCTAACATAGAACCTTTTCTCCTCATGGATCACGCTCGCGCAGTGATACCTGAACGCGCGAGGTATTACAACGAGTGTACAGACCTCTGATTGGTCAGTCTGTATTAGTCTGCATTAGTCAGCACCAGTCTTTCCCAGTCTGCATTAGTCTGTACCAGTCTATAGTCAAGTTTCAGTCTGCGCCTAATAAGATTGTCTTATTCCTGTACATAGCCATGAAGAGAAATGTGTAGACACTTTGTCAAGTATCAGAGATATGTGAGAATAAGATTAACGTACCAAGACCAAAGGAACTTCAGATTGTCAATTGTAAATAGCATCCAGAATCAAGTTAAGTAAGATTTATGATTATTATTTTAATAAATGTGTGTGAAAATTAATCAAGTTCTGTTTAAAGTTGGTCTCCGTCAATCTGCTACTCTAAGCGTGCAAGTGGCATTTCTATCGTCTGACCGAACTGCAGAAGATAAACACGTCACGATAAGACCACGAGACATATTGCTGACACTCGCCTACTTCGTCAGAACGACAAGTCAAATAATCTGATGGTGTGTGTACTGAAGGTCTTACAGTACCCACACCACACATAGCATTTAGCATTACTTTTTATTTTACGTAAAAATTGTCTCCTTTGCTCTTTTCCTAGCACTGCATCAGTGTCAACTATGTTCCACTGCCAAGGTCTCCCTCCCTCCCTCTCTCTTTTTCTCTCTCTCTCTCTCTCTCTCTCTCTCTCTCTCTCTCTGCATTCAAATAGGAGCACGCCCTAAATGTGTCACAGGCTTCTGCCACAGGTAGTACAGTACTACGTGTCGTGTTGCCCCTGCACGCGCCATCGTGTGTGTGGGCGTCGCTGCCGCACGCTGTCTGTTCCGTGCCAGGTTACGACGGCGACGGGCCGTCAGTCTGCGCTCGGCGGTGCCCGTTGGGAGCACGCCGGCCTACACGTGTGCTGTCTGTCCGTGTTACGCGCGGCACGTGTTCGGGTCGACTGTACAGAGGCAGCCCACGCCACGGGGACAGCAGCGAGCGACGCGGTAGCGGCCGGCGCTGCTCCGTCTCACGATCTGCTCTGTGGGAAAGGAGAGCCGCGTCGTCTCTTGGGGTGTTTAGAATGTGCAAGACACGGCGAATGGAGGACAGTCTCTTCTGCTTTTAGCCGGATGGTGGAGGAAGATTTGTTTCAGAGCGTCCAGTCGCTTTGGTTCTATTTTCTGCGTTTCTCTTGGAGCTCCTCCAAATCTGTCACCTGAATCATCTCACGGAGGGGACGAGATTAGTCGTCTAAATGCGGTGCACAAGAACAGAACCAGCTCAGATAGGAGCACAAAAAGGCGAACAATCTACTTATTGACTCTGACTGAAAAAAGTGGTGCCAGCAGCCTCATTCACTTTCCTCAGCACCTTTAAAAGTTTTTCCCCAGAACTTTGGCACCGTCAAACGGGGTGATTTTGGACACCGGGGCGAATTCGGACAGTATGGCTCATTTGCTCTTTACTACTGCATAGAAACAGAGTTAATTTTTAAAAAATGTGTGTGAAATCTTATGGGACTGAACTGCTAAGATCATCAGTCCCTAAGCTTACACACTACTTAACCTAAATTATCCTAAGGACAAACATACATACCCATGCCCGAGGGAGGACTCGAACCTCCGCCGGGACCAGCCGCACAGTCCCTAACTGCAGCGCCCAAGACCGCTCGGCTAGTGGTTCAAATGGTTCAAATGGCTCTGAGCACTATGGGACTCAACTTCTGAGGTCATTAGACCCCTAGAACTTAGAACTAGTTAAACCTAACTAACCTAAGGACATCACACACATCCATGCCCGAGGCAGGATTCGAACCTGCGACCGTAGCAGTTGCGCGGTTCCAGACTGAGCGCCTAGAACCGCTAGACCACCGCGGCCGGCCCGCTCGGCTAATCCCGCGCGGCAGAGCTACTTATTTTAACGTCCGTGCACCAATTATTTTGAGCACAAGATTGCATTTATCGGCCGGCCGGGGTGGCCGAGCGGTTATAGGTGCTACAGTCTGGAACCGCGTGACCGCTACGGTCGCAGGTTCGAATCCTGCCTCGAGCATGGATGTGTGTGGTGTCCTTACGTTAGGTAGGTTTAAGCAGTTCTAAGTTCTAGGAGACTGATGACCTCAGAAGTTAAGTCCCATAGTGCTCAGAGCCATTTTTGCATTTATCGCTTTCCACAACTTTTATTTTTTCGGCAATTGTTTCCCTAGGTCAATAAGTGACGAACAGTCTCAGTGTTAAAAATCCATGCATTATCGTAAAGTGGAAACTTTTTTTTGTTGCGCCGAGAGGGAAGTTATTGAAACCGTAATTGTCGACACGCTCAGTACCTAACAGCATTGAGACAATTTCTGTATAGGTTTGTCGAGTTTCTCGTGCAAGGTTATAAAATAACCACAGTTTTTGTAAAACTGTGTACTTTGTGGGGTGATTTCGGACAATGCCAAGAACGTATAAGAGCGGGAGAGGTGTTACAATACGGTGTAATTATGACCCGGAACTTCATCTAGCTGTTCGTGATATTCAGAGTGGTAAATTATCATACAGAAAAGCATGTGATTTGTATGGTATACCTAAATCAAACGTACAAAATAAAGTGCAGAAAGCACATCCGAAAAATAATGGGAGAACAGCCAGTGCTAAATAAAGAAGAAGAAGAAATGTTGAAGCAAGGTATCTTGAGGGCTGCACATTGGGGATTTCCCTTCACTAAATTGGATATTAGGTATTTAGTTAAAGGCTACCTTGATAAATCTAGCCAAAAGAGAAGAAATTTCGTAATATCTTGCCAGGAGAAGAATGGGTGCATTTATTCCTCAAACGACAGTCAGAAGATCTTTCCATTCGCTTAAGCGAAAATATTAAATGAGCTCGTGCATAAGTGAATAAAGAGACTGTTTATTTAAATTCTTGCAAAATAAAAACTTATCTGTAATATATAAAATTCATTCTATATCACTTATTCGTAACAAAGGGCCCCCTTAAAATGTGTAAAATGTCACCAAAATCAAATAAAAAGCATGTAGAATTTAAAAAAAAGGCAGTAACTGTCCGAATTCGACCTCTATATACTGTAACTTCGGACAGAGATTTAAAAAACACGTGTGTGCGAAATCACCCCAATCCATGGGGTAACTTCGGACACTTTATTTAACTGCCTCAGATAAATATACCTACACATACACTTTCTAGTTCTGGAATATTTTATTTGTTACACATATACCCTACCACTTCCATAACAATCAATTTAATCTAACAATATACAGGGAAGTTACAATCAAAATAACGACAAAACCGTCCGAAATCACCCCGTTTGACGGCTTACGAATATACTCGCCTTTTTTTTAATTTTTTTTTTTTTTTACAAGCTCCTCTACTTGTTAGCTCGCTCATCTTCACTAGCTGATCGCTATAAGTCGCTCATACTGAAGTCGCTCAAACTCATTCACTCCCAATTATCCATTCTCTCTCATTCATTCAGCCCAACTCATTGATTGTAATTATGTCATTATTTCTTTGTGTCTCTTTGTCATTATCCCTTGTCTCACAGCCATAGTCTTATTCGTTCTGTACTACTACAAGTTTCTTCTTTCACTGTCAATCTCTCTCTCTTGCTCTCCCTTACTGCGCTACCTTATTTTTTCCTTCCCACTGCTGCTGTCTGTTCTTTCTGTCACTATCTCTCTCTTCCTCTTTGTCATTCTCATAAACTGTCTCTCATTATTATCCGATCCCACCCAGTTCCACTTTTGCCTTCTCTTTATTTCTCTCCCACTGACATTGTCTCCTTTACTCTTTTCCTAGCACTGCGTCACTGTCAACTATGTTCAACCGCCACGGTCTCCCTCCCACCCTCTCTCTCTCTCTCTCTCTCTCTCTCTCTCTCTCTCTCTCTCTCTCTCTCACACACACACACACACACACACACACACACACACACTGTCTTTGTCACCTTCGCTCTGTCTACAACACGACCACTGTCTGTGTTTTGAAAAGAAGTTTTTTGTTCTCCTTGTTTCGACGAGAAACCTTGGTTTCTTACTTATCCGTCAGAGACATCGGTGAAAAAGATTCTGACACCATGAGAAACATCCCTGCCACTCTCTTCTCCTCTCTCAGCATAAAAAGGCAAAAATGTTCATAAGACAAAGTTTGAAAATTTTTAAAAGTGTTGAGGAAGGTAGTATGAGCATATTCGCCTCGTGCTCCTATATGAGCATTTTTCTGTTGGTACCCTTTTTGTTCCTCTTACAACAGGGCATGCCACTTGTACGATGAGATCTTTATGGATCAGTAAAATTTTGATAGTTGCCTTGAGGGAAACCGAAATAACCGAAAGAGAGTGCAAATATTTAACACGACATAGAGAATGCTCCACTGAACAATTTGTGGTAGGGAACCTGAGGTCGGACCAGTCAGCTTAAGGAGATAATAGGAATAAAATCACATTATTGTGTATTTATTTACATTAGTTACAGTTAACTGCAAATACTATCACTGACACAATGAACGTACCATTTGTACTATACCTTACAAACTCTGCTGGAACTGACGGCCATTAACATCTAGGAAGCATGACATCGGTGAACAAGTTTCTCACACACTCTGAGAAATATCTATGATGTATCACATCACAGGCAGCTACAATTCTGACAGCTAATTCCATCTCCGTATCCACTGGGGTCTCATACACAAGTGGCTTTAGATGTCCCCACAGGAAATAATCGTGGTTGTGGTGATGGTGGTGGTGGTGGTGGTGGTAAGTCCCTGTGGGACCAAACCGCTGAGGTCACCGGTCCCTAGGCTTACACACAGCTTAACCAACCTTTGCAGTATCTTACCCTAAGGACAACACACACACACACCCATGCCCGAGAGAGGACTCTAACCTCCGACGGGGGGAGCCGCGCGAAACTTGGCAAGGCCTCAGTCCCCTGGAATAATCAAGGGGATTCAGGTCAGGTGACCCAGCAGGCCATGGAATAGAATGTCTTCTTTCAATCCAGCGACCGGGAAATACAGCATTGAGATGGTTATGGACATCCACACTGAAGTGAGGCAGTGCACCGTCATATTATATCCACATCCACTCACCAACAACCAATGGTAAGTTCTCCAACAACTCACGTAGAACTCTTTGCACAAACCTCACGCACACGTAGACTTCCTATTAATCAGGTTCGTCGTGCTCGTTTTCTAGCAGAAAATAAAGAATGTACATGCAAGTAAACAGCACAGTACGTGTAAACTTGTAAGCATGTTAGTTGTAAATAAGCTGGGAAATAGTAATGCTGGCAAGGTGTTAGAAGAGGTCTTTGATCACAATGTCAATTCTTTTGACGATGACCGGTTTCAGTCCGTAATGACCGTCCTCAGATCTTTTCTACACCATGTGATAAAGTGGTAAGGTGTAGAATAGACCACATCGTCCACACGGTCATTATTGCTACTCATAAAAGATTACTTCCATATAGCCTTAAGCTGGTTACTCTGACCCCAGGTTCCCTTCCTCAAACTGTTTAGTGGAGCATTCTCTACACTTTTGCACGCTCTTACGGACGTCCTGTATAATTTTAAACCTCAGACCGGACTTTATCAGCCCAAAAATTTTGTGTGTGATTCAGTACTACAACAACATGGGGTTCCCAGAACTCTTTCCATGATAACTGAAGCACGTTACAGAGTATTTCTCCTGTTACGTTACTTTACAGATTACGTTTTGGTGTGCATAGCCGTCTTGGAAGCCGCGACTCGGTTTTGATTCACAAAAATTGTTTTTTGATTTTTCTCAGAAACCGACCACGAACTAAATGGTGTCTCCATATGCCCACATCTATTGCAAAGAGAACCAACCAATCTGATCCATTGGCCTAAGCTGGAGGAAGTGTGTAATATTCATACTTCTTCTATCTGTACTGTAGAAGAGTTACAGAAAAGCGACCCTTTTGTTGGGTGTACAAAATGTCACTAGCTCTATGGCTATCCGAAACACTTGACTGTTTTTTTATCAGGAAGTCTGAGCCCCGGAAAAATCCCGTTTTTATGCTTGGCATTTTGTAACATATTAGACTGCATGCTGTCGCATGTGTACCTATTGTCTCCACAGTATAGAATACCTGTAAATACACAACCCAAAATCATTTCGGCCACCCACTGTGAGACTGGCTACTACATGGTGGCGTTATGGGTACGTGACGTACCAAGGAGCATGTACAGGGAGATTTAGTGGCCCCTACCACTGGGTTTTAAGCAACCATCAACGCCTTCAGATACCGCGCGTTAGATTTTCATATTCTCTCTCTCACTATATCCAAACTATTAATCATACAGAAAAAATCAGCACAATTTTTTTGTAGGAAATGTAATGTACTTAAATTATGTACTGAGATACGTTTTCGTATTATTCAAGAGAAACTTTCAGAAGTGGCCTTCAAATTCGCTGTTCTTGAATAACTCGAAAACCGTGGCCTCCAGCGAAAACGAATCCGAGTACAAAATTTACCTACATAAAACTTCCTAAAAAACGTCCTGTTCATTTTTTCTGTATGACTTATAGTTTATGCATAGAATATGAAATCCCATGTGTTGTTTCTGAAGGTGTTGCAGATTGCATAAAACCGAAAGGTAGGGGCAACTGACTCACCGTGCATAAGTGGAGCACACTAGAATTAGGAATCATTCTAGCAAAGACATGGACTGCAAATGGTTTAAACGCACTGACATAAGTGACTTCGACAGACGGCTTATAGTTGAGGCCTGGCACCTGGGAACGAGACTCTCGGCTAGTGCGACGCTGATCGGCGCGATGATTTGTGGGTAGTGGTTGAAGACAAGGATGTTGGACGTCCACATCTCATCACAGAACGTGGAGGTCGGATGCTTTTCCGCTCTTGAAACAGGATAGGTGGCGATATATCGCAGATTAGACAACAGAGTGCAATTCTGAAAAAAAAAGACATGGTCATTGTCTTATTAAAAAGCAGAATTTTTTATTTTTAACACAATCATTTTTTATGATGCAATCACAGCCGGTTTCATCCTGTATTGACCATCCTCAAATGCTACAACAGAGAAAAGAAAAGCTTATATTAAGATCTGAAGCAGCTGCAACTATTTTCACTAGGTCTGCTTGTAAACTTAGTAAAGCGCTGTTAACGTACAAATGGTTTATACTTATTGGCAGCATTTGGTCAACAAGCGTTCACGCGTTGTCAGCTAAACAAAAGTCAGAAATCCGGGAATTATAGAGGGTGGGACAAATTAAAGTGACCGGACGAGTGGATACGATTTGATATGAATCTAAGAGTATGCGTATAACCATACCCTGCGACGTGCACACCACGTATATGCTCGCCACATGATCCACACAGGTTCAGAGCGTAGTGAGGCCTGTGTCAGTATGAGTGGAGCGGTGTAAAGGAGACGATGGTACTCAAATGGAGCAGTGGGTGTTCGTTGTGGAAAGTAACGTGACAACAAAGTCGTGGAAATGGTGTGATTGAGCCGTGCGCGGCTCGTGTTAATGCCGTTTATTGCTTGACATCTTGTCTTTGCGGTACTGCCGTCCCGTTTCTTATTCGATTTACTGGCGTCACTAAGTTGCTGGCTTGCCTGTCCGTGAGTGGCAGCAGCAGCGCTCATCGATAAGTGCACTGTCGTACTATCTCTGGAGCGACCGCTAGTATTTCCGGGTCGTCGTGTGTCGGGAGTTCAGTCGGGACGGGGCAGCAGTGAGGTCTGGACAGCCGTGACTCGTCCGACCGTTGCCGACACACATGGATTGAGTGGGGACGACCTTAGTTGGTCGTTCAGTCGGTCGTCTCATCGACGACGTGTATTTCGTCGCCCACCGCTTCTGGGTTGTCCGTGTGTGTCGACTTGTGATTCGTCCTTGCTCCACAGTCACTGGTTTTAATATTGTTCGAGTTGTTTGTGGAAGTGTTTTCGTGGAACCGGGTGTAGCTTGTGTGGTTTTGACTGAGCAGCTATTTCAATGCTGTCTGCGTGCTGCATGGAGTCGATCGGTTGGGACAGAGCAGCGAGGAAGTCTCCGCAGCGCGATGTCAGGCTGGAACCGCTTGCGGCACGCATGCATGGTCGGATTGTGAGGCGCTAGCTGCGAGAGCTACAAAGTTCGTTGCCCACCAAACCTGGAGACTGAAGTTGAGTTATCAGATAACCTGTTATGAAACCTCAATCGCTGTGACATCTCTTCATTCATTGTCGGTTGTTGCTTCCTGGGCCGTTCTGTTAGCAGCAACGTATGGTGTGTTGCACCTGGCGAAATTTTGCAGCTGTCTTCCTGGATGGTCATTAACTATTAATTAGTTGTTAATTATCAGTGAAATGCACCAGCGGTATTTTCTGCCTTGTGACCGTTAACGCCCCAGTTAACTGCCCTGGTCGTTAGCGTAGTTTTCCGGCAGTGTGCTTTTCCTCGCCGTGTTAATGCTGTCCGGCACGGCGTGTAGTTCGACAGCCTATTGGCTGTTTGTTCATATTTTTTTCTTACAGTGGTTATATTGCCTTAGCTGTTTTTAGACGTCAATTTTGAAGATGTAGTGCTGCTAGAATCTTCGTCCTCGGCTGACACTTTACTCTGTCGTGCCGTTGGTCGGGCTGAAGGGAATTGATTAGGATGTTGGTCGGTCCTTCAGCCGTCCCTGGGTTGGGTTGCCATCCGATTATTTAACCTTACTCTTGGCTGTCTCAACTCACCTTACGTTAGAGCTACCTCCTCAGTCCGACCCTTGGAACACTTGTGAGCACCACTGTTCTGTTGGTTTTAGATTGTGATTTTCATTTTAGCCTGAAGTACTGTGTAAGGCCTTCAGCCACCCATTAATTTAGTTTGTTTTAATTTTAAGATAAGGCCTTCTGCCGATTTAAATTAAAAATTTGAAGATTGAGTTGTTTAAAAACTAAATTTTGAAAGTTTGTTCTATCTGAAATTCTTGTTATCCAGGCCTTAAGCCCTGAGTTGTTCAATGTCCAGTGTGTGGCCTTCATCCGAGCTTTTACGTGAAATATTTTTAAGATAAGGCCTTCAGCCGTCTTAAATTAAAATTTCAACATTCATTTGTGCAAAATGATTTTTTTTTTAAATTTGCTCTATTTGAAATTCTTGTTATCCAGGCCCTAATCCCTGAGATGCTCAATGTCTTGTGTTAGCCTTGAGCCGAGTATTTACGTGAAATATTTTTTAAGTAAGGCCTTCAGTCGCGTGTATTCTTTAAAGTAATTTTTATAACTTGTGTCCAGGCCGTCAGCCGTTCTTGTTTTTGGTGTGGTTTTGGGCCTTCAGCCTAGGAGGTATCTCAAGTTTTCTTAACTAGGCCTTCAGGCATATCGTTCTTATTTTGATCCTTTTAAGGCAATGTGTAATTAAGCGGTTCTTAGGAAAATAAAAGTTTGTGTGTTTTGTGCAACTGACAGTAACTGATTACGGCCCCATCCACAACCATAACCTGATCCGCTCTATGCTGCGAAATCAGATTATAGTCGGTAGTTGTTTGCTGAGAAGTTTAATGGTTTAATGGTGTCAAAGTGCCAGTAAAGAGTTCCATGCAACACTCAGTCCAAAAAAGTTGTCAGACAGGATCTGTTTTGAACAAGTCAAAAAAACATTCCGAAACGCGCCCGCACACCAGAAAATGTGGCTGAACTTCACCAGAAAATGCTTCAAAATCCTACTGTATCAATCTGACCCCTTTCGCAAGAGACCAGCACATCAGTCGATCATGCTGACGAATATTCCACCTGGACCTGCAGTCTGGTCGAGGCCCTAGCTGGCCACCCAGGCCACCTAATCTGTCGGTGTGCGAGTATTTTATGTGGGGAACCCTCAAGTCTAAGTTGTATCGCAACAACCCTCATACTCTTCAAGAACTGCGGCAGACCATTTCGGATGAGACAGCAACAATTCCAGCAGTCCAGCTGCGATCCGCCTTCGGCAGCTTGCCGACCAGGTTTCAAAAGTGCCAAGAGATGAATGGTGGTCACTTTCGCCATTTGCTATAGTACGGTTAGTAATGTATTTCCTTTCCTCTGCTTTGTTGTGTCCTGGAACTCCGTTCTCCGGGCCACTTTTATTTGCTCCATCCTATATATTGTATACTTTTCCTTCCCTAATCCTTGCATCAGATGCGTGTGTCCTATATAAGACGATCTTCAATCGTAAAATCCATAAAATGTGATGATAACAATAATGCTTCAACCAGTTATCCAGCAAATATGAAACTAAAATACAGATCATTAAAACAGTACAACCCATTTCGAACGAAATTAAAAATATAAATTAATACCTTCAGCTGCTGACGGGCGTTGATATATATCAACAGGGACAAGTGAAAATGGGTGCCCCGACCGGGACTCGAACCTGGGATCTCCTGATTACGTGGCAGACGCTCTATCCATTTTTTTTTAAATTTTGTTCGGTATTATTACGTTAGTTCTGGGCGGACGTCACATGACATCCGTTCAAGTTGATCGTCGATTCTTTTTCTCAGGTTTTTTTTTTATTACAGAGGACAATCGGCCCTCTGACTGAACACGCTGAGCTACCGCGCCGGCACCCATCTGAGCCACCGAGGGCACAGAGGATAGCGCGACTCTAGGGACTATCTCGCGCACGCCTCCCGCGAGACCCACATTCTCACCTTATATGCCCACACACTACATTCGTAATGTCCCTACCCAACACACTCATTACTCGTGGAAGACATTCTTACCAAGTCCCATGAGAGTGCATCCGCACAGAAGAAGAAGGTTATGGCCGCTATTTCCAGAACTGTATACTTATATGGATATGGTGTCTGTTTTTTCGAACATGTCTGAAGGAAATGACACCATTGATGACCTGCAGCCGTCTGGAACGAAATTAGAATTATTTCCCCGTCAGCAGCTGAAGGTATTAATACATAATTCTAATTTCGGTCTAGACGGCTACAAGTCATCAATTGTGTCTGTTCTTTCGGATATGTCCGAAAGAACAGGCACCATATCCATATAAGCATATTTAAAACGAAGTGAGGTCTTCACAGTAAAAGAGACAGAGTGGTTATCTTTATGGCATATTTTTCGGTGCTCAGAGAAGTTGCACTTCAGGCTGTTATGCGTTTATGCCACTGCACGTAAGCTTAGGAGTGACGACGCGGAATAGACCACCAGGATAGTTTCATTTTGTAGCTCGCTTGTACTCTTCGTCCGGCTGCGAGGTTCTCTGTTAAGCGAGTACATTTTAGGGAGCGCAGATGCGGCTCGGACCATACAGGGCGACAATTGTTCACAAGGAGGCCGCATAATCAGCTGGAACATACATGCAGGAAGTAGCTTCTGCGTCATCTTAGAAAATCGTCGTAAATATTGAAATGTGCATTGGCTGAAAACTCATTTTGTTCATCGAGGAGTTTATCCGGCGTCTTGCGTTTCGTGAAGGTAAATCTCAAGTTATTCTAAAATGTCCAGCCGTTTACTCTTTTCAACATTAGATTAAACTTTTAGTTGTTCATCAGTGCCACCGACATTATGTTCAGCTGACAACGCGTGAACACTTGCTTATCAAATGCCGAAAATAGGTATTAATACTTTATATATATATATATATATATATATATATATATATATATATATATATATATATATATATATATAACCTTTTATTTGTAATTTATCAGCATGATTCTTTCTCTCAGGGATATTATCTTTTCTTATCACATTTACTTACGTGCATAAGTAAATATGAAACGAGTTCTTGAAGGGTCGCTGTTATTCATGTACCAACTTTAGATTTTGAACGTGACGACTAAAATATAGTTGCCGTTAACTGAAGTGAATGTAATTTTGTTAATTTCTATTTATTGTCTGCAAAGCAAGGCTTGAGAGAATTTCGATTGTTGCCGTGAATCTCATGGAATCTGTATAATTTAAGAAATGAACTTTAACGTTAAATTAATTATCTGTTGCAATTTAGAAAGATTTTTACAACGAAATCTCTCGCATTTACAGTTACTGTTAACACTTTGAAAAATAAATTAATACTTCGGCGCGTAATGGCCGATCAGAGGCTGCATCGGAAGATGAGCTTCCCGCAGTGCAAATTACTGAAAAAAATGCTTATTAAAAATAATTAGCCGCTGCGACCATTTGAGGTGACAACTATTACAAAGAAATTCAATTTGTAATAACAATAATTAGTTTATTTTAGCAGAATACGGAATAACTTACATAAAAAATGAGTAGCCGCTGAATGGCTGCCTTCCGTATCGCGAAACAATGCAGTGTGTGTACCATAAAGTACGTCCGTCCTCCTCGGCCGCACAGTCGCGTCTCTTAGCGATCCTTTTTTATTTTCATAGACATGTTTTCAAATAAAGATGCTACTTTTAAACTATCGCTGCACATCAGTTTTTGTTTTCAAGAACAATAACTGTATCTTTTATACTAATTACGTTCATAAAATACATTAAATGTTTACAAATAATTTTTAGTTCACCCTTAACACTTCACAATAATGTTCATTGCTTACAACCGGTAAGAATGTTAATATTTATGTGACGTACCGTCGCAGTATCAACCACATGCATGATAATAGCTCTCTTAATAAGCTCACAAGTAGACCTGGTGAAAATAATGGTCTGGAACCGCGCGACTGCTAGGGTCGCAGGTTCGAATCCTGCCTCGGACATGGATGTATGTGATGTCCTTAGATTAGTTAGGTTTATGTAGTTCTAAGTTGTAGGGGACTAATGACCTCAGAAGTTAAGTCCCATTGTGCTTAGAGCCATTTGAACCATTTTTGAAAATAACTGTACTGGCTTCCGGTCGAAGATTTCTTTCTCTTTCCTTTTCTCTCAGTTATGAATGTACCATAAAACGGTAATTGTGCAATACCTTATCGAGTACACTGCTACTGCAGTCTCAAATGTTTAGAAACACACCGTTCAGCGCACATTGATGAACCTAGGTTCTGCGGCAGCAATCCCTATCTTTCAAATGGTTCAAATGGATCTTAACTTCTAAGGTAATCAGTCCCCTAGATCTTAGAACTACTTAAACCTAAGTAACCTACGGACATCACACACATCCATGCCCGAGGTAGGATTCGAACCTGCGAACGTAGCGGTCGCGCGGTGCCACACTGTAGCGCCTAGAACCGCTCGGCCACCCCGGCCGGCTGATCCCTATCTTTTACGAAGATGACCTAACGAAATCATCATTTAGGATTGTAGTGGGCACAGTATGTGAATGGTGGATCCATGGAAACGTGTTGCCCGGTCGGATGAATCACGTGTCCTGTTACACCAAGTCGATGGTCGTGTCCAGATACGTCGTCATCTAGGCGAACGGCTGTTAAAAAAATTCAACTTTCCAAGGACACAGAGCTGTGGAGGCAGTATTATGCTACCACGTGGGCCTGCATGGAACCTTCAGTAGTAATCGAAGTTACCATGGAAGATGTGGGTCACGTGAACATTGTTGCGGACCATCGACATCCATTATTCTTGATGTCTTCCTCATTAAAGGTGGCATCTTCCAGCAGGATAGTCCGCATGTGGTAGCTAAGTGATCGGCGCGACGGAATGTCATACCTAACGGCCCGCGTTCGATTCCCGGCTGGGTCGGAGACTTTCTCCGCTCAGGGACTGGGTGTTGTGTTGTCCTTATCATCATCATTTCTTCCCCATCGACACGCAAGTCGCCGAAGTGGCGTCGACTCGAAAGACTTGCACCAGGCGAACGGTCTACCCGACGGGAGGCCCTAGCCACACGGGATTTCCAACACCTGTCAATGTCACAAGGCCACAATGGTGCTACAGTGGTTTCAGCAGCATGATAGTGAACTCGATATCTTGGCCGCCATTAACGTCTTGCCCACCAAACTGACCTGATCTCAACCTCATCGAACACATGTGAGACGCTGTCGGAAGCCAGATCGGCAGCCACACACCACCTGCCGTAGATGTGGTATTTACACCTGTTGGTTGACGTGTGGCAAGACGCTAGGTGGCACTTACCTCCAGAAACCTACAAAATACTTGTCGAATCCGTACGACACAGAATCGCGTCCATGATCCGTACTTAGGCCACCGAATAACCATTCTGCAAGGGTGGAATTCACGTTTCCTTCAGGCCATCCAGAGTTAGATGTACCTAAATCTCTTATGAAGAGTGCCCAAATGATGAGTCTGGAAAGGACGCGATCAGTTTCTTCCTATCTCTCAATTGATACTTATGACCGTCTCTGATGAGCTCGTCCTCAACGGTGCGTTAAATCGTAATCTTTCTTTCTTACAGGATGAATATTCTCTCTGTATCGGAGTGGATGCTGATTCGAAACTTGATGACAGATTAAAATATGTGCTACAAACAGGAAACATCTTGCCTTTTACGACAATTACTCTACCAGCCTTCTTTTATTTTTTTTATTTTTTCTTTAGTGATATTTTTTATTTCTTTTCTTCATTGGGCCTCCCCTCCCCTTTCTAGCCCATCCTTTCTCCCTCCGAAAATGCCTTTCTTAGCTATCTCCTCATGCTATATTCTGTTATTAAGATATAACGTAATAGAACAACCAAGATTCCTCGTCGAAATAAAGAGAAAAAGCTCCTTTTCAAAACGCAAATATACTGCTTCTTCCATAAGAAACAGTACTCCTCTTCCAAACTAATAGAACTCCCCTTCTGAAGCAAGGAAGATTCCTGTTTCGCAATACGAAACTCCTAATAGAAAATAAGCATCCTGTTTTGAAATAATCTTTGCTCCTCTTGTAACAAAAAATTTGTCTCTCTTCTAAAACAAAGTCGGGGTCTCTTGTTTGTCAAAAACAAACGAGTCTCAGTTTTCAGAAAGGTCCTTCTTTTCTAAGGCGTACCAGACGCCTAACACAATGTTCCTCTTCTAGAACAACCAAAACTTCTCCCTTAAGACTACAACAGTCCTCTTGTAAAACAAAAAATCTCCATTTCGAGGTTATGCATTCTCCTCTTACTAAAAGAAAAGACTCATTTCTTTTAAAAAAATCCATGTTCCTCTTTCAACACCAATGAGGATGTTGTAAATCAGACAGGAGTTTCTTCTTCAACATACAAGGCTCCATTTCTAGAATAGCCAAATCCACTTTCCTACAGTGTGGGTCACCGTTTGAGCCACTGAGGCGTGACCCACAATCGGCCCTCATAACTCGGCTTTCGCCGGTGCCTCATTTCCTACCTTCCAAACTTCACAGACGTTCTCCCGTATGGTTCGCTGCACTACCATCCTGGAAGAAAGATACTGCGGAGAAATGGCTTACAAAGGGATTATCAGATCTGTTAATCACGAATTTTGCTGAATCTTAGGTATGTTGTAGAAAGATCTGTCCTGAATACTTGGCTAATTGTTTCTCATTCGATGCCCCGAATTCCCAAGTTATCTCCCATACCTGTAACTTTAATTATGATTAGACCAGTTGGGCATAGAGCGCGAGCTAAGGTTTACAGACACCGTGCTGGCTGCATGGACTCAAATACCGCTCGTGTACATTTTTTTTTTTTAAATTTAATCTTACAGAATATCATTAAATAGTACATGTCATGCAAAATTATTCAGAACACTCATTGTCACCGTAGTAATTTCATTAATAAAGCAATTACTACAGCAAACTTACTTCAGACATGTATTCTTCGTATTTGTTCCCGAGTAGATTACAGAATCGTCTTATCCACTATCGCTTGCTTTGCTGGAACCAACTGAGGATGGCATTCGTCGCAGGAGATACCGGAACATAACCTCGGACAGCAGCACTCACATTTATTGAAAGCTATAGCCTTGCAGGCACACGAAATTTTCAGGGGCAGTATAGGAAAACACAGTTCGTTTAAATTAAAAGAAAACATTGTTCTTCCTTCAGTGAACTTCGATGCGAAAATAGCGTATTTGATCATTCTTGTGAAAGCAGGTGCACTAGACTGATGCACAATTGTCCAATATATTATTATGGAATCTTTCCTCTAAGCGATTTGTGCATTAATCTTCAGCAACTCGAGAGAATTTTGAATTCTTTTCGTCAAAATTTTAACCTGCTTGTAAAAATAAACATCACAGGTTTGACAAAACAGAGCTCATTTGTAAGGGATAATTTTTATAGTGTGGGTGAATACTTGTCTTTCAGTTATCAAGATTTGATCGTAAGGTGCTTAATAAGTTTGCCCTCCCAGTGAATCAGAGTAAGAAAATTTTTTTTGCCCTACATACGGAATAATGACAGATTACAAAAACTGTTGATACAGACTTTCGGAAACTTCCTTGATTTCGTGCAGGTCACAATTGCATTTTTTTTTTTTTTTTTTTGCTAATTTCAGTATTCTGGAAGGCAAGACGTCAGCAACAATATTGGTTACCAAACAAAAATAAATTGTAGGGAATCTTCCAAGTTGCAGTACTGACTTTCTTTTTTACTTGGTGACTTGTTTTTACCCTAACCTCATTATCAAACCACTCCGTAAGCTATACAATAACATTAATTACGACAGCCTCAAGGCTTTTGCTTCCATTTAACACGTCTTGTAAATTAGTGCATGGCTGAACTTCATTAGCCTGGAATGAATAGGAATGTGGGCGTCATAATTGACGCTACTGCAATGCTCAGTGAATGATTTGATAATGAGCTTAGGCATGAAACTAGTCATCAAGTAAAAAAAAATCAGTATTGCAACCTTAACGGTTCTCTGCAGTTTATTACATAATTTGGTATTTTTTAATTTATGACTCAACTCGCATACTTTTTTTTTAACAGTCCGACCAATCGTCCGTGATCGTTCTTGCATATATAAGAAATCTACCTGACCCGGTGAACTCTGTTCCGCCTTAAAGCTAATAAATAATCAGATTTTGGATCTTAAGTTCAATTTTTTATTACGAAATACAAAAAATAAGTATTTTAATGATTCTTTATTCTTTATGTTTTTTGTTGCATAGCTTCCAATCTTCAATTAAGTACCTTGTGATACACGACATTTTTTGTTTTATTATCAGGCTCAAGAAGTCCGCAGCTCGTGGTCGTGTGGTAGCGTTCTCGCTTCCCACGCCCGGGTTCCCGGGTTCGATTCCCGGCGGGATCAGGGATTTTCTCTGCCTCGTGATGACTGGGTGTTGTGTGCTGTCCTTAGGTTAGTTAGGTTTAAGTAGTTCTAAGTTCTAGGGGACTGATGACCATAGATGTTAAGTCCCATAGTGCTCAGAGCCGTTTGGACCATTTGAGACTCAAGAACAAACAACGCAGATGGTCTTCCGACCCGTGAACAAGCCACATTTAATTGAACATGTGAAAAACATGGATATTCCAGATTTAAACCACAAACAATATTTGATCGTCTTGGTCGCGGCATTGTTAATGATGATTAAAAGAAAATACAAATTATTTATTTAAATTTTTAATTAATGATTTAATTGTACTGATACTTAACCATAGACGTTTAGCTGTCATTTGCGTTTTGTTATTCCATGTCAGATGCGTTTTTGTTATACCACGTTTTATAGTGACGTTTAACTGACATTTGCGTTTTGTTATTCCATGCCAGATGCGTTTTTGTTATACCACGTTTTATAGCGGTCGAACGGGATAAAAAGTCCCCTATGTCCGTCTCCTGGTTCTAAGCTACCTCTCCACCAATTTTCAGCCAAATCGGTCCAGCCGTTCTTGAGTTGTAAATAGTGTAACTAACACAATTTTCTTTTATATATATAGAAGTAAGGAAATATCTTTCCTGAGGCAGTTATAGTATACTGTGCTGTGAAGAAAGGACTAATGTTGTTCAGATCGGTTTTGACTCGTAGTTCCTCAAGGGATATACTGTACGCTGATTGCTACTGGTAGCAGGTTCGACCAGTGGTAATTACATAATCGAGGTCAAAATTAGGGGCGAGTAGTTTTGTATCTGGAATCCTCCCTCAACTGCTAATACGTCGTCCATCGTTGCGAACTTTTCGGAGCTGTCCAGATGTTTGGAATTGTGACTATGTACTACAGTCGGGATACACGTTTGATGGAAGTTTTCTGTAATGATTGCCTTAATAATGAAATTATTACTGCAAAAATGATTATTATTCTATAATTTTGCATGGCGTTCACTACTTACCGATATTTTGTACTAAGAAATTAAAAAAAAAGTAGATACCCGAGGAGGATTTGAGTAGCAGTGAATCTTAGCCCCTGCGCTATACTGGCTCTGTCATGACGTAAATAGGAGGTATGTATAAAACTTCATCATCGATTTTTACGGACATTGGGGGCGTCGCCTGAAAAGCCGCTAACCGGGTAGTGAGGACTGGACCCTCTAAACTACACTAACACTAGCCTTGTTAGCGAGAGCCAAGGGAAGAGATCTCCAAACTACGGCCTCGGGCCGCATCCTGCCCGCGAAGGGATTTAAAACGGCCAGCACCTGAACGAAAGTCTTTTAAAGTAGCACGCGATTCTTCCCGCTTTTTTAACCCATGAGAGGCAGCTAGGTAGACACCTTCATTTGTTCATAAATAGCAGAGATGTCACCAGGAGAACTCCACCTGCAGGTGACTGTGACGACGTGAAATACACTACTGGCCATTAAAATTGCTACACCAAGAAGATGACGTGCTACAGACGCGAAAATTAACCGAAAGGAAGAAGATGCTGTGGTATGCAAATGATTAGCTTTTCATAGCATTCACACAAGGCTGACGCCGGTGGCGATACCTACAACGTGCTGACATGAGGAAAGTTTCCAACCGATTTCTCATACACAAACAGCAGTTGACCGGCGTTGCCCGGTGAAACATTGTTCTGATGCCTCGTGTAAGGAGGAGAAATGCGTACTATCACGTTTCCGACTTTGATAAAGGTCGGATTGTAGCCTATCCCAACGGCCTCGTATCAGTAGCAGTCCAGATGACAGGCATCTTATCCGCATGGCTGTAACGGATCGTGCAGCCACATCTCGATCCCTGGGTCAACGTTTGCAAGACAACAACCATCTGCACGAACAGTTCGACGACGTTTGCAGCAGCATGGACTATCAGCTCGGAGACCATGGGTGCGGTTACCCTTGACGCTGCATCACAGACAGGAGCACCTGCGATGGTGTACTCAACGACGAACCTGGTTGCACGAATGGCAAATCGTTATTTTTTTCGGATGAATCCAGGTTATGTTTACAGCATCATGATGGTCGCATCTGTGTTTGGCGACATCGTGGTGAACACACATTGGAAGCGTGTATTCGTCATCGCCATACTGGCGTATCACCCAGCGTGATGGTACGGGGTGCCATTGCTTACGCGTCTCGGTCACCTCTTGTTCACATTGACGGCACTTTGAACAGTGGACGTTACATTTCAGATGTGTTGCGACCTGTGGCTCTACCCTTCATTCGATCCCTGCGAAACCCTACATTTCAGCAGAATAATGCACGACCGCATGTTGCAGGTCCTGTACGGGCCTTTCTGGATACAGAAAGTGTTCGACTGTTGCCCTGGCCAGCACATTCTCCAGATCTCTCACCAATTGAAAATGTCTGGTCAATGGTGGCCGAGCAACTGGCTCGTCACAATACGCCAGTCACTACTCTTGATGAACTGTGGTATCGTGTTGAAGCTGCATGGGCAGCTGTACCTGTACACGCCATCCAAGCTCTGTTTGACTGAATGCCCAGGCGTATCAAGACCGTTATTGCGGCCACGGGTGGTTGTTCTGGATACTGATTTCTCAGGAACTATGCACCCAGATCACGTGAAAATGTAATCACATGTCAGTTCTAGTACAATATATTTGTCCAATGAATACCCGTTTATCATCTGCATTTCTACTTGGTGTAGCAATTTTAATGGCCAGTAGTATATTTAGTTACGGAGAAAGACAACGAAACAATTTGTGTTTCCTGCGACGAAGATATTGTTGTTCTTGAGGAGTACAATGTTCATCGCCATTATGAAATAAATCATGGTGCGAAATTTGATGAATTCAGGTGCATGGTATGTGAACATAATCTCGAAATATTGGAACGTGGACTTCCTTTTTAACAAAATCTTTTTAGGAAACCTGTTTTCGAAAGTAAAGCCATCAGGAAAGTGAGTTTACTAATTACCAATGTAATCGCCACACAAGGCAAGCCATTCGATGACGGTGATTACATAATTCAACTCCAGCTGAAGAACTGTTTCGTGACAAAACCGAACAATGTAAAGCAGTTACTCTTTCAGCAAACGCAGTGGCCCGTCGACTTCAAGATATTGCTTGAAATGTATCGCATTAGTTACAAGACAAGGCATCAAGTTTGCTTGGTACCCAACAGCCTTGGATGAATCTTTGATACTGCTCAAATCCTATTGTTTTCAGAGAATTTGATAAAATCTTAGAAGTTACTGAAGAACTAGCACATCTGATTTCCTTGTGTGGTGTAACAACAGGTGATATCTTTCAAGGGCTACAGTTAACTTTATATGGAAAGTACAATTTTCATCTTACTCGGTTTCTCGTAGACAGGAGGAGAAGTACGAGTGGCAAATCCGTAAGTTTAGTTGGAAGAATACTCGGAATGTGCAGCCAGTGGCGTTGTCAAGCCCTCGACAATAAAATGCGTTATTAATCAGGAAACACTTTGTGCAAGATAGTGACCATATACTTAGTGATGGAATCTGTAATTTCTGTTGTCAATTTCATTAGTTGTCATGGACACCGTCAATTCAAGTCCTTCCTACAAGAGACAGAATTTCTTTCAAGAAATCTTCCTAACCGCATGGCAATAAGGTTGTTAACCAGTGGTAAAATTTTGTCATGGTTCTTCTCTTTGAGAACAGAAATTGATATATTTCTGAATGAGAAAAAGTCATTTGGAAGTACTTTCGGCCAAAAAGCGGCTATGGAAACTAGCGTTCCCGGATGACATTTTTCACGCAAAGTCAGACAGGAAATTTTCATGTACTTTGCCAATTGCCAGTCGTAAAGGGATGAATATATTTCAAGTTTTCCACTCTAACTTGCATTGGAATTTCATGGTGATCTGAAGAAATAGCTCCCATACAAGTTCTCATTGTAGATGCTCATTCCAATGGGATCCAAATTTTCCACATCCTCCTTTACGAGAAGTGGGAGGTGGACAGGCGACATTGCAAATGGACATCATAAATCTTAAAACTGATAATACCACGAAGGACAAATTTAAAGAAGGAAGCGTTGTTGAGTTTTACAAGTTTCTTCTAGAAGAAAACTAACCCAAGATGAAGAACTTCGCACGAGGCTTTTTAGCTGTATTTTGCATTACTTTTCTGAAGGCATTTGTCTGAGTGCAGCCTCTTACGGAAGTGGAACATGGGCGATAAGCAGATAAGACGAGGAGAGATTTAAGCTTTTGGAAAGCAGTGCTACGGAGGAATGCTAAAGAGTAGATGAGTACATCACGTAACTATTGAGGAGACACTTAATAGTTTTGGGGAGAAAAGAAATTTGTAGTATAACTTAAATAAAAGAATGAATCGTATGATAGGACACATTCCGGGACAACAAATAATCGACAGTCTATGAGTGGAAGAAAGCGTGAGGGGTAAAAATTACAGAGGGAGACCAAGAGACGAGTACGGTAGGTAGGTTCAATGGACGTTGATTGCAGTAGTTATTAGGGGATGAAGAGACTTGCACGGGATAGAGTAGCGTGGAGAGCTGCATCAAACCAGTCCTCGGATTGAAGACCACCACAACAACAACAGATGTGAACAGATATTTTCTTTGCTGAAATTTACAAAATCTAAACACAGAAGAAACCTCAGTGACGAACATTCATGAGGTATTTTACTCCTATAGCATACAAAGATAGAGCCAGAGTTTGAGAAAATTATGGATTCAAAAGCCAAATTTCATAATTATCACAAAGCATACTAAAGAGTAGTGAAGTGAACATGAAGTTTTCAGTGAACAGAGAGTTTTTGTGTAAAACAGTAACAAATTTCGTTATAATTCTCGTCATTGATTGAGCTTAGTATGTGAACATCGATATCCAGTAATTCGGAGACCTTCGGTCTTGGGGATTCTTTCATGACTGAATGTCTCTAACAGCGAACTTTCACCATTGCCTTCCTTTTTATTTCAAACGTATGAGAACTCGGGGAAGCAATGGGATAGATGATGTATGACAACTAAAGAAAGCTATTTATATGTTTAGATCAATAACGATGGTAGTTTTGAATTCTAAAAAAAAAACGCATCTTGTAGAAACAGGCATAGAAACGTGCACTTAGAAATCAGACGTTAGCATAAACACAACGTATTAAAAATCATTTGTTAATAATTATCTTCAGAAAAATGTATTATATAAATGGTTATGTCTCATGCAAAGTAGGAAGCAGCCATAAAGAAATCACTGCAGCGCGCAGCGATTCACACGAGCATTCACTTTGCCGCCGGCAGTCGCAAAACGCGAGTGAATCTACAGATCGATAATCCAATTAATGTGATTTTGAAATACCGAACTCTGGCTCGCAGAGGTAAACACATGCATGAAGTGATCAGATTCACTGAACTACGCTAATTTGTAAATTGATTGTGTTTACCGAGTGGCATTTTGCTGAAAATTACGACATTGGTTTTATTGTTATTAGTACGCCTGCTGCAGCGGGCATGTATACAATTATGAACAGTGCGTATAATTTCACAGTGCATATGTTTAGCTCAGCGATGAGTGTAATCGCTCAGACAATCGAACGGAAGCAAACAGACTGTTTCCGACACAACTGTCCAGCAGCAAACCGATCGCCTGTGACCGTGACATGACAATTGAGCAACGCCTAAATACTTTTCCACGTTCCACAATAGTTTTGGAGTAAGAAATGTCTCGCATTTTCTATCAGTTAGCATTGCTGTTCCACTCATGGCTTGTGTCAGGTAGTAATTTGACTGACGAGGGGTTTTATTAAGTTGTTAAGGATTGTGAAAGAAACCAACGAATACATCTCACTTTTAATAGTTTCATAACTAATTACAAATTACACACCTTAACAAAAGTTTGAAATCTTATAGATTTTACTGCAATGATTTCTTACAGTACACCTATTGAGGTTTGTACAATACATTATTAACAAAATAAACGTGATTCCTTCTGAAAACAAGAACGGTATTGGTTAGTTCCAAAAAATCATTACAAAATGAAGCAGATTGTTTCCTAAGTGTACATCCTGAAAACAAAAAACATTGAAAATCTTTATCTCATGATGACGATTATCAGTCTTTAGTAGTGAGTATGTCTTCCATGGCCGGTCGGTGTGGCCGTGCGGTTCTAGGCGCTTCAGTCTGGCACCGCGTGACCGCTACGGTCGCAGGTTCGAATCCTGCCTCGGGCATGGATGTGTGTGATGTTCTTAGGTTAGTTAGGTTTAAGTAGTTCTAAATTCTAGGGGACTGATGACCATAGATTTTAAGTCCCATAGTGCTCAGAGCCATTTTGTCTTGCATGCACACGTTTGATTTCTTCTACTCTGCGAGGCATGCTCTGGATGAGATCATCAAGTTTATCTTGGGATATTAGGTCCCACTCCTCAAGGGCTCCTTCAGTGAGGTTGTGAAGATTGTCAGTTGGATTCGGATGGTGTGTAATGGCCACCTCCGACAGGTCCCATGCATGCTGAATTGCATTCATGTCTGGGGACTATGCTGGCCAAAGCATGAATTGCATTCATGTCTGGGGACTATGCTGGCCAAAGCATTCGGTTGATGTTCCATCTTTGAAGATACTGAGACACTGATAGAGTACAATCCGGTCTTGCATTGTCACCCGGATTTGTGACCGAGCGGTTCTAGGCGCTTCAGTCCGGAACCGCGCTGCTGCTACGGTTGTAAGTTCGAATACTGCCTCGGGCATGGCTGTGTGTGATGTCCTTAAGTTAGTTGGATTTAAGTAGTTCTAAGTCTAGGGGACTGATGACCTCAAATGTTAAGTCCCATAATGCTTACAGCCATTTGAACCACCTTGCATTGTCATCGACTTCAGGGGTCTTTAGGGTCTTACAATAGTTCGTAGGACCTCTTGGTGGTATCTGGGACCACTCAGATTGCCGCAGATGGGTATTAGAGAATTGCCCCACAGAACATTGCACTTCTACCTGCAGAAGAACGGAATTCCTGAACGTTTGGCGCCCCTGCTGTCGTCTAGCGCTTCTCCAAACCCTAACACATCTAGTGTCTTCTTGGAAACCAATAACGGTCTCGCTATTACATATCACGTTAATCCATTCTGCAATGGTCCAATGTTGACGAGCAATAGCCCAGGAACTTCGACTGCGGCGGTTCCGTTGGTTCAGTGCAAAACTTGTCATTAGTCTTCTGGGATGAAGACCATCCTGATGCAATCTTCTACGCACTGCTTGGTCTCATATGCGAATCCTTGTTGTCCGAGCCAAGTCATTTCCAATATATCTGGCAGCTGATGTTGAGTGCCTGTTAGTCGACAGTTGGAGGAAACGGTTCAGCGTTGGTGCTCTCATACGAGGACGTCGCTACGAGGTCTACCGTCCACATTTCCCGTCTCCCTGTACTTTCTCCACATCTTGGACACACCAGTCCAAGTTACACGAAATCGATCGGCAACCTTTTTCTGTGTATGATCTGCACCGTCGTGACTCTATCAAAGTGTTGCAGTGCTGAACGCAAACTGATTGATTGTTGATACTGGACTGTTACCGCAGTGCTGAACGCAAATTGATTGATTGTTGATACTAGACTGCTCGCGGCGTGCCGTGCAGCAGTGGTATGTTTGCGTGTCTGGGAAACTGCCACAAAGCACGACAGTAGTAAGCACTGTCCAGCATAGGGGCTCTGACGGGATAATCTATGAAATGGCCAGGTCAGTAAGACCTCTAGTGTCGTTGACTACATTTGACGATAGTATTGCAAACTTTTGTTGAGTAGTAATGAATAGTAATGAGCGTATGGCATTGGTGGCCGGGAGACCCCTCGCGGCTCGGTTCGGCCGCCGCTCCACAAGTTCTTTAACGCCACTACGGCGACTTGCGAGTAAATGAGGATGAAATGGTGATGAAAGACACAGAACACCCAGTCATCTCGAGGCAGAGAAAATCCCCGACCCCACCGGGAATCGAACCCGGGACCCCGTGCGCGGGAAGCGAGAACGCTACCGCACGACCACGAGCCGCGGAGTGTTGACTCGTGTAAGACTTGTTAAGACTTGTTACCTTCAGATTAAGGGAACGGCTGTGAGAAATAGGGTAATGAGGACTAACCACTGAGAGACTACACTTGTAACGTCCCCTTAGAAAAATTATAAATGACTGTGCTGATAAACCTCTTACGTTATTTGATTTTCACACAGCTGAGCAAAACTAAACGTACTCAGACGTTTCTCTCTTTCCTTATCCTGATCATCACTAAACTGACACACAATATTTTTTTTAGCGCAACCCAATCTGACTTCCAATAAATCCCAACAAAAGAATGGCCCTGACTAACACTAACCTATACCTTTCATGAATCACTTACCACGCCAAAACCTTCGTTACTCGAACTACTGAAATACAGCGAGCGCCAATACTGCCAGCTAAATGAAAGATTCTAACTACTGAAGCCACTAACTACTGATAGGCATAGCTAGCAAATGAAAGATTTTGATAGAGAACAAACAATGTATTTACCTTAATAGTGCTCAGAAGTCGCTATATATATATATATATATATATATATATATATATCAGTTCATGACATCCAGTTTTACAAATTTCCTTTTTCTGACGGACACACGTCCAGATCGACGCTCTCAAAACTCTGCCATCTCTCTCCCCACATCCACCACTGCTGGCGGCTCACCTCCAACTGCACAGCCCTACGCGCTGTTCACATCCAACTGTCCAACACTACAACAGTGAATATTCGAACAATGCCAACCAGCCACAGACTGCACACAGCACAGTCGGTGATTTTCATACAGAGCGCTACGTGACGTTACCAACATAAAAACCTAAACAGCCTACCTACATGCTTTCTGACCAAAAATATCCAACCTCTAGGTAATGCGCAATTGATCACTTCATGTCCCGAGAGGTGGACCCACCAGTGAAAGGAGCCTTAGGGAGGGGGAGCAGGGGATATTGTATCCTCAGTAGAGAAGCGGTAACAGCTGGATTGGTCAGGGGCAGCTCAGTGAGATCGAACGTTTATAGTCATTGGAAAAGTTTGGAAATGTGTGGCAATTTCCTTTAGGACTAAACTGCTGGGGTCATCGGTCCCTAGACCTACAAACTACTTAATCTAACCTAAACTTACTTACGCCTTACGCTAAGGACAACACACACACACACACACACACACACACACACACACACACACACACACACACACACACACACATGCCAGAGGGAGGACTCGAACGACCGACGGGGGAGCCGCGTGAACCTTGGCAAGACGCCCGAGATCGCGCGGCTACCCCGCGCAGCCTAGTCATGGTATGTCGCGTGAGTAACAGAACCGTGAGAAACGTTTCAACCATACTACTGGTGCCCGAGTCATTCGTTGGTGATGTGTCTGGGAAGTGGAAACGTGATGGAATAACCACAGCTAGACCTGGACCAGGCAGACCTCATGTACTAACGGCCAGGGACCGTCGATCATTGCAGGGTGGCTGTAAAAATATCGCATAAAATCATTGGAAGAATGCACTCGTAAAGTTCCCACGTGCTCTCCAGAAAGTATAATAACTCTGCATAAGGAATCAAGAATGAAGTAGAAGAGACATAAGCAACACATTTCTGTAGTCAATGTCAAACAGTGAAGAATCAGATTATACCATGTTGCCATCAGATTGATGCTTTTGGGGTTGGTGTTTACCTGGTGAACGTTACCTGTCATGTGTAGTGCTATGAGTGAAGTAGAGAGGAGGCGGTGTTAGGATATGGTAGTGTTTTCCATGGTTTGGGTGTGGTCTACTTATTGTGCTTAAGAAAGCGCTAAACGCGGAGGAACATGAACACATTTTACTACCGCGTACAGTAGAGGAACAGTTCGTAGACGATCATATGAGCATTACAATGTACCCCGTCGTGAAGCAGCAGCAGAGAGTAAATTGGATAATAATATTCCTGAAATGTACTTGCTTACAGAGTCCTGGCGTGAGCCCTATGGAACACCTTTGGGTTGAGTTAGAATATCGACTGCTCCCGACCCCAAATTCCAATGTGTCTACCTATTCTGGTCTTGATTCTTTTACAGAAGAAAGGTCCCCAATAGAGTTCAAACCAACATAACGCCGGAGAGTGGACGTACTTCTTGATAATGTCCACCAATAGCTTTCCAGATACTTTTAATATGTAGAACTAATCTTTTACACGCTGGCCAAACAGGCTGTCGGTGCACCAGCCTTGGAGATTGGCCTTTTGGAGAGTGACCTCTGGTCAGCTTTGCGGCGGAGGTACTTCGCACCTGGGGTGAAGAATGGCGCCCCTTTCCTTCACCCAACAAACTTCGGGCCATCAAGGAGCCTACCGGTGCCTGACGCTCCTCCTTGCGGGTCTCTCGCAAGGACTCTGGTGTTCCCTGTCGGCTGCGCATTGGCCACACCCGGATGACGCACAGCTATTTATTGCGCCGTGAGGACCCACCTTTATGTCGCTGCCGGTCAGCTTCGACGGTGGTCCACATCTTGTTGGACTGCCTGCTTTTAAGTCCGCTCAGGCAAGCGTTTGCAGTGCCTGATACGCTTCCAGCACTTTTATCAGATGACGTTGCAATGGCAGATTTAGTGTTGAGTTTTATTCGTGCAGGGGGCTTTATCGCTTCATCTAAGTGTTTGTCCTTTTGTTTGTGTTGAGTCTGGCTTTTGGCGTACGATTTTAGACTGGGGTTTTTAGTGCGTTTCTTGGTGGTTGACTTTTCCTTTTTTGTTTCTGTGGTTGGCCAACCACTGTCACACTCGGTGTGATTTTAATTTCTCTTGTCTGGTCTCTGTCTGTGTCTTTCTTGTCCTGTGTCGTCTCTTGTCATCTCCATTGTTTGTTCTTATTGTTTGTGGGTGTTTCAAGTTCTTAGAAAAAGGGACCGATGGCCCTAGTAGTCTGGTCCCTTCAATCCCACAAACCATCCAACCGTTCGATTAATTTCAAATATCCTACGATACTGTAGGCAAAACTGGTCTCAAAATCTCATATGTAAAAACGTAGCTCATGGACAGTAATAGGGCTAAAGGCATTTGAGAACAGTGGAGGCATTGTACTTTTTACGTAGACAAACTTACCACTTCACCTAGCCCCATCATGCAAACAAAATCTGTAATTTATGACCCTAATATAAACAAAATGCTCATTTGTGCTCTTAGTTACGTTTTTTTAATATGTGGTTAATGACCAAATACTTTTAATCTATCCTAATTTATGACCCACTATAATAACTGTCATCTTAATTACATGATTTATGTCCCAAAATAGCTGCCGCCCTCTCTGAGTTGACCAAGTCATGTCTGTGCTAGTTTATCTTAATTAACATTATTTACAAGCCAAAAAAGACCCCGTTTCCTCCCCAGAGCCTTTAGGTCAATTGGGTGATGCTTAAATGCCATGTCTGGCTAAATTAATACAGTTTGAAGTCAAAAATAGCGCCAGACACTTTCACACTACATTCGTATGAAATTTTCAATCTCGTTTTTCCAGTTTGCAGCAGAGTATTGTATCCAGGAGAATTTTCAGCAAACACTCTAACGGGATGCTACTTACCATTGCTCTTTACAATGTGTGGGCTAAATTTTACAATTTTACTGATTTTCCTTCATTATTTCAAATATGTACTTTTCAATAATGAAACAATTATTGGACTTTAAATGTTTAATAATTACCACAACAGTGCATTACTTAAACAAATATACTAATACCCCAATAGTGTAATGTTTATCAATTAGCACAGTGCAACACATATTTTCTTTCTATGCACCGCGCATATGTTTCACTCTAAGGACCTTTGCTCCTGCATTATTAGTGTTAAAAACAATGCCACTTCCTAAAGGCATTTTCGTTCCATCGTTACAACTACAAGAAAATATGTATTTTTTTTCACCAGAGCCTTTCTCCCTGCTGAGGTACAGCATCATAGGTGGTCTGAAATTAACGGTATTTACAATTTGATGTTTTTAAGATCGAAAAAAAGTTCGTTAACAATTCGTAGGTTTTTACTTACGGTGATTTGTGCTTGGTTTCTCGCCCACATCGGGGAATGCCGTCTGGTAGCACGTCTTTGGTGTCTTCCTTCATTAGACACTGATTCTTGCACTCTAATTTTTCGTTGACCTGCCGAACTATGGATTTCTTACGTTTTACACAGCCCAGTTTTTCCAACACCACTGTTTACTGTTTATTTTTATACGTACTTTTAAGTGTGTATTGTTTTGTAGTGTTGCCAACACAGCATTGCCACTAGTTTGTCTTTAACGTACACATCTTTTAGTTAGTTGTATTTGTATTATCCTATTTAATTATGCTGCTGTGTATTTAAATACTGTGCAAAGGTAGTGAAGGAATAGCAATGGAGTGTGTAATGGAATCAAATAAATTGTTTTATTATTTTGTGACTATTAGCGTAATGTAATAAAATAAATATGAGTCGTGACTAATATAAAAAGAGAAACACACATTAATGGAATGGCTCAGCATAAAAGAGAAATAACTAATATAGGAATATTATTAACAGTGTAATATGTTGTTTAATTTAGCCCGACGTGTATAAGCACTCAGTAACTAGCTCAGCTCTCGGGGTAGTTACGTAATCGTCGATAATTAATTGTCCTTTTCTTATTTCTCAACACTACGGATGTGCTTATTGCACCAGAGAATATTTGCTAAGTCTGTTCGATGATCAGTACAGTAATTTCGTCTCGATTCCCCTCTATAAGATAACAAGAGTAGCATCTACAAATGAAATCCTATAATGGAACTGCAATCCTGTGATCAGACCTTTTCTGCCTGGGATGTTATCTCGTGATATAAAGAAAATCTGTAAATAAAACTGTTAAATTATTAGTAGCTGCGTCCTGTTAGTTGTCCTAACCGACGGGACCTCTCGTAGATGAGCTAAAAGAAAAATGTTAAAGATTTTTCTAAGATGGCGCCTAACAATGAAAATTATTTGTTAAGGCCCATATCTACTTAAGGCAGTCTAGGCATCAGATTCACAACAGATTGACCACATACACAAATTCTTTTGACAAAATAACCATTATATTTTTCGGGTTTTAAGCACAACTTACATTATAAGCTGGTACAGCAAGATGAGCTTTACACAGGAACGTCTTCTTAGGTCCGAATCGAAGCAGATAAGATAAGCGAAAGACAAAGGAAAGACAGTTCATGCATAGGAGCGCAAGAGTGAATGGACTGACATGTCCATTGTAGTTCTATCTCTTCTTCTTTAGCGTACTTGTCGATTATTTATAAAATTTATCGTATTGTTTAGTTTACATTTTGAAAAACCCAAGTCCACCCAGGAGAAACAGTGCAAGTGTTTCTTTTAATAGGTGGGGGAGGGAGTAGCAATGATGAGTGGACGTAAGTGCATAGTAGTGTGATGGAAAGTGACTTGGAGAAAAAGGGGAAGAGCAGCAAGAAGTGAATTAGAGGAAAATGTAAAGAGCAAGAAGTGAAATGAAATGAGTGGGGGTCTTTTTTTTCATTTAGTTTTTCAGTTATTTTGTATAGTGTCTGGTTTCCAATATTTAGTTGGTCACGTTGCAAGTGTTCCTTTTGTGTTGACGCTTTGGGTAACTGCAAATTTTCTTGGGAAGGGAGGAGGTGTCTGTCTTTGCTGATTCTTATGATGGTTATATCTTTTTCAATATTGCTTTGATTGTCTATGCCTACGTCTACGTCTTTACTCTGCTATTCACAAGAAAGTGCCCGCCAGAGGGTTCAATGTACCACCTTCAAGCTGTCTCTCTACCGTTCTACTCTCGAACGGCGCGCGGGGAAAACGAACAGTGAAATTTTTTTGCGCGAGCCTTCGTTTCCCTTATTTTATCATGATGATCATTTCTCCCTTTGTAGGTGGATGCTAACAGAATATTTTCGCAACCGGAGGAGAAAAATGGTGATTGAAATTTCATGAGAAGATCCCGTCGCAACGAAAAACGCCTTTGTTTTAATGACTGCCGCTCCAATTCAAGTATCATGTTTGTGCCACTGTCTCCCCTACTTCATGATAATACAAAACGAGCTGACCTCCTTTGAACTTTTTCGATATCATCCGTCAGTCCCACCTGATGCGGATCCCAAACCGCACAGCAATATTCCAGAATAGGGAGGACAAGCGTAGTGTAGGCAGTCTCTTTAGTAGACCTGTTGCACCTTCTAAGTGTTCCACCAGTGAATCGCAGTATTTGATATGCTCTAACCACAACATTTTCTATGTGATTGTTCCAGTTTAGGTTATTCGTAATTGTAATCCCTCAGTATTTAGTTGAATTTACGTTTCATATTTGTGTGACTTATTTAGCGAATTTCTTTTAGTACTCATGTGAATGACTTCACACTTTTCTTTATTCGCACCATACAGATATCTTACCTAAATCATTTTGCAATTCCTTTTAGTCATCTGATGGATTTAAAAGAAGGTAAATGACAGCATCATCTGCAAACAATGCGACAGCTGCTCAGATTGTTTCGTATGTCATTAATATAGATCAGGAACAATAGAAGGCCTATAACACTTCCGTGGAGAACGCCGGATATTTTTTATGGTTTAGTCGATGACTTTCCGTCTATGACTACGAACTGTGACCTTTCTGACAGGAAATCACGAATCCCATCGCTCAACTGAGGCGATATTTCATAGGCACGCAGTGTGATTAGAAGACGCTTTTGAGGAACGGTGTCGAAAGCCTTCTGTAAATCCAAAAATATAGAATCAATTTGACATCCCCTGTCGATAGCACTCATTACGTCATGAGTATGAAGACTTACTTGCGTAAACCAAAGTCAGCGTGGCCTCAATGGCGTTCTGGAGTACCGTACTGTAACTTCACGAGGAGAAAATAGTGGGTAAACAATAACAAACTTTATCTCAAACAATAGCTTGTATACATCCACAAACAGTATTGTTATTGATATACATCTGGTGGCAAAAAGAAGGTGTTTTGTGTTACGATATTCTTTACAGTGATGTGTCCTTCGGAGTTGACATTTGTTCCCGACAAATTAGACGGCTGCAGTCGCTGAGTAACGACTGTTTCCTGGAACACACCATCAAAGAACTTGGTCGGCATACACACCCAACTCGTCCCCCTGACCCTTCCCCACCCCCCACCTCAAGAAAAAGAAAAAAGGGAAAACATCCGTGACACTCCCTCTCGTAATTCGCTATACTACAAAATCAGGTGCCTTCTTTCAACGTTTCTGATGTCCACCGTCAATCCTGTCAGGTAATGTTCGTACAGTCTCAGCAATATTCCAGAAGAGGCCGAACAACTGTAGTGCTGGCAGTCTCCTTAGTAGGTTTCTGGCGTCTTCTAAGTTTTGCATCAATAACTCAGCATATGTTTCACCTTCACCACAATATGCTATGTTTCCCAGTTACGTTGCTTACACGCTGAAGAACCAGTGAAACTGGTACACATAATCAGTTGTGGTGTTGCAGTTCTTCTTATGTCCGTGTTTGATATGAAAATAGGACGAGGAATTCCGAGTTATGCAAGACACCTTTTCAATTTCGTTTTATCCAGACATGTTTCAGCACTTTTTGTGCTATGTTCAGTGGTTTTTTTTTATTTTCTTACTTACATGAAGCTACTTGTTATTTATGTTGGTAGCTAGTCTCCTACAAAATCTGTAACTTGTCATGGATCTGATGTCGTAGTGTTTTCTCATATGTTTTGGTGAAGTGAATATGCCGCTTTCTGTGACTTATGGTCGTTTGACAACGCACTTTCCTTTATGTTACGTTGAATTCTTGTTTCTTTAATATAGTAGCCATCCTGTGTGTGACTTTGTTGTTGTAAGTCGTTATCTGACATTTGTTGCTTACTATCTGCTGATTTGTGTGCTGTGTTGTGCTTGTTTGTGTGTGTGTGTGTGTGTGTATCATGGTTTTGTGTTGCTTGTTTTTGTATTTTGTGTTTTATTTTATCTACTCTCTTTACATAATATACATTCTCCTGTGCAATTTGTTTTATTGTGTGCAGTTATTGTTGGTTGGTTGGTTGTTTGAGGTTAAAGGGACCAAACAGCAAGGTCATCAGTCCCTTGTTTCAAATAGACTCCATTCTGCTAACGGGACATCTCAGAAAAGTCAGAACAATAAAACGGAAAAAGGGAAAAACGTAAGAGGGCAGTCACGTTGTCATTAGTAAAAATAAATGAGGGAAGTCGGCAAGAGAACGAACCCAACACTATGCTGAAGCAGCATAGGCAAGACCACCTGTGACTTAAAAGGTACAACTGCTATAATGCAGAAAGTACGCATGGGAATAGAAAGACTAACCAAGCCTTAAAAAGAAGGGGTAAAAACAGAGTAAAAGGGGAAGAAAAGAGGACTCCGGTCAGGGAGGTGAATCGGGAATCTCTGAACACTGCCTACAGTGGGAGACACCCAAACACTCACCGCCCTGCCCCAAACCAGAGAGAGATTAAAAACTTTAAAACTGAGAATAAAAACCACTCTCCCGGAGGAAACCAAGAACCAGAGAGACCATCCGGGAATCGTCAGCCAATATCAAAGGTAAAGTGTGGGGGAGTCTGTACTTCGCACGCAGAGCCAAAAGAAGGGGGCATTCAACCAAAATGTGGGCCACTGACTGGAAGGCTCCACAACCACATAGCGGGGGTGGCTCATCACGCAAAAGAAAACCATGGGTCAGCCTGGTATGGCCAATGCGGAGACGACACAGTGTGGTCGAGTCCTTGCGGGAGAGGCGAAAGGAAGAACACCATGGGCCTGGTGTCGCCTTAATTGCACGAAGTTTATTAGACAGTGGAGTAGCCTCCCAAGAATTGGCCCATGACTGTGCGAAGTGGGATTTGATGTGAAGCCGTAAATCCGCTGCAGGAGGGGTTACAGAAAACGGGGGGTAAGTAACTGCTCCCCCAGCCAAACGATCAGCGAGCTCATTACCCGGGATACCCACATGGCCCGGGACCCATAGGAAGTCAATGGAACAAGCAGCACGGTGAAGATCAGCGAGATGGTCATGGATGGCAGAGACCAAGGGATGGCGCGAAAAACACCGGTCAATAGCAAGAAGGCCACTCATCGAGTCCGTACATAACAAAACGCGGTTGTGTTGGGATTGTTTAATAAAGGTAAGGGCCCGGGAAATTGCCATCAATTCCGCAGTAAACACCCCACATGTAGGTGGCAGCAGATGATTTTCCGTTCCAACAAAGGACGTGAAGGCATACCCAACATGCCCAACATGATCAGCAGATTTAGAGCCATCAGTGTAAAAAACAACAGCATCCCGAAACTCCCATAAAATTTGGCGGAAAAAGGAACGGAACACCACCGGGGGGATGGAATTTTTCGGACCGCGGCGGAGATCCATCCGAATTCGTGGCCGAGGAACTAACCAAGGAGGGGTGGAGGGGAGGGAGCGAGGAAGACAGGACAAAGAAGGAAGCTGAAAATCACGGTAAAGAGACGCAAGGTTCAGCCCAACCGGTAAACCCGCCCAAGGGCGGGAGTCGGATGGGCGACGTCCATGATCTGGGAACAGAATAGAATAGGAAGGATGAGTGGGAGAAGAACGGATAGTGAGGGCATAAGACACCAGAAGCTGGGACCGCCGAACAGAAAGGGGGGGGGATCCCAGCTTCAACCAGCCTCAGGGCTAGTAGGGAAGGCACCGGTGGCCAAACGGATACCACGATAGTGGACTGGATCCAGCACGTGCAGTGTGGAAGGAGCAGCTGAACCACAAACTTGACAACCATAGTCCAAACGTGACAGAACTAGAGCACGATAAAGACGGAGGAGGAGGGAACGGTCCGCACCCCAAGAGGAGTGGGCAAGGAAGCGAAGGACATTGAGTTTACGGAAACATCCTACCTTCAGGAGTCTGATATGGGGCAGCCAAGTGAGCTTGTTGTCGAAAAGAAGACCCAGGAAACCAAACTGTGGAACCACAGGCAATCTTTGTGCAGCGAGATAGAGCTCTGGATCAGGGTGGACCGTAGTACGGCGACAGAAGTGGACAACCCGCGATTTTGAAGGAGAGAATTGAAACCCGTGTGAGAGGGTCCATGCAGAGGCACGCCGTATAGCCACCTGGAGCTGCTGTTCTGCAGATGGCATCGAGGAGGAACTAACCGAAATGCAGAAATCATCCACATACAGGGCAGCGGCGACCAAGGGGCCGACAGAGGCCACACGTCCATCGATAGCAATGAGGAAAAGGACACTCAAGACAGAACCCTGTGGGATGCCCGTCTCCTGGGTCCGTGGAGAACTAAAAGCAGTACCAACTCGAACTCTGAATGACCGATGGATCAGGAACTGGCGGATAAAAATCAGGAGTGGGCCCCGAAGACCTCACTGATGAAGGGTTAGTAAGATGTGATGGCGCCAGGCCGTGTCATAGGCCTTGCGAAGGTCAAAAAACACTGCAACCAAATGGCGGCGCTGGGAAAAAGCCTGCCGAACTGCGGATTCCAAGCGAAGTAAATGATCGATTGGAGATCGTCCCTCTCGAAAGCCACACTGGTAAGGGGACAATAGATCCCGAGATTCGAGGACCCAAGCAAGCCGACAGGCTACCATCTGTTCAAGGAACTTACAATCAACATTGGTCAAACTAATTGGCCGATAGCTGTCAACAGATAGGGGGTTCTTACCGGGCTTAAGGACAGGAACCACAATGCTATCCCTCCACTGAGAAGGGAAGTCACCCTGGAGCCAGATACGGTTAAACACCCGAAGAAGATGTTGCCGTTGTGGAGCACTGAGATATTGAAGCAGTTGGTTATGAATGGAATCTGGGCCAGGGGCCGTATCATGAGAAGAAGATAGAGCAGAAAGAAATTCCCATTCAGTAAAAGGTTCATTGTAAGATTCTGACTCACAAGTGGTGAAACATAAGGTGAGAGCTTCAGCCTGCTGTTTTTGATGAAGGAAAGCAGCTGGATAGGAGGCTGACGCTGATGCCACTGCAAAATGGGTCGCAAGATGTTCTGCGAGAACTAATGGGTCCGTACAAATGCCATCTGGGAGGTGAAGGCCTGGGAGGGTGGACTGCCGATGGCAACCTTGGAGAGAGCGAAGTGTAGCCCATACCCGTGGCAGAGGGACAGTGGAACCAAGGGAAGAAACGAATCGTTCCCAACATATCCGCTTGCTCTGTTTGATTAAATAACGGGCTTTAGCGCGAAGGCGCTTAAAGGTAGTAAGGCTGGCTACGGATGGGTGCCTCTTGAAGTGTTGCAAAGCGCGACGGCGATCACGGATGGCAATGGCAATGGCCGTACTCCACCACTGGACTTGCCGGCGACGAAATGGTCCAGATGAGCGCGGGACAGCAAGGTTAGCAGCGCGAACAATCGCGTCAGACACGTCACGTAGGACGTCATCAATACAACCCGACAAAGAGGGAGAAAACTCGACCTGCGCAGTGTATAGAGGCCAATCGGCGCGGTTGAAAGACCAACGAGGTAACCTGTCCATCGGGGAGCGGGAAGGGAGCGTGATAATCAATGGGAAATGGTCACTATCACAAAGGTCGTCGTGTGGCGACCAGTGTAACGAAGGGAGGAGAGAGGGAGAAGAAAGAGAAAGATCAATGGCAGAACAGGTACCATGACCGGCACTGAAATGAGTAGGGGAGCCATCATTAAGAAGGCACAGGTCGTGGTCTGCAATAAATTGGTCTATAAGAAGACCTCGTCTAGATGGAAAGGCACTGCCCCACAAAGGATGATGAGCATTAAAATCCCCAAGGAGGAGGAAGGGAGGAGGAAGTTGCTGAAGAAGGGTGGTTAAGGCAGCAGGTGTAAGAGTCCTGTCAGGAGGGAGATAAAGATTGCAAACTGTGACTGCAGAGTCTAAGTGGACCCTAACAGCAACCGCTTCCAATGTAGTTTGGAGAGGAATCCACGTGCTAGCAATGTCTGTACGGACCAACGTACAAACGCCACCAGAAGCCCGCAAGGGTCCGACCCGATTTCGACAGAAAACACGGAACCCACGGAGGGTCGGTGAGTGAGCATCAGTAAAATGAGATTCTTGGAGAACCACACAAGCTGCAGAGTAGGACGAAAGAAGGGATTTCAATTCCGGAAGGTGACGATAGTAGCCATTACAATTCCATTGGAGAACCACAGAACGATGGTTTAAATGAGGGCTGAACACGCTAAATCCAGTCACACCGCCGGGTCCCCACCCGTCACCGACAAGGAGGGGGCGACATCCATGAACGACAGGTCAGAATCCGGTTGTGAAGTCGGGGAAGGGACCTTCGGTGACACCAGAGGCTCTCTGTCCCGGGACTTATGTTTCTTCTTCTTTTCAGGCTGAGATCGAGGAGGGCTGTGTGGCATAAAGGAGCCAGCTGCAGCAAGATCAGGAACAGAAAGAGACCGGGCGACCTGGGGGCCGATAGACCGCGGCTCTTGCGGTCGCCGCGCGGCAGCAGACCTTTGACCTGGAAGGTTTATTTTTTTTTTTTTTTTTTTTTTGTGGTTTTATGGCGCAAAACTTCTATGGTCATTAGCGCCCAGCCCGTGACGTAGGAAACAGGAAAAAAACGAAATTTAAAATCAGCAGCAATGGGAACAAAGTCATAAAATTTGAGAAACTAAAGGCAGAAGGAATGCTTAAAAATCCACTATAAAAAGGGGTTGGTTGTCCCCAAAAAAAGCTTCAAATGACTGACGTCATTTCACTGTCACTAATAAACTGTAGAACGCGGTCAGCTGAGCGCGTGTCATCTGCTAAAATCGACGATAGATCAGGCGATAGCTGTAGACGGGAGCGTAACGGATTAAAATAGGGGCTTTCAATTAAAAGGTGTCTGACCGTCCACAGCTGAGAGCAGTGGGGACAGAGTGGGGGAGGATCACCGCTTAAAAGATGTCGATGGCTAAAAAGACAGTGCCCTATCCGGAGTCTAGCTAAAATTACCTCCTCCCGACGACGCGTTCGGGAGGAAGAGGTCCAAGCGCAAGGAAGGGCTTTCACTTCCCGCAAGGGCGAACCATTCGAAGCGCCGAGCTAGCGGAACAGTACCGACCGCAAGGTCCAAATGAGATAAATTTGTCGTGGAGGCAGACAAAAATGTGGGGACCCCAGTGTTGAGGCAGACTGGATCCGCTTGGTGGAAGATGTCTAGCAATAGTGAGCCACGTGGACAAGGATGTGGAGATCCCCAAAGCGGGTGGTGGGCATTGAAGTCCCCAACCAGCAAATAGGGGGGTGGAAGCTGATCAAGAAGATGAAGGAGATCAGCTCGTGCCATTGGTGTGGACGATGGAATGTATACCGTACAAAGAGAGAACGTGTATCCAGGAAGGGAAAGACGGACGGCGACAGCTTGGAAGGAACTGTTTAAGGGGATTGGGTGATAATGGAGAGTATCATGGAGCAGAATCATGAGTCCTCCATGGGCTGGAGTGCCTTCATAAGAGGGGAGGTCATATCGGACGGACTGAAAATGAGGGAGAACAAAGCGGTCATGGGGACGCAGCTTTGTTTCCTGAAGACAGAAGATGACCGGCGAGTAGGATCGTAAGAGGATCGACAATTCATCCCGATTGGCTCGAATGCCGCGGATATTCCAGTGGATAATGGACATAGGGTGAACAGAAAATGGAGGAACGTGACCAAGGGTGCTGTCAACTCAACGACTGCTCAGAGCTTGCGACCGACAGCATGGAATGGTATTCAGTCGAAGGCAGAAGATCCTGATCCATAGGTTGGTCAGGAGCAGCTCCTGCCACCAACGATCGGCCAGTTGACCGGCCACCAGACACAGAAGACGGCCGAGGGCGATTTCCGCCAGGTGGTGCTGTAGATGGGACACGCCTTGGCGGATAAGGAGATGAACTGGGTTTCTTTGTAGCCTTCTTGGTAGTATGATGTTTAGATGAAGGAGGAACCGATGGTTGTGAAGTTGCGGTACGTAAAAACTCTTCACGAGAATGCTCTTTTTTCGAAGACTTGGCGTCTGACTTTTGGGCTCGAGATTTAGCAGAACCCGACGAAGGGTGAGCCATAGAGTGGGCAGGCGAAAGAGGTGAGGTTGAACGGGCGATCTTTGCGCTGGCCGATCTGACGACCGTGGTACTAAAGGTGAGGTCGCAAGTCTGCATGGCCGCCTCCTTTGTTGGCCGAGGAGAAGCAAGGAAAGTGCTGTATTTTCCTTTCTGAGGCACTGTGGGCTGTCGACTGGCGAGTAACTTTCGAGCAGCAAAGGTCGACACCTTTTCCTTCACTCTTATTTCCTGGATGAGCTTTTCGTCCGTAAAAACGGGGCAATCTCGAGAGGAAGCAGCGTGGTCACCCATACAGTTGATGCAGCGAGGGGATGGAGGTGGACAAGCACCCTCATGGGCATCCTTGCCACACGTAACACATTTGGCCGGATTGGAACAGGACTGGCTGGTGTGATTGAACCGCTGACATCGATAGCAACGCGTAGGGTTTGGGACATAAGGGCGAACGGAAATTATCCCATAGCCTGGTTTGATTTTTGATGGGAGTTGAACTTTGTCAAATGTCAAGAAGACAGTGTGGGTTGTAATGATGTTCGAGTCAACCTTTTTCATAACCCGATGAACAGCCGTGACGCCCTGGTCAGACAGGTAGTGCTGAATTTCTTCGTCAGACAATCCATCGAGGGAGCGGGTATAAACGACTCCACGCGAGGAATTTAAGGTACGGTGCGGTTCCACCCGGACAGGGAAGGTGTGGAGCAGAGAAGTACGCAGCAATTTTTGAGCCTGGAGGGCACTGTGTGTTTCTAACAACAGGGTGCCGTTCCGTAATCTGGAACAAGACTTTACAGGACCCGCAATTGCGTCGACACCTTTCTGAATAATGAAAGGGTTGACCGTGGAAAAGTCGTTACCTTCGTCAGACCGAGAAACAACAAGGAACTGTGGCAACGATGGAAGAACCGTCTGTGGCTGAGACTCAGTGAACTTACGTTTGTGAGCAGACATAGTGGAAGGTGAGGAAACCATTGCGGAAGAAACCCCCATGATTACCGGCGTCTCCGATGGCGCGCTCCTCCCTTGTGGGGGCCCTCACCGAGGGCACACCCGCCTTAGGTGATTGTTCACACCTCAGGTCACACCTCCCGACAAACGGACGGAGGGACCATTTGGCACTTTCGGAAGGTATCAGCTCGGGTAATCACCCCTCCCTGGGCCTGGCCGTTACCAGGGGGTACGTACGTGTCCTACCTGTCTACCCGGGGCGGGGAATTACGCGTTACCCCGTCACCGGCTACGCATGGAAGTGCGTGGGTCGGCCTTCAGACACGCACAGGGAGGAAAAAAGAGAAAGGGAAAGGAAAGAAGAGGGGGTCTCAAACGCCGCAGCGGAGAAAAGGGCAAGGAGAAGAGGGAAGGAAAAGGGAAGGACAGAGGAAGGACGAGGACTTGCACGTGTAGGAAGCAAGGAATTTGGAACAGTTTCGAGCGTCCGTCTCCGGACATAGGCACAAACCATACTCCCAGAGGGGGAGAAAGGGAAGGAAAGAACCAGAGGTGAGGAGGGGGGGCGAAGATGGGGGATGGGGAGGGATGCGGAAAGGGAAGGGAAGGTATGCAGCCCGGAAAGGAAGGAGGGCCACATTAGCTCGGGGTCCCGTGCTCGCTACGCACGTGTCCACAAAAGAGTTGTGGACCCCCTGGGGGGGACCTGGAAGGTGCCGGGAAGGGGCATCCCAGGAGAGGCGCCCTTGACCGGCAGACGCCGAAGGAGTGGGACACTTCTCCGGCTGGGGAGGGGGAGCAGCGCCCAGAGGAGAAGGTGTGGGAGCCGCAGGGGAGGGGGGGAGGAGAGGGGTCCGGGATGGGGGTAAGGAAGGGGGAGGAAGGGATGAAGATGTAACCAAGGCGTAACTAGATGTCATGGACACAGGGTGCAATCATGCATATTTCTTACGAGTCTCTGTGTAGCTTAAACGATCAAGGGACTAATACTCCTGTATCTTTTTTTATTTCTTATATACTGGGCAATCAACGTGGAGAATGACTACCATGACAATTTACACATACAGGAGGAGGAACACAGGGACTCCCCTCATGGAGTGGACGTCCACAGTCACCACAGAGAGGGTCCTGGGAACAGCGAGAAGACATGTGGCCAAAACGCAAGCACTTAAAACACCGCATAGGAGGTGGGATGTACGGCTTCACATCACAGCGATAGACCATAATCTTAACTTTCTCAGGAAGGGTATCCCCTTCAAAGGCCAGGATAAAGGCACCAGTATCAATACGATTATCTTTAGGACCCTTCTGAACACGCCGAACAAAGTGAACACCCCGCCGTCCGAGATTGTCCCGAAGTTCCTCATCAGTTTGAAGGATGAGGTCCCTGTGAAAAATCACACCTTGTACCATATTTAGAGACTGGTGAGGGGTAATGGACACAGGAATTGTGCCAAGATGGGTACAGGCACGAAGGGCCACAGATTGGGCAGCTGAAGCAGTTTTTATCAGCAACGAACCAGACCGCATCTTGCTCAGGGAGTCCACTTCGCCGAACTTGTCTTCAATGTGTTCCACAAAGAATAAAGGTTTGACACTGGTGAAAGTATCTCCATCAGTCCTGGTGCAAACTAGATAACGGGGGAAAGGTTTTGCCCCTAGACGACGGGCCTGACCCTCTTCCCAGGGGGTAGCCATGGAAGGGAAGGCCGAAGGGGCAAGAGAAGCAGCACTTGAGGAATCAGTACCACACAGAGAGACGGCCGCAGAAGAACGGCCAGAGTTTTGGACCCGTATGCGTTTCATCTGCATAGCGTCCGCCCTGATACCACCCACTCCGATCAGGGGGTCTCCTCACGGGCGCCACCCAGCCACAGCAAGGGCCGTCTGGCACGGCGGCCATTGCCGGGAGTTCCGATGCTCCAGGATGACGAGCAACCACTCCAAGGCATGCATGAGGAGGTCACAGCTCAGGTATCAGAAGTGTGATCCCTGTGTGTTCATTGGGCTCAACCAAAAGGGTACATAGCGACCCCACCACACGGGCTGGCTACCGTGCTGGCTATGCACCCTAGCATCTGACAACGACGTAAAAGAAAAGGTGGAATGTACTAGGAGGGCGCACGTCGGAGACACTATGTAAGGTGCTCTTCCCCAAATGGCTCACACTGCGGAAGAGAAATTTTGGAATGGAGGTCAAACCCCAGAGGGGGACCAAGGAATGCCAACAGGAGGAGATGATTACGCAACAAAGCCGGAGCGTAAAACCAACAGAACCAGGAGGATAGCGGGGGCCAACATAAGCAAGGACACCAATAGAGGGAGAGGAGAGGGCGAGGGGAAAGGAGCATGGAGGGGAAAGGAGGGGAAGGGAAAGGAAATGCAGCCCGGGAGAGAAAGAAGGCTGCAATGGCTCGGGGCCCCATGCTCGCCAAGCACGTATCCACAAAAGAGTTGTGGACCCCCTGGGGGGTGCAGTTATTGTGTGTAATCATGTTTGTTCGTGGGTTATTTGTTCAGTTTGTGTAGTAAATATCTGAAGCTGGCTTCTTTGTTGGTTGTGGGGTGATTGGATTGGTTATGAATAATGGTGATGGTGATTATGGGTTTCTTGTAGATTGTGAATTCATGTTTGTTGTTTCTGTAATGTGTGGTGAGAACTAAGAAGTTACGTTTTCCATCTGTTTGTGTCTCAATGGTGAACTGTATTTGCGAGTGGATGGAGTTTATGTTTTCATGAAGTTCTTTTATGCGAGGCTATGGTTCATCTATTAAGCAAATTTTATCATCTACGTATCTGTACTAATGCATTATTTTGTACTGCTTTGGTATTACTATTATGTTAAAGGTTTGTTTTTCTATCTGATTGAGGAAAATGTCAGCTAGTTCTAAATGGTTCAAACGACTCTGAGCACTATGGGACTTAACATCTGTGGTCATCAGTTCCCTAGAACTTAGAACTACTTAAACCTAACTAACCTAAGGACATCACACACATCCATGCCCGAGGCAGGATTCGAACCTGCGACCGTAGCGGTCACGCGGTTCCAGACTGAAGCGTCTACAACCGCACGGCCCCCCGGCTGGGGTCCCATGGGTAGTCCATCTTGTTGAGAGTAAAATTTGTTGTTGAATGTGAAGCACTTTTGCTGTGTGATGAGCCTGAGTATGGCTGACGTTTCTTGTATGTTTGTTGTGAGTATGTTTCCTTGTAGTTGGAGTTTTCTTTCTATGATGATGGTTTCGTCTGTTGGGTTGTGTGTGTACATGGAAATTATGTCAAATGATATTAATTTTTATGTGTCTGGTATGTTTTCATTTCTTATTTTGCCGCACGATCTGAGGCGTCCTGTTACGTTCGCACGGCTCCTCCCGTCGGAGGTTCGAGCCCTCCCTCGGGCCTGGGCGTTTGTGTTGTCCTTAGCGTAAGTTAGTTTAAGTTAGATTAAGTACTGTGTAAGACTAGGGATCAATGACCTCAGCAGTTTGGTCCCATAGATGCTTACCACAAATTTCCAGATTCCTTATTTTTCCTATTAAGAGGTAGAATGGTGTACAATAATCAAACTATGGTTACTGGCAAGTGCTGCTCAACTTGGGAATCCGATCACAGGCAGTGTCGTGTGTATTTCGATAAATAATACAGATATGTTAGACACTGAAATCCTGAAAATTACACCAGCATTGTCAATATCTTTACATGGTTAATAAATAACACAGTAAACGTAGGTAAAAGAATACGAGGGCAGTTCAGTAAGTATTGCCACACATTTCTTTTAAAAATCCGTTAATATGCATAGACAATTGTCCTTATTGGTACTTCAGATTTGATGTTTGTTCTGTGCGCCAGTGAAGTTTCGAATCGTTGTGGCAGATGGTACAACTGTAGAACAGCGTCGAAATGGCGTCTACCTACAAATCACATTACAAGCGGCTTGTTGTTGAATTCTTGTGTGCAGAAAGAGAAACCGTGGTGATCACCCATAAACGTTTGTGTGCTGTGTATGGCAATGCCGCAGCTAATGAGAAGAGTACAGTTGGGGGATGGGTAAAAAACATTACAGCCTCAGAAAATGCGGAAAAGCACGATCATTAACGCTCGGGTCATCCTGTCATTGCTACAGACATGTTGAAACGTCCGGATGCCATTATTCGTGCCGACTGGTACATCACAATTCGACAATTGGCTCTACACTTGTCGGTCAGCATTGGAAGTGCAACTGCAGTGATCGATACTCTCATATATTGATGAGGTACTCATGATTGGTGAGACGAATGCTCACAGTGGACCACACCATTCAAAGAAAGGCCATTTTATCTGAATTGTTGAAGCGTTTTGAGACAGACGGAGAGACCTTACTGTCAGGGGTCGTTACAGGGGACGAAAGCTGGATGTACCACTTTGCGCCGGAAACAAAAGGCAGTCTATGGAGTGGCATCATCCTCAGTACAACAAAAGAAGAAATCGAAGACAACCTCCTCTTCCAGAAAAGTCATGGTGACAGTCTTATGTGGTTATAATGGCATCATTCTCGTGGATGTGATGCCAAATGGGCCAACCATCAATTCAGAGGCATACGAGAAGACTCGGAATACTCATGAACCGTTTCCGACGTGTTTGATCGGACAGGAATCCAGCAGAAATCTTGTTTGAGCTCGATAATACACGCCCTCACACAAGTCTGAGAACCCGGGAACACATCACCAAATTTCGTTGGTCATCATTGCCTCATCCACCCTACAGTCCAGACCTGGCAACCTCGGACTTCCATCTCTTTGCGCCGCTTAAAGACTCTCTATAAGGAAAACACATTGAAGATGAAGGGAGTGTCAGTCATGCAGTGAAAACATGGTTACGCCTACAGGACAAGAGCTTTTACCAGCAGGGAAGACATGCTCTTCCACAACGCTGGCGTACGGCCATTGCACGTGATGAAGAGACTACATAGAAAAATAGGAGATGGACAAGGCATGTTGATATATAATGTCACCAAATTCTGACTCTTAACAATAAATATGTTCTAGGAAAAAAATGTGAACATTAGTTAGTGAACGAGCCTTGTACTCTATTTGAGACTCCTCTGCTGGCAAGTGGAAAGCAGAGAGAATAAATATGGTTACGGATGTTTCGCTTTAATGGTGTATAAAAGATTGTATTGTGATTAGTTGTTTCATTTTATTGCCTGGTAAAATGTTGGAATGAGACTGGAGGAATGGGACATTATAACATCACAGAAATAGGCGTGGCTTAGGCAGGGGGCATTACCTTCACCTGCCATAGTCTGATCCCTACCTACTAACCTATGAGAAAGGAATGGTGTACATATTTGACCCAAAATAACCCACTGAGTCGCGACTGATACAGATTACGGGATGAGCATGCGCAGACAACCTAACTCTAATTTTAAATGATTAGCAATATGGGATTATTACAGTTGGCATACTAGACGGGTAAATAAGAACTAGCAGAGCGAGAACTTATGTCGATATAACAGTCTCTATCAGTCTTTGACTCAATTCTGTATATCGGTGATTGTAAGGTTGCATTCACTGCTTAAAATCACCTTTTGCTCTTAATCATGAATGGAGAAGGTTCATTTAGTCAAAACATTAGGGAACTTAACACCCGAAGTTTGTATAAAATAATAATTGCAATATTACATTAATAGTGAAAGCCTACCGTAGGTATTGTTTCATTACTATGGCTTTTGGTATAAACCGCATAATAATAGAACTACATTCTTTTTAATACGTTTAAAAATCTATGCAGCACACCAACGTCCTCCTGAGGAAGAATGGGAATAATTGGTTCAGTTATTAAACAGTGCACGTCCTTCCTTTTCCCCCTTATGAGTCCCCATGTTCTTAACTTGTGGATGGCATGGAGTGAATCGTAAGCTTGGATCCTTGCATGGGCATCCATAAATGCAAGTGTAGTCTTGTGTTGTTACCAACCTAGTTTCCTGAGGGAAACTACAACGAGGACAGTTATGTCTGGGATATATAATATACTTTTTAAAGGTGTTGGGCCATAGTGAGCCACAGATGTGATTCATTTTGCCCCTCCATGGAGCACAAGGTGGATGCTACCTCAGTGTGCCCGCCATGATAGGCATTGTGTCTTTTTCATATAAGTGAACGGTCAATCCGTCAGAGCGTCTCGTTCAGGTCGCAGTTTACGGTATAAGAATAAATTACTGAGTAACGAAACCGATTAATCCGTTTCCTTTCAGATCTGTTAAGAGATGGAAGTGTTGCAAGGCCCACTAATTTTTATATTTCTGGGAAAATCAGTAGAGAGAGCATACACTGAGAGGAATTCCTTTGTTCAGGCTTTGAATCATCAGTAATCACGAACGTTCGTCCAAGCCTTAGGCCTTAGGACTGCTGATGTTATCTTTATTTGGTTACAGGTGCACAGTTCTTATATTTGCAGGAATTTTGTTCAAAAATGGTTCAAATGGCTCTGAGCACTATGGAACTTAACTGCTGAAGTCATCAGTCCCCTAGAACTTAGAACTACTGAAACCTAACTAACCTAAGGACAGCACACACATCCATGCCCGAGGCAGGATTCGAACCTGTAACCATAGCGGTAGCGCGGTTCCAGACTGTAGTGCCTAGAACCGCTCGGCGACTCCGGCCGGCGAATTTTGTTACTATCGACTGATGATTTTTGTTTTTTGTGAGTAACGTACCCTTCCTTGGGCGTTTCATAACGATTAATTTGCCCTTGTTGATGTATGCACTATAAAAATATCGCGTGAACGTTCTTGCTACGAAGGATGATTTCACGGTCTGTAACCTATTTGGTACTGTTTTCCATGTCCCAAGTGGCAATTGCTGCCTAAACAATAAGCTCCCATCCTTGATGAATGACTTTCATCTCAGGCAGCATGTGTGCGCTAATGTAATTTAGAGAGAATATTTGCGTGTGAACTTTATCAAAACAAAGAACTATTAAATGCTGAGTAATATATGACGTTCTCTTCCAAAAGCCACATGGGTATGACTACACAGTCAATGGGCTTCCGTCGTTCTTAAATAGCTTTCAGATAAGGCTGTGTGCGTGTGCTGATGCGAATTTAATAACAATCCTTTTTTGTGGCTTATAGTCGATACAAGGTCGATTTCGTTGTGAATAACATATATGCCATTTCTCTACTATGTTCCTACTTAGTCACAACTGCATAGACAATGTAGTTCGTCAGTTTTTGGCCGCTGTCTTTGTGTGCAATCTATCAGGCCGAAATACCGACCAGCTCACGTTATTTTTGTTCTTACGGCAACTGGCGTAACTTCTGCAACCAGCATGTACCATCTATAAATGGTCAGTCTGCATTCTGCTCGGCGACAACTGCTGCTAGGCGTATGGTGCCCCAATTGGTTTCCAAGAGCTTGAGAGCGGATGTATTACGTCCCAAATACAAACTCCGCCAGTTAGTTATTGGTCACACACCCCTCCCATATCCAGTGCACTTCATTAATACTACACTTACGTTAAGATAATTTACCTCCTGATTTGCTATATGTTGTAACGTTAGAGTGGGTCGTGTGGATCTATAAATGTAGGTTATCGGAAAATAATGAGTGACAAATCCTCTCCATGGCAGCTTAACTTCATTTATAATATTTTATGACTTCATGACTGTATTCTTAAAGAAACTAGAAATATGCTTAGCCCGCATCTCGTGGTCGTGCGGTAGCGTTCTCGCTTCCCACGCCCGGGTTCCCGGGTTCGATTCCCGGCGGGGTCAGGGATTTTCTCTACCTCGTGATGGCTGGGTGTTGTGTGCTGTCCTTAGATTAGTTAGGTTTAAGTAGTTCTAAGTTCTAGGGGACTTATGACCACAGCAGTTGAGTCCCATAGTGCTCAGAGCCATTTGAACCAAATATGCTTAGTAGAGAGGCAGGGAGAAGCACAAAAAGTATCTTGCAAATCTGGCAACTCTAAGATATGAGACTGTACGCTTCTACTATAAAGAAATAAGCTACATAGAAGAGGACAGATTATAGCTATCGTCGCAAAGCTCTATCATCGTCTTCAATCGTATTCTCTTCTATACGTCTTGTGGCCATTAATTACCCCACACACATATTGTTCACAAGTGGGGACAAGTGTCCAGGCCATAATACCATCTAGAACAATTAGAGATATTAGGCTACAAGGACATTGTGGATGATTATATAAACCTCTCTAACAACTACATCAGATTGTGTGCTTCGGCACTACTTGAAGTGTGCAATCTAGAGGTGAATGTAGCACTTACTGATGGCTACGCTTGTCTATGTATCACAGACGGAACTCTCAAAGCCACTGAAACGATCGTCCAAAATACCTTAGTCTGCTCTTAGGGTTTTGTAGTGTGTGTTGTTGGTTGCTTGTAAAGACAGAAAACACACCCAGTTATAGAATAAATTCAAAATCAAAAGTACTTTCGATTCGCCAGCAATTACCGTTGCAGTACACCAAGGAAACGAGAGAACAATTGGTGAAATATGGAAAATTTATTTTTTTGTTTTAAATAATCCAAAGTTTCTTAAAGAAAATTGAAGAAACAGAAACAAAATTAATGTGAACGCAACAGGAAACGAAAACACAGAACAAATTCGAAAACAGTAACGTAAACAGAACAAAAACGGAAAACACAGAAACTTTTTTCATTGGGTGGAAGTGGCACCCGAAGGATGGCTGCTAAGACTCTGAGCTGATTCCTCTTCCACCTTGTCATGACACTGCTCCATCTTGACAGCATCCATTAGACCCTCGCCGGCCGCGGTGGTCTCGCGGTTCTAGGCGCGCAGTCCGGAACCGCGCGACTGCTACGGTCGCAGGTTCGAATCCTGCCTCGGGCATGGATGTGTGTGATGTCCTTAGGTTAGTTAGGTTTAAGTAGTTCTACGTTCTAGGGGACTGATGACCACAGCTGTTAAGTCCCATAGTGCTCAGAGCCATTTGAACCATTAGACTCTCAGCTGCCGCTTCCTCTAATTCTTCAACACCCATGAGCCCCTCAGTTGCTCCCTCCTCCACATCATCATGGGCTTGGTCCATATTGTCATATTCTACGAGACTGTCAGCTCCACTCTCCTCCAACCCTTCGTGTGCTTGGTCCATCTTCGCAGTACCAACGAGACTCTCAGCTGCTCCGTCCTCCACATCTTCATGGGCGTGGTCCAACCTGTGATCTTCTGCGATGCTATCAGCTGCACCCTCTTGTAAGTCTTCACGGGCTTGGTCCCTCTTCAAAGCATCGACGAGACTCTCAGCTACTCTCTCCTCGATATCTTCATGTGCTTTATCCTGCTATCATCTATGAGACTGTGAGCTGCACCATCTTCCAAATCTTCATGTGCTTGGTCCGTCTTGGCAGCACCAACCAGACTCTCAGTTGCTCCCTCCACCACATCTTCATCTTCACATTTTCTATCCTTCTTGGTAGCATCCACGACGCTGTCGGCTGCACCCTCCTCTAACTGTTTGCTGGCTTGGTCCACTTTGACAGCATTGAGGAGACTCTTGAACGCCCCTTCCTCCAACTCTTCACGGTCTCGATCAGTCTTGGTACCATCCACCTAGGCAACCACGATAGATTTAGCTGCATTATTATACTACAAACAAAATTATTCACCTATAACTTACATTATAAAATTCAGAAATTGTGATGAAATAAAAGTTGATATGGAGCATTATTATTTTGCGAGTGATAAAAAATGAGTAAAAAATCAATATCTGAACAGTACTGATAATGGATGTCAGCTGACAAATAAGATGCAGACCTATTATTGCCAAATAGAAGCTTTGAAGTTATGAACTTAGTATATGGTTTGAAATAAAGGCGTCTTCAGTTCTACAAGATAGCGTTAAGGATATCATATTGTCAGTAGTGCTGTAAAGAAAAAGTTTTGCTGATCCCTGGTAAGTTGTCAATTAAACTGAATCAAAACTTAATTCCTCCTTAGCAAATGGTTTGGATATGCCTATGGACAGTGTTACGGAATTCTCTCTCATGATGTTAACGTTTAAAAAAGTCTTCTCATGAGGAAATAAAGGAAATTATTCATTACGTAAAAGGGGATGAAATTTTAATTGTGGTAGGAGGCCAGTATTCAGTGATCGTTTTAAGTTCGTTTAAAAGTCATGAAAAGTGGCTGCATACCTGTTATAAACTCCAGAAAATCGGAAGGTTTCAGACAGATTTTGTATTGACAAAATAGAGATTTGAGACTCAGATTTTAAACTGGTCAATGTTTCCAGGAGCAATTATGGACTCTGACCATAATTTTCTGCGAATCTGCGGCTTATTGAAACTGAAGAAGCTGCAGAAAGGTAGGAAATCTGGAAAATTGGACACAAATAAGTTAAAAAAAACCACAGGATGTCGATTGTTTCACTGCGAATATTAGGAAACTATTGACTGAGAAAGAGGAAAACACTGGATGAGAAGAATAATGAGTAACTGGGATATCTGAAATAGAGAGGGCAGTAAAGGGGAATGAGCACAAAAAGAGAATTCCATGTAGAAATCCTGGTTAAGTCACCAATATTGAGATAAACTGTGGAAAGAAAAAATTTAGAAAACAGCAAATGAAGCCGTCAAACGTTCGTACACGCATCTAAAATTAGTCTGGAAGTTGAAAACGGAAAGCAGTCTAGATACAGAAGGAATGTAAAATTATACAAGCATGCGTAACAACGGAAAATATATGTACCACATATGGGAGAAGTAAAGAAAAATTGCGTCCTGCCACCGTTTTTAATGCATTTTCTGCGATTTTATCTGAGCACCACGACTGTGTAACTGTTTTTACGGATGGCAACGTTTGTATCCAGCTGGTAAAATAGTCCAGATATCCCACGATGCCCTCCTCCAACTACGACTGGGGAAGGAGGTGGCTTTCTGCTGGGTTGCAGGGCACGTCGGCATTGCTGGGAACTACCCCTGCAGGTTCGGGGGTTAGAATACGCCCGACGTATCCCTGCCTGTCGTGAGAGGTGTCGTGAGAGGCAACTAAAAGGAGTCTCACACTTTTAAACCCTGTACGTTCAGGTCCCATTCTATGGTTTGATTTGCCACTTACCAAAATGCTCCAGGAGTGTGGACCATATGGAGAAGGACGCCTTTCGTGGTGGATGAGTTATCCATAGTGCCCTTAGATTCGATCGCCTGTACCTCTTGTCATGCCTTGCGTCTCCACCTGCAATTCAACTATTTGGGCGAGGATACTTTCTGGGGTTGTCATCTTCTTCCCTTGTCTCCTGTCCTCTTTCGCTCCCATGACAATATTGGATTACTCTGCGCCCAATATCCAGCACAGTAGCCAGTCCGTTGTGGTGGGGCCGTCATGTACCCATTTGGTGGTAGCTGCCTGAGAACACAGGGATTGCACTACTAGTGCTTGAGCCGTAAACTCCGCATATATGCCAAGGATCAGATAGCTGTCTTTCTGGCGCATCAGGACTCCCGGCAATGGCCATCATGCCAGTTGGCCTTTGCTGTGGCTGGGTGGCGCCTGTGGGGAGAGCCCCTGATCGGAGTGGGTGGCATCAGGGCGGATGACCCGCAATGAAGCGGACTAAGTCATCTCTTGCTGGTGACTGTACGGCACCAGCAGTCTCTAAGAAGGGCAAGATCGAATACAATGCCGACAAGTATGACCCTAAATCGTTTCCCTCCCTCGCTATACCATGAGAGGAACGTAGGGTAACAGAACGGAGAGAGCCATATTCGCTTCGGTATTTAGTCTGTAGCAGAGCTGATGGGGACTCCTTTCTAACTACGAAGCCCCTGTTCTTCGTTGAACACCTTAAGGATAAGTTTGAAGAAGTGACAGCGCTGTCCAAGATGCGAAACGGCGCAGTCTTGATTCAGACAGCATCCCCAGGCCAATCCCAAGCGTTACTCGTTTATGACAACCTGGGTGATATTCCTGTTTCCGTCACTCACCAGAAAAGTCTCAACATGGTCCACGAGATCATTTTCCATCGCGATCTCCTCTGCAGTCTGACGTCGAGCTCCGCGCCAATTTAGAACAGTGGGGTGTTCATTTCATCTGGCGCGTTTACAGGGCACTCAAAGACAACAGGGTTGCTACCGGTGCCTTCATCTTAGCCTATGAGAGTGACTTATTACCTGAAATGGCCAAGGTGATGGTTTACCTCTGTGACGTTAAACCATACGTCGCTCCCCCTATGCGGTGCTTTAAGTGCTTGAAATTCGGGCACATGTTTTCCCATTGCATTTCCAGCGCCACATGTTGAGGCTGAGGACGTCCACTGCTCCCAGATACTCAATTTGCGCCACCTCCCACTTGCATCAGCTGTGGAGAGCACCACTCCCCCTGCACGCCAGACTCTCCAGTACTCCAATTGTTGTTGTTGTTGTGGTCTTCAGTCCTGGGACTGGTTTGATGCAGCTCTCCATGCTACTCTATCCTGTGCAAGCTTCTTCATCTCCCAGTACTTACTGCAACCTACATCCTTCTGAATCTGCTTACTGTATTCATCTATTGGTCTCCCTCTACGATTTTTACCCACCGCGCTGCCCTCCAGTGCTAAATTTGTGATCCCTTGATGCCTCAAAACATGTCCTACCAACCGATCCATTCTTTTAGTCAAGTTGTGCCACAAACTTCTCTTCTCCCCAATCCTATTCAATACCTCCTCATTAGTTACGTGATCTACCCACCTTATCTTCAGCATTCTTCTGTAGCACCACATACCGAAAGCTTCTATTCTCTTCTTGTCCAAACTAGTTATCGTCCATGTTTCACTTCCATACATGGCTACACTCCATACAAATACTTTCAGAAACGACTTCCTGACACTTAAATCAATACTCGATGTTAACAAATTTCTCTTCTTCAGAAACGCTTTCCTTGCCATTGCCAGTCTACATTTTATATCCTCTCTACTTCGACCATCATCAGTTATTTTACTCCCTAAATAGCAAAACTCCTTTACTACTTTAAGTGTCTCATTTCCTAATCTAATTCCCTCAGCATCACCCGATTTAATTTGACTACATTCCATTATCCTCGTTTTGCTTTTGTTGATGTTCATCTTATAGCCCGCATCTCGTGGTCGTGCGGTAGCGTTCTCGCTTCCCACGCCCGGGTTCCCGGGTTCGATTCCCGGCGGGGTCAGGGATTTTCCCTGCCTCGTGATGGCTGGGTGTTGTGTGCTGTCCTTAGGTTAGTTAGGTTTAAGTAGTTCTGAGTTCTAGGGGACTGATGACCATAGACGTTAAGTCCCATAGTGCTCAGAGCCATTTTCATCTTATATCCTCCTTTCAAGACACTGTCCATTCCGTTCAACTGGTCTTCCAAGTCCTTTGCTGTCTCTGACAGAATTACAATGTCATCGGCGAACCTCAAAGTTTTGACTTCTTCTCCATGAATTTTAATACCTACTCCGAATTTTTCTTTTGTTTCCTTTACTGCTTGCTCAATATACAGATTGAATAACATCGGGGAGAGGCTACAACCCTGTCTCACTCCTTTCCCAACCACTGCTTCCCTTTCATGCCCCTCAACTCTTATAACTGCCATCTGGTTTCTGTACGAATTGTAAATAGCCTTTCGCTCCCTGTATTTTACCCCTGCCACCTTCAGAATTTGAAAGAGAGTATTCCAGTTAACATTGTCAAAAGCTTTCTCTAAGTCTACAAATGATAGAAACGTAGGTTTGCCTTTTCTTAATCTTTCTTCTAAGATAAGTCGTACGGTTAGTATTGCCTCACGTGTTCCAACATTTGTACGGAATCCAAACATCCTCCCCGAGGTCCGCTTCTACCAGTTTTTCCATTCGTCTGTAAAGAATTCGCGTTAGTATTTTGCAGCTGTGACTTATTAAACTGATAGTTCGGTAATTTTCACATCTGTCAACACCTGCTTTCTTTGGGATTGGAATTATTATATTCTTCTTGAAGTCTGAGGGTATTTTGCCTGTTTCATACATCTTGCTCACCAGATGGTAGAGTTTTGTCATGACTGGCTCTCCCAAGGCCATCAATAGTTTTAATGGAATGTTGTCTACTGCCGGGGCCTTGTTTCGACTCAGGTCTTTCAGTGTTCTGTCAACTCTTTACGCAGTATCTTATCTCCCATTTCGTCTTCATCTACATCCTCTTCCATTTCCATAATATTGGCCTCAAGTACATCGCCCTTGTACAAACCCTCTATATACTCCTTCCACCTTTCTGCCTTCCCTTCTTTGCTTAGAACTGGGTTGCATCTGAGCTCTTGATATTCATACAAGTGGTTCTCTCCTCTCCAAAGGTCTCTTTAATTTTCCTGTAGGCAGTATCTATCTTACCCCTAGTGAGACAAGCCTCTACATCCTTACATTAGTCCTCTAGCCATCCCTGCTTAGCCATTTTGCACTTCCTGTCGATCTCATTTTTGAGACGTTTGTATTCCTTTTTGCCTGCTTCATTTACTGCATTTTTATATTTTCTCCTTTCATCAATTAAATTCAATATTTCTTCTGTTACCCAAGGATTTCTATTAGCCCTCGTCTTTTTACCTACTTGATCGTCTGCTGCCTTCACTACTTCATCCCACAGAGCTACCCATTCTTCTGCTACTGTATTTCCTTCCCCCATTCTTGTCAATTGTTCCCTTATGCTCTCCCTGAAACTCTCTACAACCTTTGGTTCTTTCAGTTTATCCAGGTCCCATCTCCTTAAATTCCCTCCTTTTTGCAGTTTCTTCAGTTTCAATCTGCAGTTTATAACCAATAGATTGTGGTCAGAATCCACATCTGCCCCTGGAAATGTCTTACAATTTAAAACCTGGTTCCTAAATCTCTGTCTTACCATTATATAATCTATCTGATACCTTTTAGTATCTCCAGGATTCTTCCAGGTTTACAACCTTCTTTTATGATTCTTGAACCAAGTGTTAGCTATGATTAAGTTATGCTCTGTGCAAAATTCTACAAGGCGGCTTCCTCTTTCATTTCTTCCCCCCAATCCATATTCACCTACTATGTTTCCTTCTCTCCCTTTTCCTAATGACGAATTCCAGTCACCCATGACTATTAAATTTTCGTCTCCCTTCACTACCTGAATAATTTTTTTTTATCTCGTCATACATTTCATCTATTTCTTCATCATCTGTAGAGCTAGTTGGCATATAAACTTGTACTACTGTAGTAGGCATGGGCTTTGTGTCTATCTTCGCCACAATAATGCGTTCACTATGCTGTTTGTAGTAGCTAACCCGCGCTCCTATTTTTTTATTCATTATTACACCTACTCCTGCATTACCCCTACTTGATTTTGTATTTATAACCCTGTAATCACCTGACCAAAAGTCTTGTTCCTCCTGCCACCGAACTTCACTAATTCCCACTATCTCTCACTTTAACCTATCCATTTCCCTTTTTAAATTTTCTAACCTACCTGCCCGATTAAGGGATCTGACATTCCACGCTCCGATCCGTAGAACGCCAGTTTTCTTTCTCCTGATAACGACGTCCTCTTGAGTAGTCCCCGCCCGGAGATCCGAATGGGGGACTATTTTACCTCCGGAATATTTTACCCAAGAGGACACCATCATCATTTAATCATACAGTAAAGCTGCATGTCCTCGGGAAAAATTACGGCTGTAGTTTCCCCTTGCTTTCAGCCGTTCGCAGTACCAGCACAGCAAGGCCGTATTGGTTAATGTTACAAGGCCAGATCAGTCAATCATCCAGACTGTTGCCCCTGCGGCTACTGAAAAGGCTGCTGCCCCTCTTCAGGAACCACATGTTTGTCTGGCCTCTCAACAGATACCCCTCCGTTGTGGTTGCACCTACGGTACGGCCATCTGTATCGCTGAGGCACGCAAGCCTCCCCATCAACGGCAAGGTCCATGGTTCATGGGGGGGAGTGCTCCAATAGGAGTGTAAAATCATGGAGTACAAGACCGTGTATCAATTGACTTGCACAGAGGCTAAATGTAAATTTGAAAGATTACACCGCATTCGGTTGACATCGACATATGCTGCAGCTATGTCACCATCGCCATTCCAAGTGTCAGTGGTTCCACACTCTGTGCCACGAACAGTGGGCCCTATGGGTCACCAGAAAACATTGATGGTAGGGGGCAAATCTTCCAAAAGTAGGTGCTTTGGGAGCAAGGCCACCCAAACGCAGGGGACATCGGTCCCCTCCACTCCTGCCAGAGAAGCAACAGCCTCCTCTGGCTCCTCTCATGTGGAAGGGATCCCTTTTGGCCCTCTGTCCCAAGGTCTCCACTAATGCCATGGCAGACACTCACCAGTGACTAAAGGAGCAAAAAGATGCTGGATGAAGAGCTTCAAGGTTTTCCTCTGTGTCTGAAGCTGCTTTGGAGAAATCTTACCAGCAAGCCCCTAAAGAGAAGCGAGAGAGGAAGCAAACTAAGAAGAAGTCTGCTAAGAAACAGGACCCTCTGGTGGCTCCAACACCACCACTCCCTATCAATTCTGCATCTGAGGATGCGGTTCAGATCTTAGCGTCCCCTGTGAACCTGGATGTCACTGATGTCTCATGTTGTGTTGGCTGAAGAGCCAACACCGTGTTACTAGAGGAGGCCGAAATGCACGCGTTTTAGCTCACGCAGGCTGGCGCGAGGAGGGAAGAACCATACTGTCGTGAGGTCTGGAACATGACAAGGAATTAGAATTCAGAAAGCGGACGTAGCTAGTTTGAAACTTAACTTTAATACATTAATGATTAACGTCGCTCTTGAAGGTACATGATTCACAATATCAATACCAATAGTAACTAAATATGGCGCCTTGCTAGGTCGTAGCAAATGAAGTAGCTGAAGGCTATGCTAAACTATCGTCTCTGCAAATGAGGGAGTAAGTAGACAGTGAACCATCGCTAGCAAAGCCAGCTGTACAACTGGAGCGAGTGCTAGGAAGTCTCTCTAGACCTTCCGTGTGGCGGCGCTCGGTCTGCAATCACTGATAGTGGCGACACGCGGATCCGACGTATACTAACGGACTGCGGCCGATTTAAAGGCTACCACCTAGCAAGTGTGGTGTCTGGCGGTGACACCACACCTCATCCACCATAGAAATGACTACAAATACTCAATCGGTGGCAGCAGGTGACCCTGAGGCATAACCTGCCTCCTTGCATGCTTCATCCCTCCCAGCCTTACGATAACGTCATCCGCCAGTGGAATTGTGGCTATTTCTGCCACCACCTGGCTGAACTATAGCAACTATTACGCTTTACACCTGATTTCTTTATTGCCCTTCAGGAAACCTGGTTTACGGAAATGCGGACCCCTGCCCTCCACGGCTGTAAGGGATATTACAAGAACCGTAGTGAGCAAAATAGAATGTCAGGTGGAGTTTGTGTGTATGTCCCCAACTCAGTATGCAGTGAACCTGTGCGCCTTCAAATCCCTCTTGAACCTGTGGCTGTCAGGATTAGGACGATGCAGGAAATAACTGTCTGCAACGTATATATTCCTCCAGATGGTGCAGTACCCCTGAACGCATTGGCTGCACTGATTGATCAACTCCCTAAACCTTTCCTACTTTTTGGGAGATTTTAACGCTATTACCCCTTGTGGGGTGGCACCATGCTTACTTGCCGAGGCAGAGACGTCAAAAATTTACTGTCACAACTCGACCCTTCCCTCTTAAATACAGGTGCCCCCCACACATTTCATTGTGGCATACGGCGTATATTCAGTCATTGATCTCTGGGTTTGCAGTCCTGGCCTTCTCCCATCTATTCACTAGAGAGCACATGACGATCTGTGTGGTAGTGACCACTTCCCCATCAAACTGTCACTGCCCCAGCGTCAGGCACACGGACGCTTGCCCAGATGGGCTTTAAAAAAGGCAGACTCGGAAGCCTTCACCTCTGCTGCTACCGTTGAATCCCCTCCTCATGGTAACATTGATGTGGTGATTGTGCAGGCAACTACAACGAACGTTTCTGCAGCGGAAAACGCGATCCCTCGTTCTTTAGGGTGCCCCCAGCGAAAGACAGTCCCTTGGTGGTCGCCAGAAGTCGCTGAGGCAATTAAGGAGCGTCGGCGAGCTATACAGCGGCATAAGCGGCACCCTTCCCTGGATCACCTAACAGCCTTTAAACGGCTCCGAGCCCGCGTTTGCCAGCATATCAGAAACAGGAGTGTTGGAAGAGATACGTCTCCACCATTGGTTGTCATACGTCACCTTCCCAAGTCTGGGCAAAGATCAAACGAGTTTTTGGGTACCAGACCCAACAGGTATTCCCGATGTTAATATAAATGGCGTGTTATCTACCGACGCAAACGCGATTGCCGAGCACTTTGCTGAGTACTATACTCGCGGCTCTGCGTCAGAGAATTACCCCCCAGCCTTTCGCACTCTCAAACGGCGGATGGAAAGGAAAGTCCTCTCATTCACTGCTTGCCACAGTGAACCCTATAACGCCCCATTTACAGAGTGGGAGCTCCTCAGTGCCATTGCATAGTGTCCCTACACATCTCCTGGATCATATCGGATCCATAGTCAGATGATTAAACATCTCTCGTCTGACTACAAGCGACATCTCCTCGTGATCTTCAACCGGATCTGGTGCGGTGGCATCTTTCCATCGCAGTGGCGGGAGAGCACCACCATACCAGTGCTGAAACCCGGCAAAAACTCGCTTGATGCTGGATGCATCTATCGGCCCATCAGCCTCACCAGCGTTCTTTGTAAGCTGCTGGAATGTATGGTGTGTCGGCGGTTGGGTTGGGTCCTGGAGTCACGTGGCTTACTGGCTCCGTGCCAGGGTGGTTTCCGCCTGGGTAGCTCTACCACTGATTATATTGTGTCCCTCGAGTCTGCCATCCGAACAGCCTTTTCCAGGCGCCAACACCTTGTTGCCGTTATTTTGGATTTACGAAAAGCATATGACACTACCTGGCGACATCATATCCTTGCCGCATTATATGAGTGGGGTTTCTGAGGCATCAAATCGAAAGACTTGCACCCGGCGAACGGCCTACCCGACGGGAGGCCCTAGTCTCACGACATTTATATTTTAGCATCCAGTATCTATACGAATTGTTGACTAACCACAGTTAGATGTCAGAAATTAAATATGTTCACCAGTAGTATGCTCTTGGAACCTGCAACGACAATAAAATGATTTTTGCCTGGCAGAAATTGGAACACGGCACCCTACTCTATTGCCTCATTGTTACGAATAGAGATGGAAATATTACTGTTTCTTCACCAGTAGCGATATGTGCAGATGTTCAACTAGTGGTAACACAACGAATAGTTCTCCGCTGCCAGGGACTCAAACAACGCGCATAACGTCGTTGTTGACTCTAACAAACAGTTGTCAACTATCAAGTTCCATTCCACTAGTACTTAGAATAGCGCCGGTCTTAGAGAACTGGAGGAGTTTGAAATCATGAGGATACAAAGAAATGATGGACAGTATCATCCCGAAGAGTTCAAATCCAGAGAAAAATTGGAATCGGAACTCGAATCCCGGTACAGTGACAATATTTTCAAATTCTCAAGGTCATTTAAAGTAAGAAATGAAGATCCTACGAACTTACATGGAGTTTGGCTCCTGAAATAAAATAATATCATGACTCAGAATCATAAGTCGCTACATGTGTGGGATCAAAAAACTACCTGCGCTTCATAAGATGGTTTTGTTGACAATTTCTCTGACATTTGTGTTTAGTTTGTTCAATACCCTAACGGGTTTCTCTGATATTTGTGTTTACTTTGTTCAATAAACTAACGGGAAACGCTGTTAATATGCACGACACTAATACAACTGGTGTTCTAGCATAAACGTGAAGTCCTTTTAATATTCAAATAGCTACACAAGACTACAGCGTATATACGATAATGTGGCAGTGAGGGTAGTTGCTGAATGAATCACAGTTCACAGATTATTCCGTGACCCGATTTCATTAACTGATTCGTGTATTTTCAGTATCAGTTCTGCAGTATTTTATCTTTCTTACCTCTAGATCTACTGGTTATGAAACGTAGCGACACGTCTTATGATGACAACATTTCTAAAAATGTCGTTTTGAGTTCGATATAGCTGATTGTGGTTCTGTCGCAGAGGAAATAAAATATTACTCTCGCGCCAGTTTGGAACTGAGGGCTGCATTTTCTTACTCTTTACAGTGTGTATCACATTTTCATAGAGCAAGCGACCAACTGCAAGTCTCATCTGTGTCATCCATCACAAGGCCAATGAGGAGGAGTCCTCATTGGTCTTGTGATGGCTGACGCAGATAATTCGCAATGTAGACAACGAGATTAGTTGTAGTTGCTGCGAGAAAGTAACCTCCCCTGTCTGTAAACATATGTTTGTTAGGTCTATGACACAGCAAAGTGGAAATCATTCAGAATCTTTGATTGGTATACCACGAATTTAACAAGTGAATCTTCCAAGATAACTCTCTCATTTCCCGAAGTAACAAGATACCACAACGTCACCAGACATGTTCCACTATGTTGTCATAACACAATCGAAGTCGTAGCAGGACGACTACGTTTCTAGACTAATGTACACTCCTGGAAATGGAAAAAAGAACACATTGACACCGGTGTGTCAGACCCACCATACTTGCTCCGGACACTGCGAGAGGGCTGTACAAGCAATGATCACACGCACGGCACAGCGGACACACCAGGAACCGCGGTGTTGGCCGTCAAACGGCGCTAGCTGCGCAGCATTTGTGCACCGCCGCCATCAGTGTCAGCCAGTTTGCCGTGGCATACGGAGCTCCATCGCAGTCTTTAACACTGGTAGCATGCCGCGACAGCGTGGACGTGAACCGTATGTGCAGTTGACGGACTTTGAGAGAGGGCGTATAGTGGGCATGCGGGAGGCCGGGTGGACGTACCGCCGAATTGCTCAACACGTGGGGCATGAGGTCTCCACAGTACATCGATGTTGTCGCCAGTGGTCGGCGGAAGGTGCACGTGCCCGTCGACCTGGGACCGGACCGCAGCGACGCACGGATACACGCCAAGACCGTAGGATCCTACGCAGTGCCGTAGGGGACCGCACCGCCACTTCCCAGCAAATTAGGGACACTGTTGCTCCTGGGGTATCGGCGAGGACCATTCGCAACCGTCTCCCTGAAGCTGGGCTACGGTCCCGCACACCGTTAGGCCGTCTTCCACTCACGCCCCAACATCGTGCAGCCCGCCTCCAGTGGTGTCGCGACAGGCGTGAATGGAGGGACGAATGGAGACGTGTCGTCTTCAGCGATGAGAGTCGCTTCTGCCTTGGTGCCAATGATGGTCGTATGCGTGTTTGGCGCCGTGCAGGTGAGCGCCACAATCAGGACTGCATACGACCGAGGCACACAGGGCCAACACCCGGCATCATGGTGTGGGGAGCGATCTCCTACACTGGCCGTACACCACTGGTGATCGTCGAGGGGACACTGAATAGTGCACGGTGCATCCAAACCGTCATCGAACCCATCGTTCTACCATTCCTAGACCGGCAAGGGAACTTGCTGTTCCAACAGGACAATGCACGTCCGCCTGTATCCCGTGCCACCCAACGTGCTCTAGAAGGTGTAAGTCAACTACCCTGGCCAGCAAGATCTCCGGATCTGTCCCCCATTGAGCATGTTTGGGACTGGATGAAGCGTCGCCTCACGCGGTCTGCACGTCCAGCACGAACGCTGGTCCAACTGAGGCGCCAGGTGGAAATGGCATGGCAAGCCGTTCCACAGGACTACATCCAGCATCTCTACGATCGTCTCCATGGGAGAATAGCAGCCTGCATTGCTGCGAAAGGTGGATATACACTGTACTAGTGCCGACATTGTGCATGCTCTGTTGCCTGTGTCTATGTGCCTGTGGTTCTGTCAGTGTGATCATGTGATGTATCTGACCCCAGGAATGTGTCAATAAAGTTTCCCCTTCCTGGGACAATGATTTCACGGTGTTCTTATTTCAATTTCCAGGAGTGTATTTCTTGAGTGGGTTAACAATTTAACAGTACATCTTGTGCATCAGTGATCCAGCAGCTTAATTACATTTCCTACGACGTCATGAGGAGTATTCTAGTTGTGCTGGGGTAAGCTCCCGCCGGCACACTGCTCGATAAAAATGTAGCGCGAAGATCGATAGTAGGCTCTGGATCAAGGGCGCCTATCACGAGAGAGGCCAGAGACACAGCGACAAGCAACACGCCGCCAATCCCCTCCCGACAGCCTGCATTTAGGCCGCCGGCCCTGACCTCTCTGGCGACTCACTACTCCAGTTGGCGTCTCTCAGTTCACATGGCAGGCTACGACAGTACACAGGGAACACACTAGTGATTGGTTCAAATGGTTCAAATGGCTCTGAGCACTATGGGACTTAACATCTGAGGTCATCAGTCCCCTAGAACTTAGAACTACTTAAACCTAACTAACCTAAGGACATTGCACACATCCATGCCCTAGGTAGGATTCGAACCTGCGACCGTAGCGGCTGCGCGGTTACAGACTGACGCGCCTAGAACCGCTCGGTCACACCGGCTGGCCATTAGTGATTAAAGCCGGACTAGCAGTTGGACTAAAGTGTGTAATAACATGATTACCGATACTGTCTGCAAGAGGGCTATTATTGTTCAGCTTGTACCAAGAACATGGACTCCATTGAAGTTAAGTAGCAGCTTCATGTAAATAAAGAACCATATTAATCCACGTGTGCATTGGTGTTGTAGAAAGAGGATACGTTGCTTCCTTGCGGTACAAGACTCTACTGTGGCTACGAGGATACTACAGCTGAGACGAGGATAATTTAGTGGCGATCGAACATCATTATGTTAGCCGATGATTTTTCTTGCTTCTCTTGTGTTTTAGCTTCCTGGGGTGCTCGTGTTCAAGTGTTTCTATTTGCTTATTTGTTGTTCTGTTGTTGCATGTATTCCATGAGAGGAGCCGCAGAACTAATCAAATTTCTTTTTTCAGAGGCCTTGCTTGCTTTTTGCTATAGAGTATTTGTGTAAAGCATGAATTCCCCGTCCCGTCCACTCCCTGCCACCACGCCTCAGCCGGAGACGGCCAATGTGATGGGTTCAACACAAGCTTTTGAGATTCAGAACCAAAACATTGCTACCCTGCTGACGGCGGTACAACAACTACTAGCTGCAAAAGTTGCGCAGGCCGCTCAACCACAACCGACCAAACAACCAGCGCAACAAGTGCAGTCGACCAACATACCAACGTTTCGGCAATGTAGTGACACAGAAGAGGAATGGCTTGAATATTTGACTCAGTTCCAAGCACATTGTCAAGTTCATTGTGTTCAAAGTGCTGTTCAGTTAAAATATTTCCTTTCGATTGGGGGGGTCCCCAGTGTTCACGTTAATACAAAAATTATTCCCAACCACGTCACCCGACAAACTCAGCCATGAGTAATCAATCGTTGCATTAATTGAATACTATGTCCAGCAAGTCCAATTACCTGCAGCTAGGTATCAGTTCTTTCGCTTGCAGAAAAAGTCGGAACAGATGTACACATAATTAACGGGCATGATTAGGAAGTGTAAATTTAAGTGTAGTTGTGGCAACTTTTACAGTGATTTAAGGATACGTGATGGAATAACATTCAGTGTCCCAGATAGTAGAATACGGGAACAGATCTTAAAGCACTCCGATCCATCGCTTCCCCAAGTATTACAAATCTTAGAGCACACTGAGTCGGGTGCCATAGCGGCCGATAGGTTTGCCCAGGCCCCGATTTATAGGGTCGAGTCGCCCGTGTTCGCGACCGCCCCAAGCAGCCACAACAACGAGCTCGTACACAGCCTCGCGAACAGCCACGTGGACAAGTAAACAAGCCTGTGAATTTAGTGACGTCTTGATCTAGATCTTTTGCTCGCCTTAAAAGACAGGATTGCCCATTACGTAACGCAACGTGTTACACGTGTGCGAAAAAAGGCCATATCCGAGCAGTTTGTTTGCAACAGCACAAAAACGCCAATTTTTCCTGTTCCCAGAAAAAACAGTCTCTTGCACATGCAGCGAACGCTGTGTTTTCAAAACTTACAACAGGCTCTGACAAACGTAAGATGAAGGTTGTGCCTCATTCTCGCCCTAGTGCTGTGCAACAACGTTCAAACAAACTATTTGTCTCATTATGAATTGCTGGCCATCGTGTGAACTTTCAGTTAGACACAGATTCCTCAGTAACGTTGCTTAATCGTGCCATGTACGAACAGTTAGGCTCACCACGCCTTTCTAAATCTAACAAGCAGCCCACTGCTTATAACGGACAGGAAATTCCAGTGCTTTGAGAGCGTAGTTCGCCTACCACTTACTACTAGGGCAGTGAATTTTACCGTGCTGAAATCAAGAGACACTGAGAACATATTCGGTTTAGATGTCTTTGACTTGTTTGGCCTTAGCATCCAAGATAATGTACTTTCAGTGGCTGCTTTTGAACCAAAATACTATGTAACTAGCTTGCTTAAAGAATTTCCTGACCTATTTTCAGAAGGAATGGGAAAAGCTAATAACTTTGTAGCGCATGTTACAAAAAAAATGTTCAAATGTGTGTGAAATCTTATGGGACTTAACTGCTTAGGTCATCAGTCCCTAAACTTACACACTACTTAACCTAAATTATCCTAAGGACAAACACACACACCCATGCCCGAGGGAGGACTCGAACCTCCGCCGGGATCAGCCTCACAGTCCATGACTGCAGCGCCTTTGGCCGCTCGGCTAATCCCGCGCGGCGCATGTTACATTGAACGACAATGCACAGCCTAAGTTTTTCCGGGCACGCCGCATTCCAATTGCTTTAAGAGCCAAAGTAGCCAGTGAACTGAAAGAATTGCAAGATATTGATGTAATTGCTCCCATTCGAGCTAGGCAATGGTTAAGTCCTCTCGTTTTGTTGCCTACACCTCCTGGTCGCATTCGCATTTGTGTTGACTTCAAGTTTACAGTCAACCGACAGATTGTAGTTGACACTTATGCGTTATCTCGCTCTGAGAAACTAACGGACAGGCTTGTTGCAGGACGTTACTTTTCTAAGATAGATCTGGGTGATGCCTACTTGCATATTCCATTGGATGAAGAACCACAAAAAGTGTTTGTTGTAAATACACCCTTAGGACTCTTCAAGTATTTGCGTTTGCCCTTCGGCAGTTCTTCCACACCCGCCATTATTCAACGTTACTTGGAACAGCTGCCTGCAAAAGTGTCATTTTGTTAAAACCACAGTGACAATATCGTCATCTCAGGTCATACACCAGAGGAACACATTGCCAATTTGCGCACTCTTTTTCGAGTATTATCAGAAGCAGGATTCAAGTACCTTCTTGAAGAGTGTGACTTTTTTCAAATTGAACTACAGTACTTAGGTCATATGGTAAACAGACAGGATGTGCACCCCTTCCAATCTCATTTGCTTGCAACCCATAACCTGCCTGTTCCTCGCAATGTGTCTCAACTACAGTCAGTACTAGACAAGATGACGTACTACATTCGGTCCGTACCGAATGCCGCGCAGATCGCTCCCCATTGCGTCGCTTGCGTCGGAAAAATGTGCCTCACGTGTGGACTAAAGAATGTTAAGACGCATTTCAGAAACTCAGAAATGCTTCCCTTAGTGGCAGATGTTTAGTGCATTTAACACTGCCAAGCCGGCGAAGCCGGTAGTTTAGCAAGTCGACACTTCTTACTATGGAATCGGGTTTGTGCTTTCGTACAGAACTAGTGCACAAGACAGACCTATTGCTTTTGCCTCAAAGTTGCCAACTCAAACTAAGTGCAATTATTCTCAAATAGGAAAATATGCTATCGCTATTGTATATGGTGTGACCAAATTCCATCACTATTAGTATGGTCGCAAGTTCTTTTCAGTGACAAATCATGAGCGTTGCAGTCCTTGTTTCATCCGTCAAAGACGGTTCCTACACGCACGGCTCAAAAATTGCTACGTTGGGCTTTGTTGCTTCCGCAGTACGAATATGAAACTGTGTACAGACCTACGGCAAAGCATGGCAATGCAGACGCCCTATCTCGCCATCCGATTAGCCGAGACCCTGATTTTGATGCATCTGCCGCATCTTGTTGCCAAATCGAAGCGTAGGACTCTAAATTGCTGGAATCTTTTCCCTTGCACTACAGAAGAATTGCACAGGCCACGGAAGCAGATGCCGAGCGTGATTAGCCGAGCGGTCTCAGGCGCTGCATTCATGGACTGTGCGGCTGGTCCCGTCGGAGGTTCGAGTCCTCCCTCGGGCATGGGTGTATGTGTTTGTCCCTAGGATAATTTAGATTACGTAGTGTGTAAGCTTAGGGACTGATGACCTTAGCAGTTAAGTCCCATAAGATTTCACACACATTTGAACTTTTTTTTTTGGAAGCAGATCTCAAGATTATTTTGGATTACGTTCACACGTCTTGGCATCGTTCATTGAACAGTATCAAAATGGTTCAAATGGCTCTGAGCGCTATGGGACTCAACTGCTGAGGTCATTAGTCCCCTAGAACTTATAACTAGTTAAACCTATCTAACCTAAGGACATCACACACATCCATGCCCGAGGCAGGATTCGAACCTGCGACCGTAGCGGTCTCGCGGTTCCAGACTGCAGCGCCAGAACCGCGCGGCCACTTCGGCCGGCGAACAGTATCCAGAACTCAGTTGTGAGCTGACATTTTGCACGTCGGCATCAACTTTCAGCTCAGGGTGAGATTCTACACTGAAGCGGCAAACAAACTAGTATAGCCTTGCGTATTCAAATACAGAGATACGTAAACAGGCAGAATACGGCGCTGTGTTCGGTAACGCCTATTGAAGACAACTAGTGTCTGGCGTAGTTCTTAGATCGGTTACTGGAGCTACAACGGCAAATTATCAAGATTTAAGTGAGTTTGAACGTGGTGCTACAGTCGGCGTTCGAGCGATGGGACGCAGCATCTCCGAAGTAGCGAGGAAGTGGGGATTATACCCGTGCGACCATTTCACGAGTGTCCCGTGAATATCAAACATCCGGTAAAACATGAAATCTCCGGCATCGTTGCCACCGGAGAAAGATGCTGCAAGAACGTGACCATCTACAATTGAAGAGAATTGTTCCACGTGGCTGAAGGCAACCCTTCCGCAAATTGCTGCAGATTTCAGTGCTTGGCTATCATCATGCTTCAGCGTGCGAACCATTCAACGATACATCATCGATATGGGCTTTCGGAGCCGAAGGTCTATTCGTGTACCCATGATGACTGTACGACACAATGCTTCGCCTGCGCCCGCCAACACCGACAATGGACTGTTGATGACTGGAAACATGTAGCCAGCTCAGAGGAGTCTCGTTTAAAATTGTATCGACTCTTGATGACTGGAAATACGTCTCCAGGTCGGATGAGTCTCGTTCAAAATTGTATTGAGTGGATGGACGTGTACAGGTGTGGAGACAACCACATGAATCCATGGACCCTGTTTGTCAGCAAGGGACTGTTCAAGTTGGTGGAGGCTCTGCAATGGTGTGGGGCGAGTGCAGTTGGAGCGATATGGGACCCCTGATACGTCTAGATACGATTCTGACAGGTGGCACGTACATAAACATCCTGTCTGATCACCTGCATCCAGTCATGTTCATTGTGCATTCCGACGGACTTGGCCAAATCCAGCGGGACATTGCGACACCTGACATGTCCAATTTGCTACAGACTAGCTCCAGAAAGGCTCTTCTGAGTTTAAATACTTCTGCTGGCCACCGGACTCCCTAGACATGAATACTATTGAGCAGATATGGCATTTACGGATTTATAGACAGCCCTGCAATGTTCATGATGTCAGTTCCCTCCAGCACTACTCCAGACATTAGTCGAGTCCATGCCACGTCGTGTTCTGGCGCTTCTGCGTGTTGGCGGGGCCCTAACACGATGTTAGGTAGGTGTACCAGTTTCTTTCGCTCTTCAGTGTAGTTCAGAACGACAATCAACAATTGCGTGCAAAGTGTTGCAAAAGGACATTGGGGAATTGTTAGCACTAAACAGTTAGCGCGACGGCACTGTATTTGGCAGGACAAGTGCTCAGTAAACAATTTATATCGTTTCTGGAGTCTACTAACCATCCATCACCATAGTTTTACTTCATGTCGTTTCACACTTGTGCATAGCACTTTATTACATAACTTTCTTGGTTACTTTTCGGGGGCAGTTTGAATTTCATCGGGTTCCGGGTGCAGTGCTAAATGTATCGTTATTTATTTCTAGATTCGGACATTCTGCTTTGTAAAGTGATACTGGTGAACACTTCGATATTTTACGTCTCTTTATGCCTACCCGAGTCTGGATCAAACACAAAACATCAAAGAGTTTTCTGATATTTATTGTAAGACTGTATTGGTTTCTATTTGGACTGACTGCCATAAAGAGCAGTGTTCTCTAGTGGTCGCTTGTGGTACCCATTGTATATAGTCAAATGAGTGTACTGCAGAGGGTATAGGACTTGCGACACAGCTGTGCTATGTTGGTTGTATGTAGTCAGGTGCAGCCTACATATCACGGGAGGCACACTTTTTGTGCTGTCCCGTGTACATGTGAATAGTATGGCAGCTGATGCTCGTTACAACGTTCAAGAAAAGCAAGACCTGGCATATGTTTAGTATACACTTGAGGGACTGGTACTGTGGTGAAATAGGGCCTAACAGCCACTAGGTTTTGACACTTTACTTGAGATGAATGTCGCTAGGTGGGCCCGCAGCTCCTGATCTAGTGGCTAGTGTTGCTGCCTCTGGATCTCGGGGTCCCGGGTTCGATTCCCGGCCTGATTGGGGATTTACTCTGTCTGGGGATTGGGTGTTTGCGTTGTCCTCATCATATCATCATCATCATCATCATCATCATCATCATCATTCGTGATAGTTGCTAGATTGGAGTGCTTTAAATATTGGAGTGTGAAAAGATTGGGACTTCGTTAGGGCACTGATGACCGCGCTGTTGAGCGCACCAAAAACAAAAACATCATCACGCCGCTAGGTGGCGCTAGCAACTTGCTATATAACTTACATAAAATCTACTTTTTCTAACAACAGATTAAGGAGCAGATGTTAATGTAATAAAATTAAATAGTTGACATCAATACAGCTCGTCTTATTGTATGTATTCTGTAATTAATTCTTTTATATACTCTTGAACCTTGCTACAATATTATGTGCAGTTCTGTAAGCCGTTGTATGTTGCTGACATGAGAAAAAAATTGTTTTATATCTTTAATATAAAGAAGACTAGATTGTTGGCCAAAACTAGTAATCAATCGAAACAAAGAAGATTTCATGTGCGATCTTGACTTCAGTATGAATAAATTACAACAGATCATCTACCTCTGGTTGGTACTGTCAACAAAGTCTGCCAAGTTTACAGCCTTAGCTTTCACAAGACTGCTCGAAGCTGATACAAAAATTAATACGAAACATGTTACAAAAGATGACTATCCACTTATTCACAAAACTGTCTTAAGTTTATACAAAAATGAATACGAAACATTATATAAAAGATCATTGGTTCTAGTCACTTTTTAGCCATCTTTACCCACTTCTGTGGTAAGTCATGTCTTCAGCTAACTATAAAAGACTTGATACTGTGGATCTGTAATGTACTTCAACTTCCAAACATCATCTTTCTTCTTCTGTTTTATGGGAACTTTCACGTTATATATTAAGGGTGCTGTCCACAGGTCGCTCAACATCGACGGCTTACAGTCTGCGTTTTACTGAGTCTTCTGGATGCTAATGGCATCGCGATGGACGATATGCTCCAGGAACAAGTAGTCCTGCCCGTCTTTGTTGAGGGCATCACCATTTCGATTCAGAAACAAACCAGCATTCCGATGATCACAAACTATCGACTGCTCACCCTGCTCAATGCAGACTACAATATCTTCGCCCGCTTACTGCAGTGCGTCTGCGAAAGATACTCCCTCACATCCTTTCCATGGAGCAGACGGCACCTGGTGTGCAGTTTAACATAGAAACTGCCTCAGGCGAATGCCGCGGCTTAACTGCGATGGCAACAACCTGCAGATTCCGTGCAGCAGTCGTCCCTATAGATTTCTGCAGAGCCTTCGATATACTGCGCCACCGTTTCTTGTCCTCGGTGGCAGCCCGCTTGAACATCCCACGTCCCTTCATCGACGTCCTCCAGCGCCTTTACAGTGGTGCCATTTCCTTTGTCCAAATCAACGGACGTTTGGCAAGGCCGGTACCCATCCACTGCAGACTTCGGCAGGGGTCCACCATCCATCCTTCTATATGCTATTGCCCCAGAGCTCCTCAATGCGCGCCTGCCGAGCGAGCTCTCCGGACTCACTCTTCGCCAACACACCTTTCCTTGACAGCACACGCTGACGACCGTCTACTCCTCGTCCGCTCCGGCTCTGAACTTTACGAGTTGTGGGGCTAGCGCAGGCAGGGCCGTGAACGTGGCCAAATATTTTGTGATGTACAACAGACAAACCCTCCTGCAAGGTGAGGTGGCACCCCTGTCACTAGATCGTACTTTCCAGTAACTGACCATTACCTTACCCCCACCGTCAGGCTCAGCCGCGACGAATTTCCGTCGCCTCCTACACGGCACGATGTGTGCCAGAATCTCCTGCACTGCTGGGTCACTCTTCAACCCTTTGAGCAATCATTATGTGCGTTAAAATCGCACAACTCCTGTCTCTGCCGACGGGGGTTGGCTGCAACCTTCAAGCTGGAGGCTGTTATCTTACGACTGGTTCCATGTTTAGAGCCCATTGTGAAAGTCTTACTCTCTCCGTAGGATGATGGTCTCGGACATGACAACATCCGAATGCGAGCTGCGGCCTTGTAATATGAGTACTGTGAAAAAAAAACATGGAACAGACGCGGCACGGCCGGGGTGGCTGAGGGGTTCTAGGCGCTTCAGTCCGGAACCGCGCTGCTGCTATGGTCGCAGGTTCGAATTCTGCCTCGGTCATGGATGTGTGTGATGTCCTTAGGTTAGTTAGGTTTAAGTAGTTCTAAGTTCTAGGGGACTGATGACTTCAGAAGTTAAGTCCCATAGAGCTCAGAGCCATTTGAACCATTTTTCAGACGCGGCACGTCACTAACACACAGCTTGAGGTCCTCCTTCCCGTGTCCACCTCACCACCAGTGTCTGTCAGTCATATCGCACCTCACCTGTCTCAAATTTCGGCCTTCTCCGTAGACTACAGTTACGCACATACTGGTCTGCCAGACATGTGTCCACCCAGGACCAAGGATTTTTTCACCATGCTATTGCGCCGTGTTCTCCTCAACGTACTGGAGATCAAATATTCCTCTGTCCGGTGACCCATAGTGTGGAGTATAGTGCACCAGCTATTCCTAGCTACTGGCGTCTGGATGATGGAGATATCTGTGACTGCACAACATCGGTTTGTCAGATTCCACTGTTTGTCTCCTTTGCCGGTAACTTGACACAGATGACCACCGACTGACCTGCGCTTCTCCGCAAGACATCTGGCGATTCGTGCACCAAATGACTACCTGCTACATCCGACTGCCACCTAATGGGATCGAAACGCCAATATTTCTATATCTGTTGGACACACATTTTCGCGCCGTCAAATACCATTTCATTAAGTGGGTCAAGAGGTTGGCGGTCAGTTGCCTTATCGAGAGGGTGCAAAATCCCGCCTAGATTTCTGGAACTATTTACAAACAGCCCAGTCAGCGCTCTAACACACGCCATGTTGCCGACTTTTATTTGTGAACTATCTTCGAGGGGTTGTTAGACCTCCACTTAGTTCGGGAGTGCCGGGAGCGAGGGGCACTTATCCCCTCCCCCCTCCTCCCTCCGCGACTGTTTGAGTTTCAGCCGCAGCCGCCTATGGTCGATTGCACCCCCGACCTTCGCCTATGAAGCGGCATGCCGTCAATGCGCGTTTTTTCCCAGTCTTCTGATTCTTTTTCCTTCTTCATAGGTGACGTATGCTCTCCATAATTTCATAACAGTAAAAAAGAAAAAACTAACAAAAAATAAAAACAAGCCTTACACTTCAGTTGATTCCTATGTTACCCACTTTCCTATGCCCCACTAGTTCGGTGGCGGTGAGGGAGACACTGTGGCCAGGCCTCGGGTTTCGAACGCTATCCATTCTGCCCCCGGAGCCCCCGCCAGTCCATTCCATTAAAAAAATGTGGAAAAAATCGACAGAGCACTCGCCCGCTAAAGGAAAAGGTCCAGAGTTCGAGTCCCGGTACAACACACAGTTTTAATCTGCCAGGAAGTTCTGTACCAGCTCATACTCCACTGCAGAGTGAAAATCTCAGTCGGGCTATCTTAATTTGTTTTCATATTGTGGTTCAAATGGCTCTGAGCACTATGGGACTTAACATTTGAGGTCATCAGTCCCCTAGAACTTAGAACTACTTAAACCTAACTAACCTAAGGACATCACACACAGTCATGCCCGAGGCAGGATTCGAACCTGCGACCGTAGTGGTCGCGCGGTTCCAGACTGAAGCGCCTAGAACCGCTCGGCCACCACGGCAGGCCTGATATTGTGTACCTTTAAATTAAAAGCTGCTAATCTTAATATTGTCTGCGGAATAGTTCATCAGAGTTTACAACACTGATTAATTCAGCATGATTCCCTTATCAGACAGCATTGCAGAATTAAATATGCTCTTTACAAGCAGCAGGGTAACGACAGCGTCCCTCGTTGTTCCAGTCGATGGATATATGACTCGAGAAACCGACACCGACAAAAATCTGCGTTTTCAATTTTTGAGAATTTTTGTCCCCTTCTCAATAATCGACTCAACTTGTCATCATGACGCAGCAAAATGAAGGAATTCTGCTACCTGAAAGTAAAATAACACATGCTGGACGAAACAGGGACATAAGAAGCAGACTAGTACAGGCAAAGAAGGAATCCAGACCAAAATAATTCGCAGGAGAGCTTCGGTGAAGTCTGGAAGGTAGGAGACGAGGTACTGGGGGAACTCAAATTGTGAGGACGAGTTGCGAGTCGTGCTTTAGTAGCTCAGTTGGTAGAGCAATTGCCCGCGAAAGCAAAGGTGCCGAGTTCGAGTCTAGGTCCGGCACACGGTTTTAATCTGCCACGAAGTTTCATATCAGCGCACACTCCGCTGCAGAGTGAAAATTTCATTCTGGAGGCATCGGAAGGCTGAATAACATAAATCATGGTCTTCAGGTATACCCAAAGACCATTATTCATGTTATTCAGCCATATATATATATATATATATATATATATATATATATATATATATATATATATATATATATATACACAGAGCGGATTTTGAAGGGCCGGAAACGTCTTTTCACTTGGAGATTTCGAATTGCTGCGGTTGGACAGGAAGAAGAGGAAGTTAACAGATGTGTCGAGCTTACTACCTTCTGTTTTCGTCAGAAGTTGTTGGTAGGTTTATACAAAAATTTTCAGATATTTTCATATTAGTTTGTGGTTCAATGAAAGCAAAAAATGATGAATTTGTTTAAAATCTATCACTATTTCTCGAATACATGGGAAGAAAGCTTTCAACGTGATGGTAGTGATTTGTGTCTGAATTTATGCACAGTAGGCATGACCGACTCCCGAATGGTGTTCCGATGTCAATTGTGGAAGACGTTGACCTCCCCTCTCTCGTAAGCCAGGTAGCAACAGAAGAAATATAGCAGTTAATGGCAGCTGGAGCTGTCGGATCGAATCAGCAAGAGATAGCAACAATGGAAAATGGAAATGAGCGTTTGGCGTCATTGGCCGGGAGGCCCCTTGCGGGGCAGGTCCTGCCGCCTTGGTGCAGGTCTTATTACATTCGACGCCACACTGGCCGGCCTGCGCGCCGCACGGGGATGAAATGATGATGAAGACGACACCAAGTCCCTCAGCGGAGAAAATCTCCGACCCAGCCGGGAATCGAACCCGGCCCGTAGGACGGCAATCCGTCACGCTGAATAGCAACCATGAATGTCGGTCACTTTCGTCAGTAGGGACTAGAGAATGTTGATGAAGAGGTGTAGGAGCAGTCTCCGTCACCAGTGAGACACACCAGAAAGAATGGACACGGCCATTTCGACTTGCGCCGCAGCCGTCTAACGACAACCAAGCGTTCGACCCACACAAGTAAAACTACCTTCTCCTCCAAGTATAACGTCCCGCAGAGGAACAGACTACTGGACGACGGAGTACAACCACCCCGTATTTTTCTAGTGTGGACGCACTGGACACGTTGACTTTACTGCAGAGCAAGAAGACGAGTATTCGACGATTATTGCGCTGCAAGACACCTACCATCGCAACAGTCTTATTCACGACAGCCAATTACAGAAAAAAATAGTCGGCCTGAGGTACGAAACCATCGCTATACCCAGACGAGGTCTCTCCTCAAAACGTCTGTACAGAGTGTAAGGTGTCAGGCAAATCCAACACCTTCCATGAAAACCCTGACATGATAAGCAAATCCAGTAGTATGTCACGTAGCTCCGAATAAATTTTGACATTAAATTAACCAAAGTAATACGAGTAATGAGTGAGCAAATGGAATACCACAGACTAACACAAGAATGCCTAAATGCACGTCATACCTTCCCACCGTGAGACAGATGCAGTTCCGAGGGGAGAAACGAAAACAGAAGTCGAGAGGAGAACCGTGTTAAGCTAGAAGGCCCTACGATAAGGGACGGACACCCACGTCGCCAGCTAACCGCTAGGACCACCCCCCAGCCAATGTTAAAAGCTAGAGCCCTCCAGAAGAACAGTATAGATCTTATGATAACACTAAAAGGGCCACCCCAGCCGCAAGTTTTAGGGTGAGACTTTTTCGCGTCTCTGTTACGTCAGCACCACCCCCCAGCCCATGTTAAAAGATAGAGCCCTCCAGAAGAACAGTGTAGATCTTACGATAACACTAAAAGGACCACACCAGCTGCAAGTTTTAGCGTGAGACTTTTTCACGTCTCTGTTACGTTGCAAACTTTAAAAACATTGCCCCACCACGAAAAGTATAACGTTTCTCATTGGATGGACAAAACTTTTGTAGGCAGAGCTTAAGGTTAACATTGAGACCCTGATTGGTCAGAGGAAAACACAGCCAGATAGTTTTTTTAAACCAACTTCGGTAAATTGTAGTAAGGAGAAGTTAGGAGAGAGTTGCTTCCGAGATGGCGAGGTGAGCGGAGCTGTGCTGTCGGCCGCCCCCTGACGAACACTGACAAGGTAATGAACGCACGCGATGCCGCATAACAGCGCATAAAGCTTCACTCACAACTGCAGAAGTGTCACCTGTTACACCCCCTTTTTGCGTAATACTAGTGTCGATCGTCAATTAAAGCTCATGGTGTTCACATTTGCCACTTGAAGTAAAAATCTGAAAAGCGATGATTTTTCTGTTATACAGTTATTGAGGAGCCACATCAGCCACTGTAATTTACGACAAGTTAGATAAGTAATTAAAGATAATTGAGGGTCACTGTAGACCATTTTGATAGTTTTATCTTTTGTGAAAGTTAATTTAAACCTAGATTATAGATGTGATATGGCATAGGTCATCCTTCGATCCATTGTAGAACTTGGAAACCCACTTCGGGAATATTCGTTCACATTTTTGTTGAACGCAGTTGGTTTTTACCCTCCTGTATTAAAACATTTCCTTTTATCAATAGTGCAAATTATAGACAATGTTTTGTGAGTAGAATAAAATTTCCAATCGTAAACTTAACTGCTTTTTTGACGTTATTTTACTAGCTAACTAAAAATAGGAAAGCCTTGAACCCCTTTCACTAAATTTAGTTAGTATTAAGATTCTTTTACAGGGAGTGCAGTGGTTACATCATCGCTAGTCTCACTGAACTCTTCTGAACTCTACATGTCATGTGTGGTCTGACGTATCCTTACCAGCAACAGATCCCAGGTTCAAACTAGTCAATTCCCTAAAAAACACGCTCAGAGCGTCGTTGCGCGAAAGTGGTAGGGAGACACGATATAGAAATACAGACACCACGCAGAATGTTAGGAGAGGTACCAGCCACTAGCCTAGCAGCCGAATTCAGGAAAACTAAGCGAGGAGAACATCTATGGAGTAAGATCGCCAAAGATACAAATTCTCCATGGACAACAGTTACTGTCCGGACAGTAGGCGACTTAAGGGCTTCTTTTTCTTTAACTTCGAAAGCTTATCGCCGCCGACTAAAGAAGACAAAGTTCCGTGATACGAAAGCGATTGTGATGATGATCTCAATTAGAAAATATGTCCACCCTATCAATGAAAGAAAACAGCACTTAGAACTTGTAGTTTTAAGAGAAGGTACCCATAATGTTATTCTCTGGTTTGAACTTGCCAGTGGTTACGACTTGAAAATATTACAAACATAGTAATATTTTCAGAGAAACTTGCTCCATGTACCAAGTAAAGTGTACTATATCTTAGTGTGAAAGTTCATAGATTAATGCAACCATTTTTACTCATTATTTTATTTGTTGATATATGCCTGCAGCGTACTACTCTGTAACTGCGTATGCGCTGACCGGTTCTGGTCTTTTGCCCCTGACCGCCAACCAGAAAATTTCTGAACGTGAGTGGATATTTTATATTATAGCTGTTAGTTACCACCAAAACCTTCATAATACACTCCTGGAAATTGAAATAAGAACACCGTGAATTCATTGTCCCAGGAAGGGGAAACTTTATTGACACATTCCTGGGGTCAGATACATCACATGATCACACTGACAGAACCACAGGCACATAGACACAGGCAACAGAGCATGCACAATGTCGGCACTAGTACAGTGTATATCCACCTTTCGCAGCAATGCAGGCTGCTATTCTCCCATGGAGACGATCGTAGAGATGCTGGATGTAGTCCTGTGGAACGGCTTGCCATGCCATTTCCACCTGGCGCCTCAGTTGGACCAGCGTTCGTGCTGGACGTGCAGACCGCGTGAGACGACGCTTCATCCAGTCCCAAACATGCTCAATGGGGGACAGATCCGGAAATCTTGCTGGCCAGGATAGTTGACTTACACCTTCTAGAGCACGTTGGGTGCCACGGGATACATGCGGACGTGCATTGTCCTGTTGGAACAGCAAGTTCCGTTGCCGGTCTAGGAATGGTAGAACGATGGGTTCGATGACGGTTTGGATGTACCGTGCACTATTCAGTGTCCCCTCGACGATCACCAGTGGTGTACGGCCAGTGTAGGAGATCGCTCCCCACACCATGATGCCGGGTGTTGGCCCTGTGTGCCTAGGTCGTATGCAGTCCTGATTGTGGCGCTCACCTGCACGGCGCCAAACACGCATACGACCATCATTGGCACCAAGGCAGAAGCGACTCTCATCGCTGAAGACGACACGTCTCCATTCGTCCCTCCATTCACGCCTGTCGCGACACCACTGGAGGCGGGCTGCACGATGTTGGGGCGTGAGCGGAAGACGGCCTAACGGTGTGCGGGACCGTAGCCCAGCTTCATGGAGACGGTTGCGAATGGTCCTCGCCGATACCCCAGGAGCAACAGTGTCCCTAATTTGCTGGGAAGTGGCGGTGCGGTCCCCTACGGCACTGCGTAGGATCCTACGGTCTTGGCGTGCATCCGTGCGTCGCTGCGGTCCGGTCCCAGGTCGACGGGCACGTGCACCTTCCGCCGACCACTGGCGACAACATCGATGTACTGTGGAGACCTCACGCCCCACGTGTTGAGCAATTCGGCGGTACGTCCACCCGGCCTCCCGCATGCCCACTATACGCCCTCGCTCAAAGTCCGTCAACTGCACATACGCTTCACGTCCACGCTGTCGCGGCATGCTACCAGTGTTAAAGACTGCGATGGAGCTCCGTATGCCACGGCAAACTGGCTGACACTGACGGCGGCGGTGCACAAATGCTGCGCAGCTAGCGCCATTCGACGGCCAACACCGCGGTTCCTGGTGTGTCCGCTGTGCCGTGCGTGTGATCATTGCTTGTACAGCCCTCTAGCAGTGTCCGGAGCAAGTATGGTGGGTCTGACACACCGGTGTCAATGTGTTCTTTTTTCCATTTCCAGGAGTGTATATAGTAGACATCGAGAAATACGCTGAATAGTTGTGTAACGTTACCTTTTTGGTATTAAGGAGATGACTGGCTGCCGAAACTAATGTTTATCTTTTGTACAGGGTGTGTAAAAAATCAGATTAGTCTGGATTTGGCAATGTTGTTGACGGTGGCCGGATCCCCTCCCTCCCACCGCCTCTTCCACCCTCCCTCCCCCAACCTCTCCCCCAATCGCCCTCCCCACCCACTCTGGCGCAGAATTTGTATACCTCATCTGTCTGCGTGTGGTATTACATCATGTGAGAGTGTGAGGACATTTTCAGAATGTTTGCGAATCGTATAAGCGAGGCGGGAGTTGGTACTAGACGGATGTTGTCCTAGTCGGCTGTGGGAAACAGCCTAAGAGCCACATCCACTCTGACCGAAACACTGGCCATCGATGTTAATCGCCGGGCGAGTTCGATCCGTGGCCGAAGCTCTTCCCGAATCCCAAAAGTGGCGTGAGAACACGAGAGACTTTCCGAGCAAGTACTCTCAACGATTCAACGCTGTCATCAGTTACGACAGTAATGGGCACGAGATTACCGACACTGGACCGTGGACCATACAAAACGTGTCACCTTGTCGAATGAATCAATTTTCTTGTTCCAACAGGTCGATGGTCATGTCGTGATACTCTTTCATTGAGGTTATCGTCTGCTCGAAATATGCACAGCGCCACAAACGCAGAAGGTTGAGAGCTGTATTGCACCTTGGGAAATATTCGCATGGGCTTCTGTGGGACCCGTGGCAGTAATCGAAGGTACCATGACAGGCGTCGACTATGTGAACATTATAGCAGACGTCATGCATACTTCCATGGCTGATGTCTTTCCTGACAGCGACGGCATCTTTCAACAGGATAATTTTCAGTCTCACAAGGCCTGTGAGGAAAACGATAGTGAACTCACGTTGACGTCTTAGCGACCAAATTCGTCTGATCTGAACAAGGTGGAACGCATCTGGAACTCTGTTGGGCGCCAACACCATGTCCACAGATGAATGGCCCGCAATTTACTGTAATTGCGCCACATGTGCTTAGATATCTAATGTTCCATACCTCCGGAAACGTACCAAGAACTTGTCGAATCCATGTCACGCAGAATCGTTCCGGTATAACCATGCTCTTTGATGTGACTGGTACGTAAATCGATTATTCATTACTTCCATTTATGTCAATATAATTATTCTATGGATGTAATTTTAAAAATAATACATACGTTTTTGGGTGGGGTCCCAGGCACGTTTCACTGCAGTTGCAGCATCCTCAGAGGGTTTTTTATTTTCTGGCTTTTAAACATAAGGAATGTTCTTCGCTGTTTATATATATGTAAATATTAGTTTTTACATCGTAATTACAGATTTTTGAAGAGGACGTAAAACTATGTAATCATACTCTCTTACCACATGGTGTGGTTTTCTTGCTGTATTACGTTTTTACAATCTCTGTTTTTCTATACAGTTTGTCATCTGCAACCATATACAACTTAATGCAGACAAAATATTGACGCAAAAATTACGATTTACAAATTGTTATGGCAATGCCTGAAATTAATTTGTTTTATTACGGTATATTGATAAGTTTTACTTTATGGACCGTCTGACGACAACGGAATGAAACACATTTTTCGTGCCATACGCGTTTCATCTTTATTCTCTGCAAGGCATCTTCAGTGGCTGGGAATATGTACATATTGTGCTATTTAATTTACATTTTGCTCAAAGTACCTATAGGTTAGAAACAGTTCTGGTGTTTGGTTTTTGCTATTATGTAGTAGTATTTTGAACTGTGCTTACAGGTTGTGTGGACGATTTTCTGCATATTACCCTCCTGTTCCATTTTTGATGTCGTTCCTCTTCTTATAAATGCCACTTGCAGTTTTTTCCACATTTCACAACACTAAGAACTGAACAATTGTTTTGATGCAATATTTGATTTGTGTTGCAGGCTGTCAGATGTTATTGCCAAAGGTCGAATATTATTGCCAACTTTCGTGTGTAATTGTTGAAGTATGTGTGATCTGTTTGTGTATGCATTTTTTATTTTCTTTGTGTGTGTTTCGGTGTGCTTTTTTTCTTTTTTGTAGTCTGCGTGTGTGTGTGTGTGTGTGTGTTTGCGTGTGTGTGTTTGCGTGTGTGTGTTTGCGTGTGTTTGCGTGTGTGTTTGCGTGTGTGTGAGTTTGCGTGTGTGTGTGTGTGTGTGTGTGTGTGTGTGTGTGTGTGTGTCCAGAAGGCGTAGGGGGGGCAGATTTTTTTTATTTTGATTTTGCTGGTTGTGTGAGAGGGACAATTTTTATCTTCTCATTTCTTTTATTAAGTGTAGTAGGGAGCCTGTGCTAATGTGTGTTTGTCCATTTATCACATGTTTGCTTTCAGCGATGGATTTCTGAATGTGGAAGTTTTCTTGCATTTGTGTAAGATGTTTGTAATGGTTGCTTATCCTCATTATTTTCATTTCTTGTTCATGTTTGTAGGATGATGGTTATAGTGTTTTAAATGTTCTGCAAACGTGGAATGGATTGATTCGTACTTCCAACGCTTGATATGTTCTTTGTATCGTGTTTTAAAATTCCTGCTTGTCATGCCTATGTATACTGCATCACAACTTTGACATTCAAGATTATATATTCCTGATTGCTGGAATTATCCCTCTTGGTACTGGTTGGCTTAGGTGTGATTGGAGGGCTTGTCCAGTCTTATATGTCTACATCTACATCCATACTCCGCAAGCCACCTGACGGTGTGTGGCGGAGGGTACCCTGAGTACCTCTATCGGTTCTCCCTTCTATTCAAGTCCTGTATTGTTCGTGGGAAGAAGGATTGTCGGTATGCTCATGTGTGGGCTCTAATCTCTCTGATTTTATCCTCATGGTCTCTTCGCGAGCTATACGTAGGAGGGAGCAATATACTGCTTGACTCTTCGGTGAAGGTGTGTTCTCGAAACTTTAACAAAAGCCCGTACCGAGCTACTGAGCGTCTCTCCTGCAGAGTCTTCCACTGGAGTTTATCTATCATCTCCGTAACGCTTTCGCGATTACTGAATGATCCTGTAACGAAGCGCGCTGCTCTCCGTTGGATCTTCTCTATCTCTTCTATCAACCCTATCTGGTACGGATTCCACACTGCTGAGCAGTATTCAAGCAGTGGGCGAACAAGCGTACTGTAACCTACTTCCTTTGTCTTCGGATTGCATTTCCTTAGGATTCTTCCAATGAATCTCAGTCTGGCATCAGCTTTACCGACGAACAACTTTATATGATCGTTCCATTTTACATCACTCCTAAAGCGTACTCCCAGATAATTTATGGAATTAAATGCTTCCAGTTGCTGACCTGCTATTTTGTAGCTAAATGATAAGGGATCTATCTTTCTATGTATTCGCAGCACATTACACTTGTCTACATTGAGATTCTTGCCATTCCCTGCACCATGCGTCAATTCGCTGCAGATCCTCCTGCATTTCAGTACAATTTTCCATTGTTACAACCTCTCGATACACCACAGCATCATCTGCAAAAAGCCTCAGTGAACTTCCGATGTCATCCACAAGGTCATTTATGTATATTGTGAATAGCAACGGTCCTATGACACTCCCCTGCGGCACACCTGACATCACTCTTACTTCGGAAGACTTCTGCCCGCATCTCGTGGTCGTGCGGTAGCGTCCTCGCTTCCCACGCCCGGGTTCCCGGGTTCGATTGCCGGCGGGGTCAGGGATTTTCTCTGCCTCGTGATGGCTGGGTGTTGTGTGCTGTCCTTAGGTTAGTTAGGTTTAAGTAGTTCTAAGTTCTAGGGGACTTATGACCACAGCAGTTGAGTCCCATAGTGCTCAGAGCCATTTGAACCATTTTTGAAGACTTCTCTCCATTGAGAATGACATGCTGCGTTCTGTTATCTAGGAACTCCTCAATCCAATCACACAATTGGTCTGATAGTCCATATGCTCTTACTTTGTTCATTAAATGACTGTGGGGAACTGTATCGAACGCCTTGCGGAAGTCAAGAGACACGGCATGTACCTGGAAACCCGTGTCTATGGCCCTCTGAGTCTCGTGGACGAATAGCGCGAGCTGGGTTTCACACGACCGTCTTTTTCGAAACCCATGCTGATTCCTCCAGAGTAGATTTCTAGTCTCCAGAAAAGTCATTATACTCGAACATAATACGTGTTCCAAAATTCTACAGCTGATCTACGTTAGAGATATAGGTATAGTTCTGCACATCTGTTCGACGTTCCTTGAAAACGGTGATGACCTGTGCCCTTTTCCAATCCTTTGGAACGCTACGCTCTTCTAGAGACCTACGGTACACCGCTGCAAGAAGGGGGGCAAGTTCCTTCGCGTACTCTGTGTAAAATCGAACTGGTATCCCATCAGGTCCAGCGGCCTTTCCTCTTTTGAGCGATTTTAATTGTTTCTCTACCCCTCTGTCGTTTATTTCGATATCTACCATATTGTCATCTGTACGACAATCTAGAGAAGGAACTACAGTGCAGTCTTCCTCTGCGTAATAGCTTTGGAAAAAGACATTTAGTATTTCGGCCTTTAGTCTGTCATCCTATGTTCCAGTACCATTTTGGTCACAGAGTGTCTGAACATTTTGTTTTGATCCACCTACCGCTTTGACATAAGACCAAAATTTCTTAGGATTTTCTGCCAAGTCAGTACATAGAACTTTACTTTCGAATTCATTGAACGCCTCTCGCATAGCCCTCCTCACACTACATTTCGCTTCGCGTAATTTTTGTTTGTCTGCAAGGCTTTGTCTATGTTTGTGTTTGCTGTGAAGTTCCCTTTGCTTCCGCAGCAGTTTTCTAACTCGGTTGTAGTACCACGGTGGCTCTTTTCCATACAAAACTTTTGTGTTGAGCCGTCAGGTACTCTGTAATCTGCTTTTTGTCACTTTTGCTAAACAGAAAAATCTGCTGACCTTTTTTAATATTTCTATTTACGGCTGTAATCATCGATGCCGTAACCGCTTTATGATCGCTGATTCCCTGTTCTGCGTTAACTGTTTCAAATAGTTCGGGTCTGCTTGTCACCAGAAGGTCTAATATGTTATCGCCACGAGTCGGTTCTCTGTTTAACTGCTCAAGGTAGTTTTCAGATAAAGCACCCGTTATGAACGTTTGAGTCTCCCAGTCTATATCCGGCAAATTAAAATCTCCACCCAGAACTATAACATGGTGGGGAAATTTACTCGAAATATTTTCCAAACTATCCTTCAGGTGCTCAGCCACAACAGCTGCTGAGCCAGGGGGCCTATAGAGACATCCAATTACCGTGTCTGAGCCTGCTTTAACCGTGACCTTCACCCAAATCATTTCACATTTCGGATCTCCGTCAATTTCCTTCGATACCATTGCACTTCTTATCGCTATATACACGCCTCCCCCTTCACTGACCAGCCTGTCTCTGCGGTATACGTTCCAATCCGAGTTTAGGATTTCATTACTGTTTACGTCTGGTTTCAGCCAACCTTCTGTCCCTAGTACTATAGGGGCGTTGTGACCGTTTACTAATGAGAGTAGTTCTGGGACCTTTCTATAGACGCTCCTGCAGTTTACTATTAGCACATTAATATTGTTATTCCCTGTTGCATTTTGCCTACTCCTACCTTGCCGCGTCTCAGGACGCGTCTTTCCGGGCCTAGGGAGGGAATTCTCTAACCTAAAAAGCCCCCATGTGCACTCCACACGTACTCCACTACCCTTGTAGCCGCTTCCGGCGTGTAGTGCACGCCTGACCTATTCAGGGGGACCTTACATTTCTCCACCCGATAGCGGAGGTCGAGAAATTTGCACCCCAGATCTCCGCAGAATCATCTGAGCCTCTGGTTTAAGCCTTCCACTCGGCTCCAAACCAGAGGACCGCGATCGGTTCTGGGAACGATACTACAGATAGTTAGCTCTGATTCCACCCCGCGAGCGAGGCTTTCCGCCTTCACCAATTCCGCCAACCGCCTGTACAAACTGAGGATGACCTCTGAACGTAGACGGCAGGAGTCATTGGTGCCGACATGAGCAACAATTTGCAGTCGGGTGCACCCAGTGCTCTCTATCGCCGCCGGTAGGGCTTCCTCCACATCTCGGATGAGACCCTCCGGCAAGCAGACAGAGTGAACACTGGCCTTCTTCCCCGACCTTTCCGCTATTTCCCAAAGGGGCTCCATCACCCGCCTAACGTTGGAGCTCCCAATAACTGATAAACCCCTCCCCCCCCCCCCCCCCCCCCGTGTGCCTGCTCGGACCTTGCTGAAGGAGCGGCCACATGTCCACTCACAGGCAGCGCGGGCGATGCCACACGGCCAGCCTCCACATTGACCCTCCGCCTCGTGCGCCGCGAACGCCGCTGAATCCGCCACTCCCCTTGGGGAGAGGGTGGCCCAACCGCGCCCGGTACCCGCGAAGATGTCTCGACAGCAGGGACAGTGGGTGAAGCATGTAACACCTGGGGTGTACCTTGCGACGCACCAGACTCCCCACTGCCGCTACACTCCGAGGCAGCAGCCTGAAGACGTCTGACCGCGGCCATCAACACGTTCAGCTGTTCGCGAACAGTAGCCAGCTCCTCCTGCGTCCGTACACAGCAGTCACACATCCTATCCATCCTAAGGAATCAATTTACTGAAGAACGTTAATCAACTTTTAACTAGATGCTAATTCACTAAAGGCGGCTGATTATTGGCTAAACTGTGATTGCTAGCCACTTCTTGTAGAAAACAATGAAAATAGCACTACCTGTCTCTGGACTGTATTGAAGACAAACACTAGCACTACTGGCTCTACGGTTGACTCAAGGGACTCTATCTGACTGTATTCAAAACAAACACGAAATCTATGGAACATTATTAATAGCACTCGACAATTAACGCTTCCTAACAGCAAAAACACACGGAAGAAGAAGTGACAAGTAGGGAAAATACAGTTAATAAATTAAGGTAGCTCGCTGCACAGCAGACGTATGCTGTTTGGAAGCCCTGTCTCTTTAGGATGTTTGCAACTCTACGGTTAATTTATGTGTGTAACTCATGGTGTATCATCTGGTTCTTTTCTGTGTGGTGTTGTCATTGTGTGTGTTTGTTGAGTGTGTAAGTTTGCAGCTTGTGAGTTTTCTTGTATTCTGGAAATGTGTTTGTTTTGTATTTGTATTTTTAGTTTTGATTGAGCCTGTGTACTACATGAGTGTCATACCCATTGTTTCTAACTATTTATATGATTGTACTCATTTATTTTTCATAGTTTCTCTTGTTGAGTGAGATTATATTTAATCTATGTAACATATGTCTTAGTACTGCAAGTTTCTGGTTGTGGGGATGGTTGGATGTGGAATTTATTATTGTGTCTGTGGCTGTTGGTTTTCTAAAGATGTTATATGTATGTTTGCCATTGTTTTATTGTAATGTCAAGAAAATTTATTTGATTTTCTTTTTCTTTTTGAAGTTTGAATTTTATATTCTGATGAGCTTTCTTGATTTCCAAGTGCAGTTTATCTATTTCGTCACTTCTCTCATCTACTAGACAAATAATGTCAGCCACATATCTGAACCAATATATGATTCTGAAACTTTTATTAGTGATTATCTTTTCAAATATTTGATTTTGTCGATGACTGATGAAAATGTTTGCTAATGTTCCTGATACTGGAGATTCCATGGGCAGCCAATCACTTTGTAGATAATATTCATTCTCGAACTGAAAATAGTTTTGATCAGTTGTCAGTCTGAGCATATTTGTTATTTCTTTTATTGCTTCTGTGGTGAGGTTGCTGTGGGATGAGAGATTTTGTTCTATTATTTCTCTTGTTTCTGTGATAGGGATGGAGGTATACATATTTTCTATGTCGAATGAAATCAGATGAGAAACGGTAAAGAAAAACAGATACCGTAAAAACGTAATACAGCATGAGGACCACACCATGTGGTAAGAAGGTATGATTATATGATTTTATGTGCTCTTCAAAAATATGTGATTACTATTTAAAAAGTATTATAAACAGTAAAAAACATTCCTTATGTTTAACAGCCATAAAATAGAAAACCCACTAACGATGATGCAACTGCAGTGAAATAGGTCTGGGACAAAAAACAAAATTATGTTTTACTAAAGGCGGACCCCACCCAAAAGCATATGTATTGTTAAAGCAAACACAGACAAAAAAATCTTCTACCTCAATATGATTATTTAAAAATAATGTTCTGTAAAAGAGTGGAAATGTTAGAAATTTGCTTGTAATACTGGTTCATCCATAGGGTACTTAGATCCATAATCACTAAAACGTGGAGGGAACTCCCTCTGGAACGAAAACCACTTGGCGGGACTAGAAAAGGTGAATTTCGCTGTCAAACTGCAACGCTTCTTTGTGGCAATAATCAGCCGATTTCTGTCACACAAAGTGTTTGCATGTTTTGCGGTGAACGAGGCAAGAAGAGCAGCAAGATTATTTAATATAGCCTCAGATGTGGAAGAAATTTGTCTCTGTACTACGAAAATCAGACGCTAATAAGAGAATTTTCGGAGGTCATTATACAGCTAGAGTCATGGATACTTTTTCCACTCTTTTGAGTAGCCACCACCTTCTACTCAAGTAACTAGTTCAGTACTGTAAATTTTGGTTCCTTATCCAACTACTAATGTTTTGTTTAAACCCTTTGTTGAGAATCCATATTTACGTAGGCAGAGTCCTATTCCAAGCGCTGCTACGTTCCCGAGCATACTATTTTAATGAACTGAAAAGAATTTATGGAACAGTAGATTGCTTTAGTATTCAGCGAGTTTTGTTTCTGAAGTACTCCACGTGTTTTTTCACAGAAGGATAGTTATTGTAGTGTTGGCAAAAAAGCCAACACTGTTTTTCTCGAGGAGGCCGAAATGCACGCGTTTAATTACACGCTGACTGGCGTGAGGTCTGGAACAGGACAATATCTTGAGAATTGCAAATAAAGTACGTAGTTGATATAATACTTAACTATCGTCTCGGCAAATGAGAGTGTATCGGTCAGTGTAGCTTCGCTAGCAAAGTCGGCTGTACAACTGGGGCGAGTGCCAGTACGTCTCTCTAGACCTGCCGTGTGGTGGCGCTCGGTCTGCTATCACTGACAGTGGCGACACGCGGGTCCGACGTATACTAATGGACCGCGGCCGATTTAAAGGCTACCACCTAGCAAGTGTGGTGTCTGGCGGTGACACCACAGTTGTAGTTTCACTAAAGTGTAAAAGCCAAGAAAGGATCTAAAGTGATTTGGTTAAATACCATTCTTGTTGAAATATCAATGCAGTATCGAAGTTACCTGAATAAAACAGTAAACAATCAGAGCAGTTAACGTCTAGTAAACTTAAAGGGTCAGATTAAGGAATAATTAATGTTGAAATGTGTGTGGATTTCTAAGGGACCAAACTGCTTTGGTCATGAGTCCCAAGACTCACGCACTACTTACTCTAACTTAAACTAAGAACAACACACACACCAATGCCCTCGGGAGGACTCGAACCTCCGGCGGGAGAGGCCACGCAATCCGTGACATGGCGCCTCTAAGCGCGCGGCCACTCAGCGAGCCGAATAATTAATGTAGAGGTTTATAATAATATGTATATTAATATGCGTATTGCAAGTGATGTCAGTTAATAACGTTTTTCATACTGTGTTGTAAAGAAACCTAGTCACTAATAAATTGGTTTCTCGCACCCCTCCCTCCCTTACAAATTAATGAGCCATTTTGCTCCCCGAATTACAATTATTTTACTAACGAAGTGGAAATACCTATTTTATAACCGTCGTGTGCTATAATAAGTAACTGGCTACACTATCCAAACTACTAAAGATTCAGAGACCGCATGTCGTATGTGCGCTCTATTTAGTATACTTTAGTATACAGAAAGAATGCTCCCTGATAAAACAAATAGTAATCTGAACATATAGCATAGTGATTTGAATATCATTTCAATAATGATGTTTCCCACTAATTAAACTGATAAAAAATCCTTGTTTCCAAGTTAGTAGTGCTCCAACTCTAGTAATAATTTACCAGTAATGATCAGTAGCTTTTTGGTTTAATATACAGATTGTAAGTGTTACTGAGATCCACTTGTCACAAGTTTTCACAGTCGTTCTGTGTTATTACTGACAAAGCACTGTCCTACAAGGAAATACAGTATTTCAGTACCAAGTAAATGCCAATAGTTAACGTTCTATATGAACAGTACTAGTACTTGGTAAAACTTTGCGTAATCAGGCTGGCGACTGTTTCTTTTTGCGTACTTGCAGTTTACTCTATTGCTAATAGAACTTTGGTTTGATTCCCGTCTGTTCTGCTATTATTTCTTTCAGTAGATATCTCAATAAGAACGAAAAAATATTCTGATACCTTAACCGTTAGTACAGAGTGACGGTCAAATCTAATTCGTCTCACTAGAGTAACATTGTCACTTTGCTGCTAACTTCTCTGTATCTGGTCGTGTTATAAGAGGACGTTATGGGACGCATAAAAATGGTTTAAGCGAAATGCTGAAATACATCCCATGTAAATCAGGCGGTGTGATGTATCGGGGAAATTTAAGTCCTCTAAGATGTCTATTATGACACTACGAACTGTATATCCTCCTCTCTTACAAAAAAATTTGGTAGAACAGAATATATAGATTGGATTCACTTACGAATAATCACGTGAGTAAATGCACTCAATTTGTCTATTATGAAACATATAGGAAAATCATGAGGAAATTGAGTTACTGTCATAGCTATGAGGGGGGTACTAAAAGTATTGCCTCCGAACTTTTATGGGAAAACTCTTAAACTTTTTTTTTCAAAATAAAACAAACGATATTAACATTCCTCGTCTGTATTCTTCATGTCTACATATTTACACTTGTCTGCCGGTAAAGGTCTCCTAATTGCAGCTCGTAACATGGCGAGCGTTACGTAATCGTGTCGGTAAGTGAGAAACGGCATGCTGTTATATAGATTCGACTTCGAGGCGTCCGTCCACCCATAGAGCACCATATCCTTCAGCATGACAATGCCAAACCATATACGAGCGCTGCGAGATCTGCGACAATCCGACGCCCTGGGTTCACTGTCATCGACCATCCCCCATACAGTCCAGACTTGGTCCCATCCGAGTTTGAGCTGTTTCCAAAACTTAAAGAACATCTTCGAGGACTTCACTCTGATAGTAATGAAGCAGTGCAAGCAGAGGTGAGGTTATGGCTCCATCAACAAAGTCAAACCTTCTACAGCAGTGGTCGTCAAGCTTTTTCCTTAAGGTACAGTATTCATTTTGCTGGGCGACACGTCGGGGTGCATAGGAAAGATGTGTGTGTGTGTGTGTGTGTGTGTGTGTGTGTGTGTGTGTGTGTATGTGTGTGGAGGGGGGGGGGCGAAGGGAGGAAAGTGGCTACTCAAGGAGAAATTCAATTTCCACCAAACCATGATTACTGATAGAAGTTTACCACTTACACAGTTTGGTTTGAATCTACATATTATTAGGTAAGTATATTTAAGTGGGAAAGGAAGTAATATATTGGAAGTACATGCATTTGTCTGAAGACTTACATAGGGACCAATTTTCTATACCTAAGGAGATACTGGGGCCAGTGCCATAGTAATGGGATCCTGTTGTGACTGACAATTCGCAATTTTTTACAAAGACAAATTTTATTAATGTAAATTCACAAGGTTGATGACTGAACACACAAACGAAAGGTACCAATAACGATGCCAGTAGAAGTATCATAATTTAGGCAACCAAAAGTCCACTTCTAATTTTCCACAAAGGTTCGTTGTAACACACTCACACTCTAGTAACAGTCCAATTCAGAGACGATGACGTAATCTTCAACGGTCGGCGTACACGAGATCGGCATCCGGCGTGAACTGACCTGCGGGGCTGGTTCTAGCCCCTAAATAGCTGTCACCAGCCAATCGGGTTTTGGCGTAGTGATACTTCCTGTTGGCCGTGGCTCGAGCTCCCTCTGCAGGAAGTAGTGCTCGGAATGTCTGTTTCCATTATCTTGTATCTAATAGCCGGTGTTTACCATGGTGCTTTTGGTACACCTTGGGTATAGATAACCTCGTCCTCAGTGGTGTAATATGGGTTGCTGGCCCTCAGGGGCTACCTTGGCTCTGGTTTAACAGATCCCATGTTTATTTTTTTGTATTCCAGGCACATTTTGTGGGCCCTAGTATCTGAAAGAATATCAAGCGCCTTTATAAGACCGTTTAGAGTTGAACTTTTGTATTAGTCCAAATATAAAAGAACAAAGACAGTTTTCAATAAAAGAACTTAATTAATTCAAAAAGGGCACGAAGGGATAGAAGGGCGGATCATAGCTTCATATATAAAAATAGTTTAGAAGTCAGTTTTATCTGTTATATTGTGTCTATTTTTTTGGAAGTAACAGTCAGTTATTGGGGAGAACACGTTGCCCACTTTTCCCGACGAGTAGTGTGCCTACTTTTCCCGATCAGACGCTAGCTTACCATTAGCGATCCATAGAAGAAACTGTCAAACTCAAAAACTATCAAGAAACTACATTTGTAGGCCAGAAGACGTTGTTTGAATATTGATATAGAAAAAATTATTGCTCTGCATACAAGTGAGATAACAAGAATAATACAGGGCTATTACAAATGATTGAAGCGATTTCATAAATTCACTGTAGCTCCATTCATTGACATATGGTCACGACACACTACAGATACGGAGAAAAACTCATAAAGTTTTGTTCGGCTGAAGCCGCACTTCAGGTTTCTGCCGCCAGAGCGCTCGCGAGCGCAGTGAGACAAAATGGCGACAGGAGCCGAGAAAACGTATGTTGTGCTTGAAATGCACTCGCATCAGTCAGTCATAACAGTGCAACGACACTTCAGGACAAAGTTCAACAAAGATCCACCAACTGCTAACTCCATTCGACAATGGTATGCACAGTTTAAAGCTTCTGGATGCCTCTGTAAGGGGAAATCAACGGGTCGGCCTGCAGTGAGCGAAGAAACGGTTGAACGCGTGCGGGCAAGTTTCACGCGTAGCCCGCGGAAGTCGACGAATAAAGCAAGCAGGGAGCTAAACGTACCACAGCCGACGGTTTGGAAAATCTTACGGAAAAGGCTAAAGCAGAATCCTTACCGTTTACAATTGCTACAAGCCCTGACACCCGATGACAAAGTCAAACGCTTTGAATTTTCAGCGCGGTTGCAACAGCTCATGGAAGAGGATGCGTTCAGTGCGAAACTTGTTTTCAGTGATGGAGCAACATTTTTTCTTAATGGTGAAGTGAACAGACACAATGTGCGAATCTGGGCGGTAGAGAATCCTCACGCATTCGTGCAACAAATTCGCAATTCACCAAAAGTTAACGTGTTTTGTGCAATCTCACGGTTTAAAGTTTACGGCCCCTTTTTCTTCTGCGAAAAAAACGTTACAGGACACGTGTGTCTGGATATGCTGGAAAATTGGCTCATGCCACAACTGGAGACCGACAGCACCGACTTCATCTTTCAACAGGATGGTGCTCCACCGCACTTCCATCATGATGTTCGGCATTTCTTAAACAGGAGATTGGAAAACCGATGGATCGTTCATGGTGGAGATCACGATCAGCAATTCATGTCATGGCCTCCACGCTCTCCCGACTTAACCCCATGCGATTTCTTTCTGTGGGGTTATGTGAAAGATTCAGTGTTTAAACCTCCTCTACGAAGAAACGTGCCAGAACTGCGAGCTCGCATCAACGATGCTTTCGAACTCATTGATGGGGACATGCTGCACCGAGTGAGGGAGGAACTTGATTATCGGCTTGATGTCTGCTGAATCACTAAAGGGGCACATATCGAACATTTGTGAATGCCTAAAAAAAATTTTTGAGTTTTTATATGTGTGTGCAAAGCATTGTGAAAATATCTAAAATAATAAAGTTATTGTAGAGCTGTGAAATCGCTTCAATCATTTGTAATAACCCTGTATAAATGACCTACGGTATCTTACATGAGACGTCTCAAAAACAAACGAAAGAAGTACTAAAATATAACGGAACAAGCTTCCTCTTTCTATCTGACTGACAGTGGCGATGTATATTAGTACCAGTGTGACATCACAGGCAGGAGCGCTGTTGAGGGCAAAAAGTATGCAGTGGCCACTTTTCCCGTCCTGGTGACTTAACCGCACCTTGCCCTTCTGATCTTCCTATTAATTAGTAGTCTACGTAGGTTAGTAGGTTGTATTAATTAATAACAGTAGCCGCAATACGAGACACGATCACAAATGTTTACTAAATGTTTTGAATGCCATTTTCCTTCTACTCATTGCATTGTATTGGAACAGGCTTAATTTGACTGCATATTACTTCCTACAAACATATACCACATTTGAAGATGACAGTCTCTCTAATGCGCATGCACGAATCCATGTTACTATCGTTTGATATTTATACCACAGCAGCTGATTTGGGCTAGTTGCGCACGTTCATGAGTTGCCAGCATTGAAAGACAAACAATAAAATACTCCACCTCTCACTTCTGTTAACCTAGCAGTAGCCGCGCTACATACCAGCTGCCCCTGACGTAACAGATAAAATCTGGTTACCTCACGGCCGAATTCACCAACGTAATTTAAAATTAAGCGTGTCTTAAAAGGGGTATTACTGTTTCCCTAAGCATTTTTTAACTGTCACTGAGGAAGAAAAATACACTCAGAAGAAGTCGTCCTTTTTGGAGTCGGCTGTTAGTTGCTTGATGCATATTTTAATAAAATAAAGAGGGCCGCTCGATTGCCCGATTCGGGCCGCATGCAGTTTGACGACAACCGTTCTACAGTGGCGTTATCAACAAACTGGACTCTCCTTGGGAAAAATATGTTCGTCGGGAGGGTGATTATGTTGAGAGATAAATAAGTGGACACAAAGAATGAAGATGTAGAATGTTAAAAACGTTCGAATTTATTTAGAAAGCTTTAACAATTTACACATGAAAAATTGGGAGTTGTTACTCTTCAACGTGTCCTTGTATTTTGCAAACAATCTAAGTTAAATAAAATATTTCATAAATTTAGGTTATGACTCAACAAATTTACATTCTGCAGGCATTATTAGTCATCGACACTGATCACACGACGATCTGTTAGTCACGACAGAAGATTTTTCGACCTGCACGAAGCATTGTACAGCACCAGGAATGTTGTACGTAGTTTTACATGCTAATAACATTCAAGAGCCAAGATCACATAAATATTTCTTTATTTAAAACAGTCAGTTTGGACAGACTTTCCTGTCCTCTTCAGGTCTTCAAAATCTTTTTGGAATGAAACGTATTCTTTCTACGTTGGACCTCATGCCAAGTTGCCATATGGATAATAGTAAGCACATTATAAAAAGTTTGTCATAACTAAACCAATTAAAAGCATAAAGCGATATATATATATATATATATATATATATATATATATATATATATATATATATATAATATTTAAGTTATTATAAATTATATTATAATATTTAAAACATTTAAAAACATAAAGCACCTTGTGCGATATATGGACATGGCCATTTGCTTTATGTTTTCAAATATTTTGGTTCAAAATTGGCTCTGAGCACTATGGGACTTAACATCTGAGGTCATCCGTCCCTTAGAACTTAGAACTACTTAAGCCTAACCAACCTAAGGACATAACACACATCCATGCCCGAGGGAGGATTCGAACCTGCGACTGTAGCAGTCGCGCGGTTCCAGACTGAAGCGCCAAACCGCTCAGTAAATATTTTGGTTATGGAAAACCTTTTATGATATGCTGATTCTTATCCACACGTCAACTTGGCGTGAGATCCAACATAAAGTGAGCAGGTATCGTAACAAAAAAGTTTTTTGAAGACCTGACGATGACAGCAAGTTCTGCCGGAACCAGTTGTTTTAAATAAGGAAATATTGATGCAATTTTGGCTGTTGCATGTTTTTAGCAAGTAAAACAAATGGCTCCTTCGGTTTTCTTAAAATCAGAAAATTCCAATAGCTTCACATATTGCAGGGGACAAGGACGAGGGATTCTTACGTCCTAGCGGTATCTCCTGTGAAATTTCTGATCGTCCTCAGCCGGCACTGGCGTCCCTCGCTTTAAGCTGAGAGATGGCGCCCTTGGCCGGATTAAGCGCTCGGCGTTTCGCACGCCTGTGCGGCCGCTGGCGCCACACACCGCGGGCCGCCACCCACACCGATACGTCTTCCGGCTTGCGCTGGAAATGTAATTACTCTCGGCGGTGCCGAGCTAATTAAAACTTATTAATGGCCGGCGCGCTGCTGCGCTACACGACGCCGCAACACCAGCCGTACACTCCTCGCGTACTCCGTCTCACACACATTCGCGGCGAGCGCAGTCTCAGGGCCGTATGTACCTGTCTAGAGGTCTCCTAATTAGGGGACCTACATAAAAAAAAACGAGCCAGCGTCATGCATCTATCAACACAAATCATTTTCGTTTCAATCATTAACCGTTCAACCCCATTCCAGATTTTTAATGAAGGTACGAACATTTGGAATCGGTTCCCAGATACGTGGGCCCCTTGAAGACTTCTTGAGTAGTACACTGAAGAGACAAACAAACTGGTACACCTGCTTAATATCGTGTAGGGTCCCGCGAGCACGCAGAAGTGCCGCAACACGACGTGGCACAGACTCGACTAATGTCTGAGGTAGTGCTGTAGGGAACTGACGCCATGAATCCTGCCGGGCTGTCGATAAATCCGCAAGACTGCAAGGGAGATCTCTCCTGAACAGCCCGTTGCAAGACATCCCAGATATGCTCAATAATGTTCGTGTTTGGGGAGTTTGGTGCCCAGCGGAAGTGTTTAAACTCAGAAGAGTGTTCCAGGAGCCACTCTGTCACAATTCTGGACGTATGGGGTGTCACATTGTCCTTCTGGAATTGCCCAAGTCCGTCGAAATGCACAATGGACATAAGTGGATGTAGGTGATCAAACAGGGTGCTTACGTAGGTGTCACCTGTCAGACTCGGATCTAGATGTATCAGGGGTCCCACGTCACTCCAATTGCACACTCCCCACACCATTACAGAGCATCCACCAGCTTAAACACTCCGCTGCTGACATGCAGGGTCCATAGATTCATCGGTCTAAGGCGCTGCAGTCATGGACTGTGCGGCTGGTCCTGGCGGAACTTCGAGTCCTCCCTCGGGGATGGGTGTGTGAGTTTGTCCTTAGGATATAGTGTGTAAGCTTAGGGACTGATGACCTTTGCAGTTAAGTCTCATAAGATTTCACACTCATTTGAACATGGATTCATGAGGTTGTCTCGATACCCTTACACGTCCATCCGCTCCATACTATTTCAAACGAGACTCGTGCGACCAGGGAACATGTTTACACTCGTCAACAGTCCATTGTCGGTGTTGACGTGGCCAGTTGAGGCGTAAAGCTTTGTGTCGTGCAGTCATCAAAGGTACACGAGTGGACCTTCGGCTCCGAAAACCCATATCGATGATGTTTCGTTGAATGATTCGCACGCTGACAGTTATTGATGGTCCAGCATTTAAATCTTTAGCAATTTGCGGAAGGTTTGTACTTCAGTCACGCTTCGGTCGTTGTATGTCTCGTTATTGCAGGATCTTTTTCCGGCCGCAGCGATGTCAGAGATTTGATGTTTTACCGGATTCCTGATATTCACAGTACACTCGTGAAATGGTAATATGGGATAATCCTCACTTCGTCGTTAAGTCAGCGATGCTTTGTCCCATCGCTCGTGCGCCGACTATAACACCAAGTTAAAACTCACTTAAATCTTGATAACCTGCCGTTGTTGAAGCAGTAACCGATCTAACAACCGCGCCAGACACTTGCTGTCTTACTCGTGTATAGGCGTTGCGGACCGCAGCGCCGTATTCTACCTGCTTACATATCTCTATATTAGAGTACTCATGACTATACGAGTTTCTTTGGCCCTTCAGTGCAGAACCCAGTTTGTTCTTCTCGACGGCGAATGTTCATCAGAGACAAGAGTATCGTGAGGAGTGTCCCAGGGAAGTGTGATAGGATCGCTGTTATTTTTTAAATGCCAAAATGATATGTTGGACAGGGTGGGCAGGTATCTGCGATTGTTTGCAGATGACGCTGTGGTATACGTACGGGAACGCGTCTAAGTTGAGTGGCTGTAGGAGGATACAAGATGATTTATACAAAATTTTTAGTTGGTGTGATGAGCAGCAGCTAGTTATAAATGTAGGAAAATGTGAGTTAATGCAGATGAATTGGGAAAAAATTCCTTAATGTTCGAAGACAGCGTTGGTGCTGTGCTAGCTGATGCAGTGACGTCGTTTAAATATCTAGATTTAATGTTGCAAATTGATATGAAATGGAAAGTTTGGTTCATCTGTAAAGGAGAAAGCGTATAGAACACAAGTGCGAACCGTTCTTAAAGTACGGCTCATGTGTTTGGAATCGGTACCGCGTCAGATTAAAGGAAGATATTGAAGCAATTCAATGGCTGGCTGCTAGATTTGTTAAAAGTAGGTTCGATCAACTGGACAGTATTACGGAGATGCTTCGGGGACTCCAACGGGAATCACTGGAGGGAAGTCGACGTTCTTTTCGAGGAACACTATTGACAATATTTATAGTACCGGCATTTGGGGCTGACTGCAGAACAGTTCTACAAATGGCAACGTATATTACGCGTAAGTACCACGACGATAAGATACAAAAAGTTAGGGCTCATACGGAGGCATATAGACAGTGTTTTTCCCCTCGCTCTGTTCGCGAGTGGCCGGCCGCGATGGCCGAGCGGTTCTAAGCGCTTCAGTCCGGAACCGCGCGACTGTTACGGTCGCAGGTTCGAATCCTGCCTCGGGCCTGGATGTGTGTGATGTCCTTAGGTTAGTTAGGTTTAAGTAGTTCTAAGTTCTAGGGGACTGATGACCTCAGATATTAAGTCCCATAGTGCTCAGAGCCATTTGTTCGCGAGTGGATCAGGAAAGGAAGTGACTAGTAGTCGTAGAGGGTACTCCCCTCTACGCACCGTACAATGGCTTGCGGAGCATGTATCTAGATGTACATACATAACTGTTCTTAGGCTTAAGACCGTCGAAGCCTTATAATGTTTTTCTCATATTCTTGTTTTTGTGTATTGCATGAATTTTGACTTGTGTATGATTATTCAATATGATTTCGGAAACTTAGTATAGTCTCTTTGTCTGTGGAGGTAACCAGCGACATCCTTCGCATCCATGTTGGGGCATTCCTGTTCTCCAACGCGCCGACTTAACGGCTACCACTTAAGTCCAGGATGTCCACTTTACTGTGCCACTTTTGGACACGCAAATAAATGGCTAAACGTGTGAGCAACACGGTAGTTGGACGACCAGAAAATACACTGGGCTGACAAATGTCATGGGACACCTCCTAATGTCGTGTCGGACCTCCTTTTGCCGGGCTTAATGAAGCACCTAGACGTGACATGGACTCAACAAGTCGTCCGAAGTCCCCTGCAGAAATATTGAGCCATGTTGCTTTTATAGCTGTCTATAATTGTGGGAGTGATGCCGGAAGAGGATTCTGTGCACGAACTGACCTCTCGATTACGTCCCATAAGCGTTCGATGGAATTCATGTCGGGCGATCTGGGTGACAAACTGCCCACCCTGATGACAAAGGAAATGCAATACTAACTGCTGAGATTGAAGAGTCTATGAAGGAGATGAAAAATGTAAAGGCAGTGGGAATTGATGAGAGTCCTACTGAACTGTTAAAGGCCTTCGAGAAAGAAGGGAAAAGGGGGTTGATTGAATTGTGTAATCAGATAAAACATGATAGGAAAATGGCCAAAGGACTTCACAGAAAGTATCTTAATAGCTATAGAAAAGAAAAAAGAAAACAGCAAAAAGTGTGAGGAACATAGAACAGTGAGCCTGATATCGCATGCAGCCAAAGTCTTGCTGAGGACGCTCAACAGAAGGCTATATGGAAAGCTGAATTGCCTAATAGAAGATGAACAATTTGGTATCAGACGAGGAGGGAACTAGAGATGTCATTGGGCTACTGAGAGTGATAGGGGAGAGGCACATGGAGAAGGGTGTATGTTGTGTTCATTGATCCTGAGAAGGCTTTTGACTGTGTATGATGGGATAAACTGATGGAAATCCTAAGGAAACATGGAACTGACTGGAGGGATAAACGGCTAATTAGAAATTTATATTTGAACCAGAGATCAAGAGTAAGAGGAGGAGGTGTGATGAGGGAAGAAACTGAACTGGGAAGAGGTGTAAAACAAGGTTGTTGTTTATCAGCAGCACTGTTCAGTATATATCTGGAGGAAATTATTGGTGAAAGTTTTGATGGAAGGAGAGGAAATTTTTGTAAAGGGGTCGGAAGTGGAGTGTATAAGATTTGCAGACGACATGATTTTGATGGCAGAGAGTGCAAGAGAGATGGTACAAATGTTAGATGATCTAAACACAAAATTAGAAGAATATATAATGAAGACTAACAAGAAGAAAACGAAAAGCATGGTAATTGGAGGAAAGGATACAAAATGCCATATGAAAATAGGGGGAGAGGAAATAGAGCAAGTGAATAACTTCAATTACTTGGTAATTGTAATAGTGGATGATACGTATTGCTCAAAAGAAATTAGGAAAAGAATTCCAATGGCAAAAGAAGGATTCCTTATGAAATAGAATTTTTTTTGCGGACCACTGAACAAAGATCTGAGGAAAAGACTGACCAAATGTTACAAAAAAATGGCTCTGAGCACTATGGGACTTAACTTCTGAGGTCATCAGTCCCCTAAAACCTAGAACTACTTAAACCTAACTAAACTAAAGACATCACACACATCCATGCCCGAGGCAGGATTCGAACCTGCGACCGTAGCGATCGCGCGGTTCCAGACTATAGCGCCTAGAACCAAATGTTACATCTGGAACGTTGCACTATGTAATGCGGAGACCTGGATATCGAGGAAGGAAGATGAAAGAGGACTTGAGGCACTAGAGACGTGTATATGGAGAAGAATTGTAGAAGAGTTGTAGAAGAAAGAAACATGCTGAAAGTCATCAGAAAGAGAAAAACGGAACTGGATTGGACATTGTTTGGGGAGGGACTGTTTATTGAAGGAAGGAATAGAAGGAATGGTGGAGGGGGAAAGGGAAAGAAGAAAAAGAAGATATCAAATGATTGGCAATATCAAAGGAGACAGATATTCAGAAATGAAAAGACCGGCTACGGACAGACAAAAGTGGAAGAGGCTTAACCCGTGACAAGACATGCCGTAAGGCAGAATACCATACTACTACTACTACTCTTCAAACCAATCGCGACCAGCTGTGGCCTGGTCACATGGCGCATTGTCATCCGTAAAAGTTCCATCGTTGTTTGGAAAAATTATGTCCTTCATTGGCTGCAAATCGTCTCCAAGTAGTCAAACATCCAAAGTACCCAGTCCGTTCCACAGCATTATGGTGCTACCACTCGCTTGCAAAGTATCTCGTTGATAACTTGGGTCCTTGGCTTAGTGGGGTGTATGTTACACTCGAGCCGTACCATCAGCTCTCAGCAACTGAAATCGGCACTCCTGTGACCAGGCCATGGTTATCCAGACATTTGTGATCCAGCCGATATGGTCACGAGCCCAGTAGAGGCGCTGCAGGCGATGTCGTGCTGTTAGCAAAAGCACTTGAGTCGGTCGTCTGCTGCCATAGCCCATTAACCCCAACTTTGTCCGCACTTTCCTAACGGATACTTTCGTCGTACGTCCCACACTGATTTCTGCGGTTGTTTCATGCGGTGTTGCTTGTCTGTTTTTTATCACTGGAAACTCTATGCGAACACCGCTGCTCTCGAACGTTAAGCGAAGGCCGTCGGCCACTGCGTTGTCCGAGTTTAGAAATTTCGTATTCTCGGCACACTCTTGACACTGTGAATCTTGAAATATTGAATTTCTTAACGGTTTTCGAAGTGGAATGCGTCTAGCTCCAATTACCATTGCGCTTTCAGAGACTGTTAGTTTCCGTCGTCGGAAACCTCCAACATGTATCATCTTCGCTATTTCACTGCCCTTTTAAATCTTCTGTACGCCAAACTACCGTCATACATGTGACAGCATGCTCTACCTGTGTCCCAAAACGCCGTTCATAAAAACGGGATTTTTCCATGGCTCATACCTCAGGTTCTGTTAGTGATACAAACGTAAGACCAAGTGTTTAGGCTGGGGACCATTTCCAGTAGAGGGTCATTGTTTAAACCTAATACTCTTTCTCTAGCTTAGCCCATGGAGAAAATCAGTTGGTTCTTTTTGCATTATGTGTGACCTACGTTGCACCTTAGGGGTTTGTTTAGGTACCATGTAGTTTATGGGCGGTTCATGAGAAAAACCGAAAAACGAGTATTTTGTGTACCAAAACCAGGCCGCGAATTTCAAGACGGCCGTGCACAGAAAATATTTGCAATTTTTTACGATATTTTCCTATGATCCCGATCTCGAACAACCTTGAAAAATTTCTTGATCTCTTTAACCGTTTCCGAGATAAAGAGATTCTTAGTTACTCTGCATGTACACGTAAAACGTAAATGGAGAGTAATATATGTTAAAATCTCTCATAGTGTGAAAAATATGGAAACTAAAAAAATTTGTGTAGAACAACATATACAATCATATGCTTGTGACCTTAAACTAATTAACGGTACTTTTATAATTGTATCCGTGTACAGGCCCCCCTATTGGGAAATTTTCAGCTATTTAAAAAAAAAAAAGTGGATTCTTTGTTGTGCTATCTGTCAGACGGAAGCAAATTATTGTATGTCAGGATTTCAATGTAGATTTTCTGAAAGAGTCAGATGGAAAGCTTGACTTTGAAGTATTACTTGGTTCTTTCAATTTGACGTCAGTTATTGATTTTCCTACCCGGGTGGTACAAGAAAGAAGCACAATGATAGATAAAGTTTTTATAGACCAAGACAAATTTAATCAAATAAAATCTTTTCTTATTAAGAACAGTCTGTCTGGTCATGATGCACAGCTAGTTACAGTATATGACATAGCTCCATACAGTAATGAAAAACAGTCCTCCAAAACAGTGCTTTCAGTTAATGATTTAACAACTGAAAATTTTAGAGAAAGCTGGCAACATTTAGACTGGGATGAGGTGTACAGGAAACTTGATGCTAATTTAAAATTTAACCTATTTCGTGATACCTTTGTGAGTATATTTGAAAACAGTTTCCCTAAGAAAACTGTGAAATATAAAAGTAACAAACTACCTAAAAAGTTATGGTTTACTGAAAGGATAAAAGTATCTTGTAAACAGAAAACGAACATTTATCTTGTAGCTAGGAGGAGTAATGACCCATAAACAGTAAAACATTATAAAAACTACTGCACTGTGTTAACAAAAGTTATTAAAAAGTCCAGACGTATGTGTCTTATGTCTTAGATTAGCATAACTGACAATAAAATTAGAACAATTTGGAATATTGTTTAACGGGACACAGGAAGACTGTATTTCTATCAAACTCAACGAAAAGTTTATCATCAAGAAGTCAGAAGTATAAAACATTTTAATAATCATTTTTGAGTGTTGCAGAGAAAATAGGATCCAGCTGTTCATCAGAAAATGCAAGACAGTATATGGAAGAGGAATACCTAAGCAATGTGATCAAACTGAAATTCAGCCCACTTCTCCTACAGAAATTAGGAAAATAATAAATTCAAAGTAAAAGCTCACATGGAATTGATGGCATTTCCAACAGAGTACTAAAAGCCTGTTCCCAACAAATAAGTAGGATTCTCAGCAACATATATAGTAGCTCAGTGAAACAGGGCATTTTACCAGATAGACTGAAATATGTTATTGTCAAACAATTGCATAAAAAAGGGGATAGGTCCGATGCTAACAACTACCACACAATCTCGCTTCTGAAAGCTTTATCCAAAATTTTTGAAAATGTAATGGATCCACTAGTAGTACCACATATTTGTAAAAATGAAATACTAACAAAATGTCAGTTTGGTTTTCAGCAACGCTTTTCAACAGAAAATGTTATATATGCTTTCACTGATCAAATATTAAATGCATTGAATAACCGAATATCACCCATTGGGATATTTTGTGACCTCTCAAAGGCTTTTGACTGTGTGAATCATGAAATTCTTCTAGATAAGCTTAAGTATTGTGGTATGTATTAAATCTTGCCTAGTTGTCGAATGTGAGGTGTCTAGGAAACCTGCTTTCTAGGATCAATAGACAACATTCAAACAAATCATATTAATGAATTTTATTACAAAAGGAAGAGATTACAATACTTAACTCTGACTATTACGCAGAAGGGGCGCAAGCAAAGGGCGACATACGAAATGGACAAGTTTCTTCAGTATAAATTCTTCTTTGCATAGAGACCGCTGCTGTCACGTTGTTGTCCTGGAAAGGGATCCCTCAGCGTGCAGTTGGCTGACATCTTGTCACAGCCCTCTATCGTTACTGACTAGCGTGCCAGGGGAAGTATCAATAATGGTGACCCACAGGGTTCAGTCTTTGGTCCCTTATTGTTTTTAACATATATTAATGAATTGCTATTCTATATTAATGAGGATGTAAAGCTAGTCCTTTTTGCTAATGATACATGTATAGTAATTGCATTCAACAAACAAGAATAAGTCGTCTTTCAGAAAATTATTAAGTGGTTCTCTGCAAATGGACTCTTGCCTCTACACCCTCCAATTTGACAAGTCTTCTGAATGTTGCAATGTTGTGATAATGTATTAGGAAGAGGAAGAGTATTTTGTATCCTTGTGACCTTATACTCTGACTCCAACTCTTATGCTAATTTGTATATAAACTGGCATCTGCTTAATTTTTCTCCTGTTACTTCCTTACAGAGTACCCAAGCATATGCAGCTGTTAAATGCAAGACATTGAAAAAAACGTGCACGGGCCATGTGCGGCATCTATACTTCACAGTGTAAAGCCGAGTCATTTGGTCGATCATACTTGGAGTTATTGTAGTAGGCCACTGACTCTGGTAGCTATTTAGGATGTCGTTCATCGATAGTTACTGTGTCATGCATTGAACTCAAAATAAGCACAATTTTGTTCTTTTTCCCCTGATAGAATGTTAGACTCACGTCACATGATTCATAAAGAATAGGTGCAACAGCAGATTTTGCTGATCAAGGTATTTCCCTTCAGGATTTCTTCACTGTGCCCAGAATCTTGCACTCTTACGTTTCAATTTTCTGGAAGGCATTTCGTTGTGAAAAAAATTGGCGCCGGCTATGCTTCTTCCTGTGGAACCAAAGGGTAGCATAAGAGGCGTTACAATATGCTCTGCAAGTGGAACACCTGTGGGACGCTGCTGATCTTTTCCTAGGTAAGGAAACCCATTCACCAGATACTTAGAATTCGTATCAACTGCAAGCCAAAACTTTATTCCAAACTTGTCTGGTTTATTGCTCATGTACTGAATGCAAGAGCATCTAGTCTTGTATTCGACCATAACAGCTTCAACGGAAAGATTTTTGCTCCATATAAACCTCGTAAATACATAAGCGATATTACGGATTCTATTGCATCAACGCTAATGGTCCAATCATCATCATGTAGCTCTTGGCATGCTCTATTTTCTGTACACTTCTTTATATTTTGAAGCATGCTGCCATCAATTAGTAATCTCCATGCACTAGAATATATATCTTTCCTGACAAACTTCTTCACATAGCCCGTAGGTCCCGGTGCTACCTTCAATGTGTTCTGCTGTTCCAGGAACAGCTTTCGTAGGTGTAACAGTCCATGTTGTTCCTTCATTAGTCGTCTCACTACTCCCAATGGAAGGATTTCCTTCCATCTGAACTTTGCCACGAGTGTCTCTAGTGCTGTTAGCTGGAGGTATGCGCACACTGTTGTTTGACGTACCTGAACGTACAGTATATAATAGAATAATTCATTACTTTAAAAATAGTGAATTTCAAATTATAATACAACAAAATAGAAAACATTTAGAATGCTGGCTGAAATATCAGTTGCGATAAAATATAAAATAATAATACAGTGGTTATACAAACATGCCTGCAACATTGGTTTCCAGCCTCTCGGCTTGCACTTCTCCAGTAGTTGCAACATCGCTGTCTGAAGTGTCACTGATTTCACTGACGGGAGGGATATATTCCTCAATATCAATGGCGCTAGTAGCGTCATCTTCTCGTAATTCATCAGCTTCACAAGCATCACAAGGATCTTCTCCTTCGGATTCACCATCCGACATTGACATCAAATATTTTAATATTTTTTCATCAGACAAACCGCGTCTTTTAACCGCCATTACGAAACAACTGAAATGTGGACAACACGAACTGCGCCACTTAAGCAACAGAGCTTCGTTGCTCATCGACAGTGGGTCTGCAGAAAACAATAATCAAATTAGGATGGTAAACAACAGTAGGTTTGGACATGTCCGAAAGCTATTGTTCACATTTCGGTACCCGTCAAAATGACGGATTTCGGTCAAAGTATTACGAGTTGTCTGGGACACTTTTCGGAATGGTCCTATTGGGTAAACTCTTTGCAGACGTCTACCTAACAAATATTTATGAAAAGTCGTAGAAAATGGGACCAGTAGAAGAATCCATTTAGGATAAATAGGTCTACCGAAGTAGAATCCTCGTCAAAATGACGGGTGCAGTCCATCTAGTGTTAAAGATCTGACAGATAGCCAACCAACATTTAAAATGCAAATTAAAAGAATTTCTGAATGACATGTTCCACATCATTATGAAATGTCGTATTCATGATCTATGGAACAAGTATTAATGTATCTAAGTACGTATATATCTCATGTAAAGCAAAGGTGTAGTTTATAAAGTGACATATAAATACCTGTAAAGTATCTCTGTTGTCATCAGAAGGGTTCTGGTAAACCCATGTTGTAGTACTGAAGCACATGCAAAATTATTGTGGAGGTAAAATCCGGTTTGAGGTGTTAAACTGAATCGATTATTTTGAAAGCGGGTTAAGTGCCTAAATGAGCAAAATAAAGTATGTGGCTTAATATGACGTACATCCCTAAATACAGGTTTTTGACTGAAAAGGACACGTGCCTATGCGGTTTCTACCCATTTTATCACTGTGCGAAATGTTCTGCTTATTTTGAAACAGATTCGAGTCATTTATTTGTATCCCTTTCAAAATAACTGCCATCCTCTATGGTAGGAGATACACGAATCACATGCCGTCGCCGTCTGTTATACGTCATACGCATAGACGACAGCGATTCGAATGGTAACCGAAAACGACTGGCTGTTTATTATTTTGAGGTTATTTTCAGCTCCAAGTTTGCCTCCTCCAAAGACGTATATTGATAGCGTATTGACATACTGTCTTCATACTACTTGTCTGGGAAGCCTAAACTGTACCTGGTTATTACTGTTCAGTTCATTTCTTATGATTGATAACATTATATATAATGGATTAATAGCACTATAATATAAGGAGAATAGCATATGAAAGCACTTTATGATCAAATATGTTAGAAAGCAATTCTGTGTAATAATTTTTAATGAATCAACATGAACTGATACAGAAACAAGGCAACATATAAATTCTGTCATGATTCAAAACTATGCTACCTGTAATGTATATACACTATGAGTTCTGTAGAGTAGACAAGAATGAAACAATGCTTTGACTCATACCCATTCTATGTTCAACTAATAATATTTAAAATACTCACACACAATGTAAATAATGCATTATTACCACATACTTACTTTCCTTTAAGTGTCAATTCAATTTTGTATTGTATTTGTCATTAGATATGAACACAGAAAAAATACTCCAGTAACATGGAATATACGTTTATTACTGTATCAATTCAATTGTATCATTCATTTGAGGTACTTGATCTGCGATGTATTCAGAACGTTTTGTACATTATCATTTACTTCACTAGTGGTCTATAGTCTCGTTCCAATGATGTCGTTGATGAAACAGCACACATAATCTGTATGACTGCTGATGAAGATGTCAGAAGCTTGAACATGAAGGACGCCAATGCTAAATTCGCAGATGATATTATTATCCCCAGTGAAAGTAACAAAGAAATACAAGATTTGCTAAAAACAGTCTAATGAGTACAGAATATGGAATGAGAGGATATCGAATAACGACGAACGTAATGAGAAGGAGGAGAAATGAGAGCAGCGAGAAAGTTAACATCGGGAGTGGCTGGCACTAAGTAGATGAAGTTAAACAACTCATGATGGGCGGAGCAAGGGGAACTTAAAAAGCATATTATCACTGGGAAAAAGGCATTGCTAGTTTAGAGAAGTCTACTGGTGTCAAAAACAGGCCTTAATTTCAGGAAGAACTAGTTGAGAATGTACGACTGGAACACAGCATTGTATGCTAGTGAAGCACTGACTATGGGAAAACCGGAACAGAAGACAACCGAAACATTTGAGATTTAGTGCTACAGAATAATGTCGAAAATTAACTGGATTGTTGAGGTAAGAAATGGAGAGGTTCTCCGGAGAATCGGCGATGAAAGTAGTATATGGCAAACACTGACAAAAAGAAGGGACAGGACATTAGAACATGAGTATCTATTAAGACAACACGTGATAATTCCCATGGCACTAAAGGGAGCTGTAGAGGGGAAAAGCTGTAAAGGAAAACAGAGATTGGACTACAACGAGTAAAAAAGCAAGAGCTACTCTGAGATGAAGAGTTTGGCACAGGAGAGGAATTCGTGTGAGGCCGCATCCACATTAAACCAATCAGAAGACCGATGAAAAAAATTGTCCATTGGCTTTTGCCTTTTCAAAATGTTTGCGAAAAATAACCAACATCTCAGAAGAAGTGTGGCATTATTTTTTTTAGATATATATGTGTATTAAATGATAATCTTGATAAGCATTCCTCGCTTCCTTCCTAATCCAACTAATGTGAAAAATCAGTCAGACAGCAGGCGACAAAGACGCATATTAATAAAAGGAACATGGGACGATGCTGGCGTGTGTCTCATTTCTCGCAGTTTCAATCAGATATATGCTTCTGAGTTTGGTTTCCACCAGTAATTTCAGTTTGAATAGAGCCGAAACAATTAAAGCAGCCCTCGTAATTGGATCCTTTGAACAGAATTTGGATAGACAATTTGATACTACTCTTAACAGGTCAAGGAACAAGCGAGTCTCATCTTATTGAAATAATAGTTTTTCGTTCGTATGCGGTAATGTTGGGATGGCCGAGACAGATACGAGTCACTCAGCCTTTCCAACAAAGCGGTCCTCTTTGTGCATCTCAAACGGTGCAGTACCTTCGCATAGCACATTGAGATGAGGCACTGCCCAAGGCGGTCGCTTTACGAGCCTAGTAGCGTTTTACTGTGGTACGTTCTCGTCGGTTTGCACGGAACTGGACACTTTTCTGATTACCGTTGGAGACACGCCTCATGCAAACTCTCTAGCTCAAGCCCCAAAAGACAGCTCAGAAAGTAAATATCATTTTACGCCACCAAGAAACGTACTGGCGCCAGTGGAAAGTTGTTAGCTTGCTGATTGTGTAGGAAATTAAGCTCCCGCCAGACGTACTAAGAGCAACTGTGTTAATCCCCAGGAATATTTAAGACGCTTTCGAAAAATCTTCTGCATGACTATGGGAAGAAACGAGAATTTGCTCGTGTGTCGTGTGGGTAATACCACGACTAGTGTTCTCATTGGCTTCTAATATGTGGAGTGAATCTTTCTGCGATTCATAAGAAGAGAGCAGGTGAATATTGTGGGAAATTTTCCCTCTTACGATACGGGAAACAAATAAGTACGATCCTCGGTTGGCTGCCGAGTTTTTGGCGGAATTAATTTTGTTGAGACGCCAGAGCTAGCGAAATGAAAGAGTACATAGAACATTCGGTTTCAGAGCATGGTGCAGAGAGAATCCCGTTCTGGAGAGTGGCAGAGAGAAGATTCTGACTCGGGGAGCGGAGATGGACAGTGACTACCTGTTTCTGAGATCGATGAGGAGCTGTTGGTCTTCAAAAGAATGGCTCTAAGCACTATGGGACTTAACATCTGAGGTCATCAGTCCCTTAGACTTAGAACTACTTAAACCTAACTAGCCTAAGGACATCACACACATTCATGCCCGAGGCAGAATTCGAACCTGTGACTGCAGCAGCAGCGCGGTTCCGGACTGAAGCGCCTAGAACCGTTCGACCACAGCGGCCGGCTGTTGGTCTTCGTTCGCGATCCGAGGCAGCAGTCATAATGATGAGCATTCAAACCACAGTGTTAGGATTTAATTTAGATCGACACTGTGTGAAACTAAGGAGCTCTGCAATTAAATTAGAACCCTTAGACAGTCATGGTCGTGATTTCTAACTCGTTTCAATTCTATTGCGATACAGAACTCATTGTTTGTTACAATAAATCTTGAGCTACAACTGACTTGCTCGTTAACTTTCCTAGCGCAGGAATTAATCCTGCTGCATGTCTAAACTCTCCTTACTATCACTGACAGTTCAATTATATCTGCCACATCAGTTAAAGTCGAATCAGTTGTGATCTGTGTTTCCCGGTACCTTGCGGACCCATCATATATGCGTTACTCGTAAATGGGACAGTTTAATTCTTCATGTACTCTTGTTGTGTTTGAACGAAGTCTTTCACCATGTTCAGTTTTTAATGAGTGTTGATTTTGCTAAAGTAAACGTGCAGTAATCGAATTCCTCTGAATTTCATTTCGGTAATTAGTTAACCCTGTGTTACTTGAATATAGATTAACCAAGGTCATTAGCCATACTTACACGTGAGGGACGTTGCTTCTAATGACAATTCCCTGGTGCAAGTTTGCCTTTACATCAGATGACTTCCAATCAGTCTAAGGGTCACAGGGTACAATCCTTTATTTTTGTCTTAATCATTGATGCTCAGGCTTTTGGCGACCCTTACATCAAATCAATAGTAGCTTACTTTCATTTATTTTCTCACGACACAAAAGTAGATTCTAGTGTTTAACTCACTCTGTCAGGATATATACATTTTCGGTAATAATAGATGTGCTTCATTTAGCTTTACCTTGCCAGAATAATAATAGATGGGTTTCATTTATCTTAACCTGCCAGGATACTAATAGGCAGGTTTCATTTAACCCACCCTGCCGGGATACTTAGTTTTCCGCCTCCCAAGTATTATTAGTACAGACAGGTTTCAGCGTCACTGTAGGAGTCAAATGCCGTGGCAACTGGAAGCGTACTCGAAACTGAAAAACGTGGGACAGTACCATTCTTTGGGGCAAAATGCCTAAACTGCCCACAGATTCACTGTGAAATTCTGAGGTCGATAGCTCGTGAGATGGTTCCAACAATTTGATCACGGCCACAAAGACGTGGGTGATGCTTATCGGGAAGTACGGATCCTGCACGATACGATTCCCAGCTTTTCGGCTAGCTCAAAGAGCGTCTGTAGAGAAGAGATTTTACAACAATGAGGACGGCGACACAGCTGTTCTGGAACGGCCCGGTGGCCAACAAGTGGGCTGATTCTGATCGTTTTTTGCAGAAACTTGGTGACCGTGTTGATAAATAGTGTCTTGTATCTGTGTCACTATGAAGTGTAGTGCAGCATTCAATAAAAGTTAATTGATTTGCCATAATGTTACATTTCGAAGTCTGCTCATACCGGACTGTTGCTACTACCAGCGCCAGCCAGTGTGGATAAATAATAAAAACATCACCTAATTTTGCCTGTGTCAAAACCCTGCCTTTCGGCATTTAGCAATTGTTAAATGATAGACTTAGGTTAAGACTGAACTAACACTGCAAGAATGTAGGTTGTTGAGAGTGTAAGTGCAGTTGTTTTTATTGTGACTGAGGACAGTCTCCTGTCCAATAGCACATCAGTATTTACTACATTTGCATCTATAGCAACTAGAAGTAGTACGCTGTTAGGCTGGTTGCACCTCCAACTTCATATGTGGTAAGAGCAAGCCATTAATGCTTATTTTCCACTGGGCAGCAGGTCAGGCGTTGAAGTGCGGACGCGTGGACGCAAAACGGTTAGTCTATACTGACTGGCATAATCCACTTGGTGGTGCAGATGTTTTTATTATGACTGAGGATAGTGTCCTGACCAATATCGCATCAATATTTACTACATTTGCAACTATAGCCACTAGAAGTAGTACGCTTTTAGACTGGTTGGTACCTCCAACTACATGTGTCAAGAGCAAACCATTAATGCTTATTTTCCAGTGGGAAGCATGACAGGTGTTGAAGTGTGGACGGGTGGACACAAACGGTTAGTCTATACTCACTGGCATAATCCACTTCGTGGTGCAGTTACGACTGTGCAGAAACCATCAGGTAATACATTATGTAACGTGTTTGCGGGAAGACGATTAGACGTAGAGAAAAAACAACTGGCACACTGAAGTGGGTACACATGAAGAACCAATGATCACAGTATATTCACGTGTACATCTAACACCCTGCGAGTGTAGGAGCGACAGGTAACGTCGGCGAAACAACTTATAGAAAATTTCCTACAAATATATTCTCGCCATACGTCACTCAGTGGATTAAAAATATTGTTCGGAGCTAGATGTTTCACTAAATGAAATCTTTAGATATACAAATATGTGCGTAACATACTTCAATACATTCTTCTGTCATAGATTTTCTAATAGATTGTGAGCATCGTATCATATTGAACAAGTTTGAGCACTGGCCCACACAACAAGCGAAAGTGATTGCTACAGGATATCACTAGCATTGGCTTTAGCCCTGTGTCATTCAGTCAGCTTACACGTTTTCTATAAAATTGTTCACAGTCTTGAGAGCTTTCGCCAGTCGCCCTCCATTTACTTTTGGTTACGAGAGAGATTAAAAATATTTTTTTGGGGAACAAAGGTACAAAATATGAACACGATTTTCAAATTTCAGGAAAGAACCATAAGAAAAATATCCAAAAATAGTAGTCGAGCTCATTGTAAAGATCTGTTCAAAATACTGGAAATTTTAACTGCTCCGCGTGATTACATTTACCAGTCAGTTGTACACATCAAAACTAACACTGGAAATTACTGCACAAACAGCTCTGTCCAAGACCATGGAACAAGAGCAAGACTCAACTTACATTTACCAAGAAAAAATAAATATAAAACTCAAAACAGCATTTTGTACCAAAGAATAAAAATGTACAATAAATTACCAAAAGAGATTACAGAAATTTCAAAAATACACTTATTTAAAAAGGCAGCTAAAAAGTACCTGTTTGCAATACATTTTATACATTGATGGATTACTTAGATAAAACAGAGTAGGGATTTGGTGAAAAATGTTATACAAATAAATAATAATACATTCCACGTAACACCCTCACCCTATGTTTTTTTTCCTTCTTTTCCATTTTCTAGAAAAATACCCCGAAGCTATGCATAGCACAATAGTATCACCTTTTCCTCGTTCTGAGCTCAACGTCTCACTCACTATAGAGGGATGCTGGCTCAGTTTTTCAGGACAGCAAATGGGAAGTCGCGGTGCAGAATATGGCAGAATATGTGTGTGTCATGAAACAATGTGTGTATAGTGTGCGCTGTGACTGATAGTGAGGTATGAGTGAACAGTGTGGCATTACATTATTTAATAAGTTATTTGTAGAAAAAAGGTATTGTATGATTGTCTCTAACGAGAAGTTTGTAAATGTATGTGTATACGAATTAGGTTATTTTATATTGGTCTAAACTTGTAAATACTTTGACATGTCCTATATCCTTGTAAAAAGAGATCTACGGATGAATAAAGCTACTATTACAACAACTACTACTACTACAGTCATATATTTTCTTCGTCACTGTGTGCCATTAACAGAGGGACACGCTTTCCAACAGCGATAACTGGACAATCTACTGAATTCACAGTGTGGCAAAACGTCATCTGCGGTCAGTTCAAAACGGATTTCAGTATCGTTCTTCGTACACTGGTACGAGTCTCTGTGCCTAATTTATAGAGAGAATACCATCAGCTTGAAAGAAACGCATGTTCCTGTCCAGAAAAAGGAAATGATTAAAGTTGTCGTCATTAAATATAAATATAATAATAGTGAACCACCCGGTATCGGTGACATTCCGAGATGAGCGTATGCATGCACATGTGGCTGCGTTTCCTGTTTAGGCACGTAGCTACTGCTAACCTGATATCCGCAGCGGAAGCTGTAACGCCATAACACGATTACTACCAGCCATCTCGGAAGGTGCGTGGGCGGGTGAAGGAGAAGGGGGGAGGGGCGGGGTGCGTGACGTGCGGAGGCTTTGTAATAGAAGCAAGGCACGTACCTTGTCAGCCGAGACAATGCGCTGAGAAAACGTGTTACCTTCTCTACCTACGCATTTGGGAAACGGCACACTAACATCGAAAACAGGGGAGAGCCCGACACATGTTCAGAGATGGTTAGTGTAGGGGTAGAGAAACATGGACGGAATTTTATGGAATAAGCGTGCGGGGAAAGTAAGTTCTAGGTTTGGTGATATTTGAATAGTGCGAGTGAACCCTTCAAGTTTAAGCAGGGCAGATTGTTCCGATTTCACCATCTCGCCCTTGGCCTTCCTACAAATATTCCGATCCATTGGTGTTAATATAGGATTTACATTGGAACCATTGTCTGTAATCCACGTAGAATTATTTTTCTTCTTTTAATCGTTTCTTTTCTCTGGTAGTGGTTCGCATCTACTACTTTCCTTGTATGGTTATTTCCGATATTACCGCCTCTGCTGCAACACATCAATCTAGGGTACTTACACAAAACAAATTCACCTTTTTCCTGCGGTAATGAACATTGGTTTCATTGTAATATGAAGCTTCTATGGAAGTATACTTACATTGCAAAAATTGTTAAAATATTTGTTTTGGTACGTATGAAAGCAGCAAAATATGTGGCGGGGAGAATAATCTCTGATGGTACAAAAAGCACTCCGTCTTCAGGCCACAAGTGGCCCATCGGGACCATCCTACCGCCATCTCATCCTCAGATGAGGATGCGGAGAGGAGGAGCGTGTGGTCAGCACACCGTTCTCCCGGTCGTTATGATGGTTTTCCGTGACCGGAGCCGCTACTATTCTGTCGAGTAGCTCCTCAATTGGCATCCCGAGGCTGAGTGCACCCCGAAAAACGGCAACAGCTCACGGCGGCCCGGATGGTCACCTATACAAGTGCCAGCCACGCCCGACAGCGCTTGACTTCGGAGATCTGACAGGAACCGGTGTATCCACTGCGGCAAGGTCTTTGCCCCTGATGGTACGAGGAAGCTATTAAATAGGAAGAAAGAGTTTCAAACAAACGATGATATGGGACACGCTGGGTTAATCAGTACAAATCGTAAATGTATTCAAGAGGATGCTAGAAGATAAAATAAGACAAAAAAGGAAAAACTGAAAATAAGAGTATGAAATAAATAAAGAAAATAAGCTTCTGTAAGACAGATGTCACATTCCATCAATTAAAATGCTATATTTTACGGAAAGAAATAGCCTAAAGAAAATTGTACGGACATTCCAGAACTACACCTGTCAAAAGCCTGAATAATCACGTTTGGCAGCATGGGCTGCTGCGAGACGAGCAGAAAGAGAGTCAGTGTGGTTCCAGAAGGGGCCTACAGGGACGTGGAGCCATCACGACGCCAGTGCCTTGGCCAGCTGTGCAAGGTTTCTCGGTTGTGGATCCAGCGCGCGAAAAGGCAGATCGAGGTGCTCTCACAGATTCTGTACTGGGTTTGAATCAGGGGTGTTTACTGGCCAGGGAAGTACGGTAAAATCCCCCTGGTGCTCTTCGCACGAGACGTGTACACTGCGAGTTGTGTGACACGTTGTGTTGTCCTGCTGGTAGATGTCAACCTGCCGAGGAAAAACAAACGGCATGTAGGGGTGAACATGGTCCCCATGGATAGATGCATACGTGTGTTGATTTATTGTGCCATTCAGTGCGACGAAGTCACCCACGGCGGCACGCGAACAGCTTACAAAGTCATCCGCTGCGGAAATTATTTCCCGCTTGGCCCGAAGGCCAATGATCACGCCCTTTTGAATGCCAGGTAAATTGCTCCCTTTAAGCATTACTGCCAAGACTGAACTGTTATCCGCGTTCCTCAGACACTCTTTATATAACCTCCGCTGCTAGAGATTCCCCCCTGCCGTCTGTGAGTGGGTGTTGCACGTTGACATCGAACACATGCGATGGTCACACTAATGTGACTATACTATGTATTTTAACCGACTGTATAATTCAAGAGATGAACTACAAAAAAAATGGTTCAAATGGCTCTGAGCACTATGGGACTCAACTGCTGAGGTCATTAGTCCCCTAGAACTTAGAACTAGTTAAACCTAACTAACCTAAGGACATCACAAACATCCATGCCCGAGGCAGGATTCGAACCTGCGACCGTAGCGGCCTTGCGGTCCCAGACTGCAGCGCCTTTAACCGCACGGCCACTTCGGCCGGCAGATGAACTACAAATGGGCGTAGTTGAAAATACGGACATCAGTTCCTCTCCACACCTCCCTCCCTCCCCATTTCCTGTTCTATTCGGAAATTATGAGCGGAAAGGATGGCTGCCGTTAAGCTTCCGTACGAGCTGAAATGTGTCTTAATTTCCTGTCGTAATTTGGCAAGACCTACCTCGGAGGTACCCTTGCCATTAATAGTACATAAGGGCTTGGACTTTTAACAGTAAACGGTCGCAGGTTCGAATCCTTCCTCGGGCATAGTTGTGTGTGATGTCCTTAGGTTAGTTAGGTTTAAGTAGTTGTAAGTTACGGGGGACTGATGACCTCAGAAGTTAAGTCCCATAGTGCTCAGAGTCATTTGAACCATTTTTACTCATATGGTACATCAAACGAAACGGAAATTTGACAAGAAATGTTATGTTATTATCAGTTTTCTTTTATCTGTCATAGTTTACTTATAAACAATAATTTCTACTTTTCCTTTGTTTTCGGATTTATAAGTGTGGATATTAACAAATAATTTAAATTATACATTAAATAATTTCCTACACATCTAAAGGCCGGCCAGGGTGGCCGAGCGTTTCTAGGCGCTACAGTCTGGAACCGCGCGACTGCTACGGCCGCAGGTTCGAATCCTGCCTCGGGCATAGGTGTGTGTGATGTCCTTAGGTTAGTTAGGTTTAAGTAGTTCTAAGTTCTAGGGGACTGATGACCTCAGAAGTTAAGTCCCATAGTGCTCAGAGCCATTTGAACCATTTACACATCTAAAGTTTACAGTACTGTCGCTACTTTATATGTTTCCCTATTTATTTAGTAAGAACAGCTATTTTTAATTGCGTGAAATCCATATCGGTGTCTGATTTAAGTATGTGAATATTGTCAGCAAATCTGCTATCAGAGTTGGATACAATTTTACGAGATGTATCAGTAGACACCTCGTCCGTTCCCGGTAGCTGAATGGTCAGCGTGACGGATTGTCAATCCTCTGGGCCCGGGTTCGATTCCCGGCTGCGTCGGGGAATTTTCTCCACCAAGGGACTGGGTGTTGTGCTGTCCTCATCATCATCCTATCATCCTCATCGACTACAGGTCGCCGAAGTGGCGTCAGATTGAAAGACCGGCACCCGGCGAACGGTCTGCCCGACGAGGGGCCCTAGCCATACGATTAAATAAGAAGTAGACACCTCGTTTGTTGCAATTGTATAATTTCTACAGTTCAGGATTAGTTTATATCACTTAAGTTACAATAACTAATGAGGATATCAAGGGCGCATCTTTTCCGCTTCAGATGAGCCTACTGGCTCTTTAGTGACACAGGTGGTTCAATATTCATTAATTTTGGGATGAACTTTAATTTTACACTTTACGCGAAAAGCGGCCTTGAGAAACGAGCACCCATTGTGCCGCCCAACGGAGGAGTTTATCTGGTCAAGCGACCACCTTAGTGGTCGGTGTTAATCCAGAGACACACCCATATATGGAGCATAGTGTGAAACTGGCCCTCCACGATCTCCTGTCAAGTTCTTTTCAGCTGTCAACACGAATATGAGCCGACTTATTCTCCGCCTGTGCGTCCGCGGTTGCTTGTATGTGACTGAATAAAGTGTCTCTTCCTTTATAAGAGGCTGTCGCGTTACACGTGAAAGCTCACAACCTCTCTGAAAACCGAGGAATTAAATTCCCTTGCACAGTTTTGCCTTGAAAATGGCAGGGTGTGCTCCCGTCGAAATGTGAGCGGTTGCCGACGACATCACCCGGCTGTATTCCCGTAAGTTATTTGAACAAGAGTTTTGTAAGTTACATAATGACTTCGAGGGCAGGCATCCTCTGCAGTTACTAGCAGATATTTAATAGATGTGACGTTTTCCTGTGATTGTTCCGCAATAGCGTAATCAAACAGTTATGCATCCTTGCGGCTGTTCATGCGTAAAACGCTACATTTCTTTAAGTGTCAACTGCCAATCTTAACAACCAGCGTCGATCCTTTTATATATTTCTCCATTTCGCTACAGTTTCCTACCACTACACCTATCCTACATACGACTGCATGATCCCTGAACAGCGTCATGGAGCTTCAGCCGTTACCCACTAATTCGTTTACATTCAGCGTTTATCAGAATTAATGGCGAAATTGAAACGGGTGTGAGTATACGGTAACAGAAACGAGAACGTTACAGTAAACACTGGTCTGGAAGTGAGACGTTTTCGAGATAATTTCGAATGTGTTTTTAGGAGCCACCATTTACTTGAGTGTGAAATACTATCCTAGATAAAACTTATCAGTTAAGTACCATTTTAATTGGGCTCACATTTCACAGTACTCACTTTAATATGGTTGAAGAAACGGAGTAGTGAATTGGAAAGACATGTCAAGATTTGGAAGATGATCTGGCTGTTTCGGAGCATTCGTAACTATCTGCAGGAAGTACTGAAGTACAGAGTCCAAATGAGGAAACGATGATTGAACACTTACTTTAACAAGCACGTGTGTACAGTAAATTGTAACATGTAGCGTGCTGAAGCAGTACTGTACATCTTCGTATCCCTATAAGACCTGAGTTTTCTCTGAAGGAAGTAAAATTTTTGTTTATGCTATAATGCTCTTAGATGATTTTTTAAATGATTTTAGATGCATGATTTATGCACTTATATGTACCCATTTTCAGTACATGCTTTGAACATTTGGCTCTCTCATGGAGTACAATAAGTAATTTTCAAATATTCAGTGTTGTAATAAATAAGCTGATAATTCAACAGTTACATGAAAAATAACAATAGTAATATTCAGTTTTACAGTGGAGTATAATTAAGTAACAACTTCTTAAATTCTGGCGGCCGCAAGCTGCTGCGCACTGCGACATTCACTTGTCAATATTTTTACTGTGATGCTAAACAGGTAGGAGCATGGGATGAACAGTTCTTGTGACACTGCCCTAGCACTAGTACTACCAGAGGCAAGTACTGCATGGTCAGTTACAGTAACAGCAGCCTCGTCAGTAACTTCCACCGGGATAGGATGTCTTCATCTTCCAGGTGCCACTCCGAGCTCATCTGTGTTTTCTAATTTCATGATCATCTCCTTTAAACCATTTAATGACATCGAGTCCCTCCTCAGACCTTTTAGTCAGCGATACTCTCTCAATGCACCACTGTAATTGCTGTCGTCCATATAAAATAGTTTCACTAACAGTTCAGGGACTGTCTTCTCTATAACAACACCATTCACTCACGCTATTGTTTATCGTATGACAGCGTGGGTGTCATACCGACATACGAACAGTGTATAGAACCGGATTCGCACCTGGTGGCCAAAATTGGATTTAATTTTTTTTCAGCCTAAATCAGTTGTGGATCAACGCATTAGGATATCTTCCTATCTTTGCTGCCATACGATAATTACAGCCACACAGAACTCAGTGAGTAGCTGCACTTAAATTATAACAACTCGGTACACAGAGCGATAAAAATACGGTAATTATTGTTCGTAAGAGTACTGGTAAATTACTTCCAGCAAATTATCTCACTCTGAATTTTCGAAAGAGAGAACATATATACTTTTTACGTCTAGAGGTGCTACATCAGTGATAAATGCTGTACATGGTGGAAACTTCTAAAATTTTTGGTGTCCAAGTGGATGAGAATGTAAAGTGCAAGAAACCCCTAAAGCAGCTCTCGTTACCGAGGTATTTTATTTTAGCGTGACTACTGACTCTTTCGGCGTTCACCTTACGATGTATAAATTCCAACTTTATCCATCCAATCATCAACCTTCAAGCGGTTACCCAATTAATCGCTTTACAACTTGAATATTGAGGCACCGTACATTCACTCTAGCTTTATGAAAAAGCAGTGAGTAAAGATCCTATTTCTAAATATTATACACTCTGTATTAAAAGCATTTTAGAAAAACTTCTCTGTGTTCAATATAGGGTGTCACTTGAAGATGGACCTACAACGTTGTGAAACCGATTCTGTTGCCTAACAAAGGAATCTGTATACATCCAAGGTTTCCATTCATTATCAAAATATTTTCTGAAGAATTTTTAAGATTAATGTGGAGAATTTTTGGAAATTTCTTTACAGTAGCAATATTCTTTATTTATTTTTATTATTTCTTTATTCTTATTTCCAAGCTGCGTTCACATTTGATTTATTTCTGGCTAGTTTCAAACATATATCGTTCATTTTCAAACCATTACCTAAATCATTCTCATGTGATTAACGAAATAATTTCATATTATAATATTTATCCTCGGTAGGCAAAATAAAAGTGTCCCAGGAAATATTTCATGCACATTAAGGTAGGCAACCCAACTTAAATCACCCACATCAAGGGTGGATAGTGTCTATCTTCACGGGCATGAAATATTTTCAGGACAGTTTTATTTTGTTCATCCTTTACATTTCTATCTCTTCTCAACTGTTAACATTTCAATATTCTGTGTCTTTGATACTACTACCTATTAAATACTGAGTCATCTGATAGTGAAATACTTATTTATCATTTATTTCAGACACGGGCTCAGCTTATGGTGATAAACATATAATGATGAAAGAGTCTGTACAGTTTACTACTCCATTTGCGAAGACCTCATACCCTACAGAAAACTCATGTTGACTTATGTTACATAGTTATATTTGAAACTTTAAACAGTGCCAGAGAGAAACATCTCATGTTCAAGCTCTGTACAACCTTAAAATCTAGTTTACTTTCTAGTTTTATTTTGTTTATGTTAGCTTTAACTTGCGCAGTATAGTGAGTTTCTTCATACAGACGACATACGAATCTCGTTGGGGGCAGATTGTTACTATTACGGGTTTTTTACACGCAAGACAACCATGTGTTGGTGTTAGATGTGGATGACATCAGCGAAAATGCGAGTATATCGTAAACGCATGTCCCTAGTAATGTGTTTCTGCATTATTAAAAGCGCCACGGCACAGCTTTGACTAGGGAGCACCTGTGTAATTTCTTGTTGTCAGGGACGCAAAAAAAAAAAAAAAAAAAAAAAAAAAAAAAAAAAAAAAAAAAAAAAAAAAAAAAAAAAAAAACGGTGTGCTTTCTCCCCTTCTCCACAAGATCAGAAAGGAATATCCACTGTATTCTGCGTTCACGCTGTTTGTGAGAACGCCAGTTATTAAAACTGAATCTAGATGTTTAAGAAGCCTGGTGTCTAGAAATTGAGCGTGGATGAAATTTATTGCACGAAGGAACTGTCGCGTGGATTACTGAATAGCGCTCACCTTGGTGTCTTATTGTTTGCTTCCATACTCACCGCCAGTCACCTGTCCTGCCTCAAACCAACACATTTCCGTAATATACACTTGGAATTACAATCGAAGTTACGTTCCCTGCTGGGACAGCTTCTTTTCGTTGAAAAATTCATTACCAGCAAGCTTCACCAGAGAGAACAGATAACCAGATATTGTTTTTCTCGGAGAACTGCCCATTATGAATATCGCCATTCTAAAAGACCTCCATAAGACTTCCGAAAGTCAGACAGACTACAAAGAATAGTAGCTCTTGTCGCTTAATAAATAAACGTTTTGAACGCTGAATACGTGACTTTAGTCCCAGTAGATCAACCTTCTTAAAGATGGAACCCTATAGGTAGTTCCGAATAATATAAGGTATAATATACAGACTGTGCCAGAATTAGCAGCGAAAATTTACACGGTGGTCTTTATGGGCTGTCATTGACTCCAGTATGAAATATTGTCCTAGTTACTACAAATTTATTTGAAATGTAAATTTTTCGATTAAGTTGAGCTGAGTTGAGTTGTTTGGGGAAGGAGACCAGACAGCGAGGTCATCGGTCTCATCGGATGAGGGAAGGACGTGGAAGGAAGTCGGCCGTGCCCTTTGAAAGGAACCATCCCAGCATTTGCCTGGAGCGATTTAGGGAAAGCACGGAAAACCTAAATTAGGATGGCCGGACGCGGGATTCGATTAAGTCCCCCTCTAATTCGGCTTATATTTCACCAATGACCTACCTTAATCCTTTCAGATCCACTGGCTCCAATTGTGTACATTAATATTTGGTGTGCGTTAGGTGCAACAGAAATATTTTTTCTCAATGGAAAACTAATGTACACATGAGCTGTGGATGAAGCCCGACCAACAGGTATTACATGCATTGATAAAAAATGATAGTGCATTGAAAATGGCTGGTTTGTAGCTGAAATGTAGATCTGCCAATAAAATATAAAAAGGACGACTGATAGCTGTAATCGATTATTTACAAGTCAATAACAGTAGCTGCGTGCAACAGTCTTCTGTATGGAAGGTAACCTGATTTCACTAACATGTTATCTCCAGAGGATTTCCAAATGAATGACCTGCAAAAGAAACAAAAAAACCGTTTGCCAGGAATTGATTCTGTCTCTGCCTGAACTGATGGCCGGTATACTGGAACACTTGGCTCAGATTCCACCGGAAGTGCAGCAAGCAACTGTTGATGATGTCATTTTACGGATGCAGCATCTTGTTGAAGTCTCCAGTGCTCCAATTGAACAATTGTGTAAATAACGAAATGAACATTATGCTTTTCTTACTTGTTTGACCTTATCTGTACATGTCCCATTCCAGTTCATTACATATGGAAATATTTCTCCTACGTCTTTCTTGCATTTACAGCGCCAGTTTTGCGATGTTGGCCAAAACTGGAACTAATTTTTTCTAGTGTAAATCGGTTCCGCATCAATACGCCCTACGACAGTTACAGCCTACATTATCTGGTATGTAAGGATTGATTACAATTTTAATGTGACCCGCAAAATGAATAAACAAGCTTATTGGGCATTAGAAGTTCGTTTGTATGCAGGGTGTACGAGAACTCCACTGACAAATTTTCCGACGTTGTTCAGGGATACCTACTGCTACAACGGATTCACAGTCTTCGGCGGCTTGTTATGGGGTGATAAGGTATATAACATTTAGTCTGTTATCGCAGTCACCACTATTTCTATGAAAATACCTTCACAATAGTAAAGAAGTCTACGATATTCGATAACCAAAACGTACGACACAAAACACAGAGTACTACAACAACCCTGGGACGACATCAAAGAACTCTGATGTGGCAGCTGCCGGGGCGGGAACCGCTCGGAAGAGCCAATTTGTACAGCTCTTCCACTGCATTCAGTGAACCTGTACACGAGTTGAATATTGGCCGACTCTTCACCAGTAAAACTATCACCGTTAACGATAGAAAACAAAATCCTAGACCGAAACGAGGAGCACTGAATGCAGACTTGAGGACAACAGGGTAAGGAGGGTATTGCTGCTGTCAACAGCAGGTATAATGAGCGAATGGAACAAGACACACAAACCGTCAACATCTGCACTGCTGTGAGTTATTTTCCGTGCAGTACAGGTACAAAGTTAACTCGTGCAAGAAACCAATTATGGTGCAACTATAGCAAGCCGTCAAGGAGGGTGAGTCCCTTGTACCAAAATACTCGGACAGTATCGCTGAACAACCTCCGAAAGTTTATCGGTGAAGCTCTGCTGCAACATATATGTGAGAAATAGTAATGGGCCTACGATTAGCTTTGATATGACATTGAAACGAGTTTACACAAGGTGTTAGGAAGTAGCAAGCAAAAGTCAGGTGGAGGTCGCCATCAAAATTTGCCTTAAAGATCTTTGTTAGTGTGGAAATCTCGTTTTAAATAGAAAGCGAAACTCTGCTTGGCTAAGGCTAAGGCAGCATACACCCCTGTTATACGTTTCATGTGAACTGATATGAAATGTTGCTAGTAAAAACGTACACAAATCCTTTCAATGATTTTAAGAATTTCATTTTTAATCTCTCATATTTAAAAAATCTCTCAAAAAGACGCCTACTGATGATAGATATGCCCTATTCTCTTTGCCATTGTTCGAGGCTTAAGGTTTTGATCCCCTTCATTTTTCGACACATTTAACCCATAGTTTCCTCAGATCTCCGAATTTATTGTTTCTGAATTGATAAGGAGCGAACATGTGAGAGGAATACAATGTAGGAAAATAAATAATACTACAAGTAAAATTATTTATCGATTTATTTTGTAGGCCATTTCTTAATTATGGAATTAAGTGATGTTTTTTTATATGGGTGTGTGAATTTTAAGCAGTCTAGATACAGAATAGAAATTAGAGAAAGAAAATACCAAAAATTTAAAAACATTATACATAGACAAATGAAAAGGCAAGCAGAAAACTGTTGTTCTCTCACTAGTTTGGACATTCACGGAAAGCAGAAATTCGAGTTGATATAGTGTGTGAGGCAGACTTTCGCAACCAATAAAATCAACTGCCAGATGTGAAAAATCGGGATTTAAAAATGTAAAACTTTCTATACTCGGCTGTGAAGCAGCCAAAATGAATTTCTGTTTCTCCGATATAAGTACAAAAAAATTTACGCGTCTGTGAACTACATATCACCCGTAAACATCAGTTACTGAAAAGGCAGAATTTTAAAGGTTCACTGAGACATAACACTTACAACTTTATACATAGCGCTGTGAAGCAGCTATTCCACTAACATGTGGGTCTCTGGAAAACACAAAAAGAGCTTCAGTCTCAAAGGGTCCAGACCGAAACAGGAAGAACCTAGATACAGGTTGTAAATTGTCGTAGCTGTGTTTGGAAAGTACCAGAGCTCCAAGCTCTAATAGAAAGTACTGATACTCAAATCCTTATAGGCACTGAAATCTGGCTAAGGCCGGAGAAAAGTTCAGCCGAAATTTTTGCAAAGAACCTAATGGTATTCCGAAAGGATTGGCTAAACACAGTTGGCGGTGGCATGTTTGTTGATGCTAGAAGTAGTTTATCTTGTAGCGAAATTGAAGTAGATAGTTCCTGTGAGTTAATACGGACAGAGGACATTCTTGGCACCCGGATTAAAACAATAATTGGATCCTTTTATCGACATCCCGATTCGGATGATACAATTGCTGAAAGGTTTAAAGAAAACTTGAGTTTGATTTCAAACACCTATCCGACTCATACAATTGTATTTGGTGGTGACTTTAATTTACCCTCGTATGTATGTTTAAATCCGGATGTACCCATAAAACATCGTCCGAAATTGTGCTAATCGCATTCTCTGAAAATTATTTCGAGCAATTAGTTCACGAGCCCATGCGAATAGTAAACTCGTTGTGAAAACACACTTGACCTCTTAGCAACAAATAATCCTGAACTAATAACAAGCATCAAAACGGACACAGAGATTAGTGAAGACAGGGCTGTCGTAGCGAGATTGAATATTGTAACCCCCAAATCCTCCAAGAATAAACGAAAAATATACCTATTCAAAAAAGCAGAAAAAAATTACACTTGACGCCATCCTAAATCTCCACTCCTTCCAAATTAACAATGTAAGTGTAGACCAGATGCGGCTTGAATTCAAAGAAACAGTATAGGGAGCAATTGAGAGATTTATACCAAGTAAATTAACAAACGACGGTGCTGATCCTTCTCGGTACACAAAACGGGTCGGAACACAGTTGCAGAAACAGCGTGAAAAACATGCCAAATTTAAACTGACGCAAAATCTCCAAGATTTTACAGAACCCTGAAATTTAGCGCGGACTTCAATGCGAGGTGCTTATTATAGTTTCCACAACGAAACTTTATCTCGAAACCTGGCAGAACATCCAAAGAGATACTGGTCGTATGTGAAGTATGCTAGTAGAAAGACACAATCAATGGCTTCTCTGAGTTGTAGTAGCGGAAATACTATCAACGACAATGCTGCCAAAGCAGAGTTACTAAACACAGATTTTCGAAATTTCTTCACCAAAGAAGACGAAGTAAATATTCTAGCATTCGAATAAAAAGCAGCTACCAACATGAGTGACGTAGAAGTAGATATCCTCGGAATAGTGAAGCAACTTAAATCACTTAACAAAAAAGATTCTTCCGGTCCAGACTATATACCAGATAAGTTCCTTTAAAAAAGACTGGGAAGCTGCACAGGTCATACCAATATTCAAGAAAGGTAATAGGAGTAACCACTAAATTACAGGCCCTTATAATTAACGTCGATATGCAGCAGGGTTTGCCGGCCGGTGTGACCGAGCGGTTGTAAACGCGACAGTCTGGAACCGCGCGACCGCTACGGTCGCAGGTTCGAATCCTGCCTCACGCATGGATGTGTGTGATGTCCTTAGGTTAGTTAGGTTTAAGTAGTTCTAAGTTCTAGGGGACTGATGACCTCAAAAGTTAAGTCCCATAGTGCTCAGGGCCATTTGACCTAGCAGGGTTTTGGAACGTATATTGTGTTCGAACATTATGAATTACCTCGAACAAAGCGGTCTAGTGACACACTGTCAATCCGGATTTAGAAGGTATCGTTCTTGTAAAACACAAAGAGATCTTTACTCACACGAAGTACTGAGTGACATTGACAAGGAATTTCTAATTGATTCCCTATTTCTAGATTTCCAGAAGGCTTTTGACACTGTACCACACAAACAACTCGTAGTAAAATTGCATCCTTGTGGAATATCGTCTCAGTTATGTAACTGGATTTTTTATTTCCTGGCAGAGAGGTCACAGTTCATACTAATTGACGGAAGAGTCATCGTGTAAAACAGGAGTGATATCTGGCGTTCCCCGAGGTAGTGTTATAGGCCGTTTGCCGTTCCTCATCTATATAAACGATTTAGAAGACAATTTGAGCAGCCGTTTCAGGTTATTTTCAGTTGACACTGTCGCATATCGACTAGCAAAGTCATCAGAAGATCAAAACAAATTGAAAAACGATTCAGAAAAGATATCTGTAGGGTGCAAAAATTGACAATTGACTCTAAACATGGAGAAGTGTGAGGTCATCCACGTTAGTGCTAAAAGGGATCCGTTAAACTTCGGTTACACGATAAACCAGTCAAATCTAAAGGCGTAAACTCATCTACATACCTAGGGATTACAATTACGAACAACTTAAATGGGAAGGAACACATAGAAAATATTGTGGGTAAGGCTAAACAAAGACTGCGGTTTATTAGCAGGACACTCAGAAAATGTAACATATCTACTAAAGAGACTGCCTACAATACGCGTGTCCATTCTCTTAGAATACTGCTGCGCGGTGTGGGAACCTCACCAGATAGGATTGACGGAGAACATCGAGAAAGTTCCAAGAAGGGCAGCACTTTTGTATTATCACTATATAGGAGAGAGAGTGTCACTGACATGATACAGATGTTGTGGCGGACATCATTAAAAGGAAGGTATTTTCGTTGCGGCGGAAGCTTCGCACGAAATTTCAATCACTAACTTTCTCCTCCGAAAGCGGAAATATTTCGTTGACGCAGACCTACAGCGAGAGAAACGATCACCATAGTAACATAAATGACATCAGAGCTCGCACGGATAGGTACAGGTATACATTTTTGCAGCGCGCTTTACGAGATTGAGATAATAGAGAAATATTATGAACGTGGTTTGATGAATCCTCTTTCAGGCACTTAAATGTGATTTGCAGAGCATCCATGTTGATGTAGATGTGTAATCACAGAAAGCAGAAAGTTTAATGTACAAACATCTGTAATTCAGACTGAGGCGTTTATCAAACACATTTATGATCAGCCTATTTCATTAACATGTATAATAATAGAAAGCAGAACATTTAATATACACATGGCTGTAAAGCAGACTGAGGGGTTTATTATACACTTTTCTGAGCAACGAAGTCCTTGGAGAGCCAGAAACAAAATATGACGGGAAACACAAACCATGGTTATGATACAAAGAGTATTTACAGTTACCGAAAACAGATTTTTTCTTTCTGTTGTTGCTACTTACACAGTTTGTTTTAGTTCAGTCTATCTTTACTCGTATTAGCAAAAATAAACACATTACCTATCCGAAACTGAAAACGTGTTCGGAACAGGAAAGAGTGCGGTTAGAGTGACAACGATGGAAACGGCTCTAAAATACCCTCAAACCACTGGCCAAGCCCCTTCCTGGTCTCCAGTCGCCGCTGGAACAATATCTGGAGACGGGGTCGGGTAGGACGCACTAATACGCAACGACGCACCGCGGGGGCTGTAGCGGATATTGCGTGCAGCGCGGCGACGGAGGACAAGTTTTCAATAATCTTTTATATTACATGGCGGGTAGGCGGGGAGAAATACGTTGACGACTACCAGGGGGTTCATAACTGGAGCGGTACCAACTGCAGACCTCACTCTCCTGAGAGACTGCCGCGCTTCCACCAACCTCCCAGAAACTCTCTACACCGCCAGCATTACGAGGGACCTACAACTTTCTCCAGTTAAGTAATCTCTATAAGCCCTCTACCGTGTTCCGCTAACTGCGGGTACCACAACATACCAGCAGAGGTGTCGGAACGTCGACAATGTATGAAGAAATTGAACAGGAACTTTATGCGGCCTAAAAACCAAGAAACTTTTACCTTCAATCAGGACAGCCACGGAACGTTGCAGACTTACGTTGTCTTTCCGTCAGACACTGCTGAATACTTGTGAGATCGCATGAGCGGAATGACTAGTTTCTAGAAAAGAGGTCATCTACTTCTACGTCTAGATGATTAATCTGCAATTCACAATTAAGTGCCTGGCAGACGGTTTATCGAACCGCATTCAAGCTATTTCTGTACCATTCCACCATCCAACAGTGCGCAGGGAAAACGAACACTTCAATATTACTGTGCGAGCTCTGATTTATTTTACTATGATGACTGTTTCTCCCTTTGTAGGTAGCCCAACAAAATATTCATCCATTCGAAGGAGAAAGTTGGTGTTCAAAATTTCATGAGCAGATCGTGCCTCCGTGTATCATATCCGTGGCAGCCTCTCCTCTGTTTCACGAAAAACTGTAATCTCCTTCCTCCTTCCTTCTTCCATCTATTGTCCACATTAAACAATGCCCAGTCTAAGTAATTAATAAGCAAAGTCTTTTATGAAGATTTCAGAGGAGCGACGATTACAATGAACTTTCAAGTTTTGTTACCTTGTCTTATTGTGATGGCTCCAATTCGTCTTGTCTAGGGGTCTCATTCTTGAAGCTGAAAATTTAACGTCAGATCTTCACGGCTGGATTGAATTAAATAAATTGGAATATTGTTGTTACAGAATTTTTTTACGTAAATCTGTTTTCATCTGATTTTCTCACATTTTAGTGTATCATAAGTATTTTGATTTTTCACATTAACAAAGCCGAAATTACATTGTTTGAACCTATTGTACAAAAATACGTCCGATCACATCAGAGGCAAGCTTACGACTCTCACACTCTTCGGAAATAACAAAGTTCTAAAGGGTTTACAATTTTTCTTAACCATTGCATTCCTACTAGTTTTCTTTACATTATTAATTTCGACTATTATTTCATAAATGAATCCAGAAATAAGCATAGTAAACAGTACACGATTGCATAATTAATAATAGAAATTGCAAGTGAGCATATAATTCGTATCTTCAAATATCTCTAAAAAAATAATTTTAACTGGACAATTAGAACTAGTACTAATCGATTATAGTATCGAAACTAAAATATTGTATAAAGTATGGAAATGAAACATGGACGATAAATAGTTTGGACAAGAAGAGAATAGAAGCTTTCGAAACGTGGTGCTACAGAAGAATGCTGAAGATTAGATGGGTATATCACATAACTAATGAGGAGGTATTGAATAGAATTGGTGAGAAGAGGAGTTTGTGGCACAACTTGACAAGAAGAAGGGACCGGTTGGTAGGACATGTTCTGAGGCATCAAGAGACCAAGAGATGAATACACTAAGCAGACTCAGAAGGATGTAGGTTGCAGTAAGTACTGGGAGATGATGAAGCTTGCACAGGACAGAGTAGCATGGAGAGCTGCATCAAACCAGTCTCAGGACTGAAGGCAACAACAACAACAATTCGTTTTCATAAATTTTAGCTTCAAATATAACATACTGTGTATAAAACTATATGAAATTTTTCAGAAAAGCAGCTGAGGTAATACAGTATTAACCTGTCCAAAATTCGAAAAATAATACTGTTATTGGCAACCACTGTTGAGGAAAAGTAATGCTAGTGGAGGATGTCCGGTTACAATACAAAATGAACCTTTTCGATTTCTTCCGTTAATCTTATTATGATCCCAGGTCGCGTAGCAGTACCCCAGAAGAGCAAGCGTAGTGTAAGCAGCCTGTTTAGTAGATCTGTTGCTTCTACTAAGTGTTCTGCTAAAGAACGGCAGTCTTTGGTTCACTTTCCCCACAACATTAGCTATGTTATCGTTCCAATTTAAGGTATTCGTAATTGTAATACCTAATTGTTTTACTGAACTCATTGTCTTTACATTTGTGTGTTCTATCGTGTAACCGAAATTTAGCGTGTTCCTTCTAGTAAACAAGTAAATGACATGACACTTCCCGTTATTTAGAGTCAATTATCACTTCTCGCACCATACAAATATATTGCCTAAATCATTTTGCAATTCGTTTTGAGTATCTGATGACTTTACAAGACGGTAAATGATAGTATTATTTGCAAACAGTCTAAGAGGGCTGCTAAGATTGTCTCCTAAACCGTTTACATAGATTAGGAACAGCAGAGGGCCTATAACATTCTTTGAAAAACGCCAGATATTTCTTATGCTTTACTCGATGACTTTCCGTCAGTTAGTACGAATTGTGAGCTTTCTGACAGGAAATCACTAATCCAGTCGCACAAGTGAGACGTTACTTCGTAGACATGCAGTTTTATTAGAAATTCCTTGTGAGGAAATGTGTCAAAAGCCATCTGGAAATCTAAAAGTAAGGAATCAATTTAACGTCCCCTGCCGACAGCACTCTTTACTTCGTGAGAATATAGAGTTAATTTATATCGCAATAACGATATTTTCTGAATCCGTGTTCGCTGTTTGGCAATAAATCGTTTTCTTTCGAGGTAATTCATGATGTTCGAATACGGTTTATGTTCCAGAATCCTGCTGCACATCGACGTTACTGATATGGCTATGTCATTCAGAGGATTGCTCCTATTTTCTTTCTTGAGAATTGATGAGTGTTGGCGTGGTCCGCAGCTCGTGGTCGTGCGGTAGCGTTCTCGCTCCCCACGCCCGGGTTCCCGGGTTCGATTCCCGGCGGGGTCAGGGATTTTCTCTGCCTCGGATGACTGGGTGTTGTGTGATGTCCTTAGGTTTAAGTAGTTCTAAGTTCTAGGGGACTGATGACCATAGATGTTAAGTCCCATAGTGCTCAGAGCCATTTCAAGTGTTGGCGTGACCTGAGCAACTTATCAGTCCTTAGGTACAGATTTTTCAACGAGAGAGAGATTGTATATGACTGCTAAGTATGGAGCCACTGTATCAGCATACTCTGAAAGGGGCCTGCTCGTATGATGAACATAAACAAAAGTAAAACATGGATACACCCCTAATGAAGTTGAACAGGCGATGCTGAGGGAATCAGATTAGGAAGTGAGACACCGAACGTAGTTAATTAGTTTTGCTACATGGGTAGCAAAATAAGGGATAGCAAATCTTTCCTGAAGGTGTTTGTCAGGAGTGTAACACTATACGGAAGTGAAACGTGGAGGATTATCGGTTCAGACAAGACGCAAGAAGAACCTCTTGAAGTGTAATGCTACAGAAGAATGCCGGAGATAACACGGATACATCGAATAGCTAATGAGAAGGCACTGTATCCAACTGGAGGTTAAAGAGGTCTATGGCACAACTTGGCTAAAATAAGGCATCGGTTGACTGATCATAGCTTAAGGGATCAAGGATGGGGAATAAAAACTGAAGAGGCACACCAAGGTTTTTCATCCACTAACAGGTTAAAATAGATCTAGCTTAAAGTAGTTTTCAGAAATAGGCTTACAACGGAATAACCACGAGTGTACAGCTGCTTAAAACCTGTCCTCTGACTGAAGACTAAAACAACAAGGACAAGAACAACAACAAGAATAACATAAAAAATTAATAAAATATCGATGAAATAATGCAGAGCGTGTAGAAAAATGTGGAAACACCAGAAGCGCAACATATTGCCATACCTAACACGTGTAGGAAACCCGATGGCTTTCAAAACAGCTTCCACTCGCCTCGGAATAGATTAATTCATGTTCAGTGCGGTTTTGGAGGATATCTTATACCATTCTTGCTGCAAGACATTGGCAGCTTGAGGTAACGAGATGGGCAGCAATCACGCACTCTTCTCTCCAAGGTAGACCGCAAAGGCCCAATAATATTGAGACCTGGTGACTGTGGCAGACACGGGAGATGCGACAATTCATTCTCGGGCTTACAAAACCAGTCCTGGACGACGCGAGATATGTGAACGTGGACGTCTTGGAACACAGCATTGCTAATGGGGAACAAACAATGTACCATTGAATAGACCCGATCATTAAGAATAGTCACACAGTGCTTGGCAGTAATGCGACCTTGCAAACTAACCATGGGACTCGTGGAATAACACAATATGGCTGCCCAAATCATCAATGAACCCCCGCCATGTTTCACTCTTGGGATGTAAACTAAGCCAGAAGTAGGAATCCGACCAAATTACTTTCATCCGTTACCTCATAGTCCAAGTTTCATGGCTCCAGCACAAGTATTCCTGTTAACGGGCATTATTATCACTGATGACTGGTTCAAAATGGTTCAAATGGCTCTGAGCACTATGGGACTCAACTGCTGTGGTCATCAGTCCCCTAGAACTAAGAACTAATTAAACCTAACTAACCTAAGGACATCACACACATCCATGCCCGAGGCAGGATTCGAACCTGCGACTGTAGCAGCAGCGCGGCTCCGGACTGGAGCGCCTAGAACCGCACGACCACCGCGGCCGGCACTGATGACTGGTTTTGTTATTATAGCTCGCCTGGCAGTGTCCTGTTATGAATCTGTCATCATGTTGCTTTATTACTGACAGTGTTCGTGATTGCAGTTCTGTATCAACTTTTGCAACTATCGTTCTCTTACTGCGTCACGACCCTATTCAATAACCGCCCGTCATGATCACTCAAGACACTCTTTCGTCCGCAATGTGACATTGCGGTTGATGCTTTTCCGCTATCCCTGCATGCGGAGTAAATGTTCGATATGATACCTCTTGAAACACTTAACACTTTTCTCTACTTTGTCTGTAGAAGCACCCACCAAACGAGCACCAAGAATTCGTCCAGGAAGTCATTTAGTTTCGATATAATGCACTCAAAATTACACTGAACACTTTTGAGACCACGACTGACACTTGCAACTTGCTGAGCACAACCCACATGCTTGCCTAGCATCTGCATTTACACACATCAAAAAAAGTTTTGCATCAACCCGGTTCCCAGAACTCCTGAAGATGTTGACCGTGGATATTGTATCACAGACACAGTCCCTTTGACTGTTCAGAGGTGTCACTAATTCCGCCCAAAGATGTAAACAACCATGCACGAGCAGCACCTATTAAACGGAGGGGTTCCGACAGCTGATCAGTTCCAATCATTCCACCAGGAAGGACATATACGGCTCGTGTTGTCTGTAGTTCAACCGTGCCTAGACGGTCAATACCGCCGTACGATCACGTCCGCATTCTTAGTGCCAGGAAGGACTCTCAACCAGGAAAGTGTTCAGGCGTCTTGGAGTGAACCAAAGCGATGGTGTTCGGACATGGAGGAGATACAGAGAGGCAGGAACAGTCGATAAAATGCCTTGCTCAGGTCGCCCTAGGGCTACTACTGCAGTGGATTATGGCTCGCAGGAACCCTGACAGCAACGCCACCATGTTGAATAATGCTTTTCGGACAGCCGCGGGACGTAGTGTTACAACTCAAACTATGGGCAATAGGCTGCATGATGCGCAATTTCACTCCCGACGTCCATGGCGAGGTCCATCTTTGCGACCACGACACCATGTAGCGCAGTACAGATGGGCCCAACAACGTTCCGAATGGACCGCTCAGGATTGACATCACATTCTCTTCACCGATGAGTGTCGCATATGCCTTCAACCAGATAATCGTTGAAGACGTGTTTGGAGGCAACCCGGTCGGGCTGAACGCCTTACACTGTCCAGCGAGTGCGGCAAGGTGAAGGTTCCCTGCTGTTTTGGGGTGGCGTTATTGCATCTTTGCAAACACGACACCATGCAGCGCAGTACAGATAGGCCCAACAACATACTGAATGGACCGCTCAGGATTGACATCACGTTCGCTTCACCGATGAGTATCGCATATGCCCTCGACTAGGTAATCGTTGGAGACGTGTTTGGAGCAACCCGATCAGCCTAAACGCCTTAGACACACTGTCCAGCGAGTGCAGCAAAGTGGAGCTTCCCTGCTGTTTCGGGGTGGCATTATGTGGGGCCGACGTACGCCGCTGGTGGTCATGGAAAGCGCTGGTAACGGCTGTACGATACGATATGTGAATACCATCCTCCGACCGATAGTGATGGACGACAATTCGCGCCCCCATCGTGTACATTTGTGAATGACTTCCTTCAGGGTCACGACATCGCTCGACTAGAGTGGCCAGCATGTTCTCTAAATATGAACCCTGTCGAAAATTCCTGGGATAGATTGAAAAGAGTTGCTGATGGACGACGTGACCAAATTACCACTCTGAGGGATCTGCGCCAAATCTCCGTTGAGGAGTGGGACAATCTGGAACAACAGTGCCTTGATGAACTTGTGGATAGTATGCCATGACGAATACAGGCAAGCATCAGTGTAAGAGGACGTGCTACTGGGTACTAGAGGTGCCGGTGTGTACAGCAATCTGAACCACCACCTCTGAAGGTCTCACTGAATGGTGGTACAAAATGCAATGTGTGGTTTTGATCAACAATAAAAAGGGCGGAAATGATGTTTATGTTGATTTCTTTTCCAATTTTATGTACAGGTTTTGGAACTCTCGGAACCGAGGTGATGCAAAACTTTTTTTGATGTATGTATAATCACACTTGTAGTTTTCGCGGTCCTTCCATATTTTTGCGCAACCCTTGCAGTTCAATTACATCACGCAACGCTGAGGTCTGTTTATGAAATGAGACATTAAAAGCAGTAGGAGAGTTTTGCCATTGGATACCAGTACAATTGATATAAAGAAATATTTTCTGAAGATGTTTGACTTGAGTGTAGCCTCGTACGGAAGTTAAACCTGGACGATAAGCAGTTCACGTAAGAAGAGAATAGAAGCTTTTGAAATGTGATGCTACAGAAGAATGTTGAGGAGTAGATGGGGAGGCTGAATAAGTAGTGAAGAGGCACTTAATGGAAATGGGGGAAAAAAGAAATCTGAGGCACAACGTGATTAAAAGAAGGCATTGGTACGTAGATTGCGTCCTAGGGCATCAAGGATTCGTTAGTCTGGTACTAGAACAAAGTGAACATGGTGAATATTGCAGAGGGACACCAATGCTTTAATACAGCACATGTTGAAATGGATTTAGGTTAAAGTAGTTCTGCAGAGATGAAAAATCTTGCATCAATCCAGTCTTCGAGTGAAGACCGCAACAACAACAACAACTACATAAAAGATGCACAAAACGTCAGTAAAGTAGTTTGACGAAACAGGGTTAAACATTTAATGTTCTTCAAAATACATTTTACATATATGACCCCGAGGCTCGGAAAGTGTAGCGGGATGTCAAACTAAGCGTGAATAACAGTATTTTTAAAACTAGTAGCGTCATCTGACAATTTTTATTTTCATTCTACCGTCGCAGACTTTCTGTTTCTTAAAATGGTAACAGATTGTTATTCAAGTAATTCAGCAGGCCTTATTCTGATTTTCATGATGTTGTGAAACAGGTTTCGAAACGTCGATTGTGTATGCAGAAAATGAACAGGATGATGACATGGCGTAAGGATAATTTCTTTGCTCACTATGTTTTCACATTTGAGGAGTCCTTATGAAAGCGGTCACTACCTTCTGCGCAGAGACATGTTAAACATAGCACAAAGACTCATCTTACAGAACTGACTGACAAGCAGTACAGGAAAAACTTGATAATAATTGCTGATTACATTGCTGTAATTGTGATCCAAGTAATTCTTTCTCGACGCTCACCGCTACATTATCCAATGAAAGTACTTCGGTTGTCTTATCTTGTTCATTGCAAAACGCTTCTCTCCGCCGCTGCTTTTATCCCAAATCTATTTAGTTTTGCTGTCTTCCCCACTGAAATTTAATTACTTCTCCCATGGATTCCTCTTCTTTACAGAGACGGTCGATTATTTTTATTTCCTACCTTGTAGTTTTGCTTTGTTGTGCACAATTCGCTTTCACGCCTCTCTGGCTCTTCTCGCATCGCAGCAATTCCACAATTACTTCACTCACTTAGGCACCCTGTGCCCCCCTCCACCGGCTTTTGCTCAGACTAACCTGTCCTGAAAGGCCGGCCACGGACGCATTCCCCCTAATTTCCGTCCGTCAGCTGTTGTTGGTCGCCCCACTGCTGCTGCTGCTGCTGCTAGTACTACTGGACTGTGGCCCATTTCCATCACGGGCAGCACGGCGCGCCAGTCTGTCTCTCGAAAAGTAGACAACAGGCCGTCGCTTCGCGTTTTCCGCACGAGCGGCAGCCGTTTGTTTGCCGTGTAGCTCACAGTGTTTGCCCGTCCCTGTTTGTTGCTAACGTGTGGCCACCGCTTCGCAGTTGTTACAGCGCGTCGCTGCAGCGATACAACAGCCAGGGCCCTCTCTGTCTCTCTAACCAGAGATAATCAGCTTTGCATGCAGTGCCCTTTCCTCCCCTCTTTCTCTCTCTCGCTCTCTCTCTCTCACACACACACACAGTAAACTGTAACGACGTGTAACATCTTGACCCGCACATGGAATTGTTAAGTACACAATTATTTGCTAAAAAGACTGCATAAAAGACGTGCTGCTACATCTACGTAAATATTGCGCAAGCTACTGTACAGTGCATTGTGTGTGAAATCTTATGGGACTTAACTGCCAAGGTCATCAGTCCCTTACAGTGCATTGCGGAGTATGTTATACAGGGTGAAAAGTATTTAAATCGACAAACTCTGGGAGGTTGTAGGGGACATCAAAACAAATATTTTACCCTAATGTCATTTTTTTCCATGAGGAGTACTTAAACCGGTAGAGGAAGATTTCGCTGGTGGCAAATTAATTAAACCAACAAACACTTTTCCATTTTTTATGACCAAGAGACAACAACTAGGTAGCAGATACGGCCCAATTAAACAGTCTCCAACAACACCGACCCACACATTAACGAAGAACCGCACTTGATGAGCGCTAGTAACTGTGGCATGTGGGTTATCCTCACTCCAAACATGCAAACTGTGCATGTTGAAGACTTCATCACGCCCGAACGTTGCTTCATAGGTAAACAACACAGAGGATGGAAATGTAGGATGCATTTCACACTGTTTCAGGTACCACGGCGAAAACTGTGCTCTGGGTGGACAATCAACTGGTTCCCGGTTGTGGACTCGCTGTAAGTGAAATGGACGTAACAATTGCTCTCGAAGGACTGTTCTTACATTCGTCTGATTCGTCCCCATGTGACGTGCAATTGCACGGGTGCTGAATGAAGGATCCCGGTCCACATACTGCAAGACAGCTTCCTCAAATTGCAGCGTTCTTACCGTGCGACGGCATCCCTGTCCAGGTAATCTGCTAAATGACCCGGTCTCACGCAGACGTTGGTACACAGCATCAAAGGTCGTATGATGCGGTATACGGCGATTAGGATGTTGTTGTTGATAAACCCGCTGTGCAGCTCGTCCGTTGTGCTGCGCTACGTAGTATGCACCAACCATATCAGTGTACTCACTCCAGGTGTATCGCTCCATCAGTAAACAGAGACAATGCACTACTACACCGGTGGACAGCAGTTGCGTAGAACTGAGGAGCCTAATACGCCCTCTAAATACTGAAGATCGTAATACGGCCTCTATCAACGTTTTAAATAATCCTCGTAGGAAAAAATGACATTAGAGAAAAATATTTGTTATGATGTCCCCTACAACCTCCCAGAGTTTGTCGGTTTAAATACTTTTCACCCTGTGAAGCTAACTTTATTTGTAATTACACAGAGCCGGCCGGAGTGGCCGTGCGGTTCTAGGCGCTACAAAAAATGGCTCTGAGCACTATGCGACTTAACTTCATAGGTCATCAGTCGCCTAGAACTTAGAACTAATTAAACCTAACTAACCTAAGGACATCACACACATCCCTGCCCGAGGCAGGATTCGAACCTGCGACCGTAGCGGTCGCTCGGTTCCAGACTGTAGCGCCTTGAACCGCACGGCCACTCCGGTCGGCTCTAGGCGCTACAGTCTGGAACCGAGCGACCGCTACCGTCGCAGTTTCGAATCCTGCCTCGGGCAGGGATGTGTGTGATGTCCTTAGGTTAGTTAGGTTTAATTAGTTGTAAGTTCTAGGCGACTGATGACCTCAGAAGTGAAGTCGCGTAGTGCTCAGAGCCAATTACACAGACGGAAAAGTGGTAACATCAAGGAGTTGTGCGACGTAAACGGAAGTCGGAAGGCGTGTTTCTACATCTTAAAAGATGTTTTTGCTCTTTCTCCCAGTTTTATAAGAGTGCCGGTAGTAGCGCAGCTGTTAAAGTGCATATTTGGTTTACTTTAAATACAGTCCGTAACAGTCATGAGCGTTAGTTGCCGTTTGGAGGAGGAGGAGATTAGTGTTTAACGTCCCGCCGACAACGAGGTCATTAGAGACAGAGCGCAAGCTCGGGTGAGGGAAGGAGGGGGAAGGAAATCGGCCGTGCCCTTTCAAAGGAACCATCCTGGCATTTGCCTGAAGCGATTTAGGGAAATCACGGAAAACGTAAATCAGGATGGCTGGAGACGGGATTGAACCGTCGTCCTCCCGAATGGTTGCCGTTTGGATTGGACGTGGTGAACTGATGGTAGTCAAATATGCCTTTAAGGCGACAAAGACGACATACTCAACACATCACTGATAATGAACGAGGTCGTGTATAGGGCGACGAGAAGCTGGCTGATTCTTCTGCGATATTGCAGACATACGGGACAGAAATGTAGCCGTGGTTCCTGGCAGCGGTGGTTACAGGAATGTACAGCCACAAGAAGACGGCCGCGTGGCATCACAGAGAGGGAACACAATCCTCTGCGGCTTATGGCCTTGGCGCTTCTTATTGCATCTGCAGCAACAATTTGATTAGCAGTTGGCACCACAGTGACACAACGAACTGTTACAAATCGGTTAATCAAGGACAGCTCCTAGCCAGTCGCCCTGTAGCTTGCATTCCACTGACCTCAAACCACCGCCATTTGCCACTGTGTCAAGTGAGAGCTGATTGGAGGGCAGGGTGGAGATCTGTTGTGTTTTACGATGAAAGCTAGTTCTGCCTCGGTGCCAGTGATGGCCGTATGTTCGTTAAAAGGGTGCCAGTGGAGCACATGCAAACAACCTGACTAAACACACTGAATCTACCCCTGGAGTTGTGGTCTGGGATGTTATTTCGTAAAACGCAGCAGCACTCTCGTTGTTAGTCCCACGCACCCTGCCTGCAAAATGCCTCAGTCTGGTGATTCTACCTTTTGTGCTGCCTCTGTGTTTTCCAACAGGATAGCGGTCGCCCACATACCGCTGTAGTAACTCAAGATGCCCAACATAGCGCCGACATGTTGCCTTGACCAGCTCGATCACCAGATCTGCCTCCAATCGGGCACATATGGGACATTGTCGGACCACAACTCCAGCGTCATACACCGTCCCTGTACTGACCGACCAAGTGCAACAGTCATGGAACTCCATCCCATAATCTGCCATCCGGCACCTGTACAACTTTTGCGTGCTTGCATTCAACATTCTGCAGATTACACCGTTTGTTAATGTACGCCGGCCGGAGTGGCCGAGCGGTTCTAGGCGCTACAGTCTGGAACCGCGCTACGGTCGCAGGTTCGAATCCTGCCTCGGGGATGGATGTGTGTGATGTCCTTAGGTTAGTTAGGTTTAAGTAGTTCTAAGTTCTAGCGGACTGATGACCTCAGAAGTTAAGTCCCATAGTGCTCAGAGCCATTTGAACCATTTTTTTTTAATGCACCAGCATTTCACATGTGCAGTGGCTTACCTGTCACTTATACAAACCTGTGACCTTGTAATATTAATCATATAAACATGTTACCTAGACAAATGTATTCCCGAAATTTCATTTACACTAATTATTTTTTTATGTTGCCTTTCTTTCATCAGTGTATTAAAGAATTTGTTGCAGGTATTCACAGTCACCTTAAATCCATTGAAAGATGGTTAACCAGTCGGAAGGCATCACGCAGTGCTATACGGGCTAGGCATCAAAGCTTGTAGCTCATCTCCAAATCATGCACAGCCCGTGCACGGCGTGCTCGACCGCGCCGTTGAAGCTCTTCACCACTCCGTCTCTATGTACTGCATCTCTTATAGAACATTAAGGGAACAAGAAGTCAGAGAATTCCAGTTGCCTCACAACCAATTTCCTGACCCCAGCTTTTATCCTAATCTTCTCAGTATTCCAGATATAGGTTGTTGCGGCACGTAATGAAGGCAGATAATGATTCTTCTTGATAATCAATAACTCTTTTATCATCAATGGTACTAAATCACGTCTTTACTATATCCAAAAAACAATCGGAATCCTTCTTCTCTACAATGTTAATCCGACAGAATAGCACATGGCGCGTATATCAAAGCTATATCGTAGTCATATACGCAGAGCGGTCAGAAACAATCCAAGAAGCTTGTGAGGCTGTTGCAGGTTAGATTCTGCTGACAAATAGTTTTTAAGAAAAAAATGCGCCGTTCATGATAAATTAGCATTGAAGTTACCCGACAATGCCGTAGCGCTCGCAAGTTCAAGTGGCCCGCATGATACTGTTAGTGGCAGTTGCACTAATACACTACTGGCCATAAATATTGCTACACCAAGAAGAAATACAGATGATAAACGGGTATTAATTGGACAAATATATTATACTAGAACTGACATGTGATTACATTTTCACGCAATTTGGGTGCATAGATCCTGAGAAATCAGTACCCAGAACAACCACCTCTGGCCGTAATAACGGCCTTGATACGCCTGGGCATTGAGTCAAACAGAGCTTGGATGGCGTGTACAAGAACAGTTGCCCATGCAGCTTCAACACGATACCACAGTTCGTCAAGAGTAGTGACTGGCGTATTGTGACGAGCCAGTTGCTCGGCCACCATTGGCCAGACGTTTTCAATTGGTGAGTGATCTGGAGAATGTGCTGGCCAGGGCAGCAGTCCAACATTTTCTGTATCCAGAAAGGTCCGTACAGGACCTGCAACATGCGGTCGTGCATTATCCTGCTGAAATGTAGGGTTTCACAGGGGTCGAATGAAGGGCAGAGCCACGGGTCGTAACACATCTGAAATATAACGTCCACTGTTCAAAGTGCCGTCAATGCGAACATGAGGTGACTGAGACGTGTAACAAATGGCACCCCATACCATCACGCCAGGTGATACGCCAGTATGGCGATGACGGATACACGCTTCCAATGTGCGTTCACCGCGATGTCGCCAAACACGGATGCGGCGATCATGATGCTGTAAATAGAACCTGGATTCATCCGAAAAAATGACGTTTTACCATTCGTGCACTCAGGTTCGTCGTTGAGTACACCATCACAGGAGCTCCTGTCTGTGATGCGGCGTCGAGGGTAACCGCAGCCATGGTCTCCGAGCTGATTGTCCATGCTGATGCAAACGTCGTCCAACTGTTCGTGCAGATGGTTGTTGTCTTGCTAACGTCCCCATCTGTTGACTAGGGATCGATACGTGGCTGCACGATCCATTACAGCCATGCGGATAAGATGCCTGTCATCTCGACTGCTAGTGATACGAGGCCGTTGGAATCCAGCACGGCGTTCCGTATTACCCTCCTGAACCCACCGATTCCATATTCTGTTAACAGTCATTGGATCTCGACCAACGCGAGAAGCAATGTCGCGATACAATAAACTGCAATCGCGATAGGCTACAATCCGACCTTTATCAAAGTTGGAAACGTGATGGTACGCATTTCGCCTCCTTACACGAGGCATCACAACAACGTTTCACCAGGCAACGCCGGTCAACTGCTGTTTGTGTATGAGAAATCGGTTGGAAACTTCCCTCATGTCACCACGATGTAGGTGTCGCCACCGGCGCCAACCTTGTGTGAATGCTCTGAAAAGCTAATCATTTGCATATCACAGCATCTTCTTCCTGTCGGTTAAATTTCGTGTCTGCAGCACGTAATCTTCGTGGTGTAGCAATTTTAATGGCAAGTAGTGTAACATAGAGAATAGCGCACGCAACTGCTCAGCCTTTCCCGCGCATTCTATCCTTACTACCGTCATTACCAATTTTTGTACCACTCTCTTGTTCGGTTTTAGAAAATAAAACGAAAAACGCTTTTGACGACACTGTCTGCAGCGGGTCGCCTAAATTTGCAAATTAGGAGCCTTTAATGCTAATTAACTCGGTACGGTGCAACGTATACAATCTTTTTCTAAACAATTACATCTGAGCACAACCTACTCTGTATCACCATTACAAGCTTTTCAGACTGTTTCTAACCGCCCTATGGCCGCTCTAGGCCAATGTCATATCAGTTCATAAATTTTATACCGCAAAGACACATGGTGCCTATACTGACGTCACAAAAGGCACGAGACAGCGTTATGCAGATATACATATGGCGGTAGTATCGCGTACAAAAGGTATATGGAGGGCAGCGCACTGGGGGAACTGTTATTTGTGCTCAAGCGATTAATGAGCAAAGATTTCCAATGTGATTATGGCCGCACGATGGGGATTAACAGACACCCCAAAGTGTGAAATTTTTGGCAGAGTCTGGGAAGAGAGGCTATTGTGGACTGCAGGCAGTCATAATTCGTCTAAATGCATGGGATGTTAAGAGAACATCTTAGAACGTGGAATGGGGACAGAAAAGTATAGGGCACCTTTGAAAACCACGAGACACCAACACCCCTGCAAGTCCCGAAATGTAAAAAACAGTTACCGATGGTTAACCTAAATAATTTAGAAGTGCGCTTCTAAGATACAGCTGTGCTTACAAAGGCCCATTCTTACTGGACAGTACTTTAATGTCGACAGAGGGAGAGGGTAGCACACAGTTTGGAGCAGTAAGTATAACGAGATTTGTAACCAGTTGATCACCTGAAATGAGAGTTAATGAGGGATAAAAGCGTATTTTAAGATTTCTTATTGCACTCACATTACTTATGAGTCAACCTACCAAAATTACTTGACACTACGCAAAAGGAAAGAAACGAGTCCCTCTTATCAGAAACGCACAGTAGGAAGTTATTTCTTCTTCTCCGGAAGATTCTTTGGGAGACGAAGGGCTCTGATGCGGCATGTGGACGCAATTTGTTGGTACAGAGTCACTGATTGAGTCTGCAGCCACTTCAGCCACCGCGTGCAGATTATGAGTTTGGTGACTGCAGGGTAAGTCGAGATATTTTTAGCGATATTAAAATTGCTACACCAAGAAGATGACGTGCTACAGAGGTGAAATTTAACCGACAGGAAGAAGATGCTGTGACATGTAAATGATTAGCTTTTCAGAGAATTCACACAAGGTTGGCGCCGTTGGTGACACCTACAACGTGCTGACATGAGGAAAGTTTCCAACCGATTTCTCATACACAAAAAGCAGATGACCGGCGTTGCCTGGTGAAACGTTGTTGTGATGCCTAGTGTAAGGAGAAGAAATGCGTACCATCACGTTTCCAACTTGTAGCCTATCGCGGTTGCAGTTTATTGTATCGCGACATTGCTGCTCGCGTTGGTCGAGATCCAATGACTGTTAGCATAATATAGAATCGGTGGGTTCAAGAGGGTAATACGGAACGCCGTGCTGGATCACAACGGAATCGTATCACTAGCAGTCGAGATGACAGGCATCTTATCCGCATGGCTGTAATGGATCGTGCAGCCACGTATCGATCCCTAGCCAACAGATGGGGACGTTAGCAAGAGAACAATCATCTGCACGAACAGTTCGACGTCGTTTGCATCAGCATGGACTATCGGCTCGGAGACCATGGCTGCGGACGTTGGCGAGAAGAGCTTATGCCATTTCAGATGGAGAAAGCTTGACACAAGAATTGGACCATCTTAAGGTTGTGTTCAAGCAGAATGGCTATACAGATAAACAGATCCGTCGTGCTTTCCAGTATGGACCTTCGCCTGAACCACCAGAAGATACCTGCAAATCGGTGGCCTTTCTGCCTTTTGCTGGGAGCATTTCCTCGAAGATAGGAAGAATTCTGAAAAGATACCATATCAAAAGTATTTTTCGTCCGCCAGCCAAGATTAGAGCGCTCCTTGGCTCTGTAAAGGATGACTTGGGTTTGAGGAAGCCCGGTGTGTACAAGATCCCTTGCCACTGTGGGAAGGCTTATATTGGGCAGACAATCCGGACCATTCAGGACCGATGTGTTGAGCATCAGCGGCACACACGGCTGCTTCAACCTGAGAAATCTGCAGTGGCGGAGCACTGTCTCACCGAAGGACACAGAATGCTCTATGACAAGACACAAATAGTTGCCCCTGCATCTCGCTATTGGGACTGTGTTTTAAAAGAATCCATAGAGATTCGTTTATCTGACAATCTTCTTAATAGAGACAAGGGCTATCTTTTAAGTAAGACTTGGGACCCGGTGTTTTCTGACATCAAAAAACAACGGTCTGTGTTTCGATCGTCGGAATAAAAATTTTTTTAATTTTTGACAGTGATATCTCGATTTCGCCTATTTCCACCACTGGCGGCGCGGTATGTTTACTGCGCTAGAGGGCAGTTACGGCACCTTCTCGCGCACGCGTTGTGGGTCATCTGCTGGCCTATATAGGGGCCGCAGCTTGCGCTAGGAAGTCAGTTCCGGCGAGTTCGCGCACCAGCACTCTCACCTGAAGATGGCGGCCAGATGGACCGCGGAAATATTGTGTCATGAAGACGTTATGATCCGGCTGCATACCCGAGAAGAATATTATCAATTATTACGCCGGGAAAGCCTTCGTAGCTACTGAAAGCATAGTTTGATACATTAGAAGATGCGAGTCATGTGCCCTGTGGCATGCTAGAGACTGTGCGAGGAAGTATTTTCTTCTTTGTGTCCTTCTGTTGGTGATAGTGAGTTGTATGACACTAAACATCTAAAGTCATCAATGTCTCATTCACCCCCAGTGAGGAATCTGTGTATACAAGCTGTTTCTATGCGTAATGAGTTAGGATTAAGTGCAAGTCGGAAAACGGATTCTAAATATCAGTGTAACGTGTATATGGGAGAGGGACGTGGGTACCAACCCGGTCCTCATTCTAGTGGTGTGTGGGAAACCGCCTAAAATCCACACACAGAATGACTGGTGCAGCTGCAGTAGTCGTCAACCCGCGAGGCAGATTCGACCAGCGTCAGGCTCGCCCCCAGAGTCCCGGAAGGGGCCCGTTTCTTCTTTGCTTCCTTTCCCCTTACTTTTACCGTGCACCCTCTTCTTTAAGGTGGTATCTCTCTTCTTGCCTATTTTTATCCTTCCTTTCCTCCAGCCTCTCATTCGCTTTGCCTTTTGATTCACACCGTACCTCTAAGTTTCTTCTGTTAACTGTTTGCCCAACGAGCCACAGATACAAAAAGGTGAAGTTTTGTACTTCATACAAATAATGTTTAATTTCAGTAAAAGGAATTGATTTCTCCCCCATAGTAACCAAGGAATGGAGATTTTGAATTTGGGCAGACGACCTTTAGAATGGGAACAGCATTTTGGGTGAGGTTGTTTCACTTTACTTAGGAATAGTTTACTGTGAAAATATGGCTCCACCGCAGTTTGTTGAAGTAGTGGAGAGTCCGTTAAGATACAGTTTCCCAGGCACTTGCTATTGTCGCTATCGGAGCTAGTTATTTCTGTTTCAACTGTATGAAAACAAAGAAATTTCACGCATTCAGGATGATAGTCAATGAGAATATATCACTAATCGGTTCAAGGACCTTACTCGCCTTTATAATGTAGAAAATGTTCTTGTCAGGTATCTTTTATATAAACATTCTTCCCCCACCCAGAAGCAATAATAATAATAATAATAATAATAAAAGTCCATAATACTTTATTATTTTCTTTGTTCCAGCAGAAAGTAAGTGATTTAGCAACAACATTTTTCCCTTAAGAGAACACTAACATTCCTTTAATAGTGCAACAAACGTAGTAATGCTTGAATATCAAGAAATTTTCATACGGAAACGTAGTTATTACATTTATCCAAAATTTTGCCCACAAATTTCAGATGAAGTTCCGACACTTGAACATTATAACAAACACCTGAACATAAAGCTAATCGTTACCAATACAGTTTTTTTTACACTCTGCATTTTTCTCATCTCTTCTTTATTTTCGTCTGGTATGGACGTAAGGCGTTAAAGGGTTATTACGCTACGGTTTCTTAAAAAAATAAAATGGAGTATGAGGTCACGTGACAACTGTATTTTCTTTTACGCTATTTTTAAAACTACATTGGCATTTATTTATGGTGGTTTATAATTTTTTTCTATATGGTACTTCTTAAAACATTCTCCCGGGTGATGTCCAGGTTTCCGCTTGCATGTTTCACTGCAGGAAATAGCTTCTCTACTTCCTCCTTTCTTCATATATTACCTGCAGACCATGCAATTCTTTGAGGACTTTTTCTTTTTAATTTTGCATTATAAAAGGCATCTTCCCATTTAGTCTCTCCCTAGTGTCAGACGGTAATGGTCCCCCTCCTTTCTTGGAGTTTTTATTTCTCTCGTGGCCGTCTAGCTGTCTGATTAGGTTGTTTCTGTAGTAAAGGTGAGACTACAATTGTTCTCCACATTTCCTTTTGTCTGTTGAGTAAATAACGTAACTCTCGACTACTACAGCTTCAGTCTGCCAGAAGAATAACTACTGCCACCACATGTATGACAGCTTTGTAATACCGTAGCAGTAACGGTACTGATCACCCCTGTCCACTCCTCCCACAAACTTCGTTTACGCCAAAGTAACAGAGGGTTTCATGGACGGAATAGGCTCTTTCTTCTTATAACCAGTCTTGGAATGAAAGACATTGATCTCAGTCTGATTGCGCACAAAAATCGCATTGAATAAGTTTCGTGTTCTTAAAATCGCATGCGAAATCCTGCCTAAAAGGCATATTTGTATCTGTTACATATATTTTATTTTGAACAATTCTCGAACAAGTTGAGGGCTTGTGTATAAACTGTCAGCAAAGACGTTATAACCTGAACCACCTGCCCGAGCTACCAATTGCTGTGCCAAATGGAACACTATTTGTATTGCTAAAGGTAAAACAGGAAGAATCTGAATTCGCCGGACGTTGTGGCCGAGCGGTTCTAGGTGCTTCAGTCCGGAATCGCGTTGCTGCCACGGTCGCAGGTTCGAATTCTGCCTCGGGCATGCATGTGTGTGATGTCCCTAGGTTAGTTAGGTTCAAGTCTAGGGGACGGATGACCTCAGATGTTAAGCCCCACAGTGCTTAGAGCCATCTGAACCACTTTTTGAATTAGAATTTCTGTAGTTGTTTTCCCATTATATTGAATGTGGGGAAAAACAGAACCATTTTCTGAATCACACAAAGAGAAGACTTGTAAATCCTACTTCATAGGCTTCCTTGGAGTGTAGTACGTGAGTTGAATTCTTCGTTTTCATCTACAGTAATATTTTCTGTACATAAATTTCTTTGCATTTACTGTGAATATTTTCACTAACGTTCTTCACCTTGCTCCCTCTCGGACCTTGACACTTCTGAACTGTGACAGGTGGGACTAACTGTAGCATCCAAAATATGTGAAATAAAAAACGACGGCAAGAGAAAACATCTTTGAAAAGTGGGAAGAATGGAGTTCATTCTAGCCGGTCTTCCAAAACAGTCAATTAATTGTCATCAAATACAGGGCCATGGTCAGTATTACACCAATAAACGGCCGTCCGATGTGGCCGAGCGGCTCTAGGCGCTTCAGTGTGGAACAGCACGACCGCTACGGTCGCAGGTTCGTATCCTGCTTCGGGCATGGTTGTGTGTGATGTCCTTAGGTTACTTATTTTAAAAAGTTCGAAGTGCTATGGGACTGATGACCTCATATGTTAAGTCCCATAGTGCTCAGGGCCATTTGAACCATTTTAACCAACAAACTCCTTCAATTCTTCTAATGAAGCGTTGTTTCACAATGTGACATTGATTGTTTTGTAAGTGGAGTGACTTTCCGTACATTTCATTACGCATACATATTTTATCATTCACAGTTTCACTAATAAGACTGTCAGTGAAGAAGAAATGGATATATTCAAGTTCGGGTTTGGGTCGAACGCTATGAGGTATAGTGAAACGTTGTTGCGTAACAGAAAAAGCGAACTTCATAAGATCAGTCTCGCCATCACGACAGAATTTCCAGTTATTTGCTACATGTTGTATCTTTCATCATGAAACATCCCCTTAGAAAAATTAATGAATTACTGTGCTGATAAACCTCTTACATAATTTGATTTTCATACAGCTGAGGAAAACTGAACGTGCTCAGACATTTCTCTCTTTACTTATTCTGATCATCAATAAACTGACACACAATACTTTTAGCGCAACGCATTCTGACTTTCAATAATCTCTACAAAAGAATGGCCCTGACTAACATTAACCTGTACCTTTCATGAATCACTTTCCTCACATAAATCTTCGTTACTCGACTACTGCAATACAACGAGTGCCAATACTGCCAGCTAAATAAAAGATTCTAACTACCGAAGGCACACACTATTGATAGGCATACTTAGCAAATGAAAGATTTTGATAGAGATCAAACACTGTATTTACCTTAATAGTATACAAAAGTCATTATATATATATATATATATATATATATATATATATATATATATATATATATATATATAAAAAATCAGTTCATGACATCCAGTCTTACAAATTTACTGTCTCTGATGGACACACGTCCAGATCATCCGCTCTCAAAACTCCGCCATCCCTCTCCCCACATCCACCACTGCTGGTGGCTCACCTCCAACTGCACAACGCTACGCGCTGTTCATATCCAACACTACAATAGCGAATATTGCAACAATGCCAACCAGCCACAGACTGCACACAGCACAATCAGTGATTCTCATACAGAGCGCTACGTGGCGTTACCAACATAAAAACCTAAGCAGCCTACTTACATAGTCCCCATGCTCCCCACAAAAATTTTTACAAATTGTTTTGGGCCGTTGCCAATTCAGATTTGAAAAAAGTCTTTCATAATTACAATAACAAAGATATCAAATGCACACACTTATTGATGCACTGTTGTTCAAAAGCAAAAATTGTTCTCATAAAGACAGTACTGATCATTCATCACAGTAGTAAGTACATTGCACAAAGTCTGATCAGAAAAAGAAAATACACACAGAAGTAGTGGCTTTCCATGCAGTCTTGAAGAAGTAGTGTTGTCCTTCCAATGCTGACTCTTGAAATGCAGACAGGTAATGGGCCACAACAGAGCAAACCCACAGCAGAGTCAGTCGAAGTTTTTGGGGAATTTTGGTAGGTAGGTCATCACAGAGCAGATCCACTGTAGTCCTTGTAGAGATGGCCAGCAGCCATCTGTTGCGACTGTGTGGGTGCACAGTCACCATTAAAGAGTCTTCCAGACAATATAGCAAGTCCATAAACCACCACTTGTGCACACACAAACTTTTTGGTATGGCCTTAGAACCATTCTACAGCATAACTGTTATCGACTAAACTCATAAAGACACGAAAAATACAAATACACAAGGGTGCACAACAACATAGCGGAATAACATCAAAGGAAAGGACAGAGTTTGTTTTCAGTGTAACATTTGCTACTGCAGTCCAACCCAAAACTTCTTTCCAAAGATCTTTCCTCTTATTTCAACATTTTTTTCCACAAACAAAATCCTATCCAAGCAGGCTTTCTGTATTTATATGTTCACATATTTCTTACCTCATTATTTATTTTCCATTATCTTACCTCATCATTTATTTCCAAGAAAATCCTACCTAAACTTGTTGTCCCTAAACCCTGCTTAACTAAATTAGCAAAGCAAATGCCACATTACAAATAATATGAGCCAATGTGCAGCAAAAAGAAAAATAAATCAGTAGTAAAACTGGCTTAACAGAGTAATAGAAAGTGAAAGTCAGTAGCACTATGCCTGGCAAACAGCAGCAGCAAATGCAATAACTTATACCTAAATATGACATAGCTCAAGCAGAAAAAATAGTACACTAAAGACACCAATGCAGGTAAGGGAAATGTCTATTCACATCTTAATGTCCACGTCATTAAAGTGGTGCACCACAACAACTTATTCTACAATAAAAAAAAAAAAAAAATTACCAAGTACTTGAAAAGAAAATTGTGTATGCATTTACTGTTATTAGTCACTTCTTATTGTTCTTTCCTTTCCAAGTGCTCATTTTACGAAGAATGTGGAACATAAAAATATTATTTAATAGATCTGTTGACAGAAGTGTTCACATTAGCAAATGCATTTTATTTTATTTTATAAAACCAATGCTGCAACATAGCTGGAAACCAGATATCAAATGAAATAACAATTGTGTACAAAGCAAAGCATAAAAACATCATTCTCCAAAGTGTAATCATATGGTTCCAAGTAATGAGGGTGTCATATTTGCGATGATTTCTACAAAGTAAAGTCAATAGCGAGGTTAATGGCCAGTTTTTTTTTCTCCACCTAATGGCTTATTCTCCAGACAAATGGCGCAGCTGGGCGACCACATCGCAATACGTCAAGGTCACTTAGCTTTCTTACCGAAATATTTACGACAGCAGTTTGCGCTACAGTGACAGTCTCGTATAAAACAATTTCACACATCGAAAAATTACAGTAGAAATGTGTAGAAACGAAATCCCATGAATAGCAGTGTTGTGATACATACACGCATGGACACACAAGTCATAACTCTTAAAGTATGATTCTTGGTTTCCAACATCCTTTTTCACAAACCAGAGTCCCTAACTTCTATTCATTATTCAAAAACATATAAACACGTAATCACATTCCTGATATACGGTAGCATCAGCTTATTGATCATAAACATACCTCAACAGCATAATACACATCGTCATCGTAATAACATCATAACAGAACAATCACATCTCAAAATCGTCGCAGCTTCTTTCAATAATTTCAAGACCTTCAAAAAACATGATCCCTTGCCAAATACGACATTCAGAGCTCTCATACTATCACAATGGTTCCAAACAAACATGAAGAGTTCACAAAGTACAGACAAAATTCAATTTCATAAGTGTGAAGTTATCCAACTGTGTGCCGGCCAGGGTGGCCGAGCGGTTCTAGGCGCTACAGTCTGGAACCGCGCGACCGCTACGGTCGCAGGTTCGAATCCTGTCTTGAGCATGGATGTGTGTGATGTCCTTAGGTTAGTTAGGTTTAATTAGTTCTAAGTTCTAGGGGACTGATGAGCTCAGAAGTTAAGTCCAATAGTGCTCAAAGCCATTTGAACCATTTTTTTTCCAATTGTGTGATTGCATAAACATGTGTCACTGACATACTAAAAAAAATGTTTTTCTCTCTCAGTTAAATGATCAGATAGCTGTGTAAGTCTGTGTTACAGAAATATGGTACCGATGTGTAAAGTTATATAAGCAAATACCATGTTAGTTAGGGATCCTTGTGCTTGCCTCACACATGGTACACAAAGTAAGCGTGTACCCCCCTTAGGATTAATGTAATTATACCCTCAGGTGTTACACACTACATGAATGGAATGAAATGTATCAAGGAAAACCTTTGTATCTTTTTAATTCAAAAATCTTTAAAAATAAATGTTTTAAGTACAAAATTAATCACTCAAATACGTGTACTGCGGCGCTAAACTGTGCGTCTTGTTGTACCATAATCTCTGTCATTACTTAAGGGTAAAAAATGTGCCAAGTGTCGTAATTATCGTCGTCCATAAGCAAAGTTCTGTGGAAGTCAATGTACTTACCTCGTAATAAACAAAAGCGAAATACTATGCGTATAGATATCGTAGTTATTACGTACAATATCATGATCAGGAAAGTACTACACTGTAAAGTATTGTTGTGCTACGAAAAAGGCTGTTTCATTGTAGCTATACCACAAAAGTTACTACTAAAACATGTTTTACTTTCCAGAAGAATTCAGAAAAACGGTGCAAATATAAAACAGATAGAGCGCAAAAGCAATAATATAAATTGTGTCGCTCATTAGTAGCGACGTGATATAATAGTGTAGCTGTCAAATAAACTAACCACTGAGTCATCTGATATCTCGCAGAAAGCACTTTAAATCCATAATGTATTTTCAAGTAAACCAAAACGTTGCATTAAAATCTCATTAGCAGTACTGGTATATGTTCTAAGTATGTAAGCCTTATAGTCATTATGTAATCGTGCTACTAACAAGCAAGAATGTACACACAAAATAACACTGTGTCGTCCGTGCACTATAACAATGCATTTGTAATTTCTGTCTAAATAAGTTCCCTAGGTTCTTGACTGGATAGTTAACTTTAAAGCATAGTTCCATGTCAAGAGTTTCTAAGTGTGACAAAGCGTAATAGTAAAGTGAAGTGAAAGATTTTGTGGCAAAGACTAAGTTAAAAACCAGATTATCTCTCAACGGTTTTACATGTGAAATGTGGTGCAATCCTTAACTCTTCCTAGTATGCAGACTTTCAACTTCAACGCATTTCTAATGTGGTATACGTCCTATTCTGTAAGGTCCATTGTAAATCAGAAATAATTTGTGACCCAAGTGTTTCTTCTTATGTGACAATGAATGAGCTTTAATGAGAACTTTCTGACCAATATATAATTTCTTTGCATTTGCTTTACCGTGTAGTTATCTCCTTTTGTCTGCTGCAGATTTTATATTTTTAATAGCCAAATCAATTATGTCTTTGTGTCAAAGTTTACGTGTATTCAAAAAAGGTACAAGCTCTCTGATTCTGTTCGGTGGTTCTTCATTCTTCAGTACAAGAATAGGTGGTAAAGCAATGGAGTTATGAGACATTTCATTCAGCACGCTTTGAAATAAGTGTAAATATCTGTCCCAATACTGATGCTTTCTGTGACAATAAAGTCTGCAAAGCTTATTGATTTCTTTCATAATCCGTTCAGACGGGTTACAATGTGGTGACTACAATGAAATAAAAACTGGTTTGATTTTATGGTTCCGAAGCATTCTTGATCAAACAGCAGATCTGAATTGCGGTCTGTTATCTGAAATGACTTTACTAAAGTGTCCAACTTCATGTAAGAAATTTTTAACAAAGGTGTTGTATACAGACCGAACAGTGGCTTTACGTAACGGAGTGAAAGAAAGAAATTTTGAAGTAAGTTCAACAGCTACTAGAACGTACGAAAATCCATTCGATGTTCTGACAAGGGGTCCCAAGAGATCAACAGCAGCAAATTCTTTTAATTCAGAAGGAATGATACGAAACAACGGAGCACGATGTGAGATAGTAGATGGTTTAGCCTTTTGACAAAGTTTACAAATAGACAAGACTCTTCGAATTCTCTTTTCCATATTGTTAAAATAACAAGTCGTTCGAAGAATATGATAACATTTTCGTGGACCGAAATGTGCGTAACTGAAACGAATGTACCAAATGAGCTTATTAATATAATCGTCTGGAATGCAAAGTACCCATAGCTTGTCATCAACAGTGCAGCGTTTGAAGAGTATAGTGTTTCTAAACAGATAATAATACCGCATCTGTGTTTGTGTCTTTTCATAACATTTACTTTTGATGTCTTTCCAAATCGGATCTTTATTTTGTTCATGAGCAATGTCCTTCAAAGATGTGGTGATGAAGTTTCCAAAGGCGACTTTCTGAATGTAAAGAGGTTGCCTTCCGTGTTACTTTTCTCAAGCCCAGCTGGTGAGCGTGACAGTGCGTCCGTAACAATGTTCTCCTTGCCGGGAATGTAGACTATTGTGACGTGGAATTCTTGCAGAAACAATGCCCAACGTTTTAACCTGTCATGATTTAACTTTGAAGGCATAAGAAATTGTAATGCACGATGATCACTGTATACTTGTACGTGCTTACCAGAAAGAAAAAAAAGCGGAATTTGTCAAATGCCCAAGCGATAGCTAAAGCTTCTAATTCAGTAACGGAATAAATTTTTTCAGATTTTGTTAGCACTCGGCTAGCAAAAGCAATGGTTTTCTGAACAGTAGTGTCATTTTCTATGGCTTCTTGAAATAAATGGGCACCAAGACCGACTTTGGAAGAATCCGTGCTAAGGCAGAAATCTTGTGACAGATCTGGATGAGCTGGTCTTGGCGCGTAAAGTAACGATTCTTTCAAAGAATTGAATTCCAATTGTGCTTGTTCATCCCAGTTCCAAATAGTATTTTTTCCAGTGAGAGAACAAAGTTTTCGTGTAACAAGAATTTTCATATTCAGAAAACGACGGTAAAAATTTACGAGACCTAGAAAACTGCGGACTTGTCCTTTTTTTTTTTTTTTTTTTTTTTTTTTTTTTGTGGTTGGAACTGGAACGGCTCTGATTGCTTCCAAATACGTAACACACTATTGAGGGTGCGATTATGTTGTTCCCATGAGGCTTCTGTTATTAGAATATCATCCACATATAAGGTGATGTGACGTTTTAAGAACTCAGGTACTATGGAATTTAGCCCACGAATGAATGCTGCCGAAGAAATGTTCAAACCAAAGGGAAGTTTCCGAAATTGATAACAAACGCCGAAACAAAGAAAATTTGCGTATTTTCTATATTCTGGATGAAGTTCGATCTGATAAAAGCTGGTTCTGAGATCGATAGAAGACAACCATTTTACACCATTAAAATTTTGAAGAAGTTCTTACATCGTTTGTCTGTTTCAGGAATGATGATAGTATTGATTTGTCTCGAATCTAATACACGCCTGATCGATCCATTTTTCTTCTCAACAACATGTAATGGATTGTTGTATGAGCTTACAGCAGGCTCAATAATGCCCTCGTCAAGCATAGATTATAATTCTTTTCTAACACAGTCCGTATAATGTGCTGGAATTACGTATGGTCTAACACACAATTTAGTATGCTCACGAACATGAGATTAGTATTGAAATCCCTTGATTGTTCCTGTTTTGGGAGTAAAGACTGTGGAATGTGCTTGTAAAATCTCAAAAAGGTCCTGCCTATCAGTGTCATTACAATTCTCAATTGTTTTTTATTCTGAATTAACTCATTAGTATCAAATATGCCGTTAATACCATCCCGGTCAGTACTTGCAGAGTGACTGTTAGTGTCTAGTTCCGTCAAAAATTCCGAACTGTTGTCTAACAGAAGGTAAAGCCGATTAATTTCCTCGTCATGGTTTGAGAGTCAATCTTCAAATTTCAAAGCTATTGACTTACCTCCTTTCCCTAAACTTATTTCAGTGTCGTGAAGTTTAGGAATGCTTTGTATTCATTCAAAAAGTCTACTCCCAATATAATTTCCGTCGACAGTAATGGAGCAACAAGAAAGTTTATAGAGAGACTATGGCTTTGACAAAAGAATTCTAAGTTGGTTTGTTGGCGTACATCTACACTTTTTCCAACGATTGCACCTTGTAATTTAATCTTACGTAACGGAAGTGTGGGGCAATCGTTCGATTTGTAGCATTTGCTAAAGGTTGTCTCACTAATTTTTGAAATGGGACTGCCAGAGCCAAGTACTGGCGTAAATTTTACGTCATTTACTGTAATGTGAATTACAGGATATGCAATGTTGTTATGCTTTACGTCGTGTTCCTGGAGTAAGACGTCCCTAATTCTTCCATTTTTATGTAATTACTGGCCACGGCAGCTACGTCGTCAGCTTCATAAGTACGTTTCGTGGCTGCCAGTGGTGTGAGTCATTGCCTACTGTCTCTTTGTCGGCGCGCGTCGTTATTGGGATTTGAGATCTAACTTCTACAAATTCACCTTGTCGAGAGGGCCCTGCCCTGTTTGAATCCCGCCAGTTCTGATAACGTTCAGGTCTTTCGTTATGTCGATAGTTTCCATAGTTTCTCTTTTGTCGGTCATGTGGTGGAGAATTTCTCCCGGAATCGTAACTGCGCGGTGGACCATTGTGTCTGAAGTTATTCTGGCTCCCTTGATAATAATTATTTTGGTTTCCATATTGTCTGTTTCTCTGATTGTCTCTTTGATAGTCATTACTGCGGAGAGGTGATGTTTCCCTGTAATTATTACTACTCTGCCAACGGTTGTCATACAGGCGGTGTCTGTTTTCAGCACAATTTACATTGTAAGAATAGCCTAGTAGTGTCCAGTTATTATTTCTTTCATCGCGGAATTGTGATGGATGTGACCTGTAATTGCTGTGTTCCTGTTTTCGCGTCCCGCAATTGTCAGTGTCAATTTCCAGTTCTTGTAACAGTCCCTGAAAACCTTCAGTGTCGTCTTTGCAACGTCCTGCCAAAATAGTATGTCGTAAATGTTCAGGCAATTTGATTAAGCAAATGCAGATGAGTTCTGAAGGGCTGTATGGGTTTAACAGGTACTGATTCTTGTGCAAAATGTCTTCAAAATATTTCACAAGACTGGAAAATTCAGATTGTTCGAAATGTTTCATCATTACGATGCTATGTTTTACTCGGTCTTGTGTAGCTTGAGACCAATATGCTGAGAGGAAGGCATGATAATATTCTCCTTCACTATGACAATCCTGAATGACTGATCGCATTCTTACAGCTGGTTCATTCTCTAAATAGCCACACATACATTCTAATCTGTGCTCTAATGACCAGTTGGGAGAAAAACAATGAGAGAATTGATGAAGCCATGCTTGTGGATGAATATCGTTGCCATAATTCTTAAATGTTTTGAATTTATGGGCAGTAATGAACAGCTTATAGTCAAGGTCATCGTGTCGGCAAGTCGCATATCGGTCGTTGCTACGTCGCGTCGGCGGTTCCATCTCAAAATTCGGTGCTCCTTGCCAATTTCTTTCATAATTACCGAAATGCCAAGTGTTATTGTTTTGTGGCTTTTCCGTATTTCTAAGTCCCTCTTCCCTTGTTGGAGCGCGAGTGTCCTCTGTAATATGTAATTCTTGTACTACTTGTGCCAACTGATCTTGTACTTCCCGGATTTCTCTTTGGTGTTGCGTATTAATTTGATTCTGATTGTGTTTGAATTTCCTAATTTGTTCGTACTCTTCTGTGTCATTAAAGATTACCGGTCTTGTGCCATTCAGATTAGCATCTACCTTCATAGATAAATTATTTAGCTGATCCGAAAGTTCGACTACTTTCTCTGATAATGAGCTGATTTCCTCAGTGTGTTTTTCTGAACCAAGTTTCAGAGTGTCCATTTGTGCGGAAAACGTATCTACTATGTCCTTTAAGTTTCCTTGAGATTTTGCAAGTTGCGTAACTGAATCGGTAGATGCAATTGGGTCAATTTTAGCTTGCAAGGTTTCGTGATTTTCATGAACAATAGTTTGCAGTTCTTTTATGCCTACATCGTGATTCTGAAATGCATTTTGATGAATCGAAAAAATATGTTGAAAATGCTCATAAATTTGTGTATTTACGTCATTACAGACTTCTTGTCATTTCGATTCGATTTTAAGTAACTCAGCAGTTAAACCTTCACGTGTTTGTTCAAGTGTGGTGTCTAACTTTTGAAGATTTTGTTCCATTGTGTCTAACTTTTGAAGCTTTTGTCCCATTTGTTTCTGATTTTGTTCAAGTGTTGTATGTAACTTTTGAAGCCTTTGTCCCATTTGTTGTATTAATTGTAATAACAATGCACTGGTGTCTGAAACATGTTCCTCAGTGCTATTCGGCGGTGCATTTGAACCCTACAATATTCGCATTTTGAAAAGCAGAATATATGTGTTGACTTATTTGAGAAAAAGGTGAGGAAGCAAAACCTGAATCTACAGCATTTGCAAGATTGTGTCCTGTCATTTCGGATTCCTGAGGCGAGCTGTTGCCGGCCGATCGATCGATAGTGCTTCACTGTTAACTAATTGTTTCACTGTCTACACCATTATTTGCCGCCCGCTCCATTTCCCTATGCACAATTACCAAATTACTACTTCGAATGTCTGTTAATTCATTACACGGTGGTGCTGATAAGCTACGCTCGTCGCCATTATCATTTCTCAATTTACTTTGGAGCCTAGTGTTACGTTTTTCACACGCCATAATTATCACGTATTTCACGTGATAACAAGAAAAGCACAATTTTAAGAGCAAAACTAAGAAAACACTTTAACATAGCACTGAAAATAATATCTAGTTAATTGCAAACGCAGCCGCGAAATACTTGGTGCAAATCTACATGCATGCCACAACGGTTTTACTGTACAACAATGAAAGACTACAGCTACAAAGGAAATTTTCTCTACAATTACGCACTAGCAATAAACAGTAGCTACACTAATTACACAAACTACAAGAGAAAAATCATAAGATTCCAGTGGGGTATCCTCGGCTAAGGGTCGCCATATGAAACATCACCTTGGAAAAATTAATGAATTACTGTGCTGACAAACCTCTTACGTTATTCGATTTTCAAACAGCTGAGCAGAACTGAACGTATTCAGACATTTCTCTCCTTACTTATTCTGATCATCAATAACCTGACACACAATATTTTTAGCGCAACGCATTCTGACTTTCAATAATCCCTACAAAAGAATGGCCCTGACTAACAATAACCTATACCTTTCATGAATCACTTACCTCACAAAAACCTTCGTTACTCGAACGACTGAAATACAGCGAGCACCAACACTTCCAGTTAAATAAAAGATTCTAACTACTGAAGGCGTTAACTACTGATAGGCATACTCAGCAAATGTAAGGTTTTGATAGAGAACAAACAATGTATTTACCTTAATAGTGTTCAAAAGTCATAATATATATATATATCAGTTCATGACATCGAGTCTTACAAATTTACTGTCTCTGATGGACACACGTCCAGATCATCCGCTCTCAAAACTCCGCCATCTCTCTCCCCACATCCACCACTGCTGGCGGCTCACCTCCAACTGCGCAACGCTACGCACTGTTCACATCCAACTGCCCATTAGTACAATAGCGAATATTGCAACAATGCCAACCAGCCACAGATTGCTCACAGTACACTCAGTGATTTTCACACAGAGCGCTACTTGAGGTTACCAACATAAAAACCTAAACAGCCTACTTACAGTCACTTCCCACTCCATCAGTAGATTCTGATTTACTAGACCTTACATCACTGCCCATGGTGGAAGTTTCTTCCTATTTAATTTCATCACTAAATTACTCTTCGTCCCTAAATGCCTTCGAGAAGCCACCTGGCAATATCATCGTCACTTACACATTTTTTACGGGCAATTATCGTAGTAGAACGTGTGAATGCAACACGCTTTGAACTGTCAGAAATGGGTCCGGATCTATTATAACTTTATACTTCAAAGCAAATGTACTGTTTCATAAAGGCAATGTACAACATGAAATGTGTGGTAAGGTTCTTCTTATTAGATACATTACCGCAAAGAGAATGTTTCGTCAGTCTAGTTTAGTATGAAAAGGTAGTTAAATCATCTGTGTAAACATCTAAATCCCTTCTCTCATTCCGTATGGTATGGCGGTACTTATAGCACTCTCAGGAACGAGAAGATTTTCAGCACCCACGCTCAACTGGTGGCAGACTAATGTGGGTCTCTTGCGTGAAAAGTATACATTTTGATATAATTTTCAGCACCCCTGCAACACCATCGCTCACTCAACGTCACAATTTTACTGAGAATAGCATAAACTGTGTACTCCAAGAAAGTCTGTGATTAAAACAGACAGACTATAGCTACACAAACCACTCAGGAAACGGCATTACAATCCCACAAGGCTACTGAAAGTAACAAGTACGTGATTCAGCTCTAAAACTAGCAATAGAAACATGACTCTTCTACCTCAGATTCATTGAGTGAAATGTACAGTATTTTTCACCGAGGGAGACGATAGTATTCTTGAATGTACATATAGTATGACAACACGAAAAAGTAATGAACATTGCTGTAAACATCTTCCATCCAAATAACTGTTGATAATGTATGACCTCCAATTCTACTCTGAAGAGCCAAAGAAACTACTACACCTGCTTAATATCCTGTAGGGCCCCCACGAGCACGCAGAAGTGCAGCAACACGACGTGGGATGGACTGAACTAACATCTGAATCAGTGTTGAAGGGAACTGACACCATAATCCATAAATCCGTAAGGGTACGAGGAGGTGGAAATCTCTTCTGAACAACACGCTGCAAGGCATCCCGGATTGCTCAATAATGTTCACGTCTGGGGAGGTTGGTGGCCAGCGGAAGTGATTCAACTCAGAAGACTGTTCCTGGGACCACACTGTAGCAATTCTGGACGTGTACGGTGTCGGACTGCCCTGCTGGAATCGCTCAATTCCGTCGGAATGCACAATGGACATGGATGGATGCAGGTGATAAGACAGGGGGCTTACGTACGTGTCACCTGTCAGAGTCGTATCTAGATCGTGGTCCCACATACTCCAACTGCACACACCCCACACCATTACAGACCCTCCACCAGCTTGAACCATCCCCTGTTGACATGCAGGGTCCATGGATTCAGGAGGTTTGTCTCCATACCCAAACACGTCCATTCGAGCGATACAATTTGAAACGTGACTGGTTCAACCGGGCAACATGTTTCCAATCATCAACAGCCAATGTCGGTGTTGATACCAAATTATTTATAGAGAAAATGTTGTGTAACACTTGCAATATTTCATTGCAAATGATTATTTCACAATGAAATCTAATGATGCGAATGGTGAGCCAGTCAATAAACGATTTTAGTTCACAATATTTTTAGCATTGTACGCTGTTCAGACACTTTTTTTGAGTGTGTAATGCACTTTTTGATAAATACTTCAGGTAGCTTGGAAGCTTTTGGAAACATACCCCAAATGATGCTGCACTGTAAATGGCTCTTCCATTTTAGTGACAGCTCAAATACTAAGCGATTATTTTGAAAGAAGGGAAGGAAGGGAGGAGGTACATTACGTAGTGTGTGTGTTTATGTAATTTTTTAAATAAAAATCATGGAAATAATGAGACTTTGTGACTTTTTATGCGTCATTTTAATATTGATATCAGATTAGATGGAGTAAGGAGGGTGAGAGAGCGTGTATGTACGAAACACACCAGTGCTTGTTCGATTTTAAATAAAACATTTCCCGCTTCATCTGGTCGACTGGTAGAGCTTATCTTTGATAAAATAGTCTCGGTTGCGAAAAGAATGTTTTAATGATTCGTTTCACCCACTGAAAGGTATCATATGATTTTCTAAGGGAATGCTATAGTTAAAGTATGGTCATATCATGCATTACTGTAGTGAAATATAGAAGGAAATTTTTATGAGCCATGGGACTGAGAGACATTCATAGAGTTGTTATGCTGTGGAACAAGCATATACCCAGATCGAGCTATCTGTGGCATGTGTGTAGACAATGAACACGACTTGATAACGAAACCTTAAAAAGAAAGAATAATTAATATCTAACGAAATAATAAGTAACCTGTTGGAAACAGTATCTAAAGAGACTATGAACTACATGACCACTGCATTTTATTGCAAGTGCGATGTGGGACACACCCTCAAGGATACTTCAACTCAAAAGGCCAAGGCAATAATTACCAATCAAATGCAAACTCTGGCATGTAGTTTCCAAGAGATTTTATTTAGCAATGACACAACAACAGGAAACTGCTGTTACCTCAAAATAATATTATAATTGCCACAGACCTTGAAACATTACTAAATAGAGACAACTTCTATGGGCGTCAAAGCCCACCCCAAACAATAAATAATTTTAAAATCCCCTTTACATAAATCTTAAGAACCAGACAAACAATAAATTATTTACTGAGAGAAACTGCCACAGTAACAGGACACCTTTTAACAAAACAGCAGAAACAACTCACAATTTCTCTTTCTGAATAAGATATTAAAAACACAGTGCAATGAAAGGCATCTTTCAGATATTACAAAATTTCAGTGACAAGTAATGGCACATCAGAGGTGCCCAGAAACTACAACTCAGATCGAGCCTGAATGAAAGCTGAAAGGATCGGTGAAGAAGGAAAGATGGACGCCTCGGCGTCAACAGGAACATAGAATAACTTAAATTCGCTGAAGAACTAGAGTCTACTGATGAACACAGCGATCGCATTATCCGTTACAATTTAAACTGGCCGCCACCAAGGCGTCGTCCCCCTGTTATTTGACCAGTTACAATAGACGACGCGCTCCGCTGATTACACCACTGAAACAACAACGTAAAACCACACAGCTACTGGGCAGTATACAGAGTAACTCAGTCCATAAAACATTAGAAGAATTTCAAAGCAGGAATACAATTACTCTTTGCAGCCAAATTAAATATCTTGTAATCACTGTTTACAACAACAGTTCACACTCCCTTTGCACAGGAATAACGGTACATAAAAATTCACCATGTGAACACTGCAGAATGTGTAGAAACTGGAACACATACTCTGTCTTATCATCCTAAAAAATAATTACATACAAGAAGAAAAACAATGTCATGTATCTCTTAATTTTTCAAAAGAATGCCACTATAGGTGCATTACACTTAATAACAAAAGGCAGAAAGAAGTGCCAGAAAATCGAGCCGGTGGTTATTTCGGAGTGCACAGACCCGCACTTAAATACACACGAGGTGCGACAATAAAGTAATGAGACTGATTTTCTTTGCAAGATGTGGCAACCCTGCAGGCTTGCGTAGGCACAATATCTTTGACCCTGGTCTATAAGCTGCTTATAGTCCAAGTGGCACATTGATGCAACTGCTCAGTCATGAGTTGATCTGTAATAAGTTAACACATGTTTGAGTCTCTCATCACGGAAATGGAACCACATAATATTGCGCAACGGTATGCCATTTCTTTTTGCTTTAAACTGGTTGACAGTCCGACGATAACTTATGGTAAGATTCAGAAGGCTTTTGGGGAGGAGGCTGTGTCAAGAGCTCAAGTTTTTCGTTGGCATAAAATGTTTAGTGAAGGCAGAACGAATGTTGAAGATGAAGACCTCAGTGGACGACCATCAACCTCACGGATGGATGTCAACTTGTCCAGGGTGCGTGATTTTGCTCGATCTGATCGAAGATTATCTGTGAAAATGATTACAGAAGAACTGAACATCAATCGAGAAACGGTTTCTCTAATAATAACTGAAGATCTTTGTATGAGAAAGATTGGATTCTGCATCACGATAATGCGCCATCCCATACTGCTGTGTCAGTACAGCAATTTTTAACCTGAAAACAAATTTCAGTACTACCACAGCCACCTTGTTCACCAGATATCGCCATGTGCGACTTTTTTCTATTTCCAAGAGTCAAAACGGCGGTCAAGGGACACCATTTTCAAACAACACATGATGTTCAAGAAGGTGCGACGATGGTCTTGGAGGATATTACAGAAGATGAGTTCCAGTAATGTTACCATCAATGGCAGAAGCACTGGAAAAAGTTCGGGTAATCAGAAGGGAACTACTTTGAAGGAGACAACACTATACTTTACTAAAACGGTAAGCAACATTGTTTTTCACATCAGTCTCATTACTTTATTGTTGCACCTCGTACTCCTTACCAGTATCTCAAGTGTGTCCAAAACAGGCAAACTTCATTCACACCTTAACCACTGTTTAGTAAGCTGTGCACCAGTGGTCAATACGAAACATATAACATGAGCGACCAAACACTGGGAGAGCCGCTAACTGCAAACATTACGAAATTCAATGTACACATATACAGCAGGACTTTAAGAACCTTAATAATTCCCACCGTTTGATTCTGTAGTGTATCCTGTTGCTGGCTGATACATTCCAAAGCCACTTTCACATGTGCACATGAGACAGTAAACAGTTCCGGCCGCAAGCACGTCTCCATACGCAGCACCACTGCCCACGTGACGGAAAGATGCAGAGCATGCGCAAAGAGCGACCGGCGACAAAGAGACTGCACACTGGAGCGTCAACAAACCAACCAAAACGATCCCGCTCCCCACAGCTTCGTGCGCTTAAATATCCGAAAAGCGAGTTGCAAGTCCTTTAGATGGGGGTCTAGTTTGGACACAAACATTTACTGCAAGCCAACAGCAACGTATTTAATTATAACAGCCGACTGCTGCCATCCGACACACTCAAACATGCTTACCTTACATCGATCTTTTATTGGATGGAAGAATTAGGACTTTCTACGAATGCTGTCGACAGAGAAATTAAAACAATTTTATTCGTTGGTATGGCTAATGGATTTGTCCAAATGACTATTCGCGAGTTCGTTAAAAAACGTTCCGAAAAACACAGAATGGTAGAGAGCAAACATAGTCATACCGTGGCCCATATTTCCTTATCATATGGGGGCTCTTGTTCTGAAACGCTGCTAATGCCTTTAGGAAGGCTAAAATAAATGTACTGTTTCATACGAAAACCAACATGACCATGACTACGCTACACAATGGATGAAATGTCAGATAATTACAGTCTATCAGGTGTTTTAAAACGAAATGTGGCTATTGTGATGATTTTTAACCCGTCAGACGGAAAGCATAGTTACGCTAGTAATAAGAGTGTTCTGGGTTGTTACTTCTGGGAAAATTACCATGACCTACTTACCACATACAACGACTTAATCATACTGAATGTTGCGCCGAAGGGATGATTTTTAGACATTCAAGGTCGTTCATCCCCGAATAGAATAATTAACTAACAGGTTACTTTTATGAGATAGTTATATTTCAGTATTTTCAAAGACTTGTTGCAACAGAAAGGTGACAAAATATGATCTTCTTATTTTTGTCCGCGTATCCCAATTCATTAACGTACAAATGACTTCATTTCACAGGAAGAAATAGTATCTTATGACAATAGCACTTTTTGCGTTCTGGATAGTTTTGGCTGGTTTTCAGTAGAGATTGTTTTTAATTGCTTGCACTAATCCTTGTATTTACCGGGTGATCAAAAAGTCAGTATAAATTTGAAAGCTTAATAAACCATGGATTAATGTAGATAGAGAAAACTGCGCAGGTCGCACCAGTGTTTAAGAAGGGTAGTAGGAGTAATCCATCGAACTACAGACCTATATCGTTGACGTCGGTTTGCAGTAGGGTTTTGGAGCATATACTTTATTCAAACATTATGAATCACCTCGAAGGGAACGATCTATTGATACGTAATCAGCATGGTTTCAAAAAACATTGTTGTTGTGCAACGCAGCTAGCTCTTTATTCGCATGAAGTAATGGCCGCTATCGACAGGGGATCTCAAGTTGATTCCGTTTTTGTAGATTTTCGGAAAGCTTTTGATACCGTTCCTCACAAGCGACTTCTAATCAAGCTGCGGGCCTATGGGGTATCATCTCAGCTGTGCGACTGGATTCGAGAAGATCGCAGTTCGTAGTAATAGACGGCAAATCATCGAGTAAAACTGAAGTGATATCAGCTGTTCCCCAGGGAAGCGTCCTGGGACCTCCACTGTTCCTGATGTATGTAAATGACCTGGGTAACAATCTGAGCAGTTCTCTTAGGTTGTTCGCAGATGATGCTGTAATTTACCGTCTAGTAAGGTTATCCGAAGACCAGTGTCAGTTGCAAAGCGATTTAGAAAAGATTGCTGTATGGTGTGGCAGGTGCAGTTGACACTAAATAACGATAAGTGTGAGGTGATCCACATGAGTTCCAAAAGAAATCCGTTGGAATTCGATTACTCGATAAATAGTACAATTCTCAAGGCTGTCAATTCAACTAAGTACCTGGGTGTAAAAATTACGAACAACTTCAGTTGGAAAGACCACATAGATAATATTGTGGGGAAGGCGAGCCAAAGGTTGCGTTTCATTGGCAGGACACTTAGATGATGCAACAAGTCCACTAAAGAGACAGCTTACACTACACTCGTTCGTCCTCTGTTAGAATATTGCCGCGCGGTGTGGGATCCTTACCAGGTGGGATTGACGGAGGACATCGAAAGGGTGCAAAAAAGGGCAGCTCGTTTTGTATTATCACGTAATAGGGGAGAGAGTGTGGCAGATATGATACGCGAGTTGGGATGGAAGTCATGAAAGCAAAGACGTTTTTCGTCGCGACGAGATCTATTTACGAAATTTCTGTCACCAACTTTATCTTCCGAATGCGAAAATATTTTGTTGAGCCCAACCTATATAGGTAGGAATGACCATCAAAATAAAATAAGAGAAATGAGAGCTCGAACAGAAAGGTTTAGGTGTTCGTTTCTCCTGCGCGCTGTTCGGGAGTGGAATGGTAGAGAGATAGTATGATTGTGGTTCGATGAACCCTCTGCCAAGCACTTAAATGTGAATTGCACAGTAATCATGTAGATGTAGATCATTAAGATGTAGAGGTAAAAATTGACACACATGCTTGGAATAACATGAGGTTTTATTAGACTTTGCCGGCCGGAGTGGCCGTGCGGTTCTGGGCGCTACAGTCTGAAACCGAGCGACCGCTACGGTCGCAGGTTCATATCCTGTCTCGGGCATGGATGTGTGTGATGTCCTTAGGTTAGTTAGGTTTAATTAGTTCTAAGTTCTAGGCGACTGATAACCTCAGAAGTTAAGTCGCATAGTGCTCAGAGTCATTTGAACCATTTTTATTAGAACCACCCCATATTGCTAGACGCGTGAAAGATTTGCACGCTTCGTTTGGTGATGATCGTGTGCTCAGCCGCCACTTTCGTCATGCTTGGCCTCCCAGGTCCCCAGACCACAGTCCGTGCAATTATTGGATTTGGGGTTACCTGAAGTCGCAAGTGTATCGTGATCGACGGACATCTCTAGGGATGCTGAAAGACAACATCCGACGCCAATGCCTCACCATAACTCCGGACATGCTTTACAGTGCTGTTCACAACATTATTCCTCGACTACCGCTATTGTTGAGGAATGATGGTGGACAAATAGAGCATTTGCTGTAAAGAACATCATCTTTGCTTTGTCTTACTTTGTTATGCCAATTATTGCTATTCTGATCAGACGAAGTGCTATCTGTCGGACATTTTTTGAACTTTTGTATTTTTTGGTTCTAATAAAACCCCATGTCATTCCAAGCATGTGTGTCAATTTGTACCTCTCTATCTATATTATTCCGTGATTCATTCAGTTTTCAAATTTATACTGACTTTTTGATCACCCAGTACATTACTGACCATTAAAATTGCTACACCTCGAAGATGACGTGCTACAGACGCGAAATTTAACCGACAGGAAGAAGACGCTGTGATATTAGCTTTTCAGAGCATTCACACCAGGTTGGCGCCGGTGGCGACACCTACAACATGAGGAAAGTTTCCAACCGATTTTTCATACACAAACAGCAGTTTACGGCAAGAAAAAAGGAATAAAAGTGAGATAGTGTTAATACTTTCATCCTTCTTTACCTCCTCTGCATTACTGCAGATGACGTGTCACTGAGCACATTTGCACTGTGCATGCAGTAGACATGAGGTGCCCAGTTGTTTTCACTGCCCTGTATGGAATACATAAGTTCTTGTACACTTCACTAACCTGCTGTCTTCATGATGATGATGTCCCCAGCGCAGAAAAGAGCAAGCAGGTCGTGGATTCTTTTTCTTGAGGCTGAAATTAACTTCCCAAGGAACTGCTGCTACGAATAAACTATAACCCATTTGGGGTGCCACTCGCGTTTTTATTGATATAGACGCGAGAAACTATTCTTGATCACAACATATTGAACATATCTTTCCACAGTTATTATATCTGGCTAAAATAACATGAAATACATCCTGCCACAGACAACATGTATGTCTACCGGAACCGTCAGAACTGGAGAATAAAACTACTGAATCAAATACTACTATTACAGACAACATGTCTATACCTAGCGACGGTCGGAACTGTAGTAAATAAAATTGCGTGAAACAAATGCTGCTATAACAGACAACGTGTCTGTCTACTGGAACGGTCAGAAGTGGAGGGCCGGACAGCCCGAGACACTTCGCGCACCAAGCCAGCAAGGCGTGACCGAACGCCACCGAAGTGAATCGGCAGTAATATCGTCAGTCTTTTGTTTTAGTAATACTTTGATTTTAATAATTTTGAAATGACTGATTTTCTTCTTTTTTTGTTTTGGATTTATGGCGCAAAACTGCTATGGTCATTAGCGCCCGGTCCGTGACTTAGGAAACAGTAGAAATTCGAAAATGGAAACCAGCAGCAATGGGAACGAAAGTCAATAAATTGGAGAAACTAAAAGCAGAAGGAAGGCTTAAAAATCCACTACAGAAAGGGGTTGGTTGTCCCCAAAAAAAGCTTCAAATGACTGACGTCATTTCACTGGCACCAATAAACTAGAGAACGCGATCGGCTGAGCGTGTGTCATCTGCTAAAATCGACGATATATCAGGCGACAGCTGTAGACGGGAGCGTAACGGAGTAAAATAGGGGCACTCAATTAAAAGGTGTCTTACCGTCCACAGCTGAGAGCAGTGGGGACAGAGTAGGGGAGGATCGCCGCTTAAAAGATGTCGATGGCTAAAAAGACAGTGCCCTATCCGGAGTCTAGTTAAAATTACCTCCTCCCGACGACGCGTTCGGGAGGAAGAGGTCCAAGCACAAGGAAGAGCTTTCACGTCCCGCAATTTATTATGGGGAAGTGTCGACCAATGTTCGTGCCATTAGAAAACTACACGACGACATAAAACGCTCCGTAGATCGGCGAAGGGAATCGATTGAATAGCTGGCCGAAGAAGAGAGACTGCAGCCTTGGCTGCGATATCGACCGCCTCATTTCCACAGATACCAATGTGTCCCAGGAGCCAGAGGAACGCCACCGAGACGCCCCCCAGGTGTAGCATGCGCAGACAGTCCTGAATCCGGTGGACCAGAGGGTGCACAGGGTAAAGAGCTTGGAGACTGAGGAAAGAGCTGAGAGAATCTGAGCAGATAACGTACTGTAACCGCTGATGGCGGCGGATGTAGTGGACAGCCAGGAGAACAGCATAAAGCTCCGCAGTATAAACCGAACACTGGTCGGGAAGCCGAAAGTGATTTGGGATGTCGCCAACAATATAGGCACTCCCTACACCTAACGATGTTTTCGAGCCATCTGTGTAAATAAAGGTGGCTTCCGTCATTTGTGCACATAGAGCAGCAAATGCCCGACGATAAACAAGTGAAGGGGTACCATCCTTGGGAAATCGACAAAGGTCACGGAGCAGGCAGATCCGGGGACGGAGCCAAGGCGGTGCTGTACCCCAAGTTGTCAAGAAGGCTTTAGGAAAGCGGAAGGATAGAGAATGGAGCAGTTGACGGAAGCGGACTCCCGGTGGTAGTAGGGAGGGGGGCCGGCCTGCATACCCTACATCAAAGGAGGCTTCGAAAAAAATGTCATGGGCTGGATTAGCAGGCATGGAAGACAGATGGCTAGCATAACGACTCAGAAGGACTGCTCGCCGATTGGACAGCGGAGGTTCAGCAGTCTCAGCATAAAGGCTTTCCACAGGGCTGGTGTAAAAAGCTCGAGACACTAAACGTAATGCACGGTGGTGGATGGAGTCGAGACGACGAAGAATAGACGGCCGAGCAGAGGAGTAGACTATGCTTCCACAGTCCAATTTCGAGCGCACTAAGGCGCGATAGAGGCGGAGAAGGACCACTCGGTCCGCTCCCCAGGAGGTACCATTCAGGACACGGAGGGTGTTGAGGGATCGCAGACAGCGAGCCGAAAGATAGGAAATGTGGGAGGACCAGCACAGTTTTCTGTCAAACATAAGACCCAAGAATTTAGCGACGTCTGAAAACGGAAGGTTGACAGGTCCTAGATGTAAGAAGGGTGGAATAAACTCCGTACGTCGCCAAAAATTAACACAGCCAGTTTCGATGCTCCAAGAGTGGAGGCTATCGAGACATCCTTGAAGACGTCGTTCAAGAATGCTGGTCCGTTGAGAGCTGTAGTAGATCGCAAAATCGCCCACAAAGATGGAGCCCGAGACATCAGGAAGGAGACAAACCATAATTGGATTTATGGCAATGGCAAACAGTACAACACTCAGCACGGAGCCCTGGGCTACCCCGTTTTCTTGGGAGAAAGTACAGGAGAGAGTAGTGTTCACCCGCACCCTAAATGTGCGCTCTGCCATAAATTCGCGAAGAAAAAGGGGCAGCCGACCTCGAAAGCCCCAAGAGAACAGTGTGTGAAGGATGCCTGTGCTCCAACAGGTATCGTATGCTCTCTCCAGATAAAAAAATATTGCTACTGTTTGGCGTTTCCGGAGAAAATTGTTCATGATATAAGTGGAGAGAGCAACAAGATGGTCAACTGCAGAACGATGCTTTCGGAATCCGCATTGGGCAGGTGTTAAAAGACTGCGGGACACCAGCCACCAAGCTAAACAGTAATTCACCATACGCTCCAAAACCTTACAGACACTACTCGTGAGAGAAATGGGACGATAGCTAGAGGGGAGATGTTTGTCCTTTCCAGGTTTCGGAACAGGAACGACGATAGCTTCCCGCCATCGTCTGGGAAAAGTACTGTCGGTCCAAATTCGATTATAAAGGCGAAGGAGGTAACGCAGACTATGGGTTGATAAATGCAGCAACATTTGGACGTGGATACCATCCGGTCCTGGGGCGGAGGAGCGAGAAGAAGAGAGTGCATGTTGGAGTTCCCGCATGGAGCAAACAGTATTGTAGCTTTCGCGATTTTGAGAGGAGAAAGCAAGCTGTCGCACTTCCGCTGCACGTTTCTTCGGGAGAAACGCTGGCGGGTAATTTGAAGAGCTCGAAATCTCAGCAAAGTGCTGACCCGATGAGTTAGAAATTGCGACGGGGTCCACTAATGTATCATGCGCGACAGTGAGCCCAGAGACCGGGGAGAAACTAGGCGCGCCTGAGAACTGTCGAAGCCGACTCCAAACTTCCGAGGAGAGAGTGAAGGTGTTAAATGAGCTAATAAAGAATTTCCAGATTTCCTTCTTGCTATCGCGGATGACACGACGGCATCGCGCACGGAACTGCTTATAGCGGATACAGTTGGCCAAAGTAGGATGGTGGCGGAAAACGCGAAGAGCACGTCGCCGCTCACGTATTGCGTCACGGCATGCCTCGTTCCACCAAGGAACTGGGGGGCGCCGGGGCAATTCGGAGGTGCGTAGTGTTGAATTTCCACAGCTGTAAGAATAACGTCGGTAATATGTGTGACCTCATCGTCGACGCTGGGAAAGTGACGGTCGTCGAATGTCCCTAGGGACGAAAAAAGTGTCCAATCGGCTTGGGCAAATTTCCTGCGTTGCGGCCGCATATATGGCAGTTGAGGCTGCAGTCACACGGAAAGTGGTCACTCGAGTGTGTATCATCAAGGGCGAACCATTCGATGCGCCGAGCTAGTGGAACAGTACCGACCGCAAGGTCCAAATGAGATAAATTTGTCGTGGAGGCAGACAAAAATGTAGGGACCCCAGTGTTGAGGCAAACTAGATCCGCTTGGTGGAAGACGTCTAGTAATAGTGAGCCACGTGGACAAGGATGTGGAGATCCCCAAAGCGGGTGGTGGGCATTGAAGTCCCCAACCAGCAAATAGGGGGGTGGAAGCTGACCAAGAAGATGAAGGAGATCAGCTCGTGCCATTGGTGTGGAAGATGGAATGTATACAGTACAAAGAGAGAACGTGTATCCAGAAGGGGAAAGACGGACGGCGACAGCTTGGAAGGAAGTGTTTAAGTGGATTGGGTGATAATGGAGAGTATCATGAAGAAGAATCATGAGTCCTCCATGGGCTGGAGTGCCTTCAACAGAGGGGAGTTCATATCGGACAGACTGAAAATGAGGGAGAACAAAGCAGTCATGGGGACGCAGCTTTGTTTCCTGAAGACAGAAGATGACCGGCGAGTAGGATCGTAAGAGGATCGATAATTCATCCCGATTGGCGCGAATGCCGCGGATATTCCATTGGATAATGGACATAGGGTGAACAGAAAATGGAGGAATGTGACCAAGGTTGCTGTCAACTCAACGACTGCTCAGAGCTTGCGACCGACAGCATGGAATGGCGTTCAGCCGAAGGTTGTTCAGGAGCAGCCCCTGCCACCAGCGATCGGCCGGTTGATCGGCCGCCAGCAGTGCGCCTCGGCGACACAGAAGACGACCGAGGGAGATTTCCGCCAGGTGGTTGGGACACGCCTTGGCGGATAAGGAGATGAACTGGGTTTCTTTGTAGCCTTCTTGGAAATATGATGTTTAGAAGGAGGAGGAACCGATGGTTGTGAAGTTGGGATACATAAAAAATCTTCACGAGTATGCTCTTTTTTCGAAGTCTTGGTGTCTGACTTTTGGGCTCGAGATTTAGCAGAACCCGATGAAGGGTGAGCCATAGAGTGGGCAGGCGAAAGTGGTGAGGTTGAACAGGCGATCTTTGCACTGGCCGATCTGACGACCGTGGCACTAAAGGTGAGGTTGCAAGTCTGCGTGGCCGCCTCCTTTGTTGGCCAAGGAGAAGCAAGGACAGTGCTGTATTTTGCTGTCTGAGGCACGGTGGGCTGTCGACTGGCGAATAATTTTCGAGCAGCAAAGGTCGACACCTTTTCCTTCACTCTGATTTTATGGATGAGCTTTTCGTCCTTAAAAACGGGGCAATCTCGAGAGGAAGCAGCGTGGTCACCCATACAGTTGATGCAGCGAGGGGATGGTGGTGGACAAGCACACTCATGGTCATTCTTGCCACACTTAATACATTTGGCCGGATTGGAACAGGACTGGCTGGTGTGATTGAACCGCTGACACTGATAGCAACGCATAGGGTTTGGGACGTAAGGGCGAACGGAAATTATCTCATAGCCTGCTTTGATTTTCGACGGGAGTTGAACTTTGTCAACAGTGCGGGTTGGAATGATGTTTGCGTCAACCCTTTTCATAACTCTATGAACAGCCGTTACGCCCTGGTCAGACAGGTAGTGCTGAATTTCTTCGCCAGACAATCCATCGAGGGAGCGTGTATAAACGACTCCACACGAGGAATTTACAGTGCGGTGCACCTCAACCCGGACAGGGAAGGTGTGGAGCAGTGAAGTACACAGCAATTTTTGTGCCTGGAGGGCACGGACTGTTTCTAACAACAAGGTGCCATTCCGTAATCTGGAACAAGACTTTACAGGACCTGCAATTGCGTCGACACCTTTCTGAATAATGAAAGGGTTGACCGTGGAGAAGTCGTGACCTTCGTCAGACTGAGAAACAACAAGGAACTGTGGCAATGATGGAAGAACTGTCTGTGGCTGAGACTCAGTGAATTTATGCTTGTGAGCAGACATAGTGGAAGGTGAGGAAACCATTGCAGAAGAATCCCCCATGATTACCGGCGTCTCCGATGGCGCGCTCCTGCCTTGTGGGGGCCCTCTCTGAGGGCACTCCCGCCATAGGTGATTGTTCACACCTCAGGTCACACCTCCCGACAAACGGACGGAGGGACCAATCGGCACTTTCGGAAGGTATCTGCTCGGGTAATCACCCCTCCCTGGGTCTGGCCGTTACCAGGGGGTACGTACGTGTCCTACCTATCTACCCGGGGCGGGGAATTACGCGTTACCCCGTCACTGGCTATGCACAAAAATGCGTGGATCGGCCTTCAGACAAGCACAGGGAGGAAGAAAGAGAAAGGGAAAAACAAAGAAAGAGAAAGGAAAGAGGAGAGGTCTCAAACGCTCAGCGGAGAAAAAGGTAAAGAGAAGAGGTAAGGAAAAGAGAAGGACAAAGGAAGGATGAAGACAGACAAGCAGAGAAGGCGAAGAATGCGATACATTTACGAGCGTCCGTCTCCGGACGTAGGCACAAACCATACTCCCAGAGGGGGAGAAAGGGAAGGAAAGAGCCAGAGGTGAGGGGAGGAGGGGCGAAGATGGGGGAGAGGGAAGGATGCGGAAAAGGAAGGTATGCAGCCCGGAAAGGAAGGAGGGCCACATTAGCTCGGGGTCCCGTGCTCGCTACGCATGTATCCACAAAAGAGTTGTGGACCCCCTGGGGGGGAAATGACTGATTGATAGCTGGCTGTTGAGAGATGTTTATTTTTAAATAAATGAAGTAATTTGGATGACAGGTTTAACTAATAATAGCAACTAAAGTTTAACGTTTTGGCGCCAAACCGCCGAACACACCAGCCAACCACAGAGCAGTAGCATCATGCAGGCGGTATTTCTCACGGGAATGGTAATGAATCTAACATCTGTCACCAGTACCGCATCCCACATTGCGTCATCTCTAAGCTTCTTGCATCTCTACTGCCCTGGGAGTAGCTTCCTGGAGCCTAATATGATGGCTGAAAAAGCCAGAAATATTAGACATCCCCTTCGTTCTGAGATTTCCAAAAATTGGGGTGTTCTCAAAGTCAACACTCAATTTTGGAAGTATACGAAAAAATAGAACCAAATTTTGATAGAACTGTGAACCAATAGGTAATCTCTCAAGAACCAAGCTATCCTCTGTCCTACTTTAAAAAATCAACCACTATACAAGAAGTATGGTTTAACCAATCTGCCCTAAAGTCATTATTAAAATTCCAAAATCTGAGAAGAAGGAAATGATGTGATGCCTGCCATAAATTCCAAAACAGTAACACCCTACACCACAAACATTGTCAACATAAAGTTACATCTTCAGCTCCTAACACAATAATATGAAGAATAAGTAAACATTTTACAGTTAGAATATCATCATGTGATTACACAAAAAATGTGAGAAATAAACGAATTTTCAAAGTAAATCACATAGTTATCTGAAACACAAGAAAAAATCAGCTTATAGCTGTCTTTTAAATTTACCCAAAAAGATTATGAAGTTATCTAAAAACATTAAGAGCTCACAAATGTTCACATTATTATCGGCTCATTGCCGTCCATTGAAACTCAAAATAAGTTACAGCATTACATAAATTGTAATAAAATACAGACACCTTCTTGGCTCATTGCTGTCTTTTTCAAAATCACTATTCACACTTTCAAAAATAAATGACTGAAAATCACTCTTTTACGTACACTTTCACTATTACAGGAACAAACGCATGTGACTCGCACCACCAACAGTGGCTTCCATTAAGTGGTCTTGTATTGCGTAGTTCATCTCAACTGGTGCTGGGTTTGACAAGTGACTGTCCATTCCGTCTCCAACTACAGAATACAGGACAGGTACATTTCATGTAATAATAAAAAATGCCTTATATTAGATTTCTAATAAAAGTTAACTAATCCCTGAAACAACCTTTTAATTATACAATACAGTGAATATGTACATGACTAGACCTAAAAAGTAAACTTCATTCTGTTTGAATGCAGTGCCACTGTTTACAAACAGTGACTGCTATCATATGGCTAGGACGTTGCCCGCAGCGTATGATGGGTCGATGTCAATTCACAACATGCGACGTCCAGTACTAGCGCCATGACTCATTCATAAAGACGCTAGCTGTTGCCGTACGCTTTAACTCTGACAGACAGCTCAGCGCCGTATAACTGTTTCATTATGCAGACTTATATGACTGCACCTCCAACTCATTCTCATACGTTATTTCTACATTTTTCAATACAGTATCATTTTAGATATTACATAAACAGTTTTCTTAATCGTTAATAGGCACACAGTTGCGATTCACAGATATTGAAAGAACACTTCAGAATAAATCTCTTAATGAAAATTTTGGCTGTCAGAAACGTTGCGTCACTCAACAGTAAAAGTTACCATACCTTTCTCTTCTCGTGTATGCGTTGTTACTATTTCTACAACCAGTGGAACTGTATTAATGTGTTCATATGTGTACACTTCTGTAATCATTCCTGTGTCAAAAGTCGTATGTAAGTATTATGTGACTTCATGCAGGGGCTGTCTGAACTATTCATTGCTAGCATTGTAGTTTTTATTGTTCTTATTATAAACCAGTGAGCTATTCTACACATCTTATATAATGTGGCCTTATCTTTAAATCGTAATTGTATTGTGTCTGTGTCCCTTGAGATGTTCATGCTGGTGTTGTGTCTTGCTCACGTCAATAACAATACGTCTATTGTCTCGTAGTTCATAACCAGTTGGCGGAACCACTTCGCCAATAAATACCTCGTTAATAATGGGCCGACTCACACGTCGCCTTGTACCTCCACTTCGTCATACTTCATAAATAATGGGCAGACTTACACGTCGCCGAATAATTCTCATCGCCTCACTTCTGCATTTACAATTGGCCGACTTACCTGTCGCCTAATAATATTTCTTCACAACATAAACCTCTTTGGCAGGACCATCCCTTGCCTATAAATACATACTGTCTTGTCTCAGCGGAAATTGCTTCGCTGGCAATTCATACTTCAGAATATAATATATTTATTTCCACAAAACTTAATACAACTTTTGTACTAATAATCTCTTGACACGTTTTCTGCCACCAAACCTCATTCTTTCGTCATGTTAACTTACCTGGTTTTGCGTCGTCCTCTTCTTCAGCATCTGGTAGCTTAGGTCTGTAATATGAGCCCAAATTTCACTTATTTGCTAGTTTTTCCAGGTTTTTCAAACATAATGCGTGATGTGTAGTACTTACTAGTTCTTAAAATTCAAAAATAAATCGTTCCGCTGTATACTTTGTGATAGATGTAATGTCATTAAAAGCTTATACTGATGTTTCTTAAGGCAACGTAATACTGTGTTCTCTAGCTTGTGTATTTGTGATGCTGCACTTCGGTTTTATAAAACTCACTGTTCACATATTTTCCGTCAATTCCTATTTCTCACCCGTGTGATGCAGATGTTTATACCGCTGGGTTACTATGCTGTCACTAATTATGTTTGTTGTCACAAATCGGGTAAAAAATTATTTTGTATGGCCTTCATAAAATTCATGAAACTTCTTAATTTCTGAATTTATCTTAGAAGACCTGTTTCTTGCCTTGATCAATACCAATTCTTCAATTCGATACTACCTTCTCCAGCCTTCCTGCACTTGCTTGTTGCCTGACAACGCATCTAACTGCTCGAGGACATGCAGTAGGTTATTAACATCGCTTTTTTTTACATTGATTAACTTCTCTTGTACAGACACTGGAAATTTAAGTATGATTATTTCTATGAGGCCTGATTCTCTTAAAGGTTCAGTTAAGTGTTGATTCTTTTTCCAATATTGTTGAAAAACTCTTTGTAACTGTTACAACCACTACTAGCGAAACTCCTTCCGTCAAAAATTTCACTCCTGAGGCTATTTTGTGTGCTGGTAGACCAGTATTGATTTAAAAATTCTTGTACAAATTCCTTGTATACAGTACATGTGTTACTGACCCCGGTTCCCAATGATATTACGTCTCCCTGAAATCTACTTGCCATAGCTTTTATTTTTTGTTGTTCTGTTAGATTTTCAGGAAGTGTACCCTCGAACTGTTTAATAAAATCAACTGGATGTATGTTACCTCTACTAGAGAAAGGATGGTAAACAGTAGTGGGATTTGTTACATCACTAGCATGTACACACACTCTGTCCTTACTTTTGTCAGGAAATTGCTTAATTGCTTGCTCAAATTCCTTCAATTTATCTTGAATGGCATCTGTGGTACCTTTACAGTGAGCATCTATTTGTGAAACCTTACGACTAAGTACCTGCTGCTCATCTTTGACGTTTTCTAACTCACTTAAGTGCTGTTCATGTTTATCATTACTGTCTTTAGCAGCCTTGCTTTGCTCGTTTATTACTTGGCTAACATTACTACTTATTGTTGATATTACACAATCCTGAGCCCCCATATCACCATTCAGCTTTTTAATTTTACAATCAAACTTCCGATTTATCTCAAGCTTACATAATTCTAATTTCTTACCCCATTCTTTTGTTTCTCGATCTATTTTACTGGAACAAGCCTCAGTTTTAGCTTCATGTTTTGATATCTTTTGTTCTAAAGCCTTAAAATTGCTACTGATTTCAGTCATTACTGCATATGCTTTCTGACATCACCTTTTGTTTCTCTTAACTCGGCTTTTATCTCTTCGTTAGTGTCATTTTGCCCTTTATCTATTTTTTTGTTAGTTTCTTTTAAAGGTAATAATAATAACATAGATAACGTATTTTGCTCCTTGCTGATTTCTATCTCCCCATTATCTACTGTTGGCAATGTTTCAGCTGAAGCAGTATCATGACTTAATCTGTGTGACTCCACTGTTGGCTCATTTGCAATGTTGACGTCAGATTCGGTGTGTCTGACGTCATCATCCAAATCTACTACGTCGTTGTGGTCAGGAGCGACAGTGTCCACATTTTCAGTACGATCATTTAACACAGAATCAGCATTTTCCGAAACACTTTCAGTTTCATTATCTATGTTGTTGTTGTTGTGGTCTTCAGTCCTGAGACTGGTTTGATGCAGCTCTCCATGCTACTCTATCCTGTGCAAGCTTCTTCATCTCCCAGTACTTACTGCAACCTACATCCTTCTGAATCTGCTTAGTGTATTCATCTCTTGGTCTCCCTCTACGATTTTTACCCTCCACGCTGCCCTCCAATGCTAAATTGTGATCCCTTGATGCCTCAGAACATGTCCTACCAAACGGTCCCTTCTTCTTGTCAAGTTGTGCCACAAACTCCTCTTCTCACCAATTCTATTCAATACCTCCTCATTAGTTATGTGATCTACCCACCTTATCTTCAGCATTCTTCTGTAGCACCACATTTCGAAAGCTTCTATTCTCTTCTTGTCCAAACTAGTTATTGTCCATGTTTCACTTCCATACATGGCTAGACTCCATACAAATAGTTTTAGAAACGACTTCCTGACACTTAAATCTATACTCGATGTTAACAAATTTCTCTTCTTCAGAAACGCTTTCCTTGCCATTGCCAGTCTACATTTTATATCCTCTCTACTACGACCATCATCAGTTATTTTACTCCCTAAATAGCAAAAATCCTTTACTACTTTAAGAGTCTCATTTACTAATCTAATTCCCTCAGCATCACCCGATTTAATTTGACTACATTCCATTATTCTCGTTTTGCTTTTATTGATGTTCATCTTATACCCTCCTTTCAAGACACTGTCCATTCCGTTCAACTGCTCTTCCAAGTCCTTTGCTGTCTCGGACAGAATTACAATGTCATCGGCGAACCTCAAAGTTTTTACTTCTTCTCCATGAATTTTAATACCTACTCCGAATTTTTCTTTTGTTTCCTTTACTGCTTGCTCAATATACAGATTGAATAACATCGGGGAGAGGCTACAACCCTGTCTCACTCCTTTCCCAACCACTGCTTCCCTTTCATGCCCCTCGACTCTTATAACTGCCATCTGGTTTCTGTACAAATTGTAAATAGCCTTTAGCTCCCTGTATTTTACCCCTGCCACCTTCAGAATTTGAAAGAGAGTATTCCAGTTAACATTGTCAAAAGCTTTCTCTAAGTCTACAAATGCTAGAAACGTAGGTTTGCCTTTTCTTAATCTTTCTTCTAAGATAAGTCGTAAGGTTAGTAATGCCTCACGTGTTCCAACATTTCTACGGAATCCAAACTGATCTTCCCCGAGGTCCGCTTCTACCAGTTTTTCCATTCGTCTGTAAAGAATTCGCGTTAGTATTTTGCAGCTGTGACTTATTAAACTGACAGTTCGGTAATTTTCACATCTGTAAACACCTGCTTTCTATGGGATTGGAATTATTATATTCTTCTTGAAGTCTGAGGGTATTTCGCCTGTCTCGTACATCTTGCTCACCAGATGGTAGAGTTTTGTCATGACTGGCTCTCCCAAGGCCATCAGTAGTTCTAATGGAATGTTGTCTATTCCCGGGGCCATGTTTCGACTCAGGTCTTTCGGTGCTCTGTCAAACTCTTCACGCAATATCTTATCTCCCATTTCGTCTTCATCTACATCCTCTTCCATTTCCATAATATTGTCCTCAAGTACATCCCCCTTGTATAAACCCTCTATATACTCCTTCCAGCTTTCTGCCTTCAATTCTTTGCTTAGAACTGGGTTGCCATCTGAGCTCTTGATATTCATACAAGTGGTTCTCTTCTCTCCAAAGGTCTCTTTAATTTTCCTGTAGGCAGTATCTATCTTATGCCTAGTGAGACAAGCCTCTACATCCTTACATTTGTCCTCTAGCCATCCCTGCTTAGCCATTTTGCACTTCCTGTCGATCTCATTTTTGAGACGTTTGTATTCCTTTTTGCCTGCTTCATTTACTGCCTTTTTATATTTTCTCCTTTCATCAATTAAATTCAATATTTCTTCTGTTACCCAAGGATTTCTACTAACCCTCGTCTTTTTACCTACTTGATCATCTGCTGCCTTCACTACTTCATCCCTCAGAGCTACCCATTCTTCTCCTACTGTATTTCTTTCCCCCATTCCTGTCAATTATTCCCTTATGCTCTCCCTGAAACTCTATACAACCTCTGGTTCTTTCAGTTTATCCAGGTCCCATCTTCTTAAATTCCCACCTTTTTGCAGTTTCTTCAGTTTCAATCTGCAGTTCATAGCCAATAGATTGTGGTCAGAATCCACATCTGCCCCTGGAAATGTCTTACAATTTAAAACCTGGTTCCTAAATCTCTGTCTTACCATGATATAATTTATCTGATACCTTTTAGTATCTCCAGGATTCTTCCAGGTATACAACCTTCCTTTATGATTCTTGAACCAAGTGTTAGCTATGATTAAGTTATGCTCTGTGCAAAATTCTACCAAGCGGCTTCCTCTTTCATTTCTTCCCCCCAATCCATATTCACCTACTATGTTTCCCTATCTCCCTTTTCCTACTGACGAATTCCAGTCACCCATGACTATTAAATTTTCGTCTCCCTTCACTACCTGAGTAATTTCTTTTATCTCGTCATACATTTCATCTATTTCTTCATCATCTGCAGAGCTAGTTGGCATATAAACTTGTACTACTGTAGTAGGCATGGGCTTTGTGTCTATCTTGGCCACAATAATGCGTTCACTATGCTGTTTGTAATAGCTAACCCGCACTCCTATTTTTTTATTCATGATTAAACCTACTCCTGCATTACCCCTATTTGATTTTGTATTTATAACCTTGTAATCACCAGACCAAAAGTCTTGTTCCTCCTGCCACCGAACTTCACTAATTCCCACTATATCTAACTTTAACCTATCCATTTCCCTTTTTAAATTTTCTAACCTACGTGCCCGATTAAGGGATCTGACATTCCACGCTCCGATCCGTAGAACGCCAGTTTTCTTTCTCCTGATAACGACGTCCTCTTGAGTAGTCCCCGCCCGGAGATCCGAATGGGGGACTATTTTACCTCCGGAATATTTATCCAAGAGGACGCCATCATCATTTAATCATACAGTAAAGCTGCATGTCCTCGGGAAAAAATACGCCTGTAGTTTCCCCTTACTTTCAGCCGTTCGGCGTACCAGCACAGCAAGGCCGTTTTGATTAATGTTACAAGGCCAGATCAGTCAATCATCCAGACTGTTGCCCCTGCAACTACTGAAAAGGCTGCTGCCCCTCTTCAGGAACCACATGTTTGTCTGGCCTCTCAATAGATACCCCTCTGTTGTGGTTGCACCTACGGTACGGCCATCTGTATCGCCTCCCCACCAACGGCAAGGTCCATGGTTCATGGGGGGTTTCATTATCTAAACTTTGCGAGTTATCAGATAGATCATCAACAATGTTATCTACTTGCAAGTTTTGTGGCTGATCTGAAGGATCATTGCCATCAATATCTTTTTGATCCCTTTCCCTACTTCTAAGAGGATATCTTTTTCCAATTTTGTCAGACATTTTATACTTAATATAATTTACATATTTTAGCCAAATATGTTTAAAGGAATCAATTTTAGACTTTGAAGTTACATTATTATTCTACTGTCCGTTACAGAGATTAGCTATTTGAACCAGAATAACACTTACTCTTCGATGATATTCTGCATACTGCCGTCGAGAAGCTCATTCTCTGCTCTGGCTGCTGAAGCTGAAGTGTCGTACTGCTGTCCGCACTGCTGGAACACCCTGTTCAGCGGCTGCTACTGATCTCGCCCGCTGCTGGTTGCCGATCCTCGCACCTGACGCGGAGAACTGCGGCCGCTGGCACTGCCTCCCCGCGCTGCATTGCGTAGCCTCGTAGCACGTCGAAATCTCGACGAAAATTGAACGGAATCCCATTGACCGCGCACACGTATTTGATTTTCTGTCACTTGCACTTTAACACTATCAGCATCTACTATACACGGACGTTATGTTCTCGTGAATAAAAAAACTTATCTGTGGCATCAAAAATCGAAGTTCAACTAAAGTTCAGAAGAGTTCAACACAATTCAAAAATAATTTGCAACAGTTCCTACACATTCCTGTTGTCATATAGTAGCAGAAGAGTCACTTTGGTGTTATGAATTTTTCCAAGAATTTTTCACAGTTCACAGACCTCGCTAATAATCAAGCCTCATATCTCCATAGCACTCAAACATCGAAGATTTTTCCGCCAGGGATACCATGTACGGCAAGAAAAAAGGAATAGAAGTGAGATAGTGTTAATACTTTCATCCTTCTTTACCTCCTCTGCATTACTGCAGATGGCGTGTCACTGAACACATTTGTACTGTGCATGCAGTACACGTGAGGTGCCCAGTTGTTTCCACTGCCCTGTATAGAATACGTAAGTTCTTGTACACTTCACGAACCTGCTGTCTTCATGATGATGATGTCCCCAGCGCAGAAAACAGCACGCAGGTCGTGGATTCTTTTTCTTGAGGCTGAAATTAACTTCGCAAGGAACTGCTGCTACGAATAAACTATAACTCATTTGGGATGCCACTCGCGGTTTTATTGATATAGACACGAGAAATTATTCTTGATCACAACGTATTGAACATATCTTTCCACAGTCATTATATCTGGCTAAAATAGCATGAAATACATCCTGCCACAGCCGACCGCGGTGGTCTCGCGGTTCTAGGCGCGCAGTCCGGAACCGCGCGACTGCTACGATCGCAGGTTCGAATCCTGCCTAGGGCATGGACGTGTGTGATGTCCTTAGGTTAGTTAGGTTTATGTAGTTCTAAGTTCTAGGGGACTGATGACCACAGCTGTGAAGTCCCATAGTGCTCAGAGCCATCTGAACATTCTGCCACAGACAACTAGTCTGTCTACTGGAACCGTCAAAACTGGAGAATAAAATTACATGAATCAAATACTACTATTACAGACAACATGTCTGTACCTAGCGACGTTCGGAACTGTAGTAAATAAAATTGCATGAAACAAATGGTGCTATAACAGACAACATGTCTGTCTACTGGAACGGTCAGAACTGGAGAGCCGGACGGCGCACGCCCGAACGCCACAGAAGTGCATCGGCAGTAATATCGTCAGTCTTTTGTTTTAATAATACTTTGATTTTAATAATTTTGAAATGACTGATTGATAGCTGGCTGTTCAGAGATGTTTATTTAAAAAAATGAAGTAATTTGGATGACAGGTTTAATTAATAATAGCAACTAAAGTTTAACGTTTTGGCGGTCTTTCTCATGGGGATGGTACCGAATCTAACATCTGTCACCGGTACCTCATCCCACATTGCGTCATCTCTAAGCTTCTTGCATCTCCACTGCCCTGGGAATAGCATCCTGGAGCTTAATATGATGGCTGAATAGGCCAGAAATATTATAAGTTGGCCAGCGTCCCCTGGTGAAGCGTTGTTCTGATGCCTCGTGTAACGAGGAGAAATGCGTACCATCACGTTTCCGACTTTTATAAAGGTCGGATTGTGGCCTATCGCGATTGCTGTTTATAGGATCGCGATATTGCTGCTCGCGTTGGTCGAGATCCAATGACTTTTATCAGAATATGGAATCGGTGGAGTCAGGAGAGTAATAACGGAACGCCGTGCTGGATCCCAACGGCCTCGTATCACTAACAGTCGAGATGACAGGCATCTTATCCGCATGGCTGTAACGGATCGTGCAGAAATGTCTCGATCCCTGAGTCAACAGATGGGGACGTTTACAACAACCATCTGCACGAACAGTTCGACGATTGCAGCAGAGTGGACTATCAGCTCGGAGACCATGGCTGCGGTTACCCTTGACGCTGCATCGAAGACAGGAGCGCCTGCGATGGTGTACTCAACGACGAACCTGGGTGCACGAATGGTACAACGTCATTTTTTCGGATGAATCCAGGTTCTGTTTACAGCATCATGATGGTCGCAGCCGTGTTTGGCGACATCGCGGTGAACGCACACTGCAAGCGTGTATTCGCCATCGCCATTCTGGCGTATCACCCAGCGTGATGGTATGGGGTGCCTTTGGTTACACGTCTCGGTCACCTCTTGTTCGCATTGACGGCACTTTGAACAGTGGACGTTACATTTCAGATGTGTTCCGACCCGTCGTTCTACCCTTCATTCGATCCCTTAAAAACCCTAAATTTCAGCAGGATAATGGACGACCGCATGTTGCAGGTCCTGCACTGGCCTTTCTGGATACAGAAAATGTTCGACTGCTGCCCTGGCCAGCACATTCTCCAGATCTCTCACCAACTGAAAACGTCTGGTCAATGGTGGCCGAGCAACTGTCTCGTCACAATACGCCAGTCACTACTCTTGATGAACTGGGGTATCGTGTTGAAGCTACATGGGCAGCTGTACCTGTACACGCCATCCAAGCTCTGGCTGACTCAATGCTTCCTTTATTCCGGCCAGAGGTGGTTGTTCTGGGTACTGATTTCTCAGGATCCATCCACCCAAGTTCCGTGAAAATGTAATGATACTCAGTTCTAGTATAATATATTTGTCCAATGAATACCAGTTTATCATCTGCATTTCTTCTTAGTGTAGCAATTTTAATGGCCAGTAGTGTACTTATTCGTTGGCGTGAAAGGTATTACTTATTACAAATTTTATATAATTTTATGGTTTGGAAAACAAACATTGTGTGAGATAATGCAATTGTCGACGTCTCCACAGTGACGAGTGATAGAACCTATACGTCTACGCCATCCAGTGTTACCGAGCTTACCTGCGCGGAACTGCAGCTGCTACATTTAATGGTCTACAGGTTACATGAAACTGTAGTTACAAGAGTCTCTCTTTGAATATCATGTGTCTTTCCAATTGGCGACGGTTTGACAGCTTGTATTCGTTTCACTCTCTGTGGTATGTCCTCTTTAAGATGTCTCTCAAATGTAACTTGTGTATCTGTGTATACTTGTAACCAAAAATGTTTCTGTTACTATTTTTTAACAGGAATCTGAATGTGGGCAGCATACGAAACGCCTAATTGAAAAACTGAAATGTTCTAGTAACAATATGTGACCATTAATCCGCGATCTGTCAGTTGTTTTAAATTCACTTAGTAATTTTATCGAATGTGGTCGCACGCCTCTGTAATGACTTATACTCACACTAAAAATATGCTAAAAGCATCCAGGAAGTATTACTTTTAATATACGGTATGTTGTCCTGTTTTGATAAGTGTATTAGTGGGATGTCCCACCCCTTGTCCCACCCCTGATACTATTATATGTTTCATGGGCTAGATGGTCATAGACTGATTTAGGTATGTCGTTCACCTGTGAGGACATCATGGGGTGAGTAACCTACGTAAAACCATCCACATCGGTACTGTTTAATACACGATAAATTTCCTGTTCGGATACGTGTTTAGACCAAATTTGTTAAAAGCATTATGTACATACGAGATATTATTCAGCATGGTGCTAGCAGGTGAAATTATAAACTACTATCAAAAAGGTATTATAATCTGCTCAGCATCTACCACATTACTATGACAGCGAAAGAGGGAGAGCACTTGGTAATCACTGTTCACAGGCATCTGCTACTCTGTCTGATCAAAAGTACTCGGACATCACCAAGTATTATAGAAGCGACCACTATGCGTCGCGAGAGGCTGACTTGCCTGTATCAAAGACGGCGGAGCGTGTTATGCTACCAGTGGAGAGGCAATAACTGCAGAACAGGTGAGTCAGAAAAACTTAGACACTTCGAAAGTCATTACATGTCACCTGGGTAACAAATGCATCGACAGACGTCTCAGTCGGTCTTAAATTTCCCAAGTCGGCTGTTGGTTAGTTGGTACTGAAGTGAAAATGCAAAGGAGAAACCACAGCTGAATCAAGACCAAGGCAGACCTCCTGTATTAAGGGGCAGGAAAAGTCGAGCATTGTGGAGGATGGGTGTAAAAAATTGTATGAGGTCAGCGAAAGGCATCACTCGTCCCTTCCAAAGTACTGCCAGCAGTCCATCTGACATAAAGCCAGCACTTAGGAGTTTAGTGTACGGTGGTCGGGCAACTCCTCATAAGTGCAGTGTCAGGCGCCGAGGCAAGAGAACGCCCTTGTAGCATGTCGGCACGAATGACGTCTGCCCCTTGGGTTCTGAGGTCATCCTCGGCTCTTTTCGGCGGCTGGCTGGTTTGGTGAAGGTAACTAGCATCACACACGGAGTGCAGGCTATGCTGACTATTCATAGTATCGTACCCAGTGTCGACTGCGGTCCTCGGGTTCGGAGCAGAGTGGAAGGTCCAAGCCAGACGTACAGATGACTCTACCGAGGTAGCAGATACGAATTTCTCGACCTCCGCAATTGGGTGGAGAATTGTTGGGTTCCCCTTAATACAATACTGGCCATTAAAATTGCTGCACCACGAAAATGACGTGCTACAGACGCGACATTTAACCGACACGAAGAAGATGCTGTGATATGCAAATGATTAGCTTTTCAGAGCATTCACATAAGGTTGGCGCCGGTGGCGACACCTACAACGTGCTGACATGAGGACAGTTTCCAACCGATTTCTCATACACAACCAGCAGTTGACAGGCGTTGCCTGGTGAAACGTTGTTGTGATGCCTCGTGTAAGGAGGAGAAATGAGTACCATCACGTTTCCGACTTTTATAAAGGTCGGATTGTAGCCTATCGCGATTGCAGTTTATCGTATCGCGGCATTGCTGCTCGCGCTGGTCGAGATTCGATGACTGTTAGCAGAATATGGAACCGGTGGGTTCAGGGGGGTAATACGGAACGCCGTGCTGGATCCCAACGGCCTCGTATCACTAGCAGTCGAGATGACAGGCGTCCTATCCGCATAGCTGTAACGGATCGAGCAGCCACGTCTCGATCCCTGAGTCAACAGATGGGAAAGTTTGCAAGACAACAACCATCTGCACGAACAATTCGACGATTGCAGCAGCATGGAGTATCAGCTCGAAGACCATGGCAGCGGTTACCCTCGACGCTGCATCGAAGACAGGAGCGCCTGCGATGGTGTACTCAACGACGAACCTGGGTGCACGAATGGCAAAACGTAATTTTTTCGGATGAATCCAGGTTCTGTTTACAGCATCATGATGGTAGCAGCCGTATACGTTTATGTACGATGAGGAACTGACTTGCTCCGAAGAAGACGATCGAGGGGAATGTGAAGAAGTGGACGGTGACTCTTTGTGTAACGTAAAAATTGAAAGTGCAAACAAAAATAAAAATAAGTTTCCGTCCAGGACTCGACCCCACGGCTCTGGAATTACCATTTTGTATATCTTCCGCTGTACCAATGGCTGGCTGGAAACAATGGTATTATAAACGGTTCATTCCTCGCAGGTTCCGTACCTCAGTCGGCAAGAACGGAAACCTTATACGGCCACATTGATGTCCGTTTTTCCGTCTGTCTGCCTATCTGACTTAAAAAACCGTTTATCTCAGCAACAGGTGCACGTATCAAGCTGAAATTTCTATACCTTTTGCCACCTACTAAAGTTTACGGCCTCTTGGCGGTGGAAAAAATGGAAACTTCTAGATGAATGCAGTCAAAAAGTGCGGTTATTTACAGGGTGATACTAACCGAACTATGTGAAATAAAATCGTCACAGCTTCTCAACGGTTTGAGTTAGGACATCCAAATTGCACGGTCGGCCACGAACATGATGAGAATTAGTACACGCATTCACGGTTTGTTTTAGCAACGAAGCCTATTTTCATTTGGATGGATTCGTTAATAGGCAAAATTGGCCCATTTGGGGGACTGACAATCCGCATTTCATGATCGAGAAGTCTCTTCACCCTCATCGGGTGACTGTGTGGTGAGCAGTGTCCAGTCACGGAATAATCGGTGCGATATTCCTTCAATGCACGGTGACTATCGAATGGCACGTGAAGGTTTTGGAAGATGATTTCATCCCTGTCATTGAAGTGACCCTAATTTCGACAAAATGTGCTTCATGCGAGATGGAACTCGACCCCATCCAAGCAAGACAGTGTTTGATGTCCTGCAAGAGCACTTTCGGGACCACATGCTGGCTATTGGGTCCCAAGCGTCTACTGTCATGGGCCTCGATTCCCCACCATATTTTCCGGATCTGAACATTTACGAGTCATTTTTGTGGGGCTAAGTTGAAAACAACGTGTACAGCATTAGCCCAAAAACCATTGCTGATCTGAAAACAGCCGCTCAAGAGGTCATCGACGGCATCGATTTTCCGACACTTGGGCGGGTCTTCAGAATTTCGCTATTCGCCTCGGTCACATCACCCCCAAAGATTGCAGGCATACCGAACATGTCACAACCTAAATACGAATATCTGTAGTGACGTTTACATGTTGAATGGAGTGTGTGCTCGCTGTAGTATGTAACTAATTTACGTTCATTTCTTTCATTCAGTTAAATAATTGTCACCCTGAATGAGATAGTCACTCTGCAGCGGAGTGTGCGCTGATATGAAACTTCCTGGCAGATTAAAACTGTGTGCCCGACCGAGACTCGAACTCGGGACCTTTGCCTTTCGCGGGCAAGTGCTCTACCAACTGAGCTACCGAAGCACGACTCACGCCCGGTACTCACAGATTTACTTCTGCCAGTACCTCGTCTCCTACCTTCCAAACTTTACAGAAGCTCTCCTGCGAACCTTGCAGAACTAGCACTCCTGAAAGAAAGGATGCTGCGGAGACATGGCTTAGCCACAGCCTGGGGGATGTTTCCAGAATGAGATTTTCACTCTGCAGCGGAGTGTGCGGTGATATGAAACTTCCTGGCAGATTAAAACTGTGTGCCCGACCGACACTCGAACTCGGGACCTTTGCCTTTCGCGGGCAAGTGCTCTACCAACTGAGCTACCGAAGCACGACTCACGCCCGGTACTCACAGCTTTACTTCTGCCAGTACCTCGTCTCCTACCTTCCAAACTTTACAGAAGCTCTCCTGCTCAGTTGGTAGAGCACTTGCCCGCGACAGGCAAAGGTCCCGAGTTCGAGTCTCGGTCGGACACACAGTTTTAATCTGCCAGGATGTTTCAATTGTCACCCTGTTTATCATATAGTTTGATACTCGGAAACTCACTCATCAACACCTATAGCATACTTCCCCTTGACCTGGAATCGTGAAATTTGGGAAGGAGCGATGTTTCCCCGTATAAGTAAAGGAAAAAAATCCGAAAATTGTTAATTTGTAATTATATCGCACAAAAAATATATCTTTTCTCACTTGTTGTCCCATATTTAACTTATAACTGAAACATTCTCAGAAGTCTTGGACTTCCCAGGAATCGTATCGTGCCAGTATCAGTGCCGATAACAGCATAAAACCTCGGGACTCTCGACTGCCGCGATGGATTTACTGTTGGTATACATAATTAAGTTTGTATGAACCCTCAGAGAGTGAGCCCGACTTGCTCCTACTCTATGTTTTTTTTTTTGCCATCTGGAGCTCCCGCTTCTGTCACTTTCATTTCTGGCCAACGCCCTGTGTACCAATAACGTGGACGAAAGCGGTGATGAACGGTAGCTACGCTACCTTTCTAATTCCGTCCCATTAGGAGGTAACACGGTATGAACCACACTAAGTATACGAGCACACTGCCAGATTCACCCGCTGTACTGTACACTAACGCGAACTGAAGGAATGAGGCCCATTTAGAATGGAATCAACTTAGGTTAAAGTAAGTCACTGTTGCTGCGGATACTCATCAGTGCCTCTCTAGGTGAACAACCAGTCAAATACACAACACAGGAGCTTCCAACTTTACACGATTATATTTGTTTCATTATGGGAATTATGGATGTGATAAAAATTCGGAATGAATTCCCTGTTTTAATTAAAAGTCCGTAATTGAGATAGGTAATCGTAAACTTTTGACCGGCAATGTATATAATGACTGATCCAAAACCACAGCTAACCGCAGGGGTTGTTGCGTGTTTCTGTGTACAAACACATGTTGCAAGGAATCTAATTTCAGTTCCCAGTGTGTCTTTCCAAATACGTTCCAACGAACTATGAGTGAAGCTTTACATTAGTTGCAGAAATGTAAATATAAACATTGTGCTTTTACTGTACTGTAGAAGGTTGTTCCAAGATATTCAGACATGAGCTCTTCCTAGGAAAACTAATCTAATGCTAGCGGACACTACGAATGCCAGAAAATAACGGCCTGTACTTATGCGTAGGTGTTAACATTTATGTAGATCAAAGGTCACACTAACATCATATTTAATGAAGTAGTCGATGAGGTAGGGGCGATCGCTGATATACAGAAGTGGAAGACTCCAAAGGGCAGTCCAATATCAGTCATCAACGAGCAGTAAAAGGTAATATTATGGACAAACATCGTCAAACATGCCCTCTAAGCTTTGATTCCTGGTTTCACACAGCCAAGGCAAATAAAGTTTTTAAGTTACATAATTTGCATTACGTTTAGTCATGAGGGCTTCCTCAGCCATCTAGATCGAATACAGGTTCTACAAGATCTTCATCGTGAATGTGCTCTGATCTTTATTCATCTCTGTAATATGTATATCTCTGACTGGAGACGAAAATAAAGCAGTAAACATTACACGTTAGCTAATGCACTGTACACAGTACGGTGCCGAAACCCGGGAACTTGTGACTAAGATAGTATGGCAGTGGAGTGGGAGTCCAGCTACCAGACCAAAATCGTCGCCCGCTTGCTTCACGTCCTCGAGTCGAGGTAAGAGCTGAGACAGCACATAGCAGCATACTCTGTAGTCACACTGCCTCGGCACAGCAATTGAGTTGTACGATTTACTATTTTAACAAACGTATATTAAGTAAACTCTGCAAGTATTGTGAGGTCCGTTCACAGGTCTAAACACAGTCGATTAGTGATAAAATATTTAACCACAAGTAGCGCTTTCTATTGTTTGTTTATAATCTTTGAGCTTTCCAGCGTAGCATTAATCCGCGATAGCGCAATCTATGGACAGTTTCTTGTACTATATTCTCCGATTGTTCGCATGCGACATCAAATCAAGGTACGGTGTCGGAGACGGATACAGAAATACATTTGTACACTTTTAATAAGGAACGAATCACTGGAAGCAAGCTAGTAACATTATATCATTCTTATCCATTACGAATATTTTAGAACAGTGACTGTTAGTTGAATGTAAATAAGTTATGTAAAACTGTAACCACTCACTTTCTTGTATAATTACGTTTTATTCCATGAACCGGTTTTCTAACCTTTTCAGATTCATCTTCAGATGGCTTCTGGAAGTTACATCATTATTTCTAATATAATGCTGGCTGCTGGCTCTATGACAAAAAGATGGAACACTCTTTAATGTATCGCCATGACTATTGCTTATCTGTCGATATGGATGTAAATTTAGTTTTTTAGTTACTCCGATAGTATGGGCGGCTCTTTTCTTTACTGTCCATCTGTCTGCCTCAATTTTGATGTGTTGTATTGCTAGAGAAGGCCGAAATGCACGCGTTAAACTCAAGCAGGCTGGCGTGAGGTCTGAAACAGGATACGTAATGAATGCTATAAAGAAAAGTACGTAGCTGCTGGAATACTTAACTTTAATCCATCATTTGTATACATCGTTCTTGACGGTACGTTATTAAGAATATCAACTATTAATGGCGCCTTGCTAGGTCGTAGCCATTGACTTAGCTGAAGGCTATTCTAACTATCTTCTCTGCAAATAAGCGAGGCTTCGTTAGTGTTGCATCGCTAGCTAAGTCGTCCGTACAACTGGGGCGAGTGCTAGTAAGTCTCTCGAGACCTGCCGTGTGGTGGCGCTCGGTCTGCTATCACTGACAGTGGCGACACGCGGGTCCGACATGTACTAATGGACCGCGGCCGATTTAAAGCTACCACCTAGCAAGTGTGGTGTCTGGCGGTGACACCACATGATGTTTAATTGTTATATCACTACACACACTTTCACACAAACTATATTAATTTACACTCTGACAGCGAGACTTTGCCAGCATCCAACATGCGCTTTACACTGTTGATTATAACAAAGATCTTGACAAAAAGATATGGTATAGGCCTACTTTACACCGAAATCTAATTTGCTCTTTTTTACATTTATTAAAATCGATATAAGAGCAAACATTTTAATCAGACTGGCGATAACATGAGAGCACAAAATAAAATAAATAAATAAATTACTACAAGAACAAAGTTCGGGTGATCTTTCGTCTTATTTCTATTTGTATATTAACGTATAATACAGGCAGTTGATAGCAAATACTTTAATCGTGAAACATGAATGCCCAGGAATCAATAATACAGGGTTATTGTATTTGTAATGAGATACAGCTGTTTGTATGACTAGGACCTTTTTATTTAAATTAAAATTTTTAAATTAACAAGAAACCTTCAAGTTAAATTTTGTCTAATTTCTGTTGTTACGTTAACATGATCTGGGATATTAGTGAGAGTATATTCTGTTTATTTTAGCTGAAGGTATATGTATAAAAGTTATAGTGTTTGTAATGGACTAAAGCGGTTTGTATGACTGTACACTTTATATTTAAGACCAAGAACAAAAGTTCAACTGAACTGTTAGCTTATTTTTGTTCTTACATTAAAGTGATCGGAAATATTGGTAAAGGCAGCTTCTGTTTGCTCCAGTTAGAAGTAATATATACAAAAGCTCTGATTTATGTTAATAGTAGAGGGCTTTACCATTTAGAAACATAGTACAGGTTTTATTCTGTGGTACGATATTACATTTCCAGGAGAGGAGTGGAGGGGCGTGGTGGAGGGGGGGGGATGGGGTGGCGGTTTAGGGTTGGTTGAGTGGTTACTTGTTTTGAACTAGTAGATCTTCAAAGCTCTGAAGGAAAAATTTATTTTTCAGTTCAATTTGGTTACTAAGCAGGTAGTGAGGTGCTGTATTGGTGTAGAAAAATATTTCAGTTTCTTCAAGAGGGTCAAGTATTGTGCCTTTGTTGGCAAAATGTAGTGTTTCGAGATTTTGTTCTACTTTGTTTGCAGAATGATTATGTTGGGCAAGATGGATTTATTCAGGTTGTTAAGACGGAGTACATCTATGTGTTCTTTAAAAATTGTTGCGAAGCTTCTACCAGTTTGTCCAATATAGAAGCTTGGACATGAGTTGCAAATGAGCTTGTATACACCTCAATTTTGATACTGTTGTATTGGTTTTGGTACTGTGTATGATTTTATTTTGTATTTTGTTGTTGGTGAAGATGCTTACATTTATGTTCTATGTCTTGAAGAGGTTGGCAATTTGGTGAGAAATCTTCCTTAGGAAATGCAGGCTTATGAATGCGGTCCTCTTGTTTGTGGGTGGTTGTTCAGTAGTTTGTTGATTTAATTTTTCTGTCTGGATTAGTTTATCTATAATTCCAGGGTTATAACCATTGCTGGAGGCAGCTGATTTAACAATTTCTGTTTCTTTTTGTCTTTCACTTGTGTCCATTATGATTTTAAGTATACGATTAACCATTGTTCTGAAGAATGCTTTTTTATGTTGGTCTGGATGGCAAGAGGATTTTTGTGTGGTAACGTTGGTGGTTGTAGGCTTTCTGAAAATCTTTTTGTCATAGAGCCAGTATCCAGCATTATGCTAGAAATAATGATGTAACTTCCAGAAGCCATCCGAAGATGAACCTGAAAATGTTCGAAAACCACTTCATGGAATAAAACACAATTATTCGAGAAAGTGACTGGCAGCAGTTTTATATAACTTATTTACATACAGCTAGTAACATTGTTTAGTACGGCAACTGCTGAGGGAGGTAAAGGCAAAGATACAGATTATGAGTACTTTCTACCACGACTGCAAGAGGTTTTAGACCGTTCGAGAGACACAGATGACGCAATTCAGGAGCTGCTTTCTAACACAGGCTATGACGCTGACATAAAGAAGTGCGAAGAATGCGTCGGCATCGCTAACAAGGCAGTTTTGAAGGGAATATGAAAGACTGCAGACAGTGCATCCTAATCGGTTGCAAACGTGACACTTACTCCAGTTTCAGCTGCGACAGCAGCAGCCGTAGTTGTGACACACACCGTTAAACTCCCAGCCATCAGCTTACAGTTATTTTCAGGAGAAATATTTGCTTATTTCTAAACTTGAACTGCTTGGGGCCATCAGGCTCTGTCTTGCATCGGACCAAGGTTTCACACAAGGAGGACATTTCTTACGTCACATTTACCTAAGAAATACAACTTTTAATATGACAAATAGTATTAAAATGATTATAGTATCTATACAAATAACGTAAATAATGCTGACTATTGACCTGAGAGATTAATACTGGCAGTACTTCTGCTACCACTACTGCCGCCACTAAAACGCTAATAACATTAACAAACGGTAATAATGACAGTTATAACAATTCTGATAGCGCCGGATGAAAAACGAATGTGTAGGCGTACAAAAATGATGTGTTTCGATACAGCGAGTTCTGAGGAATGGATATTTAAGGATGTTTAGCGATAACGAGTGCGTTCAGAGACAATAGTAGTCATTACATATGCTTCAGTAGATATGTCACTAGCTCTCTTCTGAAGCTCTAAATGTTATTCAGTTATCTAGTATAGTGCGGGAGGTTATGCCAGAGACGAGTTCCTGCTTCTGAGAAGGGCTTCGTGAAAGAGGTTCAACCTTGGAGTGGTGTAGAAAGGATTTTTCTCTGATTGGAGTAGGTATTTTTGCCATGTTGTTGAGAAAAGAACGTTAGGGTCCAGGAGAGATATGAAAGACAGTGTATGCTGGTAAGACAGTAGATAATCCGAAGGATATGGAAAAAAATCTGCTCTAGTCTGGACGCAGTCAAGGACAGTGTGAGGCCACGGGTGAGTCGTGGCGCCCTGAAAATTACAGACCAATATCGTTAACATTGGCTTGCTGCAGAATCCTTGAACATATTCTCAGGTCGAATATAATAAATTTTCTTGAGACCAAGAAGCTTATGTTCAGCTTTCAGCCCGGTTTTAGAAATCAGCTCTCACATGAAATACTGCGAACTATGGATAAGGACAACACGCGGGTTCCATATTTCTAGATTTTCAGAAAGCGTATGACGCAGTTATCCGATCCAGGTCTTTAACGAAGCTATGAGCATACGGAACAGCTTCCTACATATGTGAGTGGCTCGAAGTTTTCTTAAGTAACACTACTCAGCATCTTGTCCTTCACGACGAGTGCTCATCATAGACAAGGGTATCGTCGATAGGCCCCATGGAAATGTGATAGGGTCACTATATTTTCTATATACATAAATGTTCTGGCGAGATCGTGGGTAGCAATCTGCGGTTGTTTGCTGATAATGATGTAGTGTACGGAAGGTGTCACAATTGAGCGACTGTAGGAGAATAAAAGATGGCTTAGAAAAACTTTCTAGTTGGTGTGATGAATGGCAGCTCTCTCTAAAGGTAGAAAAATCTAAGGCAATGCAATTGGGTATGAAAAACAAACCCTTAATGTCTGGATACAACACTGGTAGTTTCCAAGGTGACACAGTCGCGTCGTTAAAATATCTGGGGGAAATGCCACAGAGCGATATGAGTTGGAACGAACATGTGCGTATTGTGGTAGGGAAGGTGATCGGACGGCTGCTGTTTATTGGGAGAATATTGGAGAACTGTGGTTCGTCCGTGAAGGAGACCGCACGTAGGACGCTAGTGCAACCTATTCTTGAGTACTGCTCGAGTGTTTGGGATCCGTACCACGATAGATTAAAGTAAGACATGCAAGCAATTCAGAGGCGGACTGCTATATTTGTTTATTTGTTACCAGTAGGATCGAACAACACACTATAGTTATGGAAACGCTTCGGAAATGCAAAATGGAATCCCTGGAGGGAAAGCGACATTTGTTTCTAGGAACATATTGAAAAAAGTAGAATATTGTCATGTGAGCTGACTCCACAATGGTTCTACTGCCGCCGATACACATTTCGTCTTTGGAACACGAACAAAAGATACGAGAAATCAGGGTTCGTATGAAGGCACGTAGAGATTAATTTTGCCTCGCTCTATTTGCAAGTGGAATGGGAAAGGAAATGAAAAGTGCTGGTACAAGGCACCATCCGCCACGCACCGAACGGTGGCTTGCGGAATGTGTATGTGGGTGTGGATAGGCGGCATTCAAGATAGTACATGGCACACCAGAGGGATACACTAAGTCGAAATCAGAAAGATTTCTTAAGGATAAATTCTCCAAGAAGTAGAGGCATTGTACCTATTTTATCTTTTTTATTAAATTTTCCTGAGGTTATACTTCATCATTTCACAGTAATTCTATTCAATGGGCTTTTCGTTCTTCTGTTCTCAGGGCTTTTCGTTCTTCTGTTCTCATTAGATACATGTCCGCCCCGGTAGCTGAGTGGTCAGCGTGACAGACTGTCAATCCGAAGGGCCCGGGTTCGATTCCCGGTTGGGTCGGAAATTTTCTCCTCTCAGGGACTGGGTGTTGTGTTGTCCTAATCATCATCATTTCATCCCCATCGACACGCAGGTCGCCAAAGTGGCGTCAAATCGAAAGACCTGCACCAGGTGAACGGTCTACCCGACGGGAGGACATAGCCACACGACATTTCCATTAGATAAATATACCAGCATTTGTTCAACTTCTCCTCATAGATAAAATGAAGATTTGCTTTTAATTTCGGGTAAGGGCAGTATCTTCGCAATGACATCAGAAACTCTGATTGGAAAAGGATAGTAAAGGAAATGAGCTGTGATCCTCTTCAATAGATCCCGCCAGGCACTGACTTTAACCGGCTTACGGTGTCGAAGGGATTCAAAATATGGATGTGAGGTGTGACATACAGTCAAGTAAGAGGCAAGCGACACTTTAATAAACCATAATTTTTTATTTATATACAGCTTTTATGGTCAGTGGGGAAAAGATGATCCCTTGATATTCAGCCGTTCAACATTATATATGTATAATTTTGCATTCCTTCTTTCTAAGACTGCATCTAAACATATGACACTGAGACGCTGCGTGCGTCACCTCAGTTTTCTGTAGACACTACAGACACATGTGTATTACGCGGGTGATTCCTATAAGGAACAAATCAAACAAGTTAATATACGCAAATGTTGTACTGCTACAAAATTTACAGATTAGAAACCATTGAGTTACCTTCCCCTGCGAGCTGGTTTTCTCCAGCGACCATAACATCAGTGTGTAAATGAAAAGTTTCAAAACACGCTGTCCGGAACGTCAGTAAGGTATTGGACCTGTTCGTCACCTTTCTTGGACCATGTACAATTTCAAATTCAACAGAAATATTCTCACTAATATCGTACGTATGTGGCTGCCAGGTAACGTTATCTGTTACGATTCCTTCGGATGAGCTAGGTATGATGTGACTCAGTCTCGAGCTACGTAGGATGCGCTACTTCTGCCTAAGTGTCAGTATAATAACCCACTACTGTACCACGTACAATAATTTTTTTTCATTCCCTCAGACAATGCGCGTGTCACCTAAGTTTTCCAGCTGGCTACACGGAAGACGCAGAAGTCTCGTAAATCAGTGAGCTCCGGGGTGAGTCAAACGATACGTAGAAAATCTGTGCGTGGCTTCAGCTGGAAACAGGTGGCTCTCAGAAGCCACTGTACATAGTCAGGGAACAAGCAGCGGCCACGCCTCACAACAACCTCAGCATGAACGTAAATGGCATTCGCTATGGCTCCGTTATCCCGGCACTCATGGAATGTTAGCCACTTCAATGCCTGTTTACCAGGTTACCTCTGTCGTAACAGCAGGTCAATCTATAAACTGTCAGGCCTTCTCATGTTTCTCGCGATCTCAATTTTCCATTTTTAATCTTTCCAGCTCATTCATTGTCGATTACATCACTTTTTTCTTTCCTGTGTCGATCTGTTTTTCTCTGCTGCACCAAGCGACCATGTAGTACATGGAACAGTGTTTCTATAGCCTTCACTTGTAAGAATAGGTGATTTTCATTCTGGTGTACACTGGAAGAGTAGTGTTTTAATTGTACTGAACTGCTAGTTGAGGTATCCTGCATGGTAAGCCCTTTGCAAGATACAATTAGGTTTTATGTCGTGTGGCATAGCTAATTCTCGCTGTGTAAGCCAACTGAATGGTTACTAATCTGTAAATGTTTGAACAGTGCAACATTTGAGTATATTAACTTATCTAATTTGTTCCTTATAGGAATCACCCGTGTGTCTGTAGTGAATACGGCATGAAACCCTACATTAATGTATTGAAAAGCAATTGAAAACGGATACTCAAATGATTGCAAATTATAAGCATGTTAATTGAGCATGTAATGGGAGGCTATTTCATTCTGTGGTCGCTCGATTCACTGCAAGTCGACTTACATCGCGAGGCTCAAAATTACACGTGATTAAATTACTTTTGTACGTAGCTACTAGTACATGACACCTGGAATGGAATGTTCAATAAATTAGTATTGTATGGGAAAATTGAAAATTTGTGGTAAAATCTTATGAGACCAAACCGCTGAGGCCATCGGTCCCTAAGCTTACACACTACTTAATCTAACTTAAACTATCTTACGCTAAGGACAACACACACTCGCATACTGTGTATGGTAAAGGGAAAAAATCTCAGCACCGAAAAGTAATTAAAGCGGAGACCTGAAAGTTCTCGGGAATACATTTGCCAGATAACATGTAAGTGATTAGTATGCAAACGACGGCCGCGGCGACCGAGCGGTTCTAGGCGCTTCAGTCCGGAACCGCGCGAATGCTATGGTCGCAGGTTCGAATCCTGCCTCGGGCATGGATGTGTGTGATGTCTTTAGGTTAGTTAGATTTAAGTAGTCCTAATTTCTGGGGAACTGATGACCTGAGATGTCAAGTCCCATAGCGCTCAGAGCCATTTGAATTTTTGGACGAAGCAAGCTGCTCCTTTATGTGAAATACAACGACATTCAGTTAACAATCTTTTTTGCGAGAATTTTACAACTTGGCGCGCACAGGTCCCGCGCTGCCTGTGGTGGGCGCTGCGGCCCCGTCGCGGGAGACTGCTTCGGCCGTGCGTCCACGCAGCCTGGCGTTCTCCACGAGTGAAGCTGCACCTAGGCTCAGCCACAGAAATCTGGAGTGGCGGTCCCAGCACACAGCTGATAAGGCGGTACTTGTACTGTCCCAGTAGCGGCGACATAGGCACCCAGCTCTCGAAGACAGGCCGATCGGTTCTTTATCCAGAAAAGATAAGCCCGCCACCACCATCCCCAGACAGCCACTGTTGTGGTCGGAAGGGATGCGGATCGCAGATCAAAAGTCCCCTCTGAGGCCGGACGGCTGTAGATTTGCAGCAGTGGACTACAAATTGCCGGAAGCTTGTAGACGGAATTTGAGCTCACCCCAGAGCACCCTCTAAATTGACGATGAAGTGCACTACCCCCCCCCCCCCCCCCCCTCTGCCAAACGCACACTGGTGACTGAGGTGTCTGAATGTCCTCTCTTTTCTAAACCTGTAAGCCCTCTGGGCTGCTCTAATGTTTAACTTCAAGGTTTCAGATGGTTCCATTATGTGAACTTTGCATACATAAAGGTATCTTCATGATACCTCTAAGTGAAGTTACTAATGTAGCCTCGATACAGTAGCACGTTCTGTCTGTTTTGCACTGTTGTGGAAATGCTCAATCGATGGTTCTCGGATTCCCAGTTACATAGTCTGATGAAATGTGCTCTTAGTTTGTTTGTACTTTTGGCCTCCTACGTTGACATTCAGTTACAATACCGTTACGAAACGGGTAGCAGATGCGGCCCACTCACCATCTCTGTCGGTTCTTAACAAAATGTTATCCCTGCACTACTTACTATTCCACTGTGCAACATACCTCAAAACGCTAAAATCCTTGTTAAACGCCTTAAAAGGAGCTAGATTGGACTTACACAGAAAACGTAAGGACTAAAAAGACTTGTTGATGCAAAAAAGATTTTTAAATAGAATTTCTAATCCAATAGTGCGAAAAAATTACGTAATTTTGCACGTTTTAAGAAAAGACGGGATCACAGTTTATACGCTGTCCTGAAATCATGAAAGTCGTGTGGCAAAATATCGCTTGTGTACAGCCCACACTGAGATCGACATTGTGTATGACGCATTGTCGCCGCGTGAGTACAACCACACGCTCGCTTCGTCAGGACAGACCCGCTTAGCTTTAACTTAAATGTCATTAGAAAATAGGGAGGTATATCTAAGCAAGAAGTGAGCGAAACATGGATATATTTATGTTTATATGTGCGAACCAAACTCACGTGGTGTGTTGACTTGCACTGAGTACATCGTTTAAGTGTAATTTTGTCATCATCAAAAATTGGTTTTACCAGTTTTGTATAGGAAAAGTCTCAAATGTCGTAAGTGATTGTCGAATGGTAATTTTTCGAACCCTGCCAAGAACAAATAACTAAACATAGGTTATTTTTATCATTCACTTTACCCTACGGTTTTCTTGCTGGTCTTCTTCCCTGAGATTTGTAAATCGAATTTGTAATGGGCGAGCGGAAGTTGTATGTGCAACCGGAAGGCGCAGCGCGACTCCGATATGGTTATATAAGCACCAGCATCTACGTATGATCTTAGTGGGGCAGTCGTATATATACTATGTGTGTACCGTAAAAACGGAAACCTGAACTACGGCGCCATTACTATCAAATGCCTCCAAACAGGACCTACGTGCTGTTACTATTTTCTTGTTTGTCGAAGGGCAAACGCCAATAGACATCCATCGCAGAGTGAAGAAAGTATGGGGTCTAGCATATCAGTCTGAAACCACCGTTGTGTCATGGTGCGCCAAGTTTTGTGATGGTCGCGATTCGATACAAGGTGTCGGTCGATCTGGGAAACCACCCGATCCACGACGGAAAACCACAAGTGGGCGGTTCATGATGCCATTGGTACGGACTGGAACATAACTCGTGCGCTAGAAAAGGAAGCCGACATCACCTTCTCCAGCGTGCAACACGTACTTCGGCAGTAATTAGGCTACCATAAGATCTAGAGCCAGTGTATAACAAGCGTAGAATCCCCAACAAAAAGGCAAACCGGATGGCTATTTGTCTGAAATAACTGATTAGACAATGCTGAAGGCAACGTATTCTTTTGGCGCATTGTTTCAGGCGGCAAAACCTGATGCCACCACTGAGAACTGAAATCGCAAGCATTGACGATACATTGTTGTCATCCATCGTTACTTCGTCCCAAGACGTTCAAGAGTCAGCAATCTCTTTAACCTGTTATTTGATTACCAGAGGCTAATGCTCATTGATTTTAAGAAGCGTGGTGTCTCTTTCACTGGATAACGGTAATGCGCAACGCTTGAGAAATTATGCCGTATATGTTAGGCGAAACGTCCCTGAAAACTGCTACAAAGGGAATCTGCTGCTTCATGATAACTAACGTCCCCACATCGAAAAAGGCGTAATGCACAAGTTACGCCAACTAAAGTGGGAGACACTTGAACACCCGACCTATTGCCCTGATCTCATCCCACTGGAATATCACGCCACCGCTCTCTTAAAATGAGACCTTGACAAATCAGCGATACCTGTCGGAGGATGTGTATCAGCGAGTTTCGGACTTCGTCAACCAGCACGACTTGTCGATTTAGCCAACAGTTGTCTTCATTCTGTTGCGTCGGTGGGATAATATCCTCAATGGTCACGGCGAATTTTACTGGTCGGCATACCGGTTCTGGACTGTACGGCCTTTGAGCACAAACTTTCTGATCGTCTTCTACAAAATTAGATAACTAACAGGCATATGTGACTGAATTAAGTAGACATTTTATATGATTACCATCTAATTTTTTTAGTTACTGTCATCTTCTTAGTAACGGTTTGTTTAGGTAATCCGTTCTAAAAAGACACATTTTCTTCAGCACCACGTTTCCAGAGCTGCACCAGTAAGAAGAGCAAACACAGACTGAACAATTAAAGTCTCGTGTGGCAAATATAAAAGTGGACATCTTTCATCTAGACTTGTGCGAGGATTTAGTGTTATCTAATCTGCCATGGGACGGTCTAAAGAAACAACATCTTAAGAACCTCTTGCAATATACCAGGAAAGTCTACACCGCAAATATTATTTGTAACAGATGTATGAAAAGGCTATTGCTGGTATTAAAACAGACATTTGTGACCACTGCATTTGGCTTTCAGTCGACGAGACTACTGACGTCTATGGCAGAACTTCCTCAGTCTGCAAAAATTTCTGAGAGACAGTAGAAAATGTTCCATATTACATAGCTTAGAAGTGTGGTTCATTGCGTACTACAGTTCCAAAATGTAATATGATTGTAGCGTTAGGCCACGGACAGTGGTCGTACTCAGGTACGCATTACAAGTCTGTCTTTTTGTGTGAGTGACATGTGATAGGATGTTTTCCGTAAAACGCGTCCCATTACTATTTTACCGAAAGAGAAAATAGTTGTAACACCGGTAGATATCTCAACTGCTTGTGAATTTTTCCGAGGTTCGACACAGGGAATAATTAGTCCCTCATTTGACAGAAAGAACTAGAATGGCTCTGTCAAAAATATAATGACGTTTTCTGTGTCAGTATTGGGGTCCATTACACTTTCCATTGAAGGACTCCAAAAACGCTTAAATCACTTTTACAAAAACCCAATAATGCGGGCGCTAGTCATCACCAATATTCACTGCCTAGCATCGGTCCCAGGGCGGGCTCTAAACAATGAAAAAATCGTGCGACGTGACACTGCCGTTGCTTAGCAATTGTCTGCTTTGAGAGTTCAAGCTATTCGGACGTGTGTCGGAGTTCTCTGAAAGGAATAGAGTGATTAAAGAGTTTGCTGCCGTTATTAGCAAACAGAAGTTACATAAGACTGTAAAAGGAGGTTAACTGTTGAAGCAAAGCAGACTTTGACGAAAAACAATGGAGGTAAGTGACCAATCCATATTCAGCTATCATAACACGTCCACGGTGAAATCTGATACTGTAGGCTACAACTTCAAAAGCTGATACTGCTGAATGCTGTGTGACCTAATCCGAGTAAGATACAGCGTGAATCCGAGCAACATCAAAGCCACTTCCAAAGTTTTTACGGGTATTTCCTTAGTATTTTGGCGTAGGAGTCTCCTCTGAATGGCGCATCACTCTGCTTCGACAGATACGCTTTACGGTGTGTGGCAGAGAGTGCTTCTGCACTCCTGCCCTCCCTCTTGTATTCGCACGTGGTACCGGGAAGGTTTCCTGTAAACAAGCCATCGTAACGACTCCAATTGTCCCGATTTCCCAGTCGTTAGCATTTCGTGAGAATATGTTGCCCATCTCTCTTCGGCATGTATGCTCTTGAAATTTTTACAGTACCATCTTCGTGGTGTACAACGACATCTTGTGGCATCTGGGGCTGGCATATGTATTGTGAGCATACTCTTAACGTTCTCGCACCTGCTCAAGAATCCTTAGTCGAATCTTCTCAGTCACTTATATTAGTCTAACAAGACAAAGGCTCCAGAGTGATCAGCAATTCTTAAAAATCGGTCAAACAAAATTTTTGTAAGCCACTTCAGTTGAGTGACACTTACGGTAGTCTCAGCATGAGCCTCTTGAGTTTCGCCAAACAAGGCGAGTGACGTATTCTTTTTCGCTAACTCAATTGAAACGAGTTTCACCAGTTCATAGTGTTCATGCAGTTATCGAGAATGCGCGCTGATAAATTTTAACTCCATCTGAGGTGTGTGCATATTCTTCCAAACAGCAGTAAACATACGTCAGAAGGAAAAATGTCTGTTAAATGGTTTGTCTGTAACCCCCCGACCCATCGCCATCTTAGATAAATTCTTCGCCATATATGGTAAGCAAACAGATCGCCTTATATCCATTGTCAATCAAATAAAAGTTTTTTGCGTTTGTAGCTTGAATGTAAAGCTACCATAGCAAAACAAGCATACCTATTAAATAACGTATTTTGTCAGCAGGTATGAACCTATTTGTCTTACTACCATTTAGACCTTTTTGTTCAGTACACAAGAAGATGGAAGTGAATTAAAATATGTGGTTAGAAGCATCTGAGAAGAATTCTAGGAATAAATAATTTAAAAAAGACAGATACGGAATCATTTTCACTATTGCCTTTTATTATCGGAATTTGCTGTTCCACTACTTAGAACCATACATTATGGGGTACGGACTTGAAGTGTTTCGTAGGACAGCGTTCATACTGAATGTCATTATCAGATTAGCATTAGTATTACCATTGACTTTCTCGAAACTTTTGTAGAAGTTTACATGTTCAGTAAAGTATGTATTACCCAAGTTTTCTTAGGCATTATAAGTTAAAGACTCTGCACCATGCATGTCGCCACTGGATGTACGTATTGATCTTCCTCCCCTCCGCAGCATTGTGCATCTAAGTACGAGACATAAGATGACAATTTAGATTTTAACAACCTGTTTGCATGTTCCTGAAACTACAATCTTCAGTATTTTATTTTGACACAACGATATATCAGTCACAAGAAAGGTGTACCGTGAGTATATTTAGTTAAATGTTCTTAAGCCTGATGCGCGTGTTCATCAGAAGATGTACGCTGCAAAGTCACCGAATTCTCTGATTCTGCTGCGGCTGCACATTGAGCTATGTTGTAACACTGATAACTATTTACAGTAAACGCAACTAGCAGTTACTTTGCGAGTCTCAAATGTCTGATCATGATATATTTGCTATCGGAATATTTACTGAAATTTGACTAATGCAATGAAAGAAACTGTTTAGCTTTGTTGGTCGTAGGAATCGTTCATTACTTAAGAGACAACCCAGAAAGAGGGATGGATATGGATGCTAACCGTGGCCGATTTACTCCATGACGCACTGCTTCACTCTATACTCTTCATCTCTCAACAAAATAATGAAAGATTTCAGTAAGATCCGGGAAGGAAGGAAGATGATGCAAAGTTGATTACTAGGGCGAAAACCATCGACTATGGATCCAAAAATTTATCACCTGATTTCTAGAGCTGCGTTGGAGCTTCAGCCTAGGCTGTGAAGTTCTACATAACAGATGCGTAAACTTGTTTTTGACGTCTCGTCGACTTTCGGATTGGGCAAAGATGTACAATTAAATGGATCATAAACTTTTTAGGGAACCAATGCCGTTTTTTAAGTGGCTAGAAGAAATGAATTAAATTTCAAGTGAGATCGCTGAATGACGGTGTGAGTAACTTTAGACGTATGAAACTCCACCAACACTACAACAGGGCTACAACTTTAGAAGAGAAATAATTTTGTGTGTTGGAATTTGCGTGAGGTCAGTCGAAGGTGCAATTCGCCGCCGATACAACAAGACGCCACCTCTGCACACGTAGATCTATTAGTAGTATACAAAATCTTTGGAAGTTGGTTGGATACGCACAGGGAAGGGCATTGGCCGGGTACGCACGTGTGATGATAAGGTCGAGCAGATCCGAGACGCGTTCACACATGTTCAGAAACGACGTCTGCATATGAAGCCTTACAAGTTGCAGTTGTTGCAGAAATTGCGTCCCGTCGACCGTTAGAGAAGATACGAGTTTAACATTTCATTGCTCCAGAATATGGCGGAGGACACTTTTCTCGAAGGACTCAACATCTCAGACGAATAGATGTTTCATCTACCTGGTAAACTGCCGCAATGTAACAATTTGGGGATCACAAAATCCTGTCGTAGTCTTCGAACACCGGAAATGAAGGTGTTTTGTTCCGTTTCTATTCGGAGTGGTTGTACACCTTTCCTTAATGCGGAGGAAACTGTGGCAGGAATGTGATACCTGAACATGTCACAACATTGGTTGTTTCCTCAACTTCACGAAGATTCGAATGACGATATTTTTATGCGTGACGGAGTCCGCCTAACTTTCACCCTAAAGTATAGAATATTTTTAAGAACACCATCCCAAAACGCTGGACTGGAAGAGGTGAACAACAAGATCTCGTTCATTCCTTTTCGCCTCCCAGGTCACAAGACGTCACACCTTCAGATTTATTTCTCTGGGAGTGCATGAAAGAAAGGGACTTCCTCCCAGCTATGGCAGCTACTCATTAGCAACAGATAAATT